>NW_027223752.1:31227271-32528782 GCF_028538775.1 Myotis yumanensis
GCACTTTCCCAGGAAAGGACTGGGCTGGACTGGGTCAATGGGGGTGGGCAGAGCGGGGAGGGGAGGGGAGGGAGAGAGATAGAAAGCAGTACCAAGTTAAGAGAGGGAGCAAAAGGGGGAGAGCGAGCGAGCAGATGGTAGAGAGTGAGCCTGGGGGTGTATAAGGTGGGCTGATTGGACCACAGGTGGTCACCTGACTCAAGCCAAATGAATAGATGTTCTCCCCCAGGAGTGTGGAATCAGACCCCTGACAGACATTTGACTCTCTCTCTGGGTCACTTTCGCTGGACATGGTGTTGTAAGATACTCATGTCTTCACCACTGAGTACACAGAGGAGCAGAGAAAAATCAGTCTTGGGAGAAAGAGTGGGATTAAAACAGTTGCCCTGAAAGGAGCTGAAAGAAGAGATGGAGGGACCAGACAGCTCTCCACACTCTCCTTTTCCTCCCCTTCTGAACCTACCCATCACCACTCACTTGTGGTTCAGGAAGTCCACCCTTAGCCTTGGGGCTGGGACAGAGGTGGAGGGAGGCCGGGGGTCTCCACCAGCGTTTTCTTGAGGGCAGTTCCATGCATATAACTTGAAGGCTGAACATGTGTTAACACAGGGCCTGGGGGCTGGTCTTGGGGCTTGCTGTTAACATTCTTTTTTAGCCCTCCCTCAGCCCCACCATCTCTCCCTTCCTATCTTGTCAGGTGGCCATTACTGGCTTTGAAATCACAGGTTCTGGCAGCAGGAAGGGACCTTATGGGCCAGCGAGCCCAGTGGTTTTCAAAAGGTGCTCTGATGGGCCTCAGGGACTCCACAAGGTGAGCAGGTAAGGGGAGCGGGCTGAAAGGCCCCTCTCCCTCCAGGGCAACCGGAGGGCACAGCTGCCACTGATGGGCGGCCCACGAAAAGTGTACCGGGGAAGGAGTTCCTTGGCGATAACTCCCTGCCCTCAACCTCTGAATTTATAGAGAGGAAACCAAGGCTGGGACTCAGTGATAGGGAATCCAGAGCTGAGCTGGGCCTCAGGTCAGGCCTCCCAACACCTCAGCCTCCCCCCCACCCCCCAGCCAATCGTCTGGTCTCTTCTTGCTTCCTGGGATCAGGAAGGGAGGGAGAAGCCTTGCTGAGGAGAAGGAGTTGCCTGTGTGGTGTGTGAGGCCAGGGAAAAGGCGATGTGGGAGCCCCAGGGGGTGGCGGCTCTCCCGCAGCCATGGCTAGAATCCTGCATTGTGAGTCATGCCTTCAGCTCCTGCCTAGGGTGGGGGGTGAGAGGCAGGGAGGCAGAGAGCCTGCCTATTTTAGACTCCGGAGGTTTAACCTTTTTGCTTTTCCAGCCTAGGGGTGTGGGGATGATTCTGTGTCCTTGTCAGCCTGGTGGGAAGCTCCGGCAAGCCCCCGTCTCTCTCTTTCTTCCAAGGCTGAGTAGACAGATGAAAGCTGGCCCTGGCCGCTGAGCTGAGTGCTCTGAGCAGAGGTGGCATCTGGACAGCTGTGAAGGCCTTGTTTGCATATATGCAAATGAACTCTGGCTCCTCTCTTTCCCAGCATCATCCAGGCAGACCCAGGTGCTGTTGGAAGAGTCCCAAATCCTGCATCAACATTAGGTTTTTTGGTCTCACAATGTGAAATTTCCTTTGAACTCCTTCCAAGACCCTGAGACCTTTCCCAGTTCCCCACCTCCACCCCTGCCAGTCATGTTAGCTTCCCAAACCCTAGGAATTAGAGCTGAAGAACAGATTTGGAGATAGCTAGGGGCAGTGGGCAGAGTTCAACCAGGACAGGCAAGGAGGTTCTAGGTTCTGTGCTGGCTCTGCCACCAGTTCAGTGTTGCCTGGGATGAGCCACCTAACCTCTCTGCCCTACAATGCCCCCGAGGGGCATTGGACAAGGAAAGGGGCTTGAAGGTCCCTTCCAGCTCCAACAGCTGCAAATATTTGTGAACCCCATGCATTAAGGTTCTTTGGCTGTACATAACAGACACCCACTCAAGGCCACTCAATTGCAACAGGGACATGTTAGGAGGACACAAGGGTATCTCAAAAACATATGAGTGGTGATGGGTAGGTTCAGAAGGGGAGGAAAAGGAGAGTGTGGAGAGCTGTCTGGTCCCTCCATCTCTTCTTTCAGCTCCTTTCTGGGCAACTGTTTTAATCCCACTCTTTCCCAAGACTGATTTTTCTCTGCTCCTCTGTGTACTCAGTGGTGAAGACATGAGTATCTTACAACACCATGTCCAGCGAAAGTGACCCAGAGAGAGAGTCAAATGTCTGTCAGGGGTCTGATTCCACACTCCTGGGGGAGAACATCTATTCATTTGGCTTGAGTCAGGTTGACCACCTGTGGTCCAATCAGCCCAGGCCAGGAGATCGGGGACTGAGGCCCATAGCCTAACTTGGGGAGATTTTGGATCCCAAGCAGGTACCCAAGGAGTCCACTGCTCCTCATAGGAATGTTTTAGAGAGTCCAAGCCATATCAGAACTCAGGAAAGATCATTACGTTTGAGAGATCATTAAGTTTGAAAGCCATCACTGATGGCTTTCCAGAAACCTAAGCAACCTGAGCAGCGCGCAGAATGGGTGGAGCCTAGACTGTAAGGGTTTGCATTTGCATTTGTGTGGTCGCAGTGATGATGGAGAAGAGGAAAGGCAGGTATAATTGATCACTTCCCAGCCTCTCCCAACACCCTGCTAAATATCAGAGTGACCTTTAAAGAAGGCAGAGGCCATCAATTAAACAAACAGATGCCTTGATGGAAAATAGAAGTGTAAGCACCGGCACCATCTCATAATTTACTCATGGCAAATCAACCTTATTCACTTGGTGGGCTGTTCTCCGTCTACATTAAAAAAAAAAAAAAAAAGGAGGAAATTCATCACCACAGTGTGAGGGACCTTCATGAGACCTGCTAAACACCAAAATAGATTACAGAGACAAGGTTTCACATCTCTTTCCTGGGGTTAACACTTTTTTTTTTTTTTTTAAATCAAGAGGTTGCATATGCATCTGTCTTGAACAATTGAGCTAATGTCTATGGAGATGCAGGGGGTGGTGGAGGGATGGATGAGAAGACCTTTGGACAGTTCCAGCCATCTTTTAACTCTAGGATCCAGATGTGGTGATTGCATCTGCATGCTCACGCTCATGATTAAACTATATATACATGTTGCTTAATACAGACAGAAAAATACACTGAACATAGTTCCAGTGACCTGAGGATGTGTGTGACATGTTCAGCAACACTGGGCCTGGGATTAATGTTGCTAAGGTCAGCATGGTCCTTTTGGGCACACGGCGGGTCATCTTTCATGAGGGTTCACCACTCTTCCGTATCTTAGTTCGTCTCTAATGGACTGGCAGAGAGAGATGGTTATTAGAAAATAAAATGCACTTAGAGTCCCCCCATGAATCATTTATGGAAGACACCATGCTTAGCAAAGACTATGAAAATATGGCTGTTAAGGGCATCACAGTCACTATTTCTGGATGGCTTTCAAGCATGACTACTGACCACAGAACCAGGCCCGGACACACCGGAAGGACTGAAGCCTTCCGGGTGGAAGGGAAAAGGTGTGGGCAGGGGCTGAGCCCAAGGAGGCGGCCTTCAGAAGCCACCATGTGGTGGAACCCATACTGTGAGGTTCCCTGGCCTTACTTTCCTTCATATTCCCACGATAGGCCAGGGGAGGAGGATGTCAGCTGAAGAGGCAATTAATTGGACAGAACTGAGGTTTGGGCAATTAGCTTTTAAATATGCAAGCCGTTCAGGAGAGAGAGGAAGTGGTTTCGTCTTAGCACAACCAATAAAAGATGGCGAGATGTTATCAAGGCTTTTGGGTAACCAGCAATAAGTTTTTAAATCCCCACTCTGCCCACACTCGAGTATCAGAGCCGTGACAGCCTAATGATAGGGGCCTCAGGAGCCTGAAGAAGGAGAGAATTGGTGCTCTCTGGGTCAACTATAAATAGAACTTGTTAAGATTGTTCTAGAAGGCTGGGGGAAGCAATCAGCTGACTAAAGAACTGTGCAGGAGTTTGCCCAAGGGTACTGTTTGACCTAGGCTTGTGTTTCCTTTACAGTCAATAACTGAGGGGAAATGGATTTGCTTCTTGCAGGCGTCTTTGAATTGGTGGACCTCCTGCAGCAGAGGTGGTGTGGGGGAAGAGGAAGTGAGGCCTGCATTTGGGGGCAGGAGGACCTGCTTTAGAACTGATTTTGAGTTGTTAGATCCTAGATAGGTCACTTTGCCTGCACCGAATCCTGCCCTGTTATGAGGATTAATAGAGATAGAAAAAAAGCTTGTGGCAGGACAAACTCGTGTCCCAGGGAAGATAGGAGATCTTGGTTCTGGTCCCACCTCCACCACTAACTGGGGTCTGTTATTGCAGAATGAGGGGTACACCCCACACTCCCTGAGTGACTCAGCTTCCCTGGAAGTTCTGACTCAGAAGAGGTGGGATGGGCCCAGGAGTTTGTTCCTTGTCTCTGGAGATGTTCGGGAAACACTGGGTTGGATTACTCTCTTCTGAACATATCAGATCATAGAGGCTCTAGGGCAGATGCCAAGAATACAGGCGTCCAGCATCTCTAGCAATGAGGCCCAGAGAGCTACATTTGTAACTAGCACATCAGGCATTTCAGATGATCAGGAATGTTGGCAAACAGGAATCAAAATGATCGTTAAGACCTGGCTGACGTGGCTTGGTGGTTGAGTGTCAATCAATGAACTAGGCGGAGGTCAAAATTCGATTCCCGGTTGGGGCACATGCCCAGGGTTGTGGGCTCAATCCCCAGTTCGGAGCATGCAGGAGACAGCTGATCAATGATTCTCTCTCATCACTGATGTTTCGATATCTCTCTCTCCCTTCCTCTCTGAAATCAATAAAAATATATTTTAAAAAATGATCTTTAGGGTCAAAGTCTAAGACTATTTCCATTCTAAGCTGCTGTTCCTCTAAGATGTGCAGGTCCTGGCCATATTGTGTGTCAAATTGGAAACACTTCTGTCTAGTTTGGTAAATGGTTGGTGGTCGCCACCTTTCCTGAGGGTCCTAACCCGGCCTCCTTGCTCGGTTCCTCTCCCACCTCTGCATGATCCGGTCTTCAAAGGGTTAACACCCACCGAGGGGGTCTCTGCCCAGCCCTTCTTCTGGCAACAGGTATCTCTTGGGAAGGCCGAGAACAGCTGAGTCACCAGGCCTCCTGGGTCTTGGACTGTAGTTCAGGAATTGGAAGGCTACCCTTTAGGACTGGATGGCTTATTGCCTCCTTTGAATATTTTCTTCAGCCGCCTATAGCTCTGTATAAGGACTGAGACTGGGTTCCGCTGTGGGTGGGGGAGGAAGTCCTGCTTGGCTCTGGAGAACAGTGGATTCCGTGGCAGAAGGAGTGATGTGGACTTTGAACAATCAAGACCCCTGAGATAGAAGCATAAAGCAAGGGTATTTTCATTTCCATTGTCTTTTTCAATGTTTTCGTGGAGGAAACATCTTCCCTTTTCCTTGGATGAAAATGCATGCAGTTCCATGACTTTCCTGTTCCCTCTTAGATAATAAAAATTCCCGCAGTCATCTAAGTCACCAGACACTGTCGCAACCCAGAAATCAGAATGCCCAGGCCCACGCAATAACCCAAACTCTACAACCCGGGGCTACTGCGGGCAGGAAGCCTGCGGTAGGTGAAGGGATTTCTTCTTTCTGTCTCAGTTCCTCCTTCTCTAACTCCCCAGTCGATTTAGGACGCCTTTTGAGTTGGAGCAGGCAGAGAAGAGAGGAGAGGGGCGGGCCGGCTCTTCTTTGACCGGCAGTAGGGAAGGGTGGATAGTCTTTCTTGGGTGTGGTTGTGTCCATAGGAGGCTCCCCATCACTAGGACCCTCCCCTCAGCTCTCTTGTCCAGGGCGGTCACTCTCATTACAACACTCTTCTCACAGCTCATAGGATCATTTCAGACAAAGGCCCAGTGTGACACACCTACTTTCTCTTGCAGGATTGGCTCACATCTGATCCAAGGGAAACACACAGGCGTCCTGCCCAGACACAGTCTGGGAGTTTGTAGGTTAGTCCCAAAGCTGCAGAAAGCTCCTTCCAGCCCGCCCATCTCTCCTTGATGATTAAGTTTCCAGGCTAATCTAACCACACAGGCCCACTGTCTCCCACCCCTCCCCCTGCCAACCACAGGGAGACCTACCAAGCTTTCTGAAACCTTTCGAGATGAGGGGCAGGGCCTCTCGCCACCCTCTTGGAAGGGATGAAGCTCACAGCACAATACTTTTCCCCAAATAAATCTCCTCTACAAACTGTCTCTCCCTCAATCTCTAAAAGCCAGACCATTTTATACCCTCAATGTGGGGTGAAGGCACGAGGTTAGAATTCTGTGACAAATTTTTGGATCTTACCTTGAAATTTTGCATTTTCTCTGACACCAAATCGAAATGCCAGGTTTATTGTATCATGATGCCTCAGGTGAAACTTTCAGTTTACTATCTTGTTATATTTATGTTGGTCTTGATGCAATTGCAAGTGGAGACAGGGACTGCGAAGGAACTTTAGACCCCTGGAACACAAACCATTGTGTATCCATGTCCATGCCATGCAATTCTTTCTTTCTTTCTTTCTTTCTTTCTTTCTTTCTTTCTTTCTTTCTTTCTTTCTTTCTTTCTTTCTTTCTTTCTTTCTTCCTTCCTTCCTTCCTTCCTTCCTTCCTTCCTTCCTTTCCTTCCTTCCTTCCTTCCTTCCTTCCTTCCTTCCTTCCTTCCTATCCTTCCTTCCTTCCTCTCCTTCCTTCCTTCCTTCCTTCCTTCCTTCCTTCCTTCTTCCTTCCTTCTCTCTTTCTCTCTCTCTTTCTCTCTTTCTCTCTTTCCTCTCTTCTCTCTCTCTCTCTTTCTCTCTTTTCTCTCTTTCTCTCTCTCTCTCTCTCTCTCTCCTCTCTCCTCTCTCTCTCCTCTCTCTCTCTCTCTCCCCCTGGTGTTTCCAAGGAGTTTACTTGGGCAGACCAGGGGACAGGGAGGCTCTGCGTCTAGAAGGTGTTGAGCCTCTTGGTAGTGAAGCATGGCTGGTGCTGGTGATGACGGGCATGGTGACTTAATCTTGGAGTCATGGAACTGCTTGACTGCTGCTCAGTGACACTTCCTGGCTGCAATCTCCTCCACCTTCATGGTCTGGATTGAGCGGGCATGGTGCCAGGCCTCCATGTCTCGGTAGCACTGGGTGATGGCACCCCAGGTGGTCAGGTCCTGCACTCCCAGTACACGTTGTGGGTGCCACTGTGGGAATCATAGCTCAGCCAGATGCCAAAGCTCTTCACCCGAAGGGGGGATATTTCAAACACCTGCCCACAGTAGACGATTTCCTCTGAAGATTTCTTCATCTTCTTCAGTTGAGACACAAAGTACCAGATATGGAACGTGGGCCATGACATGGTTAGGTACAAAGATGTGCCTGTGATAGAGGGACATCTTTGGTGTGTGGCACTTGGGGGTGGGCAGGCAGCACCCCACCACCTTGCACCCTCACAGCGTGCCAGAGGACTTCATTGAGTTCTCTGTGAGTTTGCTGCCACCCACAAAAGCCATGCCAGACATTTCGTATTGTTGACAGTCTCTTGGGAGCCAGCACATTTGGCTGGGATCATCAGAAAGTCCTGGGGAATGGACTTGGCCAGAAAACACACAGGCAACTTCTCAGCCTTCCCTTGGAGAGCCTTGCCAGAGAAGCGCAGGTACTCTTCATTTGTCTCCCTACTGGCTTTTCGCTTCCCCGGTGGGAGACTTATTACCTAGCTCACCTGGAGTCAGGTGTGGTTGGATGGTAAAGATCCCAGGTATTTGCTGCTATTCATCCTTGCCTCAGGCATTTGGGGGACTCTCACTTCCTGTGGCTGGGGAGGGAGAGGGGAACTGGCTGCCCAGGGCCTCTGTGGGATGTAGGTGGCAGAAGGGGAAAGCAGGCACTGAGGGAGTGGGAGGAAGAGCAGGAGGGCCTGGCCCGGATGGGATACCCATGTCTTCAGGCTCAATGTTTCCTTTGCTGTAGCCCTGGGCACGTTTTCCATCTGTTTTCCTATGTGGGTGTTTATCCTCTTCTGCAAAGTGATCTGCCACACAACAGGTTTGCTGGCACCTGCACTTCCAGCACCCACGCAGCCTTGGCAGGACACAGGGCACAGCGGGCACAGAATGCGGAGAGAGTGACTGAAGGCTCCATTAGAAGCAGTCACCTCATTTACATTTAGGTCCATTAATGCCACCCGTGTTCACGGAGGGCATTTTAGGTGTCAGCACCACACACAGGCATTATATTATTATTCTGGTCTGAAGCCAATGGAGAGATCAAATTTAGTTCTCCAGCCCAAACTGCTTTAATATGCTCATTATGAAAAAATATAGTGGGGGGAAAAAGGAAAGATAAGATGAAAAAAAAATCACCCATAATTTCACCACCAACATAGTTACTATTAATATTTTCTAAAATCTCTCTACTTTTATGCATATTGTTTTAAATCATTGGATTCATTTGTATATTCAATTTTGTTTCCTTTGCCTCATTCCCACTATAATTTAAAATTTACTCCTAAACATTATTCTTTATATAACATTTTTTTCCCTCTTTATAAAAGTAATGGATGCTCACTGTGGAAAAATGGAAGAGTTTAAAGAGACTAAATGGCATCGTATAACTTCCACCCAGACGTAGCTACCATATTTCCTTCAAGTCTTTTTTCTATGAATTTATTTGTATATGTCTTACAATACTGGCAACCATATACCATGTTCTTTTAAATGATTTTATTTAAAAAGTTTAGTGAAATAATATGTGCACATGTTTACATAAAAATGGTGTGTAGAGTTCATAGGGTGCAAAGTAGTGCTGTTGTCAACCCCCTTGTATCCCCAGTCCTGATCCTCAGAGGCAGCTACTATTAGCCCGTCTGGTGTTTTCTTTATATATATACATAACACAAACACATATACATACACACACACTAGAGGCCCGGTGCACAAAAATTTGTGCACTTGGGGGGGTCCCTCAGCCCGGCCTGTGCCCTCTTGTAGTCTGGGACCCCTCGGGGGATGACCACCTGCTGGCTTAGGCCCGCTCTCTGGGGGACTGGGCCTAAGCTGGCAATCAGACATCCCTCTGGCAGTCTGGGAGCCCTCAGGGGATGTCCACTTTCCAGCGGGGAGCAGGCCTAAGCTGCAGTTGGACATCCTTAGTGCTGCTGAGGAGGTGAGAGAGGCTCCCACCACCACCGCTGTACTGGCAGCCGTCAGCCTGGTTTGTGGCTGAACAGAGCTCCCCCTGTGGGAGCGCACTGACCACCAGGGGGCAGCTCCTGCATTGAGCATCTGCCCCCTGGTGGTCAGTGTGTGTCATAGTGACCAGTCATTCCCAGTCGTTCTGCTGTTAGGGTCAAATTGCATATTACCCTTTTATTATATAGGAGTGCCTGGCCAGCCTAGGTGAGGGGTTGATGGCTGTTTGCAGGCTGGCCACAGCACCTTCAGTGTGGGGGTTCCCAATGGGGTTCCTGGCCAGACTGGGTGAAGGGCTGAGGGTCGTTTTAAGGCTGGCCACACCCCCTTCAGGGTAGGGGGGGTCCTGCTGGGGTGCCTGGACAGTCTGGGTGAGTGGCTGATGGCAATTTGCAGGCTGGCCAAGCCCCCCAGCGGGGACCCTCACCCCATGAGGGTGTGGCCAGCTTGGGTGAGTGGCTGATGGCTGTTTGCAGGCTGGCCACAGCCCCTTCAGGGTAGGGGTCCCCCCTGGGGTGCCTGGCCAGCCTGGGGGAGGGGCTGAGGGCCGTTTGCAGGCTGGCCACAGCCCCTTCCATGTGGAGGTCCCCACTGGGGTGCCTGGCCATCCTGGGTGAGGGACTGAGGGCCATTTGTAGGCTGGCCACAGCACCTTCAGGGTGGGGGTCCTGCTGGGGTGCCTGGCCAGTCTGGGTGAGGGGCTGAGGGCCATTTTCAGGTTGGCTAATCCCCCCTGCGGGGACCCTCACCCCATGAGGTTGTGGCCAGCCTGGGTGAGGGGCTGATGGCTGTTTGCAGGCTGGCCACAGCCCCCAGCCACCCAAGCTCCCAGTGGAGGCTGGCTGGAAGCAGGTATCTGGGATTTATTTGTCTTGTATAATTGAAACTTTGTTGCTATGAGCAGAGGCCACAGCCAGCTCAGGGCAGGCAGGAAGCTTGGCTTCCTCCATTGCCTGGGCAACCAAGCCTCCTGCTTGCTCCAGCTCCGTGGCTGCCGGCTGCCATCTTGGTTGGGTTAATTTGCATATAGTTGCTCTGATTGGCTGGTGGGCATGGCTTGGGGGTGTAGCGAAGGTACGGTCACTTAGCATCTTTGTCTTTTATTAGTGTAGACACACACACACACACACACACACACACTAGAGGCCCGATGCACGAGAATTCATGCAAAAGTAGGCCTTCCTTCCCTGGGGCTGCTGGCACCGGCTTCCCTCCAGCTGCTGGCAGGAACCCAGGACCCGGGCTGGCTTCTCTCTGGCCATAGCTTTGTCAGGAAGGATGTCTGGAATGACATCTGGAAGGACATCTGGTCTAATTAGCATATTACCCTTTTATATATAATTGGTTTCAGAGAGGAAAGGTGAGGGAGAGAGAGACAGAAACATCAATGATGAGAGAGAATCATTGATCAGCTGCCTCCTGCATGACCCCCCACTGGGGATTGAGCCCACAACCCAGGCTTGTGCCCTGACCAGGAATCAAACCATGACCTTGGTTCATAGGTCAACGCTCAACCACTGAGCCATGCTGGCTGGGCCCTTCTGGTATTTTCTTCTGGTGGTTATGTCAGCCTATATCTCCACTTGACTCGGGTGTACCACTATTTCCTGCTCCTCAATGTTAGACATCATTCACTAGACTTCCTGCTCTCATGATATGGCTTGTCTATCCCTGTCTCCTGCATGGTGATAATTTCTCTATTGGTTATTTTTTACTGTAAGCAGCAAACATATCTTTATATTCTTGTTCTATTGACTCTGTATGGTTATTTCGACCCTTCATTTTTCATAGGGAGGATATCGACACACCCCACCACCTTTTCAGCTTTCCTCCCCACACACCATAGAGCAACTTCTGTCTCTAGTACTTTGGCTTTTTCGATGTCAACATTTACATGGTGTTCCACAGCAACAATTGTTTTCTACCTTTCCCGTAGGTTCATGTGGAAAATTAAGAATCAGTAAACCGTGTTTTTGTCATTGTGGCTATGTCACTACGGTTCATTGCAGAGCCAAGAAGTGCTCCAAGGGCCCGTGTGCTACCTGAACAGCTCTGCTTTGCCCAGTCTTCATGTTCTGTTTTGTCTTCATCAAATTCTCTATTCCACCCTGCTGCCATCCAAGCAGATACCCAGCCAGTGTGTGCTGCTGTTTCCTCGGGGATCTCCTCCAGGGGCCTCTGTCCTGCTCCCGGCCAGACCGACTGCCCTGGAGGCTGCCGCACAGCCTGCTGACACCGCCTCTCAGTCTTTTCCTGCCTCGGCTCCCCTTTTTCGTGCATTCTGTGCTGTCCTTGATCTAGGTTTATGTTTGGGTGCAGTACGTCAAGTAACGTCCCAAAACTTGGTGTGAAGGAGGTCATTTTTTTGAGTGCTTGTACATTCCTAATATCTGGATATGGAATTTCTGGGTTGAGCCTTGATTTCCTTTTCTTTTCTTTCTTTTGTACTTTGGTTTACTTTCTTAGAGAGTTCCTATAATTTTTCCTGGGTCTCTTATATCTGTGTGTCTATATCTGTGTGTTTTGTTTGGGTGGTGTAGGGGTTCTTGTTTGATTTCTCGGCACAGCATGGTGGAGTAGGGAACAGCCTGTTCCACCTACAGATAATCAATTAATTCCTCTGCAGCCACTCCTCCCACCTTCTTCACAGTGGCATTTCTGAGTCCCAGGCATTGTTTCTTTGGCCACGTCACCCACTGACTGTGCTCTAGGTTGAGTGACCCATCCCCCAGCTGGGTCCGTTACCAGTTACCACTCCTCCAGCAGGTTTCCAATTTGCCCACTTTTTATTATTATTTTTAATTGGATCCCATACTTGCTTTCTTTTTTCTTTTTTATCCCCAGAGCATGTCCCACCAGTGCTCACAGGTGACAACCCCCTTGACATTTATGGGGTCTTAGTGAAAGATGCATGCAATTAATGTGCCATCTCTGACTGAACGTCTCCATATACAGTTTTTTAAACAAAAAGCTTTATCGAGATATAATTAAACAAGAGGCACCACTTTTAAGTGTATAGTTCACTGAGTCTTAACAAATGCATCACAGTCAAGACACAGACCATTCCCGTCTCCAAAATGTCCCTTTGTTCCCCTTCCCCTCAATCCTTCCCTGCCCCTCCTCACCCACCCCAAGTGACTGCTACTTTTGCCTGTTCTAGGATTTTACCTAAATGGAACATACAGTATGTACGCTTTTGTGTCCGGCTTCCTTTTCTTGGTGTGATGTTTGTGAGATTCTTCCAAGTTGCTATATAATCAATGCTGTGTTCTTTTTATTGCTGAGTAATAGTCTGTTACATGTAGGTGGCAGAGTGTATTTATCCATTCACCTGTTGGTGAACACCTATTCACCTATGGGTGTTGCCAGTTTTGATGAAGAGATGGTGAGCCTTCATATACAAGGAGTGGGATTGCTGGATTATCAGTGAGACAGTGCTTAACTATGAGAACCTGCCAAACTGTTCGCCAGAGTTGAACTATTTGTAACACCCACTGGCAGCAAATGAGAGTTCCAGTTCCTCCATATCTTTACAAAACTTAGTATCACCCCTCTTTTTAATTTTAGACATTTTAGTGAGTGTGTAGTGCCATCTCATTGGCATAATTTACATTTATTTCAAATGGTGACTACTCATGCTGAACATCTTTTCATGTGCTTATTGATTTGACATTATCTTCTTTTGTGAGTGTCTTCAAATCTTTTGCTTGCTCTTTAATTGGGTTATTTTCTTTTCTAGGTCTATGCTTATTTTATGTTTTGGAGTCAGGTCTTTTGTGAGAGAGTCCCTATGTGTTTTTGAACCCTGTGTCTCCCCACTTTATGTTGCATTGTAAACATTTTCCTCATGTAATTATTTTGTTTGACAACATGATATTTAATACTTGCTAATATTCTGCCATACACATGTATTGTTATTTACTTTAATAGTTTTTTTTCATTGTTGGACATTTATGTTTGCACTTTTGTTTTGGTTTTGCTCTAATAACGGTGCAATGCCTCTCCAGGTTTGTTCCTCAGGAGAGATTCCTAGAAGCAAAGCTGCAAGGTTGGAAGTTAGAACATATTAGGACTTTTGGTGCATGCTGCCAAATTGCTTCCCCCAAACTTTGCACCAATTTAAATGGCACCACTAGCAGGTGAAAACCCCATGTTACGCCATCATTGCCAGCTTCGGATATTCTTGCTTGAAAAGAAGTTGGCTAATTTAATGGGTGGAAACGGTAGTTGTTTTTAAGCTGCATTTCTGAAATTACTAGTGCGATTGGACCTCTTTCCAAGCGTTTAGTAGTCATTTATTTTTCCTCCTCTGTGAATTATTTACATTTTTTTGTTTGCAAATGGGTTTCTGAGGCACGTTTCCCAACTCTGCAAAGAAGGTGCAGCGGCTAGAAGTGCTGGGCATTGGAGTCAGGGGAGGGGAGAAATGTGCTGGCAGCTGAGCAGAGAGCGGGGTGCTGGATTGATGGGGTGTCCAGGACCCCATCTTGACCCAGGCCAACCAGTTTGTGAAAGCTTCCATTTCCTTCTGTAAATAGCTAGGGGGCAACCCTGCAGGGGGTCCCAAAAAAGCAGGGACAAAAGCTGGCCTTCTGCTGGTTAAATTGTAACCTTGTTGCCTAATGGAGCACAGCAGTGTTGTGTAGGGTCATCAAACAGGGTCACAGCGGCTCCCAGGCCAGCAAGTTTTGGTAGCAACCTCAGCAAAAGAATTGCCAGCCACAACCAATAAGTTTGTCTCAGGAGAGGGAAAGGGGGGCGTTTCTGAGTGAAATGAATGTAAAATTGCCCAGGCCGGTGGGTGAAAAGAAGGCCATGTGGTTGTGATGCTCAAATTTCACTGGATATTGCTTCGAACTGATCCTGGAGAACGCTCCCCCAATGTTTTGAGCTCAGGAGCGCCTCACAACCCTCCACAATAAGTTCCCCCATGTGGAAGCGGGAGTCCCCAAGAATGTCTCCCATGAGCTCACGCATGAGAGTCCCTTCCAGATCTTTCTGGGAGTCCCCAGAGCAGGTCCCACCTGTGCTCACCGGTGACAGCCCCCTTGACATTTATGGGTGTCCCTAGGGAGTCCTATACATCAACCCACAAACAAGTCTGCCCCAAGTATCTCTGGGAACTCACAGGGGCTCAGTGATAAGAGTTCCCCCAACATTAGCAGGGTCCTTAGGTAGTGTCTCACATCTGCACCCCAGCCTGGACCCTGCCCCATTATTGCTGGGAGTCTCCAAAGAGGGTTGTACCTGAATTCACAAGCAAGGCCTGTCCTGCAAGGGGCAGCCACTTGTTCAGCTCGAGGCTCCTCGTATCCTAGGGCCTCCCACTGGGCATCTCCTTGTGGTGATGACGTCCCCCTCTAATTAGAGCCTTTATGCCAACGCTGCAGAATGGTTTGAAGCAAAGTGGGGTAGAATCCCTCTCTCTCCTCTGTTGGAGGGTGGCCCAGCACGGCTGGTTGTGCCCAGTGTTTTATGCAGTGTTAGTTGACAGTTCTTTCTACTTTTGCTGATCGTTCTCCTGTTCTCAGTGGGATTCATATAGGGGTCTTAGTGGGCTGGACATCCAAAGGACAGGATTATCTTCTGTCAGAGGCTTTGCTGCTGGGTTAAGTTCATCGCATCTGCCTGCTGCTCCCCCGGGATGAACCCTTTCCAAGGAGAATCTGCAGGCCTCCTTGTACATGTGTGTATTGTCCAGTTGGCAGTTTAAGGGTAAAGGGATTTATTACAAAGCAGGGGGTCAGTTTTACCGAAGAGTCAGGAAACCACCAGGAGAAATGCCCAATGATAGTAGGAGCAGAAACCCGCTTCTGGTCCCACCTGGACCCACTACATTAACTCTGCAGCCAGGGCCAGGCAGTAGAACTCCCACTGTAGCTTCTCCCAAGCTTCAAACATCCGTCACCAGTTCTGATCTCACAGCACATGGCCGCCACCTCACCTTACTCACTTCCACGCTCCGGCTGCCTGACGGGTGCATCTGCTGGGTGAAAAGCAGGTCGCTTGGGTTGGGAAATTGACGTGGCTTTTAGTTCTCAGTCTCTCCAGTGCAGGAAGGCATGTGAGAAGGGTTTAGAAGGTGAGCCACTGCTTACCAGCAACACATAGCATTGCTGACCCCCAGCTTATGTTGAAACCATATTCAGGGATAAAGGGCTGTCATGGCTGCACACAGTTCTATCTCTCCAGGAGCTGTTGCCCTAGCTTGAGGATTCACTCTCTCCATTCCTTGTGGCTAGTATATCCCTACTGGTAGAAGAGCTCCTTAGGGTATCTTGTTTTGGTATTAAATGGTCAGATAAGATTGCTAAGTTATTCTCATTAGTTGAGTAATTGATTCAGCAATCAATTATTTATTGAATGTCTATGGTGTGCCATGCACTGTGATAGTATTTGGGGATATTAAGAAGAATATGATATAGTTTCTATTCTTAAAGATGTTGCTGTGTCATAGGGAAGGGGGGTGTGACATTAGGTCATTATGAGAGAGCTGTGAGTACTGGGATAGAAGGAAGATCAAGATGACCTGGGGCAGGGGATGGAGTGGGGATGGGTTGTGTTGCGTGTATTGTTTCAGGATAGAGAGAGCCCTGCAATGAATCCTAAAGTTCAGAGAGTAGAGCTGGAAAGGCCTTCTTAGCTGAAGAGACACATGTATGAAGAAACACGTAGAAAACACTAAGTCATGTAGAAAAGATCTAGGGGTGGGGGTGGGGAGAGATGAGGCCTCAACAGGGGTCTGTTCATGACGGATGTGGAATTCTGTGATCTGAATTCAGATTTCACCCTGAAGAGAATTCAGATTTTATTCGGAAGATAGCTGCTGATGAGTTTTAAATAGTAGAGTAATAAGCCCAGATTTGTGTATTAGAAAAATAAGAAAGCCAGGTGGCAGCCATGTGGAGGATTGCCTGGAGAGGGCCAGGAAGAGCAGGTTGAAAACCTAGCCTTGCTCAGCTGGTGTGTCTCAATGGTTGAGCATCAACCTATGAACCAAGAGATCAGGGCACATGGGGGGCGTGCAGGAGGCAGCCGATCAATTATTCTCTCATCATTGATATTTCTATCTCTCTCTCCCTCTCCCTTCCTCTCTGAAATCAATAAAAATATATTTAAAAAAAATACAACCACCACCACCACCAAAAAAAAAATCCTAGCCTAGGTGAGAAATTTTGAGACTTGAACTGGTGTTGAGGTGGAAGGAGAAAAGAGGATGGGGTGGGAGGGATGGATACAAGATTGACCCCCAGGCCACGTCTCATCTCTCATGGGATGATGGGATGAGGCCGAAGAGAAAAGTAGAGCTGTGATGTGCCACCCTGACCCCCTCAGGACTCAAGGACTTACTCCTCCAGCTGCTAGAAGAATTGCCTTTGGCTGAAGAGAGATATCTTGTCCAAGGTCACACGGTCTCTTCCTGGATAGCCCACATCCAATGACTGGTCAACATTAGGGAATAACAGATACACCCAGATCCCTTGCCCCACCTGCAGACAATTCTGAGGGCCATCCCGCTTCAGAGCATCTTGAAGGGTTGGCTAAACCCTTGGTTGAGACTTTATTGCAGCTCAGTGTCTTCTTTTTTTCTGATCCTGCTTTCCTCCCTTCCCTTCCACAGGTGGGGATTCTAAGAGCACTTTTCAATGCACCTTCTTATGCTAATCTTTACCTAAGATGCTGCTTCATGGGAAACCCAAACCTGCAATAAATGGCATCCAGCCTCCTGGCTTGTGAGCAGTTAGATGGTGTCATCAGTCACCGATATGTGGAATGTAGAAAAAGGAGATCATGAGTTCAACTTTGGAAAAGGTAAGCTTAAACTTCCTGAGACTTGCAGAGAGTTGAGATGAAATTTCAAGAGAAATGTGTAGATTCCAAGTGTAGATCTGGAGTCATCAGTGTTCTGGGGTTAGTTTAAGTCTTGAATTGGTCCCTATCCTGACAGGAAGCATATACCAAATGTCTTGGAAATGGAAATGCCATGATCCTTGAGTTTCTTCATCATTGGCTTCACATCTAGCTCCTGGCTTCATTCTGAGTTCCCGATCTACTGGGTTATTCTGGTCTTCATTCTCGCATACCTAGAATCTAACCTCAGGCTTGGTTCAACCCCATCCTCCAGGGATAACTCAGCTTCAACCTGTCCTATATTTTCCCACTTCATTTTTAGCCTTGACCCAATTCCTCAAGTCCTGGCTTTTCTCCCTGTCTTCAGGATTCAATGCCAAGCTTATGCCTGGTGTGAATCCCTCTTAGAATTCTGAGCATCCCAATAGGAAATATTGTTGAGCTATCTACTGTCAACTCCTGTCTTCTCCAGACTCTCTTGGCTGTAGGGGTGATGCTTTCAACTCACGACTATATCAATTTCCAGAACCCTTCACTCTTGGTTCGAGTTTTACTCTCTGTAGTCACCCATTATCAGGTACTACTATTCCACTGTCTTTGAGCAACAGTCTGTATCACCTTGGGGCTTTGTTCTAGCTGTTTCCTGGATGCCAGTGTGGTTATCTGGTTCCTCTTTGTCATTCAGATTGTAGCTTCAAATGTCAGCTTTTCAGAGAGGACTCCCTTAGTCACCCAATCTCACAACCACCCAGTTCTTCTCTATACTTTTTACCCTAATTTACTTTTCTGTATGTGCTTATTACTATCTGACTTTTTCTTATTTGTCTCTCTGTCTTCCTCCAACTGGGATGTAAGTCTCTAAAAAGGAGGGTGTTTATGGGAATTGTTCACCATTCTGTTCCCAGTATCCAGAATAGTGCCTGGCACATGGTAGGTGTTCAATAAATGCCTGGAATTTGGTAGGTGTTCAATAAACATTGAACAACTGGCTGAATGAATCTATTCTTTGGCTGTTGTGGCCCCTTATTAGATTGAACATCCCCAGATTTGCATCAACTAGGATGAAATCTGAAGTCCTCACATACTCTGTCTCCAAGTTTCTGGCATGCTCTCAGGCAAAGCCTGCCTAAAATATGGCCATTTATGTTATGGGAATCCAGACTCATCCCTGTCTCCTTGGCCACTAGTTCATTTCATCTCTTGGATGATAATCCTTTCTCATTTTGTTTTCTTCTGCATCACTGGTTTGATTGGTGATGATTAGCAGAGGGTGGTCCATTTATGTGAAACACCTGCTTCCCACCTGTGTCCCCATGAGCAGTCAGCTTTGGATCTTAGTGCAGGAAGCCAGTGGGTGTCCTTCATAGCTGAGTGGGCTTCCAGAATTTTCTCCAGAAGTCAGATCCAAACTGGCACCATATGGGTGACCATCTGTATGTCAGTTTGCCAGCATTTCATCGAATATATCTGCCAGCTTGTGAGAGAGACACGGGGAGGCCTGGGGGCACCAAGGAGGACTGATAGAAAAACTGACCCGAGAAGAAGGCTGAGCCAGACAGAGTGGTTTCTACTTTGTGAGTCAGGTTGTAATTCAGTTGGCTTCCCTTCGCTTGTTCATGGAACCAGCAAACAGCAGCTCAGAAGATTGTGTTCTTGCCTCACTCCCAACAAACCACTCTGAAGGGAGTGGACAAGTGTGTCAAAGGTTATATTACCCAACCCAGGTTTGAAAAGCGCATCCGAGCGCATCAAAATTCCCATGGAAGGGAAACTAGAAGGCTATGAATATGCTCCTAGTCCTTGCATCATAGCCAAGTAATTAATCCAACACGAGTCAGGCTATGCTCCAAACTCTGTTACTTAGGTCAGCGATAAGACTCACAGAACCAAGATTGGACACATTTGATTGGGTAGGTCAAGGGGGAATGCATCAGTTAAAAGTGTAGAGGAAACTAAGGTGGAGCTGAAGGTACCTTATTTGAAAACATTTTTCAGTTCTGCATGTGTGATTTGCATGTATGATTCTGCTATCTTATCCCCAATTACACTCACCCCAAACTACTGCCCCATTGGGTCATTGGGTGATTTGCAACCTTGTCCATTATTTTATTTGTTCTTTCATGAATTCAACCATTTGACACTGTAAAATGCTTTCCCAGTGTCCTGTGCTGTAATAGGCATACTGGATACCAAATTGACTACAACCACAGCCTTGCCCTGAAGGATCCCATAGACTGGTGCGGGAGGAAGATGTATGAATAATCAGCGCAGCAAGTACATAACAAGAGGCCCTTATCCCAAACTTGGGGGCGGGGGCGGCGCAGGAAGGGGATTAGAAATGGCTCCTGGAGAGGGAGTCCGAGCCAAGCTCTAAGAAGGAATAGGATTTAATCGAGTAGGGAGAGAAGGGAAAACATTCCGGTCAGAGGCAGCAGCATGTGCAAAGTCTGCTAGTGAGATAAGCAGACCTGTTGGGATGCGTTAGCAGTTTCAGTGCAGCCGCAGTATAGACTCCTGGAGGGGCAAAGGGTCATGTGAGGAGTTTGGACACCTTCCCAAGGACACTGAGAGCTATGGAAGGATTGATCAGAGGCATCAGAGAATTAGATCTGAAATTCCTGGGGGATGATTCTGGCTGCAGTGTGGAAACTGGATTGGAGAGGGACAGAATTGCGTGCAGAGGGCCCAGGCAGTCTGTGGTGGTGGGAGCTGGAAACAGCTGGGGGGAAGGGGAAGGAGGGTGATTGGACTGGAGGGATATAAGTACTAGGATTTGTAATTAATTGGATGTAGAACAGGTTGAGCGAAAGGATAAGACCCAAACTTTAGTCTTAGGGAAACAACTGGATGGGGGTGCCATGAACAAAGGCAAGGAACCCCAAGGAGTAGCAGGTGGAAATACTCCTTTCTCTTTCTGCAGCCTCTGAAGGAGAAGGCCTGGGTCAGCCAAGTGGCTCAGAAGGGCCTGGGCAGGAAGTTTCATCTACAGGGGACTCTGAAGACTCCTCTCTCATCTGCCCCTAGAAATCAGATTGCTGTCGAGTCCCCTTGGGAAGTCTGAGGGGGACAGGATGGCCACCCTGGGCAATGGGCACTGGACATTACCCACACTGGGATGCATAGTGAGGCCACCTGCCTATGAACTGAAAAGAAGTGTTTATGAGCCAACTGAGGCTCTGGACCCTGGCTGGGAGTATGAGAAGGGGGCTCATGGCTCGTTCTTGCTCATAGAGGGCAGGTGGAGGAGGCAGAGGGCAGGGCTTTGGCTGGCAGGCCCTGCTGCCTAATGAGGGCCAGGGCAGTGGATAGTTCTGACTGTGGTTAGTTGGAGACCCAAGTCCTAGCTCCTTGGTCATGTAGGAAGCTGAAGAGCTACTTGGAAGAGATCATATGCATAGATTGTACCAACACCGGCTCTGCTGTCTCTGGAAAGCAATTCAAAGCCACTTCATTCTCCACCTGCACTGGGCTAATGGCCTGAATATAGCCACACTAATAACCTTCAAACACTCTCAGGAGCAGCCTTGGCTCTGAAAGGTGCCGCCCTTCCTCCGTGCCCGATTTCATGCTTCTCTGGGACTGCAACGACAACAGCTGTTTATTCCTCCCAGGGCCCGAGTTACTTGGAGGAGAGGCAGATGGCCGTGGGCTAATTCCTGAAGTGCACTTCTGGGGACCATCAGCTCGGGCTCCCAGGCTGACATCCCACACAGGCTACAGGTCAGAGCGTGAGCACTTCCCATGAATATGGATGCCGAGAATGGAGGCTGTTGGCTCTGCTCTGCAGGGCAAATCTGTCGCCCTGGGTGGGGATGACATTTTTGCTGAGATATAGGGTCAGGGGGAAGGGTTGTCCCCTGAGCCTCAAGGAAAGATGTTTTAATATTTAGGACACTGGCTTTTTAGAGAAAGGGGTCGCTAACAGGAAAGGCAGCACGGAGAGGGATTTGTGTCTGTTATACCAGCCTTCCACTCAATTCTTTTCTCTGGCCCTGACAGCACCCAGTTAAGAGCCTGGATGGTCAGGGTGCTTCAGGAGGGGTTTTGTGGTGGCTAAGAATTTGCATGGATGAGCACCAAGACGTCTTCCAATACTAAGGGGCCAGGAGTCCTTGCCTTGATTGATAGTGTTGCCTCACATTGTTCTTTGTCCCCCTTTCTTCCCTCCCTCCCTCCCTCCCTCCCTCTCTCCTTCCCCTCCTTCCTCCATCTCTCCTTCCCCCCTCCCTCTGTCTCTCCTTCCCTCCTTCCCTCCCTCCCTCTCTCCTTTCCTCCCTTCCTCCCTCCCTCCCTTCCTTCCCTCCCTCCCTCCCTCCCTCTCTTCCTCCCTTCTTCCTTCCCTCCCTCCCTCCCTCCCTCCCTTCCTTTCTTCCTTCCTTCCTCTCTCTTTCTTTCTTGATTTCAGAGAGAGGAAGAGAGAGAGAGAGGGAAGGATAGAAACATCAATGATGAGAAAGAATCATGGATCAGCTGCCTCCAGCACACCCCCTACTGGGGATCAAGCCTGCAACCCCGGCATGTGCCCTGACCTGGAATTGAACCATGACCTTGTGATTCATAGGTTAACACTCAATCACTGAGCCTCCCTGGCCGGGCAGTCCCTGTTTCTTATTGCCCCATCCCGCCAAAAGTAGCAGTTCAGCTCACACCTCACCTGCGTACTCCTTGAACCCATTCCTGATGACTCCAGCCCACACTGATCGGACTTACACTATCTGAGGAGCTCAGTTCCTGCTATGACCCTCAGTTGGGAGCTTCATTATATGCTGCCATGCTCGCTCATCGCTCTGCAGGAGTCTCACATACTCACCGCGATTGTGAGTACTTTGTGGTCAGGCACAATGCCCTTGACTGTAGCACTTGGTTAGTGCTAAGCAGCCAACATTCTGAGGGATGGGTCTCTGGGACATCAGTGGGGCTGTTCATTGTCACTGGGTATCGTTATGCTAGGACTGTGAAAATGCCTCTTCCCAAGAGAGATGCCAGTGAAGACATCTCTTCGGTGCCTCTGGGCATCGGGGCTGAATGCTTCCTCTTCTTCCTGCCCTTCCATAGCCCTTTAGTAGGTCTGTGGGAAGGAGGCTGCATTCTGAATTGGGTTTGTTATTTGAATGACTGATTCCCCACCTGGTGTAGCCCTCTGACCTAATTTTGCTGCTCTTTCGGGAAGTGTGGCAAGTGACAGTGATGGCCTGGGACAATAGTTTCCCATTCAGAGGCCCTGAACCACTCAGGAGCTTCCACAGTTCTCTGCCTTTGTCCAAATCATTCCCTTTTCCTGAAAGATCCCTTAACATCCCTTTCATCGGTGTCCACTTGACAAAGGCCTACTCACCCTTAAGCCTCAGCTCAAATGTCACCAGTCTCCTGTAGTGCCTTCCAGCCTCTGGCCCCAGCATTACAAAGGGATTGTAAAATGCTCTGTAATTCCTTGCACTGTAGCGCTTTCCACAGGAAGCCATGTTCATTGTGTGCCTAGCCTGCTGGCAGACTCCTGCAAACGCTTTCAGGGGCAGACTCTGCCTCCGTTGCCTCTGTGTCATTGGCTTTAGCCTAATGTGTCATGAATGTGCAATACACATTTGTGAAATTGGAGTGCCGATGGCAGTGTGGAGCCATTGAGATGTTTTAAGCAGGAAATGGATATATTTTGGTAGTGCTGGAGGCTTTTGACCCAAGACAAGGATGTTATGGCACACAGTCAAGGTCAAGTTCTGGACCTCAGCTGAGGCAGAGGCAGTAAGAATGGGGCGAAGCAGAATAGACAGGATTTGATGGCAGGCGGGGCATGGAGGCTGGGGGAGTAAGATTAGAGGTTGACCTGAGGCATTAGGAGTGGGGAGTAGGGGCTCATCTAGGGAGGTGTGTCATTAGGGAGGAGGAGGATGTAGATGTGTCCCCAAAAATAATAAACTCCTCTCAAGCCAAAGAAAAATTCAAAGACCATTTCCTTTTCCAAATTAGTAACATGAGGGTCTTTCAAATGAGGGGAATTAGTTCTAACGGTCAGAGCAGATAGATTGGCTATTTGTGTTCTGGGCTGAAGAGAGAAGTAGACAAGCCGTGAGTCAGAATCCAGGTGTAAGGGAATCCCAGCCATTGCTGCAGGGGCCGGGCAGGTTAAGAGGAGAGAAGAGATTTTGTCTTGTGCCAATTCCCAGGCCACTCATCCAGCCTCAGTGCCTCACGTGAAGGTGACACACTTTGACTTCCTCCTGTATTTAAAGCCAGATGTGACTCGGGCCTTGAAACAATGTCTATCTGTTACTGGGGCTGATGACCCAGGTTAGAGCGTCACTAATCTGAGCGTCTTCTATGTCCCTCAGATCTGGAAATAGCAGCTCAGTGACATGAGGGAGTGACTTTCTTCTTTGGGGGCAGCGCTGGGCTCCTTCCAAGGACACCAGGAAGCCCCAAGTCCCCTTTCAGCCTGTGTGGTAGGCGGTGCTGCCCACGGCATGTGTAGCTGGAGCTGTGGTGTCCGGTCAGGCAGGTGTGAGGTGTGAAGACACTTCTCTCTGAGTGCGTTTTATTACCTACCCCAGGTTTCTTCAATTTAGACTCGTCTAATTTTTTTTTTTAAATTTTATTTATTTATTTACTTATTTATTTTATTATTGTCTAAAGTTTTACATATGTCTTCTTTTTCCCCAATTGACCTCCCCCCCCCCCCCCAGCCATTCCCACCCCAGGCAAGCCCCCACTGCCCCAGTGCCTGTGTCCATTGGATATGCTAATATGCATGCATATAAGTCCTTTGGTTGCTCTCTAACCGCCCCGCCGCCCGACCACTACCACCCTACAATTTGTCTCTGGATCTATTCTTTCTTTTAAAACATATTTTATTGACTTTTTACAGAGAGGAAGGGAGAAGGCTAGAGAGTTAGAAACATCAATGAGAGAGAAACATCGATCAGCTGTCTCCTGTACACCCCCTACTGGGGATGTGCCTGCAACCAAGGTACATGCCCTTGACGAGAATCGAACCTGGGACCTTTCAGTCTGTAGGCTGATGCTCTATCCACTGAGCCAAACTGGTTAGGGCTGGATCTATTCTTGTTCATCAAATTATGTTGATCATTATATCCCACATATGAGTGAGATAATTTATATTCATCTTGATGTTTCCTGGTGACATCTCAGCTATTGCCCTGCCGTGCTAAAAACAGAGCTGCACTAAGTGCATGTGCTTTTCTGAGTAAAGGGTTTAAAGGAGCCAACTTCGGAGGTAGGAGGGGTGGGAGATGGAGGCCAGAGGTAAGTGCCGAGGACAGGTGAGTGCTGCAGGAATGGAGAATCCTGGCCATGTGTGCCGGGAGCCGGTCCATCCTTGCTGCTTGACACAGTCGCTGCAGGGAAGAAACATCTGCACAGCATGTGTTTCAAGGGACCTGGCATATATAGCATACTGTTCTTAATGTGTTTGCTCCCCTTAGCACTATGTGTTTTGGCCAAGGTCACCTCTCCGAGAAAGGTTGTTTTCCCAGGTGGGGATTTTCCCCTGAAGTTAGGGAGGGAGTGAAACCCCTTAACTAAGTGCCAGGTGGGTAGTTAATCACTTTAACTAAGAAGAATCACGCTTAAGCTACATAATCTTTTACTCCCTGGAATGGAGATAAGAAATGCCCTAACCTTTGGAATAAAAATTGATAGGATTAAAATCAACTGGTATAAATACAGATGTAACAAGACAGCAAAACACAGAACCTAGAGACAGGACTTGGCTGGAGATCCTACACAGAACCTACACACAGAACCTAGAAACAGAACCTAGCGATAGAACCTGGCTACAGAACTTGGTTGGAGATCCTAGACAGAACTTGGCTGGAGATCCTGGAGGGAGAACCTCGCCATGATGATCACCTGAATGCAGCCTCCGAGTCCTTCCTTCTTCGCTGACTCCGTCCACACCTATGGGGAACCCCTGGACCCGCTGGGGTTGGACCCCAGCACATGTGTAAACAAAAAAACTCTGTTGTCTAGAGATTTTGCTCAAATGTTCCAAATTTAGGCACCATAGGCCACCTTTAGCATATGACATTGCAATCTTCCAATGTATTGGCTCAGAACGTTTTCATATAGATATGAATTTCACGTGGATATGAACATAGAATTCTGGGCAAGAGAAAATTATTGATGGCGTCGGTTAGAGAGAGTGTATGGCTTCCTCATTACTGACAGCCCCCTCCTGGGAACTTCAGGGCAGTTAGGCATGAACACGGCTTCAATAAACAAAATGAGGGTTCAGCCTTGTGAGCCTGGAGGCCTCCACCAGCAGCCTCACCCTTCAGATTGCTCCAGCGGTTCCAGAAATACACGGGACTCGCTCTCCGAACAGAAGTCAGTGCTGCCACAAAGCCCGTGGATTTATTTCCACCTGAAAGGCACAGGCACCCTAGAGCCTTTGACTTTCAAACTGGGGCCCAGATTTAGAATTCGGTATAAATTAATATTACCAATGAAACCTGCTTGATATCAGATCTCCTCCGAAATCACCGATTGTTCCCAAGGCATCACGGGCAGCCGAGGGCCTGGAACAGGGCATTGGGGCCCATCATGCTGAGAAAGCCAGACTGACAATGAAGAGAAGAACCAGATTCCAACTCTCCAAATCCCCCTCATCGTTGATCACAGCCTGGCTCCAAGGACAGCATCATCTCACAAAACTGTACTATGTTGATGACATTTTTGCAAACGGTTCTGTTCTGAATCATTAAAACAGACAAAAGGGTTTATGATTCAAGCAAACATCTTCTGAAGTTACAGATGAGTCCTCATCTGTCTCCTGCTTCGCTAGTTATTGCATTGGAGGCCTGGGTCCTTGTGCTCCACAGTAGCATCATTTATTTTGTTTCTGTTGCAGTTCCAGGACGATGTGATTCAATGAAGGCTCTGCAGGCACTTTTTGGGAGTCCAGCATGATCTTGTTTGGGGAGCTCCTTGTGAGGTGGGCCCACGTGTACAGGTGCCCACCTGGCCAAGCAGACAGAACTGTGCTGGTCCTATAGGACTGGAGGGGATGCCCTAATAGGAAAAAAAAACCTGGAAGAATAAGATGGGTGCTCCTTGTGTGGAAAGGGGAGCCAAAGGTGACAGGGGACTGTAAACAAAGGAGAATAATTCTCAACCATGTTCTCGAAGGCTGACCACGGTTGTAGGAGGCACTTTACCTTGAACCCTATGGAGGGGTCAGACTGAAAAATCAAAGGGATACTGTCATCAGACTGTTCCCCCGAGAGGCAGTCCCACCAGATGGTCCCTGAAGGTCGGGATGGGGAGCCTAGAGCTGTCCTAGGACGCATTTTCATAGAGGAGCCAGAGCAGGAGTCATCTAGTCCAGGGTCTGCTCTGTGCTGAGCACCACACACGGCACCTGCTTCCAAAGGGGCTGGCTTTATTTCCTGGAGTGATGGAGGTGGGAGGGGGGTGTGCAGTGGGGAGAGAAAGGTTTATCTCTCGGGCAATCTGGGTGAAGCTGGAGGCAGACATGCCCTTCCCTTCCCGCTCACCGCTGCTTTCAGGCACCGACCTGTGAACTCTGTCCCGGAGCCTTGTCCTCCTGAAGGAACATCACCAGTTGATTAGTCCACCCTCTGCTCATCCTCAGTGCCCTCTATGGAGCTCCAGGTCATGTCTCCATATTCCCCTGATGCCGGAAGCCGGACCGGGACTCCTGGGCTGTTCCTCCATTCCACATCCTATTGTCATTGCAAGTGACCTCGCCTTCCCTGGGATGACTCTTACCCCCTCCACTCTGACCTGCCGGCTCCTCTCTAGTTCAGCTACTCCCATGGCCTCACCCTGGATGCTTCAACATCTGAAATAATAAACTCTGAAATGACCTTTCTGAACACCACCTCTCATCATTTCACCTCCTTCACTGCCTTTATTCCCAGAAAACCTGCTCCTAGCCTGCCAGCCCTGTCCTCCCACCCTTTTAATGGGTCTTAGGTCTACTGATCCCACACCACCCCTCACTCTCATTTGAACCCTCTCAATCACCCAACACTCACCTCTTCCTTTCTGCCTCCATGTTCACTAGTCACTCCTTCCTCATTTCCTCTTAGGGAGAGGTAGTTGCCCCTTGCTCTGTGCATTTTATCTGTACCTGTGCCCTCTGCCTTGTGTCCCCTTGATTACATGTCTGTATCTTCTGCTGGAAGGTGTCATCTTTGAGGACAAGAAGCATGTTTACTCTACTCTCTAAGTTCAGCAGCTGGTACAACACCTGCCACAAGGCCAATCTCAATAAGCTTTTATAGACTTAAATTTCCCAGGACGTGCCTTCCCTCAGACCTGCCTCTGGGTCATTTATCAGTCCTAGCTCACTCCCACCGATCTTCTTTGGGGTGTCTAAAGGGTGGTTGGTCTTGGGGATCTGGACTTTAGGCCCTGTTCCTCTACCTCTTCTCTGCTTTCCCCCTGGGCCTCAGTTTCTTTATGTATAACAACTGCCTTCTGCCAGTTCCTCCTTCTACTGTGGGCCAGTTGCTGGGTGGTCATTCCTATTCTGTCATAACATGAGGCTGGGCTGTGGAGGGGGTGGGAGGGGCAGCAGGGACTGGGGAATGGCACAGAACATTGTGTGAATGAACTGGCAGAAGCTCTGTGGGCTTGCCAGCTGGTACCATGTGCAAGAGCCAAAGGGAAAGTTCGATTTTTTTCTGCCCAAAGCTCAGAATCCTGAAGGAAGTCATAAGCCTTAGCTAAAGGCTTAGGAGTGAGAAGTGTCAAGGTCACCTCTGATTCATGCCTGACCAGGGAGGGACCTTGTGGATATGTGTGTGTGTGTGTGTGGGGGGGGCTGTTGCTGGCCACTGGGCATGTCCTGACAGCTGATAACATGCCTCCACAGCAGAGTGAGAGGAAGAGCCATTGATTCTATTTGTAATTTATCTTTTGGGTTGATCCCAATGCTCTCCCTTTGTTTCTGACTTGATGCATTCATCTTCAGGCTCAGCGAGTTCACTCTGGCAAAGTTTTGCATGAATAGAAGCATATAACTGCTCAATAGATCAGCTCATAGTCATGTGCATGTGTGTGAGTGTATGTGTGTGAGTGCATGTGTGTGTGCACATGTGTTCATAATTATCCTTAACCCCTAAATGAAGAACCTACCTTCCAGGTTGCTTTGTGTGGGTGGCAAGCAGAGAGCCAGCAGAGGGGGAGGGAGTTGGAGTTGGATTAGGAAATTCTGGGTCCATCCAGACCACAGTGCGTGGACCTCTGTTCTGTGGAGAACAGAGGTGAGCATTTTAGTTGGAAAAGTAGTAGATAGGACTTTTTCTGACTTCATTCAAACTCTCTTCCCATGTAATTCTCAGGCTGAAAAAAAAAAACCACAGGAATCTCCAGTTCAGTGGTTCCCATCTGACTGTGTATCAGAATCACCTAGGATTACTTCCCCTAGAAATCCAAGGTCATGAAGATTTACCTATATATTTTCTTCTAAGAATTTTCCAATATTAATATCTTTGATACATTTTGAGTTAATTTTTGTATATGGTGTGAGGTAGGGATCCAACTTCACTCTTTAACTTCAATTTCACTTAGTTTCCAACACCATTTGTTGTAAAGACAGTTCTCCCCCCTGAACTGTATTGGTTCTCTTGCTAAAAATCAATTGGCCATAAATGTATGGATATATTTTTATACTCTCAGATCTATCCCATCTAGTCTTATACTATCCCAATTATTGTACCTTTTTGGTAAGTTTTGAAATTGGGATTTTCCACTTTCTTTGTCCACCTTCCAGCACACAGCAAAGGCTGGGGTGTGGCTTGAGTGGAAAAGCTTGATTAGATGGTTTGAGGACACATTAAGGAGAGGTAGAGCTGTGGGAATCACAGAAGATCAGGATTCAGGTGACCTAGTCTTCAACCCTTGCACTGCCATAGCCCTGTGTACCCTTATGTAAACCAGTTAATATCTGTGGGCCTCTTACTTATTCTGTGAAATGAAGGCTCTAGGCTAGTTGATTTTTAAAGGAATTTTCAATTTGAATAGTCTGGAGGCATGGGACACTCAATTGTCATTGCAAAGTCTGTCAGAGAACCCCTGATTTTATTGCAAAGCATTCATTACACTTTCACTCACTTGTAACTTAGGTATGAGACAGGAAGTGTACAGGATGATTCTGCATTATTGTGCCATACCAGGTAGCAATGGAGCTATCAAAGACTGCCAAGGTCATGTCTAAAAGACTCAGGAGCCATTATGTATAGGCTTTTATTGGCCCAAAAATGGGACACTTTGGACATCAATAAGGATAATAAATGTAATGGATTGAAATCTACTAAATATATTTAAACTTATGAGTTTATAGTAATTTTTAAGAAACTCCAGTATTTGCAACCTCTGGATTTTGAGATCTCTAATGGAGAGAATCCCCAACTTATCTCTTCAGTTGGCCTGGTTTTCATGGCTGCACCGCTGTACCCTAGATCCCTCTGTCCCTGGGTCTGTTCCAGCACTTTGCTTCCAGGTAGCTTTTAATGCTTCATTATTCCATGCTAATCTATTTGGAGAAAGCATGAGAGAGCTCCAGAGTTATTGGTAGGGTCTACGAGCACTACTTGCTAACTGAATAAATAATGCCTTGCTCTGATATGCACAATTGCTCCCCTTAGTTTCCCAGAAGTAGCTCCTGTAGGATGAATAATCAGGCTTTTTTTTTCTCAGTGTGCCAATTCTGTGATCATGTGCTTTCTCATACAGGAATTCATGGACTTTGGGGGGTTAAAAATGGCTTTTTATGAAAGAAGTTGTGGTCAATGGGCCTGAAGGGTGGGTGGTCGTGGGGATGTGGACTCAGGCCCTGCTCCTCCACCTCTTCTCTGCACCCCCCCCCCCCCCCCCGCCCCGGGCCTCAGTTTCTTCATGTATAACAACAAAACATTGAGGAATGAACTGCTGACACATGCAATGACACGTGCACTGTGCTAAGTGAGACAGGCCAGACTCAAAAGGCCACATACTGTATGATTCCTTTTATTCAATTTTTGAAAAAAGTAGAACGATAGGGTCAGAAAACAGATCAGTAGCTGTCTGGGACCAGGGGTGGGGAGAGGGGATTAACCATATAGGGGCACCTGGGAACTTCGGGATGATAGAATTACTCTCTATCTTGATTTTTGATATAAGTTGGGCAAAAGTCATAACTACATCTAAAAAGGGTGAATTCTACTGGATGTAAATTATAGCTCAGTAACCAAAATGTGAGCACACACACTATGGGACAGAAAACTTCTCAGTTCCGTCTCAGTACTAATATTCACCAACTCTCTACTGAAGGTGGTCATGGGGCAGGAGATGCAGGTGGAGACATCCAGGCCCTTGTCTCATTTTTAAACTTTCTCTCCCTGATTCCTCCTCCTCCTCCCAACTCCAAACAGTCTTTCCGTGATGTGATGGGAGAAAGAGGTTAAATAGGCCTCATTGACTTGATTGGCCATTTTAGGAACAAGGCACATGTGTGTCTGTGTACATGTTGGCCATTCTGAGAGGACAAGCCTTGCCCAGCCCCTCATTCTAGGGCAGTGATGGCGAACCTTTTGAGCTCGGCGTGTCGGCATTTTGAAAAACCCTAACTTAACTCTGGTGCCGTGTCACATATAGAAATTTTTTGATATTTGCAACCATCATAAAACAAAGACTTATATTTTTGATATTTATTTTATATATTTAAATGCCATTTAACAAAGAAAAATCAACCAAAAAAATGAGTTCGAGTGTCACCTCTGACACGCGTGTCATAGGTTTGCCATCACTGTTCTAGGGCCAAGCTCCGAGTTATTGGCCTGAAATGGAGTATTTTGAGCAAGAGCTCAGAATCCAAATCCCCATGAAGCAGCCACGGAGGCCTGTCAGACGAATGGGAGTCTAGATGGACAGCCAGACCTCTTCCGTTTTCTATTCAGGGTCTGGAAGAGGAGCCCCCCAGCCTTCCTGTGTGCTATTTACTGAGGCCTAAGGCAGGATTATTGATTGAGGCCATGCAAGTGACAGACAGTGAGGGAACCAGGCCCCAGCTGGGAAGAAGAAAGCAAGGGGCTTGTCACAGCAAGAGAGGCTGCTACCTGCACAAAGCCCTCAGCCTCCCGCTGACACTTGGGCTGGCACTCAGGGCTGGCACTCAGGGGAAAGCTGCCCGGTGGGGATTTGCAGATGTGTTCTACCTTCACCATTTCTCCGTGCCTCTCTCAGGTGCAGCAACAGCTAATAATAGCCCCATCTCGTGAGCATTTTACTTTGTGCCAGGCACTGGCTAGGCCCTCTGTATTCATTCTCGACAACCTTAAGATTTCAAAAATCTTATTCCTGTTTCACAAATGGGGAAGCTAGTGCTCCAAATGAGGTGTGTGGCTCAGCCCTCTCAATCAGGAGCTGGTTTTGTCTGCTGAAATAAGCCAGATGTGGCTGGGCTAGCTCCAAGGTGTTGAGGGGACTGAGACCGTAGTTCTAAGGGGGCAGGAGCAGAACAGAGAGCTCTGTTCCAGGTGGAGCTCAAGCCGGGCTGCACCCCCACCCTGAGCCTCTTTAAAACAAGCCAGACCCCTAAAGCCTCTCCTTGGCCAGGGAGGCCTGCCTCTTCATGTGAGGGGCCTGGGACAGATCCTGTAACTTTCCGGCAGGCACTAAAGGAAGTCCCAGTAAGGGAAGCCGGGAGTTCATGGGGGTGTTTCTGCTCAGGAAGGGAGGTCGAGGGAAAGCATGTCAGCAGAGCTCTGTGGTCCAGTAGGAGAGGGCATCTTGGATGCTTCTCGAAGCCACAGAGTTTGGAGGCTTCCACATCCCAGGAAAAGCCTAGGGTCAGAGGCACCCATCAGAGGCCCTGATGGTCCCTTGGAAACTGGGACCAATGAGCAATTGGAAGCTGGCACCAAAGGAAATGACAGACTCATGCTCTTTAAAAAAATATGTTTTTATTGATTTTAGCGAGGAAGGGAGAGGGAGAGAGAAACGTTGATTGGTTGCTTCCTGTACGCACCCCAACTGGGGATAGGACCTGCAACCTGGGTATTTGCCCTGACAGGGAATCAAACCTGAGACCTTTCGGTGCATGGGATGGTGCTCAACCAACTGAGCCACACTGGCCAGGGCCAGACTCACGCTCTTTATACTAGAAGTCCCCAAAAGTGTGTGGGGAGAGAGGAAGCAGTCAGGGTGGGTCTCAGACTATCTCGTGTGGGCACAGCTCTTAGTATTATAGCTGACAGCCTCAAATCCCAACCTCCTGAAGCAGAGGGTCGTGCGTGTGCACAGTGACAGCTTGCTAAACAAGATTCTGGAAAGAAGCCAGATGGCTTGGCTAGGGAGGAGGAGTTCTGGGTTCCCTGGAGGTGGTGGCCATGGTCAAGAAAGACAGGGAAGCATGGATCTTTTGTGATGGGCCAGGACCTGATAGTGGGATATGCTAAAGATGTGACATTTCAGGTGCTGTCACAGGTGTGACCTTGGTCTTGACCTTGAGGGGCAGGAAGTCCTGCTCTGGGAGTTGGCCCAGAGGTTGGGAGACAAATTGGTTTCCATGTATACGTGACCAAAGATCCATTCCCATACCTCTGAGATCATTTCTACTTTCAGGAGCAAAATTTCTGCCACTGAAGCGAGCTGTTAGGTGCCAGCCTCATTGTTCATAGGGTTGTAGTACTGTGTGTGTGTGTATGTGTGTGTGTGTGTTTACTGTGTTCTCTTCCTCCTCTTGTCAGCCTGGTTTCCAGGCTCTTGAAGTTGCACTGCTTTGGCGTTAGAGGGAGATGAGACTGTTTGTCACTCAAGAAACCAAGACTTTGCCGAAACCGGTTTGGCTCAGTGGATAGAGCGTCGGCCTGCAGACTGAATGGTCCCAGGTTCGATTCCGGTCAAGGGCATGTACCTGGGTTGCGGGCACATCCCCAGTAGGAGATGTGCAGGAGGCAGCTGATCGATGTTTCTCTCTCATCGATGTTTCTAACTCTCTATCTCTCTCCCTTCCTCTCTGTAAAAAATCAATAAAATATATTTAAAAAAAAAAAAAAAAGAAACCAAGACTTTAAGTAAGAAGCACCGTCTGTATGCAGCAGACTTTGATCTTGTGACTTTACTTAATAGTGGCAGAGCCGTGTCTGGCCACAGCTGCTGCTCTCAGGCCACTGGGTTTTGTGGTTGAGGACAGAGAATGGGGCATAGAGACCTCCCAGCCAAGGAGACCCTGGTAGAGTCAGGGGCCTCAGCCTTCTGGTGCTACAACCTTCCCAACCTCCCAGGATGAGTCCCGCCCCAGCATCCTGCAGGGAGTGAGTCCCCTCACTCACAGGCTGTGTGCATGCATGTGTGGATGCAGGCAGGTGTTTAATGGGGTAGGGTGAGGAGTGGGGAGTGGGGAGCGGTGGTAGATTTTCAGGTACATTCTGCGCAATGAACCCCCAAACCAAGGAGCCACACAGAGTTTGCTGGACTATAGTGGGTTCAAGTCATTTATTTTTAGATTGTACCAGCATGTTTGGTTCTGGAGTCCAATCCCCAAATTCCAGAAAAATAAACTAATAAGAACCACATGCACTACGAGAAGGCCATTCCGACGTGTCCGTGATCATGCGGTGAATGGGCAGAGAAGACGGACCAGGAGCCCTGGGCACGGAGCAGGGCCTCTCTCCCAGGCAACTGGCAGCCCCTGCCTCGGAGCTCTCGTCGGGGTTGGGAAGAGGGCCGAGGCTGGGTCATTTGGACCCTGTCCCTTTATGGCCCTGGGCCTCTTATTGCTACATTTGCTACTTTGCTACTTTATGGCCCTTGGGTTGTGCCCAGGGAATGCCTATCATCGGGTGGTACTAATAAGTAGGCTGCTGGCGTCTGCTGTTGCCATGGTTACATGAGCACAGGCCTCTCTTTAGAGGGTCCTGGGGTGAGTTATCAGGGATTCATTTGGCCACTATTGAACTGTGCCACACGTGGTCATTACTACATACTCAACTTGGTCAACCTCTTGGAAACTGGTGGCACGTTATTTCCTGCACTCTGGGCTTCCCAGCTCCTGGACCTTGCTGTAATGCCTCCCCCAATACATCGTACGGACCTGAACACCAACAGCCCTCAACCCTTTCCAGCTTCTGGAAAGGCTTCCTAGTGGTGGCTTTCGAAGTCCATGCATTTGGAGCCCAATGGGAGGGGTGCATTTTAGGGAACACATCAACCTCCACAAGCAGCCAAGGGCCCGATGGGTGGCAGCGCCTGGTTCAGTGTCCCGTTGGTGAGGTAGTTTGAACACACCAGCAATCCTGCCAGGGAAAAGCTCCCAGAGCATGTCCCCAGGTGCTCACTGTCCAAGAGAGTTCTCTCCTGGGTGCTGGCCTGTACCTGACCTTGGCAGAGGTGGGCCTGGAGCTCGGCCTGCAGACTGCACTGGTGGGCTGGGCCCCACTGTGTTCCCGGGGCACAGCAATACCTTCCCAGCAGATCAAAGCATCACTTTCTAGAAGGACAGGAGCCCTGTCCCTGCCCCTCCCCCAGAGAGTTCCTGCTGGGTAGGGCAGGTCCTCTGCCTGCTGCCAGGCATTTACATGTGCCAACCTACAGTTACTCTTCCCATATAGGCATTTCCCAATGCCCGGTGTCTGTGTGTCTGTCCTGATGGGTGGGTGTTCGCTTCTAAGGCTGTCCTGATGCTTTGGCTGTGGGGCTGTCAACATGATGAGCTGGTGAGCCCTCAGTGGGCAGGGTCCCGGCCCAGAGACTGTGCCCAGTCAGGGGAGCTAAGGAAGCTGTTGGAGGCAGGGGAATATGCTTTGTTGCAGAACTGCCTTCAAATGTCTAATTTGGTCTGAATTTTTGGCCGTGTAGACCAAACCAATGAGAAATTGGCTAAGACCTGATTTCCCAAGTGTACTTCCCTCCTAAGGTGTGCAGAGTAGACTGACCTTGGACTGGCCAACTTGGGCAGAGCAACCCCGTCCCACCCTTTATTATTAGACGTGATCTACTAGGAGCATGTGGTGGTGGTTATAGGGCTGGGTATGCCTAGCTGGGAGGCGGGATGAGGGGGTATTGCGCTGGGTGTGAATCCATCTGAAGTGCCCTTAACTCTGTTGAGCCTGCTGGCTGGCCCTCTCCTCTGATGTCCCCGGAGCTGTTAGAAAGCTTCCAGCCTGCTCCATCTCAAGGCTGGGGTCCACTTGGCTTTAGGCGGGCCCTTCGGGAGCCTCCAGCGTGGGCCAACTCACAGGCCAGCATCACTCAGAAACAGCCGCCCAGGGGCCAGGGAAGCCAGCCCTGCCCTGTCCCAGCCCTGCCCTATCCGCAGCCCTGCCCTGTTCGCAGCCCTGGGGAAGAGCAGGAGGACCAGGCCCTTGCCATGGATAAGGGAGGGCACAGAGGCACCTGCTATTCTGGAACTTCTTTGTCCACATACCCTGTGCCTTGATGTCAGCCCAGCCCGGGGACCCTTGGCAGGGAGGAACTTCCTTTGGGTGATGTTGGACAGAGGAACTTAAACTGCAATTTGGTTCTATGTGAAGAGCAAGATAAAAAAGGAGGGAAAGGAGGGCTCAAAAGACCCCATAGCCTGGGGCAGGGCTTCGTTTTAGTCGTTATCTCTTATCTGCCAAGTGCCAAGCTCTGCGCTGAGGTCTCATGGAGTCTGGGTCTGTAACGCCACCTTTGAGGACATTCTGAGGACTCAACACATGCCATCTAGTTTGTACCTTAAAGAGAGAGCAACCCATGCCAGTGGGGGAAACTGAGGCATGGTGGTCAAGAACCCACATGGGTATGGCCCTAACCAAGACTCCTAATGCCCACGGCGGCCCCACTGTGATGGATGGAAGGCTGGTACCCCAGGGACAGGGCTTGGTAGAAACAGACATTTGACATGGCTAGGGGGGTAGGGGTGGGGGTCAGAAAGATGGTTATGGGAGCCCCCAGGAGGCAGGGTCTGCAAGCAAACTCATGTGCCCGTGGCCACCGGCTAGTGAATTTGCCTACAGGAGTAAAGAAATACCCGTGACCGCTTTTTTGCTTCTATGTTTGCTGTTTATAACTCCCAAGGGAGATTTCTCACGTATGGCCAAAAATAGATCAAAGGAGGATGGTCACAGCAGGTGGGGGAGTGAGTGTCCGAGTTAAAAAAACACATTGCTTAATACTGCGCCGTTCCTAGGCCCATGGGAGTCACATGATAATGACAATGATGAGAGCAATAGCTACCGTTTGCTAAGCACCTACTATGTGTCAGGCACCCGACTCAGTGCTCTACATACATCACCTCACAGCCAAGTGGGCAGATGGGCATTTTGACGCACACACGAAGGAAAACCAATGGATCTTTTGCAGGTTTTCGCAGGCGTTGCTTTCTGTCTGCTTTTCCCCTTGATGCCCGGCATTGTTTAGTGGGCGCCTCTGTGGCCGTCAGAGGACTACTGGCCCTGGCCTAGTCCCTCTGCAGCCAAGTCCCCTCCAGCTTCACACACCACGGAGACCAGCCCAGCAGGAGCCTGGCCATGCCCACCAGGAAGCTGCCAGCCCTGTAACCCAGCAAGGCCCCTGCTGGGAACCCTCCCAGCTTCCACCTGGGGCTGCTGCAGGGGAGGATCCCAAGGGCCCCTGAGTTCATGGCCATGTTTATTTTGAGTCAAACACGAGGGAACAAACCAAGGAAAAGGGGCAAAGACAATAAATTATGAGACCACACGTGTTTAAAGAGATGGTCAGAATCTGTTAAGCCACACGCTCCTTCACCTGCGCTGGTGCTCCTGGCACTGGACCCAAGGGATGGCCGGCAGGACCCAAGGGCGGCCAGCGTGCCTGTGGACGTCTCTTCAGAAGGTGGCCTCTGGGGGTTGCTCCGTGCTGACGATGTGATTGGGACGTGTCGCATGAGGGTGGGTGGCCACAAAGATGGGGGAGGCGAGAGGCGATGGGGACGCAGTGGCTACAACTGTGATGGGTGCACCAGAGAGACAGTGGGGATGGGGGGTAACACAGGGTGTGCACAGGGCCAGCTGGGTCTTCTGGTCTTGGCTGGACGGCATGATCCCCCAGGCAGAGGGAGGAGTGACGGTAGAAGAATATATCTCAAGTGATAGTCACAGCACCCCACAAGAAGCTCTCCCCCGAACGAGTTAGGGACAGGGCCTCTTAGAGAGCGGGGTGTTGCGCACAACTGTACAAGAACGGAGGGTTGTAAACAGGGGCCTCTACCTGGCCAACCCCAGGCTCTGTGGACTGTCTTTCAGGTCCTCCCGTTCACCCACCGAGTCTCCCCGCGGTCGCCCTTCGTTGCCCTCACTCTCTGTCACAGTGACCAAATCTCCCCGCAAGGACACTCTGTCCGTGGATGTGGAGCGCCGCCTCCTGCCCCCGTGGTCCTCGGGCCCAGGCCCTGCGGTGGGAACTGTCAGGAGGACTGCATCAGGCCGGTGAGGCGCTTGCCCGCCAGCGACTTTCCCTGCAGAGACAGGTGACAGAGAGGCACACACAGGTGCACACACACACACAGGGACAGAGACAGAGAGCCAGACAGGTGAATTAATTGTTGCATGAGCCATGGTGGCCAAAGGACTTAGCGAACTGACCCCCTTTGATCTCTGGGTTTGGGGGCCTGCACCGCAGACATTCGGAGCAACCAGGAGTCTGGGCCGGGCAGGGAGGCAGGGTGTGCCGCCGGCACTCTTTCTGAGGTGCGGGAATTCTACTTACCCCAAACCAGGCATTTCAGCTCTGAGGCCGAGCGTCTCTTAATGCCTGTGGGCTGCCCCTGAACTTGATTTTATTTAAGCGAGGAAGGACAAGATGGCTTGGGGAGTAGCAGGATCAGGGAGGGTGGGGCTGACCCAAATAGATGGTGGCTAAGCATCCGGGTGATTGGAAACGAATGCATGAACTGGTAGTCTTAAGAATGCAGAGGACCTAGGAAGCCTGTTTGAAATGCAGGAGAGGCACACAGGCTTTGGATCCTCTTGATGACCCAGATCTGGACGATGAGAGTGGTATTCAGTCGCGGTTTGGGGAACAGGTGACCACATGCCACCGCGGGCCTCGGACTGTGCGCTCCTGCCACCTCCTATGTTCTTGGCTCCCTCTCTGCAGGACCCAGGGCCTCACATCAGGAATGCTTCGTGCCCTTCCTTCCCTGACAACCTATGTAGCAGCTCTTCCTGGAAAGTAAGACAATGAACTGGACTGTGAGGAGGGGTGCGTGAGGCACTGAGAGCCTGAGAGAAGCCAATTGCTCACATGCCTGGGAGGTGGTGACTGTGTCCAGTTCCCGCTCCCCGCTTCAGAAATCCATAGCATTGGACAGGGGCCTAGAGGAGAGTGTGGCTGGACCCAGGCCGATTGATCCCCACGTCTGAGAAAACACTCAGCACCCATCCTGTTATCGACAGGGTCAGCGACACCATTGCCATCCGCGAAGGGCAGCACACGGCGGCTCGTCAGCACGGCGGCCGAGTTTGCAAGGGCCAGCAGTTCCTCATGTTCATTTCCAAGTGGGGTACGAGGGCTCAGCTTGTTTGCTGGGCTTGGCTGCGTGCAAGCTGGATGTAATTAAAAAAATTGATCAGGCCCGTGAAGCCTGGTGGGGTACTCAATAAACCTTCTGATTGACAAATTGATGGATAATGGGTGTATCTAACCATCGAACAGCATGGGTTGTGACTGCTGGATGCAGGACCATGTGTCATCTGGCTCAGGGCTCCACAGAGGGACACGGCAGCGCGACTTTGAGGGCATGGATGGGAGCTGGTCTGGAATTGGAACTGCTCTCAGGGATTATCCGAAAGCGTGCTCTTCCTCCTGCTCTCCTCCTCCTTTCTCTCACCAGCATCACTTTCTTTCACTCCTCATTTTCTTTAAAAATATATATATTTTTATTGATTTCAGAGAGGAAGGAAGAGGAAGAGAGAGAGAGATAGAAACATCAATGATGAGAATCACTGATCAGCTGCCTCCTGCACGCCCCCTACTAGGGGATCGCGCCTGCAACCCAGGCACATGTTCTGACTGGGAATCCAACCCGGGGCCCATCAGTTATGCTCTATCCACGAAGCCAAACCCGCTAGGTCTTTGACTCCTCATTTTCACTAGAAAGACAAACTTTTCATTTTTGCTCGTCTTAAAATACACACACACACATGCGCACCATCTCCCCATCAGCAACCTCATCTGAATCTTCAGATACACCGAACTTAGCCTGCAGCAGGATACATTTATACCAGGCTAAGGATTTTTAAATCAGATTTTTTTAAATCCTAGAGGGTTACAATGCCAGTCTTTGCAAACCACTAAAAGCAGGCGACTACTCCTCTGTGTAGAGTGGGTCAGGTTCAGCGCGAGCTGGCGGAAGGCAGAGGCAGGCCTTTCAAGGCCCCCAGCCCTGGACGCTGAGCCACACTCAGCCGCACTCTCCTTGACTGCCCTTTCTTAGACGGAGCCCCAGGCATTTGTCATTCAGTGGGTTCACCTGGGATTGTGCTTCTCAAAGCAGGCCTGAAGGCAGAAAGCATGGTGTGTGTGTGTGTGTGTGTGTGTGTGTGTGTGTGTTCCTCTCTGGGGAAAGGTGGGGCTGATGAGTCTGGGGACCCTGTGGTCTGAGAGTTCTAACAAACCTCCTCGACCCCACTGACCCATGTCCATCCCTGCTCATATGAAAGGCACCAAGGAGTTTTGCTTTCTTCCCTATCACTGCGGTAACCACTCACCAAATACTGGCTCCCCCGCTGCTTCCATCCCTTCTCCCCCAGGGCCACAAATGACACATTATGTCCCCAAATACATATGTTCCAGTTTTGTTATACACAGCATTTGGGCCTCTGATTTAGCTGGCAGACGTGAGGAAAAAAAATCACTAAAGCTTCCACATCGTAGTCTGTGTCCAACGATATGTTAAAAGCCCAGAGACAAAGGCGGCGAGTTACCAGGCATCCAAACCCTCACTACAGCTGCTTCCTCATTATGAGGTCATTTTGGCTGGAGAGGGGGCTGTGGGTTGAGGAGGTTGGAGACTCTATTTCTGGAGGACTGTGTGGCTGTATTTGTTTTAGCTGAATTTGACCCTGAGGCCCCCCGTCCTCCATATCTCTCAGTCCTGTGGAGTGGGCTGGGCTCGGCTTGGAGGCTCAAATTAATCTCTTCCTGCCTCCATCCTGGTGCTGTGACTCCAAGGACCTGTGGCCAGCCCATCAATCCCGCCCCTCCCCTTCCCCTCAGCTGCTTCTATTTCTCCTGACTTCAGGGGCAGGAGGTGCAGCTGACCAGCCGAGAGAACACGCCATCCTCGTGGTGCTCTCTGGCATTTCTCTCTCCCTCTCCCCACTCCTGCGCGTAGGCATTTGCCAAATGCCAGTTGCTGCTAAAGGAGGTCATGAGGTTCGGGTTGGCTGCTGTGGGGGCGGGAAGGGAGGGGGAATGCAGCTCAGCCCAGCTGCCATCTGTCTTCCACGCAGTGACCTCCCGGGTGAGGCTGGAAGGTGGTTACTCATGCAGGACGCAGGCAGGGCTGGATGCCTGGCCTTGGGCTTCGGGGAAGAAATCCTGCAATCACTCTGGCACAGCAGCTGCCTCCCTTCTGAAGAGCTGAGATCCCTGTGGTTCCCGGGGATCAAAGTGAAATCTGATGCAAAGGCTACCTGTGTTCAGAGATGAATCAAGCTGGATGCGGCTAGGGGCTGGCTGCTCTGCCCAGAGAGAGAGGGGAACCCCTGCCCATGCCCTCTAGGGCTCCTCTTTCTCCTCCAGTTTGGGTGTTTCTGGAGGAAGCACTTAGGAGGGGAGCAGCAATTCTGCCTCTGCCGGCCACCGAGCAGTTTCAGGGTCTGAATGTGTGATGTTCCTCAGAGCCGGTCAGTTGGGAACGGATGATGGTGCCAGGAAATGGCAGCCAGCTCAGACGGAGGCCTTAGGCCTTGGCAGCTGAGCGAAGCAGCTGAAGGTGGTGGGAAATGCTATTAGCAGCAGCCTTTGTCCAAGTGGAAAAACATATAGTGATGGAGGACTGAGCCGCAGAAGGTACATTCCAGAGACATCAAAGCTTTACATACAAAGAGCTTTTCACCTTCGCGACCTTCGTTAAAGTTTAATCCAGTGGAATTTGGGATCCTTCAGTTTCATGGCCCACAGGCTCACAAACACCCACAGGTTCCGTTCCCACCCTGGCTCTGTGGCCATCTTGACGACTAGAAGCCTGCAAGAAGGTGCTCATGGAATCCTGTTTCTTAAAGGAAAGGCACAAAAGGAATGGCTCCCTTTTGGGCAGTGCTTTAAGGAAAATCGACATGCTGATGGACATGCTGTGGCTCTGTGCATTGCACCTGCGGATGTAATCAACCAACATGCACGATCCTGGTTACCAAGACCTGCCGCCACTTACCTGGGAGACCGATGCTAAACTCTGGGCAAAGGGCCGTGGCTCAGAGTAGCCCTGGGGTCAGAGGGCATATTGGGGGCAGCAGAGCCAAGCTCGAGGGGCTCAGGCAGGACCCTTCTCAACGCTAAGGGGGTAAAGACATCAGAGCTGCTGATGAGATTCTCTTGCTGAATTGCCCAGGTGACCTCAGACCAAAGTTACCGATCTAGGTCCACCAGGTCTAAATCCACTCTGTTATGGAGATAGAAATTACCCGCGGGTGCCTCTGGGGGAGGGACAAAATTGACGGGAGTGGGGCCTAAGGGAAGTTTCTAGGGAGATGGGGTATAGGTACAGATGTGTTCATTTTCTTTTTCTTTTTTTTTTTTTTTATTGCTTAAATCATTTTCTATATGTAGTTATAATTAAAAAAAAATTAGAAAAACATCCCAGTTACACATTTGGCTTTGAAATTCCCCACTCCTTACTTTTTCGGTTGCTGTCTCCGTGGCCTTTTAGCTATAGTCAATGCTTCCCCCTCACCACCAGAATAGAAGAAACCCAGGTTCTCCTGTTCAGGGAACGGACACTATTTCTAGTCTCCATTGATTCAAACTGCTCACCTTGTTGGGACGCACAGGCCTTTTCAGCTTTGCTAATGAAAAATGGTGTTTTGCTGAACAGGGCTCACCAAGTGACCTCAGCAGACAAGAAGTGGGAGGCCCCAGAGAGGAGCTGTCCTCCCAAGGAGACTGAAGGTCACCGAGGAGGTGGGGAGGCTCACGTTTATAAATGATGAGTGTGTGTGGAGTCACCGTGCTGGGGGACTTGCTGACAGGAACAGCCAGGAGCCTAAGAGCCCGGTGGAAAGGCGAAGCCCTGGCTTGGGGTTGGCAGGAGGGGGAGAAGCCAAGGATCTGCCTAACTTCATGGGTGACTTTCCTGGATGTTGGTGCCCCTGGTACCCCTTCTCCACTGAGCAAAGCGAAATCATTTCGAAAGGGACTATAAAGAATTCTGTGGCATCTCCTTTCTCGATGATGTTTAAAATCGGGGAAAGAGTGCATTTGCCTGGGGTAGTTTAAAGGCCTGAGCAACCCTGGCAGGGGCTGGTAGAGAAGCCCATACTTAAGATAGAAGAGTTTCAAAAAAACTTTTCACCTCTTGATTGCTTATCACCCTCTATTGAACTCTGTGAGGCAAGGTGGGCAGATGAAATGGGAAAACAAGGTTATGGGACAAGCCAAAGATTGCACCCTGCTGACCCACAGCAGAGCGGGGCCGAGCAACCCAAGCAGGGTGAGCGGCCTGGGCGGAGGCGAGGCTGCGTCTGGCTTCCCCACTCCACAGCCGTGGGGGCAGGAGCCCCGCGGCCACGTCCACTCCTGGACCCGTGTTACTCCCGGGCCCTCACCAAGCTTTCTGATCTCTCTCAGGAGCTACAGGGGATTTTATTTGGCTTTAAAATATTCTCTTTACTAGACTTTTAAAAAGTAAGATACCACAAACATAAAACAACCACCAAATAAAAAAAAATCAAGAGTAGGTGAACATTTAATTAATTTTAAAAAGTTCACTGGCTGAAGAATTAATATACATTCGTGTACATTTAAACCTGCTTAAAAAAATAAGCGGAAATGATTAAAATAAAATAACAGATTCTTTCACAGCAACCCACTATCTTGTGTATAGGATAGTGTTTGTAAACAGCCAGGTTTGGCCACATAAACAAGCAGGTCTTCCCATTCTGTGGAACCTGCCAGCAATCACGTCTTCTGAAAGCAATTCTCACAAAATGTCACTGGGACCACAGCAGGTTCAGACACCTGATTCCTGCCTGCATTGTCAATGGTCAGTGCTTTTTAATCCTTTGAAAATATTTAATTTAGAAGAGGTGAGTTGCCAGCCCTCCTATCGGAACTAAATTTGAAAGGACCAGCCTGTCCCCTGGTCTCCCAGGGACGTTCTCTTTGAATTTCTTATTCCTGCTCAATGGGGTGGCATTGATACCCCATGAATCCTCCCTTCTCAAGTGCCCTCCTCTTCACCTCGCCCAGACCTGGGTGGTGGCAGGTGGGGATGGTCTCATTCCCGGGGACACAGGTTAGCTGTGAGGACAGCTACTAACGGTCACCACTGGTTGAACGCTGAGCAGCTACTATGTGTCAAGCACTCTAGACATTTCGGACACCTGTGCTAATGTCCACCCCAGCCTTGCCTCTTAGGTGTTACATTATCCCCCACTGGACAGATGGGGCCACAGGCTCAACGAGAGCTTGAGCCACTTTCCTAGTCAGAGGCAGAGCTGAGCGGGTCGGCCTTCACAACCCACATGCCTTCTGCTGTGTATTTACCATCACCCTCAGAAAAGGAGCAGATGGGAATGCTCAGGAGCAAGGACTCCTCCATGTCCACCCGCACTACACCAGTGGTGGCTGCTGCACGGCCAGGGGAGCCACCACTTTGTACTTTGTGGCCCCGTGGTATTGGTGCCAGTGCCTCTGGGATCTCTGCAGCCAGTGTTCCAGGGAGGAGAGAAGCAGGTGTGATGTTTACCTTTCTAAGGAGGGGCAGCCAGAGCTGCCTTCCTCCAATGAGAACCCGGTACCTAAATTGGGGTGCCCTGGCTGGGTAGCTCAGTTGGTTGGAGCATCATCCTATACCCCAAGAGGTAATGGGTTCTATGTCCAGTTAGGGCACATACTCAGGTTGTGGGTTGATCCTCGGTTGGGATGCTTATGGGAAGCAACTGATTGATGTTTCTCTCTCACATAGATGTTTCTCTCTCTCTCTCTCTCTCTCTCTCTCTCTCCCCCCCCCCCTCTCTCTTGCTCTCTCCCTCTCGCCTTAAAAGTCAATGAAAACATATCCTCATGTGATAACTTAAAAAAAAAGCTTGAACTCTTCAGCAAAGTAAAATGTAAAAGTAATTTAAGAAATCAAGGTGTCCCGGGCAGGCTGGAGAAGCCCTCCCCGGGTGTTGTTCCTGGCATCTCTGGCTCGTGCCTCCCATCACACTCATCCCTTACAGGGCTCTCTGCACAGGCCAGCCTCTGCCTGTCAGTTTTGGTGGGCGGTGGGAGACCTTCCTCAGGGTCTCCAGCAGTGCAGGGACAGATCTGGAACCGGGCGGGCATGCCAGGAGTGCCAAGCCTCAGCAGCTGTGCCCTACACTGGTGGCACAGTGCCCAGGCACAGACGCCCGGGCCTCCTTTCCTGTTGTGCATTCCCACTTTCCTGTTGCTGTTTCTCGCGGTGCAGGAGAAATGCCCCCTTGTTGCTACCGGATCTCTATCTTTTTCCTCTGGTTCTGACTGAGCAGGCAGGGGCCCAGCTTGCAGGAAGTCCTTGGGCTCAGGAGTGGAGCGTGGGCGAGAAGTCCCCTCACAGGCGCCCTCAGTTGCATGCCTTCCGCTAGCCAGTGCCATGCCTGCCTCGTCCTCTCCTCCTCCGCAAATGTACTTGGCATCTTAGCTCTGGCTCACTCCAAATTAGGCAAAGGTCAAAACGCGCAAAGAAACAGGGACACTGTTGCTACTGGCAACAACTTGATGCTCCTTTTTTCCAACTAGGAAGTTCAAGTGATCCCTGACTATGGCTATAGGGGGGAGTGCGGCTGGAGTTTAGTGGAGGAGGCGGCAGGAGGAATCACTTGCTTGGCAGTGTGTGATTCTCCCAAGGACCAGGAGGACTCTAAACCCACCCTCCTTGGGGCTCCTCTCATCTCCCGCAAACACATCCACCCACATCCTGTCCGTTGGTTGGCTCCTTGGTTAGGCCGGCTGCCAGGCGAGCACTGGAGGCACAGGCAGTCAACATGCTGGCCCCCCGCACCCCGCTCTCCCCGAAGCATCATCTTTCCATGAATGTCCATGTCCACCTGGACACATATGCAAAGAGGGCCGGCTCCTCTCTCTTTCCTCCCTGCCACCAGGAATGCAGTTCGGCAGCATCTGTCAGACATGGATTTCTAACTGAAAAGGTGCAGCAGGGGGCAGGTCAAGCAGCAGTTTTCGAGAGATCTCTGGATAGAGCCTTGGCTGACGGAATTCCTAGTCACAGGGAATCTTCCTCCTTCCCTACAGACCCTTTGCACGTGTCGCTGTGGCACTTCTGGTGCCTGGGGGACAGGGGATGGGTGGCTGTCCAGGCTTCTCCCCTGTGGAGGGGCAGGCCGAGCTGCCTTCCTCCAATTAGAACCAGCTCTATAGAACGTGATTGCGCTTCTTGCCAGACTTGGCCATGGGCCAGGAGGGTGTGGGAGCTGTGTCTATTGTGGAAGCTGCATATGGGCGGTGAAGCCTACGGGTGCTGCTGTGGGTTTAAAAGCATCTTAAAGGGGGTGGGCATCTCTGTCTTGTCCTGCGTGGGGTCCAGGAGAAGCGAGTTAAAGGATCAATACCAAAAGACATTATTTGGGCATTGCCTCTGGGACAAGGGACTAAATGTCCTTTCGGGACCCCTTAGCGGCTAGTTGAAAATACTAGGGGTGCATAAAAAAATGGGCAGGAAAAATGGGACACCCAGGAACGGGTGTCGCGGACTGTCCACAGAGCGAGGGTGTGACAGCAGGAGTGGTGGCCAGGACAGACAGAGTCATCTCTTCCGAACCCCCAGCACCTTCTGTGCAGAAGGGGCCCAGAGGAGGTTAGAGAGTGCGGACGCCGGGGTCACTCACCCACTGCTGGAAGGAAGCCACCTCGGGGGTGAAATGCAGCGGCCATTCTGACTCTGCGCCAGCAGCACTGGGCAATTGTGTGTTTAGGAAGGGAAGTGAAGAAGAACTTATCCAGCTGCAACCATGAAGACCTGCGGCTTTAGGGGAGCCCCGGCCCAGACGGCACACAACTGCGGCGGGCATGCGGGCAGGCGCTCAGCAGCAGGCGGTCGTGCACAGGCGACATGCAGGTCTGCAGCGTATGTGACACACGCCACATACACTGAGCATGGAGGCATCTCTGAGGCAGGCAGCACAGGCACCATGGAGGCAGCTGTCACACGTCCATGCGCACGTTGGCACCGCAGCCACGTACATAAGCATCTCATGCAAGGTGCACAAGCCACCGCGGGATTGGCCATCGAGCTTAATATCAGGCTCGACGATGCCAATCTTCGACAAACACTGCGGACTTACAGCATTTCCCTTCAGGCACTTGAGTCCCCCCCAGAAAGGGGCCATTTGTGTCGTGGAAATGGCCTCTCAGCTTCTGTTTCTGTCAATCCTACCAGCAGGGGGAGCGCACTCCAGGTCTGGTTTACTGGGATTTCAAAGCATCCCTCGCCTGCTCCTGATGCCTCCCACAGCCCCATCTTGTAGGACTCGGGTAAGAAACAGGAGCCTTTGTCCACCTGGCAGATGGAGCACGGGGGCTTGGAGGGGCTGCCGGGCTCAGGGCGGCCCCAGGCGGGCAGCGAGCTGGGAGGGGATGGTCTCTGGGAAGGAGGCTCCTGTGTGCCCAGCGCTACATCTGGAGGGTGGATTTCATGCTCCTGTCGTGGGGAGACCTGTTCCTGACCTGTGTCTGGAAGCGGGAGGCGTCTTGGGGTCCTGCACCTCAGTAGGGCGGCCATGCCAGATCCTGCCAATGTATGCGACGTCCCCAGTGGCTCCACACAGCTCCCAGGAGGTGCTTAGGGGACCCAGGAAACCGGCCACAGGGCTGAGGCCGGCCTGCTGGGTACCATAGTACCTCCCTTCCCGGGAAAGCAGAGAAAGCGGCTGTCTGGGTCAACGTTACAAATCAGCCCACAAAAATAGCTCGTATGTATTGAGCGGTTCATGGAGCTGGTCACTGTAATAAACAAATGTGCTTGGCACGCGTTGTCATAGATGAGATTCCCACTCCCCATCTTTAACTACAAAGTAAACATGATGATACCTACCTCTCGGAATATCGTTGGAAATGAAATAAGATCATAAGAGCTAAGCATGGGCTGCAGATGATCATAACAATGAAAATGATAATATAAGGAGCTATGCCTGAGCACCCACACTACAAATACTGTGCTAATAAGCACCTCATATTTCCCCACCTAATCATTTCCTCGTCTCTCTCCTTTACAGAGGAGGAAACTGAGTAGCCTCCGTCACCCAGCTGAGTGGTAGGGCTGGAGTAGAACCAAAGTCCCTCTCAGGCCAAGCCCAGCATGATGCCAAGGTCCACAGTATATAACACGACGAGCCTCCAAGAAATGAAAGCCACTCCCCACGTAATGCCAACAGCCACTCGGTGCAGTATGCTTCCTTACACCCACTGGGCAGCTGAGCCACTCGCTGGGGTCTTACTCCCGTATCAGGTGGAGGGATAGGGTGCAACCAGGGCTGCCGTCTCTAACTAGCCCACTTCTCTACCTTCTGGTGGGCGCAAAAGGGACACTGTGTCCTGTCGGCAAAGCCAGCAGGTCATCTGCAGTCGGGGTGAGAATGCCGTTGGGGAGAATGTTGCTGCCAGGTTTTGGACAACATTAACCCCGGCTGGCTGGCTACCGACAGGTTCAGGACAGACTGGATGGCTCAGGACAGGCAGCTGCAAGGGGCCAATGGGAGCCTCTCTAAACACACTCCTGCAGGGCGAGATGCACCTCGCCCTGTGCGTCAGCCGTGTGTCCTGGCAGGAGGGAGAGGAAGGGGACCGTCACTCAACCTGAGCGAAGTAGCTGAAGGGCTATTTGGGGGCTCTGGTAGCTACCACCCCACCTCTACCCCTTCCTGGTGACCCTTCTCAGAACGCCCTGTAGATCTAGAAACAGCAGGAAAGCTCAGATTGAGGGCTCGCACAGGGTGGGCTCTGCAGCCGTGTCATTACCAAGGAAACCTCCACGCGGCATGACCGCTGGACGGTGAGGCTCGCGGACGCTAACGACAGACTCCTTTCCATCTTTAGAATTATGCCCGGCATGGCATGGCCTGTGTCCTCTAGGTGAGAGGACCTGTCAGAATGTCCCCACTGGGCTTCTGCAGGTTTGCTGCAGGTGACAGGGGTGGGCTGAGGCTTTCACTGGCTGCTCCATCTCCATTGCCCAACTTCAGCTGCGAGGCGGAAAGGCCAGGCCCTTGAGCCTCGCTCAATGGGGTTCCGCTGCACTGTGCCCTTGGTGCAGATGAGAAGGAGGTTCTCCGACCCCGTGGAAAAGTATGGGTGTCCCCCGAACCTCCACTTCTCTCTCCCCTGCCTCTCCTGTCGAGGCACCAGTCAAGCCTGATCAAGTTTTAAAGCAGCGTTTGAGAGAATCGACTGAGTTTGCTTTAGCTTTAAAAAATGTCCTATTAAAACTTCACTACTTTACCCGGATCTCCATGTTTAATTAGAGGCCTCAAAGAATTTGAAAGCAAAAGATGAGGAGAGGAAAGAGCCATAAGCTATAATCACCATAATGATTCAATCCCATGATGAGCTGAAAGCAGCCCTGGCGAAGCCCGGGGGACAGAGAGAGTCTTTGAATCGGGCTGGTCCTCAGGACGGCTGGAGAGCCCTCCCCTTCCCCTGCGCTGGGCTGAGGAGGACCCTCCAGGCAGGGCCAGCGGGAGGGCCCGGGAGGCAGCTTCTGCTCGGTCTGGAGCTCGGGGCACATTCAGCTCCTGGCCAGGCAGAGATGCTTTCGGTGGCAACTTGCCCACCTGAAATCTGCAATTGGCTTTATCATCTTTTCTGCTCTCAACAAGATACCTTTTCTGAGTGGGAATAATGGCAGGCCAAGCTTTCTCCAACGCAGAGCCAGGGTGCCCTCCGTGCATGCCCACCCAGCTGTGCTCCGCCTGACTGCCCTCAGCCGCTCAGCCTCCCTGCGCCAGTGGGCGCCCGTCCCCTCTGCTCAGTGACCTCCCTGGGGCATCCAGGGGTGAGCCCTGTTGTCCAGGGCTCAGCTGCAACAGCAGCAATTGCCTTGAGAAACAAACAACCCTACAAACAAAAACCTCCAGAAAGCAAGGGTGACATGTAGAGGGCGGCAATTCCACTCCCTGAGTTTCCCTTGCTCATCTGGCTTTTTCACCCTCAAGGCAGAGGCTAATCTGACTCCTGGATCCCTTTCCTCCACTCTCAGCAAACTCCCTCCAAAGGATCCATTCTTCTCTTCCACAGCTTATTCATAAACCACAGAATAAACTGCAGTAGGACCCACTGAACAGGCAATATATCAATGGATTCCAGATGGGAGAGATGCTGGAATCCAACGTGGAGCCTACTCTACAGTACCCTTGGCCATTCAGCCTGAGTGTTTCCAGGGAGCTCACTGTTCCTTGAGGTGACATGTTCCCCTGCTGGGAAGTTGCTACTGTTAGACTATGTTTCAGTAGAGTGGCCCTCCCCATACCTTTTCCCCATTGGTTCTATCTTTGTCTGGAACAATCCAGAAATGCCCGCTCACTCTGGAAGACAAATAGGTATGTCTTACGGTGGTTATGGAGTCTCTTTAGGGGCAAACATCTTTTCTACTTCATTCTCAGCTGACATGGCTTCCAGAAGCCCCAGTTATTCCTTCTGAACTTTTCTAGACTGTTAAAGGTCTTGATAAAATGTGCGGGCTTAGAACCCAGACTCTACACAGTCTAGAGCAGCACAGAGGGCAGTGAATCGCTTCTGTCTTCTGACCACACCCCATTTGTCACTGCAGCCAAACGTTGTTTTTTAAAAAAGTGGTTGCATCCTGCTTGTGCTTACATTAAGCATGCAGTCAACTACAACCTCAGAATTTCCTTTACTTGACTTTCAGTGAAAAATTCAAATGCCATCCTATAGTTGTGAATACTATTTATCATACATGTTATCTGGTTAAAGTTTATCTAGTTGTTTCTGACCCATTATCCCACCTGAAGGAGATGCTTTTCAAATATAATTTTATTATCTGCCAAATGAGCAAAACCTTCTAGGTTTGGGTCTTTGAATAGGATTGGCATGCACTGACCACCAGGGGGTGGCACAGAACAAAGGGAAGCCGTGGGGACAATTTGCATATTAGGCTTTTATATATATACTAGAGGCCCGATGCACAAAATTCGTGCATGGGGCTCAGCCCTCACAGCCGTGGCAGCTTGCCTCGGCCCTCACAGCCCTGGCTTCGCCCAGGTCATCCGGAAGGATGTCTGGTCTAATTAGCATATTATGCTTTTATTATTATAGATAGATGGATTAGCCCTCTTACCAGCCATTGAGACACTGTGGATATATTGTTTTACCTAATTATGGGCAAACACAGAGGGAGTAGAGGTGAAGGGGAGAGGGACAGAAATGGACATTTTCAACCTTGGTGGACTAATAGCAGGTCACAAAGAGTTTCTGGAGGAGAGGACGTGGTTATGTTAGTCATCCTTCTATGGTAAGCTGGGCTGATAGGAGGGTGTGGGGAGTTCCTTCCAGATATCACACCAGCCAGCCCATCCCTGCTTGGGGCTGTGGTGCCATTGCTCAGGCCAAAGTGATTTGACCGTGACTCGGGGCCATGGAAGAACCGCTGCCATTTGGCCCCTGCCACTGCAATACAGTCCCAACCCTGTCCATGCCCCCATCCACCCGGAAACCGCCGAATAAACACCCAAGGGCCTTTCTCTCATTGGCCTTGGGGTAACATCACTAGACTGAAAACCCATTGTCCCACTTGCCATTCTGCTTCATAGCAACATTTTACAGATTGTTCCTGTGTACAGATTTGTGTCCACCCTCCTTCCAGAATGCCACACTCCCCAAACTCCATTACAACCCAAGATACTCATTTGTTGCTTAAAAAGGGGAACGCTGCCGAGTGGTTTTCCCCAGGAGCTCATTTCGGGGGGGGGAGGTCTCACTTCTCAGCCTTCAAGTCCTTAGTCCTGGAGCTCTCTGACCTCTCACTCTCCAGTCGGGCACAGGCACAGGTTCTTCTCCCTGACCTTGACTGTGGCAACTTCGTCCCCTCCCTGGGTTCCTGCTGTTCCTCAGCCTAACGCCTGGCGGTTTCGCTCTCCTGCCCTCTGGCTGGTGCTACTGCTGTCCCCGAGTGTCTTCACGTCCTGCTATCCATGCTGCTGAGGGCCCTGCAGTCACCTTCACTCTCTGTCTTCTCACTGGACAGATGGGAGCCCGGAGCTGTCAGAAGTCTGACTGGATGAGTGACAAGGGACAGGCTGAAAGCCCCTTCTAGAAGGATGACTTTCCTGAGTGGGGGATGGGAAGAAGGTTCTGTTGTGGCAAAGGGCTGCAGGTCACCTCCCGAAATAGATTCCCACCTGGCACGTACACACAGTGTGCCCCAGCCTGCCTTGTGGAGACGGGCAGGGGATGCGATTGGATCCGAATCAGTGGCTGTAAACACACAGCTGTGCCTTTCTGCCTCGGAGGACTTGGGTTTGCACTTGACTGCTCGCACTCGGGGTCAGGGGAGGCAGGAGGGGAGAGGCAGGGAGGGGCCAGAAGAACCTTGCTCTTCCTGTGTCCCCATGTGTGGGGGCTGTCACGCTGTGTTTTTTCTCTAAGTGGCACTCCACAGGGAGGGCGTTTTTGCTGCTTTTGGTTGACATGTTGAAGCATCAACTGAAACAGTTGGCGGCGGGGAAGGAGGGACGTCAGTCCTTGTTCCAAAAAAGTGGCAGGGATCAGGGCCAAGTTACTCACAAATGACAATCTCTGACCCTTTTTGATAAATAAAAATCTCACTCCTCCCCAGAGTTTCAGAAGCGGACTCCATCCCCCACCACATTAAATCACTTCATTGTTTGTCTTCTCTGCATCCACCAGCCAAGCTGATTCAGTTGTCTTACATTTAATAGTTTGTTTATAGAAAGAGACATTTTCATTTTTCAGCTACAAAATTATATATATATATTATATATATATATATAATATATATATATATTGATTTCAGAGAGGAAGGGAGAGGAAGAGAGAGAGAGAAACATCAATAATGAGAGAGAGTCATTGATTGGCTGCCTCCTGCGTGGCCCACACTGGGGATCAAGCCTACAACCTGGGCATGTGCCCTGACCTCCTGGTTGGTCGACGCTCAACCATTGAGCCATACTGGTCGGGCCAAAATTATAATATTAAATATACTTTTTCAGCTTTACTTGGAGCCAAGATGGGGAGGGCGGGTAGGGACCAGGGAGACTTAACCTACCACTGACTGTGAGCAGGGTTACACGGGCTCTTGGCCCTCAGTTCTAAGAGAGGACAGTGAGTGACCAGCTGGCCCAGAGGTCTCCAGGGAATGGGAAAGTGTGGTGGCAGGTGAGCAGCAGAGTGATGGACCTCAAATGCTCATTTTTCACTCCTTTCTATGCCCCACAATGCACTGTGAGGTGGCAGCACCCACACTGGAGCCCGCTCCTCTGCCCAGCTGACCTCGGCCCCCATACCTGACACCCAGGCTGGTTGTCCATCCCCGGAGGGAGGGGACTGCAGAACTGGCAGTTACCCTCCTGGGGTCACAGTGTGAGAGGGAGCCCTGGGCAATGCAGGGAGCGAGCCTGTGGCTTAGGCAGCCTGCGGCACTCTGGTGCTTTATCCTCCAATCCTGTCAAAAAATTTTAAATACACACCCAACTCAATTCTCTCCATGGCCTATTTCCAGGCCTCAAAGGCTGTAGCCACTTCCCGGGCAGGAAGGCAGCTCCTCTCTCATTCAGAGAATGAGTAGCACAGCCCAGAAATCTCAGGATGGAGAGAAGCACGGACCTGAAGATACTACCAGCTGGAGAAGTCCATACAGATGATCTAGTTCAAGCCATTGTACAGAGAAGACCATGCTCAGAGAGGGCTAGTGATTTGCCTGAGGCCACACAGCTTGTAGGTTAAGGCTGGAAACAGGAACCATTCTGCGTGGGGGCTGCTGAGCAGTTTCACAGAGTCCCAGGAGAAGCCCTCGCTGTCCCAGAGAGGAAGATTTTCATGCAATCCCTCCCGAATACTGCTATGGAAGGCCACCTCCATCGGGAGGCAGGTGGGGTTTCACTACCGCTGGATCTCGGGTCTCTGATATGGGAGATGCTGGCCATTGAGTCTGTGACCCAGTGGTTCCCAAGGGGCCCGAGGACTGTTTGCAATCAAAACCAACCCCGTGTAAAGAATTTTAGCCAGCTGTCCCTTGCCGAAGGCTGGAAAACTGTGGTCGAAGCCCTCTGGAGGCTCTGCTGGGTCTAGATTTGCAAACTCATTCCACCCGAGTGCATGCTGTCCCCACGACTGGCTGAGGGGGAGGGGAAAGCAACCTCCTCTGGGAGGGAGCTGCTGTTGCCAGGTTGGCTGAACATCCAGGGCATCTGCCCTCTGCCTCGCCTGCCAGGGGCCTCGGTCATCCATTTCTGGCTCAGCACTTCGGCCTGGAGCAGGGGTTTCTTCCTGCAGAGCTACTGGGAGGGGTGGGGGTGGGGGGGTGGGCGGGATGAGCTGGTGGCTTTTTAGTTCTCATTAGCTTTTCCTTGGCTTTAGCTGGGGAGGGAAGAAAGGGCAGGTGGGGAGGGGGAGGGGAAGTGTGGGTGACAGTTGGCTCCCAGAGCTTCCTGATCTCCATCTGACTTTCCTGCTGCATTCCTTGGCAGGCAGGACAGAGATGCCTGTTGCAGAGATGCCACTGGGCACATGCCAAGGCGCCCTTAGCCCCCCGCCCTTGCTGTTTCAAGTCCAAGGAGCACCTTGACGAAGCCCAACTGAGATGTTCTCTTAGGAAGGGGTGACCTGGTCCTAGTCTTCATCGCCACTCTCCTCTGTGGCCTCCTGTGTGGCCCCATGTCCCATCTTTGGAGCCCAAGGTTACAGCTGATAAGGCTCTCAAGAGGGCAGCTGAGGATTCGACTGAGTTCCCAGGCCAAGGTGTCAGGGAGGCTAATGCCGGCATCACTTGGAGCTGCCACTTCTCCTAATTGAAGTGCCATCACTCTGAGGAACTGCACCCAAGGAGCAGGGACTTTCTCTAGCTTCTCCCCAGGCTGATGACTGTGGCCACCATCCCCCAAAGAGACAATCTGATCACTACTGTTGAGTCTTGGCTAAGGGCCCTTTGATCCTCTTGCCTCCTCCCATGCGTCCCCTGGGTCCTCTATGTCAGAGTCAGCCCCTGGGAGGCTGTCCCCACTCTGTGGTAGACCCGGAAGTAATGAGCATGCCTAAGAGAGAACGGGGAGGGTGAGCCCTGTGGCTCTGGTCACCCTCACATCTGTCAACCGCAAAATCAGGAAGGCGGCAGGGAATGGCAGGCTGGTTGGCGCTGAGTGGCAGGAAGTGGTCTTAGTTTGAGAACCTTCCTCCTCCCCCCATCGGTAATGCCTGGGGCTTCCCACCAAATAACCCAAAAGGAGGTGGCTGGTGATGCCAAGGTGACCACAGTGGTGGGCAGATGTTTCCTACCGTGGCTCTCATATTTTATAGCCACTGTGAAAGGAAGCTCCCCGTGGACAGGGCCAGGGAGAGAAAGGCTCCATTCATTTGACGGGAGGCCATGCCTGGGGCTGCCTTTGAGAAGCTGCCATGCGTTACGGGTCTTCCTGAGATTGGGGCTCCTCGGACCAGGACCGCCATGGTGTGAGCCATGCACGGCACAAGGGCAGCTGAGGGTCCAACAGAGCTGAAACCAAGCCTGGGCTTTGCTTGGCCAGCTGTGCATCTGTGGGGCTGGGCCCATGAGAGGGAGTCCTGTTTCTGTTTCTGACAAAGCTGCAGTGTGGGCTAGCTGCGCCATGCCATGACTCTCAGTTATGTTCGGTTCTGAACCTGGGCCCTCCCTGTCAAGTAAGCAGGGCTTTGCACAGGCTTGGTGGTTCCAGTCACCAATGCTTGGCCCAGCCTGTCCTCAGACATTTGCTTTGTGTATTCAAGGTCGGGGTGACTCAGAAGGAAACTCCCATTGGAAGGAGAAGCTCACACAGAACTGCCTCTTTTGGGGGATGCAAGGCCCCTCCTGCACACAAGGAGCATGGCCCTTGCAGCACCCATGAACTGCATTAGACAATCATCCAGGATCTCATGTCAAAGGGGGTGTCTGTCACCTTCGACAGGTAATCCCTCTGTTCACGATACACCTGAGATTTGGAAAGAACAATGTCCTTTCTCCAAATGTCCCTCTTTTTCCAAGAAAAGAAAGGACATTTGCATGGGAGAAATTTGGATTCAGATTCAGTCTTGATAAGAAGCTAGTTGACGGAGCTAACCAACCACCAAGATCAACATTTCTTGCTACCAATTAGTCCTCAATAGCAGCTGGTCTCATATTCTTGATCCCTGAGCTGCCCAGCTTCACGCCTTCATTTTCCCATTATTAGCCCCAGGACATGGATGGTCTTTCCACACATCTTTCCCAGCACCGTGACAATGCTACTGAACTAGCCTTTCGTTGAGTTTTATACTGCACAGTATATAGCAGATGAAATATTCAGGTTGACCTCCTTTTATAGAAATCAAGCACAGGCATATTGGCTGATTAGAACCCTGGGTTGTTGAGACCAAGTTCTTGGGATCCAGCCTCAAATACCCTGAGAGTTGCCATTGTTCTATGGCCATGGGCTGTTCCCTCAAACTCAGCCGCCTCTCATAGGGATGAGGTGTCATCCCAATAGCACAAGGAGCATGGATGGATCAGTGCAAATCCATCTCCATTTCCACCACTAGAAGCAAAACACCAGGACACACCACCCACTAAAGTCTTCATAAAAGAACAGCAGGAAATTTAGGAATTTTTTTTTTTTTTAAGTTTGGGCCTTTTATCATATGGATGCTAAAAATTTCAAGAGCTTGGGAATTCTTCTCCTTCAGTCGGCCCTGAAAACAGCTCTGCAAAATCTCCCCTGTGCACACTCCAGATGCCGGGAAGGTGTCTGGTGCTTTTTCATTCCAAATGCTTCGTTAACAGACCTTGGAGGACCACTGAACCAACACCACTTCTGGGATGAAGGGACATCGATAAATGCTCTTCCCAGAGCTTCAGCAAGATCATTCTCACCTTTCCTGTTACCCACTTCTCATGCAAAGCAGCCTGGAGATCTTTGGATGTCTCATCTTAATACCGGTCTTTCTCTCTCACACCCTTGGCTCCTGCGGCCAACCTGGAGGGCCTCCATGGGGCTCTGGGGGTTCTGCCTTCCCAGTGTCCACTGACAGACCAAGTTGCCTTATAGGACATGCAGGGCCTGTCCACAAAATCCCTAAGTATCCTCTGCCCACACATCCTGGCCTCAAAAGAGATGGACAGGAATAGGTCCCTACCGCTCTCTATCAGGCCTCGCCTTAGACAGCCTGTGGCACCTTTTTTTTCCCCCCTGTTAATCCTCACCCGAGGATATTTTTCCATTGATTTTTAGGGAGAGTGGAAGAGAGAGGGAAAGACAAAGAGAAATATCGATGTGAGAGAAACACATCGATTGGTTGCCTCCGGCATGAGCCCTGACCAGGGCCCGGGCCGGGGAGGAGCCTGCAACCAAGGTACGTGTCCTTGACCGGAATCCAACCCAGGACCTTTTGGTCCGCAGACCGATAATCTATCCACTAAGCCAAACTGGCTAGGGCCTTGAGGTGTGAAATCACATGGCCGTGGCAAGCCAGCCATGAAGATAGACAGGGGACCTGCAGGCCTCACATTCTGTAAGTTCTGACTTTTCAGGAGGAAAGACCATAGAGAGGGAGACCAAAGAAGTGAAAAGATGAGCACCCATATTTTAAGTGCCATCTACTAGGGCCACTATGATATTTACATCTAGAAATTCAAAATAGCATTTAAATTCAGCTAAAGTGCATCAAGTTTCACCTAGGTCAGTGATGGCGAACCTTTTGAGCTCGGCGTGTCAGCATTTTGAAAAACCCTAACTTAACTCTGGTGCCGTGTCACATATAGACATTTTTTGATATTTGCAACCATAGTAACACAAAGACTTATATTTTTGATATTTATTTTATATCTTTAAATGCCATTTAACAAAGAAAAATCAACCAAAAAAATGAGTTCGTGTGTCACCTCTGACACGCGTGTCATAGGTTCACCATCACTGACCTAGGTAAACAACTAGGTTGCTTTCAACCCAGAATTCTTAGATTTTATGCTAAAAGGGTGAAATAAAGATGCTAATCACGCAGTAGTCAGGTTTTACAAGGACTTCTCTCTTCAACAGAGGGGAAAAAGGCAAGTGGGCATCAGAGGGTTCTACCCTTGGGAAGAGAAGAGAGGCCAGTTCCATTTGTGGGATCCCTGCTCCCGCTGCCACGCTGGTTCCCTCTGGTTTGACATGAACAGCGCAGGCTGGGGCCCAGGCACTCAGCAGCTTGTAAGTGAATGACAAGGAAGTGAATGAGTGGGACTGAATTCTGTGCACCAAGCCCTATGCCCAAATCTTACAGACAGCGGCATGGAAAGGAGAGATGGGTCTGTGCTGTCCTATAGACCATAGAACCAAATCTCTGCTGTGCACCATGGGAAGACTATTCATTCTGCACTCTCACCTGTTACCATGGGGTCTCCTATGTGCCCCCGCACCAATCTCTACCTCATCTAAACTCAGTGCGCATGGGGTAAGGACACTTCCCTACAGGGCCGGTGAACCTGCAGCCCATCGTGACTCCCTCAAGACCTTGCCCCTGGGAGTGCAGGGACAGAACAGGGACCTGCTTCCCCCTCCTCCCCAGGGCCACCTGCCCTCTTCTCCCTGTCACACTACGCACATGAGGCTGACGAGGACGGTAAGTCATGCAGAGGCCACTAACACACGCCAGCTAGACCACATCGCCAGAACCCATGCAGCACGGCCACCTCCTGCGCACGCGAAAGCCGCCTACACAGCAGCAGTAGCAGCTCGCGGCCCACTCCCACGGGGCCGGCCGGCGTTCACAGAGGGAAATTTGGAATGTTTTTTATAGATGAGCTACGGTTCCGAGCCAATTTATTTCGTGAGACAGTTCGATGGCCTGGGCTGCTGCAGAAGATGCACAAACCGCGCAGCCCCCAGGGTGGCGGGCGGGTCCTCTCTCCTCGGAGCCCTGCACGGAAGGTCAAATGCGAAGCTCGAGGCTGGCGGTCGGGTGTGCACCTTCTGCAGAGGGAGCCGCTTGGTCTTTTGCAAATCCATCCCTAGAAGTGAAGCTGCAGACACTTGCAAAAGAAAAGGGATGTGTTGAGGGGGAAAGCACTGGACTCCCTCCCACCCCGGGGGGAAGGACAACATAAAAGAACTGAGAAAACCAAAGGCACGTGAGGGAACAAAACCAGCTGAACTTACCACACTGCGAGTGAACTTTTCTAAGGAAGTTCTACGACCTTGCTCACTTTCTGGCTTTAGGAAAAACAAACAAAAAAAAGGTAGGGAGAAAAATACAGGGAAAAAAAATCTTCAGCTTACACGTGGTTTCCAAACAGCACAGCGGCAGCAAATGGACAGAAAAGCAAAACAGGGCGCAGAAATGGGAAGAGAGAAGCAGCCAGCGCTGTATGCGAGGGTCAGTGGGGCAGACAGGAAACAGAAGCCCTGGGAAATGCTGCTTCTTGAAGCAGCGAGGGGAGGGTGTGTGCGCCTCCAGGGCTCATTAAATGTCCTGGGGGCTCAGTAGGAGCCAGGCAGCTCTGCAGGCCCCAGGCAGCAGTTGGGGCTGTCTGCTCACTGCTTTCCATTGGCACTGCCCATGTACAGGAGCCCTGGGTGGTGTGTCCCTAGGCCCACAGGCAGCCATGGGGAGGGAGGGGCGGGAGACAAGAACAGATTAGCTCTCAGGGCCCTCAGGGTGTGCTGATGGGATGTCAAGAAGTGGCTGAGGGTCTGGGTTATGACTTTTCTCTGAGATTTTCCTGCCCAGATGCAGCTAGAAAGTTTGCTACCTTCAGTGACTCCTTCATGGCCCCCCAATGACTCTGATTCTGGGTCCTTAGAGTAAGGAGGGTCTACCCACGTCCTTTGCAAAGGGACTTGGACTTCAGAGGAAGGTTCTGGAAAGAAAATGCTCTCAGTACTCAGGCAGGTGACCCCTCCCGAGGTTTACTCACAGTTGGCTGCAGGAGGGGCAGGACTTTTCTAGGGAACTCTTAGCTGAGGGGCCCCCAACTGGGGCAAGAAGAGACAAAGCCCATGGGCACGCCCTAGGGCTGGGCGCTCACTACTAGCAGAGGAGGAGACAGGTGTGGTGTGCAACTGACTCCCCAGGTTTTCTGCTCGTTCAAGGAGTTTGGGGAGAGAGACCTACTAGTTTATCCTAGAACCCTGTCCCAGGGCCAAGAGCTCAAGACTGGGAAATTTGGAGAGAATACCCACTCACATGGACACACACACACACACACACACACACACAGCAAATAATGGGAATGAAGGAGCTGAAGAAGCAGCCTCGGGTCTGTGGGTTGCAGCATGTGCCGGGCGCAGAGGGGGCTGGCCGAGAGCAGCCACCGGCCCATGTGGACAGGTCAGCGGGCTCCCATGACAGTCATGTCCCTGTCCCCTCGGCTGGCTGCCCAAAGACAGACAGGGCGTTGTAGAAGGAAAACACGACATAAGGACCCAGCACTCAGAGCCAGGCTGGTCTCTCTCCTGGCAAAGGGACCGAAGTTTCCCTGCTTGGCCCTGAGTACCACACCAAGTGTCCACTCCAGGGACAGCAGAACTCAGCTTCAATACAATGGGCGGCCCCAGGGCATACAGTTGGCCAAGTCAGGCCGGTCCAGGCCCTGCAGCCAATGACCTGTGCCTGTCATCCCTGGGCTCTGGCGACCGAGTTGCAGCTGGCAGAGGGGAGCCCTTGGTGGGCTCAGTCGGGTTCCTCTGCCTCACACAGCCTCTCCCCTCCCAGGATCCTGGTACTTAATTGTCTTGGAGGAACTGTCAAAACCCAGCTCACTCGCCCCTTGGGAACTTGGTACATCAAAGTGACTAACCTTATCTTCCATACTTAGCACAGAAGGTGAGCCAGGGATGAAGGACCAGAGGCTGTGTCTCCAGACCTTTCTCAGCAGAAAAGTGAGGCCCATTCATAGCCCCTCTCTTAGCAGGAAGTGTGACTCTCACACACCTTTTATGACCTGGACAGTTATAAGTCCATCCCTGAAATCCGAAGATTCTAGGCCTACCTGGAAGTGCCGAGTCACAAATCCAGTCCACGCCTGGAGACTCTCAGGAGAAGTGGGGGGAAAGGCAAGTTTTGTCACTGTTTTTGGAAACAATTAACCCCTGGCTATTGAAAGGGTGTCAGCATCTGGGAGGGCTTTCTGTCACAAGAATGGTCCTTAATTTGGGGGTTGGGCGGATACTCCCAATGAATTTCATTGGCAACATTTCACAGGGAGGCCCTGGGTTCCTCCTCTGTGAAGTCTCCTCTATGGGAGGATCTGCAGGCACAGGTATGCCAGCCCCGCCCAGAGCTGGGCTGCGTTTTCTCTTTGTGCTCAGACCCACAGGAGACTGAACGGCCTCTGGCTGCTGCTGGGTGTATGGATAGGCCCAGGCAGCTCAGCCCGCAGAGCCTCGGGATTTCCCAAAATTGTGATCAGTTCTGGGTCTGGAGCCACAGAAACAAGAAAACACTTACTTGGACATTCTCCCATGAGATCTGGGCTGGAGACACCCAAAGTCTCCATAACCTTCCTTGAAAAAAATGGGCATCAGACCTTTGTCGGAGCATCAGCCCCTCCTCCTCCCGCCTCTTGCAGGGAACCGGCAAGAGGCCAAGATTCACATTCTCCACCACAGGAGTGACACCTGAGAGGCCCCTGCTGAAGAGGGTGAGGCCACCGAGAAGCTGGGTTTCTGACAATCTGGCTATTCCAGGGTCTCTTACGGTTCCCCTGACTATCAGGGGTGTCCTCAGGGCCGCCTAAGGGCAGGAGAGCAGAATACATATGCTCGTGGAGACTCTGGAGTTATGTGGTACCAACCAGATATGCAGACAGGACCCTGGCACAGGAGGTGGACAGAACACGGAGGGAGAAAGGCTATGTGACCCAGAGGCAGCCCACAGAGTGTGGCGATGGACACCACGTGCTGAGGGCCTGGGGTCGGAAGGCTGGGAGCGGAGAAGAAAGGATGACGATGCTTATATTCCTTAAGGCGCATGGCATGGAAGGCGTGGAATTGGGTGCAAGGAGAGCCACGCTGAGCCACGCGCGGGCCTAGATCAGAGCTGGAAAGTGCAGAGGATTTGCAGGAATCATGAACACCTCCCCTTTCTCAGACCCCAGGCCTCTCTCGACTCTTCCTTCCCTCCTCCCAGGAACCCAGATGAGTTCATCCTGCTTCGGTCACCCCTCACCACCTGCATGCTGAAGGTCCCTGGGTCCCCAAATCCAGGTGCTAAGGGCTGCCGGGAACCATGCCATAATTCTCAGTGGAGGAGGGAGAAGGAGCTAGGATTCCGCTACTTCTTGGTTAAGAGAAAACACAAACACTGTGGGCGGATGAGGGAGAGGAAGCGGGTGTCAAGGAGGGAAGAATCCCAGCAATGACTTCAGGTGCCAGATGGCCCCTTGGAAACCTGTAAGGTTTTCTCTCCGTCTCTGAGCTGGTGAGGGAGAGACACCTGTGAGGCGAGGGCTGGACTTCCTAGTGAGGGGCTCTCTCTGATTTCCTAAGGGGTTCACTGGTGTCCTGCCGGCCCGGTACTCCTGTCCTGAGCCACTGTAGTCACACTCCCTGCTGTGGGCACGGCACGCAGAAGGAGGTAATGAGCACATGGAGACAGGATGCCACACCATGGGCCTGGGGGTGGTGACAATCCTAACTGTCTTCCATTGGAGTGGGAGCAGATAGAGAAGGGAAAGAAGAAAAGAAAAGGTAAATAAAACCCAAGGGATGATATTCTCATTTCACACCAGCAGCAAGCAGCAGGCAAGGATCAATAGTGCTAAGAAAGGCAAGCCTGCCCTTTCCAAAGATACCTTCTTCTTGGCCAGCAGCAAGTCCTGGTAAGCATTTGACCGGAGGAAGCGGGCATAGCTGTCACTCTTCATCAGCTTGTAGATGTGCTCCTGGGAGGGAAGGAGGCAGAAGGAACTGTCAGCCAATACTGAAGGGAATTACCACCCAACCAGCCATTTTAGGAGAGAAATGAACGAAGCGAGGTGAGCTTGTGTGCACCTAGGAAAACTTGCACCGTGCTTGTTTTGTGCTTTTGTCCCACCCAGAAACACCCAATAGAACATATGTTATCTCTTGGAATAAAAGGCCTTTGAGGATCATGTTCTTGGTGCCATGTTAGGACGCAGTATTGCTTAATGATTAAACCACAGGCAGAGCAACGAGAAGGGACAGACTGTTGACACACTCAACCACTTGGTTGAACCTCAGGGAATTACAGTGAGTGAAAAAGCCCCAGAAGGCTACGCATCGTAGGACTCCCCTGGGGTAGCATTCTTGGAGTGACAAGTTACAGAAACAGATGACAGATTAGTGGTTGCCAGAGATTAGAGATGGGAGAGGGAAGGAGAGGGAAGGGAGGTGTGATTAGAAGACAATAGAAGGATTCTGTGGTGATGGACTAGCTCTGTATCTCAGGACGTCTTACACATGTGATAGAATTGTACAGAGCTAAACACACACATTACACACGAGTACCAGTAAAATGAGGAAATCTGATAAACTCAGTGGATGTAGCAATGTTGATATCATGGCTATGACATTGTACTACAGTTTTGTACGTGTTACCATTAGGTGAAACTGGATAACTGGTATATCTCTGTATTATTTCTTTAAAAAAAAATTATATATATATATATATATATATATATATATATATATATATATATTGATTTCCGAGAGGAAGGGAGAGGGAGAGAGAGATAGAAACATCAATGATGAGAGAGAATCGTTAATAGGCTGCCTCCTGCACGCCCCCTACTGGGGATCCAGCCTGCAACCAGGGCATGCGCCCTGACCAGGAATCCAACTGTGATCTTCTGGTTCATTCTTCAATGCTCAACCACTGAGCCACACCAGCTGGGTTGTATTATTTCTTTCAACTGCACTGGAATCCAGATACATCTCAAAATAAAAAGTTTAATTAAAAAAGAACTCCACATGCAACGGTTTGTGCATGTCCAGGCCACCAGCTCATCCTGGAAGGGTGCCCTTGGAAGCAGATCATGGGGTACATGGGCAAGTATGCCAGGCCTGAGGCTCACATCCAGGAGGGCAGATGCTGTGGCAAGGTGCCTTCTCTTCTCCTGGGCTCCTAGAGGTATTTACATTCTGGCTTTGGCAACAAATTTCACCCTTGACTTCCAGCTAATCCCATAGCCTCCTGGTCCCTTCCTAAAAGATCTGTCCTCACTAAGGACAGAGAAAGCCTGGTTCATTAAAAGAGGGGGTTTGTCCATTGAAAAAGGGTTATCAGTTGAAGTGGAATATAGCTCAGCTGCACAGGCAGCCTGGCTGTCACAGGAAAGGACCTGTGAGGAGGGTGGGTGGGATTGTCAGGTAGATGGCCTGGTAAGGGAGCATCTTCCCAGATGCACATCATAGTTCACCCTATGAAGCTGGACCAGAGCTCCAGTGCTCGGGAAAAGGGAGAGCTGGGCAGGGAGGAAACGGCTCAGCTGAGTGCTAGACTGGTGCTTAAGCGCCTCTTCCTCCGGGACTCTTCCAGGGGAGGGGTGGGAGGAGGCACATTTCAGAGATACCTGGCCAGACTGCTGGCACATCCCAGAGGAAGCTGGGGCAAGACCCTCTCCCTACCCACCACAAAGGAAAGTGAAAGCAGAGAGCAGGAAATCCCTTGGGCCCCATGTGGATCCCTCTCCACCCATCTTCAGCTGGACCATAAGCAGACCTATCCGGGTATCAGCTTCAATCTTCCTCATATTTGTAAAGGCAGGGTGCAACTCTACTAACGGGAATGGGCCCACTGCAGGCAGCCAAGCGGAATTAACTAGTGGCTTGGATCAGAGCCTGCTTAGATAGTCCAGATGTGTTCAGATTTCATACATTTAGTGAGAACATGCCTCGCTGTTTTCCTGTAAATTTCAGACAAAAGTCCAGCCCACTCTAGTTTTAAGTTCCTCGAGGGAACAATATGTTTTTATCTCATCTATGCATAGCAGCCAACATAGGGTCAAATGTTAGTGGAACTTACATTGTTTCTTGGTTCACAGAAATGCTTGTTTGAATTTAATGTTCAACACATTTGCAGGCTCCATACTAGTTTTGGTTTCTGACCTGATCAGTTTCTCCTCTCTGCTTGGGAGGAGAGTGGGGATCACGCTCAGTCCCCGGGAAGCCCATATGTGAGCATCCTGGTCCATCCTGATGGCCACAGAGCCCAGACTGAGGGACATGATGGTCTTTGTTTGCATTTTTTCTCTCTTTAAATTGTCCTGGCACTTAATTCTTAGGTACAGCAGTAAAAAAAGAAGGATCGCTTTCTTACCCTTTGAGACAGCATGGAGGGACCTGGAGAGTATTATGCTAAGTGAAATAAGCCAGTCAGAGAAAGACAAGTATCACATGATCTCACTCATATGTGGAATCTAATGAACAAAATAAACCGATGAACACAATAGATCCAGAGACATAGAAGCATGGAATAGACTGTCAAATCTCAGAGGGTAGGTGGGGGTTGTAAGAGATCAATCAAAGAACTTGCATGCATATATGCATAACCCATGGACACAGGCAATAGGGTGGTGAAGGCCTGGGGCAGGAGATGGGGTTGGGCTAGAAAGGGTCAATGGGGGGAAAAGGGGGACATACATAATACTTTCAACAATAAAGATTAAAAAAATTTTAGGTACACATGTTAACACAGAGGAAAAACGACTCACTGTCTCCTTATTCTCAGCTCAGGCATCACTTCTGTGTGGCCAACATAGCTAGGTGGCTCTTGACTCATCTGAAGAGACCTGTCAGTCATTCCTGGACCTCCTCTAAATCCCTGTCCAAAGCAACAGGTCCCTGCCTCTTGTTCTGACTTCTCGGAGGAATCTGAATGCCCAGTATGTCTCACAAAATACCCCATTACCAAGAGGCGGAGGGAAGCCGCTCCTAGCCCAGCCCTTCTGGCCTTGGCAGCAAATTCCACCCCCACTCCAGCTAATTCGTTCAGCCTCATCATGGGCAGGAAAAGCCTAGTCCACTGAAAGAAAGACCTTATGAATGAAAAAAGAGCAGGATAAAGCCGATGCCTAAACACTTAATCACACAAATATATCAGCAATTATTTATTGAGCATCTTGTAGGTGCCAGGCCCTGTGTCAGGCATTGAGATTACAGCCTGAGAAGTCAGAAGCGGTCCCTGCTGTTGTAAAGATTCTATGAGGCAAGACTGAGGCACAAAGATCATGGACGGCTGCTATCTAAGTCGTCTCAGACCCAAGTCACTATTTAATTTTGTTTGGCTCCTTGCAGTGGGCCCATTCCCATTGGTAAGGTCACACTCTGCTTTTGTAAATATGGAAACACGTTTGAGCTAAAGGCTACAAAGAAGTGAACGTAGAGAGTGCTGTGAACGGGTGTGAATGGCCAGATGTGGGGAATTGTTGTCTATCCACCAGAAGGGTCCTCATCAGGGTAGGAAGGTCTTAGCAGACAGAAATGGGAATTGAGGGTAGGACAGCTTGGTCTTGCTGCTGTAGAGATTTGTCAACCAGAGCAAAAAGGACAATCCAGGGGCAAGGAGGAAGGAGCAGCAGACAATGGTGGTCTACTCTTGGGGGGAGGTGGGGTGGTGGTGGTGGTGGTGGTGGTGGTGGTGTCAATGTGGGTCAGAGGAGTGGTTGTGCATCACTGTTGTCCTCCCCAGGTCACATGGACAACGTCACAGCCAGAACCAAGGTGGGGATGGTGTGGGAAGAAAGTAGGAGGGAGAGGAAGAACCAAGATGGAGGCATAGGTTAATGCCGGAGTTTGCTGCCTCGAACAACCAATTCAAAAATACAACTAAAAGACGGAATGGACATCACCCAGAACCACAGGAAGGCTGGCTGAGGAGAGATTCTACAACTAGAAGGAAAGAGAAATCCATACCGAGACTCAGAGGAGGTGCAGTGCGGAGGTGAAATACTAAGGTTCGGAGGTGCGTGTGGAGTGGGCCGGCGGCGGAGGGCATGGTTGTTGGTTTCAATCGGGAGGGAGTTTCAGACTCTGAGCTCCAGATCCGGGCGAGTCTCTAGGGACCCAGACTCAAACAGGAGAAGCGGGAAGGCAGCTTTCTCTCCGAGGTTTGCAGCGGTTGCAGAGCCGCTGGGGACGGAACTGAGAGCAGCCATAACTGCTCGCTCCACCCGCCCTGTAGATCCCCTGGGACCCGCCCCGCCCAAGCACTGCACAGAGGCATTGCTGGATAGCCTCAGGCAAAGGCTAGATTAGCACCGCCCCAGAGATTCAGCACAGAAGCTCTCCCACTGCAGACACAGCTGACTCTCATAGCCAGTTAGCCTGGAGGTCAATTCACCCCCAGTATTGCTGACAACAATTAAGGCTTAACTACAACAAGACTGCGCACAAAGACCACTAGGAGGTGCACCAAGAAAGCATAAAAAATGGGGAGACAAAAAAACATGACAGAAATGGAGGATATAGAGCTAAATAACACACTTTTGAGGGCTTTCAATAATTTGTTAGAAACTGCCGATAAACTTGATGAGAGCATCAAGAAATCTAATGAGACCCTCGATGTTGTGATAAAGAACCAACTAGAAATTAAGCATTCACTGACTGAAATAAAGAATATTATACAGACACCCAACAGCAGACCAGAGGAGCACAAGAATCAAGTCAAGGATTTGAAATGCGAAGAAGCAAAAAACACCCAACCAGAAAAGCAAAATGAAAAAAGAATCCGAAAATACGAAGATAGTGTAAGGAGCCTCTGGGACAGTTTCAAACGCACCAACATCAGAATTATAGGGGTACCAGAAGATGAGAGACAGCAAGATATTGAAAACCTATTTGAAGAAATAATGACAGAAAACTTCCCCCACCTTGTGAAAGAAATGGACTTACAGGTCCAAGAAATGCAGAGAACCCCAAACAAAAGGAATCCAAAGAGGACTACACCAAGACACATCATCATTAAAATGCCAAGAGCAAAAGACAAAGAGAGAATCTTAAAAGCAGCAAGAGAAAGAGACTCAATTACCTACAAGGGAATACCCATATGACTGTCAGCTGATTTCTCAACAGAAACTTTGCAAGATAACCAAGATGGCAGCATAGGTAAACACCGGAGACTGCTGCCGCAAACAACCACTTCAAAAATACAACTAAAAGACGGAACAGACATCACCCAGAACCACAGGAAAGCTGGCTGAGGAGAGACTCTTCAACTAGAAGGAAAGAGAACAGCATACCAAAGCTCAGAAGAGGCGCAGTGTGGAAAATATAAGGTACCGAGGTGTGCGCGCAAAGCGGGCTGGTGGCTGAGGGTGTGGTTGTCGTTTTCAATCAGGAGGGAATCTCAGACTCTGGGCTCCAGATCCGGGCGAGTCTCTAGGGACTCAGACTCAGACGGGAGAAGTGGGATTGTCCAGCATCAGTTGGAATCTGAGGGCAACCTTCTCTCCGAGGTTTGCAGTGGCGGCCGGGGTTCTGAGAAGCAGAGCCTCTAGGACCGGGACTGAGAGCAGCCATAACTGCTCCCTCCACCCGCCCTGTTGATCCCGCCCTGCCCAAGCCCTGCGCAGAGCCATTTGCTGGATCACCTCAGGCAAAGGCTAGATTAGCACCTCCCCAGAGGACAGAAGTTTTCCACACAGCTGATTCTCACAGCCCATCAGCCTGGTGGTCAAATCCCTCTAGTATTAACTACAACAATCAGGGCTTAACTACAACAAGACTGCGCACAAAGACTACTAGGGGGTGTACCAAGAAAGCGTAAAAAATGTGGAGACAAAGAAACAGGACAAAACTATCAAAGGAGGATATTGAGTTCAGAACCACACTTTTGAGGTCTCTCAAGAGGCTTCTAGAGTCTGTCAATAAACTTGATGAGATGTACAGGAAATCTAATGAGACCCTCGATGGTGTGATAAAGGACCATCTAGAAAATAAGCATACACTGACTGAAATAAAGAATATTATACAGACTCCCAACAGCAGACCAGAGGAGGGCAAGAATCAAGTCAAAGATTTGAAATGCGAAGAAGCAAGAAACACCCAACCAGAAAAGCAAAATGAAAAAAGAACCCAAAAATACAAAGATAGTGTAAGGAGCCTCTGGGACAGCTTCAAACGTACCAACATCAGAATTATAGGGGTACCAGAAGATGAGAGACAGCAAGATATTGAAAACCTATTTGAAGAAATAATGACAGAAAACTTCCCCCACCTGGTGAAAGAAATAGTCTTACAGGTCCAGGAAGCGCAGAGAACCCCAAACAAAAGGAATCCAAAGAGGACCACACCAAGACACATCATCATTAAAATGCCAAGAGCAAAAGACAAAGAGAGAATCTTAAAAGCAGCAAGAGAAAGAAACTCAGTTACCTACAAGGGAATACCCATACGACTGTCAGCTGATTTCTCAACAGAAACTTTGCAGGCCAGAAGGGAGTGGCAAGAAATATTCAAAGTGATGAATACCAAGAACCTACAACCAAGATTACTTTATCCAGCAAAGCTATCATTCAGAATTGAAGGTCAGATAAAGAGCTTCACAGATAAGGAAAAGCTAAAGGAGTTCATCACCACTAAACCAGTATTATACAAAATGCTGAAAGGTATCCTTTAAGAAGAGGAAGAAGAAAAAGGTAAAGATACAAATAGTGAACAACAAACATGCATCTATCAACAAGTGAATCTAAGAATCAAGTGAATAAATAATCTGATGTACAGAATGAACCGGTGATTATAATGAATCAGGGACATAGAAAGGGAATGGACAGACTATTCTTGGGGCGGGGGGAAAGGGGAATGGGAGATGCGGGAAGAGACTGGACAAAAATCGTGCACCTATGGATGAGGACAGTGGGTGGGGAGTGAGGGTGGAGGGTGGGGCGGGAACTGGGAGGAGGTGAGTTATGGGGGGGGGGGGGGGGAAGAGGAACAAATGTAATCTGAACAATAAAGATTTAATTAAAAAAAATATCAAAAAAAATAAAAGAAGAAAGTAGGAGGGAGAACATGACCTCCTGAAGGTGGGTTGCATAAGGTGATCTTACTCTGCCAACCCTGTTGCTAGTCTCTGGCCATCACCAGGACAGTCTCAAATTCCCCTGTCAAAGCAGATGCAAGGCGTGGTCGGAGAAAAGCAGAATCAAGAACCTCTGCAGATCTCCTGTGCCCCCTGCAGGGCCGCGACTTCGCCCCTCTGGACTGGGCCTTCCTTTCCCACAGGCTACAGATCCAGGCCTCCTCCACCCACCTCTCCTCCCCCAAGCAAAGCAATGGAGCCTTTGATGTACCCAGTTCTGGAGCTCTGTTCCTTCCTCCTTGCCAGCTTTGTCTTGGAAACACAAAGACAGTAAACAGGGGGTGGGTGAATGGAGTACTGAGGTTTTTCTGGGAATGAGAATTAAGATAGGACTCAGGGTCTTTGGCCAGTTCCCAAATGCAATGAGTTTATCACTGCCAGGGACAGCAAGTGTACAAAGCTTTTGGCAGTGACCTCTATTGATTTATGGGGGGTTCTGGTTTGTTTCCCCTACTCTGCAGACAACCGTCTTAAAGGGAAATGTATATCCAGAATCCGCAAAGAGCAGGAGAGCCACCGGTAACACCAGCCAGCCCCTCCAAGAGAATTCCCAAGGGGCTGGAGAAAAAGAAGCTTGCACTTTTCCTCTTCTTCTTTCCCTGGTTTTATCTTTCTCCCCCTCTCCTTCCCTTCCTCTGTGTCCTTTTTTCTCTCCCCTCCCTCCCTCCCTCCTCCTCTCCCTCCCCATCTTCCTCCCTCCCTATCTCCCCCCCCCCCCCCAAAAAGAGATGATGAGTTGACTGGGAAAGCAGCACCACCAGGGTCCACACCTGCCTTCCTGACATGGGGGAGGCACCCACTCCAGCGTGAGGATGGCTCTCCATAGGCTGAGAAACATGCTCTAGGGCTCCAAGTCACACTGACCATCTCAGCCACACTGCCCAGAGGGGCCTCTCTTCTCCACCCTCATTTCCCTCCTTGGGCCTGGCCCTGGGATAGGAAAGTGGGGGAGGTCGGCCTGCCTGGGAGGCGAAGGTGGAAGCACAAACAACTGACATCAGTAGGGTCCATGGCACATGTGGGAGCCGGAGGGAGTGAGCAGGGCAGGCGGTCTCTAAACCACACCTGCCACAGTCGATGTTTTGCTGGGACAGTCCTCATTTGGAAATCTCCTTTGTTTTTAGACAAAAACGCAGGGACCCCTCACAAGCGTTGGGAAGGTGACCAATCAGACAATTGCCTGAGGCCTGGGGCCCCAAGCATGCTGGAGCAGTGAACTTCAGAGCACTCTCTGTTTCCTCTTTGCTGTGGGTCCCTAAGACAGCTGAGATCTCATTTCCCAGCTCTGGGATGGCTGCCGAGAGCCCTTCCTGTGAGTGTCGTGTCCTACTTTTCTTTTCCCAGGTGCATGTGCCTCGTCTCTGCCCTCCGTCCCCGAGCTTCCTGGAACGACACGCAGACTCTGGGAAGTGCTGAGTCCCTTGGAGGAAGGTGAGGCTGAGGGGCAGAATGTGCTGCTGCTCTGTGGGGTGGTGCAAAGGGAACTGGGCTGGCAGCTCAAGGCCTGGATTCAGGTCCTGACTCTGCCTTCTCCCAGCCCTGTCTATCACCCAAGCAAACAAAGAAATATAAGTGAAAGTACCACAAAAATTATATACATGTAAGGTAATAAAAATCACTGGACTTCACAGCATGACTTCTTGCCAGAAGTGGATGGAGATGAGACGAAAGGCCGAAGATTCCGGGGGGAGGAGGAAAGGTGAGCAGAGCCCAGCTATATTACTTTAGTTGCTGTTGTCGTTTGCTCTGAATCAGTGCTTACGTTTAAACCAAACCACTTACAGATGAGGGTATGAAAACTCTAGAAGGTTAAGTGACTGGCTCAAGTACAGACCAAGAATTTGAACCCAGAACTGTATGACCGCAAAGCACAGCTCTTCCCTTGCGACATGCTGCTTTTCACTGTCCTTGAGTCGGGAGTTTGAGGGAGTTAGTGTTGCATGGCTGAGACAAAGTCCTCAACGTGGGGCCAGCAGAAATGGTAAGGATCTCCTCTCGAGTCCTCATCGGAGCCACCCTAGTAGGAGGCCACTGCTCCCCATTCCCTTTTGGGAACCATTCGCTACCACCATGGTCGGTGATGGTAAGGGACAGGTCATCCAGGGTGACACAGGCTCTGGTGTCTCACCTCACAGGTTGTGTACAACTTGTCTTTCATACCAGAGGAAGGTGCCCAACCTGGCAAAGCTCTGGGGCCCTTGGGAAGTCATAAGCAGCAAGTCTGTATCAAAAAAAGTTACCCAGGAGATCTCCTTTCAAGAGGCTCTTGAACCTCTTAAACGAAAGGTCTTCAGACCTTAGGCATGGTTAGCCAAAGCCTCAGGAAAATTAACATCTTTTCCAACGTAGGTCCTACAGGAGGATGGAGGGCGGGATTGCGCAGTGGTGGAGAGGATGCGTCTGCCTAATAAACACAGAAGAGGCATCACGGCAATATGGACACCCACTTGGGTCAAAGACAGTAGCTTCTTGTCCTCATGGATGCAGCTTTGGATGACCATCCTAGGATCATGTGGATCTTAAATAAGAAGCCCCCGTTTGAATTTCTTTGTCCTTCTAAGCAGGGCCTCAGAGGACCTTTTTCCACATAATGCAGCATGCAAGTCTTAAGAGGGTGTAAGAGTAAATTATCATTTGCCTCTACCCTGCAAAGCATCTGGATAAACATGTTTAATTTAACTGGCCAAAGGGCACAGCCTATTGATGCTGTTCAGTCCCCATGTTTAGATAAGAGTAGCCTCAAAGTTAGCTTTGCATATTGCCTTTTAGCTGCCCAAATATCAGGGGCATTAACCTGGGTGTTTTCCTTTTCCTCTTCAAGGTCATGGGGCTTGGTGCAAGAAATATATGCTCCGAAGCCTCAACAAAAACACTTTGCAATTTAGTTTTCTGATGCCTTCTCTCCAGGAACTACTAGTCTGTGTGGCAATAAACAGAACCCAACCACAAACAACTGATTTGTTCTTTTCAAAATGCATCCCACCCTCTGTGGTTCATCTCCCTGAAATAAAACCACCCACAGGACGAAATGAGTAACTCCTGGAGCAAGCAGAGCCGTGGCGTTCTTTGTTAAAATATGTCTGGCATGGGAAGTCTATCAGGAAATGCCCTCCAATCGAGGATTAATATCAGGAAACTTGGTGCAGTCTTGTGATACTGGCACACAATGCCACCGCCTCCACCACTGGGGCAAGGACGAACAGCTTCCGCCAGGCCAGGAGACTTGGATTTCTGAGGCATTGATGGTGGACATAAACATGTGCTCCTTGAGGCTCTGGTGTTTAAACAATCAAATGTTAGAAGCCTTGCATTCCTTAATCAACTTGCTTTTAAATATCTAAGGTTAGGTAATAATAAAGACTTTTGACTAAAGGCTTCTTGTCTGTTCAAGATGGGTGTAGACTTCAGGGAGTGTTTTTCAGCTCTTGCATTATCCTGACCTCATTTTGGCCTTGAGATTGCTTTTTGATCTTTTCATGCACAGATGATGGCCAAGTAGAGTTTTGGTAACTTAGATTGAAGTCTGCTTAAGGGAAGGAACCCTCCTATGTATAGTATATTCCAAGAGCCTAGAACATCTGTACCTTATATGGGGATTCCAAATTTTGCTGAATTGGCATATTGTAGACATTTAATTAACCTAGTATTGTTAACCTATGTATATCTCCCCTAAGGTTATTTGACAAGCTTCTTCAAAGTGAAAAGTCAAGCCCTAGCTGGCTTGGCTCAGTGGATAAAGTGTTGGCCTGGGTTTGATTCTGGTCAAGGGCACATGCCCGGGTTGTGGGCTTGATCCCCAGTGTAGGGCACACAGGAAGCAGCTGATCAATGATTCTCTTTCATCATTGATGTTTCTATCTCTCTCTCCTTCGCCCTTCCTCTCTGAAATCAATAAAAATATATTTTAAAAAAAGTTAAAGCAACAATATATATTTTTTTAAAAAGTGAAAAGCCAACGGACAAATTGCCCCCCCCGCCAAATGATACAGCTCTTGCATTATCCTGACCAAATGGTACAGTTGAGAGTGCTGTAATTCTGGGCTGAGTTGTCAAGAAAAATTTTTTTTAAACCTAACTATGTACAGAGCATTACTTTAGTGTTGTAGGGACTTATAAAAGGAAAAGAAGACAAGACCAAATGCCTACTCCCATCAAAGAACTTTTATATCCAGAGGTGCTGGAGGCTCAGACACTGTGGATTCAGGGCGAGGTGGGCATCTCAGCAGATACCATAGGTCAGGAAAATAGTGGGTCTTGGATAGCTAGGAAGCCTATGAGAGAACCTGCAGGGAACAAAGCCAATGGGCAGAGTTGGTCCACCCCATTCAATTGTCAATCCACTTGATGAACAGATTTCCAATCCAGTCCAATCCAATCCAATCCAATCCAATCCAATCCAATCCAATCTCAATGAAGTGCTTTCTTAGGCCTTCTCTGTTTTGTTTGTAAAGAATGATGTACTTTTAGACAAGCTCTGCCTAATGGCAAAGAGTCACCGGGGCCTTCTAATTCCTTTGCCGTTTCCCTCAGTATAGAACTCTATAGCCCACAGGTCAAGGTCTCCCAACTTCAATGGGAGAGTGGATGTTCATGAAATGGATGAATGGGGCGAGAGATGAATTGAGCAGACCCAGTGACACAGTCCTTGGAACATCACTGGATGTTCTGAGACTTTAAAAATTGAAGCGAGGCAGCCACTGCACCAGCCAGGGGACTCTCATCTCCCGCCTGCAGTCTGTGGAGGCTCTGGGAAGAGGCAAATGCCCCAAGGAAGCCTTAGGTTCTTGGCTTCCTGTGGTTTCAGTCTGTCCTCCAAAACCCGCCAGCAAAGCTGTGGACCGCACGCCCCGAGATTGAGATGTCGCTTGGCTCTAGCTCACTCTGCCCACCACCATCTGCTTCCCCCTCTTGTAGCTCAAAGCCTTCGAAGCTTTCCTACTGACTTCAGGGAGAAAAAATTCATATTTCTTAGGATGACCATCCAGGCCCCACAAATATGGCTCCTATATATTTTTTCAGCATCCCCCCTCCCCCCCCCCCCCAGCCCAAGAACTCCTTTCAAGAGCAGGCATCTTCTTGGGAGAACTCTTTTTTGATCCAGCTTGGAATTATGAGGCCCCAGGGAATGTAAGAGACATTAAGGTTTGTGAGCACACATGTATGCATATGTAGCACTTTTTACTTATATAATTTTCAGGGCTATTGGCTCATCTGATTCCTCAAAAATCCTTAGAGGGTTGAAGAGAAGACACCACCCTCATTTTACAGATGAGGAAACTAAGGCACAAAGTGAAGGTCCTTGCCTGAGAACACATAGCAAGTGGGTGGCAATGCGGTCCTCTGAGGCCCCACGGTTGGAAATAGAGATTTCAATCCCCGACATAAAGAACTGAGTCCTTTAAAGAAAAAAAATCATGGCCCATTTTTCCTTTTTTTCTCCTCTCACAAGGCTAAATCTGTGAAATTGGAACAACACAGCAAACAGCTGAGGGCTATGGTCACAGCCCACAGACCTTTATGGAAGATTTGGTCTTGGCCCAAATTTTCAAAAAAGCCAAATGGATCAGCAAAACACAAGTGCAAATGCTGGGCTCCTGCTGACAGGGTAGCTTGTGAAATATTTCCACAGGAAGCAAACACAGGCAATTAACTTTGCTATAACAATGCATGTGGTCAAATGAAAACTGAATCCTCAGAGAGAGCCCGCACCCCGCCCCAGTCCCCATTTCAAATGGATCCATAAATCTGGCTGGGCCTTCATCTGACTACTGACCCCTAATAATAGGGCACATGCTCACACTTCCAACGGCATTCTGACTGGGGTGGGGGGCAGGGAGGGCTCTGAGAACCACTGTGACCAGCTGAGGAAGCCACCCAGAGCTCCTGATCCCAGGTGGGGTCGGGCCTTAGGTGTCACCATTCCCACTTGTCAGATGGGCAAGCTGAGAAGAGCAAGCTGGGAGAACGTAAATGTATAATCCTAGACAAAGTATGTGGCAGAAGTAGAATCAAAGCCTGCTCCTTGACATTGGGGACCACAGTTTCTACAGCTCTCAGAATAACAGCCAAGTCCTCAGCACTGACCACCCAGGGGCAGTGTGATCTGAACAGCAGACCCTTGGCCAGCAAGTTGGGAGATCTGAGTGCAAGTCCTGGCTGGTAAGGGGTTGCTAAGGATCTCAACCGCCTTTCCTTACCTGGAAATGTCAGCATCACAGCTGTGTAGCTGGTGCAGGCAGCAGAGGGGGCCAGGAAGGGTAAGGCAGTGTGAGTGTCATGGTGCTGGCTGACTTCTCCTTGGTTCACTCTATGCAGAAACCTTTGCAGATGGGAGGTGAGGGGGGGGGGGGAGGAGGGTAGGGGTGTGTGTGGGGGTGTGGGGGGGTTACTGTTACCACAGCAAGATGAAGTCTCCTCTAATCTACTCTCCCAAATAAACTGAAGATGAATCACTCCCAGCCCTCTATCTCTAGCACTCTAGATTTCTTGAAGCATTTTAATGATTTTCATGCATAGGAATCTGAAACTATGGCTTGGTGCTCAAATCCAGCCCACTGGCTATTTTTTCCTCTCTCTCTCTCTCTCTCTCTCTCTCTCTCTCTCCCTCCCTCCCTCCCTCCCTCCCTTCCTTCCTTTCTCTCTCTCTCTCTCCCCCCTTCTCCCTCCCTCCCTTCCTTCCTTCCTCCTTCCCTTCCTTCCTTCCTCCCTCCCTCCCTCCCTCCCTCCTTCCTTCCTTCCTTCCTTTCTTCATTTCTTTATGTCCCACAAGCTAAGAATTATTTTACTGTTTAAATGACTGAAAAAAATTAAAAGAAGAATAATACTTCATGAAAAGTTGTATGAAATTGAACTCTGTCCATAAAGTTGTTTTGGAACATACCCACGCCCACTCGTTTATATTATTTACATTATGTTGTTGGAGCGTAGTTGCTTTTATATGGCAGAATTGAGTAGCAGTGACATAGACCATATCACTCACAAAGGCTGAGCTTTATACTACCTGGCCCTTTACAGGAAAGTTTAGTTTTTAACCAACCCCTGGTTTAGTGTAAAAGGCAGGCTACAGAATCACCCTATTTGCATAATCACCCTATACATTTTAATTGAGGAAGAAAATACCCTAGAATAGATGTTATCTCTGGGTGCTAAGGTTATATGCAATTTGAATTTTTTCACCAAACATATAAAATATAAAAGTATAAAAATATTAACAACATTAGGAAAATAAAATAGTAAATATCTGTCCTAGCCTACAGTGGGTCAGACACTTTTAACTGCTTCATCTCACCTAGTCCCCTTCCTACCCCCATGCATAAGTTTCTCTGTCCTACAGATGAGGAAGGGAAGACTAAGTTTAAGTAACTTGCCCAAGGTCACAGCACGAGTTAGAAGCAATGTGTACGTTTATGGTGGGAACACACAAACAAAAGGGAGCAGGTTGGTTTAGGAAGAGTGTTTTGTTTTAATTCATAGGAGACCAATCATAACAGATACTGAGGAACTTAGAGATGCTTAGGGTACCCTCACATCTAGTCTACCTCAAGAATGAGATATAATGTATTTGGAAGTAGCCGAAAAATGGCAGAGCACTCGACCAACAAAGGCTGTGTATTCAGAAACCTGTCAAGGCACAACCTGCCAACTCCCCAAGACTGCCCAACAAATCCTTCTGGAATCAGAAACCACATAAATGTCAAGAACAGAGGACTGATCGACTAAACTATGGTGCTTCCACACAATGGAAGCTACGCAGCAGTGAAAGAACCAGGCGAGAATCATACTGTTGCTGTTGCTGCTCGTGTTGGCATTACGATCTCGAGTCTGCTCTGTGGTAAAGCAGGATAAAGCTAATGAGCAATTACATAAAGTCTGACTGCTATCACCCATGGCACCCTTGAGAGCCAGGATTCTCAGTGTAGAGAAAGGAGGCACAGATGTGAGAAAGAAGAGGTTAACTAAAATCCCCTGTTGTTTTCATTTTGAATAGGAAGTATCAGTATGAACACAGAATGTATTTTTATCACCAACAACCACCACGTATTTCCTAGCTCTGTCCACAGAAGAGGCCCAGAAGCAATGATCAACTCAGGAACAATGAGCATCCCCAAGTGCTCAGGTTATGGTCCCTAAAGACCATTTCCCCTCTAAGACAGTGGTTCTCAACCTGTGGGTCACGACCCCTTTGGCAGATGAACGACCCTTTCACAGGGGTTGCCTAAGACCATCCTGCATATCAGATATTTACATTACGATTCCTAACAGTAGCAACATTACAGTTATGAAGTAGCAATGAAAATAATTTTATGGTTGTGTCACAACATGAGGAATTGTATTTAAAGGGCCAGAAGGTTGAGAACCACTGCTCTAAGAGAAACCAGGAATCCTTGGAGGAATGGCTGGTTCCAGGTCTGGGGCAGCCCTGGAGTATCTTTGCTTCCTTGTTATTTGGATGATATCAGACTACTGGAGTCATGAGAAGGAGCCAACTGGCCAGAGATGGCACGATTCAACCATCAATAACAATAAACAAAATGGGTTAAACCACACCAAGAAATCCTAATTGGCCACCACTGGTCAATGATAGTAAACCGCTCATTATTTTGATAACTGGCAAGTAAAGGGAAAGAATCAAACATTTATCTTTTCTTTCCTATATTACTGGGTAATCAAATAATAGGGGTATTTGACTATTTGTATTTCAGCTAATAAGAGAAGAAAGAGTGATAGGATTAGGACACTATCATCTTACAATCTCTCATTAACTAGTGGACATAAGCAATAAACACCAGTGGCTGCTAATACCACAAAAAGAGAGACAACTGGACATTATGCTCTTCTCACAAAAGAGCACAGTACAACCTGAGTAGTGTTGCCCACAAAAATCAAACGTAAATATGATTAAATATCCAAACAAAACTACCAATTTATAGCAGACACAGATGGTAGAAGAACATGCTACATAGCACCACAGGGCTGCAATCAGAAAAACCCAGACTGTGGGAATGTCTACAGGACAAAGAATCCAGTTTCTTCAAATAAATTTCAAGGTGGCAGGGAGAGGATGGGATGCAGAAGAAACCTATAGACTGAAGCATGTAGAACTCAGGCCACACAGTCTACTGGGATGTGTGGCCCTTGTTTGGATTCTGATTTTAAATCCAGGTTAAGAAAAGGCACTCGTGGAACTATTAGAAAGGTGACCACTTGCCTGACACTTGATGTTATGAAAAGATTATTGCTAATTTGTTGAGATGCGATAATGGTACTGTGGTAATTAAACGAAAAGGTTAGTTTCTCTTAGGGATACATACCTAAGTATTTACAATAAAATCATATAATGTCTTGGTTTATATATATGTGAAAATGTATATAATTTTAAAATTGCTTTAAAATAACCCAGTGGTGCCTGAAAAAAGTAAAGGGGCACACAGAGAGAATGAGGTCAGTCTTGTATTGATGCTGAGGCTGGACGAGGGTCCATAAAGATTTGTTGCTCTGCTCTTCCCACGTTCCAACATTTACAAGTTTCATCATAAAACATTCAAATAAATCCTTCCTAACGTCATGCTCAGAGAGATAACACCAAGGCTCAGTGCATCATGGTTCTGACCAGTATCCCTTTTCTAATATTTCAGGAATCACGAAGGGTTGAGCTTTGTGCTTTAGCTTTTAAGGGGGGGGGGGGTCTCCATCCCTCCCCTCATCAGGATAGGTAAGTATGTGCTTAGGAGCCTACATACTAGTACATACACATATAAAAATCTATCTGAGAAAAAGATTTTTTATGACAAATATTTTGCTTTGAAGCTGTGAAGGGTGTGAGGGACTGGGACTTCATGCAAAGACACAGAACAAAATCTCCCTGGCACAAGCATTCAGTGAAGTTCACGGCCAGGGTGAAAGAAAAGAAGGTGAAAGTGTTGAGGTTGGTGGGTGTTCCCATGCTGAAGTTCTAAGCAAACGACTAGGCAAATCTGGGTGACCAGGGATACTGGTTGTGTTTTCATGGCATTATTCGCATCGGTGCCTCTGAGATTCCTGAATTTGGTAGCGCAGTCACCCCCTGGAGGGGATATGTTCCAAGACCCCTAGTGGATGCCTGAAACCGTGGAGAGTAAGAAACCCCGTCAACTTCTTCAGCTCTGTTGGAAATGTGGCTGCAGCTTCTTCGCCCGCAGACGCAGCCTCTCCGGTAATTTTTGTGTTTTTCAGTCCGAATCTATTCCTGAATTTGTGTGCCCGTCCCTTCCTTGCAGTAAATGGCTCCGTGTCACTTGTTTCAGGGGGTCCCTTGCTGAAGTATTCGTACAGACTCACGCTTTCTGGCGCAACACGTTGCCATCAACACGCCTCCTTCTGTTCATGTCTTCCACCTACAAGCTTGGTGCCTGTTCCGTCTCAACTCAGCACTTATCACGCGTTTTGCAGCTTGAGGTGCGACAGCAAAATGAACACGAATTTCTTTTTCCTTCACAATTTCACGGATAGAAGTTTCATTCTTACCTTAGTTCTTAGCAACCGCAGCATACGATGTTTTTTTTTTCCTTTCCTTTCTTTTCTTTACTAAGTGGAGAACTTTTACCTTTTTACTTAAAGGAAGCACTTTGTGATTTGTCTGTGGCTAATCTGAATTGCCAACATCACTACTGCTACACTTTGGGGCCATTATTAAGGAAAATAAGGGTGACTTGAACACAAGCTCTGTGATACCACACAAGTTGGCCTGATAACTGAGGACAGCGACTCAGTGACTAATGAACGGGGATCTCTAACGTGTGCATGTGCTGAACAAAGGGATGAATCGCGTCCTGGATGGGACGGAGCAGGATCGCACGAGATTTCATCTTGTTTCTCAGAACGGCGCACAATTGAAAAAGTAGGAGCTGTTTATTTCTGGAATTTTCTATTTAATATTTTAGGACCATGGTTGACTGCAGGTAACTGAAACTGGGGAAAGGGAAGCTGCGGGTCTGGGGGTGCTACTGTCTGTGGTTTGGTGAGCACCTCTCTATTCCAGGCCCTGTGCAATGTGATAAGGTACCACAAAGAACAACAAAAAGGCCCTGCCCTCCAGGAGATGACAGGCTAGTGGGGGAAAATGACAAGTAATTTCACCCATGGGTGAGGTGCCAGTAGGGTGCAAGGAAGCCCAGGGGGGCTCCTACCCCTCTACCCTCACTAGGGCACAGATGGTGGCGAGGTGGTGAGGCTGGGAAAGAAACAGAAGCCACAGATGTCATCCAAAACTGCCAGGGAGGGCTGGGAGCCACCGTTTCTAACAATAAGCATCAAGTCAGTTTCTTATTTCCTGGCCCCTAACTTCTATTTCCTCCTTCCTTCCTACAGCCAGTGACAGGATTAAGGTTTTATCTCTTCAACTCTCTTCACTTCGCTCACCTGCGGATCCCGCAGAGAATCTGAGTCATTTGTCCTCCCACAGATATTACAGTTGGCCCCCACCCCTCGCCCGTACCTGTGGTTTTACTTTCTGCAGTTGTGTTACCTGTGGCCAACCGTGGCCTGAACATATTAAATGGGGAATTCCAGAAATAAACAGTTCCTAAGTGTTGCACTGTCACTGTCCTGAGCAGCGTGAGGAAGTTTTGCTTTGTCCAGTTCCATTCCACTGGGGACGTGAACCCCCACGCTGCCCAGCGTCTCCACGCTGCGGACGGTCCCCACCTGTAGGCACGTAGTAGCCCTCTCCAGTTATCCAACAGGCTGTTCTGGCATCGAAGTGCTTGTGTTCATGCCACCCTCCTTTTAGTTAAAAATGGCCTGAAAGCGAAAGAGTGGGGATGCCGGCAACTCGGACGCACCAAAGAGGAGTTGCAAAGTGCTTCCTTTCAGTGAAAAGGTGAAAATTCTCACCTTAAAGGGAAAGAAAAAAGGTTGCTATGCTGAGGTTGCTAAGATCTATCATGAAATTGTGGAAAAGGAGAAATTCATGCTTGTTTTGCTGTTGCACCTCAAACTATGAAATGCACTGCCACAGTGCGTGATAGGTGCTCAGTTAGGATGGGAAAGGCATTACTTTTTTGAGTGGAAGACATGAACAGAAAGCATGTTCCAGTTGATGGCAGGTGTTGAGCCTATGCAAAGATTTGAGCAAGGAATTCTCTCAAACGAGTGACACCAAGCCATTTACTGCAATGGGATGGTGACACACATTCAGTAATAGGTTGGACTAAAAAATATAAACATTACTGGAGAGAGAGAGAGAGAGAGAGAACGCACATGAGCACACATTCACATACCTTTTAGTATAGTATATTATTAGAATTGTCCTATTATTAATTATGAGAGGCCCGGTGCAAAAATTCGTGCACGGATGGGGTCCAGCCGGCCCACCCTGTTGGGGACCCATCAGGCTGGCCGGTGGTGGGGGCGGGAGTTGGGGAGAGGGGCCGCGTGAGGTTGGCTGCCGGCCCTGCCCCTGATTGGTGTGTGTGGGGCCGATCAGGGATGGGGACGGGCAGGGAGAGGGGCCTCGGGTGGTTGTGGGGGGCTGATTGGGGCCCTGATTGGGCCTGCTGGCCTCCCCAGTGCGCTTCATAGTGAGTGACCAGTCGTTCTGGTTGTTCCAGTTGGTTGGCATATATATATATGGTTGTTAATCTCTTACTGTGTCTAACTTATAAGTTGGACTTTATCATAGATATTTATGTATAGGAAAAAGCACAGGATTTATTACCATCTGAAGTTTCAGGCATCCACTGGGGATCTTGGAACATATCCCCCGAGAATAAGGGGGACTGTAGTTGGAGATCACTAAGGGCGCAGTGTAGGTTGGTGGTTAGGAGTGTGGGCTTCGTGGTTAGATGTGGGCTTGACCCATGGCCCTGTCAGCTCACTCTACCCACTTTGATGATGATGTTTTATGGATTCTACTACTGACTTCAGATTTTGTAAACACCGAGAATGCCGTGGAGAATATAATGCTTATAACTGTAAATTTCTGTTTCTATGTAATAATGTAATGCATCTATGAAAGCTAGCCTCCTGGAATTTCACTGTGCACCTACCTGGGATGGTTTCCTCTGATGGCCTCATAAATAATAAAACCTGGAATTTGAACTAAACACAAGGCCTGGAACTCGTGTTAACGGGTGGGGTGGTAGAAAGGACGAATGAACGCCTTTGGATAGAACCATTCGGATAGATAAGCAAACCTGGGCATCTTCATATGTGTATCTCCCTCCATCTTTGACGTTTTGGCTGGTTATCTCATAGCTGTGAGAATCCAGATTGATTGCACTGGGGGCCCCTGGAGACAGGAACTCTTGCCAGATTTCTTCCACCCTCTTGGCCACATCCTGCAGGGGTTGTTTCTTGAGATCTTGGACAGCCAACCAGAACCTGAAGCAGAAGTAGAGAGACAGTCAGTTCCAGGGGGCCTAGCATCTGGGCTCTGCTGGATGTGGCCCCAGCACTGACATCCATGAGACTCACTCTGCTGCACCCTCCACTCTTCCCCGCGGCCACTGCCCAGGTAACCAAGATCATAGGGACTGCTGAACACACAGACGGTGCTCTGCTGTGGTGGAGACCCGAAAAGAAGTACCCGTGAGAAGGTCGTTGTGCTCTGGTTACCAAGGAGAGATTTCTCTCCTCCCACATCACAGTTTCCCAACCACAGCACTGTCGCCTTTTTGAGCAGGATGATTCCTTATTGTGAGGCCTGGCCTGTGCACTGTCAGATGGTTAGCAGCAACCTTGGCCTCTACCCACCAGGTGCCAGTGGCAACCCCTCCCCAAGTTGTAACAACCAGAAATGTTTCCAGACATGACCACATGTCCCCTGGGAGGTGAAGTCACCCCTGGCTGAGAACCACTGCTCTACATAGATGCCAGGACGCAGACAAAAGTGAGTTCCTTTGTCTCATCTGGTTGGGATTCATCAGTAGACTCATCAAAATGAAGGAAAGATCACAGAAACAGATAGAATCTATATAGAATATCAGAGCTGGTAGGACCCAGCTCTTCCTGTTACAGATGAGTTGGTTCCCAGCATGGTGTTAGCTTATGGTAGACACTCAGTAAAGGGCTGTGGATGGAAGATAAGCTCATCTAGAACAAAGCCGAAGGGGCGTCCATGGGGAACCTCTGTGGGAAGATTCTCCCTGGTCACTTCCATATCACCTCTCATAAACCCCTCCGTGTCCGTGTGGCAGCGGCCGCTGGGGGAGCTGGGTGTGAGCTCTCCGCTGCTGTGAGCGGCAGCAACCAGAGCCAAAGCCTGGGCAATAGCTTCTGGGGTCCTGAGGTGGTTTCTAAGGCAGCCCTGGGGAGGGCTTCCATGAGGGCTCAGGGGTGGGTGGCACACTTGTGTCCTGTGAACAAGAAAGGCCAGTTTCCGCATCAATGCAACATGAGGACAGGCCCCCGGCCATGTGACTCCCACAGCCATGGGCATCACACACAGTCTAGACAACAAAAAGGCAGGGACAAGAGAACTGAAACACAACATGGTGGAAAATGCATTCAATCTGTCATCGAATTTTCACCCAAAGTAAGATGTACTTGTTGTTTTTGAAAAGGTTAAGCGTGCTTTTCTGTTGCTGTTCACAGATGTCTTTGCGGCCAAGTGTGTGGCCCAAAGGCACCACTTAGTGGCCAACTGCGGTAATGCAGCTCCGTTTCCACAAGGAGAGAAGACAGGTGTGAGCGTTAGTTCCATTATTACGTAGAAATCTTCTCCCATTTGCTGTTTGGGATTCTGATAATCTCCATGAGGAAGCCCTCATGGTTCCCTTGGGGACTCTGAAGAGCATGAGTGAAAGGCAGGGAAGGAGAATTATGACTTCGCTCCATGGAAAGATGAGGAAACACAGTTCTGTCCCCTGGCTCTGCTGCTGTCTTGGAATTGTATCTTTCCAGGTGTCTCTTTCCTCACCTGTAAAATGGGCACAAAATGGATGCAGAAATAGGCGACACGTGTTTGAAGAACTTCCCATCCAGGTGTAAGTCTGAAATGCGGTCAGGTCCTGTGGGTGGGAGCCGTGGTGGGGTCAGTGTGGTGGTCACAGGGTCAACACTGGCCAGTATGACCCTCCAATTTCACCTTTCTTCTCCAGTGACCTGGGCAGAAGCTGCCTGGGGTCATGTTGTCACCTGCCCGTCAACACCAGCCTCTTTCTTCCTGCTGCAGGTCTTTGGTGCGCATGCCTTCTGACTGCCAGGCGAGAGGAGAATGGGGTGGTTCTCTAACCAGAGTCCGGAGGCGGAGGTGGGTGGGGTGGAAAGGAGCTGTGAGGTGGGCCCCAGAAACCCATCTGGGGAGTGGGACTCCTCCGTCCCCCGGCCAGCCCCCAGGTTCCTTGGGTCTCCCTGTGCCACCCCTGGGCCACCCGTACATGAAGGAGGTGGCCGAGTGCATAAGGTGAAAACGGCCATCCGGTGATGACAGCACAGTCTTTCTCCACCCGGAGGAGAGTGTTTGACGAGCAGGTAGAGCACAGGGATCCAGCTCTAAAGCAGCAGCTGCTGTTGGCTTTTCAAAGGACCGGAGGGTGGGGAGGGCGAATGGGCAACTCAGCAAGGACCAAGCGAGTCCTCCACAGGCACGTGCTGGGCAGACGGGAGAAGGGCCTCTCTCAGCGAGCCGCCTTTGGGGCGAGTTCCCGGGCTGGAGGCCACTTCTCTGGACCAGTGTCCTTCGTAGCCTTCCAGGCGTCCATCTCTCACACAGCTGGATGCCACCGGGCGATTTCCCGCTCCCTCAGTCAATGGCTCCCTGCTCCCATCTCCTGCCCCCTTCTCTAGGCTGCTCTGAGGGGAGCCATCGAGCCCTCCAGGAAGGCCCTGAGGACCCAGCGCATCAGAGCTCTGCGGGCGCCCGTGGCTCCTGAGGCCCAAGTCCCGTTTGCAGGATGATTTAGGCACCAGGTTAATGCACATCACTCAAAGGGTCTGGAGCTGATGTCAATAGAAATTTCAGAATCAAATGCAATAAACTTTTACATTAAAAATTAAAGGATTCCCATTATCAGGTAAAAATAAGGATTAAAAAATAGTACAGGAAGAAACAACAGGCATGGAGGAGGAGGGGCCAGAGGGCGAGGAGCAGGGTGAGGAGGGAGAGGAGGAAGAAGAGATGGAGGAAGGAGAAAGAATAGGTTGAGGGGGAGGAGAGGAAAGAGAGTGAGGAGGGGAAGTGGGGGGAAAGGGGGAGGAGGTAGAGAAAGAAGAGGAAGAAGAGGAAAAGAATGAGGAGAGGAGGAGGGAGGAGAAGAGGAGGAGGAAGAGGAGGGTGGAGAAGAAGAGAATCCGGGAGGGGAGGAGTTGGCAGTGACATCCCTAGGCAGCAGTTTCCTCTCCCTCACACATGGAGACCCTCTGGGCCTTCCGTCTGCCTTGGAGATGACCTGCCTTACCCCTCTCAGGTGACGGCAAAAATGCTGCCACAGCAGCAGCCCGACCCCCATGTGTGTTTGCCAGCACTGGCTCTGAAGAGCTTTGTGTCAGGTTGGAATTCAGAGCAGGCTTTGGTTTGCATTTGCCATCTGCAAGCCCACGGCTGAGCTGGAGCTCTGAGCCGGCTGCCCGGCCAGTGTCCCCGGAAGAGCCCAGCAGCTCCCGCGGCACATGGGCTGCGGCGGGGAGGCCCACGGAGGCTGCGAAGCTGCTGCTCTTATCAAAAGCCTGCAGGTACCGCTGCTCCTCCAGGGCGCCAGCGGGAGGCGGCTGCCAGCCTGGCATCCAATCCTGCACTGAGCCCGTGGCGGGCAGCAGAAGGGCTGGTGGGACTGGTGTCAGGGAGGCCACCTGTCCTGCCTGGCCCGATCCTCAGAGTGCAGGCAGGCAGCCCGTGTGCCCGCGTGTGACCTGTGCCCATGGCTGAGGAATGCGGGCTGGCGGACACTGGGCTCTGGGGGGAGGCGGCCTGGGCTCAGACACCACTGGGCTGAGCAGCAGCCTGGACCTGCCCACAGTCTGGGGCTGGCTCCCTCAGGACCTGGATGCTGATGGCAACGTCGCTGGAACATGAAAAACCATTCTCCCTCCTGCCAGGGGCTCTGGGCAGGCCCAGTTCCTAGCTCACACAGCTTTTCACAAACTAGGATGTTCATGGGTTAGAAAAACCCAGTTTAGTTGGTTTGCAAAGAAAAGCAAACTCCACACAAAGGCAGGGCTTCTGTGCCCTCTGCTGGCCGGAGACTCAGGAACAAGAGTCCAACTTGACTTCGGCTCTGCTTGGGCGGCAACCACCTTGTGCCAACATCGGGGAGGCCCCCGGGCACACACCCTGGAGCCGAGTTACGTTCACCAGCCAGTGGCTGAGCGGCATAGATTGTCACAGCACGCACGCGAGTCACCTCTGTCCCGATTAATCATGTGTTTGGTTAGTGGTGAATCCCACCGGGCCTGGTGAACCTTTCGAGGTCTTTCCAGGACTCGGGGCCGTCGTCGGAGAGGGGGGCTCTCGACACAAACCTGGCAACTCCCCCGCGCTCTGTTTAATTGCTTCTCCCCTCAGCTGACACCGCGTGGAACCAGGATAATCAATCTGCAGCTCAGAAGAGCAACCCCGCGCTCTCCGGAGGCGGCACAGCTCATAAAAAATGTACGGGGGACGCTCTCTGCTGCGGGTTTTGATTTTTAACTCCTGCCCTGCCATGTGGCAGAAGGTGTGGCGCCAGGGAGGACAAAGGTTTGTGCAGGGAAGATGGGGAGGGGACAAAGGCTCCTGTCGTCACGCTGGGAAAACGCGGAGAAGGGAGAAGGGCGGCCTCAGCTAACTCGCTGGACATCCCTCCTTCAGCACTGGGGCGGGGCGTGGGGGGCCCCCCTTGTGGAGGAGAGGCCACCTGCCTTCCAAAGGCCCCGACCAAACAGCGGTGTCCAGGGCCCACCCAGTCCAAACGGAGCCAGGGCTCAGCTCCGGGCGCCACAGACAGTGGGCTGTCACATGCGCTGTCTGTGGCAAATGTGCTGGCCACCCCTGCAGGCCCCGAGCTGTGCCCTCCCTCCCTCGCAGCTCACCCCCCAGCTGACAGTGTACTATCGCAGACAGCTTTCCTTAAGGGACCGCTGACCCTTTGCTGTGTGACAGCAATACTTGTGTCTCTTCGGAGTTCCTCTGTCTGCCTTCAGAGGCTCCGGTGTAAATTCAGCCCTCGGGCTCCTTAATGGCTCTCCGGCTGCTGTGAGAAGGCGTTAGGATCCCAGTGCCCCTGTCCCTGGAGAGATGCCGGGGAGCTCAGGAAGCCAGGCTGAGGGGCCCTTTGCAACGCATCCAGTTGCATTCTGGTCCGTCTCTCTCTCTCCCTTTTCCTCCCATGCTCCAATGTCAGTTGCCTGGGATCCTGACCAATCCTCGGGAGCAGGCCGAGCCTGGCATGGCCAACACAGGGGATGGGCAGGATCTCTGAGTTGTGCCACCTGCACAGATCCAGGGGCTGCCATTCTCACGGCTCATGTGGAGGTGCACCCAGTCCAGGGCTAAACCGATTCAGCACCCAGTCCTCGGGACGTGGATCTGGGCAGGTGCTAAGCCAACACAAGGGCAGGGGAGAAACTGCCTGGCGATGAGTGACGGAAGAGTCCTGAAGTTGTGTGATTGAAATGTGAGCTTCGCTCCATTTATCCAATTATGCTGAATATCACATGAGTGGAATTCGGACCTCCAGAGAGGATTTAGGAGCTTTTGGCCCATGCTGCTTATCTCTGGCTTTTCTATATTTTCTTTGTCCTCTTCCACGACAGGGATCCGAGGGGCCCCTCCCTACGTCTGGATTTATGCATTCATTGGCGATCAGTCACCAGCACGCTCCCACACGCTCGCACACACTCTCTCTCCCCAGGCTGAGTGCAGCCCTCCTGGCGCGGGAGGAAGCTGCTGGCAGAGGTAACGGCAGGCGGACGCGCTGAACATCTGCCAGGCGCACACTCCGGGCCTGCAACGTGATGCACTGGGAAACTAGCCGAACTGTGAGGCGGGCGTGGCTACACTCAGCATGGACAGAGCGGTGCTGAGCCGCAGACCGCCTGCTCCTGGGCCCCTTGCAATGACCAGGACCCCGTGGCCATTCTTCAGTCTCTGTAATGGTGCAGGTGGCAGAGGGTCGTAGGGCCACTCATGGGCCGAGAAATAGTCAGGTAAAGGGGGCCTCTGGACCACTCCATCTGGAGGACCCATGGGGGTCAGCATGAGAAGGGGAGATGGAAAGGACTTCAGGGGCGACTCATGGGGACCCAGCTGGGGTTGGAATCTGGGGCTGAAGTGGCCACACAGAGCAGCTGCCTGGATGCCTCGCGCTGGCCATAGAGGGCACGGCTTTCCACGCAGGACCTTCATCCCGGCACAGCCCGCGAGGCTGGTCTGAACCCCACCCCACATAAATTTCAAAGTCAAGTCTTCCACTCCAAGCACCTGATCTGGAACTGAAGCAAAGGTCTATGATGCATTCAGTGTGACGCCTCAGCAAGGAAAGAACTCGTGTCATAACCGAAACAGTTACCCAACCCTATCTGGTTTACAACAGGCACATGGCTGCCTTGAGAGGCATCGAGACATACAGTGAATTGCCATCTACAAGTCCTCCCAAGTCTTAATGGATCAGAGGGTCATCAGCTTAGAGTATTCTCTCTCCTTTTTCATCTGTCAGTATCCTACTCTTCTACTCTGGCTTACATTCATCCCTCCCTTTCAAAACACTTCTAACACGGTTCTTAGAGTTTATACTTATTTATATTCATTTAGCGATGTCAGAGTTTTCCGTGTCTTTTCCTCAGCAACCTACAAAGGTTGTTGTGGGCGAAGATCATGCATCTTGACTTCCCGGCTCCCCTTGGCAAACGTTTGTGGGGCTTGCTATGGAGGAGGTGTGCGGAAAATCTAATTTGACTGATGTATGGGACTGATATGGTCTCTCACTCCAAATAAGTCATAGGGGCTTTGCACGTTAACACTGCAGTGGACCGTTCTTTTTTTACCCACAGTACATGCTCTGACTTTTCAAAGTTCAAAAACCTTTTTAAAAGTTAAAGCCACTTTGAAACAAGGCCTTGGAAGATGGGAATTAACCCGCCTATAAAGGAGAATGTGGCACCAAGAAAAACGGAGATTTCCATCTTCCCACTGAGATGTCAACAGTTGGCTAAGACCACTAATGGGTCTTAGATAAGTGACATGTTCCGTAGGTCTGTGCATCTACATCGAATACAACGAAAACCTGAATAAAACACGAGTTCTCAATTTTTCATAACCATGAGTCTTTTCCTTTTTAATGTACCCCCTTTTCCTTCCTCTCTCAGTGGACCTCACATTTTGAAAGCCTTACTTTTTCTACTGAGTAGTAGTTATTAATACATTAGTACATTTTCCCTTATCTTGGTGCGTCATAGTCCAGTAGTCACAACGAGATGTTCCACTCACATCAGGTGACCAGGATAGACATCCCCCCAGAAGAAAAGCTCATGTGTTAATGAGTTTTTGCAGTTATGTCTGCAGTTAATGAGTGATATTTACTCTTGCTTTTTGAAATGCTGAAACAAGATTGATGTTTCTATCTCTCTCTCCCTTTTCCTTCTGGTTGGCCTGTCAAATATTCAGGATCCCAGACTTGGGGAGTTCAGGAGAGGGTGTCTGCACTGTCTTTCCTCTGAAACCCCCTGGCTCTGTGGTTTTACTTTATTTTTTTAAAATATATTTTTATTGATTTTAGAGAGGAAGGGATAGGGAGAGAGAGATAGAAACATCAATGATGAGAGAGAATCATTGATTGGCTGTCTCCTGCACACCCCCCACTGGGGATCGAGCCCACAACCCGGGCATGTGCTCTGATGGGAACTGAACCCTGACCTCTTAGTTCATAGGTCGACACTCAACCACTGAGCCATGCCAACTGGGCTGGCTCTGTGGTTTTAGTTAAATGGTGGTGTCATCAAATCCATTTGACTATTTACTTGTTATTGGAGACATGTTTCCAATAACTTGAGGAAATGCCATCTGGACTTGAAGAACAATAAATGCTGGTGTTGTAGGTGCTAATATATGGTGACAGCCAATCTACATAGAGTTTGTTTGTCTCCATTTCGATCTTCGCCAGATCAGCTGGAATTTGTGTTTGAACCCTAACATTTTATTGAAACAGGGAGGCAGAAAGGGAGGCTGATTATGCAAATTCCAGCCTCACACACACATACTGCACACAGCTCAAACCTTTGAGGGATTTACCTGAGGTTTTCTGAACTGAATTCCGACTCCAGGAAGCGTAGAAACTGGTCCCGCCCCACCTGGTCCTTCAACATCTCGTCGAAAGAAAAGCCCCATCTCTTTACTCGCTGCTGGCTGGGCTCTTTGCTTTTGGGGGGGAACAAAGGTTTAAAAAGTGGTCAATATCAGGCAACAACCTGTGTCACATTCTCTCCAGCAGGTCAACTCTATTTTGCTGCCACACGCCAGAGGGAAATTTCACAAATGTAAGTGACAGTACAAACTCTAAATTGTAGACTTCTGTACACCAACGTCAGCCAATGGTAAAGAGTCTCTTTAAGGAAGGCATTTAGGGTAGGTTCACCAGGAGGCGTGCCGCCTGGCTCCTGTCCGCAGGAAATACAACCCCACTGATTCGGCTTCCCTGGGCATTCCTGTCAGTGATTGGCCCAACTCTAGACTCCATCATTTTTTTAAAAAATAACTGAGGATGCCTTGTGAAGCCCACCATTCATCAGAGACAGTGTCCCCACCTCTCACCCCTTCCTCAACCCACTGGGGAGAAACAGAGCCCTGTTTAGAACCGAGTGATGTGTCACTGGTCAGAAATGAAACAACTCATGTAGGATAAAACCTGCTCACTCATTCAGAAGCAGAATGCTGTATTCGTTTATCAATTTAACAACCACCTGCTCAGTGCTTATAATGTTCTAGGTATTTCATGTCTGTTAACTCACTGAACCCTCACAACTACTCTGTAAAGCATGCACTGGCATTACCCCATTTGACAGATAGGGAAACTGAGGCCTCATGATAATTTGCCCAAGGACACTAAGGGAGTCAAAAATCCTCAAGTCCAGACAGTGCGGCTCCAGAGTGCAGCTCCTAACTCTGCTTTGGGCGTCACAGCCACGTGACCCTCCCCAGGCCCATGCGGGGTGGGAGGGGAGGTTTGGAGGGGGAAAGATGCTGGTGTTATTCTTTTGGTTTTGAAAGATGCAAATATTCCCTTCAATTCTGTCTTTCCATTTACACTTCACTTGCTGTATTTATTCCCCTGGCCCTTTAAGAAGCAGTAGAGTCCTAGTTCGCAAGTCACTTGCTGGAATCTCCCACTCAAAGCGTGGTCTGTGGACCTGTGGGGAATGTCACCCCACTCAGACACGTGGAATCAGCATCCACAGGGTAATAAGATCCCTGGGAGAGCTAAGTGCACATTAAGCTCTGAGAGGCATTGGTCTAGCAATACTTATTTTTCCTCTTTTAAAAAATTGACATTTGCTTTTCATTATTTCTAACACACATTAAGTAAATAAAATCACTTCCTCGTGTTATGGAGTTGACATAGTCTCAGTATTTATTTTAGAAAATTACACGTAGTAAAGGAGAACAAAAGCATGTGTGTTGAAAGGTTTGGAACAACAAGTAGCTCTAGACCAGCACTGCCAGTTGAACCTTCTGTGATGATGGAAATACGCTATGTCTGTGCTCTCCGGTACGTAGCCACTAGCCACATGTGGTTCTTGAGAACTTGGGTAGTGTGACCAAGAAACTGAATATTTAATTTTAAGTAGTTAAAGTTGAAATTGAAGTGGCCACATGTGGCTAGTGGCTACTGTATTGGAAAGCGCAGCTCTGGACTTATGCGATTCAAGCCCAGCCCTTCCGTTTCTGCACCCCTGGACATAACCAGCAGCAGCAACAGGGCCGTCTAATTCTGAGGTTATGTGTTCGGGCTCGGAGGCCCTTGTGCACAGCTCTGCCTCTCCAGGATTAGCCCAGCGGAGTCATAGGAGAAGATGAAGTCCACCAGGAGACCCAATGGGGAATTCCATGAACGATCTCTTCCAAAGTGCCAGGTTGGGCTTTCTAGAACAAGCCAAGAAGACAGGTCCTGGATTCTCTCAAACTCAAGCCACTGAACCAATCCCACTCAACAGAGTTCCAGGAGACAAAAAGCACTTCTTATAAAGAAATAGCCCCTGCCAGGCCGGTGTGGCCCAGGGGTTAAGCATCGACTGTGAACCAGGAGGTCACGGTTTAATTCCTGGTCAAGGCACATGCCCAGGTTGCCGTCTTGATCCCCAGTGTGGGGCATGCCGGAGGCAGCCGATCATTGATGTTTTAATCTCTCCCTCTCCCTTCATCACTGAAATCGATTAAAAAATATATTGAAAAAAAGATCCCCCTAGGGTTGAGGCTAGCAGCAAATGTGAGCCCCATAGAGCTGCAGGATATCGTCTCTTTCTGCCAGGGTCATGCTGTTGCCTGGGATGGGCTCAAGCACCCGCTCTTTGCCAGCCAAGGTCGCAGGGCTCTGCAGGGATGGTGCTGGTGGCAGCTGCACCCTGATCAAAGGCTGTGCCTGGAGGGCTGGGTGTGGAATGTCTCTCAGTGTTTGTAGTGATTGCCTCTTGGACGTATTCCCACCACCTGTGCCTCTACTTTCTGGTACCCAATCTAAAAGTCCTCACTCACTCCACCAGGTTCATTGGTGGTGGCAAGGGTGGGAGAAAGGCCTTTTTGGGGATGGGCCAGAAAGCTTGGGGTGTCATGCTGGATGGAGAATCAGAGGCCTAGGACAGAGGTCGGGATGTCCAGAAAGCTGTAAAGCCAGCCTTCAGCAGAAACAAGGATGTCTGGAGAGACAGGATACCCTCGTGTGGTAGTTTCCTAGGGCTGTTGTAACAAAAGGACCAACAACCTGGCTTTAGAGAGTAGGAAGTGTCTCTCTCACAGTTCTGGAGGCTAGAAGTCTGAAATCAAGGTGTTGGCAGGACCATGCTTTCTCTGGAGGCTGTTAGCTTCTGGTGTGGCCAGCGGTACGTGGCATCCTTGGCTTGCACACGCATCACTCCTTCTCTGCCTCCATCCTCACGTGGTATTCTGAGCACGTGCATCTGTGCATCTGTGTCTCTGTTTTCTCTTCTGACAAAGACAGCAGTCATATTGGAGCAGGAGCCTACTCCATTCCAGTGTGGCCTCATCTTAACTGCCTGCATGACCACAGCCCTATTTTCCAACAAAGTCATATTCAGAGGTTCTGGGAAGGACATGAATTTTGGGGGTGACACTATTCAGCCTAGAACATCCACTATCCATTATGTACAATCAATCCTTTTTCTATATCTGGATGCCAGTCCATCTGGCCATTGGAATCTATTCCATTAAAAGCTTTTGGGATAAAACTTCTCTGTGTGTGTTGCTGGCATTACTCGAGTATTTCCAAACATCTTCCCCTTTAAGGCTCAAGATCAGATCTGAACATGTTGCTACTACTGAGTGGTCTCTGTGGTTATAAAATAATTCTGAAAATTATTCCCAGGTGATGGGTACAATAACTTTCCCATGGCCCAATTCAAACAAATAATCGCCAGAACTCACAGCCCCTTACATTTCCATCATTGTTTAGAACTGCTTCCTTATGCAATGGTTTTATTATAGTTCTGTATCATCATTTAGCTGCTTAAGGGTTTATGTTTAGCTGTCGCATGAGCCCTTTGAGGGCAGAGACCATGTGTCATGTGCCTTTGATTCACAACAGTGCTTTTTACACAGCAAGTCCGACACTGGGAAGAAATCAGTAAGAAGATGTGTGTAGTGACGTGGGTGATGTGACCTTATCCTGAAGGCATTTTCTACTTGCTACCTAGGTATCTTTTTCTAGCTCTTCCTTGTTCTCCATGCCCCCTGATCTCCCCAAATTCCTGACTCCCACTGAGGAGTTCAAACCAACACATAGCAAAGACAGGTGGCTCTCCAAAGGAGTCCAGCTCCCATTTCTGCTGACCTACCAACTCAGAACGTAGCACAGAGTAGGTTTGCAAAATAGATTTGTTGCATGAAACTAAGAAAAAAATGGCTTATATTACTGGTCATCTCTAGCCTTTGTTTCACGGACAGGAACCATGGACGGGCTGAAGTGAGATGTTGGCCCTAATCCCCAATTGTGCTCTTCCAAAGACAGGTCCCCAGCCACTGCCAGCGTGAGAGTGGGTGGAAATGTCCAGCTGGGAGAAGAAACAGGCCTCCACAGCTTCTCTTCATGTGCACATGTACCTCAATAACCTGATTCTGCTTGAAGGTGGACAGAACGCTGTAGGTGTTAGGTTAGGCATCGAGATTAGGGTAGAAGCCTGAACAATAAGAGCAGAACCAGAGCACTAGTTGTAGGGGCAGGTGGCACCCACCTGGGGACAGAGTTCTGATAGGCTGGAATAAACCAACAGGTCAGCTGGCCACCATTTCCCCACACTATCACATGCTTCTTTGTTGACTTTTGAGAAAGGAGGAGGAAATCTCAGGGTTATTATCAGAAACTAAGTTCATGTACTCATCTCTCCTCCTTTCCCAAATACCAATAAAGCGACCAAAGGAATAGTCACTTCTCTGTCTATCCTCCACCAAACCTATACGTTTTGAATGCCTACTGTGTGCCTGATCTGGGTCTAGGTGCTAAAATAATTTTAAGTCCTATTTAGAAAGAGAACCAGGGGGGTGGGGATGTCATATGGAAGGACTGGGAGGAAGGGGCAGCTACTCTAAATGGAGTGGTCACAGAAGACCTTTCTGAGGAAGGGACACCAATGCGGAGTGAGACTCTGTGAACCGCACCAGGAATTTTCAAATTGTTCTGTGCCTCAGAATTGCCTAGAAAGCTTGCAGAAAACAGACCCGCAGGGCATCTGTATTTTTAATGGGCATCCTGGGTGATTCTGATGTGCCCTGTATTTTGAGAACTAGTGACCCACGCAATTGCTGAGGGAGCCCTCACCAGCTACTGACATAGTCCATCTGAACCAGGGCTGCATGTTAGAATCGCTTGGGGGGGATGTAAAAAAAAAAAAATACCGATGCATCACTTCCAGAAATTCTGAGTTAATTGGTCTGGGGAGGAAAGTAGGCATTGGCATTTAAAAAAAAAATAATGCTCCAGGTGATTCTAATTTATGGCCCAAACTGAAAGCTAAGTCCTTCAGTCTCCCAAACCGCTGGGTATGTGCCAAGACTTATGTGCTCTGAACAGATTGGAGTGATGAAACATTGACTGGAAATAGCACTTCTCCAATCAACGACCCCTGTGAAACAGGCTAAGCTGCAGAAATTGAGGAGATAGATGAAAAATCAAACAAACCCCAAAACATATCCTACCCTCAGGAGAATTCATGAGGGGAAACACCACCAACAGGACAGAGCAGGCTACTAAGGAAAAGGAGCCCAAGAAATGTTAGGGATTCCCAGCAATGAAAAGAGCAGGATTGTCACCACCCCTCCCAACACTCAGTAGGAAAAGAAAAACTCATGAAAGTATGAAACCACAGAACGGACATCATTGAAAACAAAAATGTGACTCTGAAGAGGAAGTCAAGGAATTCTGTCCTTGAATAGAGAATAACAAGGGTAGTAGAGGAAAGATAAGAGTGGCTGCTCCATCCAGAGGCCCAGAATGCCTACAAAAGGACTTCCTGAAAGGAGAGAATAAAATGGAAGAAGGAGTAGCAGTGATTTAAAAAGTGGAAAACCCCCCACAATATCCTGTTAAAAAGATTTACGTTCTTGGATAAGATTAAAAGGAACAATCTAGGGCATGTTTATTTATTTAAAAGGCAAGTCCAAGGAACTTCAAATGTATTTATGTTCTAACAACTTAGTAGCTATTGGAAGTATATATAAATTGAAAGAACAATGAATACATTTGCTTCATCCTTATATAAACACATGTGCGCCATTGAGCACTGCACATCTTCGCAAACTCTGGAGTCAGATTGGACTCCGCCACCCTCATTTCCTGTTCCATGTTGATTTTTGTACAGTGCTTGCTTTTTATCACAGCCAACTGCTCTGAAAACCCAGATTTGCAAACCCCGGAGGGGATGGAATGGGATCTAATGTTGAAAACAGTGAACAACTTTAACAACCTTAACTAATAGTTGATGCAGCATCTGACACATGTCACACGCCACTGCGTTTCCCGCAGGGGCTCAGGGTACAGTGATGCAGTTTGGGAACCACGGCATTAGACAATAAAGTTCTTTCTAGAAAATGACACTGGGTTGGAGGAAGAGAGATTTTCTTCATTGTGTATGTCTGACTAGTTTAAACATTTCTCTATATAAAAGGCTAATATGCAAAGTGTCCCCTCGGGAGTTCGACTGGGAGAACGGGTGTTCGGTCGCTTGCTATGACGTGCACTGACCACCAGGGGGTGGTTCGAAACATGACCGGCGACCAGCAGCAGAGGCGGGGCACTGAGGGAGCAAGGGAAGGAGGAGGTGGGGAGGAAGGGAACCTGATTGCTGGCCAGGCCTAGGGACCCTACCCATGCATGAATTTCATGCACTGAGCCTCTAGTTTTATAATAAACACCAATGACTCTTATTGCTTTTTATAAGGTTTTTCCATTTCAAGAAAAGAATCCAGAAAAAGAACGAGAGTGGAAGCGAATGACAGAGATAATAAAGAAATGAGGAACAGGGGCTGAGGGTGCCCAGGCCCCCACACCAGATCTGTCCAGGCCTCTCCTTTTGCAACTGTGGACATGGGCCAAGTCCCTCTGGGTTTCGGCTCCTCAGCCATTAAGCAAACACACTAGCTCTCCTCATGGCTGAGAAGCTACTGGATGGAGTCACCCCTGTCAGGTACTCCAGAGGAACAATGATGAAAACCACAGCTTGAAGCCCTCTGCCTGGGGTCCAATCCTAACTCTGCTACCTACTCGCTGTGTGACCTTGAGCAAGTTCACTAACTCCTCTGTGCCTCAGTTTACTCATATGTTCAATGGTGAAAATAGTAATGTTTACTTGTTGCTGCTGTCTAATATATACACATATATATACATACATATATATACACACATATATATACATACATATACATATATATATAATCTATATATATATATATATATATATATATATATATAATCAATATATATATCAATAAATTGGCCAACAGATTCTTTTCCTCTGGCATGGTCAGAGAGAGGTCAGAGGGAAGGCACAAAGGATCCATGTACAAGCCAAGCTATAAGGAGGGAGAAACCACGAGTACGTAGAACTTGGTGGGGAGGTTACTTGAGGTTTCTGTTCAAGTGACAAACCTCACAATCTCATACATTTTCCCACATCTCTCTCACTCACAAACATTAAAACTTTTTTTTTTTTTTTACCTCATCTCTATGTCCCATAAAGTGACATCATCACTGATCCAGGGATTGGATGGCTCGGCTGGTGTTATCATAGGATCGTATTCCACATACTGTTCCGTGTAAGCAATTAAGCTGCAGGAGGGAGGCAGAGCAGAGAATGCCATTGAGTTCCTGTAAACACTTTTATTCTGTTTTACACAAACATTGTATCGGTCTTAATATAATTCCAAATTAAAGGGAAAAAATTAGCACCATTCCCACTTTTGACAAATTGAACTGTTTTCCTTCGCCCTTGTGTGCTGCGGAGCTAAGTAGCATATTACTTTTTTCCAGTGTTCCTGCAAATCTCTAAAACATTCAGCAATAGTTTTCCCATTTCTTAAGCACATCAGATAATCAATCCATTATCTCCCTGTCCCCAGAGTTTTGGGTCCTTTTGCTCCAACCTGGACCGTTTTCTCTGTAGATTCGATGCAAAATCATCATCCTGGGACCTCCTTCACTTTTGTGTTGAAGCCCTTGTTTCCTGGTTCCGTGTCTGTCTGTTGGTTTTACTCCCTGGTTGTGTGGAAGCACATCCTTTGACTTTATCTCAATATTTGACTAATAGCGCTGCACATGGAACCCAGAGTTAAAGACAATTTTCTTTCAGAATTCTGAAGACATTGCTCACTTTTTTATTTATTTGTTTTGGCACTCAGAAGTCTGGATCCATTTGGATTCTAAACAGCTTCTTTTCTCTCTGGAAACTTAGGATCTTCTCTTTATTGCTGTAGTCCTCTGAAATTTCACCATGGTCCTTGCTGGTTGTTTTGTTCACTGTGCTGGGTACAATGTACAATATATTTCCCATAAGTATTATTTTTTGCTAATGTCATACTATTTATTTTTCCGTTCTATAATTCTTTAAAAACATTTTTTTAAGAGAAAGAGGAAGGGAGAGGGATATAGAAATAGAAACATTGATGAGAGGAATATTATCAATCGGCTGCCTCCTGCACATCCCCTACTGGGGACTGAATACACGACCCAGGCATGTCCCCTGACCAGGGAATTGAACCAGCGACCTCTTCGTTCAATTCTTGGGTTGACACTCACACCGCCTGGGATGAATAATTCTTTTTAGTTAAATATTGGACATCTTGAATTGATTGATAATCTAATTTTCCCTCCCATTTTCCATTTTTTTTGTCTTTTTGTTTGACAGTTCTTGCAATTTTTTCCTTTCTTTATTTTAATTTGAGCTACCATTTTCTTAAGTTTCCAGAGTTCACTCTTGTTTATCATAGTATCTAGTTCTTGTTTTATGGATGGAATATCTTCTCATATGTCTGAGGATATGAATTCTATATTTTTATTTTCAGTTTCTTGAATAGTTTTTGGTTCCTCCGGGTCCCTTTTTTTGTTTGTTTTGATTACACTCCTTCACACTGGGTTTTTTCTTGAGCATCTGGCAAACCTCTGGACATCCATTTGTCCTTAAGCGGGAGGTACTGAAACCTGCTTGGAGGCTCAGTGTGCATGTGGACAGAACCTGCCGACGGATGGGCTTCACGCTTGGGTCACTGGGCAGCTTGCCAGTCTTTTCGCTAGAGCTCCAACAAGGGATCTGGCATCTGTCTTCTGGGGACATCCATTTTTCTCTAGAACGGGGGAGGCAAACTTTTTCTGGAAGACCCTGATAATAAATATTTTAGGCTTTGTGGAGCAGATGGTGTCTGCTGCAACAACTACTCAGCTCTTTTTGTAGCCTTTTTTTTTTGAGAGAGAGAGAGAGAAAGGGAGAGGGAGGAAGGGGGGGGGGGGAGAGAGAGAGAGAGAGAGAGAGGGAGAGATTGAGAAATTGATGTGACTAAAACGTTGATCTGCTGCCTCCTGGGCATGTGCCCTGCCTGGGAATCAAACCAGCAAGCGTTAGGGGCACAGGACGATGCTCAATCAATTGAGCCACTCCGGCTGGACAACAATTCTTGAATTAATGCATGTGACTCTTTTCCAATGAAACTGTATTTGCAGAACCAGGGAGTGGAATCGATTTGGCCCACAGGTTGTCTCTTGATTGTGGGCATATACATCTGGCTCCTGGAGGGCTGAGAGCAGGAGAGGGGAGGGTTTGAGAGTCTCACAGCCCAGTATGTAGATCTTTTATTAATTCTCCTGTTTTCAGCTGGCCCTCTATAATGTGATGTGACTTTTGAGCTGATGTGGCTCAGTTTCTCCAAAGAATAAACTGCCTATCCCCTACGGTGGTAGTTATTGGGGAAAGATGGTCTCCTAGTGGGGCAGGGATCTAGCAATCCAAAGGCCCCAGGACAGGCTTTACCCATCCTGATGGGGTCAGCCCCCAGCCTCATTCTTGCTTTCCATTGTCCTTGTGCCTTTAAGAGCCAAGGCCACATTCTGTTGGGCAAACTGGCTCACTTTGTTATAAAACTCACACCCCTAACACATAGGTTATAATGGTCGTCACTTGGTCTCCATACATTTTAAAAATTAAATTTAGAAATATTTTAGGCGCACAGAAAGACATAAAAGTAAAGGTAAAAAAAGGGTATAAAAAGGTAAAAATGTCACCTTTGAACTCACACCCAATTAAAGAAGTAAAACATTACAAACAGAGGAAGAGTCCTGAGGTTATTAATGCTCCCCAATTGCTTAGATTTTCAATCTTCAACAAATTTGCTGAAATCATTAATTCAATGATTTGTTGACTTTGAGTTCATGCCATTTTTATTCATTCATTGATATGTTGCTTTTGGGAAGGGAGAGAAGAGAAACATATGTCCACAATATTGTCTTGAGTGAATTTATTATGATTTATATAATAATTTCCTTTCCAGTAGACACAGACTTTTAATTTCTTTAGTATACATAGTGCTGTAGTAGCACACCCTCGTTCACATTGGGTTTTCCATCTTCTGGGTTATTGAGAATTGACATTCACCAGTAGAATTACTTGTGCCAAAAGGTATGGATATTATTATGCTTATTGATCCACGTAGGGGAAAAAAAAACTTTTCCTAAGCCCTGCCAACTTGAGTGCTACGTTTCCTCTGGGCGATTCAGTGAGGGATGGCTTGCAGTGATTGGTCAAGGGAAAAGGAGGCATGGGTGTAAAGCATCATGGAAGAGAGACCATCATTCCTATTTAAAAAAATATATTTTTTTATTGATTTTAGAGAGGAAGGGAGAGGGAGGGAGAGAGAGATAGAAACGTCAATGATGAGAGAATCATTGGTTGGCTTCCTCCTGCACGCCCCCCAGTGGGGATTGAGCCCACAACCGGGGCATGTGCCCTTGACCTGAATCAAATCTGGGACCCTTCAGTCTGCAGGCCGACGCTTCTATCCACTGAGCCAAACAGACTAGGACCATCATTCCTATTTTAGAAACATAATGAAAATGTACTGAAACACTCACTAGAAAATCAGGGCCTCTGAGTGGGAAGGAGCCTGGGAACCGCATGTGGGAAGGGGTGAACAGGAGTGTATGTTAGCACCCCCTTCGCTATGTGCAGTTTCTGAATGATGATGCACAAACAGAAACCGGACAGGAAGAGGGTCCGAGTAGAAAGGGAAGTGAAAAGCAGAGCAGCATCGCAGAGAGGGAAGAAGAAAGCATCAATTCATTAATCTAATGTGTTTTTCTCGGTGCAGGAGTGGGGGAGGGGAGAGACTATAAAGCAAGAACTCCTTAATTGCAGATCACTCCGAGAAAATATAATCAATAGGGAATCTCAGAATGAGTGGAGTGGAGGGATGTGAAGGTGAATTTAGCCCCTGGGAAAGGAGAGCGTATGCCAGGCCAGGCATGGCAGCCCTGCTAGGTCATGATCTGAATAAAACCACCTGGCTGGAATGTCACCTCTCATCTTTTCTTTTCTGACACCTAAGATGGGCTGGAAGCAAACAGAAGCAAGGACCCCCCGGTGTCTGGAATCACATAAAAGCAAAGTTGTAATGACCTCTTTGGCTCCTCTTTTTCCTCCCCGGAAACTATCATTAGACATTAAGTTCACGGGTTGGTATCACTGTAGCAGGTTTTTAATAGACCCTTAGGGCATGCAGTCCCTTGCTATCTTATCTCATTTTATTAATTACACTTTGCGATTACAGAGGGTCAGGAGGCAGAGGAGGAACCAGCATCCAATTTCAGGGAACAGTAGCGATCTGGAGATGGGCAAGGTGATGATAAAAAATCAATTCGGCCATCCGCTGCGATGCACAAATGGCTCCAGGGTAGGGCAAGAACGAGCCAAGCCCAGGAGTGGATCTACAAGGACACAGCTTGATCTGCCCGTGTGTGGCAGCGTGGTGTGACTCCTGCAGTGACCTGCGAGGTGCCCCGAGAGGTGGGGAGAAGTCTCTGGGGACACCCAGCAAAACACAGAGACTTTCCAGAATATTTGGAACTAAAATGTGGATTTCTGCATTCCCAAAGTTGGTTTGTTGAGTGCTATAAGGCTTAGGTGAATACAAAAGGGGCCCCTTGAGGACTCTGAAGAAGAGTAAGATCTCGTTTACTAGTACTTGGCAACTTAAATTGTTGAGAGAACATGAGCGAGATAAGTGACCAGAAGGGCCTCTTTCTACAATGAAATAAACTCTGCCTTAAGGCTTCGGAAGAGCACCTCTCAGAGAAGATTCTTGCTTTAGGATCAAGGCTAAGGAACTTAGTTATTTGAGTTCCTTAGTATCGTAGATCAACATGAAAAAAATGAAATCTGGTTCCCTAACCCCTGAATCTGGTCTGGGCATGTGACTTGTTTTAGCCAATAGAATGCAGCACATTCTCAAGAGGCTGGATGCTTCTTCTCTCTCTCTCTTGGAATCCTGCTATCTGCATATGAACAAGGTCAGGTTGGCCTGCTGGAGGATGAGACCATGTGAGGAGACCCCAGTTGTCCCAGCTGAAGACATTCTTTTTGTGTGTGTGTGTGTGTGTGTGTGTGTGTGTGTTTTTGTGTCATCTATTAAAAAAAAATCTTTATTGTTGAATGTATTACATATATCCCTTTTTCTCCTATTAACCCCTTATAGCCCGCTCTTGCTCTCTGCCCCAGGCCTCCACCACCCTATTATCTTATATCCATGGGTTATGCATATATGCATACAAGCTCTTTGATTGGTCTCTTCCCACCCATCTACCCACCCATGCCTTCCCTTTGAAATTCAACAATCTGTTCCATGCTTTTATGCCTCTGGATCTATTTTGCTCAACAGTTTATTTTGTTAAGGTCATTCTTAACCAACAGAAACCAAACATGTGAGAGAGCTCAGTCAAGATCACCGAGCTGTCCACCCAACACACATACACCAGGGGGAGATCACTGGTACCAACAGAGGCAGCTAGCACATAGACACATGAGCAGCAGTAAATTGCCTGTTGTTTGAAGCCACTATGTTTTTTGAGGTGGTCTGTTACACAACAATAGCTAACTGATACACCTGGTCTGTTATGGATTGGAAATGGGCGTTGGTAAGGGAGGAGGAAGGAGTACTGGAGACAAGTAGTATGTTGACAGGAACAAGAAAACAAACCAACAACTAAAAAGCAGAAACAGAGACTCAAAGTATATAATGGCCAGGGTCTGTTTAGGAAAAGGGAAGCAGCTTGTGGCACTTTATGAGACCCTGACCACTGATGGGCTTTTAAAGTATATATATATATAAGAACATGGACCCTGCGTCAACCGGAAAAAGTAACTGAAATGTGTGTTCTTTTTTAAGAAGGCAAGGGCATGAACCATATTGAAGACAGTGTCATTTAAAACAGTTAAAATAAGAAGGTGAAGGTGTTAAGCACCATTTATCCAGAGAATTCATTTGTGTGTGCAGGGACCGTGCTTTCTGAAGCACAAATTAGGTAACATCCCAGACTGTTTCCAGGTGTAAAAGGCGGCCTAGGACATCTAGTTTGGTTGCCATGATGATGGCATTTCAGGCACATTTACCCACTCATGGGGACAATGGGACAATAGCTGAAACTGAGATGACCTGAGAAATCTGTGCAGAAGAGCCAGTCTCTTCATGCAGGGCCCTTAGGAGGCAGCCAAGGGGGACAAACCTGTGGACGGCAGGGACAGCCTTAGGCAGTACACAGGGCTCTGTGTTTAGGAGACGGAGAAGAAAGAGGGAGGGAGGAACTCCATCAGCACAAAACAGCCACCTGCAGGGCCAGACTCACTCCTTGGCCTGCCCTGTTGGTTCCTCTGAACACCACACACCCAGTTCATTCCATCTCATGAACTTGAGTTGCTCCTTTCCAAAGCACTGTTTAGCACACACTGGAAAATAACAATAATCATTCACATTCCCTGTATGTGTGCTAAGTGCCAAGGACTGGACCTAACTCATGCTATGGATTAACTCATTAACCTTATATGTACATTAAGTACTACTGCTCTCTCCCCCTTAAAGAGGCAGGATCCAGACCCAGTGGCTGGCTCGACCTCCACCCCGTCGATTGTTCTGTACTGCCCTTCGGTTTGCAGAGTTTCCTTTATTCCCTTCCTTGCTGGGCCTGGCTGCACCCTCTGACCCAGCCCTGACTTTGGCCTTTTTGGAACTGGACTTTCACAATCACCACACCTCCACCTCTCCCAACATCAGTGCTCAGGGAACTAAGTGAAAAATGGGGGCACCTGTTCTCAGGGGGATGCGGGCCTTTGCCTGGTGGCTTCTGGCCAATTAGCAAGGCTCGTGGGGAGCAGGCCCAGGAGAGCGGATCTGGTGGGGATGTGGGCGCCCACCTGAGAGAGCTCAGCTTTCACCTCCTGTGAGCCAGCAGGCGTACCCAAGGCCAGCTGCCAGCACCTCCCCCTGCCCCCACCTCTGCACAGACCCCCGACAGGCTCCAGGCGGCTTTATCTCCTGCTAACACCCGCTCCTCTCCCTCCTCCTCGCTATCTGGGAGTTTCCTGGTGGCTCTAATGAAAAACCCTTGTGTCACATTGAAAAGTTGCCAGTGATTGCTGCTGGGAATAAAATCCAGTCTCTGCTGGGCGGAAACACAGGAGAGCCCCCAACTGTGGAGGGAGGAGTGGCTGGCTGGAATAATCTCTTCAAGGTGAGCGGCCTCTCAGGCAAAATGAGAGGGCACCAGGTGGGCCCTCCCCAGCAGCCTGCAAACAAACAAACAGTGGGCCCTGCCAGGCTCCCCTCCCCCGCCCTGCTGTCTCTCTTCCCTCATCAGCACACCAGCTGGGCATGCACCTCCCCAGGCAGAAGGTCCAGGCTCTTTCCTCACCCACAGGATAGGACAGAGCGGAGTGTCCCTGCTGTGGTGAGCTCTCAGTCCAGCTGAGTGGTGGACAAGGGCTTCACCGAATCCTCAGAGACCGGGTCAGTCCACTTGCACATTATTCGAAATGCAGGTTCCTTACATCTACCTGGAACCACTGAATCCGAATCCCCAGAGCTAGGGTTTAGGGATCTCCATTCGTCACCCCTCGCCCCCACCTGGATCATCATGCTCAGAACTCCTGGGCCCAAGCAACTGACCCCCAGGAAAGGTGCTCCCACACACACTCTCCTGGGGTTGCAGACTGTGAAGTGCCCTGTGAAGGCCAGGCGCTGCGGGCACCGACCCTCCCAGCATGCCAGGACAGCCATTCCTGTCCTTGTTCACAGACAAAGAAGCTCCAGTCCTCACACCAAGGAATCGAGGCCATCCCAGCTGTGTCGCTCGCTCACTGGTACTCGCAATCATAGCGAGATTTAAAAAGCAATTTGAGAGCCAGGTTATGATAGTGGAGTGCGGTGGCTCCACAGCTGAGGCAGCAGACATGGCCACTCCCGCACAATTGTGTGGCCTCTTTCCGAAGCATTTGCATCAGAGATTCTCAGCGGGGTTGATTTTGCTCTCCCAGGGGACCTTTGGCAATGTCTGCAGACATGCTTGGTTGTCACATCCGTGAGGTGGGGTTGTCACATCCGTGAGGTGGACAAGGGTCAGGGATGCTGCTAAATCCTATATAATAAAAGCCTAATATGCAAATTGACCAAACGGCGGAACGACCCAGTCGGTGGGGGGTGGGGCTGGTGAGCGGGTATGGCGCCAGGCCAAACAAGGTGGGTGCCAGAGGGCAGAGGGAGGGAACGGCGATCGGGGGGCAGTGGTGACTGGTGGTGGAGGGGCGATGGGGGGCAAGGCCGGTGCACACCAGCCTGCTGGCCCCCCTCCCCCTAGAGGGAGGTCACCAGTGGGGCGATGGGAGGGGCAAAGCTGGAGCTGTCCCCTGGTGGTCAGTGTGCTCCCACAGGGTGATTGCAGCTCAGCCACAAGCTGGGCTGACGGCTGTGGAGCACAGTGGTGGTGGCGGGAGCCTCTCCTGCCTCTGTGGCAGTGCTAAAGAGGTCCAACTGCAGCTTAGGCCTGCTCTCCACGGGGAGCAGGCCTAAACTGTCAGTTGGACATTCCCCGAGGGCTCCTGGACTGAGAGAGGACGTGGTACACAAATTTTCATGTACCACGGCCTCTAGTATCCTATAATGCACACAGCAGCCCCCTACAATGAAGAATCCTCAGCTCAGATCATCAATAGTGACACTATTGAGAAACCTGGGAGAAATCCAAGAAGCCATCAGAGACATGAACCCAGGTCCAGGGCCGTCCCTGGCCACGTGAAGGCCGAGCGCTCATTCAGGTGTTGGGTTTGGGAGTAAGGTGTTCTTAGTCTCAATTTATTTATCTAGAAGAAAGGGACCAGTGGAAAGAGGCTTACTGGTTGACCACACACCCAGGCCCCTGTGTGAGCTGGGCTTAAAGACCCAATTTACTCTGATATCCAGCAAATACCAGGATCCAGCATACACCTTTGATGCTTCAGATATTGGTCGTTGCTTTAACCTTAGCCCATAGACAAAAAATGTTCAGTTTGCCAGCTGCCCGACCAGATTTATTCCATACAGATTCCCCAGGTGGTCTCCCCTCTTCACTGAGAGTTCAAAAACAGACCATTTAGTTGACAAAATTGAGTCTCCCGCGAGTTAACGGAGTGGAACCAGCTCCTGGGGCAGACTGTAGCACAAACGCTGCTGCGAAGCCAGGCTGGAGGTGCCAGTTTGTTCTTTACAGTCGATTCGATGCAGTTCAGTGGTTGATGGTGTGTGGCAGCGGAACGCCTCCCCGTGGTCCAGTCCCCTCCTGTTTGCTCGGCTAGCACACAATCTCTTTCCCCTATAAAGTGAATCTGGGCGTTTTATAGCTGAAAAGGGAGCCATTCGATTTAAATTAATCAAGGGACTGAAGGCAAAGGTGCATTATGCAGCTCTTAAGGACATTGACCTTGATTGACAAGATCCCGTGGGCCTCCCCGGAAAGCTTTGGCCACAGAACGTTTCTTGACATCACTCAGGGGAGGCTGCTGTCTCCGCTGTCCTCACCTGGGCCTGTGGTTTCTCACCCATCACTTAAGGAATGCCTATGGTCTGCCTCTTGGCATGGCACACACCTATTAGCCATAACCCTGTAACATTTCTCCTTCGTTACATTAGAAGAAAAGAGTAATTTTACGGAGGGGCACCTACCTTTCAGCCACTTTGGACATTTTTAAACAATGTCTGTCGATCTGTGCGTTCAAAAACGTTATCTGGGGAAAGACAGAACAGGGGTGTGAAGACCAAACTAGAATCCCGCCCCCCCCCCCCACCCCCGCTTTCACCCTGGGAACCCAAATCCCGTATTTCTCCCAAGATCCTAACACCTGCTCTGTATAGACTTCAACCCTCCAGCAACCATTTGCCTTTTAGAAACTTCCTACTGCCATTGGGATTTGCGATTAGCCCACATCATATGTTCTCCAGTACTGTGCTACCTATAGTTTAGGTCTGGATTCCCAAAACGGATTGCAAACTTAAAGGCAGCACATGCTTTACAAAGCTGAGCAGCAGCGTGGACAGGTAACACACACATGTGATACCTGGCCTGACTGATCTCCAGTGACCCTCACCTGCTCACTTTTACACCTACATCACCCCCAGGTGCTCCGCGCACTTGACTAGAATCATCAAATAGCTATTTCACATACATGTTTCCTCTTCCCCACCCAATAACAAACTTGTCAAAGGCAGATACCTAACAGTTTACTCCTTGGGGTTCCCCCACGCTGGAGGCCAATAAAGCATAATGTGAGGAGTGGACTCTGAAGTTACTTCGTCACCAGTGAACCCCAGAAAGGAGTAATGTAATTAGCCACTGTCTCCTGACTTGGGTTGAACAGGTAACTCCCCGTCACGAAGTAAGAGAACATGGGACCAAATAATGCTGAAAAGGTTTTGGGAGGGGAGCTTGCTGTTTTCATGAACTTTCCTTTTGTATCACAGCAGGTCAGTGGTCCCAGACCGGCTTACTCTGGAAGCACATTGCAATTTTAAGGACCTTGTGACATGACTCCCTCCCCACGCCAGCTCCTGTGGGAGACCGGACTACGGCAGTCTCCTTCAGTATCGGGAGAACTCATTTATGTCTTTCTTTTAAACTGCTGGAGGAACTTGGTAGAGAATTTCCCCTCTCAAGCTTCCACGGGTTGTTTGCACACAGCATTCAAAGGTTCAAACCACCCACAGCTGGTCTCCACTGTGGTTTCCAGGAGCTCAGAGCTCACTCAGTTCTCAGAGGTGAACACTGAAAGGTTTCTGAACTGGCCACATCTCCTCTGGGAGGGCAGGAGGTCGTTCATTCACCTGTTTCCGGATGTCCTCTTTTGTCGTTTTCCGGACAGGCTGACTGGGTATGTGCACAGGGCTCTGGGACTGGGACTCTTCTGTCACGCCGTACACCGACTAGAGAGGAAGCAAGAAGATAGAATCATGCACCCTCAGAGCTAAAGGGGATCTCGGGGGTGAGCTAGCTCAACCACTCACCCGCTGCTCCCAGTCCCCTCTGTGACACCCCTGCAGTGGATGATCAGCCTCTGCTTGAATTTCTCCAGAGATGGGAACTCTGTCTCCGAGGCAGCCCTGTCCCATCTGTGTGTTACCACTGCGAGAAAGCCCTTCCTTTTATTGAGCTGAAATGGTCTCCTTGCATATCAGTGTTTCTCCAAACATGGTCCTTAGACCATCTGCAAAGAATCGTCTGGGGGTACTTGGTAAGGATGCACATGGACCTACTGAGTCAGCATCTTTGTGGATGGGGCTTGTGAATATGTACTTTCATCAAACGCCTCAGGTGATTCTGAAGCACGAGATCGTTCAAGAACAATTGCTGGAGATTATGCACAGAGACCCCCTCTAGATTCTCTGACGGCCTGTAGATGACACGCCCATCTAGTACAAACTTGGGAGAGCAGAGTTTCAGATTTTTATGCTTCTGAGCTAAGTAGTTTTCTGGACTCAGTTTCTCCACATGCCCACAACTATGGCTGCTGTTTAAGCTATTCCTTGTGTTAGAGACAGGTTAAAAGCAATCTTTGCATTGGGAAAGAAACAAAACCCCAAAGGGTATACAATGCACAGCTGAAATCAAGAAGGGCTCAAATAGGGTAGATGTGGGCTCCAGGAAATTCTGGAATAAAATTCTATTGTAATTAGGGGGGCCCTTAAAGATTAAATGAGGCCATTTTAAGATGAACACTATAAAACATATTACAGTGGACATCACTTTCTCAGTGAAGACTGAAAGATATAAGTAGATCCCAGAAGTTGATATATATACCGTGTCATACAGATATGAGAAAATGAGAGGATTGATTCTTCGGGGACACATCTCTAATCTTTTGAAATTAATAGAATGGAGGCCAGGCACTTTCTCCCACAATATGGTCCCTGGTGCTGCTGTGAGGGTGGGATGCATCGACTGTGGGGCTGACTGAGTATGGCACGCTTGGGTACACCATGGCCACTGCCCCTTCGGTAGAGTGAACACAAGTGATCATTGGCTCATTCACAGTTGGGCAAGATGGTGATTTGAGTTTGGATGACCTTGCTATCTATACTAAAAGACTTTCAAAGTACTAAACTCACTTTCATCAGTGGGGTTTCCATACTTCTTGTTCCTTTAGTTTTCTTTCCTCCCCGCCTCCTCCCCATAGTCAACTGCTGTTTACCCTTGAGACCTCAGCACACTTGAGCTGGCATGGGAAGCCCTTGGGAAGCCCTAGTCTGGCGCCCCCTCCTGGCACTCCTGAGCCATCCTGTACTTCCCCAATGCCTCCCTCCTGGCTCTGTTGTGTGTTGGCTTGTTTCGTCCCCACTAGCTGTGGGCTTTGTGAAGACTTATTTCAGCAGCAAGGAGAGTGCTAAGCACACATCAGCCACTCCACAAATATTTGTCGAATAAATGAATGAAATGGTTTCAAGGGACGAAATGGGTAGAATTAACAAATACCAAATTATTGTTTGAACAGTAGCAGAAATGAAAGGGCCATTCATATCAAGAATTTTTAATTCAGCTAAACTCTCGAACCTTTTTAACCTTTTGTGGGTTCTTCAAACGTCGACATTTTCTGATATCCATTTCTGTGGTGTTCACACAGCCTGGCTGAGAAGGAAAAAACAAAAACAAAACACATCACATACATGACCGAGTTAAAATCACCTTCCAATTTAGCCCAAGTGACACCATCAGAACCCATCTTTCTCTTTCCCTATACACATCACGCAGGATTATCTCCACTTTGCCATTTGCAATTTTTTACAGAGACGTAAACGTGTTTCTCCATAGAGTTTTCATATGAGACATAAAAGCTTATATTATCTCAGGATGATATGTAGAAGGTAGAGTGTACAGTTTATAAGAGCAAATTTATTACTCAAAGTGACAAGGTCGCTTCAGTCAGAGCCCTTGTTATTGCACATATCTAACCGACTAAATACACTCCAATACGTATCAGGATTCGGAATTATTTCTTTAGTTTTGCTCTTCACCAGTTTTTAGGAAGGCTGAGAGAGTTTATTCATTTTAGTTCCATTTCATGAGAAAAATGCAAGATTTGTTTTAATAAGATGAGATCAGAAATACAAGCATCATGGATTTTGTATTTGTGAGTTTGCCTACCTGCTAAAACTTATTTATCACCCCTAAATCAACACTTGTAGTGCACCCATGGCCATTCAGAGACATTTACAGAGCAACAAAAAGTTTGGGTTGTCCAATGTGCATGCTCCCGGCTGAGGTCGAATAAGGTGACATGAAGTCTTCTTGTTTAAACTTTTCATATTCTATATAATAAAGAGCTAATATGCTAATTAGACCAAATAGCAAAACGACCATCCGGATGACCTTCTGGACGAAGCCAGGGCTGCGAGGGCTGGCTGGGGCAGCTGGGGCTGCAAGGGGCTGCAAGGGGTTATGAGGGCTGAGCCCCTTGCATGCATTTCGTGCATCGGGCCTCTAGTTGTAAATACGTGTCCTTTTCTAGGTCTAGCTAGTGTCACTATTTTCACATTTCTGTGTTTTTTTGTTTTGTTTTGTTATTGTTGGATTTTATTATTTAAAATGGCCCCCAAGCATAGTGCCAAAGTGCTGTCTAGTGTTTCTGAGTGCAAGAGGCCGTGATGTACCTACAGAGAAAATGTGTTAGATGAGCTTCATTCTGGCATGAGACACAGTGTTGTTGGCCGTGAGTTCCATGTTGGTGAATCAACAATATATAGTAAGGTGTCTTTAAACAGAAGTGCGCAATAAACAAGGTTAGGCATTGATCGGTTGATGCAGTGGGTCAGCAATGGTTCAGGGTTCGCTGACTCAGTGTTCGTGGCCACCTTATGAAACATAACCATGCATAACAGGACCTGGCTGCATTTAAAATAGAATATTCTAAGATTTAGTTGAACCACAGTAAGTAAGGAAGTTGCTTATTTTGGGTCTGTAAATTTCCTGGGGCCAAAGGTCCCAGGTGGAGTTCCCACAGCTCTCCATTTCTGATTCCATATTTTCATGAATAGATAATTTATAAAAGGTAGAACTGGCATACATTCCAGAAAATCTACTGAGATTATGTGAATGAGCGGCAAAACCATTCCACAAAGCTCAGCAGTGTTCTTAAGAAGGAGACATCTGGTGGCTAAAGATGGTCATTTCTTTCAAGCGAAGGGAGAAAATAAGGAAACTTAGAGAACTGAACAGAGCTTTCTCACCACTGGCCTGTGGACATCCCAGAAGGCCCGCTCTTGACTATCCAAGATTTTCCTTTCTGTTTTGTCCTTTTTCCGATCAATCCTGAAAGCATAAAGGAAGGAAATTAGGGACTTTTGCATTGTTTCCCCTGGTTCCAGAAGCTGAGACCATTGGCACCTGTGTGGTCTCCGCTCTGTGCAGAGCTGTGAAACGTGGGTGGACAGTTCCTTCAAGGCAACGTCGCGAAGTCCACTCATAAGAGAACTTGTTTTAGGTTAGACTACAAATTTCCACGTACATGTAATGAACACGGTGGGCCTCAGGGGAGCAGGAATGCAACTGTCCCTTTGGAGGATTACGATTTGCATTATTAAGAACTGAATAAACCGTTGGCATGCCTCTGCCCATCCAAGTGGGCACTGTGTACTCAAATTATAGGAAGAAATAACCAGAGGCTTGCATTGTTTCCTCCTCAAATTTGAAAGTTTGCTTTAGCTTCAGAGTCAGTAGAAATGTCTTCAAAATGCTGCAATTACGTGTTTTAAGAGTCACTAAACCAGCTGGCTGTTTAAAGCAGAGTAATAGCCTTGGTGTGTGACAGCATTCAGAAGGCAAGTACCAGGAAGCACAAACTGCAAGAGGGAAATTGCAGGTGACAAAGGCAGATTCTATGTTCCAATGAGGCACATAGATAAAAGGCTTTAAAATAAAGAAACAGCCTGTATTACTTCACAGTATCTCTCTAAGCAAAAAGTAACCTGGAATAATTGCCATGTAACTTCTGGTTCTTGGCTCTCTTGGGAGCATTTTAGGTTACTGGAATGAAATAAACCTGTAATCGCCCTGTGATTTTTGTGATAATCATTGTGTACTTAGATGGCCCACAATTATAATGTAACTAGAGGCCTGGTGCATGAAATTTGTGCATGGGGGCGAGGAGGGGGTGTCCTTCAGCCCAGCCTGCACCCTCTCCAATCTGGGATCCCTCTCACAATCCAGGACTGCTGGCTCCCAACCGCTTGCCTGCCTGTCTGCCTGCCTGATTTCCCCTAACTGCTTCTGTGCCAGTCTGATCACCCCCCTAACCACTCTCCTGCCAGCCTGATTGATGCCTAACTGCTCTCCTGCCAGCCCGATTACCCCTAACTGCCCTCCCCTGCCAGCCTGGTTCCCCCGCAACTGCCCTCCGCTGCAAGGCTGGTCCTCCCCAAGTGCCCTCCCTTTCAGGCCTGGCCCCTCCCAACTGTCCTCCCCTGTTGGCTTGATCACCCACAACTTCCCTCCCCTGCTGGCCATCTTGTGGTGGTCATCTTGTGTCCACATGGGGGTGGCCATCTTGTGTGTTGGAGTGATGGTCAACTTGCATATTACCTCTTTATTATATAGGATCACAGAGTTAATACAAAAATAATCCAGAAATACCATATATGTACAAAGTGACAATCTCCCCTCCTTTTATAATATTTGAAGCTGTATGATTCTGAAAGTACATGTGAACATTCCTCCTTGCTTCCCAGAGGCTTCTGAGAACAAAGCTCTATTTAGCCTCCTTCTCACCCACTCACCCACCCTCCCGCTCTCTCCTTCCCCAGGGGCCTGGTTCATCCTGCTGTAGCTCAGCACCCAGGGCCTGGACCCCAAGTGGATAGCAGGAGGCTGGAATCCTGGGTGGGAGAAAGGCAGAGGCTGCAGAGGGAGGGCAAGGTCATGGCACCATGTAGGCCACTGGACCCAATGACCATACGCATGATTAATGCTCACCCACAGTGCCCGAGACTTGGCCCTAGGCAATGGGCTGTAACACTGTCCAGGGACTGCAAAGGGGGTCCCCTGCAGGCCCCATAAGGGTCCCTACTTAGGTGCAAATGGTGCCCAGAGAAAAGGGATTCACCTTCTCCCAGCTCAGCATCCCTTTCCCTCCCCTCCTCTGACCCATTTGTTTTGTGAACCCTCCTGGCTAAGCCAGACCACTGCCGGAAAGGACAGGAGGGAACCCAACCTGAGCATGTCCATGTACCAGAATGAAAAGGATCTGGCCGACAACCATGACTGTGGGCTGGGGACACTCACTGGCCACGTCCTCTGCTTCCTTAGAGAGGAGGGGATTTCTACTCTACTCCCTGGGAGGGAAAAAGTGTGGGACGACACTCCAGTTTCCCTCCTTTCATCTCTTGTCCACCAGGAGGAAGAGTGACATCTTACTGGAGGATTTGAAAGAAGACATTGAGAAAGCTCAGGTTGGTTCTTTCTGAACGTCTATTCTCTGCAGACAATAAGCCAGCCAGGGTTAATTCTGCCCTGGTGGGGGCGCCTACAGATATGCAGCTATGCCCAGGATGGGTGACTTTAATTTCAGGGCAGAGATCCAAGGCCACAGATCCAAAGTCATGCGCCATATCTAGCTTTTATCAGTAATAATCTGATATTTTGGACTCCAAGTGTCTGACTTCTGTGCCTTATTTTTTATTGGTTCTGGAACTCTGGGGAGGGGATTGGGTGAGAGGCTACTTGTCAGCCTCCCTAAAACTCTACCACGTTTTCCTATGAAGACAAAAATCTCCACATCTACAGGTAAGATCGGTCTGGGGTTTTTCAGCCTCTGAGCACAGAAGAAGAATTGAAAATCTTTGGGGAATAAATATAGCTTTTTATAACTAGAGTTCTAAATTCTGGAGGGATGCCATTGTCTGTTGGAATAAACACTTGAAATTATTTTAGAGTGCCATGGTTACAAAGACAACCTTGATTTCTACTCAGTTGCTCTCATGAGCAATGACAGTGACTGACCACAGCTGGCCAGCTGTGGAAGGAAACCTCACTTGGGCAATTCCACACTCACACCACCTCCAAATCCCAGAGACTTTCTCTCTTCACAAGGGTCTCTATTAAGTTCACCTACTTTACTTGCGCTTCTGCTTGCATAAAGATGAATTCCCACTTCCTTGCAAAGGCCCTCTGGAGTCTTGCTAAGTTTTCCTAATGAGAAATGAAAATGAACAAGAAGGCATTAATCATCGTACGTTTGCACATCGACCCCTACACTCATTATAGAGCAGCCATCTATTTTGGTTACTCCCAACAAAATAGCAGGGCCCCAATTTAAATCCACTGGACATGAACCCAATGTGACTTTGCACCGGAGCCTGCTGTATGGAGCAGAACTATTAATATTCATTTGCACACCCATTAAGGCTGAAGTCCCTGTGGTTCACCTGACTCCCCTCTTCCTGTGTGCTTTACAAGAACACAACCCATGCAGCACTTGTCATAAAGGCCCCTGAAGAGAAGGAGCAGTGGTTTGTGGCTATGCATGCAGGGTTTGGGGAAGGGACAAGAGGGGGGAGGTGTCTTTGCAACCTGCTGGACATCTCCGAGGGCAAAATGAAGGGTTTCTCAAGACTTGTTTCCCAGCAGGGGTCTTGGAAGGGGGCAGGAAAGAAGAACCCAGACTTGGCATTCATGTCTTTGAAAGTCCAGATTCAATAGTGCGGAAAAAGGAGTACATGTTTGTGATGTTCATAAAAGGAAAACCCAGCAGAAAGGAAGAAAAGGCATCCAGGGCTGGATGAGAGGAAGAGGGAGGAAGCCCTTTCTCTAAGTCTGTAGACTTACCCAGTGGCACAATAGGACAGTGGGGAGGGGCGTTTGACAGGTCCCCTAATGACCTGCCTAATTCTGATGGAATGCAAGGCTGAAGCCCACATTATGCTGTGTGTTTTCATAGAGCTCATGCCAACACTAATTTATTACTCTCATCAGTGGATTATTAATATAAAAGGAGCCTCAGTTGAAGATCAACACACGTAAACTCAGTCATTAGTAAGGCTTGGTGAACAAGTACCTCAACAAAACTGTCCTTTTGATTCTTCCATTGTTTATAGGAAGCAACGGTAATGCACAAAAGTCAGTCAGTTGGGGAGTAGTTATATAAATTATGATGCAGTCATACCATGGAATATTAGGCAGCTATTAAAAATGATAATGTAGATTATTATTACTGACATGAAAAGATCCCCAACATACTTACAGTATAAGGTGGGGAGAGAAGCAGCTTACACAATAATGTTTATGGTATGATCTAAGTATTTTTGTAAAGAAAAAATGTATTACAGAAAAAGCTTTGGGGAAAAGGATTGCAGGCTATTTTTCTCTCCTTTCTTTGCAGTTTGAATTTTTGTTTTTACCAAGAGCATATGTAATAATAAAATTACTGTATTGTGAAAACAACATACTTTTTTTTAAAAGTTTCTACTTCTAGGCAGAACTTCAACCTGAAAGAACATTTTAATGTCATATTCGTCACAAATACCAAAGTAGAACATTATATGGCAAGAGAAGTGGACACTGAATAAAACCCACTAGGAGTTGATGCTGTCTTCTTTCTGTTTAGGACCTTTTCTAAAACATGGGGAATACCGGGAAGAGAGACAGTGGATGGAGGGGCTGCACGCTCCTGCAGTTAGGGAAGGGATGTAGTCATGTCGAGGTTGAAGCACTTTGCTCGGGGTGCACACAGGGCAAGATAGCAGTCTTCTGGAAGAGGGGTGACCGCAGGCGCAGGAGGGCAGATTCAGACAGAAACTGGGTACCTAGAGTGCTTAGCTCCACAGAACAGCCATGCCAGGGTTTGCTTGGGAAGATCATAATGTTTCCATGTAGTTCTATTTAGTGGTTCCCACTAATAAGCAAACTTCAGCTGGGTTCTGAGGCTCTGTGTAAACCCCTGCAATGCATCCCCCCCACCCCAGGTCCTGTGATGCCAGTGGGATCAAAGGGGGTGAAAGGTCACACACAGGCCCTGTGACGCCGATGGCATGCATATTCCCCTTGAGAGGTGGAGAGGGGAGCCATGGCTCCATAGTTGGTCCGCTTGGGCACAGGTACCCAAGAGTGACAGGTCTGGCAGAGTGGGTCATCAGGCTTGTTTTGGAAGACCGAGGCAGTGAAAGCAGGAGAGGCATTTGGGGGGTGGGTGGATATGAAGATGCTGTCAGTGCTGGAGTATCTAGGGCAGCGGTTCTCGACCTGTGGGTCTCGACCCCTTTGGGGGTCGAACGACCCTTTCACAGGGGTCGCCTAAGACCATCGGAAAACACATATATAATTACATATTGTTTTTGTGATTAATCACTATGCTTTAATTATGTTCAATTTGTAACAATGAAATTGGGGGTCACCACAACATGAGGAACTGTATTAAAGGGTCGCGGCATTAGGAAGGTTGAGAACCACTGATCTAGGGAATGGTATTCCGCTGCCTTTAATGCCACCCCTCCTCCTAGCTGCTGGCCCTAGTCATTTTGTGGCTCAGCAGCACCTCCTCTGGACGGTTCATGGAAGTTTAGCCTATTTCCCCCATTCTCAGTCACTCATATAAAATTTGGTTTGGGGGAAAGATTTTGTCACCAAAAACTAAAAATATTTTAAAAATTATTTATGAACCTCAAGTTCTCTTGAGATTGGCTCTGTTACATGGGAATGGATATGAGTGTGCTCTGGGTCCTCCAGTTCTTGTAGGGAATCACTTGTTGTGAAAGAAGGTGGAGGGGGAGGCAACTGGGAAAGTATATACTTCAAGTGACATACACCTATCTTACCTTCTGGAATGAATTTGGTCTTAGATTCTGCATCTACTGCCAAGCAAAGGTGACTTGGGGGGGGTATAAAGATGCAATTAAAAATATCATATATTAAAATTAAAAATTATCATATATCAAATTTAAAAAATTATTATATATTAAATCAATTTTTACCTTTTGGTGCACAGTTTCATGAATTTTAACACATGTATAGATTCATGTAACCACCATCATAATCAGGACACAGAATAGTTCTGTCACTCTGCCAAGCCCCCTCACGCTCTTCATAGCCATAATCTACCTCCACTCGAAACTCGTGGCAACCACTGATCTGTATTTTCCCTCATGTTAGTCACACAGATGGAATAATACAGTTTGTAATCTTTTGAGATACGCTTCTTTCACTTAGCATAATGTCTTTGATACTCATCCAAGTGGTTGCTTGTATTACCAGTTTATTCCTTTTCACTGAAGAGTAGTATTCTACTGTACGGATGTACCAGGGTTTAGGTAACCATTCACCTGTTAAAATGCACTTGGGTCGTTTATAGCTTTTGATTATCACAAATAAAACTGCTATGAACATTAGTGCACAGGTTTTGGTGTGCACATAAGTTCTGACTTCTCTAATAGGATTGCTTGGTTATATGGTAGCTGTATGTTTAAGTTTATAAGAAATTGCCAGGCCTTTTTCCAGAGTGATTTTACCATTTTGCATTCCCACCAGCAATGTAGGAGAGATCCAGTTGCTCCACATCCTCACCAGCACTTGGCATTGTCAGTACTTCTTATTTTAGCCATCCTAATATATGTACAATGAAATCTTAGCATGGATTTAACCTGTTAATTCCATAGTGGCTTATAATGTTGAACATTTTTTCATGTGCTTATTTGTCATTCTTCTGTCCTCTTTGGTGAAGTGTCTTTTCAAGTTCTTTGCCCATTTTTAAGTTGAGTTGTTTTCTTATTGTATATAAAAATTATATCTTTATATAATTGCATTATATAAAGATGTAATTTTATTGTGATGATAAGAAGAGCTGAGAACAAAAGAGGGGAAATAGAAGAGACTTCCTTTCCACTGCCTGAAAAGGATTGGGGAGTGAAAAGGGGAAAAATACGAGCTAAAACCCAGTTGCAGATAGATTTGCATTCTCCTCCCACACCTACCCTGGAAAATAATCATACTTACTGATTCATAATCTGCCAATTCCAGCCTTGCTTTATTCTGCATTGTCCTCTTACAAAGATAGATGGCTGAGGAAAGAAGAGAAATTACACAAACAATCACAAATCCATCTGTCTATCCATCCATCTATGCATCCATCCATCTATCCATCCATCCATCCATCCATCCATCCACCCACTCATCCAGCCAACCAGCAGCCAGCCCAGCTGGCTAAGTGCCAGCTGTGCTGTGAAAAATATGTTTCTATGTGGAATCCATGATACCTCATCACTAGGAATCTTTCTGCAAGTCAGGATGGGACGAGGACCCCATCTTCTAATCCTAACAACTCCCCTCCATCCTTTTCCTCTCCTTTACCCCAAGCATCCTGCATCAGAATAATCTTTCTCAAATATAACCATGTTACCCTCTTGCCTAAATGGCCTGCATTGACTCCTCAGTGACCGCAGAAGAAAGGTCAGGCTCCTTGGAGTAGCGTATTTGGTTCTTTAAGATCCAGTCTGCTTGTCTCTTCCCTTCCTCACTCAGGCATGTGAGGCTACCAAACATCTTTCAGCTCCACTCCTCTGCATACGTGTCTGCTCCATAGAAGCCCTTTCCCTTTTCTCTCTTCTTTCCCTCTGTCTATCTAGCAACCTCCTACTAATCTATAAAGATCCAGCTTGGTGTTCTAGATAGCTCAGCATCACATCTATCCACCATGAAAACTAATTCCAATGCACTATAATTATGGGCTTAGTAGGCTGGGCCTTGCTCTAGGCCAGTGATGGCGAACCTTTTGAGCTCGGCGTGTCAGCATTTTGAAAAACCCTAACTTAACTCTGGTGCCGTGTCACATATAGAAATTTTTTGATATTTGCAACCATAGTAAAACAAAGACTTATATTTTTTTATATTTATTTTATATATTTAAATGCCATTTAACAAAGAAAAATCAACCAAAAAAAATGAGTTCGCATGTCACCTCTGACACGGGTGTCATAGGTTCGCCATCACTGCTCTAGGTGAAGGCTCTTCAAGGGCAGAGGCTGTATCCTACTCAGCCTGATTCCCTATACCCGGCACCAGGGCCGAGTCTGCCAGTGGAGTAGATGAACAGTGGAAAAAGAGGGCAATTTAGCTCTCTCTTCCCAAGCTAAGAAAGGGTTCTTATCCCTTAGTTGCCAGGACATTCTCCCTCAAACATGGCCTTCATTACTTCCTCTCCCTACCTCTGCTCCTTCAGTATCTCCCTACTTCTCCAGTGACAAGTAGACTAATGCAGGGAAGGCAAGAGATGAATGGGATAAATGAACACTAGAATAACCAGAAGGGAAGGCCAGAGAGGACCTATCTGTTGTTTGACAACTTAAGTACACGAGGATATGTAGGCAACTCCTTGCTGAATTAGCCAACCTCCTCCATGTGGTCTGAAAAATTTACTGATGGCAGCCTAGGGTATGCTAGAACCTTCTGCTCACACCAGAGTTGTATGTGGATGAGAGTCAGTTATGTTTTTTCCCCCTCAAATATGCTTATGTTAGGCACACCTGTTATTTTAATAATGCAAGTGCACTAAATATTACACACACTGATGCAATTCATGTGAAAAGAGAGAGTTGTTTCTATGAAGTTGAATGGTTCAGAACAACTTGATAGAGGAGTGTTGGCTAAGATAGTTGCTGATGAGTTTGGTACAGGTGAGATAACTGGAAAAAAATAGAAAACATAATAAAAATTTCAGAGCAGTAAACAGGTTGCTTCAAAAGTGTTTTTAAATTCTTGATGCACTTTAAAGATGCCCAAACTGGGTGGTTTATTTTGAGTATGACTTACTGAAGAAAAAAACCTCAAATTATTGGGGCCCATAATCAAAGTGACTCTTTGGTCTTCCCTTAAGAGACTGCCAAGTGAATATAGCTTTGTATGTCTTACATTAATATAAAGTCATTAAGATACGTATGTATCATTTTTCGTGATTCTCTACCAACTTTTTCAATGAACTAAGCTGCTATATAGCTCTCCATTGTGTCTGATAAGGGTACTCTTTTGGTCTCTGGGACCACTGGTTAGGCAGCCTATGGGCTTGGGGGTGACCCGGAGCAGGAAGCCTGGCATGCCGCCAGACCCAGCAGGCCTGGTCTGGATGACCCAGGAGCAGTGCAGGTCAGTGGAGGTGGTGGCTGCTTTGACCATGCTGTCTCAGATAATATTTTGTATTGGTCACATGTGAGACTCAGGAAAGTCTAAGTCAGACTGGGGCTCTATGGAGGCAGAATCGTCCTCAGAAATTTACAGCCCATCTAGGTCAAAATGGGCCAGCTAGGTTATAAAGTATAAAGTACCATGCAAGGAATGAAAAGCTGGTACCATTCCCCATGACCATGAGTTACATGGTGGCATGCTTTCAGCGCATTTCCCCTGTGGCTAATGTCACATATGAGGGAATCTGTTCACCAGAACCAGGGAGGTGGGACGTGGCTGTGGAGTGGACCTCTTCTTGGCACAGACCTTCCCTGGGCTTGTTTGCACCACTACAGTGCCCTCAACAGTGCTTGCTCTAACATCTAACCTATCAAGTGACCACTGGCAACAGCAGCCGGTCCTATACCAGGGCATCTGGGGGACTTGCTTTAAGATCAGATGCTGGTTTTTTTTGGATATTTAATTTATCATTGAAAAACCTTTGTCTTTTTGCCCTCATACCTGGCATTCCCACCTCACTGGCTTCTCACTTGGATGACGCAATGCCATCACAAGCGCATTGTGTATCATCGTGACAAAAATAGAACAGGTTACAGAGAGGCAACTGGTGGTTGCTAGAGGGAAGGGCACTTGGGGGACTGGGTGCAAGAGGTGAAAGGATTAAGAGGTACAAATTGGTAGCTACAAAACAGTCCTGGGAATATGGAATATAGTCAATAATATTGTGGTAAGTATGTATGATGCCAGGTGGGCACTGGAAATATTGGGGGATCACTTTGTAAACTCTATGATTATCTAATCCCTATACTGTAAACCTGAAACCAATACAAAATGATATTGAAAGTAAACTATAATTGAAAAATAAAAATAAAAATGCAAATAGTAAAAAAAGAACACGTTAAAAATTTATAAACAGAATGGATTCATGTGCAACATGTGTAATTGAACATTAAAAAAATATTGACTTTATTCTACCTCAATGTACTTTAAAAACTGACTCATTTTCCAAACTGTCTGTGCTAGTGACATCATTATTTATCTCAATCTCCTAAAGTAGGAGATTGTATCTCTCTATTTTCCTCATACCCTATAATTACTTTTTAGAACAATGGAATTTTAGCATTGAAAGTAACCCTGGCAACCATCAAGTAAGGACCCTTCATCGACAGATGGAAAAACTAAAGGCCAAGAGAGGTGAATTGATTTACTCACCTCTGGTTACGGGTGGAGGTGGAAATAGAATTAAGGTCTTGTTCAGAGCCCTTTTCCCACTATGACAGTCATTGCCCCATTTATTTATTCATTTTCCCATTTAAAAGTGTATTGAATGTCTCTATGTGCCAAGCACTGTTTCACGTGCTGGGGAAATCACCACGAGAGCAGCTACCACTTACATGGCGCTCACTGAGTGTCAGGGCCCTTCCCAGCGTTCACTTACTCCTCACAATAACCCTGTGAAGTGGGTTCTCTACTGTCCTCATTTTATAGACGAGGAAACTTTTTTTTTTCAGGTCATTCTCCATTATTGGGGCTCCATTATGGCTCCCTAACACTGCTGATTCCATTCTAAATGTCTCTCCTTGATTATGAAGGCTTTTTAATAAACCTGCCCCACCCAAACTATTGAACTTTCTCAATCATTCTTCATTAACGTAAAACCTTTGAGTACACAGATCAGACTCCTCACTATGCCCCTTTTACTCCCATCATGCCACCTCTCTGGAATGCTTGGAGAACAAGACTGCGACTCATTCAAAGAGGTGACTGAGCAATTGATGCAGAGGAGGTGATCGGTAAATGTTTGTTGAATGAATGAAAGTTCCCGGTTCTTTGTCAATCCAAACCATACCTATTCTGAATTGTTAGCTTCAATTTCACATTTTTTTCCTGGCAAGAGGGCCACCAGAGGACAAATAAGATCAAACATCAGTCTAGGAATGATAATACCAACCACCACTGAGGTTTTATTGACTCCTTACTATCTGCCATACACCAAACCTTACTTGTAGTTCATTTAATCCTAACAAGACAACACTAGGAGACAAGTGCTATAATTATTTTGCTTTTAATATGAAGTTTCTGAGGCACAGAGAGGTTAAGCAACTTGCTAAGATCACACAGCTAGTGGAGCTAGTCAATGCTGGGCCCACCGTGCTGAATTCTTTCTTGGTAAATACTTATTTTCTGATTAAACTGCTTTGGGAATGTTGGCAAGTGATTTTGAATCCTACACCTTGACTTCTCCATCTGATTTGCCAAAATCGAGGCATATGAATTAAAAAAATAATTTTGCTTTAATGAGAGCCTGATATAAATTGTTATTGTTATCCCTGTTTATGCTGGACAACTAAAATTAGAAAATGGAGAAAACATGTAGAGAAAGGGAAATAATGTCCGTTGTATGCAGTGGTAGATGGCTTAGGCTTTACAGTCAAGTAAATATTTCAGTCTTACTTGGGCCCAGTTTTCTGGTCCTACCATCCTCCCCCCTTCACTATGGCCTGGAAAAATAATGGTTTCCCCATTCACAAGGGCGCATGGCTGCTGCACGAAACAGCTACAATCATTCAAAATCTGAATTGGGCTTTTGTTAGCAAAATTTCAGCCCCAGAAACACTTGTTTTATGAGCAGCCAAATGCAGCTCCCATTCTGAGCCAGAAGCCTTGCTGGATCCACTTATCACATCATTAAGGGTGCAGCGAAGTTCCAGAGGGGCCCGGGGTGGTGCCTGCAGACAGCCGATGTGACAAGAGAGGGGCCTGTCCTCTGTATGAGGGCCATTTTCCAGACTTGGAAACAGAGCATCCGTAATCTTATTAGGCAATGACTTGTTCACATTCCATCCTTAGGATTGCTTCTAATCGCTAGTTACCCTGCCCTCAAATGTGTGGCCTGGAGGGCGTAGCTGGTCACACAGTTCTCTGGGACCGGCTCCCCCAAACACCACCCAGTGGCCGCTGCCGCTGCCTGCCTGCCTGTGCCCACAATCCTGCAGAGAGCCTGTGTGTGTGGGGGGGAGCTGCTGGTCTCATCAAGTGCCCAGTGAGAGGACAGCCACTGTGCGGCCCAGCAACTGAGCCAGTGATGAGGATGCTGTGCAAAGGGACAGGTGCTTCTGCTTAAGCCACCCACGCACAGGGCCATGAAAGGAGTATATGGGCCTTGGAGCCACTCAGATCTGAGTTCAAATTCTGCTGCCTCCACTGAGTGTTTGCTAAGCGCCTTCAATAAAGAGCAAATACTCAGCACCAGCTATGCCACAGGTGTGCACTGGGGGCCTGAGAATGAACAAGGTGGACTAACCCCGCCCTCTTGGAGCTCCCAGACACGTGGAAAGCAGTGTGATGACTGTGATAAGCGTGAGGAGGTGGCCGCTGGTTCTTTATCTGAAGTAGAGGGACAATGTCACTTCTTTAGAGGACTGGCACAGAGAAATACTAAACAGCCTCCACAGAGAGCCTATGGCAAGAGTCTAATAGATCCCTCCCTTTACAAAGGCAACTCCCTGCTTACCCAGCTCCCAACTTCACCCACTTGTTATTTTTCTGGACCAGGGTAACGTCTGTATATCCCTGCTCTGATATTTCTCAGTTTCTCCCTAAATTCCAACTATCAAAAACATCAGTGAGTTATTAATAAATGTTAACAAGTCTGTGAGGCTAGAAAGGATCAGGGGGTGGTGGCCCCCTGATCTCCTCCTCCCAGGAGCAGTCATGGCCACCGTCCTACAGAGTTGCTTGGGATCCTGGTTTTCCACAGTCCCACAGAATGAACCTATTGGCCACCCTTGATAGACTTCTTCCGCCCCCCATTTCCTTCCCACAGCTGCATCTTCCGGTGTGCGCTGCCTTTCTCCATCATGTGAACAGGATGCTTATTACATGTCAACAGTATGACAAAGGGCTAAGCCCGGTGAAGAGCCTCCTCCCCTGCACTCCGTCGCCAACACCAAGCATTTGCCTTCGCACTCCCAGCAGTGACACTGAATGTGGGCTGTGCCTTCACTGCTCACCATAGTCCGTGTTTTCAGGCTCCCAGCAGTTCGACGGCCAGAAGTACGGAGCCTGCAAAAGAGCAGAGGTGTCAGGACTCAGAAGCAATTGCCCTCCCCTGCCTAGGGGTCAGGGTCAGCCCTTCCTGCACCCAGCAAGGACCCCACCCTAGGACCGGCTCTGTCCCCATCTCCTTTGTGCTGATAGCACAGCCCAACCCTCTCCTGTTCTTAATGCAGCTGAGGCCAGTCAACGTTTTAATTTAGGTGCTGAGAAATGAATCCAGGTAAACAAATAAGTGAGAAAATGAGAAACTTAGTTTATAGGGCAAAACTTTCTTATCCTGAGACAATAGAAGTCTAACTACAGAAAATAGACTGGCATGGTTTTTTGGGTACAAGCCCCAAGTTCCTGAGTAGTGCCCGCCCACCCCCCTACCCCCCCTAAGTTCATATGATGAAGCCCTAACCCCCTGTGGCTGCATTTGGAGTAAGGAAGTAATTAAGGTAAAATGAGACTTTTAGGGTGGGACCCTGATCCCATAGGATTAGTGCCCTTATAAGAGGAAACAGCAGATCTGTTTCTGGTTCTCTCTCTCTTTTTCTGTCTCAAAAATACAACAAGAAGCAGCTATCTGAAATCCAGGATGAGCATGTTCACCACAAACGAAACCCGACTGACACCTTGATCTTGGACGTCCAGGCTCCTGAACTGTGAACAATAAATGCCTGTTGTTGAAGCCACCCAGCATGGTATTGTGTTACAGCAGCCTGAGCAGACTAAGACACCCTTTGGCCCTGTCTGAAGAACTCACTTCTAAACCCTTTGGTTTTGACCTGGACACCATCCCTTATCCTCTGCCCCAGATCTAGGATGGGATCTGAGAAAAGGAGTGGAAAACGGGTGTGATGGGTTAGCAGATAGTGAACAGAAACATCACACAGGAAGTCAGCATGATTCAGGAGAAAGATCATGGACTTTGCTATAAGGCTGACTAGGTTCCAACCAAGGCTATCTCTTAGACTTACTAAGTGCCCATGAATTCTCTGAAGACCTTAGCTTTCCCTTATAAGAGGAAACAGCAGATCTCTAGAAAATGGGTGATTTTTGCCCCCCAGAAATGGTTTTCTTTAGAATAAATGAGTAAATATGTATAAATTGTTCAATAAATAGTAGGTTCTCCACAAGGGCTTTTCTGTATTATTTGGGTGGAGCAACAAAGGGCCCAGACAGAAGTTTGCTTGGTTTTCCCGAGCTGGTGGGAGGTAAGCGTTGCTCCCTTAATTACACTCAGTTTTTCCATGTGTCTCTAATCTGCAATCAGAGGATGATGAGAAGAAAAGGCTCTTCAGGAGGAGCTGGCAGGCCTACCTGGAACCGGTAAAAGGTGCCATCGTCCTTCATGGTGAGAACATGGTCCGAGATGGGAAAGACATAGCCCTGGGCAGCTATAAGGCTTCCCAAGTGTATTGCTTCAACTTCGGGGACAGGGCGTAAGAGAGAGAAGTAATTAGGAAGCTGTCAGAGTGGAGGGCTACGTAGCTGAAATGTAAGCTGTGAGTGCAGAAAGGTAGCAGGAAGTCAACTGTCATCACCCCTAGATAACTACTGGCTGATTGACTGATCGTTCAATAACTTTATAATATGATTGCATGGACCGGGGGAGTATCAATGGTTGGGAAGCACTACCAAGTGTCTGGGACTCCTCTGCATCCCAGCTCTGAGAGTCTGACATTACTTTAACCTCACCGCAAGACTTCCAATAGAAAGTGCTCATGGTGAAGAGCATGAGCTCTGGTGTAGATAAACCTGTGATAGTTCACATAAGGTGTGTAGCGGTGTCTGGGGCAGGGTCAGTGCTCAGTAAATGCCGGCTGCCTGATTCATATTTTTATTCTCCTCATTTCTTATCATCCTCAGCAGTGAGCACGCAGCCTCGCCACCCACAGACACTCTGCACTCAAACTGCACTGTCCGTTGTGACAGCCCCTTCTCTTAGGGACATAAAGGCAAGCCTCACTTTTGTGGTGAGCAGTGTAGCGGGCAATGGCACAGGGAGGCCAATGTGGTAAAAAATTTAGCATCATCATCAAAAGAAATGTTGACTTTAAATACATGTAACTAAGCTGGAAGAGACTTATTCAGTCCAGTTTTTGTAAGTGGACAATCAGAAGTCCAGGCTGCATAGGAAAAACCCATAGGCCAGTTGATTCAGGTTCTTTCCTTAAAAGGATTGGCAGGTATCGTTTTCCCCTGTGGAGAAAGAACTTGACTAGAATTAAGAATTTTCATGAGTCATGAGAGTGGCCATTAATCAAGGTGGTGAAAAAGGCTACTGTCACTTCATTAATGACCTGCTTTTCAGGCACTCAGGTTTCTGGCAACTATATTTAATCAAACTCTATGTAAATTGTATTGTTTTGTAGTCAATAGTATATTAGGAGCATCAGATTAAAATACAGGAATGCCTGAGTTGACATACTGACCCGAGTCAAGAATCATAGCTGAAGGACAGACATCTAGAAAGGGAACTTGAGAAAAGATCTTTAAAAAGCATAGCAATTGTCCAGCCAGCTTGGCTCAGTGGTTAAGTGTCGACCTATGAACCAGGGAGTCATTGTTTGATTCCCAGTCAGGGTACATGCCCGGGTTGTGGGCTCGATACTCAGTAGGGGGCGTGCAGAAGGCAGCTAATCATCATTGATGTTTCTATTTTTCTTTCCTTCTCCCTTCCTCTCTGAAATTAATAAAAATATATTTTTAAAAAACATAGTAATTGGAGGCCATTTAATTTGGGGCAAAGAGGTCTAATCTGTAAGAACATCAGAATACATGTATGGGTATTTATACATATGAAATACAGGCACCAGGAATACTCAGTTAAGACAGGGAGTGAAAAATAAATTCAGAAAAGTATTAACTAACAACACATGGTAATAAACTATACTTATCTAGAATTTTCATTTGTCTAGAACTCCCCATTTTTCATTATGCTGTGAAAATAAATTTTACTGCTTATTTACTGGTGGGAGGACAGATTTGGAAACTGTTTTATTGGCTAGAGTTTTGTTATTGTCTTTCTGGTAAGGTTTTCCTAATTGAAATGCACAATTAAAGTTGAAAAAAAATAATTCCTTCCCTTCTTGCAGAAGAAGAAAACAGAAGGCATCTTAGCAAATAATTAAACATCTTAATTGTGAATCAGGCAATCTAATTTTAAGATCCGGGTCTGGAAGGCTGCTCAGTGACAGCGCTACAACTTATCTTTAATTGCTGTGGCTAATGAGAATTCAACTCATTTCACATGTTACTGTATTGGGCTCTTTGGCATTCTCAATGGTTACTCATTTCCTCAAAGGGTGATTTAAATTTAAAGGTAGCTATTCAGTGGAGAAAATAAATCAATTTCATTTGTAAGTAAAGAGGTTCCACATCTTGGGATTCACCTATAAGCCCAGTTCTCAGGAGGGTAGGAGATCTAGTCTGGAACTTGGTTATGTGGTATGTTTACTGATACCATGAGGGATAAAGTCAGGGTCGAAGGTCAAGTACCTGGGTCTTCGATGGACAGGTTCTTCATCAGCCACTGCACAATGTCAGTACCTGCAATGATAAAGCAATTCACCTGAAGACCTGGTGGGTGGTAAGCCCTGTGGCAGAAGAAGTATGTTTACCTAAGAGAATCCTCATTTGAATTAGCACACACCTAGAGAGCTGGGCGATACTGATGCTTTTCTATCCTAACACACTCTTTCTACCCATTCATTCACTTCCACAGTTATAATCCCATTCTTTTCCAAAAAAACATCCAACTCTGATGATGCCGAAGGATCTTGTGTGCACACATTTCTGGAGAGCATCTATAGGGGACATCCTGCGCATACAGATTTGGATGACTTCCCCAAGATGGGCTGGTGAAATTTTACCATGCCCAGCCTGCAGACCATTTCCTACGGAAAGCAGCCTCCTCCGTTGCCTACCCTTACTGACAAGGGCTGACAAGGTTCCTGAAAATGTCTCTAATTTCTTCTGGCATGGGCCCACCCTGAAAGAAAGTAGCCCTGTGTTGGTCTGTGGGAAAAATTTCTCTGTACTCACTTGTCCCCTCGGCCAGGTGACATTTCCTGATGCTCCTGAAGTTTGGTGTGGACTGAGTTCTGACAGTGGGCATGATGAATGTTGCTTTTAGACACAGGCCATGAAAACTCCCATGTGGCCCTGCACAGCTCCATACCCCTCTGTTCCCCATCTGCTGGCTGAATGGAGAGGACTTCAAGGGCTCAGGGTGGGCAGAGCCACAATGTGGAAGGAGCCTGGGCTTCTGAACAACCATGAAAACTGATGCCCATTTGGGGCTCTGATCTGATTGAAAGTGTGTCATGTTAAGCCCCAGAAATTGGGGGCTTACCTGTTTAGGCACCTAGTATTATCTTAACTAATTTAAAATCTTAAGAGTCAGAAGGGACTTTTAAAACTTACTTGCTCCAGCTCCAGCCAATACATGAACCCCCATCCGCAACACCCTGGACAAGAGGTGCTGTAATCTCCATTTAGAAGAATCCCAGAACCTCGGAACTCACAGATCCCTCCTAGCCAGCCTGTCCCAGTGGAATCGTCTTTGATTTCTAGGAGCAGAAACTGGACTTACTCTGTGGCTTGCTCTCTTTGGCCTTAGTTTTGCATTCTAATGCTAGAAAAAACAAACCCAGACCTTCTCACTCTGTGGGACAGGTCTTCAAACATTTGGGCAGTTCATCTGACGTACTATCGGCATCTTCTTGAGTGTCATCCCCCCCTCGTGAGCCATGCCTGGGTCTCTCACCATGTTGGTCACAATTAATTCCCTTTTGTCTACCTCCATTTGGAAACGTGGCTCCTAGAACCAATGTTTCCTAGGGCAGCCCAGTTCCCATGAGGAGTTGTTTTCGGAGGATTCTGAACTTCTAATCAATTAACCCCAAATCTCACTTTAAACCAGTGCAGACCTTTGACGGTGGCTTTGTCATTTCAGGATGTATGCATGACAGAAAATAGCCCGAAAGGGGAGCATTTCCAGATATTCAAGTCCTGGCATGGGTGTAAGGCTTGGTAGGAGAGAGAGAGGGCCCGTGGACAGCTCTCCTGGGATAGATTCCTGCCTGAGAGACTGGAGAGCGTGCAGAGGGGTTTAACTGTTGTCCTTTACCAGAACTCAAGTTTCTAGAAATTTGGTTGCCAGTGGGGAGACCAGTTCCGGCCTGAGTGCCTATTTGCTTCTCTTTGACTCTCTGGAAGGTCGATGAACTCGCTCTACACGGTAAACGGCCAGGGGCCCATCCTACTCTTTCTGTATGTCCTCCCTCCCCCACCACCCCAGGACCAGTCTTCGCTGCTGCAGGCCTCCCCACATCTCCACCTCAAAAGCAAGACTTCTGAGCTGTCTCCTATTCTTGCTCCCGGCTGACATCTATGAGCTAAACTTCAGATCCAAAGCACTCCTGCTCATTCACATTCTTCGAGAGAAAGGGAGAGGGTGTCTGTGTGTGCTTGTGCGTGCGGGTCCATTTCCTCCAAATTATACAAGTTCAACATTTGTCCTAGGAAATGAAGAACAAAGCAGAAATCAAATAAGGACTGTAATCCCAAGTTGGGGGTGGGGGAGAGACGCTAACCTGTTTTTTCCTCAAAAGAAAAATAGTCCTTTTTTGCGGGTTGCCTGGAAACGGAGAGGTTTCCAGCATCAGCAACCGCTCTCCCCGGGGCAGGCGGATTATCTTTCTGCTGAGCTGGCGGAACCATTATTTATCACCTGCCAAGACTGATTACTCACCCTGGGACAATGACAGCCCTTCCTTTCCCCTGTTAATTACTGTCATCATTAATATCCATGTCACTAATTAGTATTCATTCACACTGAAACTCCTTCCTCGCTGTCATATCCGTTCCCCCTCCACCCACCCCAGCCCGAAGCACCATTGTCTGGGTTTCTACCCCCTTTTGGCTTTACGGGCTCAGCGTCTCGCCTGCTTGTCTGCCTAGTCCACCAAGGCCCCATCTGCATGCAGAACTGAAGGATCCCATTTAATCACATTTTGTGTGTGTGTGAAAAGGGGACAATCACAAAGGCTCCTTTTCCTTTCCCCTGGCACTGTGGGGACCACAGGCCTTGGTTCCTTGTCCTGGGTGCAGCCCCCATGACAGTCAATGTCTTCATCTGGGGGCTGGTGTGGCTGTCCTTGGCCCTGGTTGAGGGCGGGGCTGCTGCTCCTGGCTGTCCTGGCCACTGCTGTCCATCGGTAGCAGCACCCATCACCCCGCCATCCCACACACGCTACTGGAACACGAGGTGGCTGTCAGCAAACATGACAACGCCTAGGGCTGTGGACTCTCCCTCTGTGGGTGCGGGGTGTCCTAGGCTTCCGAGGACTGATTTGGGGAGGCCAGCCCCGAGTCTGATGGCAGAAAGTAAACCGCTGCCTGTTTGGCCCCAGAAACAAGTCAGGAAGAAAAGTCCATCCTAATATTATGTCCATTAAAAGACCTACCATTGTTCCACTGTAGACTCAGAGAAGAGTATAGTGGGGCCTTGACTTACGAGTTTAATTCGTTCCGTGACAGAGCTCGTAACTCAAATTACTCATATGTCAAATCAACAGTGAACGAGTGAGACACGTGATGCTGGGCTGATGTTGTGGCGTTCACTGTGATGTTCGCTGCGCCAACTAGCGGTGGGGTATCTGAAGCTGGCTCGTAACCCGAATTTTAGCTTGCAACTCAAAGCAAAAAATAGGCCAAGAGACAGCTTGTATCTCGAAAAACTCGTTAGTCGGGACACTCGTAAGTCAAGGCCCCACTGTAGTCCAAACCACCACCAGGAGTAAGTATTCTTCTTTTCCTTGTTCTTCCTTCTTCCCCTTCTCCCAATCATTCTTGCCTTCTTATTACAAAAAGAATTTCAAGATTATTTTCTGTTCTATCCAAAATTTGTTGTTGCCTTTTGTGATCACAACTGGGTTCTGGTTCTTATCTCAGCCAAGCTGCCCTGCCAAGGACTTAAAATCAATATAAAAACACTGCCCAGCTGGCATACTCAGTGGTTGAGCACTGATCTATGAACCAGGAGGTCACAGTTAGATTTCCGGTCAGGGCATATGCCTGGGTTGGGGGCTCAATCCCCGGGGGCGGGGAGGGGCGATCAATGTTTCTCTCTCATCATTGATGTTTCCATCTCTCTCTCCCTCTCCCTGAAACATCTCTGAAATCAATAAAAATATATTAAAAAATTCACACAAAGAAACCCACTAGCAACAAGTGTGGGATGGTCACCCTTTATTTTCCAAGGTCCCAAAACACTTGGCTCAAAGTTTTCTTTTTGAGGTGAATTTACCAACATATATTCCAGGGGCATCATGAAATACATCAGAGGGCACCTGAAACACTTGTCCACAACATGAGTGGGTTGCTAGCTGGGCCTCAATTAGATTATGCGAACTTGAGAAAAGGTTGGTTCCAGTCACCTGCAAATTTCAAGGTACTTGAAACTTGGTAGCTTATATATCACTAGAGGCCCGGTGCATGAAATTCATGCACTGGGGTTGGGGGGTGGGGTTCGGGCCTAAGTCAGCAGTCAGACATCCCTCTCACAGTCCAGGGCTCTTGCAGGCTGGGACCCCTCACTCCTTACTGCCCGCCTGCAGCAGAGACAGGAGAGGCTCCTGCCACCACTGCTGTGCTCACCAGCCATGAGCCTGGCTTCTGGCTGAGCAGCGCTCCCTGTGGGAGTGCACTGACCACCAGGTGGCAGCTCCTGCATTGAGTGTCTGCCCCCTGGTGGTCAGTGCATGTCATAGCAACTGGTCATTCCACTGTTTGGTCAATTTGCATATTAACCTTTTACTATATAGGACAGTACTGACAACTGAAGTGATTGATAACTCATCAGCCCTCACCATGAGGGAAAGACACTTTTACTTGAGTAACCTGTTTCTGGAGCCCAACAAAAGATGGTTCCTGCTGTGGGTGAGCTCAGGGCTCTCTCCAGTCAAGGTTATGACTCTGTCTGACATTGGATTCCACATACCTGCCGAGGTCCCAGCTGCCTTTCTTTGAGTGAGGAAGGCAGCCTTATGCCACCGCATCGAGTGTGTAGGTGCCATGTGCAGGCCACTGCTCATGTAGGGGGATGACATTCCTGAGTGCCCACTGTGTACCAGGCCAGACCTGTGCACTTCACCCTGTTATCACATATCATCTTGATGACAATTATGTAAAGTACTAGAGGCCAGATTTGTGCCCTCTTGCAATCTGGGACCCCTCGGGGGTTTCAGCCCGATCACCACAGGCCAGGCCAAAGGACCCCACCGGCGCATGAATCCGTGCACCGGGCCTCTAGTATGCATATAAGATCTTTAGTTAATCTCTTCCTGCCCTCCCACTTCCCTGCTTCCTTCTGAGATTCATCAGTCTGTTCCATGTTTCTATGCCTGTGGTTTCTGCTCCTGCATTGAGTGTCTGCCCTCTGGTGGTCAGTGCACATCATAGCTATTGGCCGGTTGCTTAGGTTTTTATAGCCTATATAATAAAAGCCTAATATGATAAGTGTCCGGTTGTCCAGTCGTCCGTTCAACCAATCAAAGCGTAATATGCTAATGATATGCTAAGGCTGCTTAACTGCTTGCTATGACGTGCACGGACCACCAGGTGGCAATCAACCAGTCGACCAGTTGCTATGACATGCACTGACCAACAGAGGGAAGATGCTCCGACTGGTAGGTTAGCTTGTTGCTGGGGTCCGGCCGATTGGGACTGAGACAGATGGGCTGGAGATGCCCTGGAGCCCTCCCGCGGTCCCTCCCCAGCTGGCCAACCTCCCATGTCCCTCCCTGGCCCCAGTCATGCCCCGATGGGGTCCCTTGGCCTGGCCTGCATCCTCTCGCAATCTGGGACCCCTCAGGGGATGTTGGAGAGCCCGTTTCAGCCCGATCCCACAGGCCAGGGCAAGGGACCCCACTGGTGCACGGGTTCGTGCACTGGGCCTCTAGTATATAGATAATAACTGTAATACCCTTTATAAAAATTAGGGCCAGAGTGGCCCAAGGTCACATACTAGCACCTATTAGAGCAAAGGTTGAATCTGGACAATCACATGCCAGATATTATTTCCACTACAGCATTCTGCCTATCTTGTCTCTGAGTAACTTTCTGAATACTATGCAGAAGAATAATTGGAAAAGTGATCTTCTGCACTCATTCTTCCCTGAAGCAGAGACATTAATTTAGTGATAATAATAATTACTACCATATACTATTTAGCTAATAATTTATTGAAAACTTTTTATATTCCAGGCTTTGGAATAATCCCACTATAATAATCCTATGATGTAAATAAATGATTTCCTTTTTGTAGATAAATTGAAGGACACTCTAAGTAGGACAGTCTTTACTGTTTAGATCTTTCTTTTTGCCTTAGTTAAAAAAAAAAAATTAAAAATGCAACAATTAGTTGGCAGAGAAAGCAAGAGGAGCTGTTAAGTTGGCCCTTGAATGTGGGCACATGACTTGCTGGCAGTAAGAGAGAGGAAATACAGGTGGCAGGACAAGTGTGGTGAGAGGTCTAGTGGCATCTGTGAGGCATATTGTTCAGTCTATGGGCTTGAGTTTTTCCAAGGAAAAGCACGACACGTTTCACAGATACACACTTGCTTACCAAGCACATGAAGCAACAGAGTGCAGTGCTTGTGAAGTCAGGCAGATTCGGGTTCGACTCATGCTATGCCACTTACACATTGTGTGACCGGAGCAGGTCCCTTTACCACCACCCACCTAATCTCAATTTCTCTGTGCGTCCACTGTGGGAGGGGAATACTTACAGGATAAAGTAAGATTATGGACAGGAAGGCCTTGCCCTAGAGCCTGGGCCATGCTTGTGCTAAAAGGACTGTTTGTTACTCCTCTGCGCCTCCCTTTCCTCACATGAAAACCAGGACAATCACAACAGGACCTGCTGCATAGGCGCTGAGGGTTAACGCAAAGGCTGTACGTGCGATGCTAGCACAGTGCTTGGGACACAGCTGACGCACATGAGCTACTGATACGGCTTATCGTTTAGTCACCTTGTGTCGCAGCCAAGTGTCTAAACTCTAACCACATCGTCTGCATGGCTGGGAGAAATGGCAGCCACTTGAAATTCTTGTGTTATTTGCCCGCTTTTTCATTTTAGGCCTTAATCTCAAAGGTCTTCTGAGGCTTCTGGGAAGGGGTCTGCTGATGGACAGCTTGTTGGACGCAAGGAGAGATGAAGGTAGCAGCGGCGGCAGGGAAACTGAGGGAGTGGGACTTCTTTCTGGCGCTTTCCTGGCCCTGCTCCTCTGGAGCTCATTTCCTGGGAATTGAGAGTGGAAAGCAAAACAGGTGTCCTCATCCCACTGTCATTCAGTCTAATGTAACAAACTGGGCACCATTCTGGTTCTCCGACCTCCTTCCACCCTCTTCTCCTTCCCTTCTTTCCTCTTCTGCCCGATGGACCATCTTTCCACTCCCAGAATGCACCTCGCTCCATCCCACCGCAGGGCCTTTGCACACACTGCTCCCCTTTCTCCAGGCCAGCTCTACCTCTTGCTGACTCCTGCAGTCCTCTGTCCCTAACTTCGCAGGAAAGCCTCCACTGCTCTCCACACCCGGCCCAGGTCCTCTGGCGTTCATTTGTAGGGACGGGGTTCCTTCTCTTTGGAGCACTTATCTCGGTTTGAAATTAGACATTTACGATGAGATCATTTGATCAGTGTCTGCCTCCCCTCTGCATTAGCTTCCTGGAGCTGCTGTAATAATGCATCACAAACTGAGCGGCGTAAACAATGAAAATGTACTGTCCCTACTGTCCCCCAGTCCTGGATGCCAGGGTCTGAGTCCAGGTGTCAGCAGAGTTGGCTCAGCTGCCGACTGTGAGGGCGAGTCTGTTCCCTGGCGAGCGTGCCCCCCCCCCCCCCCGCCCCCCGCCGGCTTCCGGTGTTTTGCTGGCAGTCTTTGGCGCTCCTTGGCTTGTAGATGCATCACCCTGATCTCTGCTTTTACTTTCACATGGCCTTCGCCCTGTGTGCGTGCCTCTGAATCCACTTTCTCCCTTTTTATTTTATTTCTTAAAATACATTTTTATTGATTTCAGAGAGGGAGAGAGAGATAGAAACATCAGTAATGAGAGAGAATCATTGATTGGCTGCCTCCGGCACACCCCCCACACTGGGGATCGAGCCTGCAACCCGGGCATATGCCCTGACTGGGAACCAGACCATGACCTCCTGGTTCATAGGTCGACGCTCAACCACTGAGCCATGCCGACCAGGCTACTTTCTCCCTTTTCATAAGAACACCAGTCCTACTAGATTAGGGCCCATCCTAACTCACTCATTTTAACTAATTACATGTACAACGATTCTATGTCCAAATCAGGTCACATTCTGAGGTATTGGAGGAAAGAACTTCAACATATGAATGGGAAAGACACAGTTCAGCCCACAACACTTGCTGAACTATAGCTCTGAGCGAGCAGGACTCTCATGCTGTCCTATCTCCGGCACCATGCAAAGGCCTGGCGTGGAGTTGGGCTTTAGTAAATGCTTACTGATCAACAGTTGTGTTCAAATAGACATCACACAATATGTGTTCATCCATATGTGCATATTCGCTGCACTTCAAACACTTCTCTCAGTGTTTTGTGACACATCACAGACCAGCAACCTTGGGCGGACATTCTGTGACTCCTGCTTTAGATGGAAGGTTCAGGGTTTTGCAGCCATCGATGTTGTCTCCTTTCAAAAGTCATTTTTATTTTCCCCAGAAAGAAATCTCCACAAATGAATGCATTACAAACAGTTAGGCAGCGATACAGATGTTTCCTCTTCCTCACTCGGTCTGGCTGACACTGAGAGAACAGCCGGTCCAAAGAGAGGGGAAGTCTTCAAGTCTCTTCTCCAGGGGCCCAGGGGCCCAGGGGCCCTGCCCCTCCCACCTGTCTGCTGACCCCGCTGCGGGCACGCTGGCTTCCAGACTGTGGAGTTCAAGCTGCCTGTGATTGGCTTTGGTCCTGCGTGATGCTTGCTTCCTCACAGGGCGGCCTCCACATCTGACTTGGTTTTGAACAGGTTGGAGGAATTAAATCCAGACACGTGAAATATGATTTTGAACCCAGAGCTACTCAAGCATCACCGCCTCATCCAGTCCTAAACCAGGCCCTGCCAGGGCCCCCTCCCTGGGGTCTCCTGCAGGCCTGGCAAATGGGCTTGCTGACCTTCATGGGCATGTGGCGACTGCGCACCCAGCGCCCTGTGGCCGCACAGCAGGGAAGACGACCGGCTGATGGACACCCCCCTCCCCCGTGGGCCTTCTCTCTCCTCCCCAAAGCCCCCCTCCCCCCCCAGCTCCTGTGTTTCTGCCTTCTCTGAAATGTAAAGCTTCCGTGTGCATTATGAAAAATAATAGGGGGCAGGAGACCAGCGAGGTTATTACCAACTCATAAATCAACTGGAGGCTCTGAGGGCTGTGGTGAGGCGTCTGGGATGGGCTCCCCCGGATTGTTCTCTCACCCCAGCCCCCACGATTGATTCATAACCTCATAACCCTCCTGCGTCCCAATCCCAAGTCCTCTATCTAATTGTCAGCAGCCCAGTACATGATTTGCAAGAGGATGTGGGCAGCGGCAGATGTGGGGGTGGGGGAGAGATTAGTTTTGTCAATCAAAGGCGTCCAGGGCGAGGTGCGGAGCACCAGGGATTTAGCCCAAGGATCAGCTTATTAAAGAAAAGGCTGGAAGTGGCCGCATTGATTGGGCCTGGGTGTGGGGGAGACGGGATCACGGCCACGGTGGGTGTGGCCTGTTTCCTGAGGGTGGCTGCCACTCATGACCGCCTTCCACTCAACCGGAAGGCAGGATGGAAAACAAACAAGCAGAGCTGTGGCTTTGGGGAGACGTGAGCTAATGCCAAGTGCCCAGGGCATCCGGGAGCATTTACATATTCCGAAGGCGGCTGTGTCTCCTGGAGGCCTGGAGGGGACCCGGTGGCTGGCAGGCGTCAGGGGCTTTGTTGCTTCCCAGGGTTGCCTAATGGTCACCTTCTTTGTGCAGATTTAAATCTAAAACATGGCTCCTGGACAGTTTACATTTACATTAATCTGTGGGGCGAAGGCATTCTTGAGGGGAGCAGGAGAGGAACGTGAAGGGGAAGACTTCATGGCGCCCAGGTCTGCAGGCTGCAGCCCCTGACCTGGAATGTGATCCGCCTTCCCACACCGCAAGGGCAGTGACACTGGTACTCGTCCACGGTATATGTTCAGACTGAGCCTGCCAAGTGGGCTGGGCACCTGCACACGCCTTGAGACGGGCGAGGCGTGCACGGAGGAGTGTGAGCGAGCCAGTTTTCCAGCGGAGTCTGGGGCACGAGTTCTCAGGCGAAGGTTGAATTGGTGTTGCACTAGTTCCAGTTCTGGTTCCCCGAGGCTCCTTCTCGGTGAAATGAACTTGGTTTTTGTAATCAGTCAGACATGGGTTCAAATCCAGGCTCTGCCCCTCGCTAGCACATCACCTCGGACGAGTTATGCAATCACTCTGAGCCCCACACTCTGAGCCCCAGTTTATCCACCTGCAGAATGGGGCCAATCACAGAATCTACCCCAGATTCTGTTATAAGTACAAAAATGAGGGCATGGAGGTAGACACGAGGCGCACGCCCTGGCCCGACCGGACACACCACCACTCTCCTTCCTTTCCACTTACAACGGACGCACACCCTCCACCAGCCCCACGGGGACTCTGGCTTGGAGCTGATCTCCTGGGCAGCGAGCCCCAGCCTGGAATTAGGCCCTTCTCCCAGCCCGAGCCCAGGCCAGTCTGGAGCTTACTCTAGCTTGGCTCTTTCAAGTTTCTCCCCTTCATTCTGCTAGATGAGCTCATCCTTTCAAAGGTCAGTCTGGGATCCTCTCTGTCGGCAGAGGGCCTATCCCAGAACAATTTCCAGTTCTTGATTCAAAACATCAGAAGAACCCCAAGGAACCCCGAGATTTCTCCTTCTCCATCCCAGCTCTGGCCAAGCCCTTAGCCTGGCTTCTCCCACGGGAGTGGCCAGGAGGCAGGCGGCCTGCGTGTGAATCCAGGCCTCCTCCCACCAGCCCCATGACCTTGGGGCTTGCCTTGCCCTTCCTAAGCTCCAGTTTCTGTAAGATGTGAGAAAAGACCATCTGAGAGCATGAGCGTGGGGATCACACTTGCGAAAGGCCCAGCCCCGTGTCCTTCAGCGCATAGCAAATGTTGACCTCATCATTATCATCATTGCCATTATTCCGACTGGAACATTTTCATTCATTTCCCTGCAGTGGTGAACAAGACAGCTCTGTCCTTATACAAACAGGTGCGCTGGTGGGCTCTCCGGGCTCTGACTGGGTTATTTGTGGGGCTCTGGGCCACAGACCAGGAATTTCAGTCCCAGCTGACTCAACGTGAGAAAAAGGTGCCGAGAGAGGGAGGTGGTAGGTTCGATGGCGAACAGTGAGAGAAATAGACCAAGGAGGGGAGCTTTGGATGTAGAGGCAAGGACTCTAGCTGAGCAGCCCAAAGCAGCCAGACCAGGGATACGGTGCCACATCTGACATTTATATCCAGATCAAGGCAGGTCAGACAGCAAGTCTCTGCGAAAGGGAAAAGAGCCCTGGGTCGGGGGAGGGGGGGGGAGGGTGCAAAAGTCACCAGCATGCGCTGGCTCCACCCACGTGCAAAGCATGGAGCCAGACATCGGGGACTGAGAGCCAAGCATGACTCAGAAAACGAAGCAGGCTTAGGCTCCGAAGGGAATGACCTCGGAGCTGCCCAGCGATGATCTCATGCTGGCCTTCCCTCACCCCTGTTCTCACCCTGGGCTCAGAGCCCTGCCCAGGGCTGCTGTGACCCCTCCCCACGGTCTGCCTCTGGTAGGCGGTGCGCTGCTGGCTCAGGCTGCAGCCTCTGCCACTCCCCTGTCGGTCACTGTCCTGGGCCCAGAGCCCCTTTTGAGCTTCAGTGAGGCCCTCCAACACGAAGGCCTTGTGTGCAGCCCAGCAGCACACCGCTGTCTGCCAGCTCCTATCTGTCAGGGTGCGCCAGCGGCTTTGTGCTTCTCTGGGATCTGCTGAGGTTCAGCTGCCCATTCCAGAAAAACAAAACAAAATAACAAAATCACAGCAGCTTAAAAAAGATAGAATGTATTTGGTAAAAGAAGTCTGGAGGTGGCTATAGGGGACCTCAGGGCTCTGCGCCTTAATGCTTCTTTCACCCCCTAGCGCTTGGCTTCCACCCCCAAGGTCACCTGCGGAGGCAACAGCCATCACATCCCAGCTTCAGGCAGGAGGAAGGAGGAAAGCCAGGACCGCTAAAGAGTGCCTTTCCCAATGGAGGCGCCTTCCTTTCAGCATAGTTTCCAGAAGTCTCCTTCTCTACATACAATAGTGACACCCAGAATAATGCCCCCCAAGTTGTTCATGTTCTAACCCCTGGAAATATGTACCTTACACGGCAAAGGGAGATGTGATTACATTAAGGCCCTCAACATGGAGAGACGGTCCTGGAGCCTCCAGGTAAGACCAGTGCAGTCACAAGGATCTTCATAAGAGAGGCAGGAGTTTCGGGGGGCAGAGAGAGGAAGAAGGAGAACATGGAGAAGGAAGAGGAGGAAGAAGAGGAGGAGGAGGAGGAGGAGGAGGAGGAGGAGGAGGAGGAGGAGGCGGAGGAGGAGGAGGAGGGAGAGGAGGAGGATGATGATGAGGAGGAAGTAGAGGATGAGGAGAGGGACAAAGAGAAGAGGTGGTGGTGATGAGAGCACCAACTAGTGCTGACTTTGAAGAGAGAGAAAAGGACCATGAGTGAAGGAATGCAGGCAGCTTTTAAGCTAGAAAAGGCAAGGAAACAGATTCTCCCCTAGAGCCGCCAAAGAAATACAGTTTTGCCTTGATTTTTAGCCAAGATTCAGTTCAGACTTCTGACCTCCAGAATGATAAAGTCATACATTTGTATTGCATTGTGTTAAGCCACTTAATTGATGGTAATTTGTTGTAGCTGCAATAAGAAAAACAGTTGTTTTCTTACCTCCTATGATTTCCTTAGATAACTCTCTACAAGTGAAATTTTGGGTCATTTTCAAGGCTTCAGGACCTATTGCACAACTAGCCTTGAGAACACTCTTGCTCCGGTCTCTATGCCCCAGTCTGCACTGGATAGCAGCATTGCTGTGTATCATTGCAAATCTGATTGGGAGAAAATGATAGCTTGCTAAGCAAATAACCATGTTTTCATAAGTGAGGTTCAATTGATTCTAATATCATTGATTAGATCATTGATTCTAATATCATTGATTGACCATTTGCATGTCTTCTATTGGGGTACTCATCTTTTTATATTGATTAACAGGAATTTATTAAGTAGAAAGGATATGACACTTCATCTGAAATGTGTGCCAAACAATATTTCCCCTCCCATTTGCTATTCACATTTTAGAAGCCTTGAGTGGTAGAGTTTTTTAAATATTTTATGTTCCAATCCGTCAACTCTGTGTTTTACAGTTTCTGCCATGGGTGTCATGCTTGCAATATCACCAAGACATGTTAAGGGATGAGCTTTTATAAGTCTTTGCTGAATTCATTTATCCATTCATTCAACACATAGTTACTGAATGCTTCCTACATGCCGGGCCCTGTTCTAATCACTGGAGCATCATCTGACTCAGAGAGCTGAGCCCAGAATAGGAACGTTGATCACCAAGAGATTTACAGCCTGAAATAAGTACAAACCCCAGACACATCTGACTGCACTGAAAGACCGACACCCAGAAGACTTTGACCCTGAGCAGAGATTTTCACGGTGCCACCCAGATCCCAGAGTGTTTTACGATGAGTGAAATCTACATGAGCGTGATGATGCTAAGGAAACAGCAATACGAACGTCCATGAACGAGAAGGCTTGAAATAACTCTAAAAAGTATGAACAGCACTTGTTCCTCATCAGTCCCAAAGGAACAATTATCATTGATATAACTTTTCATTTCATCAGTAAGTTAAATAAAGATATCATCTATCCCTTAGGACTCTTTGTAGAATCTCTCTGAATCAAAGAATCCCAGCAATAGAAGATTGCCCTTCCTGGGAAGGGTTTTCGTAGAGAAAGGCTTGTGAGTGAGAAGTAGACTCTCAGGGTTATCGCCCATTGGCAGGATCTCAGCAATGCAAGAGAAGTCGCAATGTCCCTAGGTTTGCCGACTCCAAACTGAACAAGCCTCTGATTATTTGCTTGTTATTCTTTACTTTTTCCTACCTCACATTTTTCTCTTTGTATTATTTATTTATTTTTAAAAAAATATATTTTATTGATTTTTTTACAGAGAGGAAGAAAGAGGGATAGAGAGAAACATCGATGAGAGAGAAACATCGATCAGCTGCCTCCTGCACACCCACTACTGGGGATGTGCCTGCAACCAAGGTACATGCCCTTGACCAGAATCGAACCTGGGACCCTTCAGTCCACAGGCCGATGCTCTATCCACTGAGCCAGACTGGTTAGGGCCATTTTTCTCTTTTTAAACAAAATACATTTTTATTGATTTCAGAGAGGAAGGGAGAGGGAGAGATAGAAACATCAATGATGAGAGAGAATCATCGATTGGCTGCCACCTGCACACCCCACACTGAGGACCAAGCCTGCAACCGAGGCATGTGCCCTGACTGGGAATCGAACCATGACCTCCTGGTTCATTGGTCGACACTCAACCACTGAGCTGCAGGGGCCGGGCCCCACATTTTTCTCTTCAAGTGAAACAGAATGAATCCCCAGAAAACTCACCTTAAAATGAGTGCCCTGTAAGAAACGTGAAGGACTGAAGCCTGAAACCCTTGGGACATTCTAGCGAGGACTGAGCAGGACAGGATGCTCGGCTGCCCTCATGGCCCTGGGAGATAGACACGGGCTTGTCTCCACGCGGGCCGAGCCGGGCTTTCCAGGAAAACTCCCCCAGGTGGCACTCCCACCTCCACTCACTGGCACCAACGCATGCCTGAAATCCCTGTCTGGCTTCATTGGCTGAGTAAATGTCCCCAGGAGCCTGGAAGCCACACGAGGAGAAGGACAGGGTCTGGTTTAGCATGGAATGAATGGATGGATGGGAGTGAAGCTTTCAACTGGTCTGTGAATTCCTGGGGGTGGCATAGGGACCCGGCTTATGACTTGTATGGGATAAATGATTTGGGAATGAATAAATTGCACCCTGCTATTCCTATCTCATCTTAGATCTCAGACCTAGGGACTAGCCATTCACCTTTGAGAGGAGAAAGCCAGCCGAGGCCACCCAGCATGTGCGTGAGGGACAGGGACATATCACAGGGGAGAAAAAGGGGTGGAAAAGGAAGCATCCCATCAACAGGACATGCTTCTGCCTCTTTCACACTCTTGTCTGCAGCCAGCCCTGACGTGAACGGTTCCTGAGAGCATCTTCCCAAAGTTGTGCTCCTCATTCAGAACATTGCTGAAGGGCCATTTCTGGTGGCAAAGAAGTTTGAAATCGAGTGGCATGGAGTTGGCGCCTCCTGCAGGCTGGGAGGGAGACTGCTCCTGGCCCCTCTCCTGGCTCCTGGTTCCTGGCACTCCTGGGCATCGCTTAGCTTGTAGGAGCATCATTCCAATCTCTGCCTCTGTCCTCACATGGCTGTCTTCCCTTGGTCCTCTTCATAGTCTTAATAAGTAAGTTCACTTGTATGTGACCTCCCATGCCCACTGAGTGGCAAATTCCTCTGAATGTGACATCAGTTTACTTGTCCCTTTGAAACTCCTCAAGTGTGACCCCAGCCCCCTTCACAGGGTACCCACTGCCCAGAGTACACAGGGTACTCCCCATCCCCTCAGCTGGCTCACTGACCTGGACCGGAGGCCTCCTTACAAAAAGAGAGAAACAGAGACTTTCTCTCACTCACTTAACTTTAACCCTTCAACCTCAGGGCTTCCTTTTCACAGCAAAATTTCAGACTTCTTATTTCTCTAGATTTGGTTTCCCCAAGAATGTGGACACTAACAAGAAAATACTGTTATCTCACTCTTGATTATAATATACTAGGAGCCCAGCACTCGATTCAAAATCGCGTGGCCCACCCACCTGCAGCCCTGCCTTGACACCCGAACCTGTCCACGCAGAGCTCCAGTGCACCTGACCCAGCCCCTTAACCCTCTGGCTGCTTCAAGCCCCGCCCACAGTCCCTCAAGTCGCCTCGGGCTGGTCCTGCCTTCTCTGGTGCCTCCCGGCTCCCACCCCATCTCCGGAGTAACGTGGGTACTCTGCCCTGTCATGGCACCAGAGGAGAGCGTGGAAGCCTCCCGCCTGCTGAGCTATGCTCCTTCCTCTGGCAGGTGGGCCGCCCAGCACTCAGAGTGCGAGCAGTGGGTGGCGAAGGACTGGTGAGGGGGCGCTATGGGCTCTCAACCCTGCCCTCCCGGCATGGGATGGTCCCGCCTCTGGGAGCCTCCCCGCTTCCGCCCCAGCTAATATGCTAATGACCTGGTCATTACCCGTTATGGCGTATTGACCATTAGTATATTAGCTCTTTATTAGTATAGATAATAAAGATATTATGTATCTTTTTATATTATACTAGAGGCCCGATGCACGAAGATTCATGCAAGAATGGGCCTTCCTTCCCTTGGCTGCTGGCATCGCCTTCACTCTGGCCAGAGCTGCCTTTCCGCCTTCCCACACTGCCCAGAGGCCCAGAGTGGCTGAGGTGGTGCAGAACGCCCCCGGCTGCTTGGTGCCTGCATATGCAAATTAATCCACCAGCTTTGTTGGGTTGATTTGCATACTCACCCCTGATTGGCTGGTGGGCGTTGAGAAGGTATGGTCAATTTGCATCTTTCTCTTTTATTAGTGTAGATGTATATGGTGTACTACGTATCTGATATAAAGCTGTATATTATAGCTACAGTGAGATAAGAATTCCATCCTTATATCTCATTTACACCCTGAGAGGACTCTGCGAGGTCACCACTTCCATGGGGCAGCTGGAGCCCGCCTTCCCTGAGGCACTGTGACAGGCTATGTTGTACTGTGGCCTCCAAGGGAGGAGGCGGTGGAGCTGCAAGCAAGGTGCAGGTGGTTAGGTCCGCTGTCCAGAGAACTTAAGAACAATAAAGAATATCAGTGATGAATGGCCGCTCCCCTTCCTACCCCGCTGGTGCTGGGAGTAGTGCCCAGCCTTGGGCTTTCACCCCCAGTGCTTGTCCTTCCTTACCCTGGCCCCTCAGTGGTCAGGACAAGGTGAGCTCAGAGGTGTCTGGAGGGCTGAACCCCATACATTCAGCTCACTGTCAGGAGGAACTAAACCTTTTTTTCTCCATCGAGTGTGGAGGGTCAGCTCAAGGTGGGGAGGGAGCCACCAAAGGCATCACATTACAGCTGGGGGTTCTGAATTTTGGCGACACTACTTTATTTCTCTGTTCTGGGTGCAAGATGTTTCTAGGTAGCCTTGGATTTAGTTTAAACTATGACATGTTCCATAGTTTTTATTGTCAGATAAATCTTGTCCTATTCTCACTCTAGTTCCTGTCTCCCAGCCCATCCTGCCACTCCTCATCTCTGCACAGAATTTCACGCCATCTGGCCAACTCCTCCCTCTCCCCAGTCCCATTCCTCCCAGCACTTTGGAACCATGGACATTTCAACCAACCCATGTTGTTTCCTGCCCTTTTCCTGGTTCACAGGGAAAAAGAGACCCTTTCCATTTTTAAGGTACAATAAAATCTAACTGTGCTAATCTTTTTGGCAAAAACAGCCTATTCGTTTAAAGCAGAAGTTATCTGGAGGTGAACTGGGGTCCTTGGTGGAAGCCAGCATTCTTTCCCACCGGAGTTTTCAATCACTGCTGAGGTGCAATATACATTATCACCACACAGAGGCACTGTTGCTCTTGAAAGCGACAATGCTTCCCAGGACAGTGTCTCCAGTTAAGGAAAAATGCCAGGATCCAGAATTGTAATATTGATTTCTTGTTTCTTTTAAATGAAAAATCACTGGTGTTCTGAATAACTTTAATTTCTTAGTTCTAGAGGTGGAGATCTCAAGTCTGTTTACTGTCATTTACAGAGTTTCCTAAAGGCTAATAACGAAGGTGAAGAGAACCCTTCGGTTATAGCTAAAGTTACTTGTGCAGGTTTTTCATGAGTTTAAAAGTGTTCCTGGACCTTCAGGTCCTGCATATTAAATTGACATGCTAGTTGTGGTGCTCCAAAAGATAAACAGGAATAAAACGAGTGGGCAGGAAGGCAAAGTTTTAGATTGATTGAAGGGCAGTGGGAGGGGCAAGCCTGGTTAGCTGGAGCAAGCAGCAACCCTGTTGTACCAGGCCTCATAAATTATGCAGCATTGATGGCTGATTAAGCCAGCAGTTCCAGAATCCAGGACACTGTGGATCGGAAGTCTTCAAAGTTTCTGCAGAAAGCCTTAATTTCCGCAATCCTCGGCTTCTCCCAGAATTCACTGGGTGCATATGCTTGCCTGCAGACTGGAGTAGTGTTTGGCTAATACTGACTTCAAATACTTAACTCCAAATAAAGGCTATGCAGTTGGAGACCCTCTAGAATAGTGTTATAAAAAAGTAACATTCTTCTGACATTGTGAGATCCTCATTACCCCTATGCTTGTGCCCCATGAGGATTGCAAACAATAAAAAAATAAAAAAAATGGGGGAGCCCGGCTGGTGTGGCTCAGTGGTTGAGTGTTGACCTATGAACCAGGAGGTCATGGTTCGATTCCTGGTCAGGGCACATGCCCAGGTTGCAGGCTCAATCCCCAGTGTGGGGTGTGCAAGAGGCAGCCAATCAAGGATTCTCTCTCATCATTGATGTTTCTATCTCTCTCTCCCTCTCGCTTCCTCTCTCTGAAATCAATAAAAATATATTTTTAAATAAAAATGGGGGGCAAGCCCTAGGTTTGACACTCAGTTCTGCCACTAACAAATCATTACCTTTGTGCAGACCACTCACCCTATGTCTCGGGTCCATCTTCTGTAAATGGGGGATTTGGCTAAGCTGCCTGCTGAGTCCATCCCGATCCTGGTGAACATCTCTGCGGCCCCACGGGCCCACCAGGGACAGCCTGCCTGGTCTCCCAGAGCATCTTTTTGTCTTATAGCCCCAGGCGGCCAAATTGGACCCTTTACTGTGCCCTGAACAAAACCCACTTTTTCTTATTTGTCCACTTTTGTTCAACTTCCCCTTCCTGGAAGGTCCTTCCTCCCTCCACTCCATTCCCAAGCCTTATTACTCTTTCAAGTCCCAGTACAAAGGCCCCTTCCTCCGAGAAGCCTTCCCTGATACTATGGGTGCAAACAGCCTCCCCGTTCTTAATGAGTTTGCAGCACTTGATCTATACTTCTCTTCTAGCATCTGCCACTTTATCTATTGTGTTATAATGATCTCTGCAACCTTTTTGTACTAACTAGGTCTTTAGGACCGTGATTTGCCTATGATTCATCCATCCCGCAGGGTCCAGCCCGGTGGCCAGCACACAGCAGGAATCCAGGAAATGGCTGATTGAATTAACAGTCATGTGTGCACAAACCACCGTATTTTGTGCAAAGGATCTGAACTCAGCTTACACATGCTCATGTCAGGCTGACAGGCCTTTGTCCCTGGTGTCCTCACACTGTCTCTCTCCTGCAGCACAGGCAGGATGGCAGAATGGTTAGTGTTCAGACTCTGGAGCCAGACTGCCCGAGTTCACAGCCTGGCTCTGCCACTTACAAGCGGTGTGAACTTCTATGTGTCTCTTTTGCCTCATCGAATGCAGTGGCGATAACAACAGTGGCCACCTTCCATGGATGCCCTGAGGATAAAATGAGCTACAACTTGTGATGTGCTTGGAAAAGTTCCCAATGCAAAGCAAGCTCTCATAAATGCTAGCTTCTAATAGTATTTTTATTATTCTATATAATAAATGGCTAATATGCAAATCGACAAAATGGAGAACTGGTTGCTATGACACGCACTGACCACCAGGGGGCAGGCGCTCAAAGCAGGAGCTGCCCCCTGGTGATCAGTGCACTCCCACAGGGGGAGCGCTACTCAGCCAGAAGGTGTCCTGGACTGTGAGAGGGTGCAGGTCGGCTGAGGGATCCCTTCCTCCCCCGCAGTGTACGAATGTCGTGCACCAGGCCTCTAGTTAATTATAACACAAACACATTAGGACTTCTTGCCAATCAGCAGTATCTTTCTTTCATGGTGAGGGAAAAAAATAGCCTCGTGTTGATCCCTATGCCTGCTCTTCTCTCTGGTTAGTTTTACTGGCACCCTCTGCAGCGGCCTGGGAAATGCCATCCGAGACAGCTGCTCCCTGGGTGGGCTACAGCCTTGCGTCTTCAGAGTGAACGTTTGGCAAAGGCCTGGCGTGCATGGAAAACAGATTAACTCGCTATCATTCCAGCCTGCCACCGGCCATTTGCTAAATTGCACAATTTGATAATGGCAAGTGCCCTCCCGCCCCATCCCCGGCCAGTGCAGGCGTCAGCCCTGCTTCTTATCTCTGTGGTGTTTGGGCTGTAATTCACCCGACCACTTGCAACATGTATCTTCTCAGCAGATTGGCGCTTTTATCTGCTGGGACTCAAGGGCAGAGAAGACGGGAGAAAGGACAGAGAGAGGTGAGAAAGAACCACCACTGGCAGAATAAACGTGTCTCCAGTTTCCTTCCATGAGGGGAGGCCTGGGACATTCCCTCCCGGGCTTCCAGCTCGGCCCTGGGTGTGCCTTCTGTCTTGGGTCCTCTCTGTCTGTATCCTGGCTGCACCATTATTTCAGAAAAAAATAACGGACCAACCAACAAAGCACATTTTCCTATCTTTCTGACCCTGCTCTGAGTTCCTTCTGCCTCCTCCTGATTCCATTTCCTGGCAAAGATGTTATTTTTGAAGCTGGACCCCGGCACTAACAGAGGAGGCTGTCTGCCCTGTGTCCTTCCCCCACGGGACCTGGGTCCCGGAAACCCGGCCTGGCTCCTGCGTGGATGGGCAGCCGGGGGCAGGGATGGAGGGGGAGAGAGAATGGTGGAGACGGGGGCAGCCTAACCGTCCTCCTGTCTCCAAGCTCTCCTACCTCCTCCAGCCGCTGACAGCACTGCCCTAGATCTGCCCCTCAACACCTGAATAGAACAGGAGGTGAGACTCTGCAGCCCCCTTGCTTCTGGTTACAGATGTGGAAACTGAGGACCAGAGAGGTGAACACTAGTAACAGTTAACACCCACATCGCTCTGATGGGGCGCCAGGCAGCGTTCCACGTGTGTGACACAGACTAGCTCATTTAAGCATCGTCACAGCTCTACGAGGTGCTATTTTATGTGTGTTTTGTGGGGGAGGAAGCCGAGGTACAGATTTGCTAAGTAATTTGTCCAAGATCATCTGGCCAGTGAGGGGATGATCCGACATTCGGACCCAGAGCCAGCTCCGGAGTCCGGGCCCCCCACCAGTGACCCTGCCTCCCAGGAGTGATCACTGTTAATTGCACTGTTAATATAGTGCCAGAGGGTCTAGAAGCATTTCTTGTCTTCAAATCGTGGCTCCCTATTGTCTGGGAAAAAATAAATAAACTCGAGATCTTCAGCCTGGCGCAGTGCCAAGCTACCTTTCCAGGCTCCGCGGTGGCCTTTTCCCAAACGCACTTAACCCCAGTCCACTGTGGGCCGAGCAAGGGAGTGGATGCGAGGGAACGAGCACTCCCAGGTTTACCAGCCAGCAGCTCTCAGTAGGCTGGGAATGCTGGACAATGACATAATCATTATCTCAATAAATCTTCCCAGTTCTCACAGAGCTCGGTGCTCATCACACGATCAGCTGGCAGGGAGCATCCCCGAAACCAGACACTGTCTGCTGACAACCCATGTCTTCCCTTCATGCAGGTGTCACTCCCAGGGGCAAGGCTGATAAGCACCCAAGGGTTAAGCCCCTAGCCCTCTATGCTGCAGCAGTCGTAGTAATAGTGACAGAAGTGATGATGTAAGCAGTAACATTACTACCTGCCTCCCGTGGCTCTGTTCTGAGCATTCTCTATGCACCGGTTACCTGTCTAATCCTCTCACCACCCTATGGGGGTATCACACTATCATTAGACCCATTTTGCAGTTGGGGCACTGAGAAGTTAAGAGCCACATAGCTGATGTCAGAGGTGGGATTTGAACCCATATGGGCTGTTGTTAAAGCCCATACTCTTTTTTTAGTTTTTTGGTTAATCTTTACCTGAGGATATTTGTTCCCATTGATTTTTAGAGAGAGTGGAAGGGAAAGAAGGAGAGAGAGAGAGAGAGAGAGAAACATTAATGCGAGAGAAACATACCAACTGGCTGTCTCTTGCATGCACCCTGACCTGGGCCTGGGATTGAACCTGCAACTCAGGCATGTGCCCTTGACCTTGACTGGGAATCAAACCTGAGACCTTTTGGTGTGTGGGCCGATGCTCTAACCACTGAGAAATACCAGCCAGGGTGAAGTCCATACCCTTAACCACACTCTCTAGATGCCTCAGAGAGCTCAGAGAGGCACTCGTGTCTGCCTGAGCCTGAGTCTGGGGGAGGGGCTCAGCCCCTGCTGGCAGTGGGCAGCCACTGGCTCCGGTTCTGTTCACACAATCTAACATCAGGCCTCTGCTGCTGCTGCCTCAGAGCAGCTGCCCACTTCAGGAGCGTTACCTGAAGGCCTAGGATACCAAACAGAACAACTTAAGTTGAACTCTTTGGGGGGGGGGGGGGGTCCCTTTATGCGTTGGGGTTAACTCAATGAACTGAAAACACTGAGAAATTAAAGGTAAGACAGTCAACTTCACTCACAAATCTGATACTCCCTGAGTTTTCGGCTTCCTACGCAGCGGACTGGCGCACTTGCAAACCTTCTCCCGTTCAGAGCTGAGAGAGGCGGCGAGAAGAGGAGGAGACTTGCCTTGATCTTGGTGCCAGGGCTTGGTATCCGAGAGGGGCAGGAGCACTCAGATCAATGGTTTAAAATCCCAGGGATGTAATACGCGGCGCTCTGTTCACCATCAGGTTCTCACGCTGCTCCGGTAACGATTTACGTTACTTTTATTTCGATGTTACAATGTAAAACTAAGAATATGCTCTTTATGCTTTTAGTTCTTATGCAAGGATAGAACCAAATGAGGACGGCATTATGCGCAGCGATCCAGATGATACGTTCAAATTAGGAAGCATCAGTTCTTGTGATGGATGTCGCTTCGGGGACCCTAAGTTGCCACTGTTGTGCCTCTTGGGTCGAAGCCACAGGCAGATGCCATTGTTGCAGGTCGTGGATGATACTGGCCAAGAGACTGAGTTACATGTTTCATGTTTGTTGACTTGGACCCTGAACAAGGTGGACCCCCTCCCCGGAGTCTTTCTCGTTCTTCTTTATTTTTTATATATTTTTTTATAATGTACTAGTTTTTTTTGGCAGCACTAATCCAAGTATACCCTGAAATGCATGACCTAGAAATTTAGTTTCATCAAAATAAAGGTCATTTTGTATTTTCTGCTAACTTGGTAGATACCAAGATGGAATCCAAAGACGTGCCAGGGAGGTAAACCAGGCACCGTGCTGCAGGGCAGACACCTGTGATGACTCAATCCCCCCAGCATTTGCTTCCTCCCAAATGACTGTGAAAGTCCTGTGTGTTCGCCTGCCGTGACTTCATGGAGCAGAAATATGTCAATTACCTAATAGGCCTCTTCTGTCCTCCATCATTAGGCTGTGCCACTCGAATAGCAGAGGACTCTGATGTGCTGTGTAATTTCTGTGATGCCAAACTGATTTATGAGCTACTCTAAGAAGCTATACTCCGGGTCTATGAAAATGTCACTCAACTGTGAACTGTCATGGCCAAGGAGAGGTTCTGCTTTTGCACCTGGTGATCGATTCCAACACAGCGCCAAGTGGGGACAAGACGGATGTTGTCGACCTGACGCCGGCCCGATAAGCCTCGCCGATGTTTAAAGTTGGGTGGTGCTGGCTCAGAGGGTGACAAGGTGAACAGCAGGGCCGAGAACACAGGTGCTGAGGCCTCTCAGCAGTACTAAGTTGTTTAGGTTCTATATACGCATAACCTTCATAAACAGTGTAAGGTGGCTATAGAAATGGAAAAGTTATCATAACAAAATAAAACACAAAATTCAAGAAGGTAGTAGAATTTGCAAATCCTCGAGTCATCTGAGAATCACCAGGAGTCTGTAGATTTTAGCACAAATAGCCCTGTTCAGACTAAAACTGCTTCATGTAAGTCAGTCTTCCTGCTAGAACAAAGAAGGGCTCATCAACACTTTCCTTAAAGGGTAAGTGTTATTAATGGATCAATGAGCATGAGTCAGTTTCTTAAAACTTGATTAAAACACAACTTCTTGGGAGCCTATCTTTTGTGTAATGCGAGAGCGAAATCCTCTCATTTTCTCCCGTGGGGAGAGGGGAGGGCGGCTGGACTGGCACCACAGAGCAAAGCTAACCCAGTGGTTTTGCCGTTGGCGGTCCTATTTTGAGACCAGGGCTCCTCTTCCTACAAGGGTCTACCTTCCCGTCTGACACAGACTGTGGCAAATGCTACCATAAGAGTAAAGCTCAAGTTAAGAAAATGACAACGGCAGGGGGGTTCTTGGTCTGTCGAGAGGCCTCTACAAGGTGGTTCCGCCATCATAGAAATGAGCTATTTCCCCGAGCTCTGACTACTGGGGGATTTTACAGTCATTGCTCTGGAAAGGTCTTGGCCTCTGTGTTCCATACAAGGACCGACTGCAGGAGGAAGTAATGCTGCCTGACAAAGGGGCCACCCCAGCTCTGTGCCTTGAACAGCGCTGATGCTGGGGTGGAAGTGGCCGCTGAAGGATACAGCACTCGTTAGAGGGGCAGGGACTGCAATCCAGAGTGTGTGCAGAGAAGCAAAGCTTTCCGCGGACATTAACCAGCACAGACCCATTGCTGCAACACAGTTCTCCACACACGTGCTAAGCTAAGGCTGAGAAGGTCACACACACACACACACACACACACGTGCAGGCACCCATGTGTGGGCCAATGCTGTGTGGACATAAGGTGTGGACCAAGATCATTCCAGAGGTATCAGTGCTCTGCCACGAGTTAAAGGTGGTCACTGGTTTTTAAGAGAGCAAGACCTTGGAACTTGGTATTAGAACCTACAATACAAGATGACACGATGCAAATCAATGCAGTTAATTACGAGCAGTATGCAACCATGTCAATGTAACTAACAGCAATTGTGCCGGGTTTTCACCACCCAATGGGACGTTGGCCATTCTCATGAGTTATTTTCATAAAGTCGGAGTTAAGATTACATGGAGATATCTGAACAGCATGGACCCACTCCACCCTGAAATCGAGACTGGCCGCCCACCTTGGGCAAAACCGAAGAGGTGGCTGGTGCCCGCCCACCACCGGCCATACCCAATGCAGCTTTAAGGAAGCCCATTTCGTTGAGTCTTGTCACGCACAGACACTTTGCATGGCGGTTGGTTTGTGAGTCTTGGCCCTGAAATGCTCAGGTGAACACACCTGTATAGCTGCACATCAACTACAGGGAGAGAACAGACATTGTCAAACACAGACAATACAGAATTGGGACCGCCACTATAGATGGAGCTTTTCCATTTCTGGGGTAAATCTGACGGCTGGAGACAGAAGTGCACATCTGCCAATGCTCCCCTCACAAACAACTGACAGTTTCGGTCCACAGCCACCTATACCCCCACACAGCCGTCTATACCCCCCCCATAGCTGCCTACACCCCACACAGCCGCCTACACCCCACACAGCCGCCTATACCCCACATAGCCACCTACACCTCGCATAGCTGCCTACACCCTCCACAGCTGCCTATACCCCCACACAGCCGTCTATACCCACACAGCCGTCTATACCCCCCATAGCTGCCTACACCCCCCACAGTCGCCTATACCCCCACACAGCCGTCTATACCCACACAGCCGTCTATACCCCCCATAGCTGCCTACACCCCCCACAGCCGCCTATACCCCCACACAGCCGTCTATACCCACACAGCCATCTATACCTCCCATAGCTCCCTACACCCCCCACAGCCGCCTATACCCCACACAGCCGCCTACACCCTCACACAGCCACCTACACCCCCCACAACCACCTACACCCCACACAGCCACCTACACCTCCCATAGCTGCCTACACCCCCCATAGCCGCCTATACCCCCACACAGCTGCCTATACCCCATACAGCTGCCTACACTGCACACAACCGCCTACAACCCCATACAGCCACCTACACCCCACATAGCTGCCTATACCCCCACACAGCTGCCCTGCCTCGGTTTCTCCAGCAATGTGGAGCTAATGCCCTGCTAAGCATCGGCTCCTTCTGCAGTCAAGTGCCTTTCCCCAGGCCTTATATATATTGAAACCCCTCCCATGATTCCCCTCCCACCACTGTCTACATTGACACTAAAATCTGGATTCAGCATCCCCAGCAACCTGAGGATACCTTGAAAAGAAGGGGACCGTGTTGTGTAAAAAAAGTGGGAGGCCTGAGAAACGGAGGCAACACTCTAATTTTTGAAAGAGGGACAAGGCAACGATCACGACCACCGTTGGAAGGGAAGGCTGATTGCTTTTCAGGAAGTAGAAAAACACATCCACCACCAAAGGAAGTTCCTTCAGCTTCAGCAAAGGGTGAGGCAAGGACACCCAATATAAATATGAAGGTTCGTGCATCACAAAACTGGTGGCTGAGAGCTGTGTGTGATGACACGGGGCTGCACAGGTTAGAGGTGGCCACCACATACATACATACAGGTTTGTGCATATACACATACAGTATTGTCTATGCCACGTGTCTAAGCTCTCGACAGCCTACGGGGGTTGGGAGCAGCATTACTTTACCAAGGAGGAAGGAAGGCCTTGTGACTGCCCGGCCGACAGTCACAGGTAGAGCCAGACTCCGAATCAGGTCCTCTGACAGGGAGTTCTTCCTCTCTGCATTGTTAACGTCATCGCAGAAGTTTAGCCGAGCAAGGGTAATTCTTATTATTCAGTGGTCATTTGGGGGCAGTTTGCTATCCGGCCAAGAGCAGACTGATTAGTGGCTTCTTCAGGGAAAAGGAAAGGTGAAAAAATACTGTGAAAAGGTCCTCCTCCCTGTCTTTTTCACGCTGCCTTCCACCCTCCCTCACGATCTACAGGCTCACGAGTGAGCGATTGGGCAGCACTAAGACCTTGCAGAGATAAATCCCAGCCGCCCTGAGGGTGCTGCCCACCCTCTCCTACGTCCTCACTCTAGTGGCCCCATCTAAAAAAACACTGCGATTCTATTTCGAAACATCTCTGATGGTCAAGGAATTTTTCCCTTATACTAATCTTATAAAAAATTTTTACTTAGGAGGACGGTTTTATTTATATGACTTTAGTATCATTACTAAGAAAATGATTTACCTTACAAATTACCATCTTTCTTTTTTTTAAAAATGGGAATGTATTTCTGTCATAACATTCTGCATTCTTTAATTTCTTTTTCTCAATTACAGTTTACATTCAATATTATTTTGTGTTAGTTTCAGGCATACAGTATAGTGATTAGACAATCATATGCTTTACAAAGTGTCGCGCCCCCCCCCCCCCCATATGGTTCCCGTGCCCACCTGGCTCCACACACAGTTATCGCAATGCTATTGACTATATTCCCTGTGCTGTACTTTACATCCCGTGAAGATTTTGTAACTTCCACTCTGTACATCTCGATCCCTTCACCTTTGTCACCCAGTCCCCCTTACAATGATCTTAAATCCAGTTTCCCTGCAACCTCATCTCACCTGGCTCTGCCCCCCTCAGCTTCTGTGGACCCCTTCAAGTTTTCCTCTTCTCTCGGGCCCCCACTTCCTCTCATTCCCGTGGAATGCTGAGATTTGTCATCGTCTCTTCCGATGGACACCTCACCATGTAAACAGCACTTCTGATGGGCTCTGGCCGTGTGGGAATATGAGGGCTATCACTTCTCTTGATTTAGACACTGCCATTCCTCCATTTAACTTGGCCCATCCGTGGAGATCTCTGAAATTTCTGCCCTTTGGCCTGCTTGCCTTGATATTGTGCCGATTCTGTGTGTGTGCCACACCCTCCCAAACTGGCAGCCAAGGACCTTCTGCAGAGAAGCCGTGGAGACAGGCTCGGCCTAACCCGTTCACCCCTCATCCTTATTCCTCCAAAGCAACCCTGGGACTCAGCATGATGGGGAAACTTTCCTGTGAATCGGGAAAGGAATGAACTGTTTCTTCTTCTCAAGAGGCAGAAGTGGAGAGGGATGTGGGGAGAGATGAAGATAGGAAGCAAAGCACAGGGCTGACGTTTAACGATGGAAGTGAATTTAGTATCATCCCATTTTCCTAAAAGTGTGTTTGGCTATCTTGTGAGTCTGCCAGACTTCTACTTACACATGCGTTGAATGAATTAGAATATAGACCCGATCCTGAGCTATGACAAGGCTTATGGCCAGGGAACAGAATCGGCACAATATCAAAATTAGAATTAATTTATTCTCTATTAAAGCATGAGAACCATGTGGGTGAGAATTTTATCTGTCTACAGCTTACAGCAACAGGCCCAACACCTTGAGAGTGACTTGCACAAAGTAGACTCTCAATAAACACTTGTTATTGAATGAAAGAATGAACTGCAAAAACTGGGAGGTGGGGCATGGAGAAATGGGAAGCATTACTATCTGTCTTTCGTAGCAGGGAAATAGATGCGATATAAAGCTGAATTATGTAATTAATAAAAATATTGGACTCCAGTGACTTTTAGAGTCTCTTTTGTTAAGGCATCTTTAAGGAAACAATATGTTAGGTAGTAAGGAATCACTTATACGAGGTTCAGAATTCCTCCAGGGTTAACTCAGTTTCCCTTATTCTGTATATAAGTAAAATTGATCTGAATATATGTATTTTTTAAATTTAAAAAGGCATTAGAGCATGATCCCAATTTCATAATTTGTCTCTCTAGCCAGTTGGCATCTTCTTTTTCTTTTTCTGTGTATAGGTGTATGAATTATATATATACATTGTGTATATATTATGTATAATATATGTATATGTACAGAGTGGGGCACAAGTAGGTTCACAGTTGTTCCTGTGGAAAATAATACTATAATCTATACTAATAAAAGGATAATATGCTAATTAGAACAGGTTGACTGGACATCTTCTGGTCGTCCTGCCTTCCTTCCAGACAAAGCGACAGTGGCGGGGGCTGAGGCAGAGGCAGTTAGGGGTGATCAGGCTGGCAGGGGAGGGCAGTTAGGGGCAATCAGGCAGGCAGGCAGAGGGGTTAGGGATGATCAGGCAGGCAGGCAGGTGAGCAGTTAGGAGCCAGCAGGGATTGGGTCTAGACTGGCAGTCAGACATCCCCCGAGGGGTCCTGGATTGGAGAGGGTGCAGGCTGGGCTGAGACCCCCGGCCCCCCCCCCCCATGCACAAATTTCGTGCACTGGGCCTCTAGTTAATAAGCAATACAAGATTAAACTCTGTGTTTCGTATACTCACAACTGTAAAACCACTTTTGCCCAACCCTGTGTAGTTTTCATAGAAGCAAATACTGCAATATTTCTTTGAATTTTAAAAGAATAAAGCGAGAAATTAGTAAAAGTAGATACTGGTATATCATGTTATTGCTACAGATTGAAAAATGCCCAATAACTGGATTTTGTTTCTTTTAAAAGAAATAATTGATGATTATTGACAGAGTGTAGATCAAATGTGGCCTTGCTTATTTACAAAAGCCTTCTTAATCCAATTTGCCATGCCTTTTTCTCTATTGTCTTTCTTTCTAAAGCCTACTGTCACAGACCTCTGGGCTCAAGTCTATTTTAGACTGAGCACGTGACCACATGCTAGTTAAGATAGCTCCATTTTAGGAGACCTAATTAGTGGCTATTAAGGCTCTCCTGCAATTTATAGAATCATTCCAAGCATTCCACCAAATACAATATTATTTTACTCACCTAATTTCCTTTTTCTTTCTCATGCTGTGGACAAAGTAAACTAATAAACTGAGCCTACCAGAAAGTCTGAAGACTGAAGGGTCCCAGGTTTGATTCTGGTCAAGGGCACATGCCCGAGTTGCCTCCTTGATCCCCAGTAGGGGGCATGCAGGTGACAGCTGATCAATGATTCTATCTCATTATTGACTAGAGGCCCGGTGCATGAAAATTCACGCACTGGAGGGGAGTCCCTCAGCCTGGCCTGCCCTTCTCATAGTCTGGGAGCCCTCAGGGGTGGGAGGTGACCCAGTAATCAGGGGAAGGTGATGCCCCCATCACACCTCTGCTGCTGCGACTGCCGGCAGCATAAGCCTTGGCTGGCTCTAGTTACCTGAGCCTCGGGTGGCCCTGGGCAGCTGGGCAGCTGGGCAGCCACCATCTGAGGCTTGCCTGTGTCTTGGGCCAGCCCTGGGTGGCTGGGGGTCTGAGGGCGGGTCCAGCCACACTGTGTGCCTGCTGCCCTGCCGGCTGGGCTGAAGGACTGTGGGACTCCAGTGGCAGGTGCAAGGAGCGGCTGGACTTGCCTGAAGGCAGGTCTAGCCACACTGTGTGCCTGCCGCCACCTCCCCCGCCCCCGGTGGGGGTGATAGGACTGGGGTACTCCGGTGGGGCTGAGGGGACTAGGCACCGCCATCTTGTGGCTATGTGTGCCGCCATATTTGTGATGGCATGACAGTCAATTTGCATATTCCCTCTTTATTAGATAGGATGTTTCTATCTCTATCCCTCTCCCTTCCTCTCTGAAATCAATAAAAGTATATTTAAAATAAATAACATGTATTTTCAAAGCCATCACATTCTCAGGGCACAATAGAGAATGTAGTTGAACTTATATTTCTTGTTATTTTTGCTATGGCAGGATACATAGTGGAAAGTGATGAATTTAAGAGTCAGGAGACGGGTTCTGTTCTGAACCTCTCTATGACCTAGCTTCATTACCTGAGAACAGGAGGGTTAGACTAGATCCCGGGTTCCCAATCCTGCTTGCACATCAGCACACCTGGGAGCTTTACCAACTAGAGATGCTCGCCCCCTTCCAAGTGTCTCACAGGAGCTTAGACACAGGAAAGGCTGCACAGCCCTGCAGGTTGTTCTAACGCACATCTGGATTAAGGACCATAGAGCCACTGGATCACCAAAATACCCTTGTTTGCATCACAGAATATCTTGCTGCAGGCTCAGTCCTGGCTCCTCAACACTCTGAGAAAAGTGGTAGCTAAATGGTGGCAGATTCTCATGCGTGTGTCTTGGAGATCCTCAGAAAGGAGAAGACAGGAAAACACCCTTGCCATCTAAGCAGATGCACTGATGATACCAGGACATAAGACTCTTTGTTCTACTGACCCATCCCTCGGGGTTTGGTATCGTCTTTGGAAGCATGAAGCTTTTGATTTGATTTGGCCATTAAGAGAGTCTCTTTCCCTCCGCTTGCTCTAACTGTGATGGTAGAGGTTTGCATCACTGCCAAATGGACTTGTAATGTTATTAGCGGCTGCTTCCCAACCTTTGCCCATCAGCAGCTCAGGGAGCTGCCAGAGAAGAGTGTGGAAGGCTTTGCACATTCTTCCCCACATTGCAGCCAGGCTGCCTAGTAGCTTTGGGAAGTGTCAGCATGGATAGACTGAACCACGTCCCCCAGACCCCCTCTCCCCAGTGTTTCCAGTGAGGGTGGGCCACCAGAGACACTGTTGTGAGAGAATGGAGGTAGAAGTGAGGGGGAAGTGGTTTTGTAGCTCACACATGTCGCTCATCTGTGGGCTCACCTTCCATTGGCCAGGCCTGCAACTGTTCCATCTTCCCCTAACTCCTGGGCCAGGTGTGTGCTTCTCTCTGCGATGCTGGAGCCAGTGTGTCCGGCAGGACAATTACATCACCAAGGGAGGCCGTGAACACTGACATAGGTTTCAGTCGGTCTTCATGGGGCCGAGTGTGTGTGTGGGGGTCCCAGCTTGTCCTTGCTGTCCTTGCTTCACTCCCATCTTCCCTTGCTGACTGCTTGTCCTGCGGACTCTGAGCTCCAATATCGGATGATCAGATGTGAAGACAACAGCCCTACTGCTAACTAGCAACCACAACTGCATAGCGTCAAATTCCTGTAACAACCACACACACACACACACACACACACACACACATATACATACACACACGTGGGCAAAAGTAAGTTTATAGTTGTGAGTATGTGAAACAGAGTTTATTCTTGTATTATTTATCAATTATTGTATTAATTGTCTTCTTATTATTATTATTTCATATCCTTACTTATGATTTACTTTTTAGGTAATGCAGGCTGGTAACTTACTTACTTTTTCCCACCCTTGTATGTTCATATGTATACTTATAATGATATTTGTTATGAGTATATAAATGTATAGACACACACACAAATACAAATAATGCTATATCCTATCCTAGTGGTTCTGCTTCTCTGATTGAACCCTAAGTGATCTTTTCAAAGTTCCTATCTGGTCAGGTCACTTCTCTGTAAAGCCTTCAATGGGTTTCCCACTGCTCTCGAGACCAAAGCCCCTATTCGCCCTCCAGCCTTACACCATACCATGCCCCTTCCTTCCCTCTGCTCAGCCACCGGGATCATGGGTCCCATGTAATTGCTTGGCTCTTTCTTTTCAGCTCTCTTCACCTGGCTAGCACTTCACCTGGCAGCTCATCTTTCATACCCAGTGTAATTCTCCTGTGGTAATCTTTTATGTCATTGTGAACCTCTCCTCTGAGCATCATCATGTGCATGGCTGTTCATTCATCTGTGGGATTTCTTGCTGAAGTTTCTCTCTTCTATTGGGTTCTAAGCTGCAGGGGGGCTATTTCTTGCTTTCCGTTGTATTTTCCCTACACCCCATACCTTGGTTGGCTTGAAATTAATGTACAAGAAGTATCAGTGGAATAAATGAATGAATACAAAATGCTAGACAGATGAAGGAGATGGAGGAGAGCAGCAGGAAATGACCGAGGGATGAGATGTAAAGGAGTCAAGGCTGGGAGAGCAGCCAGGCCTGGGGTCCATTGGGGTCAGCTTCTGTGGAGAAGTTGGTCCTGACAGCACACAGTGAGGTGCTGTGCTCTCCTCCAATAAGAGAGAAGGAATTCCTAATGGAGTTGAATGCTTGCTGTGAACTGGACACGTCCCCCTTTGCTAGGGCCAGTTTTAACTCATGATTTTTCAAAGTCATGACAGCTGATATTCTTAACAATTGAAGCAACCACAATGCAGTGTTTCACTTGTTTTCTTGATCTGAGTTTATTGAAAGTAATAGTAAAATTTGGAAATGTATCATTCCCTTCAGAATAAACTAGTGTCCATGGAAGAAAAAGGCAATGAACACATTCATCAATGATGGTTCTGTTTTCACCTTCCTTTTCAATGGCAGTTTATATTACTAGTAAAACTAGAGGCCCAATGCATGAAATTCGTGCATGCATAGGGTTCCTAGGCCTGGCCAATCTGTGGGGTGACCAGTGGGGTGATCGGGGGGCCCCCCGCTGGCACCCGCCTTGGCTGGCCTGGGGCCTGCGGGTTGGGGGCAGATCCTGCATTGAGCATCTGCCCCCTGGTGGTCAATGCGCATCATAGCAACTGGCCTTTCCACCAGCTGTTCCACCTTTCGGTGGATTTGCATATTAGGATTTTATTATATAGGGAAGCTTCCTGCCCCTGGTTTTAGTTGATGTAGCCACGTGCCAGCATTTGTTAAGGTGTGTTTGCATTTCACAGTCTCTGCATCCAGCCTAGCACATTGCCCTCCTGAGCTGTGGACACAACCCTGGAACATGTGGTCTGATGGGAAGGTTCTAGAAGATCTGTGGCCCCAAAGGAAGTAGGACACTTGGTTTTAGTCCTTGATGCCAGCACTAACTAGCCATGAGACCTTGGAGAGCTCACTGAACCACCTTCTCTGAGTCTATTGGACCAGAAGATCATGAAGGACCTTGTACTCAGGTGCATTATGATTCTAGGGTTTACCTTTCCCGGCAGCAATCATGGCAAATGATTTTTATTAGATAAATACAACAACTTTTGGGAAGACTGGTGGGTTAGCTATATTTATGAAATTACTACTTATTGTGAGCTTTCCTGAAACATTTTTTGAAACACATTGATCGGTTGACTCCCACACATGCCCTGACTGGGCCGGGGAGTGAACCTGCAACCCAGGTACATGCCCTTGACTAGGAATTGAATCTGTGATCCTTTGGTGCATGGGTCGATGCTCCAACCACTGAACCACACCGTGCAGGACTTCTGCGTAAGCATTTTAAATCTAAGAATAGCAATCTTTTTTGCATGAAAGTATCCTCAAACTTTCATTTTACATAACAATTATGGTTTATAATTGAAAAATGTTCATAACTGACCCAATATCCTCTTTCTTCTCCCCACTAAACCTTCTCATTACACTGGGAGGAGTTAGTGCTCCTCCAGGCACCACCGATGTGAAGGGCTTCATTTTCCACTAAGAACTGTGGCTTGTTACACTCTTCTGTTTTATTTGGCATTCATCTACTTTAAGGACCCGTTTATTTTTTATGGATTTTTTTTTTTGCAGTTTCCCTACACTTGACTGTTCCTACCATCTGTCGTGGAGCCCTTGACTTTGCCAGCCTGTTAACCCCAGCATGAGCTCTCCCTGGACCCTGGCTTTAAATTCTAGTTTGACTTTTATTGTTAATTTGAGGATGTGCAATTGAATCGGAAAAATTTATGAAAATGAATTAAAAATGTCATTTCGTTAATGTGACTCTAAGATTTTTATTCCCATGGGACAGACTTCTACTTCTACTTTCACTTCATTAATTTGCACAAAAGCATCTAAACTTGAATATACGATCCCCTCTCCCCCCAAGTCTTGAAAAACAGTTTGCGTCTAAATGACTAAAAAATAAAATAAAACCTAACTAAACAACTAAAAAAACCCTTAAGCATTGGTGGATCTTGGGAAATGAAAATTATGCCACTCAGGATGTTACAGCTCATGACAATTAGTGCCCAAATATTCCCTGGACCTGTGACAGGCCCCAGGGATCTGGATGGGTCACGGGTGATCCAGTCCTACTCTCAGATGTTGGAAGGGCCTTTATAACGTGTCCCTGGTGTCATTAGGGAATATTTTGATAAATTAATTCAAGTGACTTTCCCCGCCACACTTCCGTCACTCAGCGCATCCTGTCCTTCACCCAGAGAGAAGCCAAGAGGAGGGACCCAGCAGAACCAGGGGACCAAGAGTCAGTCCTCCACATCTGAGTCTCAAAAGCCCATTCATTCTTTGGGGGCCTGCCAGCAAAGCAGTCTAGGTGAGGAATGGTGGCAAAGGAGAGAAATGAAGGCAGCGAGCAGCCAGGCACCCCTGAGGGGCCCAGGTACCTAGAGTTGATAGAGCAAAGATTTGGGCACCTGGGCTATGGATGATTTGCACCCCTCCACCTCCCAAGGGAAATACAGGCAGTCGGCAAGGTCCCACAGCTCTCTGCACCCAGCTCCGCAAGCTGAATGCCTAGCTTGGTATAGGAGCAGAAACACTGTGTCCGGTAGATTGACTCAAGATGCCCAGCAAAATTTCTCACAGCTAAGAGGGGTAAATCGAGTATTTTATGCACTTCCAAAAAAGTACCAATGAAGCAAGCGAAATAACAAAAACAATACTACTACTACTAACTGGAAACATTTACAAAACACATATAGCTTTTGCTATGGGTAGATGCCACTGTAAATATTTTATATGTTAACTCATTTAATCCTCCCAAAAGTAGGTACTATTATTATTCATAGCTGTCATTTATAGCTGAGAAAACTGAGGCACAGAGAGGTTTAGTAAAATGGCCAGGGCACACAGCCAGGAATGAGTGGAGTTGAGATGCAAACCCAGGGAGTCCAGCTCCAGAGTCAAAACCGAAGAGGCCTTGGAGCCAGAACAGAGAGGATGGAGCAGGGACTGTGCAGGCTGGAGACCAGGTAGGATGAGCCCGCCTAAGGGATGCTGTTGTGGGGAGCTCCTGCCCGGTTTACATTGTGTTGGCCCTTCTTGCACTGACTTTGCTCATGTACAAATGCTTCCCAATGCTCCGGGGCAGTAGGTCACCATCAGATATGATTCTGCAATTATTTTCATAGGGAAGTGAGACAAAAAGATAATGGGTGCCATCGGTGCTGGGACTAGGAATAGAAGGCAGGCAACCACTGCTGCCCAAGACGACAATGGCCGTCCTTCGATCCACTTCCTGCACATGCCCCTGACCTGAGCAAGAAAACCCCAGTGACAACTCTCTGAAGAGCTGTCCAACAGCATGAAATCCCTACGTTTGCCAAGCTCCCCTGCAAGAACGAGTTCTTTCAAAGCCTTTGAGGAACTTCTTGATGGCAAAATTGAAGGTCAACTTGGGACGAAAGTTTTCTCCCCCGCCAACCCCCCACGGAAAATAGATTGGGGCCATGTCAACAAATGAAAGGGAAGTTCGGGAAAAGTACTGCCTTTCCCATGTGTCCCATTGGGATTCTTTGTTCAGCATTGTGTTGAAGATCAAAGCCACACCTAACCCAGGAGAGAAGAGGTGGGGAGGACCCTGATGGCCCACTGGGTGAACATCTTGGCCCCATCACCAACTGACCGCCAGCTTCCCCTTCATCAGAAGGCCCGTGTAGCTATGCTTCACTTCCCTGATTGGAGCATTGGATAAGAAGACATATAACTACAGGTTAGCCAGGAGCAAACTCCCAACAACATGGTTCCTGCTATGTGATTTAAGTCACACATCCCCACTGCCTGAAGTTTCTTTCTCAAGAATTCTTTCATAAGAAACTCGGAGGAGACTTGATTCCCGAGGGCTGAAATGCCCCCTAATGTGCACACCGTCTGTTAGGATAGATTTGTAGCAGCAGCAGTCTTCAGACAATTTCCTCATGTTATTCCCAAAAGAATTCTGAAAAGCTAAGCAGCCCATGACATATTTTTTAACATAACACCTGAACATTTAAAAAGATGTTGAAGTGGCTGCAAGGATATACTTTCAGATGTAATGTATGCGACACCCAAGCTTTTAATATATTTTGACAAAACCTTGGAGATTCAAATCATTCAGTTTATGGAAAAGGACTGTCACATAAGCAAATCGACATGCGAGGTGTGCTCTTAGGCAGACCAAGCTTAGGAAAATAGTGGAAGTTGAAGATCTTTTTTTTAAAAAAACAACTTTACAAACCATGTCCCCTCTCATTAAAGGACCCTCCCCATCTTTCCCTTAGCTCTAGGTTCCCCCCAACACCCCAAGGAGCTGAAAGGAAAGCAGGGTCACCAGTTATAACATCTGGGCACACCACTTTTCACACCCTCTCTTTGCTGACAATAAATAACCAATAAGTGAACTTCAATAAAACAGAACCATCTGTGAAAGGCACAAATTAGGTAACCACTATATCGTACCTCTCAGTAACATAATGGGTCATTTTCTTGATTTTTGTTTTTATTATTTTTACTTTTTTAAAACCAAAAAAGTGACAAAAATAATTTCGTTTTAAATCTGTTTCTAAAATTCAGGATTTCATGCGTGAATTAAAACTTCACCAAACATATGACACCCTGCAGTTTTCACTGTTCTCAATTTCAAAGGCAAATTTTAAATACAAATATAAACTCCAAGTGACCGAATTGCAATAACCTCAGTTCTGTTTCTTCATCTTCAAAATCACTGTGCCGTCAGCGTGTACTTTAACCTGTGGTATAAATAGCCATAGAGGTTTGAGACATGAACTGTTCCTAATTCTAAACTTTTTAAGCACTTACTCTCAAAATGAGTGCACGTCACTAAGTGTGTGGGGTCCCCTATGCCTGTTGGTTCTCCGAGTTGACTTCCGTGAAGAATATGAGGTTATTAAGGACTAGAGGCCCAATGCAGGAAATTCGTGGAAGGGGCTCGGCCCCCGCTGCCAGGGCAGCTGCCTCTGCCTTGGCCCTTGAAGCCTTGGCTTTGTCCAGAAGGTTGTCTGGAAGGACATCTAGTCTAATTAGCGTATTATGCTTTTATTATATAGGATAGGTAATTAAAATGTGCTCATTGGAAGCTTATATATATTACTAGAGGCCCGGTGCACAAAAATTTGTGCACTTGGGGCGGGGGGGGGGGGCGCGGGGGAGGCCCAGCCCAGCCTGTGCCCTCTCGCAGTCTGGGACCCCTCGGGAGATAACGACCTGCTGGCTTAGGCCTGCAACCGGGTGGCAGAGGGCAGGCCCAATCCCTAGGTGCAGCCCCTGGTCGGGCTCAGAGCAGGGCTGATTGGGGAGTTGGGGCGCCGCCCCATCATGCACAGAGCAGGGCGAATCGGGAGGTTGCAATGTCACCCTCAGTCACGCTCAGGGTAGGGCCAATTGGGGGGCTGGGGCACCGCCCCCTGTCACACTCAAGGCAGGGTCGATGGGGAGGTTGCGGCGCCACCCCCTGTCACACACAGAGCAGGGCCCATCAGGGGGTTGGGGTGCTGCCCCCTGTCACGCACAGAGCAGGGCCCATCAGGGGATTGAGGAGCTCCCCGCTGTCACCCACAGAGCAGGGCTGATCAGGGGGTTGGGGCGCAGCCACTGTCACACTCGGGGCAGGGCCGATGGAGAGGTTATGGCTCTACCCTGTCACACACAGAGCAGGGCCCCTGGGGGGGAGGGGGGAGGTGTTGGGGCGCCGCACCCTGTCACACACAGAGCAGGGCGGATCAGGGGGTTGGGGCGCCGCACCCTGTCAAATACAGAGCCGCAGGGCAATCAGGGGATTGGGGAGCTCCCCCCATCAGGCACAGAACAGGGCTGATCAGGGGGTTGGGCGACTTCCCCTGTCACGAACAGAGCAGGGTGGCTAGGGAGGTTGTGGCCCCACCCCCTGTCACACACAGAGCCGTAGGGCGATCAGGGGGTTTGGGTACTGCCCCCTCTCACGCTGATCCCGGTGCCGGGAGGCATATTACCCTTTTACTATATAGAATAGAGGCCTGGTGCACGGGTGGGGGCCGGCTGGTTTGCCCTGAAGGGTGTCCTGGATCAGGGTGGGGGTCCCCACTGGGGTGCCTGGCCAGTCTGGGTGAGGGGTTGAGGGCTGTTTTCCGGAAGCGAGTGACTGAAGCTTCCAACTGCTCCTTGTTTTCTTTTTTTTTTTTTATTCTGGGCCAGCTTTAGCTCTGAGGCCTCGCCGCTGAAAACATCGATACAATGTTGCTAAAGCCCGGCTGACTGAAAGCCGGTTTCTGGGCTTTTGTTTAGCTTGTTATTTGCAACATAGTAATAGTTTCTTAGAGTTGCAACTGAGAGGCCGGAAAGTGAGGCGGGGAACATTGGAGTCCGCAGCAAGCAAGCCTCATGCTCGCTTCAGTGCCTGGCTGCCGGCCGCCATCTTGGCTGACAGTTAATTTGCATATACTCACTGATTAGCCAATGAAAAGGGTAGCGGTCGTAGGCTAATTACCATGTTTCTCTTCTATTAGTGTAGATTATAACTCAATAGTAACTGTACAATTAAGAAGTCTGGGACCAACAAAATAATTTTGGGTGGGGAGTATTTCAACATTGACATTATTTAGAATTGCATAAAGCAGACTGAATTTTCTTATTATTTTAAAATTTTCTACAGACATATCTCCCCACTCCCAGCCCCTCTTTGCCACTGCATTTGAAGTGCTTGGCTTCCACAGCCATGCCCGCTGTTCTCCAAGGATCAATAACCTTCCTTGGGGCGGGGGGCGTAAAACAGAAGGAACTGGGTGAGAGACCTTGGTAATGAAGATGAAGTTCTATGCTTTCTTCCTTCACGGTCTTGCTTAGAGCAGGACATGTGGCCCTATGAAGGGAGGTGGCAGCTCCATACAGGAACGTGGGATGTTTGGTCTGTTACTAAGCAGAATAGGTGGTCATCCTATAGAATAAAAGGAAATATGCTAATTGACCCTCACACCATCACAAAGATGGCGACACCCACATCCAATAAGGAGGGAATATGCTAATTAACTGCCATGCCCTCAAAGATGGTGGCACCCACAGCCACAAGATGGCGGTGCCCAGTCCCCTCAGCCCTGCTGGGGCGGCAGGCATTCAGTCTGCGCGCCTACCTCTGGAGTCCCCCAGTCCCCTCAGCCCCTCAGCCACCCAGGGCCGACCCAAGGTGCAGGCAAGCCTCAGATCTCAGCTGCCAGCTGCCCAGGGGTAGCCCGAGGCGCAGGCAAGCCTCAGATGGCAGCTGCCCAGCTTCCCAGGCCGCCTGAGGCTTAGGTAACCAGGGCCGATCGAGGCTTTTGCTGCCAGCAGTGGCAGCAGCAGAGGTGTGATGGGGCGTCGCCTTCCCCTGATTGCCAGGTCGCCTCCCGCCCCTGAGGGCTCCTGGACTGTGAGAGGGGGCAGGCTGGGCTGAGGGACTCCCCCTCCAGTGCATGAATTTTCATGCACCAGGCCTCTAGTTAGATAATAACTAGTGAGCAGTCTGAGGGATCATGTTGCAGGTTTATTTACAGAAGCTTGACAATGTGGGAGAAAGACAGGGCACCCAGAGTAAGACAGCCTGTTTGAAAATATATAAGCTTGAATGGTTTTCGATGGCCTCCTGTCTGCTAAAAGGCCAAAGTTAGATTTATGAGGCAGGGATCATCCAAAAGCACAGCAAAGTCCAACTCATCTTTTAAATGCAGGCATGTTCCTTTAGCTCCATCTCATGATATACTTTTACTTTTAGTTTATATTCCTTTGAAACTCCCTCCTTTCTCTCTCTCCCTCCCTCCCCCCCTCTCTCTTTCTATTCCCTCTCCCGTCTACACATGTCCACACACACTCATGTGCCTGCATATAATTTTTACATGGTTGTAATTATAACATATACTATATACAGTTATAAGCTCTAAGAATTTCATTGTGAAATTCATCATCAATATATACATAAAATGAATGTCCATTGATAGATGAGTGGATAAAGAAAATGTAGTTTTGTTCAGCCATATAACAGAAGGAAATCCTTCATGAGTGGACTTTAGATCGATTTTATTGCTGTTGTTGTCTAGTTTAATAAGGCAATAGAAGTTTAAAATAGGTGTTCCTTCCTTTATGTGGTTTATTATTGCTTTCACATTCACTTCTACCTGTAAATCTCCTAATTAGAACAAATTAAGAGTTCAAATAAATCAATGGATTGAAAGGTCAGGTAAAAATAATAGGGTAGAATCATATTAGGATAAACCAGACATTATCTCACAAATGAGGATATTAAGTTTGTACAAGGGCCTGTAAGCTTTGGGGAAAAAAAGAAGAAGAAGAAGGAAATCCTGCCATATGCAACAACATTGGAAGGACCTTGAGGGCATGATGCTAAGTGAAATAAGTCAAACAGAGAGAGACAAATATTTCATGATCTCACTTATACATAGAATCTTAAAAACAACAACACACCACCACCAAACAAAAACCAACAAACTGAAATCATACAGATTGATTGGTACAGAGAACAGATTGGTGGTTGGCAGAGGTAGGGTGTGGGGATGGGAGAAATGGGTGAAGAGGGTCAAAGGTACAAATGTGCAGTTAAAAGTAAATATGTCACGGGGTGTAATGTACGGCATGGTGACTATAGTTAATAATGACGTACTGCATCTCTAAAAATTGCTAGATCTAAAAGTTTTCATCACAAGGAAAAAACTGTAGGTGTGGTGATGTTAACTAGACTTATGTCATTTCACAATATACATGAATATTGAATCACTATGTTGTATATCTCAATTATATCTCAATAAAAACACATATTCACGAAAGGTATGAAGTATAGATACATTTAAAGTATAGACATCACCATGCAATTCTAAACACTGGTTTCAAATGTATAATAACTGAATGACATCATTAGACCCACTAACCAGTAAAGGTGATACCAGCACCTTTACAGCCCCTGTGCCTCCACCTCTCAGTGTTTCTAGCTCTTTACAAGAGCCAGTCCTGCTCCTTGAGTGTCTATTTTCTTTACCCCACAAGAGCTATGATCATTTTCCTCCTAGTGTTTGTAGATTTCGTTTCCTACTATTTTGTTTAGGATTTTTTCATCTATGTTTATAAAACAAATTTCCCTCTGCCATATTGGCACTGTCTAGTTTGGATAGTAAAGTTAAATTAATCTCAGAGAATGAGTTGGAGAGTGATTTGTCTTTTTTATATTGTTTCTAAAAGTTTATATAAGATCAAACCTATTTGTTTATTGAATGTTGGCAAAACCCCTATGCAAAAACCTGGTTATTTATTTGTGGGGATATTTAAAAACATTCATTAAAAGGTTATACTTCCAAAACCCTCTCATTTCTGAAAAAATATCAGGTTAAATATGTGAAATTGCAGATATTGCCTAGTTTGGACATACAAGAATGGCAATTTCATATGGTCGGACCTAATAATTAGTCTACATGTGTAGATAATAATTCCAACATCTGCCATCTTCATGGGTTGAATTTTGCTATTTGTGCTTGCCGCCAACTTTCACTCATGTAGGTTTGTTTTCTTTTAAAAAATGTTTTTTATTGATTTTTAGAGAGCAAGGGAGAGGGATAGAGAGATAGAACATCGATGAGAGAGAAACATCATCGATTGGCTGCCTCCTATACCCCGCCCCCCCCCCCCCCCCCCCACCACTGGAGATTGAGCCAGCAACTTGGGCATGTGCCCTGACCAGGAATTGAACTGTGACCTCCTGGTTTATGGGACGACACTCAACCACTGAGCAACAACGGCTAGGTTAGGTTTGTTTTCTTGCATTTCTGGTGATTTTTGTTTTTTAGGGGACTTTTTGAGATCCGTATTTACAGTGTGCTCCTCCAGAGATGAGATGTACTTGCTTCTGCCAGCACCTTAGGGCAGAACCAAAGTGGAGAACTTTATATTGTTGCTTGGCTCTTCCAGGTCACACGGGGTTGGGTAAGACACCAAACCAGCAAGAGGAGACTTAGGATCTTAGATTAGGAATTATCTAGGGAGATTTTTCCATCCTTTATTTCACTCTAATAATAACCAAGACTAAAACTAGTATTCCCATCACCTCCCAGTGATGGCACTGAAGTGACTGTCTCCTTCTCAGCTTGGTTGCCTGATACCCACATGCGTGAGCTGCCCCGTGGTGGTCAGTGTGCATCATAGTGACTGGTTGTTCCGCCCTTCAGTCGATTTGCATATTACCCTTTTATTATATAGGATATGAATGCAATGAGGTACGGACATGAAATGACTACTTTTCCCCTATCCCTGTCCTCAAACATGAAAAGTCAAATCTTTTTTGCTCTTTTTAGTGATGTCTTAGGTGGACTCTTTAGCTTTCTGGTTACTTGCAATTCAGTTTAAAATTTAAATCCAAATTTGTCTCATTTCTTTCCCTTTAACCAGCCGTGTCCATAGGGTCTTGGGGTGGAGCAAGATGAGCTCTGCTTCATTTCTCCTTTCTCTACCTTTTCTTCAATCTCCACTGAGATCCTTCCTTGAGCTTTCAGGAGTCACAGAGATTCTGGGGGTCAGGATTCCACATCTTTCTCCTTGGGCATCATACCACCCTATGGTCCCTATTTTCCAGTCCTCCTCACTTGTTTTAGAGGAGGAAATACTTAGATTTATGGAGTGTTGTTTAGGAAAAGTTATGGACAGTGAGTGAGTCTTGTAGAGTGCCCTCTTTGGACTCTCTAACCCACACTCCACCCCAGCAGTTTGCTTATATACATCAGGATAAAGATGGGAATGCTTCAGATAAGGCTGATAGCCAAGTGTTAGCTATGATGAGCTCAACAAATATTGCTGTCATCATTAATTCTCAGGAAAATAATACCCTGGGATGTATTACTTGAAGAATCTATAGGGTAGAACTCTCTGCAGAAGATCCTGCCTTAATACTATTATTATTTTTAAAAACCTATGTTTTCATTGATTTCAGAGAGGGAGGGAGGGAGGGAGGGAAGGAGGGAGGGAGGGAGAGGGAGAGAGAGAGAAAAACATCAATGATGAGAGAGAAGCATTGATTGGCTACTTCCTGCATGCCCCACACTGGGGATGGAGCCTGCAACCTGGGCATGTGCCTTGACCGGGAATTAAACTGTGACCTCCTGGTTCATAGGTTGATGCTCAACCACTGAGCCATGCTGGCCAGGCAATTATTCTTGGATCTAGAAAATGATGTGTTAGAACCCAAAACTAGATTAGGTGTTATCATCCAAATTTTATATAAAAATAACTCAAATTTCCTCTGGTTGCAACTGAAGGTAGAGTTAGGCCTTATTTGTGTAAAACATGTCTTACAGAAGTTGATATGCTTAAGACCAAAAAAACCCCCAAAACAAAAAACACACACACCCACACACAAAAACAACAGTTGATATGTTTAAGACAAAAAAAGTCTCCATAGATGACACATTGACAACTTCTAAATTTGGCTTTAAAATTTTAAGTATATAATGCATGCCATAATTACTTTTAAATGTCATTAAAATTTTTTTGTGTTGCCATAAATTATAGCTTTATCTGGTACCACTGTACTCAGTAGAACAAAATGATAAAATCAACTGCATAAGGAGCTAAGCTGAAAATTAATAGTCTCCATGTTCACAATCTTTGCATAGATTTCCTATTAGCAACATGATTTTGCTAGTCTTCCTTCCAGCAACACATCCAGCCAATTTAGTGTATAGATCCTATGAGGCAACAGTTGATTCAATAAAATCAATAGTCGTTGCTAACCCATCATCCTTTGTTATAGGGCAAGGAGCCTACACTAGTTTCCTGATTTTTACCTTTGAAAAGTCTCAGTGACCCTGGGCCAATTACATTTAATTAATTAACGGACTTCAGTCTCCTCTTAAATCTTATCTCACTCTGAAACAGACTTTTTAATGGGTGCTGAAAAAAGAAATTCAAGAGCACAAACTAGAGGGCCATGTGGTATATTTTCACTTTTAATAAGTGAACTGTCTTTTCCTTCTTTTATTCCACTTAGCATTTCTTCTCAAAGGGGGAAAAAAATCAAACAAGAAACATGTGAAAAAGATGAATGGATGTGACATTCAGAGTAAGATTTTAATGGCACAAGGGCCAAGACTATCAGAGTTATGCCTTTTGCTTTCACAGTATAACTTGACAGGATTTCTGGATGTTGTTGCTAAAATGAACTTCATTAGAAGAAAGCAAAAATGCATGAATTCAAAGAAAATGTGTTACAGCAGAGTTATATTTGTTAAGGCAAACACAGCATAGTCAATATTTAATTAAGCTTTGTATTTTTCAGCGTTGGCCTCTCAGAGGCTAGATCCTTATTTCCATTAGTATTGGCTGTGCTACAAATGTTTTTGGAAGTCCTCTTTGAAGTTAAATTTATGAACCAGTTTATAAGGACAATGAGAAAACCAGCTTCATTTATTCAGAGTCATACCTTATTTAAACCAAAATTGGGACTTTTCATTGACAATTGACATTTCCTGGACCTTATTCACTACTCTGACTTCAAATTATTACTTTTTAAACATATTTTTGTTGATTTCAGAGAGAGGAAGGAAGAAGAAGAGAGAGATAGAAACATCAATGATGAGAGAGACTCACTGATTGGCTGCCTCCTACAGGCACCCTACTGGGGATTGAGCCAGCAACCCGGGCTTATTCCCTGACCAGGAATCAAAGTGTGACCTCCTGCCTGGTTCATAGGTCAATGCTCAACCACTGAGCCACACCAGCTGGGCCAAATTACTTTTTATTAAAACGTGCTGAAGGCCTGGGGTGGGGGGCGGGGGTAGGTTGGAGGGGTCAATGGGGGGAAAAGGGGGACATATGTAATACTTTCAACAATAAAGAATTATTTTAAAAAATAGAAAAAGACAAAAAAGGGGAAAAAACCTTTTAAAGAATCATAAAACATTACATATAAATATGCACTGTTTGAATTATTTAAATAAAATATTCATGTTACCATAATAAAGGTTAAGAAAGTTCCCCCAGCACTCCAGGAGTGTTGAATATATTATCCTGATCACAGGACACTCCTGTCCTATAGAGGTAAATGGTAGTCACTTCTCTATTTCTGTGGTCACTCTCACCATTTCTAATATATCCCTCAATACTATCATTCCCTAGTTTGCTTTTTGAATTTTATGTAAATGAAATCATATAGTATATTTTCTTCTGCATTTGCCTTCTTCTGCTCAATATTCTGTTTATGGGATACAAACTATGGCCTGCCACCTATTTTTATGAATACAATTTCATAGAGACACAGCCACCCCCATCATTTATATGTTATCTGTGGCTATTTGGGGATTACAAAGGCAGAGTTGAATAATTGCAACAGATTGTATGGCTCACATTGCCCACAGTATTTGCCACTTGGCTTTAACAGAAAGCTTGCCAACTCCTGACTTAAAGATATTATTTGACTCAATTTGCTAATATTTTGTTTAACATTTTTTGTAGTGATTTTCACGAGAGACATTGTACTTGGTTTTCTTTTCTGTAACGCCTTGGTCTATTTTTGGTTTCAGGATAATCTTAGTTTCATAAAATGATCTGGGAAGTATTCTCACCTTGTCAATGTAAAAATAGTGTTATTTCTTCCTTTAAATCTTTAATAGAATTTACCTAGGAAGCTAATATGGACTAATTTTGTTCATGGAGAAAATTTTAGCTATAAATTCAATTCCTTTAAACAGGTATATTCTTATTCAATTCTAAAATTCTTTATATGCCAGTTTTGGTAATTTCTTATATTTACTGAATTTATTGGGGTGACAATGGTTAATAAAATTATATAGGTTTGAAGTGTACAATTTTATAATATATCACCTGTATATTGTATTGTGTGTTCACCACCCAAAGTCAAATCTTCTTCCGTCACCGTTTATCCCCGCTTTACCCTCTTCTACCTCCCCTCACACACCCTTCCCCCTAGTAATCACCATACTGTTGTCTGTGTCTATGAGTTTTTATTTTCTATTTTTGCTTCATTCCTTCACCATTTTCAATCAACCCCCAAGACCTCCTCCCCTCTGACAGCTGTCAGTCTGTTCTCTGTCTCTATGAGTGTGTTTCTATATTGTTTGTTTATTTTGTTCATTAGATTACACATATAAATGAAATCATATAGTATTTATATTTCTCTGACTGTCCCATTTCACTTAGCATAATACTCTCCAGGTCCATCTATGCCATCGCAAAGGTATGGTTTCCTATTTTTATAGCCGAGTAGTATTCTATTGTGTAAATGTACCACAGCTTTTTTATCCACTCATCTACTGATGGGCACTTGGGTTGTTTCAGTGCTGCTATCAACATAAGGGTGCATATATCCTTTTGAATTAGTGTTTCTGGGTTTCTTTGGATATAGTCCCACAAGTGGAATTGCTGGATTATAAGGCAGTTCCATTTTTTTATTTTTTGAGGTAACTCAATACTGTTTTCCACAGTGGCTACACCAATCTGCAATCCCACCAACAGTACACTAGGGTTCCCTTTTCTCCACATCCTAGATAGCACTTGTTGTTTGTTGGTTTACTGATAAACACCATTCTGACAGGTGTGAGGTGATATCTCATTGTGGTTTTAATTTGCATTTCTCTGATGATTAGTGACATTAAGCATCCTTTCATATTCTATTGGCCATCTGTGTGTCCTCTTTGGAGAAGTGTCTTCTCAGGTTCTTTGTCCATTTTTTAATTGGATAGTTTGTTTTATTGGTGCTGGGTTGTATAAGTTCTTTATAAATTTTGGATATTAACCCCTTATCAGATGTATGACTGGCAAATATGTTCTTCTGTTCAGTGAATTGTCTTTTAATTTTGTTGATGGGTTCCTTTGCTGTGCAAAAACTTTTTAGTCCGATGTAGTTTCATATGTTTATTTTTTTCTTTTCTTTCCCTTGCCTAAGGAAGGAGACATATGAGAAAATATATTGTTATGAGAAACATCTGAGATTTTACTTCCTATGTTTTCTTCTAGGATTTTTATGATTTTGAGTCTTACATTTAAGTCTTTAATGCATTTTGAGTTTATTCTTGTGTATGGTGTAAGAAGGTGGTCTAGTTTCTGGTGGGGGGCAGGAGGGGGAGAGGCCATGATTCTTTGCCTCCTTATTTTTGGCTGCCTCTTTGTGTTTGTTTCTATGTAGCAGGTAGACTAACAAGATCAAGAATGTTGACTAATTGTTGGGTAACTCTCAGGTTTCCTAATCTGGTTCTCTTGTTTTCTCATCTGGGAGTATCACAGTTCAAGAGAAAATGGATGACCTAGATTAACCTAGGGGTAGATTCATTAGACCATCTAGAGGACTAATTAGAAAGCACTAAGTCCACACAGATCCTGTGAAGAACCACAGAAGATCAGAGCCAGAATGGATCATAGATACTGTTTAATCCAAGCCTATTAATCCACAAATGAGGAAACAGAGGGCAGTTAGGCTGGTGATGCCCAAAAGTCACCCATTTACCAGCTCAAGTCATACAACTAGCTTGTAGCCCTAAACCCTTTTACACAAAGTGTTCTGTTAATAAGTCATAGACAAATACTCAAAAATATTTATAACCACATAAAGCCATAAAAAAGAAATTTATAGGCTATAAAGAGAGATAGAAATGTACACATGAAAAAATGTGCTGAGATAAGCAGAATAAAAATGCATGTACATAGCATATAATCGGAACATTATTTGTATAATAAAAATTCGTAAGAAAGAGCCAGGTGGGTATACTTTTAAATCAGATTCATTTTTCTATTCTTAGATTTTGAGAAAGAGGTTGAATTGAGACTAATGGGTTAAAACTACAAGGAGGTGGGTAAGTTCCAATTTGTTATAAGGAAGAAGTTTTTACAGGTCAAAGTTGTCCAAAGATGGAAGGAGAGATGACATTCACCGTTAGAGGCTATTAAAGCAGAAGGTGGGGAGCACTTTGCAGGAACGTGGTGGTTGTACTGATTTTCAAATTCAGACAGGTTAGATTAGATAATCTGGGCAGATGCAGAAAATAGAAGGTTCAGAATTCAGGCCCATGGGGATGCCCTGGGATCTGTATTTTTAACAAACTACCCAAGCTATTCTCATGTTCAATGGGAAGGCATCAGACACCTGTAAGTAACTGTTCCAATTCAGGAGTCTATAGTCTTCTGCATGAGTTAATGGAATTAACAGCATTGCAATGGTAGTGAAGAATCCATATTCTCTCTTTGGTTTTGTCCCTAACAAGCTGTGTGGTTTTTTGAGTGTATTATATCATATTTCTGCAAGAATAAGTGAGACTAGATGTATCTTATGGCTCTTATATGCTAGGAATTTATGTTTCTGAGGGTAGCCTGGAAGAAACTAACCTTCAAAGTCCCTGGAAAATTCCTCATGACATTCAGGTGATGGAGAATTATCCTTGAATAACTGTCTATTACAGATGGGAAAGGCCATGCAACCTGGCTGGTTTCCTGGAATTGGCAGGCATTAGGCCCAGGATATGTCTACCATAGTGATTTTCAACCATTTTCATTTCATGGTGCAGGTAAACTAATTACTAAAATTCTGTGGCACACCAAAATATGTATCATACCTTTTGCCAATCTGACAAAAAGATGAAAGGTATAATTTTGACTACTTGTGTGGCCTTGAAAAAGTAATTTAGGCTCTTGAATTTATAGTTTCTTCAATTACAAAATGGCGATAATAACAGTTCCTATTTTATAGGATTTTTGTGAAGACTAAATGAGGTGTGGCTCTAGAATTATGGTTTCAGTTGATGCTGTGATTGTTGTTGAAAGAGCCCTCCTTATTACTTGCTTAGACTCCCTCATCTAACGATTCCCTAACTAGTCTCAACACTCCATAAATGTGTTTTAAATTCCAACTCCATAAACAAAACCATTTTGACTGAAACCTGGGATACTTTTTCATGCATTTGGGCCTATGAAAAAAAATTCTTTTTTCTACACCTGCAATTACTTTCCCCAGTTTTCTACTCATGTTTAAGGCCTAGTTCTAAAATTATTAATATGGTAGATAATTATAATAATGGCCTCCAATGAATCATGTCTCCCCAGGTCAACCTGACATTGCTACTCCTACACCAGGAGGTGGAGTTGGTTTCTCCCCCCTCTTCACTCAGGGCTGGTCTTGGGATTTGCTTTAAAGAATAGATTGTGGTGGACTTGACATTGTATGAGTTCTAGAGCCTCGGCTATAAGAAGCTTTATAGTTTTCATCTTCTCCCTCTTGGCACTCTGAGACTATCAGGCTGTGAAGAAGCCCAGTTTACCCTTTTGGGGGTACAAGGCAATATGGAGGAGAACCGAAGTCCCAGTTAAGACTAAGCATTGTTGCTAAACCAATGAGTGAGACCCACCCTGTGGCATCAACTGAACTATCAGATGAGTAGGGCCTTATTGGTGAGACAGGCAGAAGAACTGCCTGGATTGCCAATTCATGGAATCATGATCATGAGAAATAAAGATTCATTATGGTTTGTGGTGGTTGGTTATGCAAGATACTGATATACATTCTTAGAGAAATGTTCTAGATAAACTCAAGAAAAACTCACAATTCTCTCCTCTGGGCTTTGTTCATTCTTCTATTATAGCACAGAGCTCATATAATTATTGTTCTACCAGTGTCTGTTTCTCTCACTAACTTAATAGCTTTTGAAAGTAGAGACCAGGTTTCCATTCATCTTTATATCTGCTATGGCTATTCTAGTGCCTGGTACCTAGCAACTGTGGACATTTATCCCCCTGGTCATACACTCACCATTTTCTGAAATGCTTTCACTTGATCTCTGGAACTCATGGTCAATCATAAGTAAAACATTTTTATATCCTCCACTTTTCAGTCAATATTCCTTTCATCTTCTTATTCTTCCCCGGCGACCATGGTTCCCTGCAGCCCTCTTAGATGGCAGCTGTTTTGCCTCACATGCCTTATACATCATGGGGTTTGAAGGCAGGTAAGTGATCTCATGGCTTATGTTTCTGATGGCTTCTTTCAGACTGCCTTTATTCCCTCCCTCTTCTTTAAAAAAAAAAAAAAAAACCCACTCAGCTTTGACTCCCATGACATCAGATTAAAAGACCTAGACTTTTTGTTGTGAAAGTCATTTATTGATCCCTGGGCCTCTGTCTCTATAAAGATTTTAACCACAGATCCACAACCATCCTCTCTAACACTCTCCCAGTAGTGATTTCAATATCCAGATAGCTCAATCTACCAAAATCATGGCTACTTCTTTCAACTTGACTTCCTCTCTTCCACAGATCTTGTCCTTTATCCGATCTTAGTCATTTATTCCCTTGGTCATACTTTACTCGTTGTCACCACTAATATATTGCAACCCTAGATATTCCACTATCCAATCGCCACCTCCTATATTTTTAACTCTCTTACTCTCACCTCCAACTCCAAAACTCCTTTGCCACTGGACTTAAAATTTATTGTAATTACTACTCTTCACTGTTCCTTACCTATATCATTATTCAGTTAAAATTTAATGGTCAATCCTTTTGGTTGTTCTCTTCCTCTTTCTTGATTTATCATACTCTTATATTTGATATAGCCCTAATTAAGTCCAACTTTCTACCTAATAGGTGCCCATATCTGGAGAGCTAAATCGGCTGGAGAAAGAATTGCCTCTCTTTAAATTAATAAATGTTAATAATATCAAGAGAGTCCTTAATGCTACCTAACACTCAAAACTCTATTTCCCTAGCCAACTAATCTCTTTACTTTCCTAGATTTCTTTTATAGCTTCTAATTTCTCCCCAGACCTTCAGCATCTTACCCTCTTTGCTTCCCATATTACTAAGAAAATAGAAACAATTAGAAGAAAACTTCTAAGAGCTCCTACCACATTTCTCGCTTATTTGTACCTCTGTGTATCGATTATGAATCCCTTCTTTTTTCTATGAATAAATTGTACATCTTCCTAGCCAAGTCTTCCCACCTATCTATGCATTACATTCAATCTCTTACCTACTTGCTGATATCACTTCTTGAATTTTCCCTGTTTCTCTTGTACCACTTTTCCCTTTTGAGCGAGCCATTCTCATCATTATAAACATATTGCCACTTTCATATTATTTGAAATCCTGCAAGTCGTGACCCCCATTTACCCATTTAGATACTACTGCATTTCTTCCTTTTAAGGAAAATTCCTTCAAAGATGAATTACACTCACTTATTCAAATTGCTTTCTTCCCATTCTGACTTGAACCAACTCCAATGAGGCTTTTTGCCCTCAATGCTTCATGGAATGTGCACTCATCAAGGTCAGCAATCAATTTTGATGATGCTAAATTCAATTGTCGATTCTTAGTCCTAATCTTAGTTGATTTTTTTACATAGTAGATCAATTCTACTCTTCCTTGAATCACTTTCTTGAAAACTTGGCTTCCAAGAAACCATATCCTCCTGATTTTTCTTCTTGTCTCCAGCTACTCTTCCATTTATTTTTTAATATTTAAAAAATCTTTATTGTTGAGAGCATTACAGATATCTTCCCCCCACCTTTTTTTTTACCCATCGCTTCCCTTCACCTGGTTCCTACCCATCCCTAGGCCTTCACCATCCTAATGTCTGTGTCCATGGGCAGTGTATACACGAATATAGGTTCTTTGGTTAATCTCTTCTCCCTAAAAACTCCACCCCAAAACTACTAGATTTAATAAATGAATCTGGAAAAGTAGCAGGATACAAAATTAACATCCAGAAATTGACAGCATTTTTATACACCAATAATGAACTCTCAGAAAGAGAAACTAACGAGACAATCCCATTTACCATTGCAACAACGAAAATTAAGATACTTAGGAATAAATTTAACCAAGAAGGTAAAAGACCTATACTCAGAAAACTACACGACGTTGATAAAAGAGATGGAAGAAGGTACAAACAAGTGGAAGTATGTACTCCTCAATTACTTTTGCTGATTCATGTTAGCAGCCCACCACCACAAGCAGGAGACAGAACAGTTCCATTGCCTCCTAAAATTCCCTTGCACTATCCCTTTGTAGCACATTCTTCCCATAATTCCCAATCCCTGGTAACCATGAATCTGTTCTCCAGCACTATAGTTTTTGAAATGTCATATAAATGGAATCATACATTATCTAACCTTTGGAGACTGGCTTCTTTCACTCAGAAACATTACTTTGAGATTCACCCAAGTTGGTATAGGTGTCAATAGTCCACTCCTTTTTATTGGCGAATGAGCACACAAAACACACAACTGCACCCCCCAAAATAACGCAGAAAAACATTTTTAAAACCACTTCTTTTAGGAGTTCGAGTACAATAAGTTAAAAAACTTAAAGGCATTTTGTAGAATCTGAACATAAGACTTTCTTAAAGCTTTTATGAAACTAAAGTAAGTTCTTTAACATTTTTATGCTTATCTACATCCTGTAGGCCAGATTGCTGATGGGATAGCCTGTTTATTAATGCACTTGTTATTTCCCAGAATCCTTAATCTATACACAGAAGGTCTGGTCAGGCATGGTAAGACCATTCTGAGTTATCAGCAAAGAGTAGCCTCTTCCTAGAAACCAGGACCACCTTCAACTGTAAGAAGCATGTTGAAGGTACCATCTCTACTATTCACAAATTCTTAGACACCCCCCAGATCACAACCAAGGCTACACAACTCTTCAGCTTTTCCCTGTTGCCTCCAACACCTTTTAGAAGAATGTTTACCTGTGACAACACTGGGGATTTTGGAGAGAAAGCTCTTGACTGTTCTGATGGGCACACCCCCTGTCTTGTCATCTTGCATCTTTGTAATGATGTCTTCAATCTGAAAGAGGTTAAAGAAAAGAAGTGTTATTGTCTCCCACAAAGTAATAGTAAATGACACCTTTATAAATAGTCAAAATGTGGGAAGGCGCATGCCAACAATAGGTATCAGGAAATGTCAGTCAATACATAGAGTAGTAGGATCGTCTGTAGACCACGTGCTGTGGGTGGAAGGCTAGGGGATTACATACAATAGCATAAAGTATGGTCTGTAAGAATAACCCTCAGTTTAACAAGGTAAGGAGGGAGAAATACATAAGATTCTCAATAGGATCCAACATGGTTGTGGTGAAATCACTTCTCTTTTGCAAAATGGGTTCACATATACGTTCAACCATATGAAATTTCCATATTCAACCTAAAAATAGCAATTTCCTATAGTTTAACTAAATATCTTAACATGCTACTGTTAGAAAGTATAGGCAGGGCTGAAGAAGCTGGAGGACAAGTCTCGGTGGTTGTGAGTGGTGGTGTGAAGGGGGCCACCTTGAGCCAGGGCTAAGGTAGAGCAAGGACAGGATTCTCTCTTTTAGGACTAAAGAAGACCACACTCTCAGAGAAAGACCACGATGGGCTGTGGCCTGGAGCCAGGGGAAACCTTACTGATGAAACCAGATACTATGCACATACATTGAAAACAGAATAGAGAGAGGTGATGGACTCTCAAGGTTACAGGTGCCTAAACTGGGAAACCAGTTTGTTGCTAAGAATTTACAACCCTGGGCAGAAATCTTTAGAATAGGGTGCAGAAAAATCTGTAGTAAGGACTTTTTGTTTGGAGAGTTAAGCGGTGGGGTGAGGCGGGGGCGGGGGGCGGGGAGCAGCTGGAAAAGGGGAGAGGATAATGTTTAGCTTTCTCACACATTTTGTTTCCCTGAGCCACAAAGTAACTTTGAAACACCAGGATGGGTTTCCCGAGTTATTCCTTAATAGATTTTAAGTGTAGAAATTTAAACATACCTTGTCTAACATTCTAGGAATGCAATTTGAGGGTAAGTGAATTTCTCAGTCAGATGACCAATAACTTCTTTGAAATAAATAGATAACTTGCTAGAGACAAAGTTAGGATATCTTAATAATATATATGTATGTACATATACATATACACACACACAATAGGTAAAATATATTCAGAATTTATTGTGTGCTAGGTACCACTCTAAGTATTGCACACATATTACCCTATTTAATCCCCCTGATTATTTCATAAACTAGATTATACTATGATCATTATTTTTAGATTAAAATAACGAAGATTTAATGAGGTGTACCAATCAGGGTAGATAACATTAAGTTGTGGTAACAGATAACCCTCAAAATCATGATGGCTTACTAAAACCAAGTTTTTTTTTTTCTCTCTCCTGCTACAAGTCTATTACATACAAGTCACCAGGGGGACTGCTCACTGTCGTTACTCTGGGGCCCAGGCTGACGAAGCAGCCACCATCTGGGATGTTGCTGGTCATTGTGTAGGAGGGACAAAAGAAAATTCTGGAGAATCTTACACTGGCTATTAAATGTGAAAGCCCAGGAGTTACACAGAACTCATTTACTCACAATTCCTTGGCCAGAACTAGTTACACGGCACTACCCAACCGCAAAGGAGTCTTCTGGGTGCCAGGAGGAGAGGGAAACGGACCCCTGTGAGTAGCATGCGTGACCACCACAGAGATTAAACAACCGGCCCCAGGTCACACAGCTACCCAATTGTGGATCTGAGTTTGAACCCAGTCGTAGATCCCAGAGCTCAGGCTTCCACACACCTGGGTTGCTCTGCCAACTGATAAGATTCCAAAAAAACCCAGCCCAGAACGGGGACCATTCTCCCCTGGATATTTCTGGGTTTTCCTGAGAGGTACTACTAGTGAGAGGGTATCTGAAGCTTCTGACATCTTAGGCCAGCGGTTGCCAAACGGTGGCCCACGGACCCCTGGTGATCCGTGAGGCCTGAAAGGTTGGCAACCGCTGTCTTAGGCAATGGATGGATATGTCATGCTAGGAAAAAGGGTCATTCTCTGAAGACCTGCATTCTGTTAAATGACAGAAAAAGGATTGTCATTTACATTCATGTTCATAGTTTCAACTAGTGCCCCGCCTTCTGTCCTCTACACACAGCCCAACGATTTAGAATTGCTTGAGTATTACTGATAGTCAAGGAGAGTAATTCCTAGAAAAATGGACATTTTCAAAGTAATCTATGCTTTGATCTATTGTGCTATCTGAAACCCAACATTCGTTACATTGCTGCTTTTTAGGAAATGGCCTGAAAATCATGGGGAATTGGAGGGAAGCCAATATTTCAATTCGGTTAGAACCCTGACATCATTAGATGGTAATGATCTCCATTCTCTGCTGATGTGAGCTGCACTTAAAGATTAGTCTCGCCGGAACCGGTTTGGCTCAGTGGATAGAGCGTTGGCCTGCGGACTGAAAGGTCCCAGGTTCGATTCCGGTCAAGGGCATGTACCTGGGTTGCGGGCACATCCCCAGTGGGAGATGTGCAGGAGGCAGCTGATCGATGTTTCTCTCCCATCGATGTTTCTGACTATCTATCTCTCTCCCTTCCTCTCTGTGAAAAATCAATAAAATATATTTAAAAAAAAAAAAAAAAAGATTAGTCTCCATGATTCTCTTATCCTCTGTTTAGTTGCTTTATCACACCATTGAATCTTTATTATTATTATACTAGAGGCCTGGTACACGGGATTCATGAACTGTTGGGGGGCGTGGCCTGCAGGGATTGGCCTGCTGTGGGACCACAGCTCATCCTGGTCAGCTGAGCAGCTGTGGACCCGCTCTCTGAGTGGCTGCTCCCTGGTCCGGCATCTTCTGTGGAGCCAGGGCATTTGCCTCTCCAGAGGACCCGGTCGGGGCTGGGCCCAGGAACAATAGCACTGAGAGACGGCGGAGTAGGCCTCAGTCCTGTGGCGGCCATGAACCCGCCTCCCAGCCTCCAGGGTTAGCTCTGTAAGCCTGGCAGCAGCGCTGCACAGCCTACAGGCATCTGGAGGAGGCGGCAGGGAGTGAGGAGGAGGAGCTTGGAGCAAGGAGGAAACAATTGCAGCCCAGGTTCCTGCCCATTGGCCTGGGGTTCACAATGGGAGCAGCTGCTCATCCCAGTTAGCCGAGCGGCACTCCCACTGTGGTAGCGCACTGACCACCAGGGGGCAGCCCCTGGTGGTCAATGCATGTCATAGCAACTGGTCGACCAGTTGTTCTGGTCGTTCCACCATTGGTTGCTGGGCTTTTATTATATAGGACTAAAGGCCTGGTGCATGAAATTTGTGCAAGGGGGGTGTCCCCTCAGCCCAGCCTGCACCCTCTCCAATCTGGGACCTCTCGGGGGATGTCCTGGGGATCAGGCCTAAACCAGCAGTCGGATATCCCTCTAACAATCTGGGACCACTGACTGGCTCCTAACTGCTCACCTGTCTGCCTGCCTGATCACCCCTAACTGCCCCCTCTGCTGGCCTGGTCACCCCCAACTGGCCTCCCTGCCAGCCTGGTCACCCCCAACTGCCCCCACCCCCTGCTGGCCTGGTAGCCCCCAACTGCCCTCCCTGCCGCCTAGTTGCCCCTTACTGCACCCCCTGCCAGCCTGGTTGTCCCCAACTGCACCCCCCTCCCCCGCCAGCCTGGTTACCCTCACTGCCCCCATCTGCTGGCCTGGCTGCCTCCAACTGCCCCCCTGCTGGCCTGGTTGCCCCACACAGCCTGCTGCTTAGTCGTTTGGTCATCCCTCACTAACCCCCCTGCCAGCCTGGTCGCCCCACGCAGCTGTTCGGTCGTCCGTTCGGTTGTTTCGGTTGCGACAGTCGCTTAGGCTTTTATATATATAGATAAGTTTCAGGTATATAACATTATAATTCAACACCTGTGTAAACTACAAAGTGGTCACCCAAGCCCTAACTTCTTATGCTGGCCTACAATGTATGGAGAGGTATAACACTCATTAGAGGTCACAGCTGGATCAAAAGGACAATCCCCTTAACTGACCAGAAAGGGGTTATATTCTAGCAATAGTTTACAACATCAGAGGAATAGAAGAATGTTTCATTGGTCCCCAGTTCTTGATTCCTCCATATATTAATATACACCTAAATTCTGGCCTGGACTCATGGAGGGCAGAGGTTCTGCTTCTTGACTTTTTGGCTTGGTCATGTGTCTTGCCTGGCTAATGGGATGCTATTGAACATGATGTGAATAGAGGCTTTCAAGATACCTGCATGGTTAGGGTCACCCTTTTCTCTTGCCCTTCTGCAGCAGATAGTTGTTATTCCAAGGAAGGTGAGAGACATGTGGAGCAGAAGGGGCCCATCCCTGACTAAATCAATCAAACATCAGCTGCCCTGCAGGCTCATGAGGAAGAAATGAATGCTTATTGTTATATGCCACTGAGTCTGGGGTGGTTTTCTATGCAGCAAAATTGTGTCTACATGTTGAAATTGAGGCTCAGAAAGTTTAAGTGATTTATTCAAGGACACAAAGCTAGTAAATGGCAAAGCCAGGATCCTTACCCAAGTCTTCCTGACTCTAATTAATGCCCAAGCTCTGCCTATCAAATCTAAGATTTATCTTTTTATCCTTAACCAGTGCCTGCCAACATGCTTTTCAGATACAGACACTTAATACTGTTTGCATTGAAGGGAAAGTTTAGTTCAGTCCTGAGGGGGTAGAGCAGGAAACAGAGAAATTGATCCAGATAATCAGTTTATCAGCCATCTCAGGATTGATTTTGGCCCAATGACTGATGAGCTCAGCCTTCTCTCTCTTTGTCCCAAGGGTTTAGTTGGATTTATCTTGTACTGGTAGATCACATCTTCTGGGTTGGGAACAGAGAGATGGGAAGGCATATATACTTATATTTTCTTGATTGTTCAGGTCTATCTAACTTCCAACACCTTTTGTTCCTGAGGAAGAGTGACATCAATTCTCTGGCATTCTTTAATATGAAGTTCTGTGTCACTGGGGAGCTTGTTGGACCTAAGTTTCACTGTGCCCATCAGTTAGCAGGTGGCCCTTATCTGACAGCCAAGCGATGCAGAGAAACCACTTGGCCGGCTTGGCTGGTTCTGCCTGGATGGGTCACAACAACCAGGACGCCCTTCTCCAAGGAGATCCAAGCCCCACACTAACATGCAGGTAGAACATTTTCTAAACAGCAGGAGAAAATGGAAATCATTATACCATAGGGTGGGTTTTCTCTGAAAAGAGGAATATTATGAGATGGTAGAGAGAGTTCATTGAAATAGCTATGAAGTATAAGAGAGAATGAGGAAAAGCAATCCTCTCTTTTCAAACTAAAGCCACAGAAGGACAGCAGGACAGTAAGTCTGAGGCCTGAGAGAAATGCTGGTCTCAGCTTCACTGACTTGCTGTGTTGACCATGGACAAGTTACTTAACCTCTCAGGATGTCACTTCCCTCATCTCTACAGCAATAGCTCTGGTTGTTAAACAACGTTCCTTGTTCTAAAACACAAGAGACTTGTCTAACTTGACAAATGCAAGTTTGTGTCTGTGAGTAAAGAGTGGGACAGGTAATCAGACCTCGGGGTTCCCATTCCCCGTGTTGCCCATCTTCCAGGTGGATCCATGCAGAATGCTCCCCTGAGCTAAGAGGTGCAAGGTGTGGGGAGGGTGCTGGGAAGGACCACGGAGTTTTGATGTTTTGAGAAATCATTTTGGACAAATGGCATCAGAAGCCAGATCGAGACACGAGTCCAAGTGGCCCTGACACTGCTCTTTCTTGACCAGTCCCATGCCTGCTCATCTCTGCTAAGAGAAATGACAAAGGGCCAATATCAGTTTTGTTTCTAAAAATTAATTACCCAATGAACTAATTTGTTTAGCTCCTCCAATATTTCCTTAGTGGAAGATTTAAAAATGTTAAGACTAAGCAAGCTATGTTGTCGTTGTTTAAAAAAAAAATCCACCACAACTTTAGCAAAGAAGGCAGAGTATGCCTCAGGCATGAAGGTCTTTTTTATTGAAGCGTTTCAACTTGACTTTGCAATCACTTGCCTGTTTCTAGCACTAATGACTGTCAGTTCAGCTCCTGCATTTCATTAAGACCCCTTCTGTTTTCGTATCTGAGAATGAGTGAAAATAAGTTTTTGGACACATCTTATCAGCCCAGAGGCAGAAATCAGAACTGGCAAATGATAATCATATTTCTTAATCCAAAATGTGCATGCTTCATTGAGCATGCTCTGTCCCATATGTGTTCCATAGATTGGGCCTTTTCTCATTTTTATTTTTAAAAACACAGCACACTGCTATTGTCAACTTTTAAACATACTCAGCTTTACTTACTGGTTTAGTGGACATGTACTGAACACCTATAAAGGTAGGTAAAAGACAGAATCTGTCCCCCTTCATCATGGACTAAACTTTTTCAGAAAGGTTCAGGGATCTAGGCTCGCAGTTAAGGATGTGTTGGGAACAGAAGAGCCAAGTATGGGTTCTAAAGAAGCCAGGAGGTGAAATACTAAGGAGTATCACTCTCCGAGGTCCTTGGAAGGGGAACCATCAAAGACTCCCTCCATTTTTCATCATCCCACTCTAAAGCCTGTGATTTCAATGACAGGAGGGAAATTTTCAAATTCCTTGTACTAGCTATGATAATGGTTGAAATGCCAGTTAATTTGTTTTCAGTTAAACTTACTTTTGAATCACTGTATATGTCTAGTATGCTTTTGATAGAAAGTAAAAAAAGTGCAACCTCCAAACATGTAACAGCAATCTGTATGTGAGTGGCCACTAGTATACTTAACTCTATATGAATTACCATCATGGCCTTTCCCTCATGGTTGCCAGATAGCTACCCTAGTCTCAGGTATCACTTTTATGTTAAAAAAGAAGAAAGGTGGAAAGTGGAGAGTGTTGGTATAGCTGTACTTGTTCCTGGTATCCGGAAAAGCATATTGCTTCCCAGAATATCCCAACAGATCTCTGCTCTAGTCTCATTGGCCAGAACAGGGTCACAGGACTACATGTAGCTGCAAAGGAAGCTGGGGAAGAGGGTATTTAGCTTTTCCAGCCTCTACACCACATGGAAGCATGGGAAGGGGAGAATGGAAATGGGGTTAGCTTAACCAAATAATAATGTCTACCACAAAGACCCCATACTAAAGAACATTCATAAAGGATGGTTGAGCTGGCCTTGATTCCTCTCAGATCTGTTCTCCGCACTGCAGCCTGTGTGATACTCTACGAAAAATATGACCATTTAATTCCTCTCCTTAAAATCTATCTATAGGTTTCTCAGTGATTATTCTGTTATAAAATCTTATAGAACTCTCTATCTTTCCTCTGTATCACTTTAATTTGGACTTGCATTTTTCACTAGACTGTTTTTCTCACCATTTAATCTGAATAGTTGGTGCTCAGTAAATATTTATTGAATGCATGCATGCATGCATGAATGAATGCCACGAGTGTTATATTCTTAAAGAATTTTATCTTGGATTCCAGCATTGAATGGAATGCTTAATATATTAGGATCTCAGGGGTGTTGATACCTGTCCTTTGGTATGTACATTTTTAAGATCATTCTGCTTTGGAAATGGGTTAAATAAACAGAAGATTCCATAAATTTTAGCAACAGTGTTCAAGGAATTGCTCCACAGGCACCCAAGTACCAGTTGAGCTAGAAGTCAGTTCCCCAAAGTATCATACATGACATTCATTACCCAGGGCCGTGCCAGGGTAGAAGGATGAAGCAGCATTATTTGATTTGTCTCCTGGAGGCTTATTTTTATGGTTTTAATATTACCATATGTGGTGCTTCATAAATTACTTTTATAGAAAACATTCTTCCCCATGTGATTGAGGAGAAAAGCAGGCAAGAATGAAGTTCTAGGTCAGTGAACAAATGGCTTCTTGATGATGCTTTAGGGGGAATTACTTTCCCCTGAGCTTGGCTGGAGTAGCCAAGCATTAGAAGGCACTGTTTCTCTTATATAAGAATCTGTTGTTTGCTTGGAAACAAGAGCGGAGCAGATCCTTTGAGCAAACCACAGAATAAGGAATCTCTGACTGCAGAAGACCAGCTACAACGCAAACGAGGAAAATAAACACAAACTAGTGAAACACTCTAGCAATGTCAGAGAACCTAAAATCTCTATTACAATCTCCTCAAATTACCCCAACTTGAGTATGCCATCTGCTATTTATTGGGAGCCACCGCCTCTTTACAGATAAGCACACGGATGCTTAGGGAAGGTAAACTGTCCAAGGCCAAATGAGACTGATGAATAATGAGATTATTTGGATCCGACCCAGGCAGTCCTGCTCCAGAGCTGGCTCCTGGGATCACCACACCAGCTGCCAGGGCAGCTCCTGGGAGGCCTTGGTTCATGCAAGTAAGGCTTCAGCGGAGTGGAAAAAGATGTGGGAGATGGGGCCACATCCTATACTGAAAAATTCAATCCACAGTGTGGAAGGCAGAAGAATGGACCCCCACAAAGATGCCCACATCCTAATCACTGTGAATACGTTATCTTACATGGCAAAGGGACTTTGTAGCTGTGATTAAGGTTAAGGACCTTGGGATGGGGTGATTACCCTGGGTTATCCAGATGGGCTGTCTAATCACATGAGTCCTTGAAAGACGAGGACTTTTCCCAGCTGTAGTCAGAGAGAGATGTGACCATAGAGAAAGCATCGGAGAGATGGGGCTTTGCTGGCTTTGAGGAAGGAGGGAGGGTCCATAAGCTAAGGAATGTGGGTGGCTTCTAGAAGCCAGAAAAGGCAAGGAAAAAGATGGTCCCCTAAAGCCTTCAGAAAGGTATGCAGTTCTGCCAACCCCTTGATTTTAACACAGAGGGCCTGTCCTACAGAATTGTAAGATATATGTTGTCTGTAGGCATTCAACTCATGGTAATTTGTTACAGCAGCAATAGAAAACTAATACACACAGTGACCTTTCATGAGTAAATGTTTGGAAAATCAGTATTCTGCATTGTTTCCAAAACAGATTAGTATTTTCTCCTCCTGGGGAAGAACTGAGTGAATTTCCTCTAACTCCACTACTCTCTGCTCCTTTTGAACAGCTTGACAGCCAACCGGGAACTGAGGCAGTCTGCTTGGGGGAAGAAGTCAGGGATAAGGACAGGAGAGATATCTGTCTATAACCTGAAGTAATTGCTTCTGTGGCATTTGACATGCCTCAGGTTTTGATCTATCTGGGACCAATTAGATGGGTGGCTCAGAGGTTATTTCCAGGAGCTTCTTAAATGGGTCACAGTAGCTCATTAATTAACTCAAACACCACATTCTACATATGGAAAAACGAATATCCTTTCTCCACCCCCCCGCCCCATCTCAAATTTTACCTGGCCACATGCTTCAACCGAGCCCACCAAGGAGAATTGTAGAAGGAATACCACGTGGCAGCATAGCTCAGGTAACCAGGCAGAGCACCGTAACATGCTCCAGATTTGAACATGAGGCCGTTCATATTAAGTTCCTACAGAAATATTCTAGTTTTAACATGTATATCACTTCCCGCCTTACTGAAGAAGAGAGGTCAATATCTGTGTTTCCAAAGAAAAACCGGTCCTGGAATATTACATTTTTTTACTCCTGGAGAGGAGCAAGGAACATAGACCTTGTCCTGCTTCTGACCCCAAGGACACCCTGGACTCTGGAATCACTTGTCCTTTCTGACTCTTCCTCAACACCGTGCCCTACTCCAGGCTTACTAACGGAACTGGCAGCTGGAGTGAATTTTAGAGCTTAGAAAACTTTATGTAAATCATCTCCTCCTCAAAAGCCCACTGTGGCTCCCTACTGCTACAAAAGAAATGCCAAGTTTCTGACTATGGAATTGAAGGTCTTCTATCACTTGGCATCCAACTACCTTTCCAGCCTAACTTCATGTTTAAATGGGGAAGTTGCTGTCTACCCCACACAGCCACCAGGAGGAAGAAGAGAGGAAAAGGTTATATGCAGAGCACCCGTGTCTACATGAAAAGGGCCTTCTCCTTCCTCTACTTGTGGGTTAAGGAGTCGCATGGAACCAGGAGGCGGGGAGGAGAGATGCACATGTGAGAAACTACCTGATTTCAGACAGTGCATGGATCCCGGACTACTAGACTCCAGAACTTTGAGGCAATAAATGTATGTTGTTTAGGCTACCCGGTCTGTAATATTTTGTCTCAGCAGCCCTAGCAAACTAATACACCCCTCATGACTTTACAGATTACAGAAACTGGTTTTCAAGTATTTCTGTTAAACATGTAATGAAAATGACTTCCTCTCATGCTCCCTTCCTCTCCTCTCTCTCTTCCCTCCGCATCCTACCGCCCCCTCCCCCTGATGGTGACTAATTATTTCCAGATTAGACAGTGTTCCACATGCCAAATGGACTAATTTGATGTCTTGCATTTTGTGTGACTTCCAGGAAGCCACACGCATACTACTTCAAAGCTCTGGCTTTCCAAAAGCCGAGACTATGTCTGACATGAGGGCTGGGAATGAATTCCAGATTCACCAACTGCATTCAAAACCAGAAGGGGGAGGAAGACGCTGGTTTCCAGAATCAGGAGTGAGGAATATCATGATTAGCGTTGGCCTTCTGTTGACTCTAAACTACCTGTAATAAGGAATAAGTGTTGACTCTTACACTTAGCGTACACAGGTAGAACACCACACAGTTTGAGAGAGAAGTGATTCTGCAGCACAAATTAAGATATTTTGCATTTGAGTCAACTGAAGACTTACAATATAATGCAGCAGCAGCAACAACAAAAAAGTTAATTTGTTCTTAGGATGAATGAACAGAAACAGTGCGTGGAAGAGGCCACATTAGGAATAGACCACGTTCCCTCTGCCACCAGACCAAGAGGAACCTCCACAAACTGTAGTGAGCGTAAGAGCATGTGACCTAGATCTCGTGACAGCATGAGACGGCAGGGGTAGATGTTGGCATATCTATCAACTGAAGTCAAACCAAGTCCCAGCAAAGAGCGTGCTTGCGCTGCAAATGCAGATTCTGAGCGAGCACCGTGGGCCTGGGCTCTCTCCATATGGGGGTCCTGGGCCCGCCACTGTGCAGCTCCAGAAGCACTGCCCGAGCCAACGCCCGGCTCGCCGGAGTCACTTAGTACCTTAGAGTGCAACCACGTCAGTTTGGAAAGGAAACTTGTTCACCTGTGAGCCTCATCCTCTCTAGGATGAATCAGGTCATCAGATGAGCCAACTCTCACCAGGGAACCCGGAGAACAGGACCACCCAGAGGGCTGGGGACACGGGAGGTGGGGGGTGAGAGGAGGGGTGGAGTCTGAGGCTTGAATTCTAAGGCAGGCAGGCCCAGGTGAGGGGCTGCAGGTGAAAGGGTGTGGGTGGAGGTGGGATAAACTAGCCCCTTTAGAGCCAGGTTCATCCTGTACCCCACCTTTCTTTGGGGGCAATTGGGCCTGGGTGCTAGGGGTTCAGCATGAGCCTCCGAGGGGAGGGGATTCTGGCATGGTTGGGGGGATTTTTAGTTCTCAGATTGCCAGGCCCTGAGGGGAGAATGGGTGTACAGGAGGGTGGAGGAATGCTGAATGGGGGTGCCATAAAGGCTTCACCCCAAAGAGCCCGCAGAGTGGCTTTCTGCATGTGGTGTTTATCCTAAGCCACCCTGTGATCTGGGTTACCTCTCCACATTTTTGCAGGAAGTATGTAAGACAGATAATCCTCGTTTCCCAGAAATCCTGGAACCTCAGTGGGTGCTATTGGGTTTCTGGATGTCTTCAGGCCAATCCAGAGCATCACTCCTCCCTCCTGCCTTCAAGGTCAAATGATGGTTCCACGGGGGAGGGTGGAGAGCTAAGAAAGGAGAAGTGCTCCCCAACCACCTCCCCTGTGGCCTTAACCTCTGAGCCACCTCTCTTGCCTCTTCCCCAGGTTAGTGTAGGGTCCAAGTGATGTAGATGGCAGCTCCTTCCAGAGCTGACAGGGCTGTACCTGGTCCAGCACCCAGGCCAATGCCCTGGGGAAGGGTGGGGTTCTGCATGAGCCTCAGCGGATGGGGTTCTGGTGTGGCTGGGGGATTTCCAGCACCAAGCCTTGTGCAGAAGGACAACAGCATTGAAAACACGGGTAAGCTCTTTCAAAAATGTCCTTTTTTGTCCCTGAAGGGCTTCCTTTTGGACACCAATTACATGCTGGCTTTGACATTGTCCATGGGCATGGAGAGCCCGGGAGGTGGGGGGGGGGGGGGGCGGCGAGGGATAGGGGAGGGGATTGCGGAAATGGAGAGAAAAGTGCACATCCAACCTGCATTTGTTTGCGATAATGCATGTGCAGTGGAGAGAGAACGCCCATTTGATAATAACTTCTGACAGTTAAAAAGCCTTTGCCAACATGTAGGTCATTTTGGGATGCAGAGATTTGATGTGAATAGAAATGTGGTGTGTGTGTGTGTGTGTGTGTGTGTGTGTGTGTGTGAGCGGCTGTGTGTACTTGTTACCTTGCAGTGCTGGAAATAACACTCAGCCAGTAGGCGGTTAGAATTCAGTTGCTCCTCAGCAGGGAGGAACGAGAGCCCTTTTCGGGGAATGTGATGGCAGAGGTGCTGGCCTCCCTGAGGCCACCGGGCACGTTGGAAAGGGCTCCTTCCCTCTGTTTCTAGCACACGGCTTGGGTGCCCCACTGGGGTCCAGACTAAAGCCCTTTGGAGTTTGAGCCCCAAAGCCAGCTGGAGAAGAGACAGTGTGCAAGTCTAGCAACGCAGTGAGTTTCTGGGAGAAACGTGACTTTGACAGTGGAAACTGTCAGTGAGGAAAATACGGTGGTGGGGACTGTGTCCAGAGGCCAGAAAGAAGAGCAGAGCTGCCCAGAGCTCTGAGCACTGGCAGACGCAGGGGTGACAGTGATCCCCACCAGACGGGGAGGCAATAGCATCCTCCCAATGACACACCAGTTAGGTTCTGACCCGCCCCCTCGTCTCCCCATGCCAGCTGTGCTACCTTGTGGCTCAGGGAGGAGCTGGGTGCATTCCCAACTGTCTGTTCAGTAGGGAAGAAAGCATCTTTCTCAGGAAGAAAGCATCCACAGAGACCTCTACCTGATTCAAGTTCATGATATTAAGAGCTTTTCCCCCTAAATTATAACCTGCTACGAACAGTAGTCAGATTACTGTGCATCCTCCAAGCACATCCCATTCCCAAGGGGGGGCGGGCAGATGAGTGGGGTGGAACTGGGGTCTGAGATCCACAATGGGGTGCAGCCCCCATGGACCAGGAGGCAGAGTGCTCCTCCCCACCCCCCATGGGGAGAGTCTGGTGTGAAGGTCCCTGCGGTGCCTCCATCAGGTGCTCTTTACACCGCGGGGAGGGCGTGTGCTTAAACTGTCAATTCCCACCCGGAACCTCGCCTTGCCCACTAGCTGTGTAACCCTGGGCAGGTCTGTGCCTCAGTTTCCTTCTGCGAATCAAAGGGTTTTGACAGCTCCTAAGACCCTCTCCAGCTCTGATCATCTCTAAGGCTCTTCCTCCAAATCCACAGCTTGTCACCTCTCCTAGGGCGTCAGGGGAGGCTGCTTAGGGGACACGCAGGGTGGGCACTGGGAGAGGAAAGTTCCCGCCTGATCCTCTCCTTCCTGCACAGCCTCTTCCCTTCCTCCACAGGACGGGACGGGAGGCGCAGCTGAAAGGTGGGATGGCCACACACTGGCCCCTGGCGCTGCTTCTCGGGAGTGTGCAACGTGCAGAAATTCAGCTCCTCGCTGCTCCCTGCCCCAGGGTGAGAGGAACCGGGGTCCTGCCCCATCCTCTCCAGGGCCTTATGGTTCCCAGCACTGGGTGAGGACGGGTGCCTCCCTTCTGGGGTTCCAAGCCACAGATGTCCAGTGCTGCCGCCCCCCCGCCCCCAATTCTCCCACAGGTCCTATTTCAATCTTCATTTACCTCATCCTCTCTCTCATTTGCTCCAAATTCAGATGGGAACTGGGTGTGTTATTAAGTGGCCTCTCTAAAGTCCCCCAAATAACCCTGGAAACCTACTGCCTGGAAACATCACCAACTCTCTCTCTTTTGGCAAAGACTTCAGGGCCCTGCAGAACTCTGCCGTAGTTTGCGAGCCATCTGGAGCCTGTAGGAGCTTAGTTCAAGTTGTTCTCAAGGAGACCTGCTGCCGGCAACAGCCCACAGTGTCCGCCCCGCTCCCTCAGCCACGTGGAAGCTCGGGCTGCAAGCGGCACCTCCAAAGTCAGGCTGAACCGAGTTTAGCCGCCTTGGCCGCCCAGCCAAGGGTCCACTGTGTTAAATAATCCACAGGCTGCTTCTGGGTGTGTAAACACAGCCCGGGCTAACGGGCTAACATGGGCCTGAGCCTACAGGTGATTTCACGCATCATTTAACTCTTTGCATTGCCGAGGAATGCAACAGAGACGAGATAATCAGAATAACTTCATCTTTGTAAATGGAACAAAATATTGCAAGCTAACTGTAAAAGCAGCATTCACCTGGGCAGCCCACGGAGAAAAACAAACGCGGGCCTTTGTTACAGTGATAACTGGTACACCTTCCCTTTCTCTCGAGCGTTTCTCAAGTCCAGTGGGAGGTGCCCCTTGCCCTCTGCTCCCAAGTACCCAGAGGCAGGGAAAGAAAAGGAGTGGACAGGAGAGACAGAGAACACAACAAGGGCTGTACACCCTTGACCTTGGAGCCTTGGTCTGAAAGGAGCCTTGAAGCCTTGAGGCAGGAGTCCCTGCCTGTCACTGCGTGGAAATGCAGCCCCGGGGGCTGTCTGCCCAGCAGTTGTCTCCAGCATTGAGCTATCCCGTTCGACCCTCGGTAATAACCTCTTAGCCAGCAGATTGCAAATGAAAGCTGATAAACTGCTATCTTCCGGAAGAGAAGGGTTCACAGCTCAAGGCAAGCAGCTCACTGCTCTTGAACAACAGGGTGGCTTCAAGCCTCGGGGTGGTTTAGCACCGCCAGCCAGTGCAGGTGCTACGGGCAAAGGTGACAGGTGGCTCCATACCCCCTTCTTGGGTCTTCTAACCTTCGCTGTTGGCCAGGCGGCCTCCTGGCTGCGTCTAGCAGAATCCGGGGCCAGTTGGCTGGCTGGAGCACTTCCCTCTGCAGACCGCTGCTCCATATGGACTGAGCTGAAAGCCTGGCTGGCAGGGCCAGCAGTCCTGTCTGCATCATCTACGATACACGGATTAATTGCGGGGCACGGGAAGCCCTGCTCCAAGGCCCGGGCAGACCATGGGCCTTTGGAAAGAGTGCAAACGGACAGAAACTCTCATGTTGTCCGGGAAGAGGAAACAACCAAAACTTGTAAAATGTCATCGCGGGAAAAATTCCTTGCGGGTGTTTAGTTGAAAGCTGAGATGGAACCCCTGACACCCCCATCTGGCCGGGAGCCTCCAGGGCCCACGCAGGGCTGCAGGGAGAGGTTTGGAATTCATTCTGAGAAGCACGCAAGATGAAGTTGAGATGTGGGCTCTGCGGATCTGAAACGAAATATCCCGTCACTAACACGGGTGTTTAAATCCCACCACTGACTAGTAGCTGAGCCATACGAAAGGCTACTGCCCTTGCACGTGAACCAAGCTCAGGGAGACACGTGGTGGAAACCTTGCTCTTCCAGCCAGCCGACACCTCTCTGGTTCGGGAAGGGAAACCTATGCTGAGAAGGTATGCATCCTCCTCAGGGACCCCGTTCCTCCGGTTCATGAGTGCTCAGGATGCTGCTGGCCTCAGGGAGCACACAGGCTCTCAAACGCTCCCTCCACAGTCACATCCACCCCCACAGGGGAGGGTGCAGCGAGGCACGCCACGTGAAGAAGGGACGGCTTGGGAAAGCTGCTCTTCTGCAGACGTGTTGTTCCTTCCGGGGGCCACACTCACACCCACTGGCTGTGGGTTACACCCATGTGGCAGGCATCAGACGCTTTCACTGTCATGGGCAAAGACCGATAACCGGGAGGAGTGGATGGGAAGGTTTAAAGCCTCTGTCCAGGGCAGGGTCCCAGTGGCAGGTGCTAGCAAGGCTCCCGATGCTGGAGAAACGTTTGCACCTGCAACATCAGTGCTTCACTAACATAACCCGCGCACCAGCCATGCCTGATGCTGTGGAGGACGCGAATGCATGTGATACCAGCAAGGGGTTTACAGTTCACCACGTAGGAGTCCTTACACCACCTGGAGGTTTGATCCCGAGACCTCTGACCTCTGACCTCTGAATTCCGTGTGTAGAGAAGTCCAAGGTGCTGAGAAGAAAGGCAATTCTTAAATCCCCATTGGGGGACAGTCCTGCAGGTTCCTTCCCCCTCAGTGTGGCCATCTCTCCTTTGCACTACAGGTGCCCACTGCCCTCATGGCGGTCCCTGCCTGCCCCCCAGGACCCCTCACTTGGATGCCCCACTTGATGTGCTCTTTACCAAAAGTGCTCCCACTCTATGGTTTTCGCCACTAATGACACTTAAATGAACCTAACTCAGGGCCTGTAATTCTATGACCCTCCTCTTTTCCTAAAATGAAAAACAAAACTGTAATTCTAATTAATTGACACTTGCCTTCCTTATGAGAGAATTTGCACAGGGACCTCTGGACATCAAATGCCAGTTTAATCCTGCGCAGAAGAGCCCCTGCTTGGAGCTGCCCTGTGCTTTTGTGAATATTCCCTCTGACTGGGCAATGCCGAGTCTGCTGGCATGCTGCCTGGCACCATGGAAGGCGAGGGTCCCAGAAACCTGGCACGGGGCTGCGGTTGGAGGTTCTACTTGGTTTATTGTTCCAAGATTTCACCAAATTACCATTAGTGACAGGAAGCACGATGGAGCATGCACGCTGGTGTGTGCATGCACGTATGTGCGGGTATGTGTGTGTGTGTGGGCGCGCATAAGGGGATGTTAGCAAGCAAAAGAATTTTTACTAAAACTTTCCAACAACTAAAATAAATAAGTGTATGTGAGTGTTGTGTATAGTTCACATTTTTTGGAGTCACAGAAACATTTAAAATGTCTCTGCTTTTTGTTACTTCTTGAATCTCACCCTATTTTTCCTCTTGTTCCCAACAGCCCTGGACCCTCGGGCAGTTTGCAGGGGGTAGGACTGGCCATGGTGATGCCAGTGTTTCTCCTCCTTGGTATCCTGTCCACAGTGAATCTACGTGGCCACCAGTTCACTGGGCGGGGGGGGGGGGGCACTTCATTAGTCCTGCTTACCCTCTTCGCCTCGCTTCCTACTGTTGGGGTCCAGCCTCAGCAGGTCCAGGGGTCCCCAAAGGTGTGGACGGAGTCGATGATGAAGGAATGACACAGAGACAGCCTTCAGTTGATCAGCAGCCTAGCCAGGATCTCTAGCCAGGAACTCCAGCCAAGTTCTGGTTAGGATCTGATGTTTATTGTCTTGTTACATCTGTACTTATACCAGTCGATTTTAATCCTGTCAATTTCTATTGCAAAGGTTAGGGCATTTCTTATCTCCATTCCAGGGAGTAAAGATTATGTAGCTTAAGCATGATTGTTTGTAGTTAAAGTGATTAACTACCCGCCTGGCACTTAGTTAAGGGGTTTTATCCCCTCCCTAACTTCAGGGAAAAATCCCTACCTGGGGAAACAACCTTTCTCGGAGAGGTGACCTTGGTTAAAACACATAGCGCCAAGAAGGGAAGCAAACATATTAAGAACAGTATGCTATACACGCCAGGTCCCTTGAAACATATGCTCTGCAGATGTTTCTTTCCTGCAGCGACTGTGTCAAGCAGCAAGGATGGACCGGCTTCCAGCATCCTACCACAAATGGCTTGGTACCCTCGTCACGAGTCACTGTTTCATCTCCCTGTTCATCTGTAAGGACTGTGAAGGTAGGGAAATCTGTTGCTCTTTGCATACAGGAGCAATACTCTTCCAAAAATATTTGTTCAGTGCCCAATATGTATTGGGTGCTTGTCGAGACTGACTTTAATGAGCCCGGACAGCACCTCTGCAGAGTAGCTGTTCCCATTTTAAAGCGCTGCCAGGGAAGAGCAGAGGAGGAATAAACCCTCTCCAGTGACACACAGCTGCTAAGTGGCAGTCGGTAGCGGCAGGGGCAGGGGCCGAACTCAGGCATCTGCAATCCAAGGCCAGCAGCTTCCGTCCTTTCAATCTTATTCTAGTTGTGCCAATGACTGGTTAGCACCTACTCGCCTCTTGAAATAAAAAGTGATACTTTTACAACAGGGAAAGAAGTGTGCCTGACGAGGTGTAGACGGCTCTCCCTCTGGCTTAATGATGCGAAGGAAGCCAGATGTATAAGTCATTCTCTTATTATAATTACAAACCCAGCAAAGCACCGTTATGCAGCTTATTAAATTGTAATTCTTAGATGTGACGTACTTAATCCTTGGACAAAAGAGGTGGATGGCCTGTACTAAACAACTAACTACATGCAACTGCCAGGCACCGTGCAGGCTGCTCTCCGTGAGGACCTCACGCAGCTCTGATCACACCCTGGGGGCGGGGGTTATGATCACCCCTGCTCCCCAGAGATGGAAAGTGGGGTGCAGTTTGCTCAAGGTCACAAAGCTGGAAATAGATGTAGGATTTGAATTGGGATCTAAATTAATTTAAAATCAACTTTTTGAATAGGTAACACATGTATAGGATACAAAATTTAACAGGTAGAAAGGGGATACAGTAAGAAGTAAGCCTACTTCTCGCCACTGACCCCAGCCAAGTCCTCTGTCAAGAGGCAGTCACTGTTATCTGGTTCATGGGTATGTTTTCAGTGATATCTTATTCATATACAAGCATACACTGTATCTATAACAACCGTTATCACTGTCATTAGTCACAGTCATGGCAGCAGACCCTACGGTCCGGTCAGCACTTCTTTTCTTGGAGGTCACACCCTTAAAGGACATAGTACTCCTCGCTTTAGGTTGACCAGATCTTTGAGGTAATGAGTCTATATTGATCACCATTCAGTTTATAATCTTTTGTTCTGACAAACAATGTGGCAATGACTAATTTTTTTCCCAACCCACAGACTTTATTCAGATTTCACCCTCTGTCTTACTTGCCTTCTGCAGTAAGAATTTTTCAGGCCCAGGATCCGATCCAAGACCCCCTCCCCGCATTGTGTTTCAGTTGTTAGACTTCCTTCATCTGGATCCGTCTTGGTCTTTCTTTTCCTCTCAACTTTGACATTTTAAAGAGATGGGCCAATTATTTTGTAGAATGTCCCTCGATCTGGGTTTGTCCAACACTTTATAGGTGGCAGGAATACCATGGAAGTGACACTATGTTCTCATTGATCCTATCAGGTGGCAGGTGATTGAGACTTGTACCCATATGGGTGATGTTAACTTTGATCACCAAGCATTTCCTTCTCCCTTATTTTTTTACTTCTGTCAATATGGACCCATGCAATTTGATTTTATTAAATAGGTTATCATCCATTACTATAGTTACTTATTTTGATGCTCAGATTGTCCCAGATTTGGCCAGTGGGAGCTCCTTCCAGCCGGCTTCTGTGCCTGTCATTCTTTTTTTTTTTTTTTTTTAAATATATTTTATTGATTTTTTACAGAGAGGAAGGAAGAGGGATAGAGTTAGAAACATCAATGAGAGAGAAACATGGATCAGCTGCCTCCTGCACACCCCCTCCTGTGGATGTGCCCACAGCCAAGGTACATGCCCCTGACCGGAATCGAACCTGAGACCCTTCAGTCCACAGGCTGACGCTCTATCCACTGAGCCAAACCGGTTAGAGCAAGTGCCTGTCATTCTTTGAACACCTTTTTGCACAAGATGGTCCAGGCTCACTCTCCCAGCCCTACCCCTGGACTCAGTTATTTAGCTAAGGACCCCTGGTTCTTTTTAGTGGGGACTGATGGTCAGAACCCGGAATCTGGAAGCTAGGTGTGCTCATTGCCACTGAGGTAACAGGCAATAAATATTCTTTCGTACACACAATGGCACACAAGAGCAATGGAGAATAGATTCCTAGAAGTGGACTTTCTGAGTCAGAAGATACATACAAATGACGTTTTGGTAAATATTGGTAATTTGTTCCTAATACACATTGCAACAATTCATGGTCCCATCAAAAATCTATGTTGCCAACAATGCATACTTAAAGCTTTTTTATTCTTGTCCATCTGAAATCTGGTAGGTTTTTGGAAACTTGGCATCTCTCAGTAGTTATAATGTGCAATTCTCTCATTTTGAGTGAAATTAAGCATTTTTTTCAAGTGTTTTCATTATGAATATTTCTTTTTGGGAAGTACCTACTTTCCCTTCTAATACCTGAATTTTGTTTAAAAGTTTATATACATAAAATACACATATAATTATATATGTAAAACTAATGTACATATACATACAGGATGGGGCAAAAGTAGGCTTACAATTGTGAGTATGCAAAACAGAGTTTATTCTTGTATTATTATTTATTAACTAGTGGCCTGGTGCATGAAATTCGTGTGTGTGTGGGGGAAGGGGTGTCCCTGCGGGATCGGGCCTAAACCGGCAGTTGGACATCCCTCTCGCAATCCGGGACCGCTGGCTCCTAACTGCTCACCTGCCTGCCTGCCTGATCACCCCTAATCACTCTGCCTGCCGGCCTGATTGCCCCCAACTGCCCCCCCCCCCCCCGACCAGCCTGATTGCCCCCAACTGCTCCCCTTGCTGGCCTGCTTGCCCCCAACTGCCCGCCTCTGCCAGCCTGCTTGCCTCCAACTGCCCCCCGCTGCCAGGCTGATCACACCCAACTGCGCCCCCCCCCCACCCCCCCCGCTGGCCTGATCGCCCCTAATTGCCTCTGCCTCGGCCCTGCCACCATGGCTTTGTCTGGAAGGATGTCCGAAGGTCTCCTGGTCTAATTAGCATATTACCCTTTTATTAGTATACGTTATTGTATTTTTTCCATATGTAAACCTACTTTTACCCAACCCTACATAATCTTATGCTTTTTACCTTGCCATATTTAATTATACTTATACATCAATTACTTGGTTTATCATGTTTAAATTAGATCCTTTTATCTTCCTCTATAAAGTGAGAAATCAACATATACCACCTATTGCATTCTCTATCCTTAATATTATCTTAGCTATAATATTTATATGCATTAAGTGCTTATAACATATCTTTTTCTATAACTAAAAATTTCCATGTTTATTTTAGACTTAGTCCAAAAGCTAAATGGATCCAGTGTTCACTGGAAGTTCTCATGCCAGGGTTTCCCCATCTCTCAGCTAGTCTTCCCTTTAATAGCTTTTTAAAGAATGACTCAGGGGAAACTATCTTCTCTGGGTTCTTAAATGTTGGACAAGTTTTATCTATTGACTTTTTATTTTGAATGACAGTTTGGCTGTGTACAAAAGTCTTAGCCCACACACTTTTTTTTTTCTTTCACTGATGGCTTCATAGGAATTATCTTTCCTGTCTTTGAATGTGTCTATAGGAGAGCTTCAGGCTTGCCTGACTTTTAAAAAATTTTTGGCTTGTTACTTGATATTCCTGAGGGATTGACCAAATGATTATTTCTTATTTCCAAAGTTTATTAATACTCTTAAGATATAGCATAGTGTTGATGACTCTTAGCAAATTTTCCTGGAACACAGTATACCCTTTCAACCTATACATTCAAATCACCTTTCATTTTTTGAAAGTTGTGTGCAATTATAACTTGGATTGTTTTTTTCTTGTGTTCCATTTGTACAGTTCTTTTCAGAGATATTTTATTATGTATCAATGGGTCTTATTTGGCACCCAACCTACCATTTTACCTCTAATCCTTTTAAACTGCTATTTCCATTTTATTGGCTTTGATAATCCTGTCTTTCAGACCCCATATTCTGTTTCAGCAATGTTTATATCACTCTGTGCTGCTTTAAAATCATCCTATCTGTGATGATTTTCCTCCTTCATTTCTTTCGTGAGCTATATCATTTATGTTTCTTTTCTTCTCGTTTCACCATATCATCCTTGACCTTTTTATCTCTGTTTTTGAGCTCTTTGGTGATTTCTTTAATTTGTGTGAGTTCATGGTCCTATTATTTTATCATTTGCCAATAGTGAGTGTTCTGCATTTACCATTTGTTTTCCAGGTTCCCCCACTCCTTTCCTATTGCAGTATCTTTGTAGTAGCATTTGTATGTTATAGTATCCTGTGCTGATTTCCTTTTTATTGACACTCAGAAGAAGTTTGTGCTGGGTAGGAGGCAGGACATACTTGGGAGTTGGTAAAAATTTGCCCTGATTTACTATGAAATCCCTTTGCAACTGCTTGTATGTTTATGAGTTCTTTTAGCCATTGCTTCCTATACCTTACAGGCTGCAGCCACCCCTTCCCAGCAGACAGCTTCCTCTATTCAAGCATAACTGTGCATTTCCTTCTTCAGCTTCATCTGCTGCTATAGATGAAGTTTTGGTAGGTTACAAGGATGCTTCTGTTTGTACTACTCTTGCCATTTTTCAAAGGCTTGTTGGCTTCATCCTTAGGGTATGTCTACTCGGGAGGACCAATTTTGGAGATGTGTTTTCTGCCCACTTGTTCAGAATCTCCAGGCTGGTCACAGTCATCTTCTCTTAGCTCTTCCTGAACTCCTGCTCCAATGCACTTGGCTAGCCCTACGTTATAAATTGTCATTCATAGGTACAGAATCTCCTAGCTTTATTGAAAATGAAATGTATGCTTCTCACTCTTGTTTTTCTGTTTTATGATTTTTCAAGGGGAAATGGAAAGAGCTTTCCTTCTGATGACATCTTGAAATTTAAAGTGTGCCATGCCGCTTTTACTGCTCCCAGGCCTATAGCATTTAGAACAAATGTTTAGCATTTAGAATAGTTGTTTTACAAGTCAACACAACGCAGGGAACTGGAGTCAAAAGAAATGAAATCAAGTTTCAAATTTTGAGTCCCTTAGGAGTGTCAGGAATCAGTTGGCTATAATGATTAGGGAAAGTAGTTAAGGCTTTTGACAATGGAATAGAGAGAAGGGGCAAACGTACATATTGTCACCATTCAAAAGGCCCCAAAGAAATCATTGGTCTTTAGGGAAAAAATGATTTAATTCTGGGAGGGTATTAATATTAGATTAAGTTAAAAAGGGACCATAACAGATGAACCCAGAGAGAGAAAATTAGGACACTTTTACCTTGGTTGTTATATCCTTTGTAATAGTTCCCTCAATCCTGAAGTCTTGAGTAATCCTATTGCTGTTATTATTGCTACCAACAATAATACCACCAACTGAGCATTTATTATGGGCCTGACCCAGTACTAAATGCCCCCCAAATCATACGACGTGGAACTATTATTACCCCCTCTGAGACTTAACAAGTTAAACCAACTCGCTCGAGGTCACTTAATCACTAAGTGCCAGAGCCAGCACTAGACCCAGGGCTTCCTGAATAGCACATCTTTCACCGTAATCACCGCGCATCACCAGTTATCTAACTTCTACTATCACGTCAATGGAGGCTGCAGTCTAATTCTAAAGGCAACACTGAATCATACGATCATAGTGACCTTTCTCAGTTATCTGCACCGAATGAACAGCTTGTACCTTAGGAGCAACCAGATGGCCACTTTCCGAAGTGATTTGGCTATGGGGGTGGGGAGGTGGGCAGGGAGGCAGAGCACCCAAGAGTGGCTTCCTGCAAACAGTAAGAGGTTATTTATTTTGTACAACAAGGAATCTACTACCAAAGAGTCCAGGGTTAGAGCAACAGGTCCGGCTTTCCCTATCTGGGGGAAGAGAAGCTTCCCCAGGGAATTCTGCCATGTATCTGTGGTCAGAACTGTGTCTCCTGGCAACCCCACGCCGAGCCACACGAAGGCTGGGAATTCAAGGTGTCTGACCTCCGTGGAGGAAGTGGATAGAAGAGGTTGTGACAAGGGTTAACTGAGCCAATCTGCTGGGTCTCCCACGCTGCCCGGGAGAAACACAAGAGGTGGAAGAATGTTATTCCTTCCCAGCTGTGGTCTTGGGCAACTTACATGAGCTCTCAGGGTCTTGGTTATTCATCTGGAAAAACAGAGCTAAGCACCGCTCCAGGCTGGGCGAGTGTTGAATGATCGAATGCTTATACAATGGCCTTACCCGGTGCCTAGCACATAAACAGCAGTTTTTAAACATTGCCACTAGGTTCAATAACATTCCCCACCAAAACTCTTCATTAACTTAGGAGTATCAAACATCCTTGCTCAAAAGGAAAAGATTCTCCTGGAAAAGGCACGGGATTTGTTTTGTCAACACGGAATTATAGTTCTCTCCAGGGCAGCTATTACTCAGCTCACCTACAGATTTCATGATTTATTCACTGTTTCAACTACTGACTAAATATTTAGCGGGTACTATACTTCCAATTTATTGCTGGGAGCATTTAAAGAAAACACAACAGAAATTCCTCGCACAACATTCCCCAGCAAAGAAGGAGAAAGCTGGCCGTAATGTTATTTCAAGTGTCTCCAACAGAAGCATATTTACATTTCCAGATTCTGTTACTTCTCTGCCCTGGACTGAATGACACAGCTCGGCTTCCCTGCTGCGGTCACTGTATTTGGTGATTACAGAGGAGGCATTTCATCTTGGCTTTTGCTTCTCATCTCTCACATGGATATGCATGTGTGTTTATGACTCTAGTCTTGCTTTAGCAAAGTGAGTTTAATAAGTCACGAAGGGCATCCAACTATGATCTTCAAATGTAAATCATTCCTGCCAACAAGCAAGCCGGCTGTGATTGGAAGCAGGGTGGAAGGAGGGGCAGCTGCAGACTGGCAGGGCACAGAGCCCAAAACGCAGTATTTCACACAGTTTCTATTATGTGTTTCCAAATACAGTAGCCCAGCCCCCTCTCACTTATACACGGTTTCCCTTTCTGTGGTTTTGGTTACCCTCGGTCAACCAAGATCTGAACTTATCAAATGGAAAATTCCAGAAATGAGCAATTCATCAGTTTTAATTGCATGCTATTCAGGACAGCATGATAAGAATCTCACGCCATCCCTCCCGGGACATGAGTCATCCCTTTGTTCAGCGTCTCCATGCTGTATGCACTGCCCTCCCATTAGTCACTTCGTCGTCTCAGTTATCAAATCCACTGTCCTGGTATCACAGTGCTTCTGTTCAAGTCACCCTTATTTTATTTAGATGGCCCCCAAACACAAAGGCAGTGATGCTGGCGATTTGGGTAGGCCAACGAGAAGCCATAAAGTGCTTCCTTTTAATGAAAAGATGCAAGTTCTTGACCTAATGAAGTATTTTATCATCTCACATCATCACAAGAAGATGGGTAAATACAATATATTTTGAGAGAGAGAAAGAGCAAGAGAGACTACATTCATATAACTTTGATTACAGTATATTATAATTGTTCTACTTTATTATTAGTTACTAGTAGCCCTGCACACGAATCTGTGTGCCAACAGCTCTCTGTGGGGCCTGGCTGCTCCACACCCACTGCCCAGAGGCCCTCCATGTCCCAGAGGCCCATCCGTGCCCCGGCGTGGCCAGAGGCCCTCCACGGCTGGACACAGAACACTTGTCTCATTGCCAGGGCTAAGCATTCTGCCAGGCTGCTCACACTGGCTGCTCTCAGCAGCCGCCCCCCCCCCCCCCCCGCCCCCCCCCGCCCGGGACTGGGGGACTCCGACAGGGCTGAGAGGACTGGGTGCTGCCATATTGTGGCTATGGGCGCCGCCACTTTGTGACAGAGTGATGGTTAATTTGCATATTACCCTTTTATTAGATAGGATTGTTACTCTCTTACTGTGCCTGATTGAAAAGTTAAACTTTACCTTAAGTGTGTATGTATAGGAAAAAAAAAACATAGTTTATACTGGTATATGGGTTGGTACTCTGTGGTTTCTGGCATCCACTGAGCCTCTTGGAACATATCCCCATGGATAAGAGGGAGCTACTATATACTACAGGAAGTTCCGTGAAACTTTTTATAGGATTCCTTACAGCAGGAATACATTTTCTATATACCACATAGCTCTCGTTTTATATACCTTGGAGGAGATTCTCTTAGGAGCCTTAAGGCAAGGCATAGGAAGCGTATTCCCTGCATTTAAATGTCCATAATGTGGAGTGGCTTCGGTCTGCTCATCTCAGCAAGAAGTGGCTGAGTCGGATCGTGCTGAACACGCTTTCCAAAGAGCAGCAAGAAGGCAGAGCTGTAAAATCACTCAGCTCGGGATCGGAGGGCTTGGGTTCGGCCTCTGTCCTTGCCACTTACTACCTGTGTCACCAGGGCCCATGCTGTTGTATGCTTCACCCAAGAGGCGTCTCAGCACCCTTCTCTGTCACCATCTGTATGAAGGCTGGACAGCCGAACACCCACTTTCTCAGCCTTTTAGGTAGCTAAGCACTTCCATGCCACAGTTCTGGCAAGTGAGACACAAGCAGAAGTCTGCCAGCCAGAGGATGCCTGAGAAGGTTTAACCTTCACGGGAAAAGGAGACAGTATGGCTCATTCTGCTCCTTCCCACACTTCTTCATTTGTTGACCGTGGTCATGATGCCTGAAGCCAAAGCAACCATCTTGTGACCTTGAAGGAAGGCCAAGGGCACAGCAGAAAGGAGCCCTGTGAGCTGTCCAACCCCTGCGGTGGCAATCTGCTTCCAAGCCTCCTGTTAGGAGGGCGTCCCCCCTCCCCCGCCAAACACAGTCACAGTCAATCAAGTTGTCTGCTACTTGGAGCTGAATCATTCCCAACGGCCACAGTAACTATGGAAGGTTACTTTATCTCCTCCTCGGCAAAATGAAGCGATAAGTAGCATACCAAACACACAGATACTGTGAATTCTGAGTAAAAGAATGCATACAAAATACTTTGTCAATGATAAAGTTAGACACAAGGGAGCCAAGCTCTCAGAATAGGTTCGGTTGCTTTATTTCAACTACTGTGTCAATTGTGCTTAGACACAAGGTAGCAAAATGATATCCTCCCTGAAGTGTAGGCTCCTCCCTTCTTTAAATACTTTCACTTTCCTTTGTTATTTTTCTTTGCCTCAGTTTACCTCCTTCACCCCCTCCCCCATACCCACACATATATACAGTATTCTCTAGCCCAGTGATGGCGAACCTTTTGAGCTTGGCGTGTCAGCATTTTGAAAAACCCTAACTTAACTCTGGTGCCGTGTTACATATAGAAATTTTTTGATATTTGCAACCATTGTAAAACAAAGACTTATATTTTTGATATTTATTTTATATATTTAAATGCCATTTAACAAAGAAAAATCAACCAAAAAAATGAGTTCGCGTGTCACCTCTGACACGGGTGTCATAGGTTCGCCATCACTGCTCTAGCCCCTTGTTATGCATCAAAAATTCTACAAATCTCCAGAAAGCAGGAATGCAAGGCTCCAAAAAAAAGCAAAAATCTCCAAAGCCAAAGGATAGTCCTTTATTTTCTTGGGCTGCCTTTTAAAGAGCTAACTTAACATAGATACAGGGATGGGAAGGTTGTGTAGATCAGCTATCCTCTCTCAACCCTACCACCTGGCTCCCTGATCTCAGAGGCAAAAAGGGAAAAGCAGTTAAATCATCAGAGGGAACCATCCTAAGAGGCTGGTGAGAGAAACTGCAGTAGGAAGTTTAAGCGAAGCCAACTCTCCCTGGGGATGTATAGCTAGAGGAAGGAAGAGAGCAGAAGAGAGAGGAAAAGAAAGGGAAGCACAGTCTTCACTGAGTGTCTGTTATGTTAGGTGGCAGCTGCCACTGGGCCAGGGCCAGCTCCATGGGTGTGACCCGGGCAGTTGCACTGGGCCATGGCTTGGAAGGACCCGGGCTTGGTTTAATACCCTGCTGTTGCCATCTTGAAATCCTCCATACAGTCTGAACAAACAATCCTGCATTTTCATTTTGTACTGGGCCCCTCGAATCAGGCAGCCTCTTCTGACTAGCATTTGTGTCCTTCAGCACAGTTGCCTTTTGAAGGAGATAGTATAACACCATCCCCTGATGAAGAAACTGAGGCACGAAGTACTGAGAAAGGTTGCTCGAGGTCGCACCCACCACATAAGGGACAGAGCTAGAATTCAAACACAAGTTGCTATAGCTCCAAGGTCATTCCAACTCCAAGGTCGTTCGTTGTGGATGCTGGATTCCCTTGGTAGGACAGCTAAATTCTGCAAATTTCCAGAAAGCAGGAATGCAAGGCTCCGAAAAAGCAAAATCTCCAGAACCAAAGAAGACATGCATTGAACTGGTCTTTGAGGCCAGTTCAGTTTCTTTGCTTCATAGGGGAGGAGGTTATAGAAGGGATTCAGGGGAAATACTTCCAATGCTTGGTCTTCCAGCTGCCATCGACAGAGTGCTATTTATGTGTCAGGGTCTCTTCTAAGCCCTTTGACATTTAACCCTCATAATCATCTTTTTGCCATGAGAGTGTAATTCGTCATCCCCCTTGGCACAGGAGGAAATGCTGCCTAAACATTTTAGAATTTTGCAAACACTTTCACATCTGCGCTTTTACTTTACCCATACTGCCATGTACAGGTCAGTGGGAGCAGGTATTATTAGCTCCATTTGACAAGTAAAAAAAAATTAATTCCCAGAAATGTTCAGACCTTTGCATAAAGAAACACATTCAGTTAGTGGGCAGAGCTAAAACCAGAAGCTAATCCTTTCATGTTTGATGGATTCATCTCTCACTAAAACACAGAAAGATGAAAAGGCAAAACAAACAAAAACCACAAAAATATAATTAGCTTTCTTCACTAATATTTCTTGGCAAAATGATGAGTGATGATATGACTGCATGAGAATTTATTCCAAAGTTTTTAAGGGATGCATTCATCTCAAAACTGTAAAACAATATTTGCCAGGGAAAATTAGGGCCGAGTGCCAAAAAACTATTTATCAGGCCAACAAAGCAAGTCTATCAGCTTATGCAGAAGCTTACTACTGAATCCCAAAGCAACTCTGCAGGGGCCAGCCCTGCATAGTACATGCTAACTGAACCCTGTACCTCCAGGCTGACCCCGGGAGCCGGTGCCCCTTTTTTTAAAAAAAAATATTGATTTCAGAGAGGAAGGGAGAGGAAGCGAGAGATAGAAACATCAGTGATGACAGGGAATCATTGATTGGCTGCCTCCTGCATGCCCCCCACTGGGGATCAAGCCCACAACCCAGGCATGTGCCCTTGACAGGAATCGAACCAGGGACCCTTCAGTCCACAGGCCGATGCTCTATCCACTGAGCCAAACCAGTTAGGACCCGGTGTCCTTTTATGGGTATCTCATGGTACCCAAGAGCAGTTAGTTGCTTCTTTCTTCAATTGCTGGAAGTTTTAGGGCTGGAGTTTTTTGCTTAGGCCTCTTCAGCATGCTGCCTAAAGAAAATGAAGAAATCGATCTTGACCCTCGTAAGCTTGTGATTTAGCAAGGGAACTTGGAGCAGAACTCTGCAATGTCCTATTGCATCGCTGAAGGTCATCCTTCCTTTTCCAATCAGAAGCAATAACTTCCATTGCCACCGCTCTAAAACCAAGCCACATTTGCATATGCAAATGCACTGTGCAGATCAACGATTGTAATAAAACCCAAGGGTGGTTGCTGGGAGTGACGCTGAGAGGAGCACTTGGAAGATGGGGCCTATTCCAGAGATGCTTTCTGTCATCATCATTAGACACAAAGAGGAAGAGGAAAGAGACAAACCACATGAACAATACAAGGGAAATTGCCAGATCACCAGGAAATGTCTATCCTGGCCTTGCCTATAATAAGTTTATGCTAGGCTCATTTGAGTGAGAGAAATGGAACAGCCACAATAATCTTTTCTCTTCTATTTAAGAAAAAAAAGAAAAAGCTCTCTTGACCTTCAGGGGCAGGATTACCCCACTTTGATGTGAGTGCATTAAACATTAACAATCTTACCATGTTAGTCTCCCAGGCCAAACTTATTAGCATTTAGTTCTGACATTGGTTCTTGCTGGTGAATTATTTAAAAAATGTAAGAGTCTGAGGTTGTGTGATAATAATCACATAGCCACATAATGGAGATTATGAAAGGCCTTTGAAGATGTGGAATAAGCAGGGAAATAGTACATGAGGCTCTTGGTCTCCTTTGCTTTCATTAAAATAGTTTGCGAAGCAAAGGAATGTTCCTTTTGGGATTCAATTCTGAGCAAGGCTCAAAGACCTTTAGGTGCGTGTCCCTTGTGGGAGATTAGGGCTGAAAGGCTGGTCTCCCTCTCTCCCCACACTTTGTTAACCCCGAGTGAGTCCAGAAATCTCTCCCTTACGTACGAGAAGAATTCTGAGGCAAGTTTGCGGGGTGCCTAGGACACAGCAGGGTCCTATTTCCTTATTCCGTCTAGAAAAAGGCCTGTTTTAACTTCTGGAAGCTGAGAAGTAGACATTTGATTGTTGTTGTTTTTTGTTCCCTAAAATTAACTGCAAATTCTGCATTCTCCAGTATGAAATCTGAGCACGGTGGGAGGAGCCAATCAGATGAGTCCCCAAAGGGTCTCCTTGCTAACATTCCCTAAAGCAGCAGCCTGTGTCTTGGGAAGCCTCAGGGGAGGCCGATGGTGGACGCATGGATGAAGCTGGTGTGCAAATTATGCACACAAATGTACAGGAGGGCATGTCCCAGTGGTGTGGCCAAGGCATCTTTGAGCAGAGAATGTGCTTCAGAAGGGGCACTCTATGGAAATGATTCAGTCAATTGTATCTTGTCAAAACTTGGTTGAATAAGAAGGGGCAAGGGAAAGTAACAGTTTCTTTTCTTCCAGTACTTGTCTCAATAATAAGCTAAAACACACATTAGCCTCCTTCATCCTGACCAGATAGAAGGTAGAGAAAACCACTCTCAGGAATGGACAGCTGATCTGTTGGAGCAAAGGTCAGGAGCCCAGGAGTCAGCCCACTCCAGAAAGATAAAGCTCAGTATTTTATGCCCAGGGGGTCTCTGAAACTGAGCAGTTTACCCTTTGGCTTCCTAGGGAACAGAGGAGAGAAACAAACCCTCCCCGCCAGTACCGGCTGCCGCCACCACTGCTGTCCAACCTCCGGTGCCAGGTGTCCTCTCCGGCAGCCGGGAAGGGAGAGGAGCCCAGCCCAGCACCGTGAGCAGCAGCCTGGCCCCCCGACCGGAGCCTGCACCTGTCTCTGCTCAGCGGTGCACAAGGGCTTCGGAAACACTGGGGGGAAGAAGGTGCCGAAGGGTCATCAATAATGGATGACCAGCGTGCCGCAGTGAAGAGCAGGCAGGGAGGAGAGGATGGGGTTCTCAAAGAGCAGACATGGCAGTTGTGTGCCCACAAAACTCAGTTTATACCAATGTGGGGGCGAAGGAAGAGGGGAAGGAATGATGGTGCCTGCAAATAAAGGTGGGGACACACCAACGGACCCAATATCTAGACTATGTCTCCAACTGCCAAGCCATTCTTTGAGTTAAATATTAATAATACATCTGACTGGTGTGGCTCAGTGGTTGAGGACTGATCTATGAACCAAGAGCCACTGGTCGATTCCCAGTCAGGGCACATGCCCAGGTTGTGGGCTCATCCCCTCTGGGGGGCATGCAGGGGGCAGCCAATCAGTGATTCTCTGTAATCACTGATGTTTCTATTTCTCCCTCTTCCTTCTTCTCTGATATCAATAAAAATATTTTTAAAAAATATTGATAATACAGTTCTGGCCATTCACAGAGAAGACGATGCAGGTGGCCTGTGATGGTGGGCTCTCCCCTCCACAGGCCTTGACCAGAGATTGGAGGGCGCCAGCGATTTTCCTTCAACAGAGCATATAGTCTAAAAGGGCTCGCTGCTGCTTTCGATGCATGTGTTCTTTCAAATGCATGAATTAATAATAAAACTATATTTGCCAAGTAACCAAGCTAAAGTTCACAATGCCGCATGAGGACCAGGCCTAGGGAACTTTCCTAAACCAAGTGCAAACATACAGGCTGCCAACTCCAATCGCATTGAAAAACTGGAAAAGCCTTTCGGTCAGTTCATGGCCCATCTGCTGAGACACAGCATGCTCACTCATTCACCAGCCATTTGGTCATTCACTCCCTGAACAGACATGTATTGAGAGCCAAATATGAGCCAGCCAGTGGGTGAGGATGTAGGGGCCAAGTCAAGGTTCCTGTCCTAGATACACTTTCTTCCTATGATGGCTTATAACCTAAGGAGTCAAGAAATTCAAGCCCCACCTCCATTTCCCTGTGCCCACTCCCACCCAGGCCTCTGAGGATGCTGGTAGGGAGGTGCCAGCAGGCTGATGACAGGTGCGCCCCCCCCCCCCCCCCCGCCCACGTCCCCAGAAAACAGCTCCAGCTCCGCATTAAATGTTTCTATGTAGACTTGTGTGGATGGATCTCTGGGGGGCTGGGGTAGAGAGGGAGAGTGAACACATAACACAATATACAGAGAAGCTAAAAATAGGAAGTTAAAATCAAGAGGACATTCCATGCGAGATAGAAGCAAGTGCACATTATAAAGCAACCAAACATGAACACTAAGGTCATCCGCTCCATTACCCCTACTGAGAGAGGCTTTTTAGAGCAAAAGATTCTGAGGTCAAATGCAAAAGGCATGAAACAACTTGATGATTGATATCATTTTGTCAACACTTTAGAGAAATGCTCAACGTTCATAGGCTCTAAGCTCTCCAGCTGCAAGTGGCTTTTTCCTTTCCATTTTATTCCCTCTATCACACTTTCCAGGTAAATACGGCACCGTCTTTTTGGATAGTACTGAATATGAAGACGTATATGTGTGTATGTGTTTAGCTGGATCCACATACTACTCATGCTGAGTGCTCTGTATGAGAATCCCATTGGATCGAAGGTTAACCTGAATCTTAATCCAGGAAAATCAGATTCCTTTCTCTCCAATCTGGGGTTGGAGCAACAAGCAATAGACCAGTTGGATGGTTGGAGGTGAGAGTGCAAATGTCCAAAATGCAAGGACTCTTTGAGCCAGGGCTTGGGGAGACCATGCTTACATGTCAGTGGGTGAGAAAATGCAGCTATAAAAGAGGCAAAAATAAGAGGGATCCTATGTGGTTTTATGAGAGGGAACAGATGCCCCCTCCTATGTCACACAGCCTGTTGTGCTTTATCTCCTGTCCCCTCCTTTCTCTTTAGACCCTCCCTTGACTTCTCCTTGCGGTCCAATGGTCCCGACGACAGTGCTCACGGTAATGGTGTCTATGAACAGCGACGTGGATGTTAAAACAGATATCACGGGACCCTACTTTTGAAAATGGAGCCCACCAGGAAATGCAAAGTACTTGGCACTACTGTATACACATGGCACATTTTTTGCAAATTAAGTGTGACAGCTAATTCTGTGGGCCAATTTGACTGGGCCATGAAATGCCCAGCTATTTGCTCAAACACTATTCCAGGAGTGTCTGGGAGGGTGTTTCTAGATAAGATTAACCCTTGAATCAGTGGGTTGAATAAAGCGGACTGCCCTCCCTACTGTAGGTGGGTCTCATCCAATCAATTGAAGGCCTGAGTAGAACAAAAAAACCTGCCCCTCCAACAAGTAAGAGGAAATATTTCCTGCCTTCAGTCTCCAAACAAAAGGTTGGCTCTTCCTCGGTCTTGAGCCCACCGGCCTTTAGACTAGAACAGAAACATCAGCTCTCCTGGATCTCAGGCTTTCGGACTTGGCTGGGAACTACGTGGCCGGCTCTCCTGGGTCCTCTGCTTGCTGACTCACCCTGCAGATCTTGGGTCCAGCCAGCCTCTATAACTGTGTGAGCCAATTCCTTATAATAAATCTCCTGTTTATTAAACATGTTCTATTGGTTCTGTTTCTCTGGAGGACTCTGCCTAATACATTAGGAAAGGTGATCCTTCTGGTTGGACACAGCCTGGGAGCAGCGGGTATCTTTGCACAAAATGAAACAAGTGCCCCTTGTGGGAGGAGGTGGGGAGAAGCAGAGCCTGGGTTGGATTTCTGGCCCCACTTGCCGCCTTGACTGGGCACCGTCACGCAGGGACCAGCCTGCTCGTCTCTGGCCCCGCAATCGCTGAGCACAGGGCTTGACAAACAAGGGCATGCAGGCCAAATCCTGCGGCCTGTTTCTGTAGGTAAGTTTATTGGAACCCAGCCACGCCCACTTGTTTGCTATTATCTGTGACAACTTTTACACTAGCTGGGTCAAGCAAAGACCGTATGGCTCACAAGCTGAAAATATTGATCTGGTCTTTTACAGAAAGAGTTCACGGACCCTTGGCTTAGCCCATGTTTGCTATTCCTTTTCTTTAGATACATACCCCTAAATAATTTCATGAACCTACCACTCGGTACAGAATCTATAACTCAAGGGTTGGAACTGAATGAGCACTTGGGCCACTTGGTTAATAACATTTGCCCATAAACACAATGCAATGCTGGGATCCCATAGGAGTTCATTCCTTGCAAAATACTGAGCCAATTTATCCTCTGGAAGGATAAATCAGGTCTCCTGACCATAAGAATATGTGCGATTCTGTTTCTCTGTGAGGGAGGGTGGGGGAGGAGAGAACCAAAGCAAAACCCCAGCTCAGCAGGAGAAACGTGCAGAGCTTCACTCCATCACAACGTGAGGGATGTTTTGCACCAGTTCCTTAGTTTTTTGAAAATAGGCCTCATCTGTTGCTTTGCTCTTTCTCTGTGCTGCCTCAGTAATCTTCCACATGCAGAGGGATCATGCGTAATAACTGGGGATGAAAACACAGTCTTGTTGAATTTGCTATATGGTAGTAGCTTAGAATGAGCCAAAATAGATGGGGGAGGGGGGGCAGGTTCTGATGGGAATATCTATTAAGAAAACACCCCTTTGATGTAATTATATGCATGCTTTTGTTTAGGGTTTATTTATGAGGGATAAAAGAAACTAACAAGCCCAGAGTAATTTTTGTGGGTTTGTTGGTTTGTTTTTGTTTGTTTGTTTGTTTTTGGCAAAGAAGGAGTTGAAATAGGATGAAATTCTGATAGATGCAGAATAACCACAATAAAAATATGACCAAAGAAAAACCAGTGTGCTCTAAGAGCACATGAGAGAGAATTTCAGATGAGACTAAGAGCTGTCAGGAAATGTCCAGAAAATGCTACCCTGTTCTCAATCCAGTAGCCCAGGTCAGGGTTTCTGCATCATGCCTTGCAGAACAGCCCAGGTCTCTCTCTCCAGTTCAGGAGCTGGTGGGCCTTTACAAAGAAATCTCTTACGATTCTTTGTGGAATGGGATGGCTCACTTTTACGCTCTTAAGTAGTTACAAATCAGCAATATATTGCTTACATCAAGAAAGCTTTGGGTTCGGCTCATCCTACAGAAGGAATTACTAAAGAAGTGGCTAGAGTTAAGGCCTGAGAGCACTGTAGTTTTGCAAATAGCCTGTAGAGGGCACTGTGGAAACAGTATGATGGGGAAAATAATATAAGCAAACCGAACATAGCCCGGGGAAAAGAAAGGTTTGTTTTAATACCAAGACTAATTCCTTTCCTTCTTGTGCAGATATGGATAATTCTAAGTATATGGGGTTCCTCGGCCACTTTTAATTCCACTCTCCATTCAGCTAGGCTCCGCCTCCTGCAGTCTTCGTGGCTTTCTCTGGCAGCGGGGGCTGTAGCTGTCACTCCTCCTCTGTGCTTGCGATAAGGGAAAGTGAAGTGGTTGACATCTGAGATACAGGTCCCAGCCATTGTGCCAGAGGACAGAGGAGCAGGGCAGACAACAGTCAGACAGAGGTGTCAAATCTGTGCTTGTGACTTGAATATCAATTTACTAAATGCAAGGCTTGAATCCCTGATAGGGATTAACTTGATTCCATGCTGTCAGGGAAAACCAGTGAACCCGAGGAAGCAGGCATCACCCCTCTCTGTGTGAGGATCGCCACCCAAAGCTTCCTTGGTTTGGGACGGTCTGATTTATGCTGCTCTGTAGCAGTTGGTTCCATCGAGTTACTGTGCTCCTGTCCCTTAGACGTGGGTTCCGTTGGAATGTGCTACCTAACACCAGAGTTTAAAAACCACCTTGATATATACACCAGTGTGTGTGTGTGTGTGTGTGTGTGTGTGTGTGTGTGTGTGTGTTTTCAGTCAGACATTCATGGACAACTATATCAGGGTTAACAATAGGATGTACTTTGAAGCTTTAGATGAAAATCATTGAAAAAGGATCAGTTCCTAAAGTTAAGAAAAAGAACATATTATATGCTCAACTTGGCCTGATACCTTCATGCACTCAGTAAGTACTACTGATGAGCGCAGCGCTGACTTTTCTTTTCGAACCTGCTACGGTGAAGTGACGAGGATGCTGAAAGAAAATCTTTTTTAGAGCAAGACTTGAGTCAGCCTTGCCCTCACATCCTTGGAGAAGCTAATCTGCCCCACCTTTCTAGCTGTATCTTTCCAGCGCATCAGAAAGCTGGGCCTGCTGCTCTCAATTCAACACTTGGTTTGTGCAAAGATCTCTATTAGGTACAGCGAGGATACAGAGATGAATGAAACACGGACCGAACCCTGGAGAATGTTAAATTCAGTGGGGAGAAAAGACTTACATGCAAGCCACATTAATACAGAGCAGAACAAACGCGGGCCACAGTGCTGGTGTAAGAGGAGGACTTCAGAAGCATTATAAAAAGAACAATGAACTTTTACCAGGGAGAGAAGGAGGTGGGTTTGAACACAGCCATGAAGAATGAACAGAATTGCCTAAGGTGGGATGAAATGATGGTCTGGGAACAGGGCCGAGAGAGAAGCAGCTGAGGATGTGGGGGTGGAGATTGGCACCGGAAGGTCACACAGGGATCCCTTGCCAAGGGCTTGAGATTAATGACAGAAGGAATGAGAAGCTGAAAAATTGGACCTGGGAGATCAATTACAAGCATGTGGCCCAGGCTGGCCAGGGCAGGCGGGATGGCTAGAGTGTGGGCTGGAGCCACAGGCAGGAGGGGAGACAGCGGACAGGCTGCGGTCATCTGGGGAGAGCAGAAACAGGAGGAAAATTCACACAACTGCTCCTCCATATGTTGTCCCTTGAGATGCTGGATCCTCAGAATCTGTGGAATGAAAGAACCGTCTGCATTTAAAAGATTCCAGATTCAAACCCTTCTCCCCTCGCACATGTATGGTAGCTGCAAACAATTCAACTCAGTCATGAAGGTTTCACGGGAGGGAGTAGATGCTTTGAAGGAACTAGCGTCTGTGAGGATGTGGTAAGATAGGTGCAGAGCAAACGTTTCCTTTAAGACCCTCTATGAGGACAGATCTATAAATAAAAGCATAGCATTTTCTCCCACGACATGCCTTGTTTTCCACTTGCTTCTGCAACAGAAGCAACACTGAGATACCAGCAAATTAACCCTCAAAGGTGGCAACTAGAAGGGAGGAGCCTGTGGGTCTGAGAACATTTGAAAGTCAAAGACTCAATAAGGGGCTTACTGAGTTCAAGGGGGCTTCCAAATTACCGTAACCTGAAGCTGTCCAAAGGAATGGGGTGGGGAGTAAGGGGCCTGCAGGAGGTCTGAAGGAAGCCTTGCTAGACTGAAGCAGGTGCAGGCCTTAGGGAATTGTTGGGAATGGAGAGGCCAGAACGAGCCATGCCTGAGAAGCCTAATAAAGGCGGGGGAGAGGGGGAAGGAGGTCAAGGAGAGACATGGCAATGATGCTGCCTTCTTGAGAATGAGCCCAAACGGTGAATAGGGCGTCTGCAATATGCTGGATATAACGCTTGAATCAGAGAACAGTCCAATCATGGCCTGATGCTCCTGCTGAATTCTTTGCAGAGTCATTTCCCTTATTTCCTCATTTAAGAGAGAGGCATCTTCCTCTGATTTCTCCATTCCCCTTTTCTTATTTGTGATTTTCCACACCAAACTGTATAGCTCATTCTTTTTGGAATCAAGAGTTCTATTTGATGGTGAAGACTGAACATTTTAAATGCCAGTTTTCTTCATTCTTAATTTTTGGGGGTATGTAATCTGAGGCGGAACAGAAAAAGCAACAGTTCTGACAAGGAGCAACCAATAACTTTCAGCAAATCCATTAAGCAGGGTCATGTTTACATTTCTTGTCATCAACTAAACATCTGCCTAAGTAGGTTTTCTTAGTATTAAAGTCATAACCATCTGTCCACAGGAGGTAATGTGCTCCATTTACGTTTCAGAAGTGTGGGAGAGCTGCGGGCTTTTCTTCTCTGTCAGAAGAGGGCTTTGGCTGCAGAAAGAGGGTTGGACGTGGGGTCAGAAGACCTGGGCTGAGCCTCACCTTTGACACTTGGTAACAGACAGGTCTCGGGCAAGCGGCCTCTGCTTCAGCATCAGCAGAGGGAGCTGGTAACTACTTCCCAGGATGCAGTGCATGCACAACTTCTAGGATACTGGGCATGAGAGATTGAACGATAATTTGCTGAGGAACTTGTGCCAAGGTTAGGGGTGGGAAGTACCACTTAGCTGTGTTGTACAGCTGTGTTGTAATGACGTTCATGCTTCTGTGAAATGGGCACTTCATTGCAGGTGGGGTTCTAAGCAACAAAGGACTCATCCTGATTACAAGTTTTCAACATCACAGCAAAAGAAAAAAAAAAAAAAGAAAAAGAAAAGAAAAAGAAAGAAAGAAAAAAAAAAGCTAACCTCATAGGAGAACATGGGAGCCAAAGAAAATAGAGAGGGAGAGCAGGCAGGTTCAAAGATCTGCCTCAGCCACCACTCTCCAGATCAGGTGGATAGAAATCAATCAACACACAGTGAAAGAGATACCAAAATGAAGACCCACACTAGACTAAAAATGATTCTCAGAGCTGCTGTTTGGGGGTTAAAATTAATTCCTTGGTAAAGAGAGTTTAAAGAATGCTGTCAGAAAACACTGTATAATCCTTTCTAGTTTATTAGATACTAGAGACCTGGTGCACGAAATTCGTGCACTGAGGGGGAGGGGTCCCTCAGCCCGGCCTGTGCCTTCTCGCAGTCCAGGAGCCCTCGGGGGATGTCCAACTGCTGGCTTAGGCCCCCGTGAGCCAGGCTTCTGGCTGAGTGGTGCTACCCCTGTGGGAGCGCACTGACCACCAGGGGGCAGCTTCTGCATTGAGCATCTGCCCCCTGGTGGTCAGTGCGCATCATAGCGACCAGTCATTCTGGTTATTTTGCCGTATGGTTGCTTAGGCTTTTATTGTATAGATATTTTGGTAATAATCCTCATTTTAAAATGTGGGTTGAATGGCTCAATAGAGCCCTTTGCCATCTTCATAGCATTGCTATTTCAAGGATTCCCCTAGATTTATCATTTGTAAATACCTAGGCCAAGTGGACTTTATCAAAGTCTTAGAATCAAGATTCAAGTACCCCAAATGAGACAAACCAGGGAAATGAACTTCCTTTAAAAATTCTGTCTTAGTGACTCATCTATGGATGGGCACTTGGGTTGCTTTCATATCTTGGTAATAGAAGAAGTGGTACATAGAGGGCATCCCAAAAGTATATATACACACACTTTGAATAATTATAAAAGCAGTGTTCATTAAAATACATTTCATTCGCAAAATTGAGCTATCAGCTGTTAAAGTATGTATACATTTTTTGGGACACCCTGTGTACACAATGCAGTATTATTCAGCCATAAAAAAAGAATGAAATTTATCATTTGTGACAACATGGATGGACCTAGAGGGTATTTGGCTAAGTGAAATAAGTCCGACAGAGAAAGACAAATACTGTATGATTTCACTTACATGTGGAATCTAAAGAACAAAATAAACAAACAAAACAGAAACAGGCTTATAGATACAGAGAACAAACTGAGGGTTGCCAGATGGAACAGGGTTTGGGGATGGGTGAAAAAAGTAAAGGGATTAATGAGTACAAATTGGTAGTAACAAAATAGTCACAGGGATGTAAAGTACAGCACAGGAAATAGAGTCAATAATATTGTAATAACTATGTATGGTGCCAGTTGAGTACTAGAATTATCAGGGGGACCACTTTATAAATTATATAACTGTCTAACTACTATGCTACATACCTGAAACCAATATAAAACAACACTGAATGTCAACTGTAATTGAAAAAGAAGGTAATCTGAAAATAAATACATAAAATGTTAAAAATAAATGTCCTACTGAATACCCCCCAAAAAATGTCTTTGCAAGGCATTTCTGGCAGGATAAGAAACCCATGACAAAAGCATTAATACACCAATAACGATCTCTGTATTCATAGCAACCAATAACTTTCAGCAAATCCATTAATTAGGCTCATGTGTCACACACACAGCCTTCAGGGAGCCACCCTCTGCCAGGCACTCCTGCCCATGCTTCCTAGACTCTCAGCCTCCTAAAATGCCCCAAACCTCACTCCTCACTTCATTCTCTAAATCTGCTGGGCCAGCAACCCTCACTGCCATCCACCATCATTCAGCTCAACACACAATCTGGTCTCCCCATACGATAACTGACTTCTCTCCGGACTGCAATTTCCTCTTTGACTTGGCAGACTCCGGCAGACCACTGGGGTTACCGCTCTTCCATCCCAACCAGACCGATGTGCCCTTCTTCCCTGCTTTTTGCCCCTGGGGTAGCTCCCTAGGCAACTCATCTTAGTATTGGAGGCTGAACTTGGTCAAATATAAAGTCTGTTTCAAGCAATTTATCTCTCTCATTCAATAGTATTAAGGAATGATTTTCAGAATTATGTTGTTACTTTAAGAATCCAAGATGCCAGCAGAGTTGAGTTTTCTAGTACCTTTTGAAAGACAATTCTTTTTTTAAAAAAAGACTTTTTATTTATTGAGGGAGAGGGAGAGGGAGAGGGAGAGGGAGAGGGAGAGGGAGAGGGAGAGGGAGAGGGAAGGAGGGAGGGGGGAGAGAGAGAGAGAGAGGGAAGGAGGGAGAGAGAGAGAGAGAAACATTAGTGAGAGAGTGAAACATGGATTGGCTGCCCCCCTGCACATCTCCATCAGAGATGGAGCCCACAACCTGGGCATGTGCCCTGACCAGGAATCAAACCAGCAACCTCTTGGTTCACGGGAGGATGCCCAACCAACTGAATGATCCAGCACACCAGCCAGGGTTGAAGGACAATTCTTGACTTACAAAATTACACACATATTTCTGTTACCCTGCCAGCGAAAGAGACAATTTGGCTCAGGTCTTAAACCAGGGTAGCACAGGCTTGGGCAGAGCAGGTGGCCATGACTGCCTCTGTGTTCCATCCTGCCTTCCCACCCCTCTCCTAGCGACATGCTATAGACTCAGTAATCCCAACTCTGATAGAGTCCCATATTAAGGGCTTTATGACAATTTGGGCATTTCAAATGGTTTAAGGAACCCTGCTACCTGGGAAGGGTAACACATTGACTATCTGTCATAAAGACTTGAAAACAAACCGATGCTAATCTACTGTTACCCAGTTACCAAGTAGTGGAAAGGGTTGTATGAAGGTCAGGGATGTTCGATGGAGAGAAGTGACAAATGGGACTGTGCTGCCATCACTTCCACCTCTCATGGAAGCCACTACTCAGAGGTCTACACACAGCCAGGATCTGGGCAGTTCCCTACTCTTACTGATGTTCCAGAAGTCCCCCGTCTTTCCTCATCTGGTCCATTTCAAGTCTGGAATGCAGGAGTGATCCAGGACACAATAATCTTTAAAAAGCAGAACACCTGGACGTGTCCTATAAGCGATGCTACCTTTATAATGATCACAGTGACTTTTTAAAAAAAGACAAGTAAGATCATTTCAGTCCGGCTTACAGCCTCCCAGTGGCCTCTCCTGTACTCTGTATAAAATTCAAGTCCCTCTGGGTGGGCTGTAAGCACTGAAGAATTTGGCTTTACTCTACCGTTCCAGACACAGGGGGTTACCATGTCCCACTTGCTCACCAACCTGCAGCCACTCTTCTTCCTGTTCCCAAGCACAGCAAGCTCATTCTGTTGCCTCGGGGCCTTTGCGATTGCAGTCCCTCTCCTGCAATTGTAGGGCTTCCTCCAGATTTCTGCATCGGGAGGCCCTGTCTCAAAGTCACCCCCTTACAGAGGTCTTGCCTGACCAGCCTGAATGAAGAAGCCTCTCCTCCCATGTCCCTTGATCTCTCCATCCCCTTTTATTTTCTTTACTAGAGGCCCGGTGCACAAAAATTTGTGCACTCGGGGGGGAAGGGGGGGGGGTCCCTCAGCTCGGCCTGTGCCCTCTCGCAGTCTGGGACCCCTCGGGAGATAACGACCTGCTGGCTTAGGCCTGCTCCTGGGTGGCAGAGGGCAGGCCCAATCCCTAGGTGCAGCCCCTGGTCGGGCTCAGAGCAGGGCTAATTGGGGAGTTGGGGCGCCTCCCCGTCATGCACAGAGCAGGGCGGATTGGGAGGTTGCAATGCCACCCTCAGTCAAGCTCAGGGTAGGGCCGATTGGGGCACCGCCCCCTGTCACACTCAAGGCAGGGTCGATGGGGAGGTTGCGGCGCCACCCCGTCATGCACAGAGCAGGGCCAATCAGGGGGTTGGGCGCTGCCCCCCGTCATGCACAGAGCAGGGCCCATCAGGAGGTTGGGGAGCTCCCCCCTGTCACGCACAGAGCAGGGCCGATCAGGGGGTTGAGGAGCTCCCCCCTGTCACTCACAGAGTAGGACCGATAGGGGAGTTAGGGCACCGCCCCCTGTCACACACAGAGCAGGGCAGATCAGGGGGTTGGGGCGCCGCCCTCTATCACCCACAGAGCAGGGCCGATCAGGGAGTTGGGGCGCCGCCACTGTCACACTCAGGGCAGGGCCAATGGGGAGGTTATGGCTCTACCCCATCACACACAGAGCAGGGGCCGTGGGGGGGGGGGGGGTTGGGGCGCTGCCCTCTATCACCCACAGAGCAGGGCCGATCAGGGGGGTGGGGCACCGCCACTGTCACACTCAGGGCAGGGCCGATGGGGAGGTTATGGCTCTACCCTGTCACACACAGAGCAGGGCCTGTGGGGGGGGGGGGGCGGTTGGGGCGCTGCACCCTGTCACACACAGAGCAGGGCCGATCAGGGGGTTGGGACGCCGCACCCTGTCACACACAGAGTCACAGGGCGATCAGGGGGTTTGGGCGTTGCCCCCTGTCACATTGATCCGGTGCCAGGAGGCCTCGTGGTTCCACTGATCCCGGTGCTGGGAGGCATATTACCCTTTTACTATATAGGATAGAGGCCTGGGGGCAGGCTGGTTTGCCCTGAAGGGTGTCCTGGATCAGGGTGGGGGTCCCCACTGGGGTGCCTGGCCAGCCTGGATGAGGGGATGATGGCTGTTTGCAGCTGGTCACACACCCTTCAGGGTGGGGGTCCCCACTGGGGTGCCTGGCCAGTCTGGGTGAGGGGCTGAGGGCTGCCTTCAGGCTGGTGATTGACTGAAGCTCCCAACCGCTCCTTTTTTCTTTTTTCTTTTTTTATTCTGGGCCAGCTTTAGTTCTGGCTCTAGCTCTGAGGCCTCGGCTGCTGAAAGCAGGTATCTGGTTTGTTTGTGTTCTATAATCGAAACAATATATAACTCCAGCTCTGAGATCCTGGTGGCTGAAAGCTGGTTTCTGGGGTTTTGTTTAGCTTCTATATTTATTACAAAGTTTCAAACTGCCAGCTCAGAGGCCAGCAAGGCAGGCGGGGAACGTTGGAGTCCTCCTTCACTGAAGCAAGCAAGCCTCATGTTCGCTTCCAGCTGCCTGGCTGCTGGCCGCCATCTTGGCTGACAGTTAATTTGCATATACTCACTGATTAGCCAATGAAAAGGGTAGCGGTCATACGCTAATTACCATGTTTCTCTTTTATTAGTGTAGATTGCAAACTGCCATTCTAGTAGTAGAAACTCAATTCCATTGAATTCATGAAATAAATTAGTGGTTTCTCTTGCCTTGAGAATCTTACTTTACTTTTCACTTTTTACCTTGCTACATATGCCTTACTCTCCACATTAACACACCAATAACTATCTCTGTATTCATAGCAACCAATAACTTTCAGCAAATCCATTAATTAGGCTCATGTTTATAATTCTTGTCATCAACTAAACATTTGCCTAAATTGTTGTTGTTTTTTTAGTAATAAAGTCAGAACCATCTGTCCACTTGAGGTAATGTACTCTACTGAAGTTTTATGAGTCTGTGAGAACTTCAGCTTTCTATTCTCAGTCAGAAGAGGGCTTTAGCTGCATCAGGAGTGCTGGACCAGAAGACCTGGGCTGAGTCTCACCTTTGACACCTGGCAGCAGAGAGGTCTCGAGCAAGCAGCCTCTAGTTCAGCATCAGTAAGAAGGGAACTGACAACTACTTCCCAGGATGCAAGTGAATGTACAACTTCTAGGATACTGGCATTGAGAGATTAAACAATCAATTATTTATTTCTTTGCTTTGATCTGTTTCTTTTCACTATACTGTGAGCTTCATGAGAGCAAGAACATGGTCTCTCTTCATTACTGTATCCACAGTGTGGGGAATAGTGCCTGGCATATAGTTGGTGCTCACGATGTTTGTTGAGTTACTACATTAGTAGTTGCAATGGTTCTGGGAGCTACATACCTCCTCTTCACTTCACATGTGAAGAGCCTGAGGTTACTATAGCAGGTTGGCCAGTATGACTTGATGACTGTAACAGGCACATTCTTTGTACCATAATGTGATGGTTAATATTATGGGTCAACTTGACTGAGCCATGGGGTGCCCAGATGTTTGGTCAAACATGACTCTGGGTGTTTCTGTGAGGGTGTTCTTGGATGAGTTTAACAGTTAAAGTGATAGGCTGCATAAAGCCAATTGTTCTCCCTAATGTGGGTGGGCCTCATCCCATCAGTTGAAGTTCTGAATAGAGAAAAAATGCTGACCATCCCCTGAATAAGAGAGAATTCCTCCTGCTTAACTGCCATTGGGCTGGGACATTGGTGTGTGTGTGTGTGTGTGTGTGTGTGTGTGTGTGTGTGTTCCTGCCTTCGGACTGGAACTGAAAAATCAGCTCTTCCTGGGTCTTGAGCCTGATGGCCATTAAACTGGAACTATGTCATCAGCCTGCTGACTTCCACTGCAAATCTTAGGACTTGTCAGTCTCCATACTTGCATTAGCAAATTTCTTATAATCAGTCTCTCTCTCTCTTTCTCTCTCTCCCTCTCTCCTATTGGCTCTGTTTCTCAGGGGAACCCAGACTAACCTAATACTCATGAATGAATTGGAGAGAACCAGGAGCTTTAAACTATGTGTACTATATATACACACAGCCCACTTCAGGGGTCACTCATGCCACTTTCTTTTGCCTTGCAGAGTTTTAATTCTAAAATAAACTGTTCTAGTTGCTTCCTTTCTCCACTCCCCATTATATCAAAACACATCCATCTATTCTGACGATTGCTGTAATGCTTCACGCTTCAGTTCTGAATTTACCCACTGCCTCCAGCCCCTTCAAGAAGGATAACACCCTTTCCTTTTTTGAACCTTCCTCTGAAATCCAGGTAAATATCTTCAGTGTTTGGGGTGCGGGCATGGAGACTGTGCTGACTTCACACCCCCTTCTGCAAATAATTTCGGGCAGGAGTCATGTTAACCATTAGAGGCCCGGTGCACAAAATTCGTGCACTGGGGGCGGGGGATGTCCCTCAGCCCAGCCTGCACCCTCTCAAATCTGGGATGTCGGACAGGCAGTCAGACATCCTTCTCACAATCCGGGACTGCTGGCTCCTAACCACGTGCCTGCCTGCCTGCCTGCCTGCCTGATTGCCCCTAACCACTTCTGCCTGCCAGCCTGATCTCCCCCTAACTGCTCCCCTGCCGGCCTGATTGATGCCTAACTGCTCCCCTGCTGACCCGATCACCCCCAACTGCCCTCCCCTGCAGGCCTGGTCACCCTAACTGCCCTCCCCTGCCAGCCATCTTGTGACAACGTGGGAGCAGCCATCTTGTGACGACACGAGGGTGGCCATCTTGTGATGATACGAGGGCATGAGGGTTACTTTGCATATTACCTCTTTATTATATAGGATTTTAATGGACAGCAACCACATCTCTAATTGGTACCTTTAGTAGCAGAAGCTCAACATCAGTGAGTCCATGAAGTAAATGTATCTAGTTCTCACTGGTTTTCTCTTTCCCTAAGAATGTTGTGTGCTCTCTCACTTCTTAGCGTGCTACACAAATATGCCTTACTCTGCATTAATACACTCTGTTCTGTTGTGTTGGCCTTTCCCCCCTTCTCTATTTTATATTTCTATACTTAATATAGGCCATTACAATCCCCATCCTTGCACCTTCTTTCTCATTCTCTTTAACTCTGAACCAATCTTTAACTCTGAACCAATACCCCATCACTTTTACTTGTACCAATATCCAAGGATATAGTTTTTCATCAACAAATACCAGTAAAGGGCCAAAGGACATAGGTCTATTCCTGGGCCATCAGTTGTTCATCTAATGCCGTTAATGACTCCCATCTCCCCTGACCCAAGACATATTTCTCTTTAGAGACTCAGATGGCTTTGTAGTATGTCAACTGTATCCCCCAGAATTCCATGCCCTGTATCTTCCTGACTAGAATGGGCCACCGGAGACCTTCCTGTGTGGAATTTAGAGGGCAGAAGTGAACCAGCAGCTTCACTAATATATCCTACAAATCCATCAATGGCATGACAAGTCCTTCTCCTGCTTCAAGTCTGATTTCCTCTTTTGCTTCTAGCTAAGGGAAAAGTCTCTGCTTTTCAATGGTTCCTGTGATTAGGGCAGGCTCACCCAAATAACCTCCCTGCGAAAGTCTGGACTAAATAACATATCTAATCATAGAAGTAAGATCCAGCCTGCCAGTGTGGCTCAATTTTTGAGCATCGATCTATGAACTAGGAGGTCACGGTTCGGTTCCCAGGTCAGGGCATAAGCCTGGGTTGTGGGTTCAAGCCCCAGTGTGGGGATGGAGGCAGCAGCCTATCAATGATTCTCTCTCATCACTGATGTTTTTCTCCCTCTCCTCCTCCCTTCCTCTCTGAAATCAATAAAAATATATATATATTTAAAAAGAAGTAAGATGCATCCTATTCATAGACCCAGAGATTATGCAGGGCAGGATTTAGGGGCCTTCTTACAGTTTCGCCTACTAAACTCATGACGAAGTGGAAATCTACAGGCCAGACTTGCTCTCGCTCTCGTGCATTGTTCCTGGCCTAGGAGGTAATTAGTTCTTTCACTTCCAGCACTGCTCCTCTATTCTTCCCCCACTTTCTATTTAGGCCAACAACACTCATGTTCCCATTAAAGACTAGGGCACTATAGAAATGACAAATTTCTCTTTTCTTTAGAAATTTACATTATTATATCATTTAATCACAAAATTAATACTGATTAAAAACAGTTTTAGAAAATCAGAATAGCAGAAATAGTAACTAAACCTCCAAATATAACCATCACACCAGACAAATGAGCATTTTGTTAATTGTAATATTTAAAAAACACGGGAGCAGACAAGTTGACCCTCCCTGGGATTGGTTTGCGGCATTCACTGGAACCCAAGTGGCAAACGTTCACTCTGGTGGTTGAAGGTAAGTTTTCTGCTGAAGGAAATGGTGCTTTTTAAAAGTAGTGAATAAAGTGGTTAATCCTGAGGCAGGGAACAAGGTAAACTGCATTAGTTTCCTACTGCTGCTGTAATAAATCCTCACAAACAACTGGCTTAAAGTAACACACTTATTCTCTTACAGTTTTGGAGGTCAGACGTCTAAAATGGGTGGCAGGGCTGTGTTCTTTCTGGACGTTCTAGACAAAATCCATTTCCTTGCTCTTTTCAGCTTTGAGAGGCTGCCTGAATTCACTGGCTCCTGGCCCCTTCATTCTTCAAAGCCAGCAGTGGCTTCACTCTGATCTCCGCTCCCATCATGCCATTGCAACCCCTTCCCTGACTCTGACCCTCCCGTCATCCCCTTCACACTGGGCCCATGCAGATGATCTGGGTAATCTCCCTATTTTAAGATCCTTAATTTACACGTGCAAAGTCATTATAGACACAGGTTCTGGGCATTCGGCCATGCACATCCTTGAGGGCCATTATTTTGTCTGCTGAGCCACCTTTGGGCCTGAAGAGAACAAATCCCTATGGCCTTTGGGCTCAGTATTGGAGCGCTGGAGCGGTACCAGTGGTGGGGGTTGAGCTGCCCTAATCATGTGGTCACTGGTGGCAGAAAGCAGACCCCCCCCAAGCCTTGGATGCAGCACTGCTGGGCAGAGGATTAAGAGCTCATGGACATACACCTGATTTCCAACAGCACTGGCAGGGGGTGAGATGAATCAGGACTGATCTAATAGACTCAAGTAGAGCATGATCCCAGTTCTTCCGTCAGAGGGAAAGGTGTTTCTGGGCCTAGAAAGGACTGATGCTCGAACTGCTCCTAATCCATTGTCTTGGCTACTGCAGGTTTGCCTGGGGCAAACAACTGTCTGGTACAGTCCTAACTGGGTGGGACAAAGGGAGGAATGGCCCCCTCCCTCAGATCTCCAGGAAGAGTCTGGACATTGCCATCAACTGTGTGGGTTACCCTAGTCCCATATTAGCACTGTGTCACAGTGAGAGCACATTGCGGTTCAGTAGCAAATAACACCCGAGCAGAGAACACCTGCCCGCTTGCAGCTGGGCACGTTTCCATATACACACCTGGTCAAATTCCACTTCTAGCTGCACATACCAGGGTCAAGGATGTCTTTTCTACATCTTAAGCTGAATTAATGCTAGCCTTTGCCAATGGATGAAACTCCGTGTATCTGCTGTACTTATGTTTCCAGGTCTGCCTGCAGCCACCCAAAGTTATATTTTGAGCAACTACAAAGGAGACATTTCCTAGGTGTGCTTTAGGCTGGCTCTGGGGGAAAAAGTTACCACGAGAGATAATACTGGAGGCATTAGAAGTCAGTCAGTGAATCTAAGTCCTCCATAAGGCAGGAACATTGATCAGCTACTGGTAACCATATTTCCTTTCATTTGTTATTACTTTAAATCTTAATAGGGTCCTTGCACTATTCAATAGCTTATCAATGCTGGCTGCACAGTATATACCACTTGCTGAACCTTCTGTCTATACTCATGCTGTGTTACCTATTGACCCAATTTAATGCCTGGCTGGAAACTTTCCTCTCAGTGGTGATTAAGGGCGGGGAGGGAAGGTGAGAAGAAGAGGTGATCCAGTTACGTGCATATGTGGAGTTCTTTGATCAAAGGAAAAAAGGTAGTGAGGGAGGAGGTTATCTAATGACCCACATACGTATTATTTCTTTTTAGGCTCAGGTTTCTAACCCATTATGCAAGCTTTGAAAGCCTGACTCAACCTTCTCCAGTCACTTTAGAATGCTCACTTTCAATTATATGTGACCTCATACACCTCCAAGTCGATTTTCTTAAAGCCGTGTCTCCACTGTAGAGCCACAATTTTAGCTCTGATTCATCTAATTCGCTGGCATTACTCTTTTGGCATAATCTCCAATTTAGGACAAAAAGACTGGGGATGGAAATTGTGCATAACAGTCATCAGGGGCAGGGTGACGGGACAGGACCCAGGAGGGAGTAAAATGGGTACAGACACTGAGATGGATACAGACAACATTTGGACACTATTCCAGCATTTCGTGGCTGAAATGTTGGCAGTATATTTTCAACAGGCCAGCCTTTCTCAATTTTTCAGTGAAGAGTCAAGAAGGGCTGGAAAGTGAAAGGGGACTTGAGAATATCTAATCCTCCACCTCTGTTCTGCATTCAGCAGTTTGTTTACAAAAAGAGAAATGAAAATCGAAGCCTGCTGATAACAAGGCACGTGGTGTTTCCATATAACATGCTGCCCATCCTTTTTGCCTTGAATAAGTAACCTCAGTTGCATTGGGTATGGTGAGATGAGGTCACTCTTAGCAAAGGCCAGGTAATGCTCCTCTCTCCTGAGGCCAGAGTACATATCCCTATGAGTGGTTTTGGAGACTGGATGAGTGTGGTAGGCAGAATCATACTCCACCCCATCCCCAATATATCTGCATCCTAGTCCTAATCCCTAGAACCTGGGAATATGTTAGGTTACATGGCAAACAAAATTAAGATTGCAGATGGATATAAGGTTGCTGATCAGCTGCCCTTAAAATAGGACATTATCCTGTTTCATCTAGGAAGATTATCCTAGATTAGCAGGTAGACCCAATGTAACCACAAGAGTCCTTAAAATTGGGAGGAGGCAGAGAGGTCAGAGTGATGCCACGTGAGAGGGACTTGACGCACTGTCGCTGGCTTTGGCGAAGGAAGGCGACCATGAGCCAAGGGCAGCATCCAGAAACTGGAAAAGGGAAGAAAATGGACACCCCCCCTCCCCCGAACTTCTAGAAGGCACACACCCTGTCAACACCTTGATCTCAACCCCAATGAGACCCATGTCAGACTTTTGATCTCCGGGACTGTGAGACAATAAATTCATATTGTTTTCAGCCACCATGTTTGTAGTAATCTATAATAATAAAAGCATAATATGCAAATGGACCAAACGGCCAAACAGCAGAACAACCATCCAGACGGCCTTCTGGATGAAGCCGGGGCTGCGAGGGCAGCTGAGGCAGCTGGGGCTGTGAAGGCCTACTCTTGCATGAATTTCGTGCATCGGGCCTCTAGTTTGTTATAGCAGCCTTAGAGAACCGGTACAAAATTGCAATGACTCCATACAAACCCATCACATGTTAAAATGCTGTGCTCTTATGTGGAAGGGGTGGCACCATTCTCCAACAAGCTCCTTTTGACTACTGACCTGGTCAAATCTACAATGGAAACAAGGGGAATGGATACAGAAGTTTCTCACTCTCTCCAAAGCAAAACCTCTCCTTCCCCTAACCTCCTACATACATGATTGATGCCACTTCTCTTACACTGTTAACCTGAACGGAAGACATGGATTTTCCAACCACAACTTTTACATCCATCAACTAGTATAAGGCTTGACATGCAGTAGGTGGCCAATAAATGTTTGTAGAACTGAAATACATACCTCAAGAGAATGCCCTGTGTCTCTCTGCAGCTCTCAAAGAAGTATGTACACAGCACATAAATCAAAGAAAGGCTTTCAACCTAACTTTTGGTGTCCTGTACATTGTTGATTGTGGCACATTGAGGGCTGGGGTAGGGGAGGACTGCAATCGAGGTTTGGAATCACGGCTATTGATGTATTAGAAAATTCTTTAACAACGTATGGCCCCCACCTGCCCAACAACAAATGAAGATGTATTTTAAGGCCTGGTTGACAGGCAGCATTGGGAGTCCAAACTTTGGTTGCAACAATAAAACAGCTTGTCACAGCAAACTAATTTATTGCCTTTCTCTTGAATAAAGCCTGGCACAAGGTCTGCCACTGAAACTGCTTTTGTTTAAGACTCAACTATTGCCACCAACTACGCCAAACTGTGTAGTCATTGTGTGCGTCTGGTTGCATGCTAATCGTGACGGCGTCCTTGGGTGACACCCGCAAAGCTGGACAGTTGACAAGGAACAAACAACACGTCACAGTCTTCGCCAGTTGTCCTCTCTCCCACCCTTGCCCATCGGCGGTGCCTGGGATTATGCCATTTCACTTCCTCTCTCTTTGTTTTTCTCCCTGCCCTAGAGGATTCCATTTGTTCTGGCTGTCACCCAGGCTCATTCTTTTCCACAAACCAGCACTGTGGGCATGGACCTCGTTTTAGATGATGACTGACTGCCAGAGAAGTTGCACATAAGCTGAAATCTTGCAAACAAGAGAATTTTGAAGCCATGCAGCACTTCATTGAGATAACATGAGGGAGAGGAGTACCAAGTGCGAGCTGTTTTTAACGTGTATTTTCTCTATAAAATTCAGGAAGTGTTCCTTTGGAGGAAAAAATATATTCTGCCTTATTATATAACATCATCTATAAAATATTAAAAATATACACTTTTTAAAATCTCATAATTAAAGGGAAATCAACAAATTCTTACTCAAATGTGATGACTATGGCATTTAAGACAGATCTGTCTTCAGTTGCTTATCATTAAAAACTCAAGGGACAAGACCACAATCATTGGAGGTTCAGCAAGATTATAAACATTTTTTAATATCTCAAACACCTCAACCTCTCTGAGGCTGTGGATGTAGGACAGTGGAGTTTCCGTTTCCATATGCACTTTCCTCTACTTGTATGGAACAAACAATAGGCCCACAATGTTAATCAAGCCAAACTGGTATGTTAACACTCATCCCCTCATTTAAGATGGCTTTTGAACTTGGAATCTCATACCAATTCACAGAATCCCAAGATTTCCAGCATGAAGATCTCCAATCTATTTCTAATATTCCTTGGTAGCCTGTAGTGTTACTCTATATGTGAAGTTAACAAACAGAAATATCTATTGATTAGAGCGAGAGTGGATACATCCCCGTGTGCACATGAGTGTGGTGACCTCTGGCGTTGGCAACAAGGACTGTGCACTTAGAACTAATTTATCAAACAACAGACATCAGACTAAGGGAGAGCTCATCACTCAGTGCAATTTTGTCTTTAGTTGTTTCAACAAAGCGTATTGACATGCAACTGCGGGTAGGACATCTAGGACTATGAGAAAATAAATCAAGAAAAAGAAAACTTGGTTCTGGTTTTCAGAAAACTTAAGCCTTTGATACACATTCAGAAGGAACCAACACAAAGTAAACAGCGGGTTGTTTTACATAATTTTTGAAGTGGAAAGAAGGGTAATGATTGCCTACCAGCTTGCATAGTTTATAGGCAGGAAAGCCAAGGACCAAAGAGATGACATCCGTAGCCCAAGGACACCTCATATCTGGGAAACTCTACCTCTAGGACACAGAAACAATTTTTTATCATAAAAATCAGCCTTTGCAATTGCAGAATATCAAAGTCCAAATGGATTTCAGAAACCAGGGGCCAATTTCCTCTACTACACATGCATTCTTCAGCTACTTCCTGAAACGACCTATTTCCTATCAATGTAATCATCTAAAAATAACCAGCAGCATGGTGGGAATCTGGAGGGAGGAGAGAGGTGTGGATGTCAAGTCCTAAGATTGACTCATTCATTCATTAATTCACTTATTCATTCGAGTTTACTGAGCATCTACTCTGTGCCAGGCACACTGAGAAGAATTAGGGACCCAGTACCAAAATAACAGAAGTCATACCCTCATGGAGTTTACATTCTAGTAGAAGACAGACATGCAGCATGTCAGGTTATTTATAGTGCTATGGAGGAAAATAAAGCAGGTACAGGAGATAAGGAATGCTGGGTGTGGTGGGAGGGAGTGGGAAAAGTTTTTACATAGGACTGTCATTGAAAAGGCATCATTTCATCAAAGACATGGAAAGGTTAGAGAGTAAATCATGCAGTTCCCTGGAAAGAGACTGTTCCAGGCAGAGGGAATAGCAAGTGCAAAGGCCCTGGATATTTAAAAGACAGCAGAGAAACCAGTGTGACTGAAGCGGAGTGAGCAAGCACGGGCAGTGATGGCAGACAAGGCCAGGGGGATCATGGGGTTTGGAGGCGGATTGTAGCCCCCAGTATGGACTTCTGCTTTTATCCCAAATAAAATGGGCTTTCTAGTCAAGAGTTTGATCTGATTATGTTCCTGTGTTTTGGGAAGTGACTTTGGAGGAGCGAGGGCAGAAGCAAGACCAGGTAGAAGGATGGCACAATGGCCAGGGGGAGAGGATGGCTTGGGACAGGATGGGAATGGCAGAGGTGGTAGATTCTGGGTATATTTTACAAGTGAAGCCAGCATTCACTGCTGGACTAATAGTAGAATGCCAGAGAAACCCAGGAGAAACACAGTCACACCAAGGTATCTGACATGAGCACCTGGGAAGATGGCACTGACACAGAATGAGGTGAAACAGGCTAACGGAGCACATGTTGGCAGGAAGATCAGGTCTAATTGCCTGCTGTGCATCACTGGGCAAGTCACTTACCTCTCTGATCCGCCATTTCCCCTCTCTGTATGCAGTAATATCTATTTACTTTACAGAGTTAAAAGAGTCAAGCAAGATGACATGCAAGGTGGCATCTTTCCTGGTATAAAGCGTGTAGCGCTGAAGGTGTGAGAGCATGCTGGGAAGGATTCTGCCACAGGCGTTCTGCCCACCCATCTCCCCTCTCCCGCTCCCCACCCCCATCCTTCTTCACCTAACATCTTTCTCTCTCCAAGCCAAGGGTAAATGAGTCACTGCTGCAAAGTCTGTGGGAAGTCACGAGTAACTTTCAGTAACTGGTGAATGAAATCCTATTTCTGGGGAAAGTGACTGAAAAATCACATGCCACAGAGCGGGTGTCAGCATACGGGCGCAGTCTCTGCCTCATTGACTTGTAATGGAGAGTGGGCGGAAGTAAGAAAATCATCATGGGGTGTGCGATTCCATTCCCTCAGGTGGAAACCGCCCGTGAGAGAACGTGAGAGAAAGTTCACTGCCTATCAAACCATGCGGGGAGCTTTTTAAAAATTGCTGTGGAATTTAAAAATATAGCATAGGAGAGGGAAAGAGAGCTCCCAATACCCTATCATCGGAGCAATTCACATTCAGGGATCAGCTTGTCATTCTTATGTTAACAAGAGAGGGCCACCCAAGGGACTGGTGGGGTTCCCCAAGGGTGAGCTCACCCAGGACCGGAGCGGGCTACTTGGAGTGTCTCCTACAATGCCCTGGATACGAGAATAACAGCCTACACGACAAGCCTAAATGCCAGCCAATTTTAATATATAAAATGTAAATACTTTAAAAAGCCTTTGCAGAATAATTAGGGGGAAATTATCGCTCGTAAAAGTTAAGTCTGATCCTTCTGATAAATGTTCCCATGTGCGTGTGCGAGTGTGTGTGAGCGCGTGAATGTCACTGAATCATCGGTGGCTCTGGAAACTGATGATAATGACAGAAATAATCATATTCTATGCTTCAGGGTAGAAATTAATTGGCTATGAGGCAAAGTTACTTTTTTTTTTTTTTTTTTTGCTTATATAAGACTCACTAATATACATTGGGCTGAAAGAAGAGATTCAAGTGTTAATATTCTAACAACAGAAGTCTCTCATTCTTCTCCCAGTTCTAGTAATTAGTTTCTTCTCTGTCATTCAGTAAGTCATTTGCTCCATGGAATTGGAATGACAAAAATTATATTTGGTGCTAATGCTCATAATGGTTTGCATCCCTCCCCCTGTCACATCAGCACCCAATCAGCTCATGGGTGATGTAAAAGCAGGAGGTAGGCTGAGCGGGCCTGCAGGCTACAGTGTGCCTGCCTCCTGACCTGGGCGGTAATGAGCCTTCACTCAGCCTGACAGTGAGAGCTGCTCCCTGGCTCAGCCTTGACACGGGTGAGCCCTGGGCAGGAAGAGAAATGCCTCATATCCCCAACCAGACATACCTGGGAAGAAATCCGGAAATGACTATCAGTTTAATGCTGAGTCCTAAGCGATGAGATTAGAAGAGGGATGTACAAATGGCTCCCCAAAGCCGTGACATCTCTTTGAGAAAGTGGTTGAAGGGGGCAACTTTCCTTCAACTCTTTTAATTTCAATGAATATTTGTGAATCCTGCCCTAAGTACCAAAAATGTACGAGACAATCTAATTTGGAGAAAGCAGCACAATATTGAAAGTTGGATAACATAGAAGGCAAGTGTCTGTCGATTAAAGATGGCAGCCACCTCTGCTCTACCACCTGTTACAAGGTGGGGTCTAGGTTCTCTTCCTTTAAGACCGGGAGGACTTTGTAGCTGCTCGACCATTAGAATATGGCAGGAGTGACTCTAGGCCCAGGCTTAGGAGACCTGTAGCTTCCACTTCCTCTCTTGAAATGAGGCTGCCACCTATAGGTACAGGTGTTCCAGTGGGCATTCCAGCTGCGCATGCCTCCCAGCCATCCCCACCAAGGCACCAGGCATGCACGTGAATTCATCTAGGATCCTGCAGATCACCCAGCTGCCAACCGGAACCACCAAGTAACCCTGACCGATGCCACAAGGAACAAACAAATCTCCCGGCTGAGCTCTGCCAGAATTCCTGATCCACAGAACCATGAAACATGACATTCGAAACACCAGGCCTGTGGCTGAACCAGGTGGAATCATACCATGGAAAGAGACATGGGGTCAATGGCCTCGAACCCAAAATCCTGCCCTGCTGGCAGAGTTCCTTGGCTTGCCAGCTTTCTGAAGCCTCATTTATGCAAAAATGCGGTCCTGTGCCACCACCCTAACTAACCCCCTATTTTTTAATTCTTACCCAAGGATATGTTTTTGTTTGTTTGTGTGTTGTTGTTTTAACTGATTGGAGAGAGAGAGAGAGAGAGAGAGAGAGAGAGAGAGAGAGAGAGAGAGAGACATCCCTTGCCTCCTGTACATACCCTGACTGGGGACCAAACCTGCACCCTGGATATGTGCCCTGACCAGGAATCAAATCCACAACCTTGGATGATGGCTCCAACCAACTGAGCCACCTAGCCAGAGTTTAACCAACCCTATTTTTAAACACCACTCACTTTATCAATCCCTGAGTGTTTTCCAGATTAGGACATTTCACATGCACTTGGCCAACCCTAACGTCCTCATATGAAGCATTTGAAAGTAAATTTCCACAGTTCTAACGAGATAGCTAGCCGTAACATCACTCTCCCAACTGAAGCAACCTATATGTGATCCTCTGGATTTACCAGAAGATTCTCTAGGCCATCCCTCCAGCTCCCTCCTGGCAGGTATCAGGGAGACGTGCATCAAATCCATCCACGACAGTTGCCAAGCACCAGAATGTAGTATTGAGAAGTTCTTGAAAACATAATATATTGAGCTACATCAAAGACTCTTCAAGCTGACAGATGGGATAACGAAGACATCACAATGCTAAATGGTTGACACAAGCCGGCAGGAACATTAGCAAAACCAGAATTAATTCTGCTTTCTGCATTTCCCCGGGAGAGACCAAGTGTTATAAACTTGAAAATTCTCTTGAACTTCATGATTTCAAGCGGGAAGCTAATTTATTTTTGGATGCTTGAATTGCTTTCACTCCTGGTAAGTGTTCTCTAATTTCTGTGCTCAAAGACAAGAGAGTTGGAAAATTTTTTTGTGAACACCCCGCGAGGGTTGAAATAGAGTCATGAGCAACTTTCCTATTGGCCTCATTTCACTTGGCAATATCCATTTTTGGGGAGAATGCTTTCCTCTCCCCTGGATAGTCAGTTGCACTTGAAAGAAATGAATCAACGAAAATGTTTAACTTCAGGTACTGTGACTTTCTAACTCTGCGCACCAGGAACCCCTCAGGTTCACCAAGGCCAGCTGCCATGAACGAAGCCTAAGACATTGGTGCGCAGCCTGTTCTTCCTTACAGTTATCTCCCCACACAAGTCCGTTGATGTCCTTCAAACACTGAGAAAGGCTGCTTTACCTGCTTTCAGTTCATGGAAGCCAGTCAGAGCAACTGAGAGTCCAACAGAAGCAAACAGAGGTCCTGAACAAGTACATAGAGGTCGAGGATCTCTTGTTTACGAATCTAAATATAAAGAGCTCTGAAAACAAATCGCTCCTAGTGCATGTGGTCTCCAGACCTGCCCTGCCCTGATGCGAGGCTACTATAGACACTCTTCATTCCCACCTAGTGTGAACATGCACATGTCGCTCTGCAGAAATGGTGTGACCCTGCCGAGAGTGTGGGTATACAGTATATGTACAGGTGACCTTCCTAAAATTAGAAATATATCCAACCCCAGGACTCTCAGGCACCTGCTCCCACAGGAGAGGGGCTAGCCTACATGTGCAGAGGGAGCAGGGGAGGGAGAGGCTGGAGGAGCAGGGCAGAGACAAAGGGCACCCTGTCAACAGCCTGCAGGTGGCAAAGACGCTACTACCAAATCTGCCGACGGTGACAAGGCTGTGTCATCTGAAGTGTCTGTAGAGAGACACTTGCAAAGGTCAACATGACACCCATTGGCTTTCCAAAAGATTCTAAGGACCTTAAAATAGAACTCTTAGAGTATGTAAAAGATGAACTAGTTTGAACCTCCTGAACTATCTATATATATAAAAGCCTAAGCGATCTTTCGACAAGTTGCTGTGATGTGCACAGATCATCTGGGGGCAGACGCTCAATGCAGGAGCTGCCCCCTGGTGGTCAGTGCGCTCCCACAGTGGGAGCGCTGCTCAGCTGAGGGGCGCCAGATGCCAGGCTCATGGCTGGTGAGCGCAGCTGTGGTGGCATGAGCCTCTCCCATGGACACTCCCCCTGCACACCCCTCCCCCATCCGGACCAGGACCAGATCGGGACTGGCATTGGGACTGACTGGGCAGGAGCCCGCAGCCGCTTCTTGGTCATGGGCACACCAATATCGCCCTAGGACGGGCAGCAAGCTTATCGAGCAGCCAGCAGCAGGCGAAGTGGGGCCTGGATGAGTGGGAACGGTGTGATGCCTGTCCTGGGCTCGGGCTCCTCCCTGGCTGCCTGCCACTCCGTGTACTACTACATTCCTTGGGGGACTTTGGACTGCTGGTTTCAGCCCGATCCCCACAGACCACACAGAGGGACCCCACCAGTGCATGAATCCGTGCACCAGGCCTCTAGTCCATTATAAAATTGTAAAGGTTATACTACAAATAAGTTGTCTTATTTCAGAAACCTACAGGGGGAAGACTATGGCAGGTCTCACAGATTAATCTGCCTGGACTCTTTCCTGTGTGAGAGCTAGTCCTGTGCCATTAACCCATAACCACGGAGGTCCAGGCTGCCAGCAAGTACCCCACTCCATGCAGGGCCAGTCAGAGCGGTCCATTGGGACACCATGTCTCTTTTTAAAGCTGCAAATGTTAAGAACCAGGTTGGCCTGCAACTCCCGTAGGTCATCAATGCCACCACAGTGAGAGGACTCCTGAGGAGGAAGATAACACAATGTAAACTAGGGCTGGGGGCTAGAACACAGACCTGATGACACCTGGAAGCCCTGGATCCAGCTGTGGCTGACATATTTGACCCTCAGCCATCTGCCATGTGAGCCAAAAAATGTCCAACTTTGCTTCCAATAGTTGGCATTGTGTTTCAGTCACAATTCCACAGACAGTTGGCTTGAGAAGTCTCCTAAATTGGGGGCTTTATTTTTCAGAAATGTCACCTTTAAAAAGAAAGAACTTTTGTTGTTGTTAATCATCACCTGAGGATATTTTTTCCACTGATTTTAGAGAGAGTGGAAGGGACAGGGAGAGACAGAGAGAGAGAAACATCAATGTGAGAGAGACACATCGACTGGTTGCCTTCTGCATGTGCCCTGAACAGGGCGGGGTATGTGCCCTTGATTGAATTGAACCCACAGCCCTTCAGTCCATGGGCCGATGCTCTAACCACTGAGCATATTGGCTAGGGCAAGAAGAGAAAACTTTTTTTTTTTTAAATATATTTTATTGATTTTTTACAGAGAGGAAGGGAGAGAGATAGAGAGTTAGAAACATCGATGAGAGAGAAACATCGATCAGCTGCCTCCTGCACATCTCCTACTGGGGATGTGCCCGCAACCCAAGTACATGCCCTTGACCAGAATCGAACCTGGGACCTTTCAGTCCGCAGGCCGACGCTCTATCACTGAGCCAAACCGGTTTCGGCAAGAAGAGAAAACTTTAAATGAATTTCTTCCTTCCTCCCTGTTAAGGCCCAAATGTTGAAGCCCAAATCCTCGATGGGACTGTATTTGGAGACAGAGCCTTTAGGGAAGTAACTAACTAAAGGTCATAGAGTGAGGCCCTAATCCAATAGGACTGATATCCTTATAAGAAGAGGAAGAAAGATCATTCTCCCTCCACCCACCCCCTCCCAGCAGAGAGAAGAGGCCATGTGAGGACACAGAGAGAAGGTGACCATCGACAAGTGAGGAAGGGATCCCTCACCAGAAACCGACTCTGACGGCACCTCGATCTTGGACTTGCAGCCTCCAGGACTGTGAGAAAATAAGTTTCTGTTGTTTAAGTCACCCAGTTTAAGTCATGCAGCAGGCTCCCTGATACACCCTCTGAGAGGTCACATTGTGAGGGTCCCTTCCGTCCTGCATTCTCTGTCACCAATACCCCTAGGAGGAAAAGCCACGCATGATGAAAATAAACAGGAAATCTGAGCCTGTCTTCCAAAACTATGAATACCGGGAGGCACTAGTGACTCTAACACAGGGGTCCTCAAACTTTTTAAACAGGGGGCCAGTTCACTGTCCCTCAGACCGTTATAGGGCCGGACTATAGTTTTAAAAAAACAAACTATGAACAAATTCCTATGCACACTGCACATATCTTATTTTGAAGTAAAAAAAACAAAACGGGAACAAATACAATATTTGTATTTGCATGTGGCCCGCAGGCCGTAGTTTGAGGACCCCTGCTCTAACACAAGAAAGGACGCAATCCAAGATGTTTTAGGTTAATTTCTTCATCTCTCCTACCAAACATGAAGTTACAGTGATTTGATAATCTCATTTGAAATCATTGTAACTAAAGAGAAATATCCAAATATAGTCTATCACTATTACCTATCATGATTCAAAAATTACCTCTAGATTCACCTTTGACACTGGTTGACCAAGATAATTTGCTTTAATTCAACTGTAAGAGAAAATGTTTTCAGGTAAAGCTTAGAAGAATGTGATTTTGACTTTTTGGCTACAAGACTTCAATTCTGAGTGAGGAACACCCGCCAATAACTGGTTATAAGATATATGAGATGGTAAGAAAAGAAGCTTCCTTATATGGGAAGATTCATATTAGAATCTCATCAAATAATGTCTCAGTGTTCCATGGAGGGGTAACTGGTTTAAGGAACAGTGGGAACTTAAGGGTATGGTTCCATTTTCTTTCATCCTAACCTTTGGCATCTATTCTGCTGGATCTCCCTTCCCTGAGGCTGGACAGCATCTCAGGAAAACCCCCCAGTTTTCGATCACTTTCATGATAAGAACAGTCTGATTTGTGGAAGCTACAACTCCCTCGTTTAATTGAAGGTCTAGTTGATCTCATATCAAAACTTCAATCAGCCAATTCAAAGTTTCTCTCCTGCTGCGCCATCGTGCATGACCTGTAGTGGGGGGAGGGGCATGGCCTTTCCTTTCACTCTCTCCCACCTCTTTCACTGCTTCTTCTCCCCCGCACCCCCATCACCCTGCTGCTAAGTAGCTCCTGTAGGGTGAACAGCAGGGGAAGTGACATAGTGGAGAGGGTGCTTCATATCTTTTTACATCAGTTTGTGCTGCTTGCAATTCTCTCTTGGCTCTCAAAGTCATCTGTGTGAGGCCAGCAATCACATATTGGTACTTCCATGGGGTGCATTTAGGGTCCTTCAGAGGCCCCACCGGGAATTTCCCATGCCCAGTTCCCAAACGTGGCTGAAGAACCACTTGACTGGACTTTTGTGAGAGCCCCTCCCCACCTCCCACCACACACACACATCCTGACTCAGCATACACTTCACAGTCTGGGGCCTCTTCCTGGGTCACCTCACCCCAAAAGGCTACCTTCGAGGGAAGGAATCAGCAATAACTGCTCAAACTCTACCTTCCCGATGTTGTTTGCTTCAAGGAGGACATACACATCTTGTTCTGTCAAATGCGGGAAGCTGAGCTTGCCACTGCTGACACTTCCCTCCTTGTCTAACACTTCCATGGGCTGAGTTAGCAAATTCCCAGCTACCAAGTTCTCCGTGTGGGAAGCAGGCACCTGTCTCTATTCACATACCCCCAGACTCTTCACTGTGCTCCACTCTATTGGACAGAAAGCAGCTCTGCAGGCATCCACCCGGGGTGTGAGATGCTGACCTCCCATTGTTGCCATGACGTCCGTCTGTAGATGAGAGTGCCTCTCCTTTGGGGCTCTTTTCCTCTCTCCACGGCAATAGAAGAGGACATGCCCCAGCATTCTTCACGAGGCCCACGACTCTTCACTGAGATGACTGTCTTCCACCTCCTTCTGAATCACTAGCCATCTCCACTGGAAGCTAGAGCTGTGACAGGGGCTGGTTGTCACCAGACCCATTTGACATCTTCTGTTAAATACTCCCTAGCCATGTCTAGTGCTAGTTTTAGAGCATTAGATAATCATCATTCCTTTTCAACTTTAGAGTATTAATTCCTTCTGATAATGGGAAAAACCCCATTCAACATCGCCATTTCAAATTATGCTTCTGGAAAATTGGCAACTCAGTACTGAACACATCTGACTAAATTCAATGAGTTTAGAAGCCAGTAGTGGACCATGAATAAAACACTCATCTTACAGGGATTCCACTCTAATAGTAATGACTAGTGCAACCATGTAAGAGAGTCTCACAGTCATACTTATACGTGTAAAGGCATACAGGAAACATTGCTTTGCTATAATATTGGTTTTTGATTTAAATATACAGCTATATAAATATTTAAATGAAATATTCTTTCATTTTTATTAAAGAGCAAATGGAATAGATATTCTGGGTAAGCTGCTTGCTAGGAGCAGAGTACTTTGGGAGATTTACGACTTTGCTGAGGTTACTTTAATTAGCTATTTGAAACTCATTCATTAGCCATTTTTTTAAACCCTCCATAACCTGATTGCAGAGTACTAACAACAACAATATTCTCCACTTCCGTTGCAGTACAGTGGTGAATACTGTGCCAGCATTTTCCCATACACTCTCTCCATCAATCCTTTCATGGATAAACATACTGCTGAGCCTACAACAAGGATGTAATAGAAGAGAATGAGAGTCACTAAATCAGATGCCTAAGTTACCAAGCAGGTAATATAATGCAGGAAATAAACAGTAGGGGGTGTGGGGACTGTGGCAAACCTGACATCACACGCCACAGTAAAAAAGAAAGCGGCTGCTACCCATTGCCAACTAACTTTGACACACAGTTCCAATGTTATCTGGCCATCTGATTTTTTTTAAAAGAAAATTTAAAATTTAGTTTATTGTAAAATCTACTGATTTTTTTTAAAAACATTGGATCAAACTTTTTAGACATCAAGCCAAAGCAAAACAAAACCCCCACATCAGTGAGCTGCCAATTTGTGACCTTTCTTTGTGACAGATATTGTTGGTTGAGTTATGCACTGTCCTCTCTCTGCACTCCCTTGGGGACAGTCTCCTGCACGTAAGGTACTTGGAAGAGGAATATTGTTTCTCGTCCTAGTGTGTTGTTGAGCTAGTGAACATTGTAAGTAAAGAAAATGATCAAGCTTTCACGTTCTCTTTGGCTTCCAGAAAGCACAGATGCAAATCTGTGGCCCACTCCTAGCAAGCATACAGATCTGGACAGAAGATAGAACTTCTTGGCCCCATTTGATATCTTGAGCATCTTTTTCTTTCTCATTTACTTAAAAAAAAAATACTGTTTTCTTCACTTCAGAGAGGAAGGAAGAGGGAGAGAGAGATAGAAACATCAATGATGAGAATCATTGATTGGCTGCCTCCTGCACACCTCCTCCTGGGGATTGAGCCTGAAACATGGGCATATGGCCTGACCAGGAATCAAACCATGATCTCCTGGTTCAAAGGTAGATGCTCAACCACTGGGCCACGCCAGCTGGGTTACTTTTCATTTATGTCATTTTGCTGTATTGTATGTATACAAACCTACAGATGCACGTTAAATGCTCTTTGGAAGAAAGCAAGGTATAAATAATCTTCACAACCACCCCTGTGAAATACACATTATTGATCCCATTTGACAGGTGAATATAAATCAAGGCTCTGCAAGGCTAACTGACTTGATAATTAATCAACATTTGAATCGGGAAGTGTGAAGACCTAACCTATGTCTTCTGGCTCAAAGTCAAGGGCTATATTGACTATTAACAATGCAATCACATAGCGGGGATCTCAAACTCAGGCACAACCCGGACTTGCAGACCACAGGAGCCAGAGAGGGCCTCAGCAAAGACACTATATTGTGAAGGGCACAGGTCCCTAGAACACAACAGGATCACAGTACAAACGGTGTCCCCTGGAGTTGTGCAGTACATGCCTCTTTGGAAGGCATTGCATCCACGGTGCTTACAACGACAACAACAAATTAATGAGCTGACCTGGAACCCCAGTTTGAGCACCAGGCTAAAGCCTGGCCAAATATAATGTATGGACACACTATATACAGAGCACAATTCTAAGGAGCCTTGTGAAGGAAAAGTGCTGCTTCCTGTGACCTGTCCCAGAGATGCCCTCGCTGCAATGCTGTCTCTAAACACTGCGCCAGGGGTGGCTTTATGAGAGAGAACACAAAGGAATCCTTTGGATTTTTCTGTAACCAAATCCCCAGAGAGCGCTCCGAAATGAATCTGCTGTGTACAAAACTCTGTTCTTTGCCTGGAATTGAATTATAGCATGGTTCCAATGTATTTGAATTAAATTATAACCGTATAAGAGCACAGGATGTTCCCAGGTCTTAAGAAATTAGTGGTTCAAATTCAGTATTGTGCTCTTTCTTGGGTTCTTTTATCATAAACAATACCAGAGCAGTGGTTTTTAAACATTTTAAGCAGTAGAATTCTTTTTTTTTCTTTTTCTTTTCCCTAAACACTTCATGCAACTCTAGTGCTCTGTGGCTGGGTGACACTGGGAGGGAGGCTTGTGACGGGTGGGCTGCCCTTCTTGGATCAGAGCTGTTGTTAAGACAGCTTGACCCCTCTCCTCCCACCTCCATGCTGACTAGCTGTCAGGGTTCCCCAGTGATTGTCTAATTATTGAGCTTGCTTTAATGTGGTCTGGATGTTTAGGGGAACATCCTAAGAACATGACTCAGAAACAACTCCCTTTCAAGGCATATTGTCAATCTAGTCATTGCCTGGGTGATGATCTGTGAGAAACAATATAACATCACTAGAATAAATAAAAAATATAATGCCAGCTAACTCTGGTTTCCACAGCAACTTTTAGCATCACCGGCAAGACTCCCACTGAAGTAGGAAGCATCTTTATATGAAAATTTTTAAAGCACTCCTCTTGCTGGTGTCAACCCATCTCTATGACATGTTTTGGGGTGCATGTGTATCTTACAGAGTATTGCTACAGGTCTTGCCCCAGGCCCCAAACCAGTAAGTTGACAGCTGCCTGTAGTTATTAGTTATGTTCAAATAAAATTCTAAAACTGAAGAAAGCATAAGGTAATACTGTTTCTGAGGAACAAGTAGTTTACTATTTAAATTTTACAACAGCTAATGTGTCAAAAGATGCTGTGTATTTCCAAAATCACAAAAGAAATTGCAGAGGAAAGCTACACAAAAGGGGAAACATTTTACTGACATAAAAGCCGGGAAAAATATACATATTTGAATAAGATGCTCCTCATAAGTTATTACTTAGTTTTATCCCTAGAGAATGTGAGCAACTAATTTAATAAGGAGTAGTAGAAAATGTGAAATGAAAAGTTTTCCAAATAAGTAAATGCTCTTTTATATATAGTGCACATGATAAATACTTATTTGGATAAAAAAAAAAGTGTGTGATTAAATTTTTTTAAAATTAAATCTTTATTATTCAGATTATTGCAGTTGTTCCTCGTTTTTCCCCCCACAGCTCCCCTCCACCCGGTTCCCACCCCACCCTCTGCCCTTACCTACCCCCACTGTCCTCATCCATAGGTGTACGATTTTTGTCCAGTCTCTTCCCGCACCCCCCACTCTCCTTCCCCCCCCCGAGAATAGTCAGTCCACTCCCTTTCTATGCCCCTGATTCTATTATATTCACCAGTTTATTCTGTTCATCAGATTATTTATTCACTTGATTTTTAGATTCACTTGTTGATAGATGTGTATTTGTTGTTCATAATTTGTATCTTTACCTTTTTCTTCTTCTTCCTCTTCTTAAAGGATACCTTTCAGCATTTCATATAATACTGGTTTGGTGGTGATGAACTCCTTTAGCTTTTTCTTATCTGTGAAGCTCTTTATCTGACCTTCAATTCTGAATGATAGCTTTGCTGGGTAAAGTAATCTTGGTTGTAGGTTCTTGGTATTCATCACTTTGAATATTTCTTGCCACTCCCTTCTGGCCTGCATAGTTTCTGTTGAGAAATCAGCTGACAGTAGTATGGGTACTCCCTTGTAGGTAACTGAGTTTCTTTCTCTTGCTGCTTTTAAGATTTTCTCTTTGTCTTTTGCTCTTGGCATTTTAATGATGATGTGTCTTGGTGTGGTCCTCTTTGGATTCCTTTTGTTTGGGGTTCTCTGTGCTTCCTGGACTTGTAAGTCTATTTCTTTCACCAGGTAGGGGAAGTTTTCTGTCATTATTTCTTCAAATAGGTTTTCAATATCTTGCCCTCTCTCTTCTTCTGGCACCCCCATAATTCGGATGTTGGTACGCTTGAAGTTGTCCCAGAGGCTCCTTACACTATCTTCATATTTTTGGATTCTTTTTTCTTTTTGCTTTTCCGGTTGGGTGATTTTTGCTTCTTCATATTTCAAATCTTTGACTTGATTCTTGCGATCCTCTAGTCTGCTGTTGGAACTCTGTATAATATTCTTTATTTCAGTCAGTGTATGCTTAATTTCTAGTTGGTCCTTGTTCATATCCTCGAGGGTCTTACTAGATTTCTTGAGGGTCTCACTGAATTTATCAGTGGTTTCTAGAAAATTCTTGAAAAACCTTATAAGTTTGGTTTTGAACTCTATATCCAGTAGTTTGATTTTCTCCATTTCTGTCATTTGTGACCTGTTTCTTTGTCTCCGCATTTTTTATGCTTCCCTGTGTTGATAGAGTGGCTTTCTGTGCTAGGTGTCCTATAGGGCCTAGTGGCTCAGCCTCCCCAATTACCTGAGGTGGACATTCTTGGTACACCCCTTTGGGGGCTTTGTGCACAGTCTTGTTGTAGTTAAGCCTTGATTGTTGTAGGTATCACTGGGAGGAACTGACCTCCAGGCCAATTGGCTGCGGGAATCAGCTGTGTCTACCGTGGGAGAACTTTTGTGCTGGAGACACCCTTCTGGGGCAAGACTTGCTTCAGTGGGGCTTTGGTGCTCACTGAGTCTGTCCCCTGAGTGTGTCCCTTATGGATCTGAGGAGTTGTAATTTGAATGGTCCCACTCTGACCACTGGGTACACTGGCTCTTGGATATCTAAGGAGGTGCTAATTTAGCCTCTGCCTGAGGCTACCCAGCAGGAGCTATGGAGAGATCTGCAGATTCCTCTTGTATGGGATTTGGAGGTGCCCAGATGAGGCCCAGCTGTGAAGCAATGCAAGCTGCTGTGGGGCCTTGGCCCTTCTTTTGGAAGTTCTGGGTCTCTCTGACCCAGCTGCAGTTTGTTAGGTAATTTTCAGATTGCAAAGGGCCAGGCCTTTCATATGCAAAAACTTCTGCGCACAGCTTTGGTGGGGTGGGGTCTCAGGGAATCAACAGGGTGGAGCAAATAGCTATGGAAGATCCTCAGTCCTACCCTAAGAGGTTCCACGTCTCAGTGTCCCGTGGTAATCACTGCAAGCACCTCTGAGAGAAAGCCGTCCTTGAGTTCCGACCGATGCCAGACAGTCCAGTTTCTCCCCATATGAGTCTGGGTCCCCAGAGACTCGCCCGGAACTGGAGTTCTGAGCAGCTGGGAGCTTGAGACTCCCTCCCAATTGAAAAAGACAACCGAGTCCTCAGTTGCCAGCCCTTTCCATGTGCGCCTCCGTACCTCTGCACTTTACTTCCGCACCTCCTCTGAGTCTCAGTGTGCTTTTCTCTTTCCTACTAGTTGTAGAATTTCCACTCAGCCAGCCTTCCTGTGGTTCTGGATGATGTCCGTTTTGTCTTTTAGTTGTATTTTTGAAGTGGTTGTGCCAGGCAGCAATTTCCGGTGTTTACCTATGCCGCCATCTTGGTTCTCTGCTAGTGTGAGATTTTTAGTAACAGAAAATCAGCCTCTTTGAAGCTGTCACTAAAAAGTATCAACTGGATAAAGAATGTTAATGCCCCATTCTTCGTCCCCCCTCCGTTCCCCTCCCTACCCCCCCGCTGAGATTTTCATGTCTCAGTCCATCTCTGGAGACCAAGGAGGAAACAAATTCAGAACCAGTCTAAACAAATACAGGCTTCAGTTTAATACCTGACTACTTTCATTCTTACTAGCAAGACTTCAGTGAATGGAATAATTATGGCAGGAATAAGGTCCCTAGCATGTTGGGGTCTAGTTGTACTATAGTGTTTTGCTGCTGTCTTGACCCAGTTTTGAGGTCCTAGCTAAAGGCTGGTCAGTTCCCCTTGTGAGCAATTAAGTCCACACCCTTTACTGGGCTCTCACACTTGGGCACTGTGCTCCCTCCCACCCTAATCGCCCTGTTGCCACACACCAGACAACCAGGGACAGCCCCTTTGCCGCAGAGTCTGCTGAAATTACTTCTAGTCCTAAACCTACTGGCTCTGTTTTACTCTCTTCTTCCCGTGGAAACTACAATAGGTGGCCTTGCCCTGTGTCCCCACCTTCCTCTGCCTGGTGACCAACCAAGTGCCTTCCCTGAGTGGCCCTGGTTGATGTTACAAAACTGTAAACCTCTTTCTCTTTCCCCATCTGCGTCTGATTTCATTGTGTCTCACCCAAAGTAGTATGATTAAAACACTAGACTATAACCTTTCACTGTAAAGAAAAACTCCAGGACTAACTGGGATGATGCTAGATGGAATGTCCGAAAGGCATGAGCACGGTCGTGGCACCAGTGAGCCCAGGCCCACTGAGAGCGAAAGCTGCACAGGGACTGGTGCTCTCCGGGCAATGAGGATTCTGCTTTGTGTTTTGTGGTTGTGGCTCCATCCAGGAGTTGTAGTTAGAGACACAGAGGGATTTGTTCTCCCTTGGACATAAAGAAGGGAAGCAAAGAGCCCCTTGTGAATTGGGAATTTTCCAGAAATAACAGTGGAGGTCACAGGGTAGGTGCAGAGGGTCTCTGGCAGGCTCACACTGGACCATAATTTAAGGCCACTGGTCAGCACATTGCACAGAAAAGCAATGAATGACAGCTCTCAGGCATACACTGCCAAGAAGCAGGTAGGGCTCCACGTGGGAAAGGGGAGAAGACAAGGAAGCCACAGGTCCACACAGACCGTCACACAAAAGGCAGCACCTGACAGTGCTGGAGAAAGGCTGCTTCTGGTTATAGCCTATGCCGACTTCAATGAACTCACATTTTTATCATCAAGCAAGAGTCTAATAATTAACCTTTTCACACCAGGGAACATATGGGTAGTGCAGCAATCTCTGATTTATCTTTTTCAAAGAGAAGCCTTGTGAATCAAACTGCTAACAGATTTTATCCACCACAAATTTAACTTCAAATTATTTCAGATGATTTCATACCTTGGAAAATATTCAAGAGCTCAAAAAGTTAACTGACCTATTTGTAAAATATTTTCAATTGTGTTGGTTCAATTGAATATTCCCCCTACTCACACACTGATACCACAAACAAAACATTATCTATGTAAATTCCATCATTATGAGCAACAACCCACACATTATAAAGAAATTAATATGAGGATGTCACATGAGGTCCACTGGGATGGTAGTGAGCAAGGGTTCTTTAAAATGCAATGCTGGCCTGACTGGCATGGCTCAGTGGTTGAGCGTCGACCTATGAACCAGGAGGCCAGGGTTCGATTCCCAGTCAGGGCACATGCCCAGGTTGGGGTGTGCAGGAGGCAGCTAACCAATGATTCTCTCTCATCACTGAAGTTTCTATCTCTCTCTCTCCCTCTCCCTTCCTCTCTGAAATCAATAAATATATATTATATATTTTTTAAAAACCACGTAATGCTGGACAGACCTGTATCAGTAAAGATAAGTTAGATTATGCTATGGTAACAAATGTTCCATAAGTCTTGGTGGTTGAAAACAATATGGTTTATTTCTTAGTTATGCTCCATATTCATCATCGGTTGGCTGGTGCTCAACTTTTCTAATATTCTCTCTCAAGACTCAGGCTGACAGAGTAGCCACCACTTTCACTATTTCCTTTTTAAAAATATTTTATTTATGAATTTAGAGAGAGGGAGAGAGGAAGAGAGGGTGAGGGGTGGAGAGAAGAGAGAGAGAGAGAGAGAGAGAGAGAGAGAGAGAGAGAGAGAGAGACATTCATTTGTTGTTCTACTATGCATTCATTAGTTGCTTCCTGTATGTGCCCTGACCAGGGATTGAACCTGCAACCTTGGCTCATTGGGACAATGCTATAACCAACTGAGCCATCAGCCAGGGCTTTACACTATTTCTTATAACAGGTTGCATTTTACTACCCAAAGCAGGTGTTACACTCAACTTCACTGGCCACATCCCACTCCAAGGAGGTAGGGAAGTAAAATCCTATTGCAGGGGTTGGCAAACTATAGTCCACAGGGCAGCCTTTGTGTTTGTAAATAAAGTTTTATTAGAACACAGCCATACCCATTTGTTTACATTTTGTCTATGGCTGATTTCACCACAGAGTTGAGTAGCTGTGACAGAGACTATATGTGGTCCACAAGCCTAAAATATTTAGTCTCTGGTTCTCGAGGAAAAGTGTGCAGATCTCTGGCCTACTGTATTAGTTAGCTTTTACTAAGTTATGCTGTAGTAACAAACAGCCTCCCAACCACAGAGGCTTACCAAAAGAAATGTACTTTTCATTCATAGTACATGTCAGTTGTGGGCAGGCTAATGGCTTTGATTTGGGTTTTCTTCACAGGCAGATAGAGTATTCTCTATCACAATAGGCCATTCTCATGGCAGAGAAAAGAGCATGAATAAACCATGTCACTTCTGCTCACATGTTTTTGGCCTATGAAAGTCACATGGCCCAGCCTGTCATCCCAGATAGAGAGATGTACACTCACCTCCCTCCCCAGGAGGCACTGTGAGTTCCTGACTAAGTGTAGGGATGTGTAACACTCCTACAGAGAGGGATTAGTGACACAATTGACCATCCCTACCATGTGAGCAGTCTGGGTGACAGCACCAATAGCTGGCACAGGATGTTAAAAAGACCCTGTGAAAAAACCCAGGACCGAGAGTTAACAGACTATGGATTTACAACAAATCATTGTTTCTCTCTGAACCTTAAGAGTCCTCCTCTATAAAATAAGGCAATCCAACTGCATCAGCGTTTTCAACCTTTTCGTGTCCACGCATGTTGAGCATCTGACCCTCCCCTCACCATGTCTATTGCTCTACTTTGAGTAACTCTAGACTGGGAAAAGGCATTTGGCTAAAACCACGACATTCATCAATTACAAGACACTGTTTATGGTATCCAAAAGTAATTTTGACACAATTATGAATGATAGCACTTTTCTCCTGGGATTTGCTAATTAACACTTGAGCATATTTGTACAGGCTAACAGGGAGGAGGGAGTAGACACAATTGGCTTTAAAGTAAATTTTTCTAGAATTACGGACACTTAAATTTATGCCACAGATATAATGGGTTTGGCACTAAATTCACTAGATGGCAATCGTCTGTTAAATTGTGTGTCTCTGGGTCTTGGGGTTGTCTTGTTCAATAGTGCATTCCAGGAGCTTATACACAGTTGATACTCATTAAATATTTCCGGACTAATTGATAAAAGGAATCATGTGTTTCATAAATACCTATAAATATTTTTTCTCTTGTGTGTCATTCAAGCCCATGCATTTGAAAAAGAATGGCTGACTTAGGTGTGAGTGAATCACATCACATGTTTAGTTTACAGATAACGTTTGGTGTTTGTATGGATCTGCATTATTTGAAACACCTGCTGAGCCATCCATGGATCTCTGGCCCATGAGTTGGGATCACTGGTCTGAAGAAACACAGGAAAGCCCATCCTGAAGGGAAAAAAAAATCTAGTCTATCACATTCCTTCTAGTTCAGTTCTGAGTCTTCATTCCAGTGACATCGTTCATGCAGTGAGTCAACTGTAATTGAGAAATTGAGCAAAATTCTCTCGCCTCCAACAAGTTTCCCATAGGATCTAACAACCAGCCTATCAGGTCATAAAATATTTTATGTGTTAAGCAGTACTTCACATCTGCAGCTGGCCCTAGCTCTGGATAAAGCCTAAGTTAATAAATGATTGACTCCATACACTTAAAAACTATAATATTTGTTTGGTATCTGCTTATGTATTTGACTGTGTCATCAGTTCTTAATCCTTATTATGCATCAGAATCACCTCATCAAAACTTTAAAAACACAGGAGAGGTGCCTGGCCCCTACCAGATGCGATTCACTTGCCCAGACTTAGGTATTTTGTTTTAAAGCTAGTAGGTGATTCTGTGTATACAAGGTCAAACCCACCTTAAAGATTAAATGAGACAGTTTGATTTTGAGAGTCAGAATATTTTCCCCTTCTTTCTCATATTCTGGGAATTTCTCTTATTATCAAAGTCATTCTAGATGAACTTTTAAAAATATTTTTTATTGACTTCAGAGAGGAAGGGAGACACAGAGAGAGAGAGAAACATCAATGATGAGAGAGAATCATTGATTGTTTGCCTCCTGCACGCCCCACACTGAATGCCCCACTGGGGATGGAGCCCCACTGGGGATGGAGCCCACAACCCAGGCATATGCCTTGACCGGGAATCAAACCATGACCTCCACGTTCATAGGTCAACTCTCAACCACTTAGCCACACTGGCCGGGTCAGATGAACTTTTAAAAGAGAATCTTGCCAATGTTTTCATATTGTTTGGGACTTTTTGATTACCTGACTTACATGTAAAAGCAAAGGCCACTTCCTTGTAAATTCAAGGAGGAAGAATTCTAGGAGAATATACATGAAGAGAATTTGGGAGAGGTTTCAAGGATCATGAAACAGAAGGAAACAGGTATTTTTGACAGGTGTTTACTCCTTTCTCTTCACTTTCAGGAAGCTTACATTCTATTTCAGAAAAAAAATCTTAGAAAGAAAACTAAATTGACAAACAACCACATGTTACATCTTGTGGGAAACTATAACATATTAAAGGGATTTGAAGTAAGGAAGGAGGTGGAATAATCATAAGAAAGTAAGCTTTCCCGGGCGTTAACAGAGGCACAAGAATGGGGAAGGAAGGAAAAGCGACCACGGGGTGGCGCGGTAGGGGCAAGGCCGTACCTGGACTGGGTCATCTAAAACCTCCTACCTCTATACAACAAGATTATCTTCAGAAGTGATCTTAGAACAAAACAACTAATAAAAAGGCCCCCAAAATGAAAACATTAAAAATTTTTCTTTATTAAATTCTGTGTGTATATTTAGGTAGTAATTATTACGATACAAAAAAGGGGGGGAGTAATGGATTAATAATTTTTAATTACATGAAAGTATTTCTTTTAAAAACATACAAAAAGAAGCACTTTGAAAGGAGTAACCTTCAAATGCTCACAGAAAGATCTGCACATAGAACTGTGGTCAGGCAAGCCTTGCTTCTTCATCTTCACAATTCTGTTATTGGTTTGAATCTACTCTTTAAACACAGGAATATGTAGTGTCACATGGCTTGGAGACGCAAACTGTGCTTGAAGCAAACACATGATTCCTGATGAACTTAAACTTTATATTAGTCAGGATTCTCTAGAGAGGCAGAACCCACAGCAGATGATTGATTATTGGTTGATTGACTGTAATTATGGAGGCTGAGATGCCCCAGAATCTGCTGTCTGCAAGATGGCAACCCAGGAAAGCCAGCAGTATAATTCAGACCAAGTCCGAAGACCTGAGAACCAGGGGAGCTGAAGGTATAAATCCTAGCCCCAGGGCTGGAGAAGATGAGATGCAATTCCAGTGTTAATGGATGAAGTGGGGTGTCCTCTTCCCCACTGGGTGTTGGGGCTGGGGTATGTCAAGAAAAATAATTTTCTGAGATTTGAATGAGAGGATGAGTGATTTTTATTTGGCTGGAATTACATCCCTGGGTTTCCAAAATCTCATTCCAGTCATAGAAAAAGTGTAGCTGGGGTTTCAGTAAAGCTAAAAGCCAAGCCAGTGCCCAGAATTTTCATTCCATATTGCAGCCGGGTCCAGTTTAACATCAGGCTAGTTACAGTCCATTAGTCCATGTGTGTGGCGGTAAAATACAGGAGAGTGCACCCGGGCAATAAGAGTCCCAAGAGCATAAGAGGAACCAAGAGAGTAAACTCCTTTGTTTAGGGGATTAAATATCTCAAATTTCGCACCCTTGCAGTGCCCATGCACATTCTGGCCAATGACCTGTTCCCAGGTGTGACTGGCAGACAAGTACCTTCTCAACATCACCCTAACTTTACTGGGCATGTGTTTATTCTCCTCCCTGTCCAGTCTCTTCCCCCAGCGACCTGCGGGGAATAGAGTGGTGGCTCCCTGGTGAGAATAAAGTTGCAGCTTTCTGGCAAAGCTGCCCAAATGACATGCCTCCAATATCTGGCCTTCCCTGTGCTCCTTTCCTGTTATTAATAACTAGGTTAATTACAACAGTATCCTCAGCTCAAACAGTGAGGCAGAAAAAAGGGGCAAATTCCTCTTTCCTCTGCCTTTTGCTTTATTGAGGCTCTCAATGGATGGGTTGACACCTGCCCACATTGGGGAGGGTAAGCTACTTTACTGAGTTCATGGACTCAAATACTAATCTCATCTAGAAACACCCTCACACAGGCATACCCAGACATACTGTTTAATCTGGGAACCCCATGGCCAGTCAAGTTGACCCATAAAATTAACCATCACGTACCTGCTTGTGTGTGGCTGAATCTATCTGTGTAGGGAATCAAAGGTATTACTAAATAGAATGCAATATTTCTAAAGGATAAGTTATAAGTGTGCTACTTTATTATTATTATTATTATTACTATTATTATATCATTATAATGACTTAACAATCACTGCAGTAACTGTTTAGAACTTAGAGCAACAAAAGAATTTTCTGGGGAGGAGTAGTATATCACTGACATCATTTAGAATTGTTGGAACACAGTGCTAAAAATCTGACTGACTTTGTTTTAAAATTTTCTACAGGCAATGCACCCCTTATTGCCTGCACCTGGGGCTGATGGCACTCATGGCCTCCCCTAGGTTCATCACCACATGGGAGGGAGGAGTACAGTGTGAGGCTGGGGGCAGCTTGCTCTAGGTCCCCCTCTAGCTCTCCCGCATCTTTTTTCTCTTCAGTTACTTTGTGGCTTTAATTGGCTTTCTGATGTGAGGGAAGGAGCCAGTGGAGTGATTGTTTTTGGAGCAACTTCCCAGTGGAGGCCCAAGGGATGATACTAAGAGATCACGCACAGCTAATCACCTTGGAGACGGGGAAAGGTGGGAAGCTCAGGTTAAAGTATAGATTGGATTCAAAGCAGTGGGAGTTGTTATACTTGGTAACAGTTTTCTCAGGAAGCCGTAAGTGTAGATCTGTTGCTTAGAGAAAAGGAGGTAGTATTCACAGGAGGAAAGTAATGAAAGTCTAAAACAGAAAGTCTACAAAATTAAAAAAGAAAAGCTAGCTAAATAATAAACAAAAGCATGGATGAGGACCAGTCAAGATGGTGGCATAGATAAACATGGAACTCGCTGCCTCCCACATCAAAATTACACTTCAAATACAGAACAACCATCATTCAGAACCACCTGAAACCTAGCTGAATGAAAGTCCTACAACTAGGGAATTAAAGAAAGCACATAGACTGCTAGGAGGGGCAGAGACTTAGGGCGAAATTGCAGAATCGGCTGGTCCCACATCCACGGAGGGATATCTTGGCTATGGAGGCTTCCCTGAGAAGTGAGGGGTTCCAGCCCCATACCTGCCCCTCTCCCCGACCCCCGAAGCCCGCAACCTAGGCTTCCAGTTCCAAGAAGAGAAGTCGCCACAACTTCTGGCTGTAAAAACCAGTGGGGATTGTCACTGAGTGACATAGAGGCTACGGGCACCAGGCAGTTCCTGTTAAAGGGCCCCCTCACAGCCTTAGTTGGACTCCCTCCCTCTGAGCTCCAGTGAAAGGAACCTGGGACATTCAGGGAGGAACTAACTCGCCTGGAATCAGGGTGAGAGCTGGAGGGGTAGCTTTCTCCCAGAAGAAGTGCTGGCAGAGGCCACTGTTCCTTTGCCAAGCCCTCCCCACCACAGAGCTGGCAGGCACCATATTTGAATCTCCATCAACCTGGCTAACACTTTTCACCCTGCTCTGGTGATTTCCTGAGACCCTGCCCCTCCCTACCTATAGGCTCATCAATCCAAACCATTTCCAGTGACTTTTCCATACAACTGGTCTCTCTTGCCTCATGCTTCGGACTTTCCTAAAATCTCTCAAACAATCAGCAGCTGGCCTTAGCATGCCCCATACCTCTCAATTAGTGTCCCAGGCTCAGCACTAGCAGCCTTGGTTCATAGCCTGACCACTCCAAGTCCAACATAAACAGCAGCCATATGCATATTGCTTTGTGGCTCATGCTGGGTGGCCCTGAACAGGGCAAAGGCAGTGGTTGACTTTGCACCTCCTGGGAGGCTACAGAGCCAGTGTATCCAGTGGTCAGCTTTGACCACAATGGATTACAATCTTACCACCTCCACAAGTAACACACTCAAAGGTCGGACTTGGTGAACACCAAAGCCTCACTGAAGCAAGTCCTGCTCCATAGGGTTGGCTCCTGCACAGCAGCTCTTCCACTGCAGTTGCAACCAATCCTCGCAACCAATTGACCTGGAGGCAATACTTTCCAGTGATGCCAACCTCAACCAAGGCTCAACTACAATAGGACAGTGCACACAGCTCACACAAGGGCACATCTGGATGGCCTACCTCAGGTGACTGGGGAGGCTGAGCCATTGGACATCTACTACACAAGGCCACTCTACCCAGTATGGGAGACATAGCAGTTCTATCTAACACATAGAAACAAACACAGAGAAATAGCCAAAATACAGAAACAAAGAAACATGTCACAAATGAAAAACAGGAGAAATCTCTAGAAAAAGAACAAAATAGCTTGGACTCTCTTGGGCACCTCTAAATCCAACATAAGCAGCAGCAATCTGCAGATTGCTTTGAAAAATACCAGACACAGAGTTCAAAACAATGGTTAGAAGCATGCTCAAGTAACTTGGTGAGAATGTCAAGGAACTAGTGAGAATTTCAAGGAACTTAGTGAGAAAATTAACAACATAAAAAGGACCAGTCAGAAATGAAGGATACACTAACTGAAATAAAGAATAAATTACAAGGAATTGACACTAAGGTAGAGGAAGCCAAGAATCAAATCAAGAATTTCTAATACAAGGAAACAAAAAACACCCAATCAGAGCAGTAAAAAGAATCTAAAAAATATGAAGATAGTGTAAGGAGCCTCTGGGACAACTTCAAGCATACCAACATTTGCATCATAGGGTTGCTAGAAGGACAAGAGAGAGAACAAGAAATTGAAATTTTTTTTAAAAAAATGATAGAAAACTTCCCCTATCTGGTGAAAGAAATAGACATACAAATCCAGGAAGCACAGATAGTCCCAAACAAGATGAACCCAAAGAGGCCTACACCAGGACACATCATAATTAAAATGCCAAAGGATAAAGACAAAGAGAATCTTAAAAGCAGCAAGAGAAAAGCAGTTAGTTACCTACAAGGAAGCATCTATTTGACTGTGACCTTATTTCTCAACAGAAACTTTGCAGGCCAAAAGGGAGTGGCAAGAAATATTCAAAATGATGAATAGCAAGGACCTACAACCAAGATTACTATATCCAGCAAAGCTATCATTTAGAAAAGAGCTTCTCAGACAAGAAAAAGCTAAAGGGAGAAGAAGAAGAAGAAAGAAGAAAGAAGAAAGAAGAAAGAAGAAAGAAGAAAGAAGAAAGAAGGAGGAGGAGGAGGAGGTGGAGAAGGAGGAGAAGGAGGAAGAAGGGAAGGAGGAGGAGAAGGAGGAAGAGAAGGCGGAGGAGGAGGAGGAGGAAGAGGAAGAGGAGGAGGTGGAGGAGGAGGAGGAGGAAGAGAAGGAGGAGGAGGAGAAAGAGGAGGAGAAGGAGAAGGACAAGGAGAAGGAGAAGAAGAAGAAGAAGAAGAAGAAGAAGAAGAAGAGGAGGAGGAGGAGGAGGAGGAGGAAGAGAAGGCGGAGGAGGAGGAAGAGGAGGAGGAGGAGGTGGAGGAAGAGGAGGAGGAAGAGGAGGAGGAGGAGGAGAAAGAGGAGGAGAAGGAGAAGGACAAGGAGAAGGAGAGGAAGAAGAAGAGGAGGGGGAGGAGGAGGTGGAGGAGGAGGAGGAGAAGAGATAAAAAGATCAAGAATAGGAACAATAAAATGGCAATAAATACACATTTATCAGCAATTGAATCTAAAAATCAAAATAATATCAAAATAATTGAATAAGTGGAATAGAAACAGACTCAGATTCAGAGAATATTTTGATGGTTGCCAGATGGGAGGGGGTTGGGTGAAAAAGGTGAAGGGATTTAGAAGTACAAATTAGTCATAGCCCATGGACACAGACAATAGACAGGCAAAGGCCTGAGATGGGGTGGGAGATGGGTGGAAGGGGGCAGAGGAGGGGGATATGGAGGACATTTGTAATACTTTCAACAATAAAATAAACTAAAAAACAAAAATCATGGATGGGGGCTTGGGATTCTCCTGGAAGTGTTAATCAATGACCTTTCTTGTCTGGTGTTCTAACTCTGTTGTGTTCTTTGGACTATAGGCATCAATCATCAATATCTCTCAGGAAATAAATGGGGTCTTCAGAATTTCAGGTTGGCTCCATATGGTTAGCTTTTCCTAGCCTGTGGGGATTTTTCCAACTTGCTAAATATATGTGCTGTTTCTATCTTCTCTATATAATTAGACTCACTGATTCAGGCCAACAAAAATGTTGAGGAATAAAATTCAAAGGAAAGCCTAACAAATCTTTAGAGAGCAGCATTTCTCCCAGGCTGTTATTTCTCTAACACAGTGAATTGCATTCCCTTTATAGCTTCCTGATAGCTCTAGAAACTTGAAAGTCTCGTTGTCCCAGACTGAATAGCTGAATCAGTGACACCAGATAGCAAGGTTGTGGAGAGAGAGAAAAAGGTGCTTTTCCTAGAGGAAATGTTTAAATACCTCCCCTCCCCAAATAAACGGAAACAAGGTGGTTCACGCTAAACAATGCATTTTGCTTTAATACCAAATCTATGTGAAGGGCAAGGAGTTTATCTGGTTGAAATGGAAATATTCTCCAACTCAAGTGATTTATGCATTAGGACTTGCAAAAGGATCTGGGAAGAGGTGGAAGGCAATGAATCTATGTGGCAAATATGCAATGGAGAGCCCAAATGAATTGCATTGTCACGTATAATGAGCCTTTGCTTTGAGGTATGTAACCCATTTTCTTACTTGTCATGCCTTTCAATTATGTCTCTCACACTGCATTATCCACAAAGCTGCCAGGGGATGTTCAAATCAAGGGTGGCTGCAAAAGTCAAGACTCAAGGAATGGAGACTGGCCTGCATAATATCTGCAGAACAAACTATTTCCTAGGTGAATATCAAAACAAGGAAACTTAATCTAATTTTCCACCTCTGATATTTATGACTATTTATCCCAAACAGTGTAGCTCAGAAGTTCTAAGCATATCCTGTGACCACACCTTAAGTAAATGAACTCCAGGTAATACTGTATCGAGCGGTATATTCAAAATTCTTTGACATGCCAACAACTGCTATTCCTACTCACCCCCAATACCCTAGAGTCAATTTCTACCCAATTTTCTTCTAAAAGGAGTTTCAGTTCCAAGCAAATATGTTCATATCTGTGATAAAAATGATCCATGGGACCTTTTTCCTTTCCCCTCTACCCTCGTATATTATTCCCCGCTGAAAATTTTTACCTGTTAAAAATGGCAGAAAACACCATTATTACTAATCCTCAGCATAATGCAATGATAAATGAAAATGTATTTATCATTGAGCACATTTATTTGTGATATTTAAAGAGCAGAAAGTGTGGGTGAGATAGGGTATGTGGTAAAACAGCTATAATGGATACAGAGACTGTCAAGGAGATATTAACACCAACCCCCAATGGATTTATGGCTTAGAACTGGCAGAGACCAGCTGGACCTGACATAGCGACTAATTTCACCTCACGGGAACCCCTGGCCTCATTATACACTCATTGTAATACACTAGATACTCAACAACACACCCCGAACCATCTTGATCAGAAATGGAAAGCCCAGATAAGGACACAAAGTGGCTGTCAGGGCTCTTTGAAGAAGTCTCCACGCCTTTATCTGAAAGACCTCGAATTTCCTTCCCCCGCCCTCACTGAATGCCATACCTTTCAATTAAATGAGCCTCAATAAAAGAAGTGAAATAAACCAGTCAATGAAGGAAAAATACCACATGATCTCACTCATTTATGGATAATAAAGACCATTATAAACTTATGAACAAAAATAGATACAGAGGCAGCAGAGCAGCCTCGAACAGACTGTCAAACTACAGTGGGAAGGCCGGGAGGGTTGGGGGGCGGGTAAGAGATCAACTGAAGGACTTGTATGCATGCATATAAGCATAACCAATGGACATAAGACACTGGGGGGTAGGGGAGGCCAGGGGATTGTCAAGGGCGGGGAAAAATGGAGACATATGTAATACTCTTTGTAATACTTTAAGCAATAAATAAAATAAAATAAAATGTCAAATTATGCAAAAAAAAAAAAAAAGAAGTAAGTCTCACTAGGGAGGGGCTGCCCTCTCTGTGGAGGAACCACTCCCTGTCTCACTGTTTCACTACTAAACCCTCGTTCACTGTAAACTCCACGCTGGCTCAATGGTGAATTACTTCCTGCATGAAGCCAAGAACCCACAGTGGGTCACAGACCCCTGGGTCTCCAGAAGCCAGAACACCTGCATCATCTCGACTCACTTATCATGGTATAAAGATAATTTTCAAGTGAAAAACCTTTGAGCTGTAAAAGATGCAGACAGAAATCCTATGTGACCTTCCTTTATCTGACTGAGGCAGAGCCTCCAGAAAACACAGCTGCCGTTAATCTTCCTCTGAAGGAGCTTCCTGCAAATTCAGGAAGACAGACTGCCCACCTCCAATAGCACCAAAGAGCCCAATAGAACCTCCCACATTTCCCCATTGAAGCCCTCACCCACTTCATTCCCAAGCCCTGGCCCTTTGTGATGTTAGTCTATAAACCTTTATTTCTGGCTTCTCAGTGCGCTGCTCATTGCTGAGCAGCTCCCACATGCATGTGTGAATAAGCTTTGTCTTTTCTCCTGTTACTCTGTCTATGGTTAGTTCATTTGCAGGAGGCCAACCATTGGACTCACGTTGGAAGAAGAAAATCTTTCCTTCCAACAAAAGCAAAGTAAGGCTTTCAAAAGAAATCGGTCATTATTTGATATTCCAGTGTATTTCATTCATCAAGTTTCTGAGTTAAAAAACTATAAAGTTAACAAGTGAGTATTATTATTAGATTATTAAATGTACTAAGTGGTGTGGCTACAGTGAGCCAGACCCTGAAATGTTTCCAGTGGACTGGAAATTCCATGGAAAGCAAATTTTCAATATGTATCAAAGAGCCTTAACAATGTTCATGCCTTCAGGCATAAAAATTCCATTTCTAGGCATCCAAGGAGATAATTAGAGGAGTTCTCAAATATTTACTTTAAAGAGCTGCTCAACACAATATATAGTTATTTTTACAAGTACAAAAATTACAAACAACTTACATGTTCAATAACAAAAAAATAAAATATTAAGGGGTAAAATAAAGTCATAAAACTGTGTAATCTAAATTATGCTTGATATATATGCTTGGAAAGGAATACAGAAAGAAAAACATCAAAATACCAATAGTTGTTTTCTCTAACCTGGAGAATATAAATGATTTTTTTTCTTCTTAATATATTAGCAAAAACAAACAAATAACAAAAACCCTACTGACCCTGTTAGCAAACATTGTCTGGAGAGTTGGATCAAGGAACAGGAAAGGATTTAAAGCTTCTTCAGAAATAAAAATATAAAGCGCATAGGACTGATACCGTTAATAACCTAGTCATTGTTAACAGGAAAGGAGTAAAGGGGAGACATTTATACAGCTTTGCCAGGAAGCTGCAATACAGACGCATGCCCAGGAAGGTCTGGGTGATGTGGAAAGACGCTTACCTGTCAGTCAAACCTGGGAAAAAGGCAGTGGACAGAATAGGCGTGACCATGGCAAACAAGGGAAGATTTGATATTTAAAATCCTGAACAAAGGGAGCTTCCTCTCCTCCCCTCCCCTCCCCTCCCCTCCCCTCCCCTCCCCTCTCCTCTCCTGCTTACTTGCACTCCTGGGACTCCTGTTCCAGGGGATGCGCTCCCCTGTGCCCATGTGGCTCATGGCCATGTGGGACCCACACAATAGACCGATGGACTAAGTCTAGCCTGATGCTGCATCGGGCCCACCTCCACCATGGACACTGGCCCTACTTTTGGCTCTGCTGGAGCCCCAGCTACATATTTTCCAGGACTGGTTTAAGGACAATGGGACTTTACAACCTGAGAAATATAATTCAATGCCAATAAAAACCATTCATTCTCCCATGTGAGTCTTAGAAATGTCCTTTTCTGAAGATATGGTAAAAGCCACTCCACTCCCACTGGCAATGGAGGAGTTCCACCAATCCATTCCTCCAGCAACAGCACTGTTAACGGGGGTGTGGTGGAGGGTTTCCCTGTCATTATACAAATCGATTTTTTTTACACCCATATATGTCCAATGCCATTTGAGTTCCCATTGAGCACAAAATCCCACACCAGGCTTTTCTTGTAAATGCATATATATATATATATTTTTTTAAAATTCTCACCCAAGGATATTTTTTCATTGATTTTTAGAGAAAGTGAAAGAGAGAGGGAAAGACAGAGAGAAATATTGATGTGAGAGAAACACATTGAATGGTTGCTTCCTGCATGTGCCCTGACCAGGGCCCTGGCTGGGGAGGAGCCTGCAACCGAGGTACATGCTCTTGACCAGAATAGAACCCAGGACCCTTTGGTCCGCAGGCTGATGCTCTATCCACTGAGCCAAACCGGCCAGAGTGTAAATGCATAATTTTAATTGTTAGAATTAGCCACAAGTTATCATTGAATGGGTTAAAATACTGACATACTTACGCACCCAGTTAAATGCTGTAGAAATTTCTGCTGTAAACCACAAATATAACACTTTAAAAAGGAAAAAAAATGCAATTAAAGGCTTAACTCTCCAAAGATCACACAATCTTTCAAATGTAGAGAGTGCTGGGGATAAAATCCCCAAACTCTTAGTATATTGATAAGGAAACTTAAATCTTTATTTTTTCTAATTTTAATAGACAACTTTAAAAATTTCCCTGAGGAATGGCCTACCGCTTTAAATTTATATTGACATAATTAATATCAATAGCAGAGCCAGGAACTAATAATGAGGCTGTAAACTTAATTAACAGCCATAGTTATGAAACAAGTGGCACTTTAATAGCTTGAAGAGTCTCTTGAAAGCTTTCTGTTGCTGCTCAGTTTCTGCACTCGGTGTCCAAATGAGAGTCACTTCTGGTAGCCAAGAACCATAATCAGTGCAGCATTTAAACATTAGGCTGTGTTTAAATAGCTCCCCCTACACCCTCTCTCCCCCTCCACCCGAAAAAATTTCAGTAAATCCTTCCACTGGTTAACTTGTGGTTGGCTTGCCTACTCACTGATCTGCTGTTAGTGAGGGTGGGGGATGAGGAGGGAGATTAGCATCAGGGCTGGAGCTCTCATCACATGAAGTGTATAGGCAGAATAATATACCCTCTATAATAAAAGGGTAATATGCAAATTGACCCTAACGATGGAACAACTGGTTGCTATGATGCTCACGGACCACCAGGGGGCAGACGCTCAATGCAGGAGCTGCCCCCTGGTGGTCAGTGCACTCCCACAGAGGGAGCTCCACTCAGCCACAAGCCAGGATGATGGCTGCGAATGCAGCGGTGGTGGTGGGAGCCTCTCCTGCTTCCTCAGCAGCACTAATTATGTCCAACTTCGGCTTAGGCCCGCTCTCCCCTGGGAGAGGGACTAAGCTGTTAGTCAGACATCCCCCGAGGGCTCCTGGGCTGCCAGAGGGATGTCTGACTGCCAGCTTAGGCCCAATTCCCTGGAGAGTGGGCCTAAGCTGGCAGGTGGACATCCCCTGAGGGGTCCCAGACGGCAATAGGGCGCAGGCCAGGCTGAGGGACCCCCCCACCCAAGTGCATACATTTTCATGCACTGGGCCTCTAGCATATATAAAAGCTTAAGTGACTGTTATGACTGGCCGGTAGCTATGATGTGCACTGGCCACCAGGGGGCAGATGCTCAGCACAGGAGCTGCCGCCTGGTGGTTGGTACGCTCCCACAGCCAACCTCCCATAGCCAGCCAACCTCTTGTGGTCTCTTCCCCCCAGGGCCTGGCAGGCCCCGATTGCCCTGATCGGGACTGGGTAAGACGCCCCAATTGGCTGGGAGGGACTCCACTCATGCATGAATTCGTGCACTGGGCCTCTAGTATACTAATATAAAGGTTTCCCTCAATCTGAAAACTCAAGATTCCAGAGAAAATGCCAGTGTCACAGGGATACAAAGGGGAAGGTTATGCGGGGGTGGGGGGGGGGGGGTGGGGGGGGGAGGATACATGGACTCTTTTGCCTCCCAACCTAATCTGTGTTTTACACTGAAATACTTCAGCATCAACAGTGAGTTTTGTGTGTGTGTGGATTCATGTGAAGCCACCTCCAAGAGTGATTAGTGAACATGAAGTACGCTACGCAGGAATCTATAGACAGTGGTGTTAGTGAGCTTTTGAAAGATCTCAATCAATCAAAGTTCGTGCTCCTGGAGGTAGCTTTCACAAAAGCTCCCCTCTTGGAATCGGCACCAGAAAGTTCATTGATTAGCATGAAGGGATATTAGAAATCATTTTTCAGTGGTGAACAGAGGGATATGAGAGATGGGTGGATTGACTTGAAACCTCAAGGTTTGAATGAAAGGAGTATCAGGCTTGTCTAGCCAATGACCTAACATGTTCAGAAGAGGGCTGAGGTCTAGAACTCCATCTGGTCCTCTGTCCTGCATGGGAAGCTGCTGTCAGGCCCAAGTGCCAGTGGAGGTGCTCACTGGAGCTCTAACGTGACAGATGGAGGACTCCTGAAGGTTACAGAGCAGGTTGTCTGAAGGTTACAGAACAGGTTGTCTGAGTGCTTTTGAATTTGCTTGATAAGAAATGTTTCTATGTTTTGTAGAATCAGGTCTGAGGTTGGTTTTCATGGTCACAGACCAGCTGGTGGAAAGACGGTAGAGAAAGGAAGACTTAGGGTCTTCACAGCTGACTTCTCTCATCAGAGGTAAATGACAGCCACTGACAAGAACTGCCAGATTGGCTTAGGTCACTTCTCAACAGCCTCCCCCCCGCCCCTCCACAGCCTCCCCGCCACTCCCTCACACAGGGAAGGCTGAGCAGTGGGTAAACAAGGTGATGTAGAAGAGAAAAAAAGTCCCTAAATTCTGTAACCAGGAGCTTAAATTATAATAGTCATTAGTTTTCTGTTTTGCCAAAGTACAAACCAGAAACTATTAAAGGCCATAACCATGGTGCAGAGCAAGTGCTTAGGGGGAGAAAGGTAGCATGTGAGGTGGAACACCTTCACTCTGGCCCTGTGATAGCAGTCAAAAGGGTAAGGACTAGGAGTCAGGAAACCTAGGTTCTAGTTAACTCCGACAATTAATGAGCAAGTGACTTAACTTCTCAGCTGCCACTTTGTGGGCTGCCATTGCCCCTTTACCAGGTAGTTATGTAGCTCAGATGAGAGCAGATGAGGAAGAAAGTGTCTGTAAATGCACTCTAAAACCCAGGATGTCATGTACATTTTGTGCCAAGTCAACAAATGTTAATTATTTATTCTGGGTAGGCAGTGTGTGAGGCTACGTATTCCAGGGGTTTCAAAAATAAGCAAAAAGCATATATTTATGAAAGATGTGTACAAGAATGTTTATAACAGCTTTATTCATAATAGCCCCAATCTGGGAATAGCCTAGGTGACCATCAAAAGGGGAATGAATAAATAAATTGTGGAATATCCATACAAATGAATATTACTCAGTAGTAAAAAAGGTACTAATTACTGATATGTGCAAAAAAGATAAATCTTAAAAATATGCTGAGTGAAAGGTAATACAAAATAGGATATACTATATGACTTATCCAAAATAGTATCTATGTATATAAAAGGCTAAATGACTGACTTTCATCCGTCCGAACGGTACATATGACACGCACTGGCAATTTAAAAATAAACTTGAGTCGCACATGCATCATTCATATAAAGCTCTTCCTGGTGCCAATTGCATGCAACCGACCAGCCGGTACATATGACGTGCACTGATAATTTAAAAATAAATGTTTACCATATGAATCTTTCTTCTAATTAATTTCCTTTCAATCTGCACGAATCTGTGCACTGGGCCACTAGTATACTTTATGACCCTAGAGCAGTGGTCGGCAAACTGCGGCCCCTTGAGTGTGGCTCTTCCACAAAATACCACGTGTGGGCACGCACGTACAGTGCGATTGAAACTTTGGGGCAACACTCAAAGGGCCAAAGAGCCACATGTGGCTCACGAGCCGTGGTTTGCCGACCACAGCCCTAGAACTGAATGAAGTTCTAGAAGGGGCTAACCACTCCATGAGAAAAATGAGAACTTTGGTTACCTTTGTGCAATTGGCATTACACAGGTGTATGCATTTGTCAAAACTCAATTGAATGGGATATTTATAATGTGTGTGTAACATTTTCTTTAGAAAACACCCATAAACAAATACTGAACTCTAGTTAATGACATATGTGCTGCAGTGTTCAGTGGTAAAATATACTGATTTCTGCAATTTATATTAAAATGCATAAAAAATAATGGAGAGGGAGATGGATAGACCAAGATAAAGGCAAGATAACAAAACATTAATTGTAAACTATAGGTAGCTGGTACATGAGTATGACTCCTTCAGATTTTCCTTTTGTTTGAAAATTATCCTAAGAAAGTGCTGGGAAGGTGCCTTATCACTCTCCTCTCCCTTTCATTTTGCCAAGCAATTTTAAAATATTAAGAAAATGAAAGTGTATAATAAACACAGCTGCTGTAAGAACACATATTTTTCACTGCATCATGAAAATTGCATTGTCCATAAATCTTGCTTTCTTTAATTATTGAAGAAGGTACAAAACTCTCTGGCAGTAAGTAGCTCCATTTGATTTGGAACAAGATATTTTAATGGCCTTTAAGAAGATTTAGAGAAAATAATCCCACTTTGTAATGCAATAAATACAGGACCATTTTCTAGAATTTTATGTGTCTCTGTACCCAATATGCATTTCATATGCAATACTGGACCCGAGTTAAAACTTGGTGGGTTAGTCACAGAATAAAATATGTATGCAGAATACATACATATATCCATCAACTAGCTATTGACAATGAGCAAATCAGCAGACTATATTGGGGCTATATAATCACATCCTGGGTTTAGGGTTACAAAAAGGCAACTCTGAGTTGATTTATTTTCACTTAGATATTAATGCCTGAATGCAGGTGATGACTACCAGGTAAGTGGTGTCACCTTTGGAAGCAACACAGTAGATGGAAATACTCGAAATAAAAATGATAAAGGAAGTAGAAATTGTAAATGATTCATCTGGTTCCAGATAGCACCTATAAAGATATTAAAAATAGGACAAATGGTTGCCTTCTTAGAATCAACATTTATTTCAATCATACCAGAGAAAGGCTTTCAACATCCTTGTGTCACTGTGTGTCAGCAGTTCCAGTCCCCGCCAGGCCAGGATGGTTCTTTACGGAGTCTGCCCAGAACATATCCTGAGTAGTCACCTGGTTTACATTTGGGCTCAGAGACTTCCAGTTCTCCCTCCCCTATATCATCTCACCAAACGAAGTTGGGTATGGTCCAGCGACTTTAGCGCCAGACAGATCTGGGATGAGTGTCTGATTATTCATCCATCCAACGTGTATTTATGCTGCCTGCCTGCACCTACATTGTGCCACGTACCATTCCATGTGCTTGGAATATGGTCGTAAATGAAATAAAGACCTCACTCTGGCAAAATTTACACTGGAATGGGAGAAATTGACAATAAACAACTAAAAGAATACTACATGAGACGGCAAAGCAACTCAGACAAAACCCAAGCAACGGGACCTGGTTTACACAACTGTAAAATCGGGATGACAATATCTCCTCTCGGGTGGGAGGTGGGGTTGACAATACGGTGCCTCCTCCCTTTTCTTACCCTTCCCCGAAAATTTGGAAATGGAACAACAGATTTCCCTGAAAAGCTTACAGCCATCAAAAACAATAATAATAATGGATACAGTGATATGCAAAGACACCCAAGAGAAAACTTACTCTCAAAGTAAGACTACAACTTGATGGAAGGCCCAGTATCAACACATCTGAAGAAAGCATATATCAGCCCAACTGGGTGACTCAGTGTTGGAGGCACCAGAAGGAGAGACGGAGAGAAGCTGGGATTGGCGGTGTTCCTCACTGTGGCATCCACACTCACAGCAGGCAGGGCGGTGTTGGAGGCAAGACCCTCACGGGTCTGTGACCCAGCCAGTAAGATTCCCTCCCTCATCCAGCTGGCACTGCTCCACACTCAGAAGTAAGCTTGTGATCAAGTGTGTTCTCATGTAAACTTGCCTTCAAAGAGGATGTTCTGATCAGAGAACAGTGTATCTGGTTCACAGGACTGTTTTCTTTCTCACTGCAAAATAACTGGCTGGCGTTCCTGTTTTTATACATCAGTCCCTTATGAGTCAGGATATTTCAGTCTTCTAAACACCCATTCACTTCTGGTTTTGCAAATCAGAATTCTGAACCTACACAGCTCAGATCCAGACCTCGGGAAATGGTTACCCCTCTGAGAAAGTCATTGTGTGGGATTTTGTCAGGGGGCCAGCCTGTCTTAACTGTTTGCCTCCCTTAAAGTGATTGGGAAAGTTAAAGACAATATGCACTAAGTGCTTATCAGAACACGGAGCATAGTAGGTGCTCTGTAAAATATATAAACCACACAGCACTATAAAGATTCAGCTCTCACCCCTTCCAGGCAGTGGACTTTGCTGTCAAGCATACCACAACCATACCTCTTTTTCCCTTTAACCAACCTTAAGCACAGCCACTGACCTGGAATGCTTTGGTTAGCATCTCCCTGCATCACAGACATTCATTCAGAAAAGGCTTCGAGTTGCTGTGCTCTAGAATAAAAAGTTATGGTCCTGGAAACAGAGCCCAGTTTTGCTGATGCTCATGTCATGGGCAGAGAGGATCATGGTACTGCCCCCACCTCTAGCCTCCAGGCTGTCTCACACAAGCTGTGACCCTCTCCCTTAGAGCTAACTGTGAAACCACAGAAGTAGCATCATGCTGTCCCTCTACTCACTCTAAAGGTTAATATATTACCAGCGTTGCCAACACGCCCACTACAAAGCATTTACTGAATATGGCGCTATAAGCACTATGCTAATTGTAAGTACACAAAGAACCAACCCCGACCCTCTGGTATGGATCTAAGTTTAAGCAACATTTCATATTCAAAGGTTAAGTTGCCGATCTCAATTCATTATAAATACAGTTTCCACATTTATAGTTTTTAAAGTCCTACAAGCCCTGCACTCCATAAACGATTGATTCACCTGTAACATGCCTCTACTCTACCGTTATGGAGGTAAATACTGAGGTGGCATTTGATAGCCAGAGAATACATGGATGCTCAAGGCCAAGTGGAAAATAAAGGTTGCCTAGTTCAGCCCCCAAGACATGCTTGAACCTTCATCCTCTACATTTCTTCTAAGTAACTGTCCATGTAATTGGGACTCAAGTCAAGAATAATGAACTCACTTCTCTGCAAATACAAAGGCAAAGAACATTGCATCAAAAATGGGGAGGCTTATGTACACTTGAAAGTAATATAATAATGTATGTCAACTGTAATGATAATATAAATTTAAAAAATAAAACAAGAGGCCAGGACCCTGAAGTGTGATAATATAAAGAACTGACTCCTGTGGATAAAGACCCCTTTGGGCGGGGTCCTCCTATGCCAATTCCACCTGATTTGGATTCAAGCCCTACCCGGCCACAGCCCATTCAATAGTTCAGCATCCCAAGAGCTCCCTAGGCAGCGTGCTCTTTACCTGGTCACTCCTCGTACCACCTCAGACACTGCTCACTTACACCCTCACGTTTGCTCAGGTTGTGTCTGGTGCCCAGGAAGGGTGTAGGCTGCACACACTACCAGCTTCAGTCTTGTCAGGATCTCTAAGTTGGTTGATGTCACTATCTGGGGTCCTCAGCTCCTGGTCCAGCACCTTTTCCTTCCAGTCCCTTGTTATTTCCTCCCTTTTTGAGTCTTTTCTCCTCTACTGATCTCCCTCAGACACAATTATCCCCATTGTGCCTGCTGAAACTCTTGGTTCATGGTCAGTAAAGTCACTGGCATTCTTTTTTTTTTTTTTTAAATATATTTTTATTGACTCCAGAGAGGAAGGAAGAAGGAGAGAGAGATAGAAACATCAATGATGAGAGAGAATCATTGATTGGCTGCCTTCTGCACACCCTCCACCAGGGATTGAGCCTGCAACGCAGGCATGTGCCCTTGACTGGAATTGAACTCAGGATGCTACAGTCTGCAGGCCGATGCTCTATTCACTGAGCCCAACTAGCTAGGCGTCACTGGCACTCTTACTCTTTTCACAAGACAGTCCCTCCACCTTCTAACCCCGACCCATTACTTCCATGTTAGACTTCTCAGGTGGATGGTGCTCATCTTCCCACATTCCAGCTGATGTAGAGATAGAGGCAAGATCTTCTTTTGTTCTATTTCCTTATATGTTCTTATATGTTCTATTTTCTGACCAACGGTCTTACAATCTATTTAAACAACCTGAAGAAGGAGAGAGAGTCATAAGGCTATTAGAAAGAGAACACTACAGGAAAAGAAAGTATGTGCAAAGGCCCTGTGGTAGGTGCTTCAAGAGTCCACCTGACATCAATTAACCCATTCTTTATGCCCTCTGCAGCTGTCCTCTAGGTCCTCTATCACCTTCTTAGTCATATCCCCTCACTCATGAACGGCTTCAGAACCTGTATCACAGTCCTTCTCCCGCCTCTATCCACCCTGACCCATGCTGAACAAGTTCCATGTCAGTGTAGAAGACGCTCCCAGAAATGCTGTTCTAAGGTCCCTTACCACCTTGATCCTTGCCAGCAAGCACTTCAGTAATGTATCCCCTTTGCCACAGCCTTTCCCCGTTAATACCTAGTATTGCTCTTAAATCACAAATTCATCTTGCCCCGATTTTGGTAACAGCTTCCTCACTGCTCTCTTTTTACCCCTGTTCTCCTCTTGTCCATTCCACACATAACCTTCAGAATGACCCCTACCAAAGTGGCAGATCATGTCACTTATGGGCTCAAAACTCTCCAGTGGCTTGCTACCTTAGAGGGAATTCTAGGGAAGTTATGAAGACCTACCACACCCAACTTGATCTGGCCCCTTGCCACCTACCTTTATTTAAAGCAGAAGAAACATTTATTTATAATTTCAAAAGGTTTGGGGACTTTATCTTTTTATCTTATGCGAAGAAGAGTTAAAGTAGAAAATAATAGAAAATGAAACAGATTTCAAGTATAAGCTCCTCAGGGCAGTCGGTCACACTGGTGACAGTAGGACTTTCTGGCCACATGGGGTTGTTGCCTTTACACAGCAGAGGTTGTCTCTGGCTTCCGGATCAGCATGGCAGAAGCTCCTCCTCCTCCTGAGCTCATGGCCCACCATTCTCCTCCTCACAGGGAGGGACAGCCTCCTGCCTCCGGGCCTTTGCATGCACCACTTTCTATCCCTGGAACATTCTTTCCCTTCACTCCTTTAGATTCCACTTTAAATGCCACTTTATGAGAAAGGCTTCCCTATAACTCCACAGCCCATACCACCCAACCCTGCCTGGCCCTCTCACTCTCTATTGCCTAACTCTATGTTACTTTTCTTCAGAGCACATTTACCACAGGACTAGGTGCTGTCTTGTTTATTGAAGTTGGCTGCTTATTAGCTGATATCCCCTCCCACTAATAGAATGTTAGTCACATGAGGGCACACAGACGTTGCCTATTCTGTTCACCATCATATCTCCAGCACCTCGAACATTCAAGCCCTACCCGGCCACAGCCTGGCTCATAAATGGCCTTATTAGGTGATCCTTGGATGAACAAATAAACTCCAATATACCACACTTACCTCATTCTCTTACTTTCACTAAAACTACTCTTAGACTTAATGGAGACTGTCAGATCCTTGACAGTTAAATGAAACCACAACAATGATAACAATTTAAAATTAATGCGGTACTTGGTTCAGTGCCCAACATAAGTATTTTTCATGCATTATTTATTTTAACCTTTGTGGCTGATATTCTTATTATTGCCACTCTGCAGCTGGGGAGCTAATTTCTCAGTCCAGCCTCGACCCTGGGAGACATCGCTCAGCAATTCTTTACCAGCAGCTCCCCACCACCTGACCCTTGACCTCCAGTGGCCCCACCTTGAAAACACCCGCAGTCTTGAATCAGTTTCACCGTTCACCTTCTCTGCCCCTACAGTCTGGGTACTTAGCTCTGCTGGACTGAAGAGGAAGAGATTGTACAGCTGTAATCAGTTAACTCTAAGTAAAGGAGATTATTCTCAATGTTGTTGGGCCTCATCCAATCAGTAGAAAGGCCTTAAAGAAGAAATTCTCCCTCAAGACTGTGGCATCTGCTCCTGTCTGAGGGTTTCCATCCTGCATGCCTGCTCTGCAGATTTTAGAATGGCCAGCTTCACAATTACATAAGCAAATTCCTTGAAATAAATCTCTCTTTATGTATGTATGTGTGAATATGCTAATACACTTCTGTTTCTTATGCATATGTGTATACACACATCCTATTGTGTGACTACATATGCATACTAGTATATCCTATTGGTCCTATCTCTCTAGAGAACCCTGACAGATAGAGTCTCAATCTAGTTGGGTTTCCAATATCTCTTCGCAGTTCTCTTCCTTGTCCCTAATCAACTACTCCCTCTCATTCCTCAAAACCCTTAACTAGTTCTTTACACTCCCCACTCTGTCATACTCCCTTATAGCAGGTGACTTTCTTTTCTATTTCACAAAGACAATTAAAGCTATTATTGCTTTAATAATTAGTGATACATATTTAACAATATGGCAAAGAACACTCTTTCAAATCCAACTTCATGCATATCAGCATCTCTCTGCTTGCAGTCACTATTGTCTTTTTTTCTCAACTCTGATCATAATTCGCAGAGGGGACAGCTAGGGGCACCATGTGACATTCCTTCTCTTACCACAGAAGATGCCCAATCCAATCGAACTAAAATGGGCATCAGTTGTTCGGCCCAGACCAGCATTATTCCTCCTTCTGGAAGAATTATTTCTCCCTTTCCATTTGGATCTGTCAAGCCTAAACTTGATAATTTAATTCCAGGGCCAGCACATGGTAAGGACTGAGATTGAATCATTTATAATATCCTACATGCCCGTGGGATCGGCATAGGATGTAAATCAGGCCAAACAGAGCTATTCCCCAGTCAGGTTCATCATTGGTGGTTCAGGGGTAAGTCTTATTCGTCATGCACCACTTTAAACGTAAGGATATGACTTCGGATACACCAATGACCATATAGACCAGACCAGTCAAAGGGGAGAGGGAGAGTCCTGATGATATTACTTGAGTCCCAGGAATCTCTGATAGGAGCTTTATTTATCCCTGGACTTCCCACTTCAGTGAGCTAATACACTTATGTTTCTTAAGTTAATTTGATCTGCATATCTGTCACTTGCACATCAAGTTCCTAACTACCATAGAAACAGATTTCCCAGAAATTGGGAACAAGGACCCTAAGAGACTCTGTCAGTCATCTGGGGAGAGCCAAGGCCAGAATCAGTGTCCTATAAACAGACACTCAAGAGTGACGCTGATGTGGGTGTGGGCGCCAGCCTTCAGAGGCCAGCCCCAGCTGGTCAGAGGGACCAGGCAGACACTAGGTCTCTAGGGGCCACCAAGAACATGATTTTCCCCACCAGGGTCCAGATCTGTTCAATCAGGACAGTGTGGGAATAGGAAGCCATTGCTGGGGAGGGAGTGAGAGGGTTAGAGGGGGTGGGGGGGAGGCTAGGGAAGTACTTAAAAATCACCACAAAGCATGAAAATACATGGTTGCTTTTAACTCAGAAGTGCTCCCAGATCGTATCATTTTTAAAGGGGCTTGTTTTACAAGAGGATACCATTGGGGGACATTGGGTTAAGTGTACAACGATATCTTGGTGTTATTTCCTACAAATGTATCTATAATGATTTCACATAAAGGGGAGATGCAAACTGGGCAATTGTAGAAGGAAAAAAGTAGTAAAACACCTTAAATTACCATCCTAATTTAATCGTACCCAAAGACATCAAGTTTTTCTAGCTAGAATATTGTCTTTCTTGTCTTTCTTATTCTCCCTATCCCATCTCTTTGCTCTGTCCCTAATCCTGTACATTCTATTGTGAGCATCTCTCTGAACTCAGTCCTATCACAACTATTGCCACAGTTCAAGCTCATCTCCTATCACTCACATTGTTGCTAAACCTTCCCTGTTGATCTCCCTACCTTTGACCTCACCTTGCTCTATTTCTGCTGAATACCAGGATTACCTTTTTCAAATACAAATCTTATCATGTCACTCCTCTGCTTAGAATCTCCAATGCTTCCTTACTATCAAAAGGATAAAGAACACCTTTATTAACATGGCAACCTACCTTTGTATTTTTATATTCATCCTTACAGTTACTGGGATGTATTATTTCTTTCTGGTTTCCCTGGGGGATCCTACTTATTGAGCAAGATTCAGTTCAAATATTCCTTCCACTATTCTGCTTTCTTACAAAATTAGGTGCCCTCTCTAATCTCAGTAATATCATCAGGACTCTCCCTTTCCCCTTTGGCTCATCTGGTCTATACGGCCATTGGTGTAATTATTGGCACATGAATTGTTTTCCCTCTTCCCTAATGACGTACTTGGCACACAGTAGGTGCTTGTGAATCATTTGTTGAATGGCTGGTGTTGAGAGGGGCTCAAAGGCTTTAAGATCACTGTCACTCAAAATACCAGGGGTTTGGTGACCACCTTAACCTGCTCTTCTCTTCATTCTAATATTATATACTGAGATATTTTTCTAAATCTGGAAACATCAATATTATGATGAAAATAAAGTGATAAATAAGATTCATTATTTGTAATTTTTTCTTTATGTCAATGTAGCTGATCACATGTGTTCTAATATTAAGGGATGCCCATCTTCATATTTGCAATCACTTTACAAACACTACTACAAGAACTAATTCCTTTGAAAGAGATGTTATATATCTAGTGGGGAGCAATAGATGGAGGTTGAGTATGTATTTGGTTGGTCTGATTTATTGGGTGTCCTTTCCAGCAGGGCTTCCCAACATTCACAGTGTGTAAGAATCACTGGGGGATCCTGCTGACATGCAGGTTCTGACTCAGGAGGTGCGGGGTGGGACTCGCTGTTCTCATCTGACAAGCTCTCAGGTGATGCTGACACCACTGGTCCATGGACCACACTTCAAGTGATGAGGCTCCAGGGGTCTTACATGAAATAGTGGCAGTTCTGAGCCCCCACACATGATATAAACCCATAGCTAATAGGTAAGTGTCCCTTTTCTACCAGAGATCCACACATCCAGTTGCGTGTCGTGCTTTAGCTCGACAGAAGACAGAAGTCATAGCCTTCGACTGGTACACTTTGTTCTGACATCTAAATTCTAAAACATGACCATTTGACATAAGATGTTAACCAAGAATATATCATTAAAATGCTTCTTTCTTTTAATATGCTGCTTTTGCAGGCCATTTTATAACTTGCTGTAGGAGCTGCTAAATGCCTAATTAAAAATTAATTTGGTGGCATTTTCCATTTTTTTTTCCTTTGAAATTTCAGAGACTGAGGCTGATTACTTTCACAAAGGGGGGTGGACATTGGTCATTGATTTGGAGTGTTGTTTATTTTTAGTTTTCCAGACTAAAGTGAAAATTACATCTAAACACCCTTGACTCAGGAATTTGATTTTAAGCAAGAAAATAGTACTCTGCAAAGCACTTGTTTCTTCAAAGACTTCAAGATTAATCATAACAGCAAGAATCCCAAGTGTTAATGGTTATAAGCACAGAAAGACAGTAGAAAACTCAATTTATGGAATGAGTCTAATCATCCATTAATGAGTTAGCTAAATAAAGTATATACTAGTACATAATATCACAGAATACCAGCTGCCAATAAATATCTTATTGATATAGATGGATATTTAAGATCTATTAAATGAAGAAATCAGATGTGATTACACTAAGTATAATATGATCCAATTTTGGAAAAAAAGTATATAATTTATTCTAGCATAACACACTCTATAGTACGAATATTAGGTGTTTTGGGTAGTGGTATTACATGATATTTTGATTTTTTTTCCAAGGTGAACTGTTTTAAAAAAACTCTAATTTATAATGGATTCAGACCTCTGAGATTACAAAATCCAAATGCTAAACATCATCCTTATTTATTGCAGCAGAATATAAATACCAAGGCTAAGCCAGACCAGGAGCTCAGTGTCATTAGTGGAGAGTCCTAAACGCATTAAAACTGCCCGTAATTATGGTTCTCTCCAGGACCTAATGAGGAAATAGGGGGACATCTGGCACTTGCCACGCAGGATAGGTAAACCTCATATTCTTGTGGGAAAGCAAGTATTTTGGTGACAATTCTGCCAGGTTTGAAGGTCTGGGTCAAGGCCTTGCGGGATGCTGAATTCCTCAGGCTCGCTGTCATCCATTTATTCCACACAAGCCATGCCCTTCTCCTTCTTGCTGTGGCTGTGTGAGAGGTGGAGCCACCTGAGTTTGTAGAGTAGTTGATGGGTTACTAGGCTCAGAACAGAGGTTGTTAATCTGGGCTCCATGGGTCAGATGAGGGGAGGTCTATCAATCACCACAGAAATTGAATGTAAAATTTTATACATTTATGTACATGCATCTGTGGAAATCAGAATCCTTGTCTCTCATCAGATCCCAAAACTGTAAGGTGCCCAGGAAAAAACTGTGAGTTACTTATGCACAGCTTTTCAAAAGTAGAAAAATTTTCAACATATTTATGCTTATTTGTATAATAAGAAACACAAAAATTATTTTATGCAGCAACTCAAATACACATAACTAAACAAGACCACATAGAGCAAGAAAATAAAAATAGAAACCTCTAAAGGACAAAGAAAAAAGAATCCACTCTCTTATGACCTGTTACAAATTTGACCCCTTGCCTTAGCTCATCTCAGGTGGTTAGGGCGAAATCCCAATAATAAACACCAGTTCTCCAATACTTTATTATAAAATGCTCTGGTGTCTTTACTGTATCTGATCTGTCTCTTCTTGAAGGTGTATTCTGTGTTGGATCTCAAACTTAAGTGAGCCCAGGAATCATCTGGTAGAATCCTGGGCCCTGTCCCCAGAGTTCTGGAATGGGACCCAAGGGCTGACATTTTTTACAAGCTTCCCAAATGATTGTGATGCAAATGGTCTTTGCACCATATGTGCAGTGAAACTGGACTAATGTAACCCTTCTTCCCATTGCAAGAGCCCCTTCTGGATGGGTTGAAGCAATCACCACTCTCCTTCCCGACTCTGGAAGACCTGGCCTTCTCAATTGTCCTTTTCTATTACGAGGCTGGGTGGTGTCACCCCATCTCAGCGGTTCCAGTCAAACTTCCCAGGCTGTATCTGCATGAATGGCTTTTAAATGGGAAATGGGTCACACCCTCCCTGAACCACAACCAATGTGTGTTCTAAGAATAGCCACCACTTAACTCATTAGAAGTTGAACACAAACATTTCTTCTTATAATTGACAGGGACTATTAACTATAATGAATAAACACGTTAATTCAATCTATTATGGGTGACAACCAGAGGTATGGTCAAGAGTCTAATGACTCTGCTCATTGAACTTTACTGCTATGATCACAGTTTTTGGTTTTAAATCATTTTAAGACTCTCGTTAAGAGACTGTTACCTGCAATAACTAACCAGAAGGCTAGATTTCTATGCTGTTCTGTCACTGCCTTTCACAGTACAAACTGGGAAGGATCTCCTTCTCTCTCTCTCTCTCTCTCTCTCTCTCTCTCTCTCTCTCTTTTATATTTTTTAGGATTGCTAGGCTGATCATTTGTTTCCCAAATTCACTGGGAAGACTAATGAGAAAATTTCACCAACAAATATGAACTCTTGAAGGGAAAGTCTTCAGAGAATTCTAAGGAGTTTTAATTAGCATGCAGTTGAACCTCGTTAATTTGGATTCTGCAAACACAAAATTTGTTATAATTTGTTCAAAAACCACAACAAAATTGGACTCGGTGCTATGAAGAAAGGCCTTTTTAACTAAATGAGATAAATGAAGCTGCTCAGAAATGGTTTAATCTTAATGAGTACCCCGTTTTGGGCTCACAGGAAGCATGAAGGTCATTCAATAAAGGAGACTTATTCACAGTTGCATCCATAGTAAACAAAATTGGCACATAGGGTTTCACCTTTCCAATCCAGAACTCTCTTTATCCTATTGTTTATGATTGATATCTATTAATCAGATATTTATCTCCTTATACTCAATAAATATTATTAGCCAGATACCTACAGCCCAGATTTTTTGCCGGAGCACTTGGTAACATAAGGATTACAGAATCAATCTTTTTTTTTTCCAGACTCACCCTACATTTCTGTAATTGGTATTATCCTGGCTGTATCTGTCAGCTGATCAACTTGATTCCAGCTTACAGTGGTGAAGGGTCTGGAATCATGTTGACACTATGATGATATAAACTGGTCTCTCCTACCCTACACTGTGTCTTGGGTTCTCCTGGAGATGAGGCAAATGTTACTGCTGAAATATTTCATAAAGAAAACAGAACACTCATGGCATCTATGTAAGTGTAAAGGGTTCAAGTAGATGCTAAAAAGTGCAGCAGAGAGAGATTACCAGAGGTGAGTCAGCTGGACACCAGGTTGGCTTCCAAGGTACCATTTACCTGGAAAGTTCCCTGGTCCACGATCTGGCCCTCAGCCTCCCAGACTCAAGACACTGTTGATCAGACAAACCAGATCGATGTCTTGGAGATGGGAATGGATGCTGATTCATGAAATCATGGATAAAATGCGTTAACTAAACTGGCGGTCAGACCACAAGGCTCACATCAGTAGTGTCTATCGCTCTGCTATAAATTACATAGGAATAAAAATTCTAAACAGCAGATTGCTCAGTGATCACGATAGCGGAATAAGAGTAATCAGTAATAAATGCTAATGGCACATCCACAATAGGTGTGGAGTGGACATGGCACCTGCCTAGTTCACAGCCAAACCTCCTTTTCTTATTCCTGTCAGCACATCTCCCCCATGGAGCTGCAAGCAGGTAGGTTTGATGAGATTGGCCTCAGCCAATTACCACACAGCATTTTTCTTGCCAAAGTAACAGGTACAAGATTGGTATGAGATCTAAATTGGTCCAATCAGCGACGTGAAGGGATTTTATTTTGTAAGGGGGAAATAGACGCTTTCTGTCTACCACATTACCCATTCATGACTGTGCTTGGTTGAATGTAAGAGTAAATTCAACTAAACAATGATTAAATAGATTCTATTTCTACCTGCCCCGCTCCTGATTAAGTAGTAAGAAAGATAGTAGGTATTCTCTATAATCTGTTCAGAGGCTTAAAAAAGTCAAATCTAAAGGTCATTTCTTCTAGCCTTTGTCTTGTGAGCACAAGATGACCATGTCCAGGTAGTAAGAAGGAGAAGGTACAAGAAAGAACAGAAACACTTTGGAAAGCAAAATGTTTGAAGAAATAATCAGCAGACTGACACTTGTGTCTCACTGGCTATGTCACATGGCCACCCTAGATGCTAGGATGTTTGGAAAATATATTCAGCTGAGTCATGGAAAAAAGATATTCCTATTAGGATGAAATGTAAGGTATGTAATGAATAACATTATACATTGAAAAATTATGCTATTTTTTTTGTCATGCAAAAAGTACAATAGTAGTAATAGTAATATAAGAAACATATATGATTATAAAGTCACTAGAGGCCCGGCGCATGAAATTTGTGGAGCGGGGAGGTCCCTTAGCCTGGCCTACACCCTCTCCAATCAGGGACCCCTTGGGGGATGTCCAACTGCCTCTCGCAATCTGGGACCACTGGCTCCTAACCTCTCACCTGCTTGCCTGCCTGATCGTCCCTAACCCCTTTGCCTGCCTGCCTGATTGCCACTAACTACCTCTGCCTGCCTGATCACCCCTAACCACCTCTGCCTGCCTGCCTGATCACCCCTACCTGCTCCCCTACTGGCCTAATCGCCCCTAACTGCTCCCCTGTTGGCCTGATCGCCCCTAACCGCCTCTGCCTCGCCCCGCACCTGGGGCCCAGGATTCCCTCCTCCAGCAGGTTGCAGGCACCCGGGACCTGGGCTTCCCTCCCTCTGGCCAGCCGCAGGCACCCAGGGCCCAGGCCGGCCGCAGCTGCAGGGTACCGTGGATGGGAGGCTTCGCCCGGGCTGCAGCCACAAGCACCCAGGATCACAGGGCAGGCGGCTTGTCCCTCTCCTGGGCCGCAGCCTGGCTAGTCTCCATTCCTCTCTCATGAGCTCATTTGTGCCTAGCTGGTCCCCATTCCTCTCTCCCCAGTGTTGAGTATCTGAGCCGTTATGGTGTGACAGCGTGAGGGTGTGACAACAATTTGCATGTTAGCTCTTTATTATATAGGATACCTTGGGACATACTGGAATCTGACTTCAGATAAATGGAAGCAATGAGGGAGCAGGTAATGAGGAATTAGCATCCTCTTAGGAGCTAGGCAAGGCCTTTATAGGGGCTTTAGGTATGAGTGAGCTATGAGTCATCTGCATCCTTCCAAATGTCTCCATTTCAATTTTTAGAGCCCCATTCTTTTTTTTTAATTCTCACCCGAGGATATTTTTTCCATTGATTTTCAGAGAGAGTGGAAAGGAGGGGGTGAGGGGGAGAAAGAGAAGGGCGGGGAGAGAGAAAGATCGATGTGAGAGACACATTGATTGGTTACCTCCTGCACTTGCCTCGACTAGGGCTGGGGTTTGAACCTGCAACCCAAGTACATGTCCTCGACCTGAATTGAACCCGTGACCCTTCCGTGCACAGGCCTGTGCTCTAACCACTGAGAAACAAAAGCCAGGGCCTAGAGTCCTAAGCTTTTTCTCTCAAGGTCCTAAACTTTCACTTAAGGAACCTAGCAAGTCTGTGAATTAATTTTATATTGTAATTTGACAAGCTACAGGATCAGAGCCTATGTTTGATGCTTAGCTTCACTGACCCTGTGGCTATAAAGGATGATATTCTGTTAGGCCAGTCAAAGAAATTCCCCTATTTTCTGAGTACACATTGTGGCACGAATTCAAAACCTTGAGCCTGTTTATTTTATTTTTTAAGCTCTCTAGCACGATGATATACAGCCACTGCAATCACATTTTAAAATATATTATATGGAAGCAGCCACTTGAACCCATAAAAGCCTTGCCTTCAGTAACCACACTTCAATTCACTATAGCCAATGTTTAAGAAAATGTGTCACTCCCCATGCCTTCAAACCCAACTAGCTCATATAACTAATCTCAGGTTCCCACTTTCTTGACAGTCTGTTATGTGCAAACATTTCCAGCACCAATTACCATTCTTAGTAGCAAAAACGGATTCTACTTTAACCAGGCGAAGTAGAAAAAGGGCAATAAAGGATATTAGGTAGCTCACAGAATGTCTGGGAAGGCCTAGGAACCATGGATGCAGCAGATGCAGGAACAATCTTGATGGGAAAAAATACTCAACCACATCAGAGACGGACGCTGACGCCTATGATGTGACAGCAGTGCTACTTAGCTCGAGATCCTGAAAACTCTACCACAACCACCACAGAAAAAATCATATCAATGCAGACATAGGTCCACCACTGTGCACCAGTGAGGAAGAATGTAGCCCTCATTGCTGTTGAAGAACACTTATGAACATGAGGAAAGCCAACTATAGGTTACAGCTGATATGGAAGATTGAGCACAAATAGAAACTGGATCTTTGAAATACCAATGAATTGCTAGATCAAGGCAACTTGGAAACCCATTCTACCTTGCACTTTCCAGCGAGGTGAGTGAATGAATCTGTTACTAGTTATGCCATTTGAATTTGGCTATCTAATTTTGCAACATGGGGTCCTAATTGCTTTAAGAGATACACCTACCATACAGGCATACGAGTGAGTCGCCTCTTTGGGCTCAGGTATTTCTTTCCTTGCGCAGTGCTTGAATGAGTGCTACCAACTTGTGGCTTATCAGTGTTCTGTGTTCTGTTCCATGGGCTGGTTGCTCTCAAAGTTAATTAGCAACAGAACAAGTGGAAAATGTTCATTTGGAAACAAATAAACAAACATAGACCCCACCACCACCACCACCTAACACTATACATAAAAAGAACATTCTAGATAGATTCAAGATTTAAGTGCAAATTGTATCATAAAAGTATCTAAACAAAAATTTGAAGTCTTAGATCACAAAACAGTTCTCTAAAACAGGAGAACTTAGATCACAAAAGGGAGACATACATACTTGATTTTTAAAAATACAGCATATTTGCAACAGTATGGCTGGACACTATAATTGCATAACATCTAATCTAATAATAGACAAACATGGTAATTGACTGTACCTTCGCTATGCCTCCCATTGGCTAATCAGCGTGATATGCAAATTAACCGCCAACAAAGATGGCGGTTAATTTGCATATGTAGGTTCCAAGAGGTGGAGCGGAGCCCGACGGCCCCGGGGCCAGTGGAGCAGCGAGGCCTCACGGCTCCAGGGCCGGTGAAGCAGCAAAGCCTGACTTTTCTGGGGCCGGCTCTGGCCAGAACTTGGCCAGAGCGAAGGCCTGGGCCCCGGGTGCCGAAGGCAAACCAGTGCCAGCAGCCAGGGGAAAGGAAGGCCTATTGCACGAATCTCTTCATGCAACAGGCCTCTAGTATATACATAATTGAATATCCTAATATAAAGTTTCTACAAGTTGATGAGAAAAAATAAGCCACTTAGTAGGGAAAAGGGCAAAGTATATAAACAGGTAAATGGTAAAAGCCTATACTCATTTGTACAATAAATACAAGAAAATATGCTCAACCTCACTAGTAGTAACAAGGAAATACTTTTCAAAAAAATTTCACAAATGTTTTAAAAATGACCACAATGAAAAAAAAAGAAAAATGATAACAGTGAAGATGAAGGATAATGAGCAAGACAAACACATTGCTGGTGGGAATATAGTCAATCCTTGTTATTTGTGGATTCCATATTTACAAATTTGCCTACTTTGACCCAGAAATACCATTTCTGCAAATCTATACACTCAAATAGAAGCATTCTTTGTAAGGCCAACAAAATAAAACTTACAACAACAATAGTAGGGAGCTACCTGAATGTTCATTGAGGGGGAAATGCTGGAATTTATATATATAATAGCCCACCTACTAAACAGCAGAATGACCAGAACAACCAGTCGACCAGTCGCTATGATGCACACAGACCACCAGGGGCAGACGCTCAACGCAGGAGCTGCTCCCCCCCCCCCCCCCCCCCCCGACAGTGGTCAGTGCACTTCCACAGTGGGAGCACCACTTGGCTGACTGGGATGAGCGGTGCTCCCACAGTGGGTCAATCCCCATAGGCCATGCCCCCCACCAGTGCACAAATCCGTGCACCGGGCCTCTAGTATCTTAATATATCCATACTCACACCATGGAAAAGTACACTATTTATAAGAATTTATAAATTTATACACACACATATCTTCAAAGTTTTTTTCAACTTTTTGTCATAGTTCTTGTTAGCCATTTCCCAGTATTTAGCTTTAGATGGAGTTTACCATCTATTTTGAGCCGCATTTCCAAGTAACATGACACATACATGTGTGTGTGTGTATGTGTATGTACATGCATTTTTTTAAGTCTGGAGGGTTTTCTATTATGACTTGAAAAAATTTAATTTAAAAATAATGTGTGTGATACAACCCAGCTTATGAAAAACAAATAACAGAAGCAAAAAGAAAGAAAACCTTTTAATAACTGTATATATGTTTGTATGTGGAGAATGAGGTAGGAGGATGCTCGCCAGGCTACTAGTATTACTATCTCGGGGTAGAAAACAGAGGCATCAGGTAGGATTTACTTTTCTTTTCATCATACTTGCACTCTTATTTATAATGCATACATATTTTCAGTTTTAAAAAAATTAAAGAGAATATAAAGAAGAAAATTCAATTGAATGTAAATAAACAAAATGCAGATTCTTTGCCTGCAGCCCCTATTTTTCAGTGTTTGTGCAGTGATGGCCCAATCTGCACTTTCTGACACCTCCGAAGATTCCCAGGCTAGTGGTCTTCTCGCCACACCGAGAAACCCAGCTCTGAGCTGACATCACCCCTCTGTCTACATAGCCTTCCTGTGAGGATGCAGCTAATAAGGTTGTTACAGCTAAGTGCAACCATCATCCAGCTCTACTTCTATGAAATTGCTCCCACATCACCTGGATTGTCGTTTTGGGTGTTCTCAAACTCTTTCACCCCGCACTGATAGAAAATCTGCTGCATTCCCACCACAGATGGCTAATGGCATCCATCGGGTGTGGGTTTCACTCCTTTACCCCTCAGGGGACATCTTGATTTTCCTTACTGCAAGCTGTTAGGGATAAGGGTCTGCTGTCAGCCCCATGAACTGAAGACTTTATCCGTCTCCTTCTGAGGTCCTTACTAGGAGAAGCCATCACTACCGAATGAGACCCACATCCCCAGTGCGCCTAATTTTCCATTGCTGAAGCACAGACTTGGTTACCTTTCCCACAAAATCAAAGTTTGATTTTTTCTTTTCTACATTTAGGAAGCAAATGTTTCTTTCCTCCCAAAACAAATATGTAATCAGTCTATCTAATTATTAAAAAATTGTGACCTTGTTGCCCAAAGTAAAAAAGTATATTCACATGAGAAGCATAGAAAGAGGAAAACAAAGAGAAAAAAAGCAAGGTAGGTGGAGCTAGAGATAATTAGATGCGAACTGTGAACTCTAGGATTGTTTTTTAAACGATGTGTTTTATTTTCTGGCCAAGTGAAAGGTTCCCATTATATCCGACCCAAAGGAGCTCAGTGCATCTCAAAACGATGTGAAATCCCAGAAATAAGTTGCTCATTGTTAGTGCCAGGCCAGCTCATATCCCCCCCAGGAGTCGCTTCACCATCCACAGCTACCTCGTTGGCACAATTCCACGACTTACAGTCATATTCGATATACTCAGTATTAACTAATAAAATAGGGAGAGCAGTGTCAAATAAAAACAAATTCAGAACTAGATAAGAAAAGATTTTATTTTAAAAAGACTTTCTCAAAATAGGAGGGATATTAGTACACTAGGCAGACTGCTCTGACCATAAGATCTATAAGCATCTCAAAGAGGGCATATCTTTTAGCGGGAGGAATAAACATGGCTAGGAGGAGCTGGGGAGGGGGAGCATGTGGCATGACCGGAGAGTTGAGCAGGAAAGGTTTCTCCTGCAGCCAGCAGAGTCTCAGGAAGGGCCCTTGAGGATGGATTGTTCTGGATTCTAATGCTTGTTTAACCTCAGGGTTAAGTGGAGGCCTGTAGATATAACTAAAGTTTGGTCAAGTCAAAGTAGCAGGCATTTTGTCCAGATTGGTCAGTGGGGCCCATTCCTCATTTATGAGACAAGGAGTGGGGTTTTGGAAGGCCTATGTCTGGCCTTATCATTAGTAAACAAAGGGGCCATCCATGAGTTTTATGTAAGTCATATGGGGGAGGTGACTGCAGTAACTGATTCTAGAGAGAAAGGAGAGGGAGAGAGAGAGAGAAACATCAATGTGAGAAACATCGATCAGAGGAACTTCAGTTGGTTGCCTCACGCAGGTGCCCCATGCCCAGACCGGGGATCAAACCTTCCTTTGAGAATACAACCTGGTATGTGTCCTGACTAGGAATCGAACCCATAACCCTTCAGTGTATGTGAAGATGCTCTAACCACATAGTAACACTGGCCTGGATAGAGATATTTTTTAATTGTTATTGTTGGGCAGAAGCGTAGGGCTTGGGTGAAATTCAACACTATGCGTAGTTAAGAAAAATTTCCATTTGAACCCCAAATTGCTGATATTTAAGAATAAACACTCACCTAGAACTGTGTGCTATCTGAACTTTAGGCCATGCAGCTGCCAATACACTATGGTTTTGATAATAATCTAAAGGTCTGCCCTTACACACTGTCTCTCAAGATGCTGTTAATGAGAATTTGAGGGCGATGCAAATGTCTTTGGGAAGAAGGGCTTGCTTCCCCATTAGATAGTGCTGTTACTGGGAGTGCTTCATGGGACCCTCTGGCTTGCTTGGCTGGAGCACATAACAGAGTGCAACCCAGATGGGAAAGAGGACTTTGTGACCTAACCTCGGTACATTGTGGCTTCAGGGCCTCTCTGGACCCATTTCAGAAGCTTCCAGAGTAACATCAAAGAGGCACTCATAGAATTTGTAAATACGGAATCCACAAGTAACAAGGATTGAGTATATTCCCACCAGCAATGTGTTTGTCTTGTTCATTATCCTTCATCTTCACTGTTACCATTTTTCCTTTTTTTTCCATCCTGCCCATTTCATAGCTTCCAACAGGGAATATGCAGGAGTAGTGTTAAGAATTGGAGGAGCAGCCCGCCCAGCGTGCCTCAGTGATTGACCTATGAATCCGGAAGTCATGGTTCGATTCCCAGTCAGGGCACAAGCCCAGGTTGTGGGCTCGATCCCCAGTAGGGGGTGTGCAGGAGGCAGCTGATCAATGATTCTCTCTCATCATTGATGTTTCTGTCTCTCCCTCTCCCTTCCTCTCTGAAATCCAAAAAAAGATAATAGAAAAAAAAGAATTGGAGGAGCAGCAAAAAGATGCTGGTAAGACTATTTCCCCTGCAAGAAAAACCTAGTCAACCACAGGCCTAATAAATAAGCCCCCTAGGATTAACACAAGAAACTATAAAATAACCCAGGGGAATGCTGGTCTCACCAGCTTTGGTCTCCTCTCCACCCCTTCCCACTTTACTCCTTTACTTAGGTAATAAAATACAATTAGTTCATAGACCTGATCGGTGGGGCTTTCAAAAGGGACACATGGTCCAGTACTTGTGTGTGGTCCTGACTTGGGATGTTCTGGTCCACTCAGAAAGTGATGTAAATGAGTCAAGAAGATGCTCCTGTCCCTTGCCTGATGTACAGGAAACCAACTAACACCCGTCAGAACTTGGCTACCCCACCATCAGGGAAGTTGAATTCTTTTACTCTTGCATGAGCCCTCAAAAGGAGCTATTTTGTGGGTGTGTGTCCAGTGAAAGGACTAGAGCATCACTCCTATAGCACATGTACTCATCTGAGGTTTTTCTTGTCTCTTCCAAAATGAAGAACAGTGACAAACACATATGGGGAAACAAACATTGATTAAGTATAAAGGAGAGAGATGTCATCATTAATTTATGTTCCACTGGAGGATTTCCAAATGTAACATGCCTGCCAATTAAAAAGAATCTCAACCATATCCAGCTACCCACAGCATCTATTTCCAGCTCCCACTGACAAGAGACAGGACCTTCATGGCCCAATATAAATCATAACACAATCTGTCTCCAGGTTCTTCATTAGCCTCTTTTTTGATGAAATTGTTGGCGGTCAACACAATCAATCAACAAGGTCAGTTTGGCGGAAGTGAGTCTTTGAATAGGTTGAATTAACAATCCTATATAATAAAGAGCTAATATGCTAATTAGATCAAACAGCAGAACAACCATCCAGATGACCTTTGGATGAAGCCAGGGCTGTGAGGGCTGGCCAAGGCAGCTGAGGTTGCGAGGGCAGAGCCCCTTGCACAAATTTTGTGCAGTGGGCCTCTAGTATAAATATAAGACTAGACAGCTATTCATGGATATTTAACATAATTAGCATTGCTATGTCCCCAAAGCATTACCCAGTGATTCATGTCTTAGAAGTCTTGGAGGTGAGCCCTCAAAATGGACACAATAATCAGTTTCTATAATTTTTGCATACCATTATACAAATACCTGAATGATTAATGACTGTATTTACTTGGTCAATATACTTCTGTAGATTGCTTTATGAAGAATAATTACACAAGAGAGAGCTAGGCTGTACTATAGTCTCCATTCTTATGCTCTGAAAAACTAACCTAAAAAAAAAAATAAATTGCCTAAATATAGAGGACAAGCATTGTAACTTAGGTGTTCTTACCACTGCATGCTCCATGAGCAAAAGAGGGAGCCAAGCACAAGAGAAGTGGAGTTACAGCTGTCAGTGTTTCTCTCCTGGACACCTGTCCCCAAGCTGAATGTAACCAAGTAAGGGACAATGAGCTGGCAGCCGAGACAATGAACTGTGACCTTCAAATTGGCCTGTACATAGACAACTATAACTTCCCCCATCCAAATAAGAGGCTGGATACAAAATCATCATTTTCTATAATCTTAAGGGGATTGTGAATAGAAATGTTTTACAATAAAAATGGCATCTTTTAATGAAATCACACTCTTTTAAAAAAAATTCTAAAGCCTAGCATGTTGGACTGAAAAGACTCAAATAATTGTTTCCCTCTAAAAAAAGAGAATTTGCATACTTTCATTCTTCTTATTAGATGCTTAAAGATAGCTCATATTTTGTTCTTATTTCACTCACAGATAAAATCACTCACCTATCATGGGAAAGCAAGAAAAGAGAAAGCTCAATTAAGCTTCTTGATTAAATGACATGTAATATAAAATGTTATATACATTATTTAGCTCCTAACAGGCATTCAATAATGTTAATTCCTTCCCCTATCCTATTAATGTGTTTCTAATAGAATCACAGAATTTTAGGCAGGATGGGCCTATGCAGTGGTTGGCAAACTGCGGCTCGAGAGCCACATGCGGCTCTTTGGCCCCTTGAGTGTGGCTCTTCCACAAAATACCGACTTCTGCACATGGGCCACGAAGTTTCAATCGCACTGTACGTGCGCGCCCGCACATGGTATTTTGTGGAAGAGCCACACCCAAGGGGCCAAAGAGCCGCATGTGGCTCGCGAGCCTCAGTTTGCCGACCACTGGCCTATAGCACTGAACAGGGTATGTTAACCACTCCAGGTAGCCTCTGGGGCATCTAATGTACTCACACTGTGTTGGGAGCTGGAGATACAAAGGTGAATATGACCCAGGCCTTTTCCTCACAGAGCTTAAAATCTAATAAGGAGGAGAGGCCAGGAGACAGTGGTAAGCTAAGATATGACATTAGTTAGACATGGGATACATGTCTTGGAACTCTGGGCGATCTTGGAACCCAGCCTCAAGTGGTTTAATTTTGGCTCAATGATTGAGGAGTTGAAGGTCAGGTATGGCTTCACAAAAGCTTCCCCACACAGTGTCAGCAGGACATTATTTGTCTCTCTCACTCTGCTCTGCTTGCTTTTTGTTGGCTCTGTGCTCAGAGAGGGTCCCACCTGTAATCTCTTGGTTGTAGCAGCAAAAAGCCTGGCACACATTATGTGTAAACCTTAAGAAAAAAGAGTTTCTCTTTCAAAAAAGTAAAGATTGCATAGTGACTCTCATTGGCTTAAATTGGCTCTCCTGAGCCAATTACACAGTTTAGGAATAGGCGATTAGCTGGTCACTCCTGGAGCTAATCAGGAATCTACCTCTCTAGCAGAAGGCAGGACCAATCTCAACCAAACCAGATGGACTAGCTAAAGAACAGTGATTCCAATAAGAGAAACTGTAGCCACAAACACAGAGCCCTGACCCCGTCCCAGGCCCTTCTAAACCACTGAGATGTCTTCATTCACTTTCTCCAGCTAACAAGCTTAGGTGGTAGATGCTATTATTATTCTACTAGAGGCCCAATGCAAGAAATTCATGCAAGAGTAGGCCTTCCTTCCCCCAGCTGCTGGCACCAGCTTACCTCTGGCACCCTGGCCCCAGCTTTGTCCGGAAGGACATCTGGAAGGACATCTAGTCTAATTAGCATATTGCCCTTTTATCATTATATATTACTAGATGATGAACTTGGAGCATAGGTTGCTTACTAACCAGGCTCCGAGTCTCCTCACACAATGAACTAGTGTAGCAGGAAAAAGGAGGGTACCTGTGAATGGCAAAAACTAGACTAAGGGTAAACATAGGACACAGTGGAAATGGAGAAATTGGAGTTGAAATCTGAAGGAGTGAGAGTAAGACAGGGTGAAGGGGCAGGTTGACAGGAGTTAGAGGTAAAGGTGTTAATAACAAATGCGCTGGAGGATATGCATGAGCCAGGAAATGAGGGACCTTGCAATCCGTATACGGAAGGTAGAATGTTATCATGAGGGCAAAGGGCAGCCATGGAAGATTTTATTCAAGACACTGACAGAGTGTAGGTGGACATAGGGATGGACAAGACTGCAAGGAACCAGGTAACAGGTTCTTGAATTAAAAATTTACCTTGCCTCATTTTTAATTCCTAGTTTCCAGCAACCTCATGTACCTACAAACCATAAGATTATAACCATGAGACATATTATAATTGAATATATATTGACACATAAATGTGTTTATTATGTAACACTTTAGGAAATAATTGCATTTATCATATATTTTAAACACCTATTACAAATAACACATGTGTATTAAAAGCTATGGAAGATTATGTTAGTAGAAGGATTACAGGGTTCTTTTTCTTTCTTTGCTTGAAAATAAACATACTTCTATAATAAGTTCAAAAGGTAATTTTTAAATTGTTGCATGGAAGTTATAAAAGCAATGTTAATTGTAAACAATTCAAGCAATATGCAAGTATATACACTAAAGTGGGAAGCAACCCTCTCATCCCTTAGAAAATTCTATTCCTTTCCCTAGAGGAAGAGTAACCCCTATTAACAGTTTGATGTGTATCCTTCCAAACAAATCTGGGTATACATGTAATATTATACATACGCATGTAAATATGATGTATCATACATGTATATGATTTCATGTCATGCCCAGGTAACAAAATACTATGTCCATCTTTCCCTATGTAGGCATATAAATTCACTTCATTATTTTAACACTGCTGCACAGTATTCCAAAATAGAGGCACATTATAATTGATTTACCTGGTCTATTACTGCTGAACATTTGCATGGTTTCTAATTTTTTCTTATTGCAAGAAGTACTGCAGTGAAAGTCCTTGTATATAAACCCTTTTGTATATGTGCAAAAATGGTTTAAAATCAGTTTTTAAAATAATTTCTGGCCCAAAGGGTACATACATTTTAAATGCTGACAGAAATAGCCAAATTGACTCCTAAGAGACAAGTCCCATTTGTATTCCCAGCAGCAAACAGTTTATGACTGTCTCGCCAAACTCTCATTAAACCTAGAGATTACAAACTTAATTTTGGTCAGTGGGAAAACAAATAGCAATTTATTCCACAGAACACATTTTGGAAAACATTGTTCAGTAATTATTTTTGGTTTTGAATATCAGTACACAATTGTTATTTCAAAAGTTTTGATAGTCTTTCCAAAATGTTTACCACTGGGAACCTTTGTACAGAATATCAATTCACTTCTTTGATTTAAATGGACACTCATCTGAATTAATTTTCAGCTGGTTAGTTATGGATCTAAATTGGTGGTCTTCTCTAAGGTTACAGAAGATGTGTAAAGGTAAAGCTGAAATGTATGGTGATCCCAGAATGCACCTGGAAGCTGGTGTTTGGAATGAAACTCTGATCTGTTTTGGAATGATCTCTGAGAGGGACAAGAACAGAAATATATATTGTCATTTTGGAATTTTTTTTAAAAAGCTTTAAAAGCAGCCTGCTTGCTCACAGCATGATCCCATGCAGGGAGCTCCAGAGGAACTGTTTCTTATTCACTGCACAGGACAGCTCACAGGGAAGAGAAGAGATACATTAAAGAGCTGTTTGGGAACTTGCATGAAGAAAGAGAGGGAACCATGATGAAAACAATGATCGCTTCTTGGTGGTAAATTTGAGCAACTGAGGGAGAGGGCGGGCCAGTTCCCAGAGATGGTTCAATGAGAACATATGAGCTAAGCTTCGTCCAGGGCAGGCTGGTTCTTTAGAGGAAGCTGTCCTTTGCAAAAAGATTACACTATGAATATCTATGACCCATATTCTAGATCTCCATGGTTCTGCCTCTGCTTCTGTCCTGTCTCTACTCATGCTGTCAGGGTTCTAAAGATGTAACAGTTACTGAACCATCATGGAAAATCCAAGAGGCTGGGCAGGAACTCATAACCTGGAGTCCAAGGTGACTGGACTTTGTGGCTCAAGGTCATGAATTTAATCTCATGTTGATGAACAGAAAGCTTGGTGATGTCCCCCTTGAATATGAGCATAGTTCTACGAGGTAGATACCATCCCTGTTTTACAAAGGTGACACTGAGGCTTACCGAGGTTAAGAAATCTGTCCACGGTCACATAGCTTCCATGGAGTTAAGGATGCTCCCACAGATGCCCACCCGCCTAGTATTCTCACCCTGTAATCCCCTTCCATGAGTGTGGGCTGGATTTAGTGACTCACTTCCAAGGAATAGCACAGAAGTGATGGTCACTTCTGAGATTAGGTTGTAAAAGACCCTGTCGCTTTGAGTTTCTATTTGGGTGATTATTAAGTTTTGGAAATAGATAGTGTTGGTGGTTGCACAACACTATGTAAGCACTGGGTGCCACTCAACTGTACACTAAAAAATAGATAAAAGAGCAAATTTTATAATATGTATATTTTTTACAACAAAAAAATCCAAAAACAAAAAACACAAAGCAAAAAGAAACACTGCAGCTTCCATCTGGGGCTTTCTAAGATGTCTCTCTCTGCGGGGAGCCAGCTATCGTGCTGTGAGTTGCCCTTTGGAAAGGCCCAGGTGGCTAGGAACTGATGTCTCTGGCCAGAAGCCATCAAGGATCTGAGGCCTGTCAACCACCACAGGAGGAGGCTGACAGTGGGTCCTCCCCAGTCAAGCCTTAAAATGAAGGTAGCCTTGGGAACGGACCTGGGCCAGAGGTGCCCAGTGAAGCCATGCCCAGATTGCTTACCCTCAGCAACGCTGAGATAATAATTTAAGCTGCTAAATGTAGGGTAATATGTTGTGCTGCAATACATAACTAACCACTATTAACTGGAAAAGCTGTGATTTAGACCCGATTTTGCCTGTCTCCAGAGTCTGAGGTCTTAACTCAGTCATTATTTATCACTCAAATATGTATTTGTGCCTATGTACCTGGTATACACCAGACTAGAGACAATATATGGAGTGATGTACTAACAGTCTACTTTTTCTAAACAGGATCCATTCTACATAATGACTTCGTATCATGGGACCGATTTGCCATTTAAGCAGAAATGGGCAATTGCAGCCTTACATACTTCTATCCACTACCTCTGTTAGCACATGGCTGCTCCTCCCTCCCTCCCTTCCTTCCTTCCAGGAGTCTGCAGCTCCACTCCCTGGGGAGAAATGGCTTTTCCAGACTGCAGGGAAGCTGGAGGCAACGCACTGCAGGGGCACCTGGGCTTGGGTCCTGCTTCCTCTCCTGGGAGAGGAAGAGGCTTTGCTGATCGAGTTCAGCTACAGAAACAGGAAAATCAATGGCTTTAAAATGTTCTGTGAAACACAGGGCATTAGATTGGTTGTGTAAGTTCTTCCCAAAGTCTCTGAAAAAAAAAAGGGTGTGTGTGTGTGTGTGTGTGTGTGTGTGTGTGTAGAATGTCTAAGAACTGAGCTTCTTGGAGCCAAAGAGAAGCCTCCTTGCAGGATGGGCTCCACGCAGACCCACTGGAGAGTCTGGAGGGCAAGGGAAACGTTCCTAAAATACACGATTTGTGCTCACTTTCTGTTTAGACACCTCTCTTCCAAAGAAAGAGGTTTTGTAGCTCAGCTAACAAATTTGCCTCTTCCTTCAGTGGTACAGTGGGGCCGATTCCTGGGCTCCTTCTTTCTCACCAGTGGTTTGTTGGTGAAGATGACTTGCTTTATAAAGGTATTCAGTAGTCCCTAATTTGTATAAATAGACACACTTTGAAACAAGATAAACTTGAAGTGCATGAATGCTAAATATTTCTCAGCTAGCTAACCTTGTTAATACTTATCATGGAAGAGGTCAAAATTGTTTGACTTTAACTTAAACCTGAATCTGTCTAGATTTTAAACCAATGTTAAAATGTACCAATGTACCAGTTCTTAAGTCATTGATCTGCCAGGGGTGCCCACTGGGGCCAACCTAATCCTTAGAGGTGAAGGGTGAGCAGTGCCAGCATGGTCAGGAATTGCCCAAGTTGGTAATAAAGCTCTAGTGTCCTTTTGGTTGCTCCCAACAACAATTTCTTTCCTTCCTTCCTCCCTTCAGCAAAGTACACTCAGCAGTAAACATATTCTCGTAGGAACTATCCCTTAGTCATACCATATCCCCTAGTCCTTTGACAACTTCCCTTGGCATCTCTAAGTATGGAGTCATCTCTAGTCAAGGGTCCCAAACAGCATCCCAGTGTTCTGCTTTTTAATGTTAGTCTTAAATAAGTCAACCATACTGAGAAAAAATGTTTTTAAAGTCTTATATACCCTTGAAGATTTAGGGCTATTGAGATGAGGGAGGCATAGGCCCTAATCTTCACAGGATTAGAATCTCTGAACCATACAGGGGCATTTGCTCCATTTCCAGGGGAATGCCTGTCCCCAGCCTCCCACCTTGAGCTTCTTCTACCTTCCTCATCTCCCTCAACACCTCTAAGTTGGTCAAACCTTTTTTTAAAGTATGTTTTTATTGATTTCAGAGAGAAAGGGAGAGAGATGGAAACATCAATGATGAGAGAGAATCATTGATTGCCTCCTGCACGCCCCCCTGCTGGGGACCGAGCCCACAACGCAGACATGTGCCCTGACTGGGAAATCAACCATGACCTCCTGGTTCATGGGTCAACACTCAACCACTCAGTCATGCTGGCTGGGCATAAAGTGGTCAAATCTTTAAGAGAGGCCAAAGCTTCTTATTTCACAGTAGAGATGAAAAGCTTCAAGTGCCATTACTTTGGCAGGAAATTTAGAAGTGAACAAACTACATGCATTTAAATGGAGACAAAAGTGAAGTATCAGAGCCTTTGTTGATGTGGCTGAGGCAAGAAAGAGTCAAAGGGCACAGCCTCCCAAAGACAGCGAGAGCAAGGCATGGGAAGGCAGAGACTCAGAAGAGAGGGCTGGCAGCTGGAAACAAGCATCTGATTCACAGCTCAGCCTCGGGCCAGCTCCACCAGGTACGTGTCAGTGATTAAAGCGGTGTCTCACCAGCCTCCAATTTCCTAACTATTTTAAGAAAGCAGCAATCAATGTTGAGAATAGGCTAGATTCTCTCATTAGAGAAATCAAAGAATCTTACACAAAGCAACAGCCATTTAGAATTTCCTAATTGTAAAAAAAAGAACCAATTAATTAAATCACTTTAGAGAATCAAATAACTGAAATGCGCATCAGCTGAAAGCACAGTGCAGAAATGACTGTTTTTAGAAGGCACATACCAGGGGCCCGAGACAGTGAAGACTTCAGGCTTTGAGGACCATTATGTCTCTATGACAGCCACAGGCAACCTGTAAACAAATGGGTGTGGCTAAGTTTCCATAAAACGTTATAAAAAGTTTGCAGGCCAAGAGCTACATAGTTTGCAGACCTGTAGTTTACACCATGTTAAACAGAAGGTACACCGTTTCACCGCTCAGACCTTGTACTTCATAACATTTTACAAAGGATTAGGTTCTAGAGTTAGCAAAACAACAGTCTGAATTACCTCTTAGAAGAAATCCAAAACACTAATTCAAAAAGACATATGCATCCCATATGCATCCCTGAGTGTCTAACAGTAACAATTGGATGAAGAAGATGTGGTACATATATACAATGAAATATTACTTGGTTATATAAAAAAAAGAATGAAATCTAATCATTTATGGCAACATGGATAGACCTAGAGGGCATTATGCTAAGTGAAATAAGTCAGACAGAGAAAGACAGATGCCATATGATTTCACTTATATGTGGAAGCTAAAAACAAAATAAATCAACAAATGTAACAGAGCCAAATTCATAGATGAAGAGATCAAACTGATCATTACCAGGTAAAAGGGGGTTTGGGGGGCTGGGTGAAAAGGTAAAGGCATTAAGAAGTACAAGTTGGCACTTACAAATAGTCACAGATATGTAAACTACAGCATAGAAAATACAGTCAATAATATTTTAAGAACTGCGTATGGTGCCAGATGGTACTAGATTTCTCAGGGTAATCACTGCATAAGTTATATAAATGTCTAATCATTATGCTGTATACCTGAAACTAATAAAATACTGAATGTCAACTATCGTTGAAGAATTAAAACAATTTAAACAAAGAAACCGTCTCAAGAGGCAGGAATGATCCACTCCATTAAATGAAAAAAAGAGAATTACCTCTTAGATTCTAGAATTGCCTGTGGGAATAGCCACCTACCGAAGGAAGAACATACGTCTCCCATACCAAGTTCCTTCTAAGAAATTTACTCTGACAACCAAAGAGCCCATGCCCCCAGAATTCTCTCTCGTGCCAATAGTTTCTCATAGCTTAAGTGAAAATGTGAAAGGGAGTCAGTATATACAACCATCTTGAATAATGCATAGACTCCTTTCAAAGATAAAATCCCCTGGACCTTCAGCATTGTTTTAGATTACTTTTATTGCAATGCTGCTTAAATATGCATAAAACTAACACAAGTCCATGCAAAGTGCTTCTGCTTATAGTTCTTATACAATTGTGAAACCAAAATAAATGTAAAAAGTAAATACAAAACTAGCAATAGTCAACTCATTCAAACAATACAGTAGATGATCGAGCTCTGCTGTGATTACATCCGTTTGCAATGTAAACATGTCCCTGCCATAGCTCTAGACCAGTGATGGTGCACCTTTTGAGCTCGGTGTGTCAGCATTTTGAAAAACCCTAACTTAACTCTGGTGCCGTGTCACATATAGCAATTTTTTGATATTTGCAACCATAGTAAAACAAAGACCTGTATTTTTGATATTTATTTTATATATTTAAATGCCATTTAACAAAGAAAAATCAACCAAAAAAATGAGTTCGCGTGTCACCTCTGACACACGTGCCATAGGTTTGCCGTCACTGCTCTAGACTAAGGCAAAACATCATTATGTCGCCACAGGGCCCTATTAGTGCATACCCATCATTTACAAATCAATTCTCCTTCTTTCTGACCCCCACTGGCCAGGACAGTGTCATGCCATTCAGACAAACAAACAAAATCCCTGCAATTCAGCAGCAGATGATCAGAATTGGTGCATATTCACTGTTTTCAAAAGGAATGCAAAGCCCACCCCCACACCCCCCCAAAAAAATGTACCTGAGCACCCCAGTTTGAGAACTATTGCCATGGACACTGAATTCAACTTAAACCTCGCTATGCTTCTGCAGTGACTTCTGTCCTCCTCCAAGCCTCTCCAGGATTTATTTTCACCATCCAGGTGACACTGGCATTTACTTTATTCTTTCCTCCACCTTGACCACTGGCTCCTTCAGACCAGAGATCCAGGCAGGAGGACTCTCCTCTGGAAGCCCAGGTTCTAGCCTGAGTTACAAATGCACAACGAGAAAGTCACTGATCTCTTAGCCTCGGTTTCCCCATCTGCAAATTCGGGGGTTGGACTCCAAGGTCCCTACCATTTCTTACATTCTCTATTGCTATGAGCTAAAAGAGAGGGAGATGAACCAAAGTGTACTGTTCTTATTCAGTTGTACACAGAGACCAGCAAAATGTGTTACTCATGGGAGGAGCCCCTGAATACACGCTCAGTCGAAGAGAAACATCAAAGCAAGAGAATATTACAACTAAAACAGACCCTAGAATTCATTTAGTCTACTGTCCTTATTTTGTAAATTAATTTATTTGAATGCTGGCTCTGGCTGGGCTTATACAAGATGTTAGAGGTATAATAGCAAATATGAGAAAGTACTTGCTCTTATAGAGCCTAGATTACAGTGAGAGGGGCTAAGTCAGCAAGCAATCCTATATAATAAAGAGGTAATATGCAAATGACTGGAATGGCCAGAACAACTGGTTGACCAGTCGCTATGATGTGCACTGACCACCAGGGGGCAGATGCTCAACACAGGAACTGCCCCCTGGTGGTCAGTGCACTCCCACAGCCAACCTTCCACTGCTGGCCAGAGGTGTCAACATCCAGCATCCGTTCCTTCTGTGCCCAGCCCGGCAACTGTCGCCTCCTCTCCCAACCCCTTCGGCCCCGGGCTGGGACGAGGAACTGGGGATGGGTGGCTGTGGATGCGGCCCCTTTCTCAGGGGGACCGAGGGCTGGCTCCATCCTCTGGGCCAGCGGCCAACCTCCTGTGCCCCATTCTTTCCCCCAGCCAGCATGCTCCGATTGGCCTGGGCCTGATTGGCCCTGATCGCTGGCCAGGCCTAGGGACCCCACCCATGCACAAATTTGTGCATCAGGCCTCTAGTATTTATATTATGTACATATAATATATAAGATACTAGGGACCCAGTGCATGAATTCATGCACCTTGAAAGGAACTGGGGGCTGCAAAGCTGAGGTGGGTACAGGGGCAGGTCTCGGCCCATCCTCCACACCCCCTGCCTGGCCCCACCCGCCGTGGACCCCAATCCCCTGTCTGCTAGCAGCCCTGCTCCCACCACTGCTGCTCCCATGCGCTGATGGCGCTGGCCCCAATCGCTCCGCACCGTGCAAGCAGGGCTGGCGCCATCAGCAGGTGTGAGCAGCAGCTGCTGCCCCAATTGCCTCTCAGGAGCAGGGGGAGGTGGAGAAGCCCTATTGGGCAATTGAGGCTGGCAGCCACCACTCGCACCCGCTGATGGCGCCGAGCAATTGGGGCTGGTGCCAGGCGCTGGCAGCGGGAGTAAGCAGGGCCGGCGCCAGCAGCAGCTGTGAGTGCTGGGTGGGACCGTGGCACACAATAGCAAAGAATTTTCATCTCGATGACAGCGACCGGTGCCCTGCCTTAGTCTAGTGCCCCCACTCACATGCTCCACCATCCCACCACAGCCAATGCCCACCATGTTCCAGGCTCTGCCGCCTGCTGCCGATGCCCGCCATGTTCCGCGCACACCTCTGGTGGTCAGCGCACATCGTGGCTACTGGTTGTTCGGTTGTTCAGTTGTTCCACCGTTTGGTCTATTTGCATATTAGGGTTTTATATATAGAGATAATTCTTGCACATAATATTATACATGTACATATAAGTTATAAAAGTTGCTATGACTATGTCAGGAGCATTGGTGGGCAGCTGACCCTGACCTGAGGGATCAAGGAAGGCTGCTGGAGAACATCACTCACCAGTGAGTCCTGAGGACCTCGTGCTATGGAGAGAGTAAGGCCTGCTGGGGGTAGGGCCCTCCAGGGCCCACACATGCCATGAGTTCTGAAGGACACTAACCCATCTTCAGTTGATGGCTGCCAAGTGGAAATTTTGGCCCTGATTTTGGTCTTCAGTTTTTATTTTTCAAGAGAACCAGAAACAAAAACTACTTATTTTAAAAATATTAGCACTTAATTTTAATTTTTAAAATGCTATTAAACAAAGTCTTTCTCCAGCCCAGATGCTGCCCCCTTGTACTCTTAGTTTCCACAGTTCTGCTGAGCCCTTTCTTCTTGCATTTGCAACGTGTTTTGCTTGTGTGTCTAGGGAAGGATGGGGAACCTTGGAGATGCAGGCCTCCCGCCGAGACAGATACTTCAATGAAGTCTCAGACAGACACTCTGACACAGGTATTTGAATAAAATATCAGAGACTGTCTGAGGGCTAGAAAGGGGGATTCTAAACATTCCTTCCGCTTAAACCCTTTCTTGAGCTCTCATATGGCTCCAACAGGAGGTCAGAATGTACCCCATGAATTAAAGTGACTTAGAGAATTTAGATTTCAAAAGCATTGACCAAATTCAGGTTGGAGTTTCTCCCCAACACTTACTTTTAAGCTGCTGCCTTGGCCTGGGGAAACTTTCATGTTAGCAAAGCACTTCTTAGAGGAAAGAAGCCCAAGATGGGAGAGGCAGAACCCATGTTGTGGTTCCAAAACAGAAAATCAAACTTTTGATGTGCACTCGACAAATGAATGAAAATCGAAGCCCAAGTATTTGAAGAGGAACGTTGCCATGGCATTTTTGCAAAACATCACTACTGAGAATGATAATTCCGTGGTACGCACATTTTCTCCTCTTTCTGCTTTTTCTCCATTTGGAAGATCACTTGAATAGCTATGGGAAGAGAAAACCCGCAGGTTTCTGGGAGGAGTGGAGGGGACGTCATATAATGGCAGAGGCTCCGGGTTCCCCTTTCTTCATGCACCCCAGTAACTCTGGGGGTGGCTCAGCTCCTCTCCTCCCACCCCACAGGGGGGGCAGGCAATAGTATTAATCAGCCACTGCCTAATTACCAGCTGACTAATTACTGAGGAGGGGAGCTCCCCGGCTCCTGCTGTGTTTTAATAATTAATCCATAAACTGGTTAATCTGTCAGCCTCTTCCCTTGATCTCTCAGCAAAAGTCTACAGTGGGTTCTGTCCCTCTACCCCACCTCCAGTTACACAAGAGACAAACACAAGAGTTGTCTTCATTATTTCCACTCTCAACATCCCCACCCCACCCATCACTTATCAAATGTTCAAGGTCTCTCCCGTCTGTCCTCCCTTTTGTTTTCTCACAATTTTTCCTCTGGTTCATGCCACCCCTCCCACCTCATGTCTCTACTACCAAAACACTCTTCCTACTAGGTCACCCAGCCTATCACCTCTCAGCCCCCAACCCCAACCTCACTTTTGTTCCCCAAAATATATATGTCAAACAGTTACATATAGTACGTCACTCTCCTGCTTAAAAATCTTACCTAAATCCTGCTAGTGAAATTAAGAACACAACCTTGTGTGCAGCATTCAGTCTCCCAGGATGTGTACCTGCTGCACTGCCTCGGAGAATAAACATTTATTGTTTTTTTAAAAAGAGATTTTTTAAATTGATTTTTAGAGAGAGAGAGAGAAGGAGAGGGAGAGAGAGAAACATTGTTGTGATGGAAACATAGATCAGCTGCCTTCTGCACGCCCCCTACTGGGGATTGAACCCACAACCCAGGCACATGCCCTGACTGGGAATCTAACCAGAAACCTATTGTCTCTAACAGGACAATGCCCAACCAACTGAGTCACACAGGCCAGGCCAAGCATTTATTGTGAAGTTAGCCACATCAAATGGGCCAACACAAAAGGCTCAGTCCTGGTGCACTGTCTATGGGGAAAGGGTGTGGACTTGTGTTAGAGGGATTGTTACTAACGGAGTATTTCCAAGACCTGATCTTTTACCACATCAGAGTTCAGGCAGAAGTGCAAACAGCAGCCAAAGACTGCCACAGTGGCCACATGGAATCTGAGACCAAGTGCTGGGTCCTTACACTAATAAATACTTCAGTCTGAGCTTAACTCCTGCGAAGATCTATCAAGTGAACAAGACTAACGAGACAATGCCTCATATTCAAGCCAATTTAACTCGAAGGCAATAAGAACCAGGTCCAGCTGAGTCTCCCACAATGCAGAGAGTAAAGTAAACCTGAGAGAATGAATGAGAGAAAGAAAATGATATTCTATCATGAGATGCCTTTTATTACCGGGTATTTATTTATTTTATTGCCTTTTATTCACTGTGGCACTTACACCAAACACAGCCTCTAAGAGCAAAGACAGGCAAACTCTAGGTTTTAAAGGATTAACAGGAAAAGGAGGTCTCGATATTGGCAAGGTATTAATGCTAAGAAAAGGTTCCGAATCTCATTGTCTTTTTGCTGGAAAGTGAAAGGGGAATCTCCTCCAGTACCTTCTCCTGATACAGCCAGCCTGGCGGGGTAGAAAGACAGTGGGGGTAGAAAGACAACAAAGCTTAGAGTCATACAAACCAGGAAGAGTTCTTGCTGTGCTGCCAGCTCAGTTAGCCTCTCTGAGATGCATTGTCCTCACCTGTACAGCGATGGCCTCCTTTTTCTTCTTACCTTACTCCCTCCTCTGAAGGATTTGTTTGAGATGGCTATGAACAGAGATTAGGACGCAACCTAATTAATCTACTTGCCAGAGCCACTGTGAAGATGTGAAAGTACTCCAAAAGGGTGAACAAGGTGGTGTTGCTACACTCACAACCAGGAAAATAACCATTTAAAGTCTCTAGATCCAGACTAGACTTGGGGTGGTGAGTGCACAATAGAGTAGAACAGATACTGCATTATCCAGTTGCATACCTGAAACTTACAGAATGTCATTTACCAATGTCACCCCAATAATTCTAATAAGAATTTTAAAAACATAGTCTCCAGATTCACTATCACGAGGTTGCACTGGAAGCACATTAGATAAAACACCCATTAATCGTGGGTAATTGAGCCACAGTGCTATGAGAGTTATAAACAAACTCAGCCCTGCTCTGATGGAACTTACAATCAACTGGAAGGGTTAGAGCTTAATAAACAAAACGACCCAATGCCTACCAACTTGGCAAATGCTCTCAAGGAAGGACACGCACTTCTGTGAGGACTTAGAGGAGGAGCTTGACCTTGAGAAGGGACGATTAAGTGAGTCCAGGGAGGTATCAGAAAGGGAACAACCAGCAAGGGCCTGGGAGGAAGGAGCCCTGTGGGCTTCAGAAAGGAAAGTGGCTACAACAGCCATGGGAATGGAGCCTGCCAGACAGGAGGAGGACAGGCACAATGAGGTGTATGGCGGGTGGCCTCTCAGAAACACAGAGACTCCTTGACAAACACAGATGCGAACCATCGTCTGCCTACTACATCTTAAGAAAACAGTGCATTAAACATTGTTTAGATTGACTACTGACTTTTTGACACTTCTTTACATTTTGTGCCCTAGCCTCGGTCCTGCTAATTTTAGCTCCCTTGGGGAGCCAAGAAGGGTTTCAAGCAAAGGAGTCACATGATTAGTTCCCCGCCCCTTCCTCCTTTAAAACATACTGTGACATTCACTTGGAATAATATTGATGGAGGCAAACCTATTATTACCTGATACCTAGCAGTGGTTTAGCAAGTTCACTCTGTGGGACAACCTATATTTTTGATTTCAAGGTTTTACAGAGATTTCAGAAGGACTAAGGTAATGACTGAACAGCTAGAAAGAGCCACACCCAGGCATTTCTGCACGTTAACAGTGTAATTCACAGTTTGATGGGATCACATCAACAGTAATAAACTACATATCTCATATTCTCAGACCCCACGCCACATCCCCTAAATTCTCCTCCGCGTAATTCTAGAACTCTCTGGGCTCTTCCCACACATGTACACAAGACACATCTCATCCAGGAGCCCCACCCGGTGCCCAGGCTCTGGCCCAATACGGCCTGTGAGGAATCAGGGTCTGAGGCGCACCCTGGGGGCTTTCTACTGCCCTGGAAGTGTCAGAGGGGCGGACCAACTGCTGCGGGGCAGTTACTAGGGGGCCTCTCCCTTTGCCCCAGTCACTATGATGCCAGGAGCAGAAGCTGTCTCCCACTGTTTGCCATGCCCCAAGTTCTAAGATGTCTCTCTCTTCCCCCACTCGACTCATAGCACCAAACCGTGCTTGAGGGCCGCTTCGAACAGTGAAATCCCCAACAAAAAGCACTAAAATGCAAAAAATGTGGCACCAAATAGAGAAGAGGACTCTTATTCACAGCATGAGAGCTGCAACAAGCACACAGAGGGTCTTGCTCAGCTTCCCTGGGAACATGCACGCTGAGCGTGGAGGGACTCAACTGTGTCACCGCTCTGTGCACGTCAGCAAAAGGAAGCACCATGAGGATTGATGTTGGGGCTACATGTAAAATTGAGTGAGCAGTGAATCTACAAATATGAAATCTACAAACAATGAGGATCAAGTGTACAGGGTGGGGCAAAAGTAGATTTACAGTTGTTCATATGGAAAATAATACAATAATTAATAAATAATAATACAGGACAAAAACTGTTATGCGTATTCACATCAGTAAACATACAGTGAGGCCTTGACTTATGAGTTTAATTCGTTCTGTGACGGAGCTCGTAACTCAAATTACTCGTATGTCAAATCAAAAAGTGAACGAGTGAGACACGTGATGCTGAGCTGATGTGGCATTCACTGTGACGTTTGCTGCGCCAACTAGTGGTGGGGTATCTGAAGTTGGCTCGTAACCCGAATTTTAGCTCGAAATTCAAAGCAAAAAATCGGCCGAGAGACGCTCGTATCTCGAAAAACTCATTAGTCGGGACAATCGTAAGTCAAGGCCCCACTGTACTTTTGCCTCACCCTGTCTTATTATTTTCTCCATTTTACATCTGAGGAATTTCTAAAGAAAGGAAAGGGAAATAGGAAAGAAGGGAGGGGAGGGGAAGAGAAGAGAGTTTGTACGACTTTTTTTCTCTGAGGGAACAGTAGTGAGTGTTTAAAGTCAGGAAGTCCTTCCTAATGTTGAACTTACCTTTGACTGAAGTTTTAGGCCTGTTCTTTGCTTCTCTGCCCACTGCTAAGGCAGCAAAAAGCAGCTAATCTCAGTGTATGTGCAGGCACCCAAGTCCACTGTCAACTTTGAAGAAATCTAATCTAAGGAGCCAACTCACATTTTTCTGGCAGAACTAATAACCACAAGTACTGACAGACCACCTGTGTGCCCTGGCTTTTTAGAGTGGCAGGGTCAACACAGCACACTGTGGTCACATGACAGAGGCACCCCCGGAAAATGTCACGTTCCTGTAAGCCGTGTTTTGCACCTGTAATTGTGCACAGCAGTGTGGTTTCCCAGCATACCCAGGACCTACACAGTAGGACTCTGCAAGGCAGTGCTCATTTACTGAGGATCAAGATTCTTTAAAAAAAAAAAAAAAAAATATATATATATATATATATATATATATATATAATTTATTTCAGAGAGGAAGGAAGAGGGAGAGAGATAGAAACATCAATGATGAGAGAGAATAATTGATTGGCTGCCTCCTGCACGCCCCCTACTGGGGATCGAGCCCACAACCCGGGCATGTGCCCTTGACCAGAATCGAACCTGGGACCCTTAAATCCGTAGGCCAATGCTCTATTCACTGAGCCAAACCAGCTAGGGCAAGGATTAAGATTCTTAATGTCAACTGCATATTTTTAAAAAATCAATACATATATTTGAATAAGCTAGGACATTTGCTTAGGCAGAAAAACCATAAACTGATAACAATGGCTTTACATTTTCCAAACTCTTAGAGCTTCTGAGGGCTTTCCTGTTCACTTTCTCTTTCTCGAGGCCTTTGTTGTGGTTACAAAGGAGAAGAATCAAGTAGCCATTTTTTGGACATTGTCCATTCAGGGCAAAACTGACCCTTCCACCTGAACGTGTGTGATCACTACATCAGCCTTTCCTCCTGAGCACAGGCCTCTCAAGGGCTCAAAAGGAGCTCAGTTGCCCCAGAGACAGACATTCTTCCCATGCATTTCTGCAATTCAGATCCCACAACCACTTCCATTGACTCACTGAAGCTGGGACACATGTATTCAGCATCTATTTAAATAGTGTTCATTGCCATTGTAGCTAGGCACTTGGACAAGTCTGCTGTTTTTACAAGAAAATAGGAAAATAATGTGGATGGAAAAAAAAGTTGAAGCTAAGGCCAGTCTGCGATCATCTTCCTTGGCAAGCAGAAAGGGAGGGTTAGAGTCAGGTCAAACTGTCCCCAATAAAAGGCGTCAGTCATCTGGAATGTTTTTGTTATCCCAGACAGAAATAGGTCACCCCAGCACACTCCAAGTTGGCCAATTAGAGTCAAGTCCTTGTGAAGTAAGAAATAAAAGGGTAGATATTGAGCAGAAAACCTCTCCCCTCTCAAAGGAGGCAGACCCAAATTCCTGGAGCAGATTAACACATCAAAGCCACTTACAGAAATCTACCTCCTTCAACCAAGGACAGTTTGTAGGCTCATATGAGGATGCTGACGTACTTGGCAGTTATTATGCAAACTCTGGCTGTATTTCATCTGTACTAATGCCCAGCAAAATACACTTAGAAAGAACACAGGGCAGGAGAGCAGACAGATTTTTGTCTGCATGGAGGAGGATTCTTGGTCTCTGGTTCTGCGAGAGAGAAATGGCATCTGGTAGTGATGTCTGCTTTGATTTGTGACAGAGGAAGGGCAGAAGCCTTGAGCTTTCCAGTCCAGGCTTTGGAGTCAAAAGCACTGGATTCAAATCACTGACACCCTCACCAATTGCTTAAAGGCCAATCCCCTCTTAGAAACACTTTCTTTCATTTCTATAAAAGAGAAAATAATTATACTCAGAAAGACTGTTTGGAGCATCGACAACATGATGTTTGGAAAGTGATCGACATCTCAGAAAATTGTGTATAAATGCTCATTTTTATTACTTATAATTACTGAAATGCTTTCGTGTGGAACATTTATATCTATTTCACAGTCCATTCCAAATAGTTCACACTATAGATGTTAAACACATTCTATTAGTGTTAAACACATTAATAGGATGTTCAAACATCCTGCTGTTCATTTGTAGTATTGCCATTGGTGGTATTAAATATTGATACTGATTGCAATAAATGTGTTATCGAGAGGTCCTGGATATAATCATCAGTGTTATCCAGCGTTTTCTATGAGGGCATTTTAATAGGCTTAGACATGCCAAAAATGAAGCATGTCATTAACAGAAACACTCAATAGGAATATACATATAAATATGTTTAAGGCAATTTTACATTTGTACAAATTGTCAATTAAAAAAAATGACAACAGCCAACACAACAATAGCTGTCCAGAGTGAATGAATCAAAATTATACCTATTTTTTTTAGTCAGATCGGCAAACATAATTTTTGGTGTGCTGTAGAATTTTAGTAATTAGTTTATGTGTGCCATGAGATGAAAAATGTTGAAAATTGCTGCCATAAATGGTTAGGTTTTTGTATATTGATCATTGAGAATATTTACCCAGAGCTGACCCAACACAAGCAAATATATCTTCCAAGATGAAGGGCCTTCGTGCCAAATGCCTACCATGTCCCTTGGTCCCCAGGGCACACACAGTCACATAGAAGCAGCTCAGATTCACAGAAGGGGAAAAATCCCTCATCTAAGTGAAGATGTGAGCACACTTGTTTTGATATTTCTTCCTTTTTTTTCTTTGCTTTTAAACTTCTCTGCAATCTCTTTCTTCATTTGCTGCACACCCCCTCCTGCTTCCAGGTTTAGTGTATTATTTACGTACTTTACCTACACTGTCCCCTACCCCCATCTCATTGTAAATTGATGTACTATTTATGTTCCAAATCGGAACTGTGTGTCCTGCCTTGACATTCAAGATTCATAATTGTTCTTAGTGAATGACTGATATAAAACCACTGAGAACCAGACAGATATAAAAATGTACCTGTAACTATGTATTATCAAGATTATTTATAGACCTACAATACAAGCAACAGGCCAGACCCAGAGTCCATTAATCACACACATTATACAAGAGGCTACACTTGGTCTTGGAGCCACATGAAGGAGAGATGTATGTTGTGAATGTAAAAGATAGAAGAGAGCTTTGCAGAGACGATTAGGCCACGTTGAACATGACAATGCAATTACCGAAGCCAGGCTTTCTTCATCTCTGCAGAAATGGAGAACTGTCACTGAATACTTTATATCTTATAGTACTTAGCTTGACCTTACTTTAAGGTGACATAAAGTAAGGCTACCCTAGCAGATCAAATAGAAGAGAATTTTTCAACCTGTAATTAATAGCATATGTGAAGGCCAGTAAGAATGTATTTGCAAAATCACAGCCACAAAAGCATTACCTTTGACCTACATGGTTGCCATCAAATCTTATGGAGAACTTACCATAATACAAATGTGATTGAAACCCTCGCCGGGTGGCTCAGTTGGTTGGAGCATCATCCCATACACCAAAAATGGTTGTGGGTTTAATTCCCGGTCAGGGCACATACCTAGGCTGCGGGTTTGATCTCTAGTCTGGGCAGGTATGAGAGGCAACTGATCAATGTTTCTCTCTCCCTCGCTCTCTAAAAATCAATAAAAGCAGCATATCCTTGGGTGGGGATTTAAAAAAATGTGTTTGGCCCTAACCAGTTTGGTTCAGTGGATAGAGGGTTGGCCTGCGGACTGAAGGGTCCCAGGTTCAATTCCGGTCAGGGGCATGTACCTTGGTTGCGGGCACATCCCCAATGGGGGGTGTGCAGGAGGCAGCTGATCAATGTTTCTCTCTCATCGATGTTTCTAACTCTCTATCCCTCTCCCTTCCTTTCTGTAAAAAAATCAATAAAAATATTTTTAAAAACATGTGTTTGAAGAAAGTACTAGCTCAAGGTGGGCCACAGGAAGTGGATGAGACTACATTTTTCTTTCATGCGACCTGAACAAGAGACAGAATGAAAAAAAATCATTGACAGCAACAACACTAGGTGCTGTACAAAAGTGCTTCAAATACATGTTGTCAAGTTCTGCTAACCCTTGCTCATTCTAACCTTTACCCTAAACAGGTGTTGGCAGATTTCCCCAGGATGGATTTTCCCTCTTAGACACGAGAACATGGCCGCTGGCCTTATCCACGGTGTGTTTGCTTCCTTGATTTACTTTTCACTTCTTTGAAAACATCATCCATATTTTCATTTGCTCCCATCTGCACCAAGTTTCCACTCAGCTTTCAATGGATGGATGTTCCTGTCGACAGTTTCCCAGAAAACCCCACCCACCATCTCTTTCTCGGTGAATTAAAAAGCACAGTTGGGCTGAACCGCACCCCAGAACCAACCCAGCATTTCTATACATTTTCTGAAGAAAAAAAAATTTAGAAAAAAACCCTCAAACCTGGTATCATTAAGGACAGCACACTTTTCATTCTCAATTGTCGGGAAAAGCTGAACTGAACCATAATGCAAAAAGAGGAGCAGGAAGCAACAACTCTCAGTAATTTTCCTTTCTTTATTTGTGGTAAAATGCTCACTTAGTATAATCTGTAAGTACACACACATTTATTACTGACAATCACTATATTTGTATAATACAGACAAATTGCTGGGAACTCAAATTAATGGTAATGTGAGCTACTTTTACAGCTTGTATTAGGCACACAGAGGGCACTCAAATGCCAATGGTTAGAAAATAAAGAACCTCGCCTGGCTGGTGTGACTCAGAACCAGCAGGTCACGGTTCAATTCCTGGTGAGGGCACATGCCTGGATTGTGGGCTCACTCCCCAGTAGGGGGCATGCAGGAGGCAGCTGATCAATGATTCTCTCTCATCATTGATGTTTCTATCTCTCTCTCCCTCTCCCCTACTCTCTGAAATCAATGAAAATATATTTTAAAAAAGAAAATAAAGAACCTCATATTGTTGGTAGAACTATCAGAGAAACAGCTTGCTTGTATTCAAGGTTAGCAAGAACCTGATTATTTTACCATGTTGTCAAGATATTTTCAAGACAACATTCCTCTTCCAAATCTGGTGGAAAGGTCTTCACTCCATAGAGCGCAGGTGGGGATACAGTATGCTGTGCTGAAGGAATCGGCTTAGTCCTGCTAAGCCAGGTTCCATGGCATATGTAGGTTTCCCCAATCCGACACCTGGAGGCTCAGATCCCAGCAGTGTCAATTCAGCTTTTCATTCTTCAAAGGCAGACACATTTAAGTAAAAAGCGATTTTCTCTCTTGCAGAGCTGTGAATGATGGCAAAAATGAGTGTCCTGTCAGCACCTTATGGTCAGAAAGGCTCTGGCTTTGAACAGCATCTGCACAGCAATTACAAGCTTCTAGATCAAAACATCAGGTAACAGAGCCTGAGTTGGCCCAGTGGCGTAATAGCCATCCAGCAAAGCAAATTATTTCATCTGCTACTCACCTAGTCATGAAGGCCAAGGATGGAAATCCCCGTTTCCCACAATGAATTAACCAGAAAGATCCAACAATGGCTTTCTAAGATGTGAGTTATCATTAAAGAGGGACAAATAAAGGAGAGCTATTTAATAATTAGAGCATCATTGTAGAGACACTGAAGGAATGCTTTACAATGTCACGCTTCCATCCTCTGACCAGACTTTCCAAAATTAAGAGAGCACCTGAGTACAATTAGAGGTAGAGAATTATGCTATCTTGGCTATTCAAAATACATAGAATGAATTTTCAATTTTTAAAATTGGTGATGAACCTAAACATGCCTCGGGAGAATAGTTTTGGGGGCATTTCTTTTTTTGGGGGGGGCATTTCTGAGACAGAATCCCCCTTGAGAGCCAACTTAGTCCATAATGACCCAAGGCAGACCTTTTAAAAGGAGAAGAAAGGCTATGTATGATAAAGGCTAAGATCAAAGTTGCCACCATTTGTCTTTTATAAAGTGTCATAAATGGATCCTCTCAACAAGTGCAGCCGTTGTATTAAATTAAATAGAGATCGCTTGAGCATCTTTTACATTCAGTCCCAACAGCAGCTGCTATTTGGAGGATGCCTTTGTCTAGTCCAACTCATGATTTCTGGTTGCGAAGGTTTCGTCTATTGGGGGACACATGTTACGTAAGCACTATAGCCAACATGGCAGCTCAGATGAAAGCAGAGATGTAATGCACTGAAGTTTAGCTGCTCACATCAGTTCTTGGCAGTTTTAGTCAACACATAAATAATGGGGAAGAAATGAACTTGGCTTATGATTCTCTTGCCAGTGCAAGCCCAACTTCCGTCTTAACCTTCCACTCATTTCTCACGGCTGATTCTGAAAATCCAAGTCATTACCAGTAGAGATGATCTGTGGGAGCACCAGCACAGAGAGCACCTGACCCATCAGAACAAATCTGTTTAAATTGTATTCTGACAGGGATGCTGGATTGGTATCGACCCTCACATTGCAGTGGTTCGTGGATGTTACTGTACATTCGAATCATCTGGTGGGCTCATTAAAACACTGGTTGCTGCCCCCCACCAATGTTTGATTCCTAGGTGATGGCCTCCTACTGACTCAGGGAGCAAGCTTTGAGAATCACAGTTATACTAAACGATTCCATTCACAAATAACCTAAAAGTAGAGCCTCTTCAAATGGAGTTAACAGCACAGTGGGGAGGAGGACAGCTAGGTCATACAAAATTGGTGCTGGCAGGAGTCGGTACAAAGATTTGGCTGGGTATGCCCTGCTTCCTTTGTGACTAGAGGTGTTCTATACATAGCCGGGCTCAGAGACAGCTTGCCTCTCCTGTCCCTATCATGAGGCTGTGTTACTGCTAATCGCCAGTGCTGCTGCCTGTATCTGCTGGGAATATCTACTATTTCAACCAACACTGAACCTACCACATGCTAGGCACTGTTATAAACTGAGCAGTGCTTGCCAGCCCAGGGTGGCTGAGTGGAAATTGTTGAACATGAAATCTATCCTGACAGCCCTCCTTAACCAACGCAGGTGGATTTGAGGGATCCCAGAAGGCCCACCACATCTGGGACCAACACTCAGATGCAGGTTAAGCATATATTTCAGCCCTAGAAGAGTAATAAAAGAGATGAACTTGCATAATAGGATAAGAGAACTTTGCTTGCAGTTTTTGGAAGAATCTGTTCCAATGCTAGGTCTGTTTGTATTTTTTTTTTCATTTCTCAAAGTAGCATCTTATTTTTGCAAGAAATAGTTTGGACTAGATTCCTGTTATATAATTTTCTGCTTATTTTTATGACAGAATTTCTCTTAGCTTTTACCAGATCAGAACAATGAGCTGAAATCCACATGACCAAATGTGGAATATAAATGTTTAGAGATTAGATTTACTGGTATTAACAAACTTATGAGGGGAATTTGATCTGACCAGATCAGATCAAAACTTTCTTGATCTATAAGAACACTGCCCAACTATTATAGAAATTATGAAGATCTTTCCCCATGAGCACCTCTCAGCCTTGAGTAGAGCTCTTCAAAATCTACTTCCAGCTTTCTCTTTTTTTTCCATATGAAGAGTTTGTATAACTAGATATCAAACTAGGAGCCAAGAACTGAAAGATGGACTGATATGGCTCTTACTTTATTGTAAATATAATTCTTTATTAAAATAGCTAAACTTCAGCAAACCATAAATATAAGGTGTACAGATATTTTGATGTAGCTCTTAAAAGAAAGAACTAGAACTGAGTGAGGTCTAGAACCTCTCAAGAAGGAAGTCAGGATGAATGGCCTTGGGTAACATATGCCGATTCTCAGGACTCAGGAAGTCCTAGGAGAAAGGGGTTTCTCTCCTGCAGGAGGTGGGGCTCTTTGAGTGGAGGCAGCATCCTGAGGTGTCACAAGTGGGACTCCATCCAGTAGGCCATGGAATAGTAACCCCTTCGGGACTCATCTTATTTCTCCAGCTCCCTCCCATCTTGGCAGGAGGGTCATTTCCTAGGCCTGGCAGGTAGCAGAAAGGCTGGGTTGAGCTGTCTTCTCCAGTCCTCAGCTGTCAGGCGAGGGGAGAAGCAATAGGAGTGGCTTCTGGGAGTTCCTGATTTTGTGTGTGACTCGGCCCAAGTCAAGAATGGAGAGGGAGGTCTGTGCTTTATACTTGGCTTGTTGTATTTTTCTGCTCAGGAGAAAGGTAGTAAACAGGGTGTCTGAAAGCAGGGAGGTTGGAAAGGTTCTTGTGGGCAGCAGGAGAGGACGGCTTGTGCAGGACAGAAGAGCAGGTGTTGGAAGAATCTCCGAGGAAGCCTGAGGGATCAAACTAGGGTGGTGGATGCTCTTTCTCCTGACCCAAGTGAAGCTTAACAGGTGTGTGTTGTGTGTGAATATTTATATTTCAAAATACTCTTTCTTGAGCCCAGCCGGCATGTCTCAGTGGTTGAGTGTTGACTTATGAACCAGGAGTTTGCGGTTTAATTCCCGGTCAGGGCACATGCCTGGGTTGTGGGCTTGATCCCCAGTAGGGGATGTGCAGGAGGCAGCTGGTCTGATTCTGTCATCATTGATGTTTCTATCTCTCTCTCCCTCTCTCTTCCTCTCTGAATTCAATAAAAATATATTTAAAAAATGAAACAGAACCACTGGTGCAATAAAAAAATACTCTTTCCTGGTAAATTTTCAGGCAGATTCAAACATTTTAATTCCCTCACCACTGTTCACAGCCCTAAGTTGGCCCTTTCCCAGCCTCCTGCCCCACTTCCTAGTGTCACAATTCCCAGAAGGCTTCAGACTTGCTCTTTGCTCTCTCTTGGCAGCAAAGAGAGAAGAGTGTGATATGCGGATAAAGGCATGTCAGTGGAAACAGAACACAGCACAGCTGGTTCATGGCCATGTTCTCAGCTGCCCTGTGTGCCAACTGGAGTCTTCACACCTTTGGTAGCTCTGTTTCTGTGGCCTTTGCCCCGTGCCCTGATGGTTCAAGAGAAGTACTGCAGGCCCTACCTCAGAAAACCCAAGTTGAGCAGAAAGCCATCCTCCTCTTCTTTTAAAGACTCCCAACATGCGTTGGAATTGTGTCTTGTATCCTCTCTCCCCTTGGGGGTGGGAGAAGGGACTATGCATCACCTCCTGGGTTCCTCAAACAGGGTTCTCCAAAATGCATGTTTCCCTACTACCCAACGAAACTGCCTGAAAACAACTGATTTATTTTGCCATTATGGGACACCAAACAAATTCTACTTCGTTCTAACCAAGGTGTAGATTGTAAGAATCTGCACAGTGACTTTGGGCTTCACTTGAGATTTGCCACTTGGAATTTATGGTCTTTGTTTTCAACTGAGAACTCCCTCCACAGGATCCTACTGGTCCTGAGATAGGGAGGAGAAGGAGCCTGGCTATAACCCAGACAGTGAAGAAGGGCACCTCTTAGTGATATCATGACATCAGGACACAAACACATTCACCCAAACCCCATGGGCTGAGAGTTCATTCTGACCAGATTAAGAGAGTATGGGGACCAGCACAGCCCATCTCCCTAGGCCAGTCTCCTCAGTGTATCATTCAAGAAAGCATCTCCCTCTGCCCTCCCCTCCGCACATGACTAGAGCAGTTCAGTTGACACATATGAAGCATGTACCACCCACCAGGCACTCACTGGACACACAGTGATCCCTCAGCACAGTCCCCTCCAAGAACCTGGGATCCAGCATCACCGACTGAGCGCTCATTTGACATTTGTGCAATGTCTCGTTTCATCCTTAACCACGTCTGCTGGGATGTTCTGCAGTTTGTGAAGCAGGGATCTAGTTCTCTCTATGCCACTCAAACTTTTGCAAAAGAGGAATGTGTCTTATTTTTTCTTTATATTTCCTACAGGACCAGTCCAGCCCCATGCCTAAACCACAATATGCGTGTAACGAAGTTTTATTGAATGAATAAATGAATGCATGCATGAATGAATGCTTGTTCTTTTGCTTGTTCTTTTTGGAGCCATAACCATAACAAAGATGATGTTTCTATTTAGCTATTACTTTGAGCGGATGGGACAGGAGAGTGCCAATAGATTATTTTGATTCCAAGAACCTTGGGATCATGGAGTATTTTAAATAAAATTCACAAGACTGGCCTCAAACCCAGATAACCAGCTCCTGTTAAAATGTCCATCATCTATTCCAGGCACGAGGTTAATGCAGAGGAACTGAAAAAATGTGTCATGTCATATTGGCTCTCTCCCCCTATGCGCACATTTTATTGGTGGGCATCCTTAGCAAGTCTAAGCATGAGGGCAGCATCCTGGTGCCAACAACACTGGGCTATACAGAAAACAGTCTGTCACTGAGGCAGGCTATGGCATAGGCTCTCCTGGGCCAGAAAAGGGGGATCCCAGGGGAGAGGCGTGTGCATTTCCGTGCCCACTTAGGGAAGCCTACTGCACTCCTGAGCATGGCTCTAGAGCAGTGGTTCTCAACCTTCTGGCCCTTTAAATACAGTTCCTCATGTTGTGACCCAACCATAAAATTATTTTCATTGCCACTTCATAACTGTAATTTTGCTACTGTTATGAATCGTAATGTAAATATCTGATATGCAGGATGGTCTTAGGTGACCCCTGTGAAAGGGTCATTCGACCACCAAAGGGGTCGCAACCCACAGGTTGAGAACCGCTGCTCTAGAGCAAGGCTTTTCCACCTTGGCAGTGTTGACCTTCTGGGCTTGGTCATCCTTTGCTGTAGGGGGCTGTCCTTCACATTGTAGGATGTTAGCAGCTTGCCCAGTCCCTACCCACTAGACACCAATAACATCCTCTCCCCCAGCTGTGACAGCAGATATTGCCAAATATCCCCTAGGAGGCCCAAATCACCCTGGGTAAGAACTGCTGTTTAAGAGCAAGAAAATCCTCAGAGAAGCTGAGAGCTGGGAAGCAGCCCTCTGCCAAAATGTCACCAAAGCTCAGCCTACTTTATTTCCCTTCAGAAGCATTTACCACCTGATACATGATGTACTTGCTTTCTCTCTGGCTCCCCCACTAGATGGCCAGGTCCTCAAGTGGAGTGACTCTGAGTTACTGCCGGATCGCGGGTGCCTGGCACACAGTTGGCACTCACTATCCACAGAAAAGGATTCTAGGACACAGGGCTGGATCTAATGCCAAACAGCTAACTCTTCATGTATCTAGAAGCACTTTCAAAGTCACAACTGGTGGTAGTTGCAAAACAACAGAAGAGAGTCAGCAGGGCAGAGCCTGAGTTCCACCTGCAAAGGCTGGGGAGCCCCTTGGTGCCGTGTTTCTCAGACTGTAGGCTGTATTGCATTCATATGTAATGAATTCAGTTATGTGGCTCACAGCAGCATTCTTCCCAGTGAAAAGGAATGGAACAGTATGCAATACACCAAGTATATCACTTATACCAAGAGTAAGCTTCTTGAAACGTTTGCATCTATATGTTTATATATTTCACAATATATAATACATAATATGTATGTGTGAGTTCTGGTATAAAAATAAATGTTAAGAACGGCAGCCTAATTTTTATAGTCCCCCAAAGGTAACTCAATATCACTCGCTAGACCTCAAGGGCATGGTAAGGACAAGCTAGCATTTGTAAAACGTGCTGGCTTCCTCCCCCGGAAGGCAGTACTAGCTTACACAGAAGAACTATGACATCATCTCAAAGGACTGCTGAGTGAGGTTCTATGGAAATCTAAGAGAGTTCAAACGCATCTTCAATCATCGCAGTTCTTGATTTTTGCAAACAGCACAGCCCATTAGGAAGGGAATGAAATTGATTTCCTTGGAAGCCCCACTTTGCCAATGAGCCATTTTCACATCCCTGAGCAGCCTGAAACTTTGTGAAACTTCCAAATTTGAGTTAGCCAGACCCAGAACCACAAAATGCAAGGCCTCAGGGAATGATCATGAGGCTGGAAAGCTGGTCACAGGAGAGGAATGCGATTGAGAGCCCAGTTCCTGGAGCCAGAGGCCCTGGGTTAGAATCCTAAGAGCTGTTGGGCAGGTTACTTAAATTCTCTGTGCTTCCCCCTCTGCAAAATGGTATAAAAATAGTGCCCATCTCAGAGGTTGTTGTAAGGATTAAATAAGAAAATGCACATAAAGCACTTGTCAATAACTCAGATTTCAAGATGGAAGTTCAGGCTAATGGAACTCACGTTTTGTGTTTATTTACTGTTGCCTCTCCTCTGCCACCAAAGATAATGACAATGAAGTTAAGATGTGCCATCAGGCTATGAAGCCTTCTAGTAAAAACCAGAGAACACAGGTTTCCTTCTCCTCCTGCTTCAGAAAGAGGCATCTCCCCTTTAAAACTCTCTTCACATATTACCCCTAAGATACTATAGTTTAGGTGAGAAGTGAAGGAAAGCTAAAATCTATCCCAGTGGTGCCTAATCTCTCCAACACCTGGATGGACCCCCATGTTGAGAAACACCGGTAAATTGCTAGTGTAGACAGACTGCAAAAAGCTTCCAAGAACCTTCTTTTCTCTCCCACTAGGCTGGTGGTTCTTACCCTACATAATAAAAGGGTAATATGCAAATCGACCGAACGGCAGAACGACTGGTCGCTTTGACGTGCACTGACCACCAGGGGGCAGATGCTCAATGCAGGAGCTGCCCCCTGGTGGTCAGTGTGCTCCCACAGGTGGAGCGCTGCTCAGCCAAAAGCCGGGCTCACAGCTGGTGAGTTCAGTGGAGGTGGCGGGAGCCTCTCCTGCCTCTGCAGCAACGCTAAGGATGTCCGAATGACACAGGGAGCGGGCCTAAGCCTTCAGTTGGACATCCCCTGAGGCTCCCGGACTGCGAGAGGGCACAGGCTGGGCTGAGGGACCCACTTGGGTGCACGAATTTCATGCACTGGGCCTCTAGTATATTATGTTCTTCTGCTTGAATTTTTGCAAGAAATGGAAGTTGTCATTCCTCTCTATGAGTGGTTGAAAAAAAAGAAGACAAGCTGAAGGAATATGCGTGCTCATGCGCATGTGTATGAATGTGTGCACAGACAAAACCTCTCAGCTCCTCTTCCTCTTCAGCATGTGTGTATGTGTGTGCATAGGAGTGTGTATCATGCACACATGTGTTTGTGTGTGCCTAGGGGCATGTATACACACATGTGTTTATAATATACATATACATGCAAGTGTGTGTGCATATATGTGTCTAATTAAGGAAAATGATGAGGCCTATACATACACAGGCTTTAATAATTTAGTTCTATGTATAATGTAAGCAAATAAGCAAAAATTACCTAGGTTTCTTAATTAAAATGTATAAGTATAGAGAGTTCTAATGAAAGTTTTAAAATATTGGCTCTGCTCAACCCAACACAGACAGCTACTCAGTACACACATACATCCAATGATCTCATCCATCTTGTGAATACCTTGCATCTCCAGATCTATAGGCAATTTAAAAATCAGTTCATCTCTTAGGAACACCTTAGAGCAGTGGTTCTCAACCTTCCTAATGCCTTCACCCTTTAACCCTTTTCGGTCCAACGTGGAGGCTGACTCAACAGACCAGGCACTAGGAGCAGGTCCAACGTCGACCGCAAACCGGTTCAACATTCAATCCCGTCAATTAATTTGGACCAGACTGTTTGAATTCCAAAAATAAAATTGGACCGCAAAGGGTTAATACAGTTCCTTATGTTGTGCTGACCTCCAACCATAAAATTATTTTCGTTGCTACTTCATAACTGTAATTTTGCTACTGCTATGAATCATAATGTAAATATCTGATATGCAGGATGTATTTTCATTGTTACAAATTGAATATAATTAAAGCATAGTGATTGATCACAAAAACAATATGTAATTATATATGTGTTTTCCGATGGTCTTAGGCAACCCCTGTGAAAGGGTCGTTCAACCCCCAGGGTGAGAACCGCTGCCTTAGAGGCTGATCTTTGAGGGCTTTTCTTACCTGTCATAGTACAACAGATTATTCTTTACTGGACTATACTCTAGACCAGAAATTAATAAAATCTTTACGAGTATACTAGCCAGGGAAGGCCAACTGCTGTAACAAATAACTCCCAACTCTCAGTAGTAATACTAATAAAGTTTCACTTGTAGCACATGTACCAATCTAAGGTGGCTATTCCTAGGGCGGCTCCCCTGGATGGCTCTCCTTTAAGCTACAAGGCAGGGACCATGCTCCTTCCATCTAGTGGCTCTGTCATCTTAGGGCCGTGTTTCTCAAATGGAAATGTGCACAGGTAGCACCTGGGAATCTTATTAAAATGCAGGTTTTGAATCTCTCCCCTGGATACTCTGCATCCACGGGCAGAAGAAGAAAAGGAGAAAGAGTGCATGATTGTTTGGGCAGGATGACATCACTTCCACTGACATCCACTGGCCAGTCTCTGTCACATGGCCACACCTAACTACAAGGAAGGCTGGGTAATATAATCCAGCTTTGTATTCAGGAAGAAACACAGTTTTGTTAATAGTTAGCCGCTCTCTGCCACAATAAGAAAAGCAGCAATAAACTAAAGAGGATTCAAACATCTAAATCATGAATCCATCCTACTTGCAATCTTCAATTAAATTTATTCAGGAGCCAGAGCCTAAGTAAGTCATTGTTTCTGTTCAGAGTCTAAAGCCATGAGTCTACATTCATTATAAATTGTTAAAGCTGTCATAAAGAAATATACCATAAACATGAACTTCTTAAGTAAGTCATAAGGGACTGTCTAAAGTTTCTTTCTCTAGAGACTGAATAAGTAAATTATATTCTTAGAAAGTATCTGAAATTCAACAGAGTTTATGTTAACCCCTAACACATTCAGAAAAATGTTCACCCCTTGAGTCCAAAAACATGTTCCTGATCCTACGTCACCATTCTACTAAAAGAATCAATTCAGAAAGACAAATGTGTTTTCCAGACTAAGAGAGAACAAGGACGAAAGCTCAGTGCCGGCAAAGAATTGCTTGATGACTGGACTCTGCCTTAGCCAAAGAGTAACAGCTTCTCAAAAGATAATTCTTAATGTATAGCTTTACTTCTTGTGCCTGGTGACTACTCATTCAAAGCAGTCATATTGTGGCAGTGTGGTGGGGGAGAGATTCTTGCCGCAGGCAAAACCACTGTGAACAAAGGGGAGAGAGATTTGGAGTCATTTAGCTATGAGAGGGAAGGAAAACAAATTAATTATGAATATCACCTTAACACAAAACCACCCTCAGGCAAGATGGGCCCCTGACTGGGACTCCATGGTTTTAGAGGCTTCTGCTCCAGCTCTTCCTCGTCACAGGGTAAGGAGCCCAAGATACCAAGGGGATGTGTCCTAGTAGATCCCCCTTCCTCCTTCTAGACCAGCACCACCCAATGGAAATGCTAGGGGAGCCACAAAAGCAAGCTACATATATAATTTTGAAGTTGCTGGCAATCACATTAGAAAGTAAAACGAGCAGGTAAAATTAATTTTAATGTTTTATTTAAGCCAATATAACCAAAATATTATCAATTCAACATGTAATCAGTATAAAAATATTAAATGAGATCTTTTATGTTCTTTACTTTTCACATTAAGTCTTCAAAATCCAGTGTGTGCTTTACATTTATAGCGCATCTCAACCAGTGCTCCACGGCCACACGGTCTGGGTCATGGGCCCTGGAATTTTCTTCCACAGGATCCAGACTCCACTCCCAGGGCCTGGGCAAACCCCTCCTAAGCCTGCTCCAAGGTCCAAGGGGGACCAAAGAGCAGCTGTTTGAGGGGCGTGTGGGTGGAGCCTTGACATACAGGCTGGGTCCCACCAACGTGCGCCAGGCACTTCACAGTGAGGGGTGGGCAGGGGTGGATAAAGAAGGGAGGCAGACACAGGCAATACTAGTATGTACAGCTATCCCAATTATTAAGTTATAAAATATGTCTTTAGTGGTTAGTAAATACTAACATCCCTGAGCTCCCCAGACTCCTTCATCACTACCACTCAGACCTCTTCCCCAGAACCCTCACCTGAATTAACTCATTATTCAGCAACTGGTGGGCCAATCCCAGGCACAGCCAGGGTCTCCCGGGCAGGTGCTGCAGTCGGCCAGTCACTGAGCTACTCCCCTGCTTTCTAGGCTGTTCATTATTCGGTCTATCACCCCCAGCTAGTTAATATAAGCTACTGCATTCTGGATACTCTGACCCATTCCTCCTGGCGATAATGTTTTCTTTACCCACAATAACTAAATGGTCCCTATTTCATGTTGGCTGTTAATTAAATTTTTGGAGTGAGAATTCTGTTTTACCACTGATATGCCCTAAAGTTCTGTTACTTGTCATCATGGATGGGGTAAGAAAAGGTAAAGCAACAAGATAATAAAAAAAAGTATCATTTTCCTCTGCACAGTACTGTTATGTAGGAGAACAGACGATATTAATATCCGACGTTCAGATAGTGTAGAAGAGAGTCCTACGTGGTCCTCAGTACTCCCCAACTCTTGGTATTCATGTGCTTATATCATCCCCTCCCCTTGAGTGAAGGCAGAACCTGTGACTTGCTTCTAATCAATAGGATATGACAAAGGTGATGGAATGTCACTTTGTGATTGTATTTCATAGAATTCTAACCCCTATCTTGCTAGCGGACTCTCTTCCTTATGGAGCAAGTTGCCATGATAGGGAGGTCCATTTGGTGAGGAAGTGAGGGTGGTCTCCAGCCCACAACTGGCTAGGACCTGAGAGATCTCAGTCAATAGCCTTAAGGAAGCTGAATTCTGGCAACAACTATATAAATGAACTTAAACATGGACTCTTCCCCAGTTGAGCTTTCAGATAGGACCCAGTCCTGTACAATACCTTGATGGAAACCTCATGATGAAGCAGCAGACTTAGTTAAGCCATGGCCAGATTCCTGACCCACAGATACTATCTGATCACAAATGTGCATTGTTATAAGCATCTACATTTGTGATAATTTGCTACACAGCAATAGATAGCTAATGGTTAGCAAGTATGTTTGGGTTAAAATGTATAAATATGCATGTATACACCTATATATACATATAAATTTGTGAATGTGTAGAAAATTTTGAGAGAAAGAAACTTTAGTTCAGAGGGAGAGAAGAAAGATTTTACTTTGTACTCTTTCAGTTTTGTGGCTGTGTTCCCATTTTGTTTTTATAAATTTTTAAAAAATCTAGCTTAAATGTCCAATAGATTTCAGACCATTTTGTTACAAATAATATAATCTGTCCAAGAAAATATTTTGATTTGTAGAACACCCATCTTATATTTCTAAAACACGGGTCCACTCGTTCTGATGCACTAGCTTTGCAAGAAAGAGACCTTCAAGGGGCTACCTTCCTCACCTCACAGGTAGGACTTCAGGTGGGCCAGGCAGGACTGTGTCTTATTAAATCACTCGCACTGCATTAGGAAGGAGGTGCTACGGTTGAGGTGATTTTTTTTTGTTTTTTTTTCAGATGATATTTTTAATCCCCAATAGACACCTCTGGAACTTCCCCTCTAAGAACAAGCATCAGACAACTGTCTTTTTCTTTAGGCCATACACTCAATAAGTAAACATTTTCCCTTTGGGGGAAAAAAAAATCTCCCTTTAAAAATGACTCATTCATATGAAATGTGTAAGTGGGCCAATAAGGAACTGAAAGAAATGACTGAATCTAAAGCAGTGCCTAACATTTAAAACAGTACCTGGCATAAACACAAACAAAATGGTTTGATGAACAAATGAATGAATAGGAATTAAATGAGTCCAGCTACCAGTCCTGAAAAACCACCCCCAAAAAGTAGGCAGAGAAAACATTCATAATACGTTGAGACCATCTGACAAGGAAGAAAATAGGATGGTGGGAGTCTGAAGGATGATAACTGCCCTCCACCACCTGGGTTATACCTGCTGAAATCAATAGTTTATAGAAATGTGCATTTTTCCCCCCTTATGGCATTTTCCAATTTTGAGAAGGATCCACTCCTACCAATTATTTTTACCTCAAACCTTAAGAATGGCTCCTTTGCTCCCTTAGATTTCTCAAACTGCCTCTATGTTTGGTCTATTTTTAAAGTTTATCACAGACAAGCTTCAATAATACACTGCGCTAGCTAGTGTCCATACAGTAAGATCTTCCCCATCCAGAAAATTCCTGAATCAGGAAGATCTTAAGCATGAGGAACAACACAGTTCCCAGTAAATTCCCTTTTCCATATACATTTGCTAGTCTGTATTCAGGATTAACATTGGGAAGATAAATACACAGAGAAGGGAGCCTCCAATATTTGTTATATTAGTAAGAGGAAATTATCTCACCATTGGTTAAAAAAAACCAGTAAGGTGTAATGGGGTATCTGTTCTGTTTCCTCTCTCTCTCTCTCTCTCTCTCTCTCTCTCTCTAAAAGGGGGTAGTTTGAAGGGATTTGCATAGGAAAGCTGAATTTTTAAATATTCAGATGAGCTATTGTTGATTGGCTCTAGGATCTCTTAGAATATATTCCCTAAGGGATTTTGATGAATTCAGCAATACAGGGAGCTTATAAAAAGGGATTTTCTAGAATGTGTGACAAATTTATATCAATGCATTATTATATTAAGCATAGCAGGTATTGCCTGAAAGGGTTTCAACTTCCAAAATATCAGTGTGTCACAGCCAACGCTGGGATTTCAGGGTGCCCTATTGGGATTATAGGGTGCTGGAGAACCAGGCATGATGAAGAGTGATTCTGAGCAAAAACATCAGGAAGAGCCAGTGCTGGTGGTTGGCTCCCTAAACACATGGCACATCCCAGCACAGTTGCTCTTTTCAGCAGTATTTTCAGAAAACGAAGGGCTGGCATTTGTAAACATGTTGCTTGGGTGGAAAGATGCCCATGCACAAAGCAAGCTGTAAAAATCCATGCATTACATTTTGCCAGAACCACCAGACCACAACAAATAAACGCAGGGCCCCAGAGGAAACCCAGCAACACTCTATTGAGTCATGAGCTGAGAGAAAGCTATTGGGATAAAGCATAGCTACCTGCATCCTGCTCACTGGGTGAGGCCGAATTCAAAACAAAACAAAACAAAACAAAACACAAAAACTACTGCCTCACATCATCTCTCCTCATGTTGCAACTACTGAACTGCTTACTCCTCCTCCTCACATTCTAGTCCCCTAAGTGAATCGCCTGTTGGGTCCAAGCCCTCCAGGAAGTCTTCTCTGCATCTCCAGGCTGGAGCACACATCCGTATGGGATTTCTCCTTGCCCGAGTCTGACTCATGTTCTAGATGTGGTGAGCAACCCAAAAGAGAGCCCTGGCTTCTTTGCCTTTCCATCCCTGGCCTGGCTCCTGGATCCCTGCCGGAACTCCTTAAACATTAGCTGAGCTGCCAGGGAAGTACGTGCCCCAGAGACAGAAGAGGCAGAACTAGAAGGAGCTCCCTCCTTCCCAGTCCCACTCTGGCCCTGGCTGATTGCTGACACCATGTTCTCTTTAGAGGTTTACAAATTTACCCTGAATGGAAAATAAATGACTATGGTCAGAGTCACATACCACCTTGTCCAGGCCGGCTGAAAAATAATGTCAAACATGTTAAAATTCTAGAATAAAATATGGCTACAAATGTAAATAAATCATTATTTGTTCAAAATGTACCTCTAACTACTTAAGAGTTATGACCATTCACCTCAAGATAGACAACAAAAAGGAAAGAAGAATGGAGAAAGGAATAGAGAGAGGAATGCAGAGGGGGAGGGTTAAGTCATGAAAGTTCCCTCTTCTGATAAAGAACGCTTTTGGGGAAGTACCACTTCATCACTGTGAGCTACTTGCTCAGTCTTTCTGAGGTCAGTCTCCTCGTCTATAGAATGTAAAATCATCCCTATAGTGAAGTGTTGTGTAGAGGATTTCATGACGTGATTCACCTGAGATGTCTGACACAGAGGTTTCCCATAATGAATTCCAGGCCCTTCTCTTTCCCTCTCTCTCCTCCTACTTCCTTTCCATGCCCTTCCCTATGGCTGGTCAGGCAGGGGCTGCAGGGAACATCCTGGCAGGAGCTGGATGAAATATTCCATCTGAGTTTTACTTGGTACAGTGAGCAACGCTTGCTCTTCACCACCGCAGAGCCGTAGAGTTCTGAAACCCTGTCCCCAGAAGGCAGATCATGCCATCCACTCCTTACCCTCACATGAAAATCTCTTTGCATAAAAGAATACGAAATGCTATAAATAGAAAGTCAGGCTGTAGACTAGGAGGGGTGTCGGACTCTGGGAAGCCACAGATTTAATCAACCAGCTTGCTGGCTACAATAGGTTTCCTTCCCCCCTTCCCCTCCCCCTCACTCTCCCCCTCCCCCTCCCCCTCCCCCTTCCCCTTCCTCCCTCTCTCTCTCTCCTCTCTCTCTCTCTCTCTCTCTCTCTCTTTCTTTCTAAAACCTTCTTAGGTGACTAACCACCAACACATGGACTATTTTCATCTTATTTACCTCCTGCTTTGCATGCCTTCCTCTTTCCACAATCCCCAGAAAAGATGAATAGCCTCTGCTTTACATAGTACTTGAACAGCAACATCTTCTTTTCCTACCCTCACAGCAGGGATTTCAACGTTTCTATAACTGCAGTCTTGCTTGAGCCCAAGTGTCTCTGGCCTGGGTTTTCCCCAAGATCTCCAGCTTTTTAGGAGTTACTATTAATGCACATATATTTAATGGCTTAACCCAAAACCCCCCCAATCCCACACAGTGGTGGGAGTCCAGTGACCCCCCTGGACATGTGTGTGGATTCCTGGTGGTTATAGTCTCTGTCATCTGTTGGCTTAGATGTGTTAGTCCCACTGCATCTCATTTGTATTTCATCACCTGGATTCTTTTTTGCCTTCTCATACTAACTCTAATTTGGAAAGCTTCAGAGTTTTAATTTCCCAGAAACAAGGCTCTAGTATGTAGAGTAGTCTTTTATTAAGGTTTTTGGGAATGCGATCGGCAGAGTTAGAAAATAGCAAAATCCCCTGCCGTCCTATCCCACACCTGGGGACCCTTTCCTGGCTGAGTTCCTTAGTCCCGGCTCCAGATGTCACCCCGACCCATCATTCTTGTCACATCTGACCCCTCTTCTCTCCCCTCTCCATAATTCATCAAATTCCTCTAATTTCATTTTGTAGAGTAATTCAGCATTATCTCTCTTCTGAAACATCCTTCCTGATAATTCTTTTCACACTCTGAAAAGCCCATTAAAGGTTTTTTCTTAAATAAAGAATCGAAACAAATTTAGCTGTTCCCTCAAATGGGTAACAAAAGAGCAGTCATTTCTTTTTTCCCATGTAACACTTTCCCCCCTTTTTTGCTGCACTAATTAAACATTTTATGATAGTTAATGTAAATTGACAATGTCAAATGCATACAAGTAGCAATTATGGGCTATATCATCGTCAAAGTTTTTATTCTTAAAATTTTGATAAAGAATTCACATCACTCAAATTTCATAGCAGGATTCTGCTCTGCTATTAATCTAGCCTTTGAGTATATGATAAAAACACAGTGGAATAGATGAGCGGAAGAACAAAAGAGATGACATGATTTGAAGTTAAATACCCTAGACAGAAGCTCTCGCTTCCCATGGGTTTCCCACAGAATTTAAGAACAGAAGGAAAACAAAGAAAACAGAGACACCATTATACAATATAAAAAAGAACTCACATTTAGCTTTGCTCACTCATTATCCACTGTAGTTGGTAGATATGGTCAAATAGTTTAATTCAAACAAGGCTGGCCATGAACAAAATTCCATGTGAAAGGCATCGTTACACAGCACTCCTGGAGTTCTGCTAATTGCTACAGTTGGAGGGGGAGGCCTAGAATGACATGCAGAAACTTCATGGAAACAGAATATTTGAATAATGATGTCACCGCAGTGTCTGTTTGGAGCCACCCAGCTCATGATGCCTGTGAGGTAGACCTCACTCAGCCTCTTCCAAGACTGGTTCTTGGGTCAGAATTGAGAGATAAAGTAAAATTCAAACAGATTCTTTCATGGCCCACTGTGACTTCCATAATACTTCCTCTAAACAAGGAAAGGTCCATGTCCCTTACCATCACCTCCTCTTTATTTCTCACATTCTAACCCTTGGATCCCTGTGAGGGCTGCCATGATAAAACCCCACAGAATGGGTGGCTTAAACTGGGTGGCTTTATTTTCTCACAATTCTGGAGCCAGAAATCCAAGATCAAGGTGTCAGCAGATTTGGTTTCTTTTGAGGCCTCTTTCCTTGGCTTGCAGGTGGTACATTCCTGCTCTGTCCTCGTGTGGCCTTTCCTATGTGCACACACAGCCTAGATTCATGTGATGTGCCCACATTTTCTCTTCTTATAAGGATACCAGTCAGATTGGATCAGGGCCTGTCATAATTTAATCCTCTCCTTAAAGGCCCTATCTTCAAATACAGTCACATTTTGAGGTGCTGAAAGTTAGGGATACAACATATGAATGTAGGGGGGCAGTGACACAAATCAGCCCATAACATGGTCAAGATAAATAATTCACCAGCAGGACCGAGTATTCTTCACCTGACACCACCTCTGTTCATTTTTGAAACATTCAATGAAACAACAAGAATCATTTGTAAACCAAACGGTTCTCCTCTCCTATGGTGTTGGATGACATTTACTTAGTTTTATATAATTTTTAATTTTTAATTCATTTTCAGCTACTGTTGACATGTGATATTATATTAATTTCAGGTGTACAATATAGTGATTAGACATTTATAAACCTTATGAAGTGATCATGACAATAAGCTAGTGCCCATCTGACATCTAATGGCCATATTTATTAGCATCCAATCTCATAGGTTGTTTGATGATGAGAGGGAAAAAGAAATAGCTATAATTCTCCCTTTATCAAAGCACATTAGGTTTGTCAAAATAACTCCTACTCTTGAACCAGAATTCAACATGCCTTAAGGCATAATATAGGCATTCCCAGTTGCCCAAGGAGGTGGTTTAGATGATATCTAATTTTTTAATTCAATTGACCTATATTTGTGCACACAGCCTATGAGTCATGCTACCACTTACTGAACAACTACTATTTCCCAGGCATTATTGAGCTCTCTGGTACAAAAGTAAGCAGGTCTTAGTGCTCCCTCATGAGCTGTCTCATAATCTAATGGTTAAAAGGCACATGCATAAAGAACTATACTTCAATATGACAAAAGTAATTTTACAAAGCACTTTAGATTGAATTTTAAATTTTGAAATTAACAAGATTGGTCAACTTTATAGATATTTGCAAAATTTTAAGTTTGCAATACTGGTCACGTTAATGACGTCCTCCTGCAACCCTGCCTCACAGTGATTTCTCCCATTCATTTCTGATGTCCTTGCTTGAGGATGCAATAAGGACCCTGGTGAGGACCACACTCAGAAAATAGGGAGAAACTTTTTCAGCTGAGGGCGCTAGGTGTATCATTGGGAGTCCTAGAAAAATATCACAGGTGTGTGGTGAACACTGGAAACACCATAAAACCCACATGTGGAGGTTACCTGGTAGAGCTGGTTTATGACTAGGAAGTCCGAGGCAAATGAATTCCACCAATGTGATCTAGCAAGATTGGTCAACTTTATGGACATTTGCAAAATTCTAAACATTCACGTTCAAATATGACATTTAGCATCAAATAGTAGCCACCTGGACAGTATCAACCCGTGATACACTGACCAAGAGGGGAAGTTCTTTGGGATCCTCTCACCCAACATTTGCCTCTTGCATACCTCTCTTCTCAGGAGGCCTCACTGATAGGAGATTACACCTTTATTCTGCCCTGAAGTCCACCTTCCTGGGGAAAAGCCTATATTTTTGGAGTTCTATTTCTTTTCCAAGAGGTGGCCTCAGTGGTGAAATAGAATTTAGGAACACTGCCATGTACACTGGGATGGTTCACTTAATGTCTTACAGCCTCAGTTTCTTCATCTGTAAAATAGGAATAATTCCTCTTACTCCACAGGGTATTCATAAGGGCAAAGAAGAAAACACAGATGTGCTTTGTAATTCACAAAACATTATCACAGCAACAACAATAATAGCAGATAACATTTAAACGAACCTGACTCCAGGCATGGCACTTTACATGTGTTAGCCCGCTTACCTTCTAAACAACCAGATGAAGAAAAATAGAGAGGTTAAGAAATTTGCCTAAGACCACACAGAGAGACAGGGTTAGAGCTGGGATTTGAACCCAGGCAGGCTGGCTCCAGTGCCCTTATTTCTCACAGTGTTATATGGGATATTCTAAAACTTCTGTATTGTGGCACACATTTTAGGTCCCTTAACTTAATATTATACACTTATTTTTCATTTGATAAACAAATTCATCCAGCAGTTCATTGACTGCTATTACTCCTCTTATGTAAAAGGAGTGCATGTTTATAGAAATTATCTTAAAACGCTGCTTTATTTAACTAAGTAATTCTAGTGAGGGGATAACAGGAACCAAAGGAAGATGAATGGACATATGGCATGTGGGTGGGGGGGTTGTTGGGTCTGGAAGTGCCCTAAATATCCAGTAATTACCCAAGCGTAAGGCCCTAAAAGAGAAAGTTTCCAAAAAACCTGGTTGTTAGGGGCTGAACTGTGTTTCTCCTTGACCCAAATCCATATGTTGAAGACCTAACCTCCAGTACCTCAGAATGTAACCATACTTTGAGATCAAGTCTTACAGAGGTAATTCAGTTAAAATGAGCCACTAGAGTGGACCATAATCCAATAGGATTAATGTCCTTAGATGATGAGGAAATTTGGACACAGCACACACACACACACACACACACACACACACGGAGGGAAGGCAATGTGAGGACACAAAGACACAGAGAGAAAATGGCCACCTACAAGCCAAGTAAAGAGACCTGGGACAGACCCCCCCAATCATGGCCCCTAGAAGGAACCAACCCTGTCAACATCTTGATCTCGTACTTCCAGCCCCCAGAACTGTGAGAAAATAAATGCCTGTTGTTCAGGCCCCCAATTGGTGGTACTCTGCTATGGTGGCTCCAGCAAACTAATAGTATTGGTCAAGAGAAAACGTTGTGTCCCTGGGTGCACTCGGAGAAGGCAAAGGAACAAATGGATCAAGGAATGGTGGTCCTGCATCTTCACGTTCATTCATATCATTTCATTTATGCTTCACGACAAGCCAGCGGTTACATATTAGTGTCCCCCACCTACCTAGGACTGCCAAGTGCATTTTCCTAAAACACTTCCTTCAGCATGTTGCCTGCCTGTCCAAACAGCTCCAATAGCTCCCCACTATCTCAAGGAAAAAGCCTGCATTCCTCCCAAGTGGTCCTGAAAATGTCTTGACATTGCTAAGCCACAGAACAAGCAGCAGCTATCATAGCAGCACACACCACAGCCTATGGTCAACGAAGCCTGGGAGCTCCCTCCCAGAACGAGAAGGAAGTTCTGCACCTACACACACCACCCGTGCTGCTAAGGGACAAGCAGCAAGATTTTCTACACCAGAGACGCTCCCCACTTTCAAGTGAGTAACAGACAGGTGCACCTGGAAATCAAGATTCTTGAACTTCTAGTGCTACAAATCCTGAGCTACAATCCCTGCCTCCACTGGCCAGGTACCCAACCTTCTCGCGCTGAATCCCTTACTTCCAGCTGCTGGGAGTCCACTTTGAGGTGACTACTGAGTACCATGGTGCAGTGCTTACATTGCATTTTCTTTCCTGCCTATGCATGGTATTCAAATGATCTTTTTTTCTAAGGAATCTACAGAGATTCTTAGAGACATTACTTCATTTGATACTTCCTATAGGACAGCTGAAGAGTGTTGCCAGCCTGGTTTGGGAGATGACATTACTTTCACAAGAAGATACAACAAAGAGCATCTTCACCTCTCTAGTCAGTCCTCCTAACTGCCCTGAGCATTTCAACATACTCAGCACTGGCCTTTCTATCTAGACCTCCCGTGGTACCCAGGCCGTCAGGCTCCGGCTGTCTCAGTCTTGGTTTCTCAGAAGGCTCAGCCTTGAGCCTGGAGATAAATGAGGAGCCCCGTCACCCAGAAGGCCGGCTCTGGAGTTAGCCTCGCTGTTCCTGAGAGTGGCAAGCCCAAGGCGAGTGTGACAATGAAGCGGCAGCCTTTCCCTTCGACCACAGCTTGGGCACAGCCTACACCACTGGCCTTTGTCCCAGTTCCTTATTTGACCTTTTTGTGTCGCGATTGCAGATCCCATTGTATTTGCTAGAGAACTGTCAATCTGCCCAGTTCTTGCCATCAATCTCACCCTTAACAGCCACATCCTGTCCCTGCATCCTCACCAACCTAATGAGTAAATATTCCACCCAAACCCTTGCTACCATCAAATTAGACCTTGAGGGAAAAAATGGTATCACATACCACAACTCCATTTGAAGGCCCCTTGGCCACCACCATTTGGACTGCCTTTCTTGATGCCCAGTCCCCCCAGTCACTAGTCTGCAACCCTGCCTGCACACTGTCATTACTCATGGAGATTACAAAATTCCTAAAGCCCGGGCTGCACCCCAGACCAGTTAGATCAGAATTTCCAGAAGTGAAGCCCAAGCATCGGCATTATTTTGAACCTCATTTTCTCAATGGCACAGAGCTGAGGTCCCAGCATGGCACAGGGCTGCACCTAGATAGGTGATGACAACACCAGAAAAGAATACTGCAGTGAGAGAATGAAGATAAAGCGGTCCCCAGACACCTCAGTAGGTGTGTGATTCCAATGGCTGATATTAAAAGAGGAAATTGTTGCTTGTTGGACATTTGCCACTATCTATTGAAAATGGGTCAGAGCTTCATGTTACATTAAAAAAAAAATAACATGTAGTGAAGCATAACTGGAAAACAGAAAACCCATCATAAATGTCAGGAATCAAAACTGCTAATAATTAAGGTAGGAGACCAGCGTAAGCCTCCATCAGAGTACAGCTCACTACCATGGATTTCATGGCACCCGGGGGCTAGGTCATTTCTTTTGAAATGACACAAACGCATTGAGTAACCACATATAACATTACTAATCTGCAAGGTGGGTGGTTAGTTCTGGAAGGCATATCCTGGGTGGGAGGTTGATGATGCTGACCTTTAAAGTCCTCTTGAGTGCTGGCAAGTCTTTGATTCCAGGTGACAAGCCCTCAGGCTTCTGGAGAATGCTAGGAAGAAAGTGACCTGTTGTTTGCCTGAGCCACTGTGCTGCTCCACAGAACTGACCTGAGCCAGGGAAGCAGAATGCCCTGCTGTTCAGACAATACCCTAGGTTAGATTTGGCACCGCTGCAGGACTTGAGCTAAGTAGAGGCAATCATTCCAGTTCCAGAAAGCTAAGGGTGTGGCTCAAAGTGACAGCCAGGAGGCCTGTGTGGGTGAGAGGGCCCCCACTTAGGAGGTGATCATTCATTTCCCCACCTTGTTTACTGGCTTCCCAGGAAGCCAACAATGAGGCCTGCAGGGTGAACCATGTCATGGTAGAAATGTTTATTTTAGCTGGCTCCGCATCATCTTCATAGAGAGGGCCATGTTCTCTCCGGGCTTTCGTTGCTGCCCACTCCCAAATGGTGTGTCACCTCTCCTGGGGTGCAGAGCAGCCCTGAGAAGTGTTTTCTCTGCAAGCTGCTTGGTAACATGGCCCTGCCCTTGGAACTCATCAAGGTCCTCCTGTGACAACCAGCCTCCCAGAGGAGCACCATTGGAGAAGGGATGTGGGGTCCTCCCACTTACTGGGAAAGCAGCAATTAGAGCAAACAACACAACAGCTGAAGACAGGCGTTTGCAAAAACTAATTATAAAGATAAGGCAGTCAGAAGGAACACCTAGTGTTATGTATCTGCCTAGAAAGGGAAGATTTGGAAATTTGAGTTAGCCGGGACCAATTAATGAAATACTGCTTTCATGTGAGTTGGCTAGAGCCCAATGCCAAGGCCAGTCAGACATCTGATCCCCATACAGCTTTATTGACACCATGCAAGGAGCTCCAACTCTGTGCACACAAACGACTCCCCGAACCCACAACAAATGGTCCCCCAATGTCTTGTTGATAACAAGAGGGATAGACTGGGAAACAGTTAACTGTGCTTCTCAAAAGTGTGTTTGCATTCATCCAAATAGGGTGCCCAGTGAAAAGGAGGTAAACGCCTTCACCTCCCACCATTCCCATCATGCTCTGCTCTGTGCTGGTGGCCCACTCCACTTTCTTCCTGACACTCAGCTTTCAACAGTAGTCATCAGGGAGTGCAAGGATGGAGGGATGAGCAACCCTGAAACCCTGCTGTTCAGACCCTCTTATACCTGAGGTTTCCAAACTATGTTCCCAAAGGAACCCTCCAGGGCTGATTCAGGGGGTCCATCTGGCCTGCAACAAGGTGCAGTGTTTCTCAACAGAGCACTGTTGGCATTTGCAGTGAGATCATTTCTCACTGTCTGAGACCACCCCACTCATTTCAGCATATTTTACCCATTTAGCCCCATCCCTAAAATGCCAGTAGAGCTCCCCAGTCACTAGAGGAACTCAAGTAGGCCCCATTCCTTTCTGAAAGGCTATGAAAGGGTGTCCCTGCTCTTGTATGTCTTTTTTGTACGTGCTTCCTGCTAAAACTTCCTTCAAACAAGGGCTGATAGTTACAAAGCAATTGCATGCTGGCCACCACTCTGCAGGAAGCCAGCAATCCCATCACAGAGCTGACCCAGGCGTCACCTGGCAGCTGCTCCAATGAGGCAGCGGCTGTAATTTGCTCCAGCGACTCGAAGGCACTGCCCTCTGAAGTAAGCCAATGTCATCTCTGGACCATTCGTTGGAAAGTTCCACTTTCTTTCACATTAAAATTGATCTCCCTATGACTCCCGCCTCTGAAGGCCACCCAGAATAAGTTTGTTAGCTCTTCCACACAGCTGCCCCTTACACATTTGAAGAAAGCTGCCTTGTCTCCCAATTTAGCAAGCAGCCTGATTCATCTCTTCTTGCACAGTCTTATCCTTTTTAGTCACTTACTATGTCTCAGTCACTTCACCGATGTTCTCTCAAATTCTCATAAAACCCCATCAGGTGAGCTCATTATCCCAGTTTGATGGAGGAAGCTGAGCAGTCAGCTTGAACCTATGCAAGCAGCAAAGGGCACAGCCCATGATTCCTTGTTTTCAAGTCCAGGCTCCTTTTATTTCAAACCTACGGTTCCCACACCTGACTCCCAGAATTCCCTGGCAAGGTTTAGTTTAAAAATAGAAAGATACAGGTTCTCAAACAGATTTAGTGAATCAGAACCAGATAGTTCTGATAGAATTGGTCCAGAGATCAGCATTTAAAAATCGCTGCCTCATTCGATATGTAATCTCCTCAATGTCTTGTTTCCCTTTCTAGGGGGAACACATTTAAATTTGTTTTTTAAGTCAACATTTTCCCCCACAATGTGTACCCAAGTGTGGCCTGACCAGTACACTCCAGAACAGATCCACTCCCTCCCTTACTCTGGGCTGGGGTGTTATTTCAGAGGAGCTGAGCTCATGTCCCAACACCCACAAGAGTGGGAAAGACCTCCAAACGGGGAGCTACTACTCCTTCACTGGGGAGTCAACATGGCCACACACCTGTGACTGTGTCCCCGTGAAGGCAATTAAAATTACTCACAGCCCTGATTTCACTCCTCCTGTAACCATGCTGAATATTTTCCACTTAAAAATTCAAGTTTTAATTAAGTTTTTTTTCAACAAAACACCAGTCTTGCTGAGAATGTCAGGAAGGTCTGAGAAAGTAATTACGTGCACAGTCTGGTTTTGACACTCTTCATTCTCCATTGGGACACTTCTTCTGTCTCCTTTACTTCATTAAAAATCCCCCCTTGCCACAGGGAGGCTTGCTTTCTTCTCTATTTACCACAATAGAGACAAAGAGGCAGGCTCCCTTCGTGGGCCCCAGCAGCAGCAACTCCGGCACTGAGTGAACGCTGTTAGGCGCAGGTTACACATGTGGGTCTTCATCCTGCCATCTCCCTCTGTTGTGATCATCTACCTTGCAGACGAAAGGGCCAGCCCGGCTACAGGAGGGCACTTTAGGGGAACCGTTTACTCTTTGTATCCCCTTTCTCAGTCTCAACACTTAGCCATTACATTAAGAAAAAAAAATATGCTAAACTCTCTCATTTCCTGAAGGCATCCTATATAATAAAAGGCTAATATGCAAATAGACCGAGTGACGGAATGACCCGTCACTATGACATGCACTGACCACCAGGGGGCAGATGCTCAATGCAGGAGCTGCCCCCTGGTGGTCAGTGCGCTCCCACAGGGGGAGCACCTCTCAGCCAGAAGTTAGGCTCATGGCTGGCGAGTGCAGTGGCGGTGGTGGGAGCCTCTCCTGCCTCCGTGGTAGCGCTAAGGATGTCCGACTGATGGCTTAGGCCCGCTCCCCACAGGGGAGGGTGCAAGAGGGTGCAGATCAGGCTGAGGGACCTTCCCCCCGAGTGCATGAATTTTGTGCACCAGGCTTCTAGTAAGTAATAAAAATAACCTACATTTATCAATAGGTTCAAAATTGTTTCTGTCTGGTGTCTGGCAAATGAACACCCATATTTTCTATGCCTGACTATGACTGCTTTATATTAGCATTGCAATAACAAAATGCTACAAACTGGTGGCTTAAAACAACATAAATTTATTATCTCAGTTCCAGGGGCCAGAAGTCTGAGATCAAGGTGTTAACAGGGTCACGCTCCCAACAAAGGCTCTAGGGCAGCCGTGGGCCGGATCCGGCCTGTTAGAAATGAATAAAACTAAAAAAAAAAAAAGACCGTACCCTTTTATGTAATGATGTTTACTTTGAATTTATATTAGTTCACACAAACACTCCATCCATGCTTTTGTTCCGGCCCTCCGGTCCAGTTTAAGAACCCATTGTGGCCCTTGAGTCAAAAAGTTTGCCCACCCCTGCTCTAGGGGAAGATCCTTCCTTGCTTCTTCTATTTTCTGATGATTCCTGGCACTCCTTGGTTTACAGATGCATAACTCCAATCTCTGCATATTCACATGGCCTTCTCCCCTCTGCCTGTGTCTTCTCCTTTCTATATAGGGACACCAGATATTGGATTTAATCTCTCCTTATCCTTCAGTCTCCCCTAAATACCACTTCTTTACAGAAGCTCTTTGCCACCAGATGATGTAACTCTTCTATTTTGCGTTTCATATCACACATTAAGTTGTAATTTTGCATTCACTGTGTGATTTTTAATTCAAGGGTGTCTCCTCTACTAGACTCAACTCCAAGAGGGCAGGAATGGTGTCTTCTTTTGTTCTCCACTCAATTCCTAGTTCTTGGCTACTTGGTGTGTACACAATAAATATTTGTATGGAGTTTGCTCAAAAAATTAGAAATAGAACTCCCATTTGACCCAGTGATCCCACTTCTAGGAATATATCCCAAGAAATCAGAAACACCAATCAGAAAGGACATATGCACCCCTATGTTCATAGCAGCATAATTTACAATAGCTAAGATTTGGAAACAGCCTAAATGTCCATCAGCAGATGAGTAGATTAAAAAACTGTGGTACATCTACACAATGAAATACTATGCAGCTGTAAATAAAGAAAGAACTCTTACCATTTGCAGCAGCATGGGTAGATCTGAAGAGCATTATGCTAAACGAAATAAGACAGTCAGACAAAGATAAGTATCACATGATCTCACTCCTATGTGGAATATAATGAACAACATAAACTGATGAACAAAAACAGATCCAGAGACACAGAATCATCGAACATGCCATCAAACCTCAGAGGGAAGGCAGGGAAGGGGGCAGGTAGGAAGAGATTAACCAAAGAACTTGTATGCATATAAGCATAATCTATGGACACAGATAATGGGGGAAAGGGTGAAGGCCTGGACTGGAGGCCAGGGGGCAGGAGGCAGGCTGGGAGAGGTCAATGGGGGAAAAGGGGGACATATGTAATACTTTCAACAATAAAGAATTTTTAAAAATTTGCTGAGTGAATGAAGTATATCTTCAAATCTAGCACAATACCTTGCTCCAAATAGACTTTCAATAAATTATGAATGAATGGAGAATGCTATTTCAAATAATTCCAAAGGGTCCTTGCAGGATAAAAGGCTTAGAAGAGAAAAAGTAAAACCTCAAGGCTCAAAAAAACAACCATTTTCCAACTGTTGACCCATGAGCTCATGAAAGAGGTTCTCCTGGGGGTGTGGCAAGGTTCGTTAGGGAAAGAGGCTTAAAAACAGATGTAAGTTTGCAAACTTTTCTTTAGGGGCAGAATAGCTTTAGCTGTTTTTTGTTGTTGCTGTTTGTCAGTTATGACTCTAAAACTTCAAGTGAGCAGTAGTTGAAAACAACACTAAATAGTAAGAAATGATAGGAGAGTGAGCAGTCTCATGAATCCAGGCATTTGAGACCAATTTATTATGGTTGTAAGTTTCTCTAATTTTTTAGGGTAAAGGTTTTGTAGACTAAATACACCAAGAAACATGATACCTCTCTAAACACATAATGGTGAAATGGTCTGATCCTGGGGCACCATTGGCTAAAGATTCAGAAATAATTTTTTTTTCAGTTCTGCCAATGTCTTAATGATGATTTTGAAATGCTCTGAAGATGAGTCCAGTTGTGTCTCTTCAATTTCTTTGGTCTTCTGTACCTAACATCGCTAAAGGCCCTATACCCCCGAAAGGCTACTAATTAATCTGGCATTAACTTGACTCTAATCTGATGGCGATAAATATTATTGACAGTAACGAAAGATTTTTATTAAGCACTACCTTTCCTGCATTACATTTTGTTACATACAATGCTGAGAGAAAAGTATGATTTAATAATCTAAACAAACCAACAAAATACTCTAAGTTAGAAATGTGAACATATTCTGTCTGAAAGGAGAAAGGTCTAGGAAAGGCTAAGCGAATATTCCCTTAGCTCAGAAACCACTCCTTTGCTGAAAGGTTCATTGCTTTTGCCTGGACATGTATTGCTCCCCAAAATCTGTTAATCATGCTGGCAAAACAACCTATTTTAGAACTGATGGCCTGCAATGCTCATACTTTTCATTTCCAACCAAGCAGCAACAGGCCAGTAGTCTCTTTTGTACAATTCTGCGAACAGAAATTAATGGTATTTGATCAACAACTGATCAAATAAAAGGCAAACGGGAGGCAACGAGGAAGAAACAGATCTAGAAGTAAGCTTTCTTCTTTATCCAGGCCTCCCCTCTTCTTCCTCAGGCGCCTCCCTGAGTTCCCCAAGAGCTATTTCTCCACTACTAGCTTCTTACCCTATTACCACTGACGCAGAAGAGCTTTGCTGTAAGTCTGAGAAAAGGGAAGATTCTTATAAATGATATAAATTAATCTTATAAATGATATTAATTAATCATATCAATGATGTTAATTCACCTTGACTGTATCCACCTGAGATTGTGTTCAGCTCATACTTCAGAGTAACAGTCTTCTTCAAGGTTTCCCAGTTTACGGGCTTCGCCTGGAGGGAGAGGGACCCCTTAAACACCTGCTCCGGCACCTGCTCTCAACTGCTACTAAATAAAGCCTTGCCGGTGTCAGAAGGGAATGGAACCATCCTTGAACATGAAACGGTGTAAATGAATTCCTGAGGGAACAAAGCACGGATCAGGTTATATTAGGAGACCATTGCTACAAAGACGAGTCTGTGACGAGCTGATGCCCAGGGCCCTTCTGACCCTCGGATATTGGCTGACAACTCCCCTGGAAGAAAAAGCCCCTCTCCTCCAACCGCTGGGCTTCCTCTGCCCTTGGCTCCCTCTGATTTACATCAGAGAAACTCGCGGAGCAGATGGAAGTGGCCTTGCAGACTCTGGGGACTTCCTCTGAGTGATTTTCCTGTGGGCCTCCTGGAGCCATGACGCAGAGAAGGGGACTGCATCAGTATGTTTATTTTAATCACCGAAAGTTGTCATTTATAATTCATAGGTACTTACACTGCTTGGGATGCCTTATTAAAAAGGAAGTCTTTTTTTTTTTTTTTTTTTTTTTTTTTTTACCTTTTATAACCACAGGAGAGAGTAACCTCTTAAAGGTGGTATAAGAATACGTTGTTACCAAAATAGAAGCTAGTGCCCCCTAATTATAGTGCTATCCAACCAGCATTTATAAAATCGTCATCGTCACTGTATGTAGAGAGGAGAATGTAATTTAGCCTTACGCTAGTACAACAAACGGGTTTTTAAAAACTTGGCACCGTAACAGTTTCTATTTGATGACTGCTAAATATACCAATTCTTCTCTCTCAGAGAGAAATGGCTGAGTGGCTCCCAGAGCAAGAAGTTAATAGCAGAGATTATGAGAGAAGAAAACTACTTCAATATATATTTAATGGATGCCCCATTGTTAACAAGCGTATATAAAGGATCTGGCGTGGTCGTAGATACATTGGGGGATTCATTACTTTAATGTAAACTGTGTAATCTAGGAATGTAACTTGAGTCCATAAGGAACTATATGGAGCATGGGTACCTGAGGTTATTTCTGGCACTAAAGTTTACCATGAGTCCCAAGGTCCTATGGAGGAATATAGCAAAGTGTGTTCAGGAATGATTCCACAAGCTGGAGGAAGCCAAGTGGGGCCATACCAACATGTGATGGGCTCTTAAAATGAACACCAGGAAAGGGCATCTTCACAGAGTATGAGAAGTCACTTGGAGTCAAAACGTTTGGCCTGTGCCCTTCCTCACTGTCCAGTGGAGGACAAGCTCAGGGAGAGCCACCAGGATGTCAACTAGGAGTCTCATCGGAGATTGATTTCTCTCTCAGCTTTAGAGCTTAAAACAAATCAACTCCTCCAAAGAGGAGTGGAAACTCAGAGTGGTCCCCACAGAGTCCACTGCGGGGCACTGTGACAGGATGCAGAGGACAGAGAGAACCTGGGAGCTGAAGAGCCATATTCCTACAATCAGTCCTCAGGGTGATGGAATCTGCACACACTGGAGTTCCTGAGTCACAAGTGAGTCAGCAAAGTGCGCAGGGGGGCGGGGCACTAAAAACCTGTGTTAACACTCTTTCGTTGGGTGTTGTTCCCTCCCTGGGCCAATTCACGTCTAACTGAGTGAGAGAATGGCCCCAGAAACTGTAGGTGAAAGTGCTAATCAATACTACACACTCAGAATATACCCAAGGCTCTGGATGCCTGCTTATGACGTCAATAGGAAATGACAGGGTCTTTGCCCTCACAGAACTTCCCGTGGTACACAGCAGTAAGTGCAAAGCAATGCTCAGATATAGCTTGTTACGTCTCTCTGTTGTGCACAGAAAGTCAGAATGGTCAAACCACCTCTCCCCACTCAAAGGAAAGATGGCAGGGGTTAAGTCCAGGCTTAGGAATGAAAGATGCAGACAGGCCTGCCAGCAGCCACTGCAAAGAACCTTAAAATCATGTGGCTGGCTCACCCCTCTCCCCGCGGTCAAGGTCCAGCCTGCTCAAAGCCCAGCTGAAAATTCTCAGGCCAAGACGAGAAGCCAGCACAAACACCGCCCTGGAAAGGGGCAGGTGCAAATGCCACCTCAGATGCTGGCTGCGCGCTGGCTAATGATTCGGGGTGCTTTTCCACAGGTATGTGCTTTGAGAATCCCTGCTTTCATTCTGCAACAGACTCTGCCCAATGTTTCTAGGGAGGCTTTTGGAAGTGCTCTTTTTACATATAACAATCACAATCAACTCCTCCCCTTCATCCCACCCAGACCGTTAAGAAGGGAGGAAACAGTATGGTTCCCCAGGCTGTTGAATAAGACCTCTGCCCTCACCAGCTCCCCACCAATTAGCATCCTGTGTCAACACCATCTGACTATGGTTTTTGTAGGAAAAGATGCCAGTCACGTCACAGCCAGGGCTTGGGTGAGCAACCACTAATTAAAATGACTATAAAGCCCTTTTCAACCTTAAAGACTTGATGTATAAAAGCTGAAATAGTAATAGGGGTATAGTTCCACCTACAAAAGATCTTGCCTAGAACTCAAGCTAAATGTGAATGTGATTTGCTTTTCGAGACTGTTGGGATCCACGAAGCTTCTCGCCACCTTATACAAAGACATGCCCATCCCAGGGAAAGCAGGGTGCATGGAGGTGAGATGTCACTGGTGAATGATCACAGACCAATTCCACCAAAAACCCTCACGACCTTCTTAACTTGGAATCACTGAGAGAATTTCTAATCTGTACTTTGAAATGACTTGGTGGCATTTACAACTTTAAATGGTTTCCTTCACAAGTCTCATCAAACTGAAATAACTCAGAGTCAAATGAGAAAAAAGGCCTGACCACTTTTTGTGTGATTTTAAAATTACTATTAAAATATGCAAATATAGGCACAGAATACCAAGTGGTGAGGAAAAAAATCCACCTGAGAAATGTGAACTATTCTCATACTGAGTGTTAAATATTTAAGTGATCTGGTTTCTCATACTTTTTCTAATTCAACATCTTTATACTCTTTGATGCTTTATTGTCTCCTTGACATGAATTTCACTAGTTCCTATTATTGAATGAATAGATGAATAGGCAGGAAACATAAACAAACAAACCTTTGGAACTTTACTGAACTCTATCAACAGCTCTATTTCCTTATATTTTAACGCTCAGTGTCAATAGGATTTCTTTTTCTCAGTTTCCTTCTTATTAAACAAGCTCATGTCAAAATAATCCTGCTTTCTACATGGAACAAGTTTTCACCATAGAAGTTCAATTAACAGTGATTCATATGGACCATGACTATCTCTAAATTGCCCGAGCAGAAGGTGGTTTGTGCCAGGTGACTAAGCAAAGCCATAAAAGTGACTGAATTATACAGGGTCACTGGTTGGGAGCAACAGAAGTTCTGACTGGCTACCTTAAGCAAAAAGGGAATGTGCTGGCAGAACATTAAAGAATAGAGAATTGACAAAAAATGTTAGAAAATCAGGCAGGAGCTAAAGGTGGCAGTGACACCAGCACCCTGCCCTGGACTCCAGCATCCTTCTCTCACTGTCCATCGACACAGCTGCCTTCTAGCTTCTCTCATGCACTCCTCGGTCTCTACAGCATTTCCTCCAGATCCGAAGTGCAGAACGGGAGAACTCGTTGGCCAGGCATAACTAAGGCACTCTGGCTCCAGCTGCCAGGGGGGCAGGAAGGTGGAATAGCCAGCCACTTCCCACTGCAGTGAAGTAGCGGTTGCCTTCAGGGAGGACACAGGTACAAGCTACAGGAAGAGGGCACTTCCTATGTACTCATGGCACCCCTTTGTATGGTGCTGCTGGGAAGGTGTCTCTGCCGAGGTCTCGGTCAACTTGACACTTGCTTTCTGGTTTTCAGTAAGAGGGGTCATGACTTATATCCTCACTCACAGCATCTGGCAGGCCCTTGGCATTTGATGATTCTATAAATTAGTCTTCTATTCTTAGACTGCAAACCTTACGTGCGGTGCTTCCAAATACTGTTCATACTGACTGTTTAGGGCTGTAGAAAGGATTTTATGAAATAACCTCTGCAAGGCCCCCAGCTCAAATGTGCACGTTGACAACAACTGGAATTCTGAGATGGGTGAAGAAACCCAGCTTGACAACCAGTGGTTATTCCTCAGTGTGTAGTGTCTGAGAATTTGGGGATCCCCTAAAATTTCAGCATGCTCCTCACCAATGTCCTTTGCTGAAAAGTATGAGGGGTGGGGGTAGATAGAAAAGGGGTACTGGGCATGGCTGGAATGTAAAATGAGAGAAGTGACCATCTAAGGCATCCTCTTGTCATTTCACTCAGAAATTACATGGGATAACTGCAACTGAATGTTTGAGCAATAATCCACCGAACTGACAATCTGATGGGCAGCATACTCCCATGAGCAGAGTAAAAGATGTTCAAAGACTGCTTCCCTAAAGGAGCTTGATAAGTTTCTTTATCTCCTCATATCTCAATTCTCTGAGAATTAAGAAGATTTTTCTTGAACACCTAACATAAACCATATACTCACTCTCTATAGGAGGGATGAGGTGCTCAGGCTGCAGTCTCAGTTCCTTCTTTGTAGTTACCGATACGGAGAGTGTCTCTCCTTCTGGTGAGAGTGGAAATGTGAATTAGATCCACCCGAAGTCCGTTACAATTCCTTGGGAGAAAGGCTGTGCCCATCTTTCCCTTTCCTAAGACCTGATTTTTGGGAACTGCCTCCTCGCTGCCCAAGTATATGCTTATCATGGGCAGATAAGGTCACTTGGGCAAGGGAGGAGGAAGCTCAGAACTTAGCAAAGGGAAATGATAACATGGTGCAATGACTTAACTGGTGTTCAGTCTCATAGACACACAACTGTCTAAATTAGGTAACTCAGGAACAGTAACACAGATCCTGCAAAAAAGTTACAGCTAGGTGTTTCCTTGACTCCTCTTCCTCCCCCCTTTTCTATTTCGATGGTAGGTTTAAACCTAAACACTTAAGGCAACCTACCTTTCGGAAGAATAGATTCGTTATTTTAATAAGCCTCTTACAATGGAACCAAATAACTATCTGTTATGGACCCTTGCAATCCTGCATTCTCCTCTCCTCATATCAGTATCACTACAGTCACCCACTCATTCACCCACCCCCCAAAAAGTGTTAGCAGAAGATGAGGAAAGGGAAGTTTTTCAAGAGAAAAAAAAAGTATTAGGCTACTCAAAATACATTTTGTTCACTATTTCTCACCTCTTTCTCATACTATAAAAGCATCCAAAGTGGGGATAAATTTATAATTTTAAATCTAAAAGATAAGTCAAAAAGTAGAGGATTCACAGCAGAGGGGGAGGACTCAGAGAAGTCTAGAGCTGGAAAGCAGTCTGGTCATTATTCAAATCCATGCTCACATTTCACAACTGAGAAAACTGAGGCCCGTGCAGGCAGGCAACCTACCTTTCGGCTACCTACCTGGCTGTCTATAGTAGCAGCCAGTTAGAGACTGGGTCAGGTCTAGAACCAAGTGAATCTCCTGCCCCACAAGTCAGGAAGTTCTTCAAGACACCAAAATACCAGGTGTATCATTAAAAAAATACACCTGGCCAGTGTGGTTCAATGGTTGAGCATCAAACTATGTGTAGATCAGGAGGTCGCAGTTCAATTCTTGGTCAGGGCATATGCCTGGGTTCTGAGCTCCATCCCCAGTAGGGGGCATGCAAGAGGCAGCTGATCAATGATTCTCTTTCATCATTGATGTTCCTATCTCTCTCTCTCTCTCTCTCTCTCCCTACTTATGGCCAAGCTTTTTGTGATATTGTGTTAAATGCTATAAAGAGAACCACAAGATGTTGACCCTCCCCTAGTGGAAGGCAAACTCAAGTGAAAATATAGCAACTCAACCGCTGCATACATACAAGGAATATAGATTAAAAAATTTAAACTATTTTTAGTCCATGTGGGAAGCATATTAAATGGTATATTCCAGCTTCATTTTCTGCACCCAGAGATCTAATTAATGATTATGTCTGTGCACACAGAATCAGGGAAAATGAAAATGCCACTGTAGGATTAACACTGAAGCCTCATCACTGTCAAAGTATTAGAATATTATGCCAAGAAACTCTACAACAACTGTGTGTGGTCTTTAGGGAAGGAAGTTGCTGATACCATTTCTAATAAATGGTACATTGGCCATCACATATAAGAGTGTTAAGGACCAACTAGAGACAAAAGGACAAAAGCCTTGGTGAATGTGGAGCATGTGTGTGGAAACATATGACACCTATTCTCTAGGGATGCCAATATATTCAAAGGTTACTGGATGCAGCAGGAAATCACCAGAGAGCATCAATGAATAGCTACAGCTGACACTGGGAGGAAAATCATGGCAGCAGTATAAATGTTAAACTCAAGAGGGTTGGTGAAAGTGGTTAGAAAACCAGTGCAGAGGAGTCTAGGCAAGAGAAGAGTAGCTACTAAGGTTGCCAAATGGGCTTCATTTTGAATGATAAATCCAATCAGTTGAAAGTGATTGCCTAGAACTCAGTGATTGTTGAGAAAGATGCTAAGTCTATGCTGGGAAAGAGTTATGACCTGCCACAGAGAAACCTAGTTTGCAGGAAGTCTAGACCATAATGTTAATGGTAAGTGTAGAAAGATGGACTTAACATGAAAGATGTTTTCTAGAAAGCGCCAACATGGTTTGGCCACCAATCATGCAAGTGTTCTTCCCTTGCTTTGAGAGGTGTGTAGACTGCTTACTGTAACAGGCAAGCTTGTCTCATGGCAGAAAATAGAGAAAGTGATGAAGCCACCAAATTTAGGGACTTTCCTGATGGTGGAACATCAGTTATGTCCATCCAATCAGATTCTGTGGCTCCCCAGCATAGAGTATCTTCCCATCCTCTAAACCAGCGGTTCTCCACCTGTGGGTCGTGACCCTTTGGGGGTCGAACAACCCTTTCACAGGGGTCGCCTAAGACCATCGGAAAACACATATATAATTACATATTGTTTTTGTGATTAATCACTATGCTTTAATTATGTTCAATTTGTAACAATGAAAATACATCCTGCATATCAGATATTTACATTACCATTCATAACAGTAGCAAAATTACAGTTATGAAGTAGCAACGAAAATAATTTTATGGTTGGGGGTCACCACAACATGAGGAACTGTATTAAAGGGTCGCGGCATTAGGAAGGTTGAGAACCACTGCTCTAAACGGAGAAAGCACTTGGAAAAAATCCATAGGCTTTTAAAGAGAAGAGGGTTACTGCAAGCCAGGGGACAGCAGCAAAGTCCTCTGAAGGAGAGAACCAGGAAGTATTGACAGACGACAGCATTCAGCATGGTCAGCATTTGCTGGTTTTCCTGCTGCAGCCTCAGTGGACTCCTCCTAGGGTCCCCTTTCTGGTGTGTAGCTAAGGGTACCTAGTGGGAAACTTGGGACTCCTCCAGTTCCTTAGTTCTAAGATAGGAGCTGAGTAACTACAGAATTTCTCAAAATCTATAAAACACAAAACAGCAGATTAGAGAGGACAGAAACACTGAAAGCATTAGAGATGCCAGAGAGCAAGGTAAGGTAGGTAAAGGGTATGGGAGGAAAATACCCTCAGAGATCTTGAAGCTCAGAGATGAAAGAAATGTGGTCAGTATAAGAGCTGCAAAGGAATCAAGGTGCTGCAGGAACAGGTAAGTGGGCGCTGTTGCTACTCATTAGGAGATGATCATGTTTCTGCTTTTGCCAACCTCCTCGGTCTCCCAAGTTCCTTCTTCTAAGAGGAAGTCACCCTAGTGCCGTGGTCGGCAAACTGCGGCTCGTGAGCCACATGCGGCTCTTTGGCCCCTGGAGTGTGGCTCTACCTAAGCCTAAGGAGTACCCTAATTAAGTTAATAACAATGTACCTACCTATATAGTTTGTTTAAAAAATTTGTCTCTCAAAAGAAATTTCAATCGTTGTACTGTTGATATTTGGCTCTGTTGACTAATAAGTTTGCCGACCACTGCCCTAGTGCATTTAAACTCAGGCACATTTTAAATAAACACCACAGAAATATGGCTTTGGACAGAAACCAGAGGGGTTGAAATCCCAAGTGGAGCAGACCTCCTTTAGTCCAATGCCAACCACACTGGGACTAAATGCGCTCTATGAGCAAATCATTGCTAAAGATAAGAAGATTGACGAAACCAAGTCTTTGGCCTGAAAGAGTTTGTCAGAAGCTCATGGGGCAGGTTGTGTCTGACAGAGAAAAGACTACAAACAGAACAGGTCTGGCTTCTAAACCTTTGATCAAAGACGTGTTATACAGCTCAGGGAACATGTAACCACAATCATAGTCAAGTAATTCTTGAATTTCTTAATTGTCCGTAGGAAAAAGAGGGTGCTAATGCAGCTTCTAAAGGATTGGCACATGCAACAAACATACAGAACATAAACAAACTGAGAACTGTCTTCCTTCTTTGAAACACTGGGACCAAATATAGTACCTGGTACAAATCAGATGCTTAAAGCAATTGAAGACACAAATGAAACCAATAGTTCCCACCATAGGACTGCTCAGGTCCAATAGGTAAGATGGGCTGGTAAACAAATAACTGAGGGGATGCTTCAAACTCTGACACCCCAAATTCTCTTCTCTATTTAATTCACCAAAACTGGCCCTTAAATTATTTAGCCTATCCTAATTACCTCCCCAGAGAATTATCTCCAAAGCAGTTTGTTGGTAATGGCCTGAGGACAAACCCCAAGCTAACTCCGGGAAGTGGGAGAGACACAAAAGTTTCTTCACAACTTCAGGATTTCAGGTACAGTGAGAGAGAAGGGGCTAAAATGATCTCATGAAGGTTACTGTTGAACCCAAAGGGGCACATGGAATTTCATAATTATAGGTTGCCACTGGCAGCTTATCAGAAAATGTCCTTAACAACATAAAACTCTAGATGCATAGCATATCGAGGATATTTAAATATCTGAATGGAGACAATTAGGTTCTTTCCAACACAAAATGATGATTTTCTTAATGCTGCTAAGGTAGACAGGGAAATCCTGAGAGACAAGATGCCAGCAAGAGGTCCCAGGGGAGCTGCCAAGCTAGACCCGGTGAGATAATGATGCCAAAAGCCACAGTCAAACCCAAACATTGCTTTTTAGCAAGATTGGATTGCAAAAAAAAAAAAGGAAAAAAAAGAGGCCAGAATAAGATGATTGAGTGGGTAGGACTAGAAATCTGGCCCCGGGGACTAGTCTGTGAGCAAAAGAAAACAAATAGGCAAAACCTAGGTCTGAGTCATGCGTGGGTGAAGAGAACGAGGGTGAGGAGGGACATGATGAAGACAGTCAAGTTCAGGAAAGCAGAGCCTTGTGGGCGGCGGGGCTGAGGGGACCAGGGAAGTGGCTGCCAAAGGCACCTTGAATGGGGGCCCGAGTCCAACACTGAGGCCTGTCCTGCCTCTGTCCTCTCCCCCCGGCACACACCAATTGAACAGCTTTTTCAGATAAACCCATCTGTGTGTCTGGCTTGCAGGGAGCCCGCTCTCGTGGCTATGGGGATGGACAGCAGCAGCATTTTCCAGGCAAGTGATAGGAAAACAGCCACTTAGAATTCCATCATTTTGGGTAAGGTAACAAGCCAGCTTGAGTCTGCTGCGGCACAGCGTGGTGGATGGAAGATGGCCCTCAACCCCTTGTCATCACCCCTGTCCTGCGGTATAATAAAAAAGACATTTTGCCTTTGTCCCCAGGTCTGGTTCCTGGGACAGAGCTTCAAAAACGCTTGTTATTTCCTGGGTGACAGGAGTATCTTTTGTTTTTCATAATGAACCCCTCTGACTACACCTGAGTTTATGTTACCAAGGTGACACAAGGTGGGCACTTGGGAGGGGCCAGCCACACCTGTGATTACAGGGTTAGCACTCTCAGCCCCAGCCTCTAGTTGGACCTCCAGTGGCCAGTGGTTTAACCAATCATGCCTAGGCGACGAAGCCTCGATGAATACTCTTGAACAGTGGTTCTCAACCTCCCTAATGCCGCGACCCTTTAATACGGTTCCTCATGTTGTGGTGACCCCCAATTTCATTGTTAGAAATTGAACATAATTAAAGCATAGTGATTAATCACAAAAACAATATGTAATTATATATGTGTTTTCCGATGGTCTTAGGCGACCCCTGTGAAAGGGTCGTTCGACCCCCCAAAGGGGTCTCGACCCACAGGTCGAGAACGGCTGCTCTTGAACAATGAGGTCTGGGGAGATTCCTGGTTGAACACACTGATGTTCCAAGAGGGTGGTGCCTCCCAAATCCAAGGGGACAGAGGCTTCTGCATTCGGGACCCTCCCAGGCCCTCGCCCCATGTCCCTCTTCCTCTGGATGTCATTTCTAGTCTTTATAATAAACTGGAATCCTACAAATTGCACTTCCCTGACTTCCGTGCGCCATTCTTGTGAATTATTAAACCTGAGGTGGGGTTGAGGGAAATCCTAAATATGCATCCGGCTGGGCAGAAGTGTGGATAACTTGAGACTACTCCACTGTGGCTGGTGTCTGTAGCGGGGACCTAGCCCTTAATCTATGGGGTCTGTGCTAACTCCAGGTAGTTAGCATCAGAATTTAACTGCATTGTAGGATACCCAGTGGTTATTGGAGAATAATGCTGGAAAAACACAGTAGAGCCCCATCAAGAGGTGGAGTTTATCTGTCCCCCTTTAAATCTGGGGTGGCCCCATGATGGCTTAACTCAGAGGTCGGCAAACTCATTAGTCAACAGAGCCAAATATCAACAGTACAACGATTGAAATTTCTTTTGAGAGCCAAATTTTTTAAACTTAAACTATATAGCTAGGTACATTGTTATTAACTTAATTAGAGTACTCCTAAGGCTTAGGAAGTGCCACACTCAAGGGGCCAAAGAGCTGCATGTGGCTCACGAGCCGCAGTTTGCCGACCACTGGCTTAACTGAAGGAAGCCATTCTGCTGCTCTGTCCCCTCCAGGGTTAACACGGAGCAGGAGCAGATGCACAGATACTTTGTGGGATCCGGGGGAGAACAGATAGGCTTTTTCTACTTCCTACCAACAGAACCTCCTGTTTCTGAGTGTCCCTCAACTAATTACCTACCATCCATCAATAAGCTGCAAACCTCACAGATTGTTCCGGCGCTGGCGCTTCTGTTCATAATGGAATGTTTATTTAATTAAGCCTCTTCATCAGAGACTCCGAAGGCACACGGGTATTTAATGTTTTTAAACATCCAACAATTGGGCTTGACAGCAAAAATTCAACACAATCATGTGTTATCACATTGCCAGGAACACAACAAGATGTGTGAGCAATGCTTCCTAAAAATGAATATCTCTAGTGCATATTGAGCAATCATTTAGGTTGAGAACAGAAATGAAAACATGGGCACAATATAACTATTTACAAATTGTATTGATGGGCACTGGCCAATGATAATCTCAAGTTTGATTAAACACATAAATCAACTATATTTATGAAATCAAGCTACTTTGAGCTTGACTGTCATAGTTTGTAACGTTCGTTTTAGTCTTAAATAACTCTAAGACTTTAATCCTACTCTCCCCAGCCAAATAAATACTCTGTAATAAGACACAAGTTTATTTTTTTTTAAGTCCTGCTTGCTTTTTTTTTTTTTTTTTAACAGGCAAACCTGGAAACAGCCTGGATGTCCTTCAATGGCTGAATGGTTAACCAAACTGTGCTACATTCACACTGTGGACTACTTACTCAGCAAGAAAAAGGAATGAACTCTTGATACTTGAGTGCATGAATAAATCATGAGGCAATTGTGCCAGGGAAAAAAAAGACTATCCTAAAAGATTACATATTGTATGACTCCATTCTTGGAGTGACAGATTATAGAAACTAAACAGGATTCATAGTTGACAGAGGTCAGATATGAGAGGGAGGGGGCGTGGCTATAAAAAGATAATTCAAGGAGCCTTGTGTTAATGGAACTGACCTGTACCTGACAGTATCAATATCCATAACCTGGTTATTACACCTGGCTGTGATATCATACCTGGTTGGTGTGATATTGTACTATAGTTTTGTAAGATGTTACCATAAGAGGTGTGGGGGACAAGATAAAGGGAAATACAGGATCTCTTTGTATTATTTCTTACAATTGTATGTGAATCTACAATCACCTCAAAATTAAAAGTTTAATTAAAAAAAAGAAATTCCTGGTTAACTGTGTCCTGTACTAGAACTCTGCTGAACCTTTGAGCGAATACTACTTTTTCATTACCTCCCGTTTAAAAATCATTAATAGGTTCTACTAGAAAATATTGTTGTTTCCCAAAGTCATGAAACTCAGCTGAAGAATTATTACTTGTTTTCAAATCAGAGCTGAAGAAAAAAATTAAACAATTAAATACTGAAATGTATTCAGGCTGTACTTAGGCGACATAAATCTCATAATTTAAAAATTAAAGACAAAGATTTAGTGTAGTAAACAAAATGCTCCTTTACATACTAATTTCAGAATAAAGATAACAATGCTTACATTTTTTTAGTAATACTGCTATTTCCCCCCACCATCCCCAAGGTGGCTTAATAGGTCAGTGACTTTCTTTCCAAAGTGTTCTTTATCCTATTTTTATCTCTTTCCCTATCTTTTTAAATCTTAAATCACATTCTCAAGACCTTCACCTGGGAAGGCCCTAGAGTTCATGACAGAAAAGAGTCTCTTTAAACAGAAAAATGCAAAAAGCATGGAATATTTTAATAAGACAATTTTAATGCTGCTCTTTTAACTTGGGGACTTCTTAATAAAACCTAAAAATAAAAAAAAAGAATTCTGCTTTTTCTCTCTCAAGTAATGCATGATCCACACATGCACCCCCAGCCTCATGCCTTCCCTGCACCCAATCATGGGATGGGCTGAAGCTGAGAGACAAGATGAGAGATGATGGGGCATGGAGTCAGGGGTAGGGGCTTAAATGGAATCATGTGGGGGATCATTCTGTACATTAGTCATTTTAAAGGCGAGCAAGCAAGGGCTGTATTTTCCTTCTTCATTCAGCTGTATCAGACCAGCCAGGACAAATGTCCTCCCGATCAAACAGCCGTATGGATTTAGCCCTGTACTGTCACTTGGCTACAGTGGGTCCCTTCCAACGCCCCCATTTCAAGATTGCCCTGTACTTTCTATTTCCTTACTAAGAACTGCCTAAATAGCACCCTCCCCAAGAGCCTGATGCAATGAGAGGTATTAGCTAACCAAATGCACAATGAGACCAAGACGCTCCTGATGCCCCAGGACCAGCCTGTGGGACATAAAGCCACCTTCAGATCTCCTTTGTAGACAGTGAGTACCACCCCTTCCCCAAAGCTGTATGAGCGGGGAACCCACCTGAAAGCGTGGGACAACTATGAGGAGTCACAGCCACTCTAGCTGGACACCTTCCTGAGCTCTGGAGCTGGTGGCTGGAAGTTCCTGTGGCAGTAAGTGTAGTCCACACCACCACTCAAGGGCTTTCTCCGTCAGCTGACGGCGCTGCCAGGGGCCATGGCCACGTCACTGCACAGTGGTCTCTGCCCCGAGGTCAGCCAGGCCTTCCCAGCACACACCTGCCACAAATCTCTAGGAAATGCAGACTAAGGAACATGTAGGGAGAGTGAGGACTTCCGTCTCTAAAAGAGAACCTAAGAGGAAGAAGGATTCTCACCCCACTCCTCTCAGGAAGGTACGTAAGAAGTAACTGGACCCTATTTGTTCAGTGTGCGTGTTAGAAGGCTGCCTATTACCCCGGAAAGGGGGATGGAGCTGGGGCCTGGAATGCTGGGCAAGGTAAGGAGCAACCCACCAGCAGATGCCCAGCACCCAAATGTGATGTGTAAAACGGGTGATTTCACATCTTTACAGCATGACAGAGGAAGCAGACGGTGCACAATGATCACCCGGCCAGGTTACCGCCGTCAGGAAAAGCTGGGTTCCGAGCCTGGTGGGTAGCTCAACCCCCGGGATGGCTCCCTCTGAAGCCAGGCAACACCGGCTTTCCCCAGGTATGAAGAATGGCAGCCCTGGGCGCCAGCAAGGACTTCCTCCCAGGATACCTGGAAGGAAAGGTCGGAGGACTCTCTAATTCTGTTACAAGTAGTTGGGAGTCTCAAGGGAGTTGACATAATTTGTATTGTTGACTGGTAAGAAGAGAACCTTTGAAAATGATTATCATTAAAAATCTTTGGAAAATGTCAACTGGTATCTCTCCATTACAGAAGACAGCCTCATTCTTGTTCCTCATTGCTGTCACCTTCTCTTTTTACGTCAGTTTTTCTGACCTTTGGCCTTTACTTAGTATTGGATAAGGGCCCAGGGGTGGGAGGGTGGGGTAAAAAGCCGCGGTCTGAATTCAGTCCTTAATTTCCAACGTCTGTGTCACTGAACTGTTCCAGACACTTTTATGTAAACTGGAAAAGAAAAAGATTTCTTTCTATAGTGAAAGTTATTAAAGAAAGATAAACAATTTATTATTCAAACATAATACAAAAGGAAATTACTTTGTATTTCTGGAGCTACAATAATAGCCAGTTACTGCAAATGCTTTTCTATTTTAAAGAAATCAGCAATGAATTGCTTAAAACCTCAGGTAAACTGTTTATAGATAAAATTCTATTTCAAATGCTGGGGACACACGGCTCTTTAGAAGCATCCTAGGGTGATTTTTCTTGTACGGTTCAGAATCCTATTGCAAAGCCCTTAATGTAAATATAGATTTTCAGGTAATAAATCTTTACCCAGAACCACAGGCTCATTTGTTGCCATGCTTTCCTGTGTTACTGAGCTTATTATTAAGAAAAAAGCTTTGATTAAGCCTATCCTGGCCTGTAGTGGTTTGCTGCCAACAGTACAAGCAGGTTAAATTGATGCGATCCCTTGGAGTTGATACAATGAAAAATGCAGCTGCAGACACAGTGACACTTTGATAACGAATATCGAAAGCTCACACAGAGTAAACAACATAATACAGCAAAGGAGACCGTCCTGGCAACGAGAGTAAATGCCTGTGACTGTCACTAGACAGCATGTGAGAGGACTCAGTTCCAGCTCAGGCTGCAGGAGACCTCAGAGCATGTGTCGCCTAGCCTCTGCCTCAGACCTGAATTAAGGCGCCAGCAGCAGTTTGAGGGGAAGTTTCAGTGGGTGATATAGACTGTGGCTCTGTATATTCTGCCACTTATGGATATTTTGGTGTCGTTACAGTCATTACCCAAAGTAAACAAGCTCTGGCCAATTTGGGGATAAGGTCAGTCCTTGAAAAGACCAAGGACAAGGGCCATCTATTATGGAGTCAAGAAGAGGGCATGTCCATTTCCATGTTTTCCATCTGCAGCTTCTGCATGTGTCTCAGAGTTCTGCGGGCTACTGAGGTCTCGGCAAAGAGACACCATCCTCACTTCACATAAGGCGCTTGTGAAACGTTCTGTGCAGGTCAAATTTTTGAAGATATCATTGCTTAAAATCCAGAATTGGGACTGTTCTTTAAAGGAATCCTGTTATTAATCTTTCAGCTTTGTAAATACTTTCTAATCACAAAAACAAAAGGTGACTCCTAATTAACCTGATTCTAAGACTGATTTTTGTCACACCAGTGTCCAAAGTGCCAGCCACACCTTCAGTACGATCGTATGTCATGCATCACTCTGGCCTGTGCTGAGGCTTCCCATTAATGCATGCGGGAACCGAGGCAGAGACCATCTGAGAGGCAAGTGCTCATCGAGAAATACAGAATAGCTTCCCAGTCCACACCCAGAGTTTAAAACCGTATTTCATGATTTCTACCAATTGCATAGAAACTCTTTTTTTCCGTGACAGTTCTTCTTTCTTCATTCCACACTTTAAGCTGTTGAATACTGAAATTTTAAACCCAGAAAATTGATGTTATAATTTTTAAAAATTAGTCCTAAGGAGTGTGCATTTTAAGATCTAGAAGGAAATATTGTTTATCATTTCAAAGACGAAAGACTTACAAGTAAGTTGCCCTTAGTCACATAGTTAATGAGGAACCTCTAGAAAATGTGATTTTTGTCATTTCATTCCATTTTTTCCCTACATTTTGATTTTTACCTCAAATTCAAGATTCTTAGAAAGTGTACAGAATGAACAAAAAGATAAGCTAGGAGGACCCTGCGTGTTATCCTGACTAGGGTTCAGAAGAGAGAAATCTGCAGCTTATAACACACATGGTGATACCCCTGCATTTATGAAGCCATAGACCAGTGGTTCTCAACCTTCTGGCCCTTTAAATACAGTTCCTCATGTTGTGACCCAACCATAAAATTATTTTCGTTGCTACTTCATAACTGTAATGTTGCTACTGCTATGAATCTGATATGCAGGATGGTCTTAGGCGACCCCTGTGAAAGGGTCGTTCGACCGCCAAAGGGGTCGCGAGCCACAGGTTGAGAACCGCTGCCACAGACCAAGATTCCCAGAGAATCTGTGACAAGAGGAAAGCAACTTTACTAAAGAGAAGTGGGAACATTTAATGAGATCCAAGAACGCTAAAAGGGAGGTACATGTGTGACACACGATGACTTCAGGAGCCTTCAGATAACCTGGATTTTAATCTGGCTCCAAGACATACTAGCTGTGTGGCCTTGAGCAAGTACATGTACTAGTCACCTGAGTTCACTTCCCAGCCTAAGAGGCTCCTTTTAACCAGAGTGGGCAAATACCCATAATTTATGCCAATTATTATTATCACTATTATTCTGGCTGCAGATGAATGAATGAGACATTCAAACCACAGTAGAGGCAACTTTAGCTTAAGAGATGGACTAATTCCAACTCTGCCGAAAGCTTACTCCAATTTGGCTAGTGACTACCTGACTCAGACACTGTCCATCTCAAAGAGTTCCACTATGATGCCTAGAGAATCGAAAGTGGTAACAGAAGCAAAGAGACCCATCATAATGGAAACCATTGGCCCAGCCCTATGTAAGCAGTGAGTCCATGATGTTGTTGACTATTATCTTCGATACAATGCAGTACCATATTTTGCCATGTATAAGACCCCCCCCCCCGCCACTTTTCCAACCCCAAATTAAGAAATCAATATTTTAAACACAAAACAGAACACATTTTTACTTAGTAATTATCGCAGGTAATGTCTACATACCAGTACTACGATATTATGCAGCATATCACTTTATTCAGCCTCTGTTGCATCACTGCTCTCTTCTTCATCACTATTAGTTCCAGACGTATCAATTTCTTCAACTTGTACTGTATCACTGCTGTCTTCTGAGTCACTGACTATATATGTGAGATCATCCTCATTAACTGGTGACATTTTCTGAGCTAACTTTGTTCATGTTCTCATGGCCAACCCTTCTCTCATGAAACTGAAGCACCATTTTGCTTTTCCTGTAAAATCAACAATGTTCATTTCACTTGCAAACATTCTTGCCTGACATTGAATAAGCTTGGTTGACACACATAAGCCACTCTGGCGCTGCTCCATAATCCAAGTCTTAAGCCTCTGCTCCAAGTTTGCCCATTTTGCTGGTTTTCCTCTTAAGGCCTTCTTCTTTTTTAGCATCTTAAGGAGTTGTTCTTCCTGTTTTCTCCACTGTCTAATCATACAATCAGTGGGAGATGGTCCAAATTGACTCTCTGCAGCTCTATTTCCATGCTTTTTTGCACAGCTGATTACATTCAGTTTGAATTTTGCAGAGTAAGACAATCACTTATCGGTATTTAGTATCTTTTTATTTTTTGACATCTTTATGGGCTCAGAACGCTCCGGTCCCTGTTGCATCTGCACATTCTCCACCTCCACCTCCAATTACAGCATCAGCTGATGTCAGTAACAATAGGCTCGTGATTGGAGGAAGCCTGTTTGACAAGGTATGGGCACCTACGCACCCGCACGGCTCCCTCCTCGGCTGACTTCCATGTATAAGACTCCCCTTGATTTTCAGTCAAACGATTTTAGAAAACAATAGTGTCTTATACATGGAAAAATATGGTGTATAGTAGATCACGGTTTCTCAACCTTGTCACTATTGACACTTTGGGATGGGTCATTTTTTGTTGTGGAGAGCTATCCTGTGCACTGCAGAATAATTAGCAGCATCCCTGACCTCTACCCACTAGATTCCAGTAACATCCTGCCCAAAGTTTTTAACAACTAAACACATCTCCAGACATTGCAAAATGTCCCCTGGAGTGATGAGAGCAAATAGATCCCAGTTAAGATTTATATTTCCAGACTAAGTCATTGTAGTGGGAATGGGTATTGGTAACACAAAAAAGATGAAGATACAATCCCAGTCCTTGAAAAGTTCTCAATAGAGAGAGAGAGTCTGACATGAATATGTGACATTATGAGTGGGCAATGTAGTCCAGTCCACTCCGGTCAGAGAGACCACAAATGAAGGCTCAGAACTAGATCCTCTTAAAAGCAGTCATCAACCTACTGGGCTGCCCTGCTATCCAATTGTCCCAAGAGTGAGAAGGCAGGAGTAAACTCCCACCACCTCCCACCTTCTCCTGGAATGATGCTGTTAATATATAGGCCAAACAGTATATCCTTATGTGGCACATTGTTGGTGTTCACTAATGGAGTCGAACTGCCCATCTGTGTAGGTGAGCCAGTAGATCATGCAACAACACAGTGTGCCTTGAGAGTTGACAGTCTGCCAGTGTAGACAGGTCTATCATGAGAGTCACTGGTGCCTTTCCCCCTTCCCCATTCCCATCTAGCCTGGCTAAGTCACAGGAAACCTCATGGCTATGAAATAGAGCAGTGGTTATCAATGCAATATAGATGAAGCGTGATATAAGAGAAGTGTGGCTGTGTTTGCCACTATAGGAAAATAGAAAAGCTGAGTCAGAATCTCTTCAATGCTGGCAAGTTGATACTTCTCAGCAACACTGAAGTTTTTGAGCTAGTGGTGGAGATGGGGGTGGGGACCTAGGGGTGGTGCTGAGTTAGCCTTGATGTTCTGTTGGTGAAGAGGCTGCTTGACTGAGGGAGAAGGATATGGTGGAAAACAATGGACCAGCAAACCTAAACTCCAGGAAATCTAAGTTCCAGCTTCTCATAAAGGTAAGCCTGTGAGTGAATATCCCACAGATGTCCTTTTTTCTGATAACTGGCTTTGAGAACTAGGCAACATTCCCTCCAAGGACCTTCAATAACTCCCATTTTGCTACCGGTATGTGGAAGTCGCTCCTTCTACGGCTGAGCATTCCCCGTCTGAGTACACCCCAGCTTGTTTACCTAATCTCCTATTGGTGGGCCTTTGGGTTGGGTCCAGTTCTCAGCTAGTCATGATAATGTTTGTAACATTATCATACGTGTCTTTTTGTAAACGTGTCTTCATTTATTTGGAATTGCTTCATCTTCAAAATGGCAGATTGCCCATGATCGTGAGCTTTCGATGCAGACACCTTGGGTGAAGGGAGGAGAAAACAGCAAATGCAAGACTGTCCCATCTTGTTTCCACCAGAACTGCTCCTCGATCTGTGTTACAGATCAGGCATTTGTGTCAGATGTCATTTGAAGGAAGGGTTTCACACAATATTTGCAATCCACCTAATAGATCATCTCTATATCCCTTTTGGCCCCAAGAATCTATGATGCTTTAACAGTTTCAAGGAAATTATTTCATAGTTTCTATCTAAATTATGTCCTCTAAGTTTTCTGGGAAAATCTCCTACTAAATTGTTCTAATGAACCCTGCGTTGCATGGAAAGTACAATACAAATCCATCAGCAAGACCTACACAATTGCTCTCCAAGTTGGTCAGGATACTTTTCAAGGACTACCTCCAGTACTTCCACTTCCCTCACTGCTCCAATCAAAGAAATTGATTGTCCTCACAAAACAAAAAACAGGCAACAACCATCTCTGCACTTTTGCCCAAGCTATTTCTGCTCCCAGAATATTCTTGCTCACTTCACCTGCCAATGTACCATCCTTTGCTTTTCAACCAGATTGAAATGTAACCCTTCTAGAAACCTTCCTAATAAGCACATTGGGATAATCCTGCATGTCCATGAGAACACACATGACACCCATGTGTGCAGAATCACAGCTACCAGTGCATGTACCTCTATCCTCACTTATAAATCACAAGAGCCCGAAACAAGTCCATTTTCCCCTCTCTGTCTCTCCCTGTCCTTTGATTCATGTACAGCACCAAGAATAGTTCTTGCTCACAGAAGGCTAAAATCAATACTGGCTGAATTAGATTTGTGAGTATGGATGACTGTTATTTTCCTAAATCTTTAAACTAAGTGAAAATTCAGGCTGTTCACAGAAAGGGCAAAACTGAAAAGGACATCTGTGGGGTATTCACTCACAAGCTTACCTCTCTCAATAACCTTTCAAGCGCATGGTCAATTCTGTAAATCGCTCCTCCCACAAAACTACCACTGGCACAAATGGCTCATGGAAAACTATTGCTGATTTTCTTTTAGGACAATTGTGGTGTGGTTTCCTGTCAAGGCCAATAATGTCTAACAAAAAAAACGCTCCCTCAGTGCTTGCAGTGCTAGTTTTTGCCAATGGTCTAGGTCTAGGTCAACCAGTCTCCGGAACTGTGCTGAAAAGCCCACTCTGACTCCTATTCAGTTACCCCTCAGCCCCGATGTTTCCTTCTCCAGTTTCCGAGGCTGTCCCTTCCCTTCCTTTTTATATCTATTCAGTAACACTGAAAGCAAGGCATCTGTATTCTTTAAATCACCCCCCAATCAATCTCATTATAGGATTATTTTGCATCAACTATGTATCCTCCCACTTTAATGTGTCCTGAAAAACCTTCCAACGTAACAGGAAAATAGAGAATATCCATCCAGAAAACATGCAATGAAGCAAAGAATGGATTAATGTCTTTTGGAAGATTCTGTTGAAACCTATGCCAAATAATAAAATTTGGAGGAGTAACCTTTAAAGAAGCATTCTGATCATCAATTTTCCCCCCAAATAACTTTACACACTAAAACCACTCCTATTGGTTTTTTTTTTTATCATTTTGAATTAAAGTACTAAAAAGTATAACATTTTCTTGCATTGCTTAATAAATGATGCTAAATATATATATACATATATAATGTTTATAATTTAAAATCTATATAATATATAATTTCAAATATATATAATAGATATAATTTTATCTCAATGTCTCATGATCTTTACTAGGAAATCCACTGCGTGCTGGCCTGTCACACAAAGAATACCTCCAGGCGACTTAGGTGTGGTGGTGTCCAGGGCTGCTGACCCTGTCCTGGCCCCAGGAAGATGTTTTTGAATGGGGTCCACTGTCCTGCTCACAGGCCGTCAGGTGCCACTTCTCGTCACTGCCTGCAGCAGGACTCTCTTGCCATCTACTCAGACAGCCAGGTGTAGTCAGATGGTGTCCAAAAGGAAAGTAAATCACTTTCCCAGGACACACAGGGTGCCTATTCTGCGAGTAAGAGCACGAACAGTCATGCCTGTGTAATTCAAAGGGAGGTAGATGGAAAGAAATAACCCACAGAGGAAAGGTTTGTTGATCAAAGAGAAAATAATATTATGGACAGATTCAGGCAGGAGACTTTTTAACTTCACTCAAACTCAAATCTATAGGGTTCCCCCATTACAGCCTTTGGGAAAAGTTGCTGTTCTCCAAAGGCTGTAGAAGGCCTATTGTTAAAGGTGGGCTGTGAGGGAGGAGCCCAGCACTCATAACAAGGATATTACTATATACACAAAAGGACCAGCAACAGAAGTAGCCAGCATTTCAAAAATGCTGAGGATGGAAGTGCTGTATTTTCATGTCCACTTTTGATCACTGGGAGACACAGACAAAACTCTCTACCATTAGCTGATCCCTCTTGTTAAAGGGAAACAGCCAGTTATGGGGGGTTATTGCCGGTTCCTAACAGTCACTGGACAGAGGAAGCAGAGTGTCTGACACTGCAGGACAATGAGGCATTTGCCCACCCACCACACAGCAGCCACCATAGTCCTTTTCAAGAAGACATCAGATGACATCACTCCCCTGATAAAATGTTTCCCACAACTTCCCAGAGCAGCCATGGTTAAATACAGACTTTGTACCATGACCCTGAAACAAAGCCCCTATGTCAGGACCACCCACCCATCTCCCCCCTTCATGTGTGCTCCAAGGTTCCTGGCATTTCTGCTCCCCAACATCCCAAGTGTGTTCTGACCCAGGCCTGGGCGCTGGCTCTTCCTTCTGTTGGAGGTATGTTGCTCCCAGATCTCTGAAGGGCTGCCTGCATTTCAAACCAAATGCCAATCTTCCGTGACGCCTTTCTTAACCACCCTGAACATGGTCATGTAACCATGCTGTCCTACATTATACTCTTAATGGCACCTATTAATGCCATTATACTCTTAATGGTGCCTGAAAGTATCTCAGTGGCATTTACTGTCTCCCCCTGATATAGTGTTTCTCAACTGGGGGTGATTTTGCCACCCCCAGGGGTCATTTGGCAATGTCTAAAGACATTTTCGGTGGTCTAAAATGGGAGAGGAATGAAGAATAACTATTGGCACCCATAGGTAGAGATAGAGCCAATGATGCTGTTAAACATTCTACAGTGCACAGAACAATCCCCACATCGAGAATTATCCAGCCAAAAATGTCAACAGCGCTGTGGTTGAGATGCCCTGGAATGGAACGTAAGCTCCTTAGGTCCAACGCTGCTCCGCTGCTGCTGTATCCCTGAGCCTTTAGCACCCCTGACACCCAGCAGACACTCAACCAATATTTGCTAACGGACTAATCTCTTGATTCTGAGTTTCAATGATGCGGACTGTCTGGCATCATCACTAGGTCATGTTATGTCAATAGTTGTATTTAATTTGTAGCACAGATGTGTGTATAATATTCATATCCACTTAGGTTTCTGTATAGCCACATCAGATATGATTATAAGTGCAGTGAGCCACCTTGTATTATTGGTTATTCTAAAACAATCATTTGGATGACATTACAAATGCAAGAGTTAAAAGACTCCTATTAGGTAAGTAGAGCCTTGACAGGCATACAGAGCTGAGGTTTGCATCTGAGAACCTAGTATCCTAACTGGGAAAACTAGATAAAGAGTGACCCTAATAAAATGGTGAATTACCCTAGTTGGTGTGGCTCAGTTGGTTGGATGTTGTCCCACGCACCAAAAGTTTGCTGGTTCAATTCCTGGTGAGGGTACATTCGTGGGTTGCAGGCTCAATCCCAGATCCCAGGTAGGGGGTGTGCAGGAGGCAGCTGATCAATGTTCGGCTCTTACATCAATGTGTCTCTTTCCCTCTCCCTTCTTCTCTCTCTAAATATATATATATAAATATGGAATTTATATATATATATATATATAAAATTTTTTTTAATGGTGAACCAACAGGGATTATTGCAGTCTGGCACATGGGCTTGCTGATACTAAGTATGGCAGATTTATGTCATGTTAACCTATCTAAGCTGGAACTGTGTTTCCCAAGCTCCCTCTCCCGCACAGTCCTGGGTTAGCATGGACCACACAGGCATGCTGTGTGAGCTTGGAAAGAAGGCAGTGAAGCAGCATTTGAAAGGTGGGCACAGGGTGCCGGGGGGCTGTTGAAGCTCTGTGTGTCATTTATCTGCTGGCCACCTAACTTCAAGAGGCAATAGAGGGGCCGGTCCAGCCCTTTCTGGAACTGCTCTTTCACTTTCTCTGACTCCTGGCCAGGCACAAGCTTAGTTTCCTGATGAAGGTCAGTGTGCTTCCCCTGGAGGTTGTCCCAGTCGTGGAAGTAGCTTGAAGGCAGAATGAGACCAATGTGGGTTCTAGGCCATTTCCATGGGTTCTAGCTTGTCCTCACGGGTTCAAGTTCAGCTTTGCTCCCTCCACTTCATACCCATCTTTCCTTCCCACTGCCTTCCCTGCCAACCTCAGGCTCCAATATCAGACACAGATGCAACAACCTTCCATCGACTGTTTAACCAGATCCCACGACTGCATAAATGAAATCCAGATAACAAATCCTGGCGGCTCAGCTTCTCGGATGGAACCCCGATGAGACTCTAGGGTTGATAAGTTGGTGGCCTTTCCACATCCTACCATGTTCTGAGACATTTGCACATTGACAAGATTGCCACAGAATGGAGGTCCAGGCGAATGGGATCTCTGTAGAAAGAAATAGATTCTAGCATGGAGTTGTACTCAGCTTTCAGGCCAGATAATTAGAAAATGACTAGTTCAATCACAGAAAGTGGTCATTCTTCGATAGTGCCTATGGTTATGATTCTTCCTTCTCTTTAAATGTCACTGAAATTGATTTTGACTAAACAGAATGATCTCGTACCACCGGATCATTTTCTTGTTTCCCTTTATCATAGTCACTTGTCCTGCCAGGTCCCACTCGGATGACTGGTGAAGAGCCCTTGGATCACTTGGCATGTGGGACTTGCAATATTTAAGGACAGTAACCCAAGTAATTAAACTTCCTGGGATAAACTAAGATGGAGAGACTGACGGCCCCAAATCCTCCGGAATTAACCTTTATATTGTGGCTGTAACTCTGTGCATTTAAACACTTTGTACTTATCTTCATAAACTCCTCATGGGATCTATTTCAATAAATATTCTACTTGGTAACTCCTGCACCGTTTTTTCAATGATGACACAGAATGCTGCCAGCACACTGCTGTGTTTCAGGGCAGACTTATTGTTTGACCTCTTACCCATTTTTCTTGAACTACATTACCAAGAAGACAGAATTAAATGATCTTAGCAGAATCTGACAGCTTGTGAAGGCAAATTAGCCAGTCTAGGGTCAGAAGGGACAAACCACCTAGGAACAGCTTTTGGCAGGTAAAGGTTTAGAGTTCAGAGGTGCGGCTGACACCAGCCCCAAGGAGACGGTGGCAGAGGGGAAACTGAACCTATAGACCAACCTGATGTGAATGCTGAGGGGAGAGCAGGGACAGGAGGGGAAGGGAAAGTGAAGAACCAAGCTTTCAGACGCTGACGAGTTTGATAGGCAAGGGCAGCCTTGTGTCTTGAGCCTCTCTCTCTGTCTCTTACACACACGCACATCTAAACATCGCCCTGCCCGAGCAGGCGATAAAAAGATGACACTGACCGCAACTCACACTGGCAGTCACTCACAAGCCACATCCCTCAAGCTTGACTGTCTCTGGGTACAAATCTCCTATCCTTCACCAGGCAGCAGCCTCCTCCTGTGGATCCCAAGGGTACAGGTGGCTTGAAGAACTTGAATCACTCTCCAATTTAGACAGTGCAGTGATATCACCATGTTTAAAAGTAGCTGTGGTAGTCTGCATTCTTGGCCCCAACTCTTCACCCCTCTCTGCATCCATGCCCCTGTCACAGCCTCATCATGAGCAGCGAGCTGCCCTGCACATGACTCCTTTGGAAGGGACAGTATGCCAGTTCCAAGCCTATGCCTGGATGTGAAGAACATGCCCGAGCAGCCCACTGGTCCAAGGAGGAGGTGAGCCTGTGGAGCAGGGCCATCCAGCTGCCCAGCACCTGCAATAGGAGGCAGAACTGCTGCATCGCCCAGCAGCCTGGCAGGGCCCGGCCACCCCGCCTCCCCAGCACAGTAACAACTGACTACATTTTGGCAGTGGTTTGTTACACAGCAATAGCTGACTGTTAGAATGCCAGAAATCGTTCATAAACCAAAACCTATGCAGACCCCTCTCAATCAACCAGATGGAAGCGGAGCTCCTCCATTTGAGGCATGTTGTAGGTCCGTAGCCCCCCTTGTGCCCACTCATTATGACAGTTTCTGAGGCACCTCCACACACACCACAGTTTGAAAACTGTCACTCTAGCAGAAAGTGCAATAAACCAGAAAGCACAAGTTCTGGGTTTGAATCCACCCCATGCCACTTAAACACCCGGCAAGTGTTTAAACGAGGCTTGCGGCCCGCCAGCCGCGAGTTTGACATGCTTGCCCATAGAGATTCAGTTCCTTCCTATGTGAGGGAAAAGGAAATAAGAATGCAAATGCTTGGTCAACCTACCTCTGAGATAGAGCAAATTAAAAATGTGTAAAATCACAGGGTACACTGATAGAAGTGTCATTAGGTATCATTGCCACCGTTACCACCCCCACCCCCACTGGAATCACCCGCCTGGTGGGGCAGACTTGCCAGAACTACTCCCTTCACCGGAATTTGAGTCAGAAGTGTGGGGAGTTTGGGGGCTTGACAGAGGATATAGCTGGTCATTTTCAACCGTCCCTCCCAAGCTCCCCACTGACTTCAAATGAAAAGTGGGACAGCACATAAGAGAATTACTTTCTACAATTTGATTTAGGCATATGACAAGTTATATATATATATATTAAACTCTGCTTATCCCCTTGCGTGTTTTCTCATGCTCAAAGCAGCCGCAAATGATCTATAGAGTCTGGGCTTCAGTGAAACAAGACATATGCACACAGATGAAGGGCTCCCAGCCTGGGTTCTTCTCAGCTGTCCAAGGCCTGTCTGTGCCAACAGGCACCAGAGCTTAGCAGACAAGACTAGGGCTTTGGTATCAACCAATCTGGGTTCGAGTTGGAGCTACTTAATAGCTGTGTCTCTATTGGTCATTTCTTTAACCTCTGAGAACTCCAGTTTCCTCATCTGAACATGGTGGTTACACTATCTATGCATAGGACTTTTGGGAGGATTAACTGAAATAACATCCACAAAATGATTAGCGCAGTTTCTGAGAACCTAATAAACAATGACTATTGTAATTATCATTGGACGGTGGACCATTTCATGCCCATTATTGTGCCCTCAGAAGACCTTAATGATTTCTGTGACAGGACAGGCCTTCTCATTAAAAGCCTGGGCTTTGGAGATTAATAAATGAGGCTTAGAACCTGGCATCACTGACACTCAGCCGCTTGGTGACCTTGAGCATGGTGCAGAACCTCTCGCCCCTGGAGAAGTCAGGTCCCTGCCCTTGAAGCCTGGAGAGCCTCATAGGGGACATACATCAGGGGAGATGATCATGACCACCACCCCTGTGTGGCATGAAATACAAGCACAAGTGCTTGGGGAGCAAAGGAGGAGAGCAGCTAACTTAACTGCCACAGGGTGTGTTGGAGGGGATGATGTGCTGCTGCTGAGAGGGCCGCCCGGCCCATCTGTGGCTCTAATTGCACCCCCCCCCCCCCACCATCAACATGGTAAATGGCACCATCTGCCCAGTGTGACAAGTTTTATCGGAATAAACCTCCTACATTTTACAGCCATATTTCTCTGAGACCCAGAGCCCTGCCAGTGGATTCAGGCCTCTCAGAGGAATTAGACCAAAGACGCAAATAGCATAGCAGCCAAGGAGGAGGGCAAAACTGAGAAACTAGCCCATCCGGCTCCTTGAATGTTTTTCATTAGAAACATCCTAGAGCTGGATTAACTACTGGGTCACTAGTTAAAGCTGCCAGGGCTTCCAGTTCTTACAGGCATAGAATGATTTAAACAAAGGATCTAAATGCTCCTCTCAGGCTCCCTGGTTGAATCCACACTGAATGGTTATTTGAAGCTACCTCGAGCCATGTACCCCTTCTCCACAATGCTACTGGCCACTCACATACGAATACCATCCTCCCCAGATCTCTTGACCTATGGAGATGATAACCTGTTAGGAAAAGGTATTTTATCAAAACCCTGTTGGGTGGTGTCGTGAATAATATATAATGAATGGCACTTGGAATTTCTGAAGTCCTACTATGTTCTAGAAATGTTTACATCAAATTTATTGGGAAAACTGGTTAATAACATTATGCAAATTTTAGGTTAACAACTTCATGACATCTATAAATTTTGTGTGCTCCCCACTCGAAGTCTAGTCTCCTTTGCACAGACCTTTTTATTTTTGTTTTTTAAAATATATTTTTATAGATTTCAGAGAGGAAGGGAGAGGGAGAGAGAGATAGAAACATCAATGATGAAAGTGAATCATTGATCAGCTGTCTCCTGCATGCCCCACACTGGGGACCAAGCCCACAACCTGGGCATGTGCCTTGACCAGGAATCAAACTGTGACCTTCTGGTTCATAAGTCGATGCTCAACCACTAAGCCATGCCAGCTGGGCTATTTTCACTTTTTAAAAATAATTTCAATAGGCCTTTAACATGTTTATGTGGCTCTGTTATTCAAACTGCATTTCAAATATGGGGACAGAATATATAACTCGTCCTGGCTTCCCCTTTGAGATTCTACTAGATTTTTAATCTGACAGTGGAAAATGATATAGAAACACCGTGAACTCCACGGGGAGGCATAGTTCTGTCACATTCATTAGCATTTCCTTCCACACGGCATGGCCATTCACCAGTCACATTCGTTTCTGGTCATCCTGGAGGGAGAACAGCAAGAACATCATCCACTCCCGAGATGGTATCTGTCAGCACTTTGGTGCCTTTTTTCCATGTAAGGAGAGTTGGCTATAATTTACTTTAGCTAAAAAGAATCGATCTTTTTTTACAGTAACTGTGGGAAAGAAAACGTTACTCAGTGAAAGCAAAGGGGGGCAGAGGGAGGCTTACAGACCATCATGACCCTAGGCCCTCCACCCAGGGAGGCAGGTTAGAAAGTCTTGAGAGTCAGGCAGAGGGTTGGACGTGATTTGGGGAACAATGAGAAAGCGTCAGTGGGTCTGCGTAGGCAAGTGACCTAGCAAAAGAAGAGCTTGAGGGCCTCGGTTGGTTAGTGCATTTCATGGATTTGAGAAAGATAAAGGTTCAGACAAGCAGACAAGGCAGGTACAGAGTGGACATGACTGGCTCTTCAAAAGATGAAGGCCTGGCAAAGTGCGGGCCATGCCTCCTGTCCCTCAGCCTCACATGGCCCGTGTGACAATTGCCAGGGGTGGGGAAACTTCTTTCTGCCAAGGGCCATTTGGATATTTATAACATCATTCGTGAGCCACACAAAATTATCAACTTAAAAATTAGCCTTCTCTATTTGGTCAAACATTTAATTAACTCACCCCTAATGCCTTGGCAAGGCCAGATCAAATGATTTTGTGGGCCTTATTCAGCCCACAGGCCAGACATCCCCCACCCTTGGTGGGTCGATGGATATAAAGGATCAGACAAAAAGTTCTTTTGCCCTAAATATTTCTGGTTTTAGTTACTGCAGATTCTACCTCCCCATACACCAAAGCAACAGGTTTTAAAGGCTTCCAGTAGAAATTCAGCACAGAAAATGGCACAAGAAGACTGTACATGTTGAATAAAGCAGATACATTGGATCTACATTCTGATTGTCAGTGAACTAACTGCTAAGTCCAGAGGGAAATGGAAAGAGAAAAGACACAGGAGAACAAAAGTGGCTGCCTCCTTCCTACAAGACCCATTAGACAGGACAGGCTTCCTCCTAAGATAACCATTCTCTCCATTCCCCTCCTCTGTGTGTGTGTGTGTGTGTGTGTGTGTGTGTGTACAAGAATGTACATGTGGGGGGTGGAGGGGAAAGGGCGATGCAGCACACAGACCATAGTGTCCACAGTGAAAGAAGAGAGGCTGCTGTTTGCTGCCCAGAGCACTTGAAAATAAAAGGGTGTATGTTTCCACAGATCCACAGTTGATTAGCAGGGTAATTTGGGGCAACATATTTTGTATTGTGTTAAGTCTTCTCATATATAAACCAGGGATGATGATAATACATTGCCAGGTGGTGAGGATTAAATAAGAACTTGTGGGCAAAGCAGCCAGCGAGGTCTGGAATACAGCAGGCTGCTCAGTGAAGGGTGACTGCTGTGTGTGTCTGAGCCAAAGACCTTAACAGTGACAGCAGCAACACTGACGATTAAGAAAGAACAGTTCACAGTGTTCTGCAAAAGAATGGCACACATTCCATCTCAGAACATTTTACTTTTGGCCAGCAAACCCATTTTCTTGATACTTAGTGATAACACAGAATGTTGTAGTAAAAGGAACCTTGAGAGGGTCAAGGAAATGCTGGCCTGAGGTCTCATTCTCAAAGTACCTGCATGATATGGGGCAAGTCACGTCCCTCTCGTTCACTTCGCCCCTCATCCCAGGTCCTCTGCACAGGGCGTGGGTAGATGACAGCATGGGGAGGTCAGCCAGGGAGGCAAGGGTCAACATATTTTTAAAGCACTTACGACAGTACCCGTTCCTTGTAAGGAACTAGATAAACTTCTTCACTTTATGAAGAAATAAATCATGCGTATGTTCAGAAAAGGAGAATAAACTGTATTAACCTACTTCTGCCTTAGATCACATTGACTTTTTCTGTGTTGTCATCATTATCCCTTGGCTCTGTAATTGGATAAGACAAAGAGAGTAGGTTTACCAATCTCTGCATTATAATCCATCACATTTTAGAAGCCAATTCTTTTTATTACTTCTCATAATTACATCTTTGTTTTTGTGGGGTGTGTTTTTTTTTTGTCCCAGCCCCCAAAATGCTGTGTCTCTCAAGTTCTAAAATCAAAGTTCTAGAATCACGATTTAAACACTGGGTAGTTCTATGATGGCTAGGGTAGAAGTGACATAATTTTTTTTTTTTAATCTCCTGGAATTCCCACATATAAACAGAGCAAATAAACAGAAAAATAAAAAAATTTCCAGATAACATTTTAAACAAACCTAGGTGACAAGAGAGCCCACAAACACCAAAATAAAAGCAGGGAGGAATAAGCCACCAACAGCTCCATGATGAGCTGGCTCCAGCTCCTAGGGCAGGGCCTCACACTGGATAGAAACTACAGGGAGAAAAATCAAAGCTGAGCAAACACGAATAATAAGGATTTAAAAAAAACCCAACTCAGAAAATACAAATAAGAGCGGGGAAGGAAAAGAAAACCAAGAAATTTCACACAACAAGGTTGTTTTTGTTCAAAAAACAACTCTGCATGAGTAGAAGAAAGCTCTGTGAAGTCAGAAAAAGCTATCTGTAACTTTTCTAAAACCTCCGGAAAGTGAGTTAAAACACTGAGATCAAATTCCACACAATATTACTCTAAGAAAAGAAAAAGAGAAAAGAAAATAATATCACATTTCCACAGACAATAAAAGAACACCAAGAAAGATAGGTTCAAAAATATCATATCACCATTGTAACATACAACTTCTAAATTTGCCAAAAGACACAGAAAATATACTAGACATCAAGGAACAAAAATAAATAGAAACTACAAAAAAAATTCAAAATGAGGGGACAAACCTTGAATTAGGAATTTTATAAATAAATACAATTAGAAGGAACTTATGAGTGAATTTTAAAGTGTAATATCTTAAGAAAAATAAAGGGAAATTGAATATTTTAAAAATCAAAAGAAGTGAAGAAAAATAAAAATGTTACAAGGAAAAATGAAAATTTTTGAAGATAAGTAAGATGCAATATAAGGATAAATAGAAAACTCTGAAAAAAAAAAGAACAAGGGAACATAACAAATACCAAAAAAGAACTTTAACGAAAAAAAAAAAAAACACTTTTCTAAAATACAAAACATTAGAAGGTATACACTAGTAAAATGTCAAGGTTTTAAATAAAAACAAAAAATTATTTGGGGCTGAAACCGGTTTGGCTCAGTGGATAGAGCGTCGGCCTGCGGACTGAAAGGTCCCAGGTTCGATTCCTGTCAAGGGCATGTACCTGGGCTGCGGGCACATCCACAGTAGGAGATGTGCAGGAGGCAGCTGATCGATGTTTCTCTTTCATCGATGTTTCTAACTGTCTATCTCTCTCCCTTCCTCTCTGTAAAAAATCAATAAAATATATTTTAAAAAAACAAAAAACAAATTATTTGGGTTTTTAGGCAAAAAGAGAACATGACTTATAAGAGAAAGAAAACTGGATTATGATCAGACTTTATAGCAATTATTTTATGCCAGAAGAAAATTGAGTAACATATTTAGGGTACTCAAGGAAAAAAATATATAAGCCAAAAATTTTGTTTCCAGCAAAACTAAATCATAACCCCTTCCTAAGGAATCTACTAGAGAATGAGTTTCAGACAACCAAATGACTATAGAATCATTGACACACAGACGGTGGTAAACATTATATAAATAAAATTAAGAATTAGCCTACATGAGGGTTAAATCAAAGAGCATATTTAATGTAGCATGTAATAACTGTTATCTAATAACAAAGATTAGTATAACTATAAAGTTTTAGGGGGAAATAAAATAGCATATATACAAAAATGTTTAAACTTTTTAATAATTATAATTGGTGATTATAGTTATAATATTGTGTGTATAATGTGGAATAGAGCAAATGAGCAATTACAAAATATTCTAATCTAGCATCCTCTATGCCCTCAAGAACCAAGATTCTTAAGATGGGAGAAGGGAGATACAGACACCATATCGAGGAAGTGAAGTAAAAACCCTGTAGTCCTGAATGGTAAATATCAGGATAAACCTGTCAAGTTTTTTATCTTTATACATACTGAATTACAATATGTAAATTAATTATATCTATATATAGGTGTTAAAAAAGACACGTAGATATATTTCCTAGTTTCATTATGGAAAAGATGGGGGAAAAGGACAAAGCCAATAGCCATAAGTGCCCTTTGTGGTTTTAGTATCATTTTCCCATTAAAAGTGATGGAGGTTTCTTGAAGAAATGGCTGATTCCTGGTCTGGGGCCAAAAAAAAAAAAAATGTACAAGATGAACCTGGAACAAGAAAGGAAGGAATCAGAGTACCAGAGTCGTATCCAAAGGAACCAGGAACCAAGTTAAAGAGGCTCCCACTAGCCAAAAAAAATGGGACCATTTGAGCCTTAATAAGGATAAGATTTGCCATTGTTTACCCTTCCAATATGTTTAAACCTCGTAGCTCATACATAATTGTATATATTTTTAAATTGGTCATCTTCTAAACATGACAGGGAAGCAACTCACCATCTTGAAAACTAAGTAAACAGAAGGAAGGATGAGCATTTGATCTGCTTTTCATGCAGGAATTTATCAGTGAGTAGACATATAGTGATATAAATTTATTCTATATATATTATTCCAGATAATAAATAAAAACAAAATGACAGAATGTTGCCAATACATACCTCCTGATAGATCTAGGTATTGAGGACTTACAGTTGCTAACATGCAAAACCCATAAAACTAGACATCATGTGCCTGCCTCCTGATGAAAGAACTCAACACTACCTACAGTCTTGGCAAAAAGGATCCAGCTTGGGCGTAATAAATATCTATATCCAGCTGCCAAAATGCAGGAAATGCAGAAGAACGCGTTGCACTGCACCATGAGTATGCAATCAGCAAAATCTGTACTCTGGGAAGTTCCAACAAGTCAATCTAGGTTCTTCAACAGATAGATTGCATGGAAAAGAAGCAACAGTAGGGGGAATCTGAAGATTGGCAATGAAAAAGATTAAACCATAGTACCTGGGGATGTGCAATTCAATAATAAAACTATATATAAACAAAGAAGCAAATGGGTTGTTTTTGGGGGGTTTTCTGGGGGGTGGGGTGGGTTGTGTGTGTGTGTGTGTGTGTGTGTGATTTTTTGAGAGAAGGAAGGAGCTGTGGCTGAGGTGGGGCAGCTCCTGAAGTGACTGGCAATGTTCTATTTCCTGACCCAAGTGGTAGTGTCAAAAATGTCCACCTTATAATAAATAGTTCACTAAGCCAGTGGTCCTCAAATCCAAACACTCGTGGGGTCCTATAGAGGGGTCTGTTAAAGCAGAGGCTCCTCCTCCATAGTTCATGATTTAATAAGTCTCCATAGAAGCTCAAGCACGTGTATTTCTAGCAAGTTCTAAAACAATGCTGGTGCTACACCATACTTAAGAATCTTTGTATTAAGCTACACTGGTTTTGTGTGGGTGTTTTTTGGCCTTTTTTTATTTTTTAATAGTTTAAGTAAATGATTTAATAAATGGGTGAATGGATGGATGGGTGAGTGGGTGGGTGGACTGGGTGGATTGGATGGGTGAAAAGATAGGCAGACTCACAGAAAAGATAGACAGAACTAGGCTAAAAATCGTATCAATACCATAAGAAGACTGCCTTACCACTCATGGATTATATACCTAGTCTCTCTCTGTTCAGTGAGTGCTACATAACTTATTCATATTTTTGCTAGGATCCCACTGTGACCTCTGGATCTTTTTCTCCCAATCATTATCTGCGAGTTTCTCGATCTAAAGAAGAGTTGAGATGTACTTGGCACCCATGTTGAAGACATCTTGCAATGGCTTCTTGATAAGGTTGGACACTGTTTTGTTTGTCCTCATAGGACATATATTTTATTTTTCTACAATCTTGTTTTCTTATTAAACACAAATTCACTCTATTGTATCTTCTGGCAGGATCTCTCTCTCTCTCTCTCTCTCTCTCTCTCTCTCTCTCTCTCTCTGAAGACTGTTACGAGACTATTTAGAAAAGATAAATAAATCCTGGTCACGCAAATGATCAACTAAATATCTATACTAGTAAGCATATCTTATTGTCTCAACATTTATCCTTAGACCAAAATGAAAAGCAAAGGCACCTGAGAGCAAGAGTAAAAACGTGGTGTTCAAATATCGGTGACTGGCTCAGCTGGTGTGGCTCACTGGTTGAGCGTTGACCCATGTACCAAGAGGTCACCGGTTCGATTCCTGGTCTGGGCACAGGTGGGCTCTATCCCCACCGGGGGCCGTGCAGGAGGCAGCCAATCAATGATTCTCTGCCATCATTGATGTTTCTATCTCTCTCCCCCTTTCTCTCTGTCTAAAAACCAATGAAAACATACTTAAAAAAATATATCAGAGACTGGGCTTCAGTCATTGACGTTTTAGGAACATTTCCTGGAAAACAAAAGGCAGAAGTAGTAAATAAAGTAACAAGTGTTCTGAAATATAAAAGAGAGAGAAAAAAATAGAATTTTAAGAGCAATCAAACCTCGGTTATGCAAACAGCAAAGGGCACTCACAAGAGTTATCTAGCTAATAAATTCAATTCAACAACTGTTTCTATGCCTGCTGTGAGCAAGAACAAAAATGAATAGAACATGATCCTGGCCCTCAGGACATTAAAATTGAAAAAGAAAGCCCCACCACATTTTTAACTCTAAGACCAGGCAAAATGTGACTGGTGAGGTAAGAAAGGTATAAAAACGTTTTGCTTGGGTAAAAAGAGGCAGATGTGATTTATTAGAAGCAGAAATACAGTTGGCCTATCCTACTGGTGGAAAAGTCACCTCTGAGTTATAGCTGGGATGTCCAGAGAGGGCTTCGCATAGTTCTCATTTCCTTCTTTACTATTGAACTGGCTGATGCCTGGCTTTCAGTGCATGTGGTCTCATATGTAGTGCCAGGAGTCGACGCCTACAGGGCCAGTATAATAACACGAATAACCTGCCTGCCTTTTGTGTTCTAGTGCGGTGATTCTTAGACTGGGGACCATGGACACATTCCTAGACGTGTGAATTTTCTACTGACAAATGTCTGGGTGTTTCGATAAAATAAGAATCTAAAAATGTTTATACAGGCATAATCAGACACCTGTACTCAACGTGGTCCTGGGCCAACGGTAGGAGCATGATCACCTAAGACGTTGTGTGAAATGCAGAATCCTGGGCCCCATCCCAGTCCTCCAGAACCAGGCTGCACTCTACCAAGCTCATCAGGTGATTCTTCTGCACACTAACATTTGAAAGGCTCTAAATCAGATCTTATAACCAAGCACTGCGAGGTGACTTCAGTGTTCATTTTTGTGCTTATAATCAACTTGACACTAAGAAGTGCCACGTTCATTATTGTAAGCTAAAGAGAAGCGAATAGAGAGGAACTTGATATCTTAATGATACTTGTATGTCAAACAAAGACCGGATAATGTCACAGTACACTGTGAAATGAGAGGGTTAGCAGTCATCTAAATGGAGAAAACTGTGGGAAAGCTAGGGCACCACAGGCCATGGTCATTTTGAGTGAGGATGTCATTTTAGTAAAAATAACATCATTTTTTCATGTTTGGTTAATGCTGTTATTTTTAAGAGTCTGAAGTTTTTCTTGCCTTTAATTTTCAAATGTGTTGTTAAAATTTCATTTTCAATTAAAAAATGTTTATAGCTGCATAAAAGCTATAAGCAAGCATAACTAGTTTATACAGTAGGTCCTCAGGTTGCGTCAGAAATCTGTTTCTACGGCGCGATGTAACGCGATTTTTGCCATAAGTCGGAACCCACCTACATAAGCACCTATGTCACTCACATGGAGCACATACATAGCAGTAATGAAGTGAAACAGTAAAAACAATTTAAAAGAAAGATAACAATTCCTGACCTTTACTTGTGGTGAATAAATAATAAAAAACATAAAGCACATATGTACATACATCGAAATGACGGAACTTTTTTTTTTATAAATACTGCAAATGGGAAATGGCGACATAACCACGAAACGACGTTATGTCGAGTCTGACGTAACCTGAGGACTGCCTGTATATAGCTTTATGTTTGTACATATTTAAATAACATTGTAGCAAAAATATAATTCCACATCTATATTCACAAGACCACTTTCCTTTAAGTGAGAAATTTCACTCACACTTGGTAAAGAAAGGGACTCAGTTTTGACAGAGAAGAAAGGAAAAAGCATGAAAATACAGGGTACCTGGGAATCCCCTACAGCACCACCTGAGGGGGGAGAGAGCAAACTAGGGAAGTGGTCTGTGGGGGGCCAAAGAAACATCTCTCCCACCTCTTATCTTTGCTTTGGGTGGCAGAGACCATCACCCCATTAGTAATACATCCAGGGCCTGAAAAGTCACTGCTGTTCCTCCCAGATCACTTTAATGTTGTTGCTGTTTTTATTGGTTTAAGAGAGAGAGGAAAGGAGAGGAAGAGAAAAATAGGAACATCAATGAGAGAGAAACATCAACACGGATGGCTGCCTCCTGCATGCCCCCTGCTGGAGATAAGCCCTCAACCGGGGCATGTGCCTGACCAGGAAACGAACCTGTGACCTCTTGGGGGATGGATCGACGCTCAACCATTAAGCCACATCGGCTGGGCCTTCCAACATCATTTGAAAACACAAAACAAAATTAAGATTAAAGGCTACTCAATAAGTAATGGGAAATGTCTAAAATGATTAATAATGACAATAATAATAACAATAATAATATAGCAATTACTATGTGCCAGGCATTCTTTTAAGCACTTTACTTGCATTAACTCATTTAACTCTATTAATAACCTATGACGAAGTCACTCCTTCAGCAGGTTGTAAAAATGGCCACACTGCTTCACTCACTGGTGGAATCAGTGGCTGCACCCTTTGAACCTGCCTGGGCTCCAGGGCTTGCTGTGAGCCCTGAGGGGCTGCTGTGCCATTTGTGAGTCTGGCCTTCAAGCCGTGCATACTCTAGCCCACGCCTGAGAATCCTATCTGTACCCTGGGAACAAGTCCAAGCACATTCATCTCAATCTGAAAAAAAAACAACACTTTCACAATTTGATTTTCTTTCCTCAATGGGTAGAGTATAATTATGATTTCCTGTAATATTTTTTATTTAGGGGAAATGTTTCCTTCTACTATTATGTTTTCCCCGAAGTTGTTGTATGGACAAAATATATGAGACTATTTAGAGAAGGTAGAGAACAGGAGGGGGTAGAAGTTAGCTTGCCCATTGCTGATGTTGGGAGAAATGGAGACATAATGGAAAGTGTTAAAGAACTTGGCTAAAACTGCATAAAAGATATTTAGTTGCATAGGTAGGATAGGAATTTCCCATAAAAACCATTAATTTGAAAATCATTTCAAAGTACTGAGGTTTTTTGACTTTTCTTCCTAAGTCAGTGGTTCTCAACCTTGGCTGCACATTAGAATCACCTGGGAATCTTTTTAAAATCCTGATTTCTGGGCCTCATCCTCCGGAAATTCTGTTTCTTTGTTACTAATGTTGTGGTCCCACCCCATAACAAAGAAAGAGAATTTCTGGAGGATGAGGCCCAGAAATCAGGATTTTAAAAAGATTCCCAGGTGATTCTAATGTGCAGCCAAGGTTGAGAACCACTGTCCTAAGTGGTCCTCAAATACAGTGCCTGCCACACCTAACACTCATATCCACAGCCTGCAGGTGGAGATATTTCAAAAGGTGATTGTAGCCTGGAGCAGGGGAGGGGCCTGGCTTGCTGAGAGACAGGTAAGATTGTACAAGAGCTAAGAAAGGCTTTTTCCTACTTCTTAACTAATGAAGCTTTCAGATTCCTCCTAAGATAGCAAGCCAAGTCTTTGGTGTTTCTTCTGATACTAAGGCAATCTTGTAGTCTGGATTTTCTGGAACATTCTCTATTTTAAATATTCCATTCCACTGTCAAAACATGGGCCTTTAGTCATGAACCCCAAATTTTAGGTTCAGAAAGTAATCCAGGGTTTCCAAGGCCTTGTGATTTCATAAATATGTAGACTTTTAGGGGGGGGGGGGGAATAATAGATTTCCAAGGTTTAAAGCCAATAAAATATTTTAAAAATAATAAACAAGTTTTTTAAACTTAATTGTATTTCTACCACTGACTCATTGTATAATCTTGAGTCAATTATTTAACCTATCTGAGCCTCTATGTATTAATCAATAAAATAGGAGAGTAATAAATAACTTACCCTTAAGTTTGAAAGTGCTTACTATATAATATCTGACCCTGTAAGTGCTCGACAAAGTTAGCCATGACTACTACAATGATGACCACTACTATCACTTTCATAAAAAGGAATGAGTCCAGCCCGACCAGTGTGGCTTAGTGGTTCAACACTGACCTATGAACCAGGAGGTCATGGTTTGTTTCCCCGTCAAGGCACATGCCTGGGTTACAGGCTCGGTTCCCAGTGTGGGGCATGAAGGAAGCAGCCGATCAATGATTATCTCTCATCACTGATGTTTCTTCCTCTCTCTCCCTCTCCTTTCCTCTCTGAAATCAATAAAATATTATTTTTTTAAAAAAGGAATGAGTCCAAAAACAAATAATCCTAGCTAAAAGCATAGGAAAAAGAGAAAGCTGTTTCCTCATAAGACCAATGACAGAGACATCTTAGTACATCCGACTCAACTTCTTTTCCTAGGCCACAGCAGCACCCAAAGAGAGCAACCCTAGACCTACTAAACCAATCAAGTGGAATGAAGGGTCTCCAAAGAAGGAAGAGAAAAATCAGTATTTCCTTTGGCAAACCAGCTGTGACAGGGACAGGATCTGGATGTGTGGGATGCAGACACCACCTCAAATCTTACCAATTTCTTGCCTTTGCCCACCTCTGCAGCATTTTGTATGTCCCTCTCCTAGACCCTTGGTTCAAGTCATACCCTCCACATCACTCAACTATTTAGCATATCTCCTAGGTCCGTGGCCAGCAAACTGAAGCTCACGAGCCGCATTGCAGCTCTTTGGTCCCTTGAGTGTGGCTCTTCCTAAGCCTTAGGAGTACCCTAATTAAGTTAATAACAATGTACCTACCTATATAGTTTAAGTTTAAAAAATTTGTCTCTCAAAAGAAATTTCAATTGTTGTACTGTTGATATTTGGCTCTGTTGACTAATGAGTTTGCCGACCATTGTCCTAAGTAAAACATCCTGTGGCTCTACTTGCATATCATACTGAGGCTCCTGCATCTGCTTCTATCATACACTTGCCACACTGCTATTATTAAATGTTTAAATCTATGTAATTTTCATAGTTAACGTTATCACAAATTCATCCTAAAATCATGCTTAATATAATAATTAATCATTTTAATTTATAATCTCACATCTAACACAATAATTATAAACATTTTTCTATGTTTTCTGCCCATCTTTTTTTTTATATGCATCTTTGTATAGTTTTGGTCACAGCGTACAATTGTTTCCATTCTTTTCAATTACTTGAGCATTTTTCCAAATCATTTCACAGTGTTCAAAATCATCATTTAATTTCCACATAACATTCCACCAAGGAAATGTTTTTAATTTACTTAAGTATGTCCCTACTGAGGGACATGCTGAGCATTCCTTATTTTGGGCTATTATAAATAGAACCAAAATGAATAATTTCCATGCATATGGATTTTTCCATATTTTGAAAATATTTCCTAAAATCAGATTTCCAGAAGTTATATTATCAGATCAAAAGGAATAGGCACAGTGATGGCTTTGGATACATATTGTCAGATCATTTTTGACAAGAATATAGATGTTTCTTGTCATTAGTACCCATTTCTATCTCAGTCATTTTCTATTCAATTCATTGAATCTACTCTCAGCAAAGCAGCTCATCACTCACTCACTCTATCCACTGCCATTTCCCTGTTGTCTACAACCACCTCTAAAATATCTATTTTGTAGCAACATGAACTGTCCATAGACACCCAAAACATTTTACCTTGGTCCAGGATTCCCTCAGGTATACCTTGGGCTTCCCTTTCTCTCCAGGGAACTTCCTCATGGATGGGAAATATGCCTACAACTCAATGGACAAAAGTGTTTTAAATGAAAATATATTTGAAGTTCATGACAGTTCAATTTATACTTTGAATTATATGAAAATTATATACTTTTTAAATTATAAAATACTAGAGGCTCAATGCACGAAATTCATGTAAGAGTAGGCCTTCCTTCTCCCGGCTGCTGGCACCGGGGACCCAGGCTTCCCTCGAAGCCCCAGCTTTGTCTGGAAGTTCCTCCAGAAGCACATCTGGTCTAATTAGCATATTATGCTTTTATTATTATAGATTTTCTAATACCAGTAATATATGAGGACACAATTCATTATAGTTTTGCCAGCATTAAGATCATTTTTTTTGTATTCTTGGGCATATACCAGAGGAAAAATGATATACTACCATGTGAAGTTTTTAAAATATGATTCATTTTTTATATGTCTACCTGCCAGTACTAAGTGTTTTGAGCATAGAAACTATCATATTTTTCCCTGTAGCATTGGCACTCAATAGTGGTTTGGCTGAGATTTTAAAGAGAGAGAGAGAGAGAGAGAGAGAGAGAGAGAGAGAGGTGAAAAAGAAAAGAACACAGGGGAAGAGAAGGAAAAGAGTAACAAAAAAAACAAAGGACATAGGAGAAGCTGGAGGAGAAGAAAAACAATCAACCAAGCATTTAGGGACTGTGCACTACAAGTAGGTGGCTTCAGAGAAAGATTCAAAAGCAGGATTAGGATTAAAGATATATGCCTCCCTATGTTCATAGCAGCACAATTTACCATAGCAAAGATTTGGAAACAGCCTAAGTGCCCATCAGCAGATGAATGGATTAGAAAACTATGGTACATCTACACAATGGAATACTATGCTGCTATAAAAAAGAAGGAATTCTTACCATTTGCAACAGCATGGATGGAACTGGAGAGCATTACGGTAAGTGAAATAAGCCAGTCAATGAAAGAAAAATACCACATGATCTCACTCATTTATGGATAATAAAAACCATTATAAACTGATGAACAAAAATAGATACAGAGGCAGAGCAGCATTGAACCGACTGTCAAGCTACAGCGGGAAGGCCGGGGAGGGTTCGGGGGGCGGGGGCAGGAGGGAGTAAGAGATCAACTGAAGGACTTGTATGCATGCATATAAGCATAACCAATGGACACAAGACACTGGGGGGTAGGGGAGGCCGGGGGAATGTCAAGGGGGAAAAAAAGGAGAACTATGTAATACTCTTTGTAATACTTTAAGCATTAAAACAAAAATAAAAACAAATAAAAAAAGATATAACTAAATCCCTTTCACTATTAATTCCTTTTTTATATTCATGCAAGTAAAGGTTGTGGCTTCTGAGGGTCCATTAGTTGAGTTCTTTAAACATTAGGCCCTGGCCAGGGTGGCTCAGTTGGTTGAGCATCCTCCCCTGCACCAAAGGGTCACCAGTGTGATTCCAATTCCAGGTCAGGGCACATACTGGGTTGTGGGTTGGATCCCTGGTCGGGGCGCATATGGGAGGCTTGTTCCTCTCTCACATCAATGTTTCTCTCTCTCTCCCCCATCTCCCTTTTTCTTTCTCTAAAATCAATGAAAAAAAACCCCACACATTAAGACCAACCCCCCAAATTTAACTTTCTTCAGAGCAGGCTGCTTACCACCACCAACAAAACAGATTTGACTTCAGCACAGTTATCTATGTTTTCTTCTATTCATGTCATGAATTAGCATTGTGGACAAGCAACAGAACAATGCTCCCAAGAACTAGATGTCTGAATCTGAGAGCTCATTTAAAAGCCCATAAAGCGGCCACGTAAAGAAAGTTATATTGTCCTGGAAACAAATCTGAAATATGTGTAACTCCCTCCACCTGTGCCTGAGCCACTTCCTGGCCATGTGACCTGGTACGTAAACTCTCGGTTTCTCATCTGCAAAATGAGGATAATAAAAGCTTCTATTTCACAGGGTGGTTGTGAGATTAATGAGTTAATATATGCTTCAAACAGTAATGTGTACTGTTCCCATAGTACATTCTCGACACAAAGGAAGCTATTATGGTCATTGTTAAATAAACCAACTAATGAAAAAACCATGCAATTCTAAGGGTTGCACAGAGGTCCTGATACCTCTTACAATGTGCACAATAAGAAAGAAGTCCATACTGAAGCTGTTCAAATAGCAGGTTTCCTTGGGCAGCCCTGTGGGTACTAGGTCTCTCTGCACTTAGCTATACAATATCACATTTCATAGGAATTTTCTAGAATAATTAATCTCAGAACCAGGAATTTAACCCAAATGAAAGAAGAGGGTGTAGGGTACAATTTTATAGTGGATGCAGAAAGGGAGGCTCATCCTCTGTCGGAAGGGAACAGTCACTGCTTGGATAGAATCAATTACTGCTACCAATTTTGCCAAATCTTCCAAATTTTCAAGAGATGCTAGAACTCTGGATGTTTATGGACATCCTCTTGGTCATTAAATGTTGACAACTCTTTCAATTGTTTCTAAAAGGAGCCTGTGCAGGTCAATCAAAATACATCTGTGAGACAAATTTAGCTGAACTCTGACAGTCTGTGCTCCTTAAGCTTGAAGAAAAACAATGGCTCTAAACCGATATTCCCCAGAAGCTGCACCTGCAGGAGAACCAATTCCCGCTATGGGAAAGTGCAGAGCAGCAGTTCTCAACCTGTGCGGCATTAGGAAGGTTGAGAACCACTGGTGTAGAGAGTATCAGTGTGCAGCCAATATCCAGGCACTGCACAGGTTCCAGGCGGTCAGGACCAACTGTGGTGAGTGCCCACCGCATATGCACACTCCTTAGCCACCTTTGCAGGACAGAGGAAAAGTAAGGACATGCGCTTACATCTGAGTGAAGAAGCCAGACATATGCAAATGAAATGACAGCAAATGTCAAGTTATACATGCTTGACACAACGCTCAATTGTGTGGTGCCCAGTGGATGCAAAATAGGGATCTGGGGGAAGAGGAGACTCCAAGGAAGACAGAGGTCCTGAGCCGGACCGCAAGAATAGTGGAGCCTTTGGAGAATATAGAGGGGTACGCTCTGGGTCAGCGGTCGCCAACTGTAAGGTCCGAAAGGTTGGCGACCACTGCTCTAGATAACAGGTGAAGGAGCAACAGCATTTTTTTTGATAATATCAACAGATATTTATAATATCTCTCCTACCCTTGACAGTGGAAAAATTTGTACAGTCCAGTTTGTTGTTTTTAGTGTTTGTTTCATTTGGGTCAGAGCAAGATATAAGCTACCTAACACAATTGCTATCAGTCATCATAAAAATGACCCAAATGTTGGCGAAGTTGACTATGTATTTCTACAAACTTTCCCCAAGCCTCTGTGCACTATGCTTTCTTGGCTAATGGCACCAGACTAAGAGGTAGTCCCTGCCCATCGGAAGCCACAATCCAATGAGGAAGTCGACAGTACAGATACACGGTGACAGCACAGGGCTCAGGGCTGTGGAGCATCCTGTCCACCCAGCCACCAGCTGGGCTGCATCTGGGAGTGAGTGGGAGTCTGATAGACAGAAAAGGGGGAGGGAGGGTGTTCCAGGTAGTAGCAGCAACACAGGCCAAGGCATTAGAATGGTGAAAGCTAGCAGTTTGTAGCAGCAAAAATACCCACCCTCTTGTCCACCTCTTCATTCTTGGTCTGTTTGCTAATTACCACCTTCCTGCATCTCACCAACATGGAAATCTCCAAAGAACCCTAAAGATTCTTAAAACTTGCTCTGTGGTTGTCATTCAATCACATGAAATGGCAACAAAGATGGAAAACTAAGACTAATGTAAAGAGCCTATGTTATATTCAGATATATTTAACTATGTCTCTATAGTTTGGGCACAAAGAAAGACAATGCTGTTAATAAAATCAATTTTCATCTCATTTATTTTGGAATAGAGTGTTCTCTGCTTGGCTTCCAACACAAGAGGAGATATTCAGATATAAAGAATAGAACTGGCACATCAAAGTTCAGGGTTGGTTTTGAGTTAAGCTTAGAGTTGTCATATGCACTGTTTCATTTGCAATTATTAGTATTAAAAGGATATTTTTTTAAGTTAGTGTTTACTTCTCTTTGCTCTGAAGGGGAAAATTTTAAAGGTATAAAGCTAAAGGTTTCAACTCTACTCACAACTACCACTGTCATGGTTCAAAATGGCATGGAAAGGACACTCTAGGGCACTGGTTGGCAAACTGTGGCTCGCGAGCCACATGCAGCTCTTTGGCCCCTTGAGTGTGGCTCTTCCACAAAATACCACATGCGGGCGCGCATGTACAGTGTGATTGAAACTTCGTGGCCCATGCGCAGAAGTCGGTATTTTGTGGAAGAGCCACACTCAAGGGGCCAAAGAGCCGCATGTGGCTCACAAGCCGCAGTTTGCCCACCACTGCTCTAGGGTATAGGGTGGCAACCCTTAGCCACCCGAATGGATCCTGGGTCCATCACCTGCTATATGCAGCAGCAGCCTCACTTTTTTCTTCTCTTAATGAATGGCTTCTGATGGTCTTTGAATCCCCAAGGGGAGGGAAAAAAAGGAGGTTGTGGCAGCTTGTCTCCAAAGATGGTCCCCAATGGACCATGCCTCCTACATAGCCACTGGAAGGTGGATGCTCCAAGACTTCCAAGGCCGGGCCTGAAGAAGCCTTGAAGCATCCATCTGGATTCCTTGGACTGTTGAGCTTCAGAATCCACCTACCAGACGTGAGTCTCCCAGGCCACGTGGAGAGGCCACGTGCAGGAGCCCAACCTGAGATCAACAGCCAGCCACGTGAGCCATCTTGGATGTCCAGCCAAGCCAAGTTTTCCAATGATTTCTGCCCCAGCTGCCATTTGAGAGCAAAAATATAAGTGACCCCACTGGGAATCTCCCAGCTGAGTCCAGTCAACCCAAAGAACTGGCTTAGTACATGGCAGACACAATCCGAAGATGAACACAAGGGAAGAGAAGGTGAGGGGAGGGGAGGGGAGGAGAGGGGAGGGGAGGGGAGGGGAGGGGAAGGGGAAGGGGAAGGGGAAGGGGAAGGGGAAGGGGAAGGGGAAGGGGAAGGGGAAGGGGAGGAAAGGGATAAAGAAGAGGCTATAACTAAGGAATAGCTTTTTCTACCTGTGGCAACATGGTAAATTTTTTAGATTGAAATTTGTGGCCTAATTAAGTATATTTATTAATTACCTCCAACCTTTTCCTGGTGACCACCTGAAGATAATCAAGGCATGAAAGTATTGATATTCTGAGAAAATATACAGAATTAACAAGTTCCATTTCATATGTCTAATCATTTTTCTTAATCATCTTCAACCGCGCCCGGCTAGCTCAGTCGGTAGAGCATGAGACTCTTAATCATCTTCAAGGTTCAGTTTTTTAGCTGGGAAAAGCAAAAGCAAAATCTTCTGAAACAAAGCAAAATTAGCTTATCTCCACTAACACCCTTTACACAAAACAGTCAATAACCAAATACATTGACATGGGCAGTGCTCCAAGATTTACTTTTACCTTAGTTACTACCAAAATGATTTGGTATGCAAAACAAGACATATACAAATAAAAGAAAACCCTTTTATTTTAACTATGGAGCTGGCATAACATTAGAAATGTAATGGTTTTTCATTTTCATGGTAATTGTTCTTTTTATATTTGACTAGAGGCCCGCTGCACGAATTCTTGCACCAGTGGGGTCCCTCAGCCTGACCTGTGGGATCCGGCTGAAACTGGCTTTGTGACATCCCCCGAGGGGTCCTGGATTGTGAGAGGTCACAGGCTAGGCCGAGGCACCCCACCGGTGGACGATCGGGGCCAGGGAGGGACATGGGAGGTTGGCCAGCCAGTGACCACAGGAGGGCTCCAGGGCATGTCCAGCCTGTCTAGCTCAGTCCCGATCGGCCAGACTCCAGCAGCAAACTAACCTACCGGTCGGAGCATCTACTCCCTGGTGGTCAGTGCACATCATAGCAAGAGGTTGAGCGGCCTCAGCATATCATTAGCATATTACGCTTTGATTGGTTGAACAGCTGACTGGATGACCAAACACTTAGCATATTAGGCTTTTATTATATAGGATACTTAATAGCAAAACACTCATGTGCAATGTATGATAGGCTATGTTTGGCAGTGAGTTGCCCTATCAGCATCCTTTCCCTGTGTGCTCCTTGTTAATGACCTCCACTTTGTTTGAAACCTTAAAGTGTCAGCTAAATACCCAACTTTCTGAGCTTTCCTTGCAACTGGCACAGCCGTGTGACACTTTTCCAGCCATTTAGAATTAAGAGCCAGTCTGCTGGGGAGTTCTGAAGAGCCTTTTGCTGTCCTGATAAAGGGGGAGAGCTACAGCCAGCACCTCTACGTCACATCTCACGCCTGGAATATGGGCACGATGTCTGCAGGGGTGGGCAGCCATTTTGCAACCATGAGGCAATAAGCATAAGGATGAATACATTAAGAAGAGCAGAGCAGAAAGCCCAAGAGAAAGGGGTCTCTGGTGGCATTGCCAGGCAGCTGCCTGAAGCCTAGACACTGCCTAGCTCTTGCTTTGTCAGGTGAGAAAAATAAAACCCACTTGTTAAAACCGCCATTGGTTCAGCTTTCTCTTACCCACAGCCAAATGCATTTCTGCTTGACAGTGCTAAGTTTTTCTTTAAAAACCTAATAAGCCCTTGTAAGAGTGAGTTCAATCATTAGCTGCTCAAATATAATTTTTCTTCAGAAAATAATATATGCTCTGATCCAAATGGTGGATGATGAGGTACATTTTGTCCACTTCAACCACTCGTTTAGATAAGTGACTTAGTCACACTGAGAAGTTGCCCTTTAAATAACATTCTGCCACAGAGACTCAGACCATCAAAAAAAAACATCAGATGAAAGAGCATTAGACTTTCAAAAGCACAGTGGTTAAGAGAAATAGAGTGATCTGTGGGAGGCTTCCCTCCCCCCGCCCCTTGCTTGTTCTGTAATAGCAGTAATATTCCTGCCTTTGGAATAGACTTGCAGAAACAACTGTTGTGGTTATCAAACAGCTCAGCTCTGCTTTCGCATTTAATCACCCACAAAACCCCATTTATTGTCTCGCTACTCCTCCATGGTTATCAGAATCCCATAATTAAGGCATAATGAAAGTAAACAGTGTCACGGAAAACTAGATATCTTTTAAAGGAGAGTAGTTAAGGCAAGACAGAATGTTCCCAAAGATAGCAAGAGAGCCACGTGGACTTGCTGAGGAGTTCTGTTTGTGTGTGTGTTGGCGGTGGTGATTAAAAAGAAGAATCATCATCTAAGACTGTAAATGAAATGTTGAGGGAATAAATTGCTTTGACAGGTGGATAGTATATAAAATTGCAGGATGCATATTGAAATCAAGCAAGCTTACCAGTACAGCAACACCCTTACATAAATATCCCAAACCCCAAATAAAGGAAGGCTGTTTATCTCTGAAAAGCTCAAGTGAGGGTGACCAACAGCTTTTCAACATGTTGTCTTCCCTCTAAGATTTATTTTTACCTTTACTACCAAAATGATTTGGTATGCAAAACAAGACATATACAAAGATAAGAAAACCCTTTATTTAAAAAGCCCTGTCTTCTTACCCTTTGTAATACTTTTAGCAAAATAAAAAATAAATAAATAAAATAAAATAAAAATGAATAAAAAAAGCCCAAAGATATTACAGGTATCTGGGATGTGCCAGGCACTGCAGCTAGGAGGTACATTTAGATGTGAGATTCCTGGTAGCTAAGGCAGAAAGGGAAACTCCATTGCTTCTATCCTTAGCGAAAAGGAAGCACATAGATCAATAGGAGGATAGTTTTTCCTGGCAGGGATTCTTTTGGTAGTTTATGATGCAAGAAATATTAAAGCTCACTGTCTCTCAATAGCCATTATCTTTTTGTCATGGTGCACAACACAATTTATTGTTCTATTTTTTATTTTATTAATCCTTACCTGAGTATATTTTTCCCATTGCTTTTTAGAGAGTGGAAGGGATGGAGAGATGAGGAGAGAGAAGAGAAGAGAAGAGAAGAGAAGAGAAGAGAAGAGAAGAGAAGAGAAGAGAAGAGAAGAGAAGAGAAGAGAGAGAAACCTTGATGTGAAAGAGACATATCGATTGGTTGCCACAGACACATGCCCTGACTGGGGCAGGGATGAACCTACAACCTAGGTACCTGCCCTTGATCAGGAATTTAAATAGGTGTAACCACTTAGATACACTGGCCAGGGTTGTTCTATTTGTAATGATACGTCTGTATAGTACATATATATCTTTAATTACTTCTCTAGTATATGTCTTCCCAAACAGACAGTAAGCCCCATGATAAGGGGGGGATTGTTTCTGTTTTGTTTACCTCCAGAGCCTGGCTCAGTTTCTGACCCATTTTAGGTGCTCAATATTTAATGAATGAATAAATAAACTGTTTTATCAAAGATAAAATGTGACACCCAGAAACCCCCTCTCCCCAAACCCCAAAGAAGAATGCTTGCACATGTGCATAAACTGATGCATTAAATATAACTGCTCAGCATGTTTTCCATGACCATAGCAACAACAAAAAGAAAAAGAACTCTAAATGTCCATCAACAAGAAAGTGGATTCACACAATGGAATCTGATGGAAAAATTAAAATAAATAAATTGGAGCAATGTAGATAAAAAAAAAAGTTATGTGAAAAAAAGCAAACTACAGAACAAAAGCTTATAGAATAACACTCATGTCATCTTAAAATATGCAAACAACCCTATATATAGTTGTGTCAAAGTACATATAGGACAAAAACATCAAGTTTAAGATTTTGGTTATCTTTGGAGAGAGAAAGAGAACAGGATTAAGAAGGATACACATGGGGCTTCAAATTTATCTGTAATGTTCTGCTTCTAAGACTGAATGGTGGTTATATTGGTCACACACCACACACACACACGCTTTTGTATGCTTGGAGTATCTACATATATAAAAGCCTAAGCAACCAAACTGAACAACTGGTCGACCAGTCGCTATGAGGTGTACTGATCACCAGGGGCAGACGCTCAACACAGGAGCTGTCCCCTGGTGGTCAGTGCACTCCCACAGCCAACCTCACACAGCCCCTCCCCCCAGCCAGCCAACCTCCTGCAGCCCCTTTTCCCCCACCCCCCATGGCCAGCCGGCCCGATGGCCTCAATCGGGGTGGCCAACCTCCTGCGGCCCTGATCGCCAACCAGGCTGAGGGACCTCACCCATGCACAAATTCGTGCACCAGGACTCTAGTCCTATATAATAAAAGCCTACTATGCTAAGTGTCCAGTCATCCAGTTGGCCGTTCAACCAAAGTATAATATGCTAATGATATGCTAAGGCCACTCAACCACTCACTAATGACGTGCACTGACCCCCAGGGGGCAGATAGTCAACCAGTCAACCAGTTGCTACAATGTACACTGTCCACCGGGGGGCAGATGCTCCGACTGGTAGGTTAGCTTGCTGCTGGGGTCCAGCCCATCAGGACTGAGCAAGATGGGCCAGACATGCCCTCCTGCTGTCCCTCCCCAGCTGTCCAACCTCCCGCGTCTCTCCCCGGCCCCAATCATGCACCAGTGGGGTCCCTCGGCCTGGCCTGCACCCTCTCACAATCTGGGACCCCTTGGGGGATGTCAGAGAGCTGGTTTCAGCCCGATCCCACAGGCCAAGCCAAGGGACCCCAGTGGTGCATGAATTCGTGCACCGGGCCTCTAGTTTCATAAGAAAAGAAAACAAGGAAGGGAGAAACTGTCACAGATAAGAGAAACTTTATGGAGATGTGATGACTAAGTATGTGTCATATGTCATCTGGGTGGGAACAGAAAAGGGACATCAGGTTAAAAACAAGGATCTAGGGGGAAATATAGACTTCAGTTAATATATTAATATTGGCTCATCAGTTGTAACAAATGCTCTAGTCTAATATAAAATGTTAATAATAGGGGAAACTGGATGTAGGGTATATGGAAATTCTCTAAACTCTTTTCATAATCTATATATATAAAATCCTAAGCAACCATTAGGGTGGAACGACCGGAACGACTGGTCACTATGACGCACACTGAGCAGGCAGATAGGCGAGCAGTTAGGAGCAATCAGGCAGGCAGGCAGGCGAGCGATTAGGAGCGAGCAGGCAGGTGAGTGGTTAGGAGTGGTCCCGGAATGTGAGAAGGATGTCTGACGGCCAGATATCCAACTGGCGGCAGCAGTCAGACATCCTAAACCAGCAGTCAGACATCCCCTGAGGGGTCCTGGATTGCAAGAGGGTCTGGCTGAGGGACTCCAACCCCCTGCGGGTGCACGAATTTCATGCACTGGGCCTCTAGTTTTTCTATAAATCCAAAACCATTCTAATAGGTCTATTTTAAAAAGTAAACAACATAAAAACATTCTTCCAGGGGACCTTTCTTATAGCAATCTTTCATAAAAGGTATAAGCTGCAACTAACTACCAGGCTTAGCAAAGCCCTTTTTATAGGAAGCTAATAAGATCCGAGTGTGTTGGTTTTTGATGATCTTACTTACAGAAAAGAATTTAGAGAACAGTCAGTTAATGCAACCCCTGGATTGCTGTATTTCCCTCAAATACCAGATGGCTCCAGTTTGCCTTCTGTAAGAGCTGCAGAGCAGTCCAATGTGGTCTTGTTCCCATGAAGTGAGGACATCTGAGAACATGGGCCTACGGCAAACCACTAATTAACTGGCTTGGCTTCCTTCCACTCCCCACTTCTCTCCTTGCAGCTTCTCTGTCCTGCTCGCTTGGGCCATGTTTATAGCCAAGTGCAGCCAAACTATTTACATCCTCTTTAAAGTAAAACAGAGTAAAAAAGATTCTGCAACAGATATGAGTGTACCACATGGATTCCAATATGTTTAAAAGGGATTGCATTCCCGAAGCCGACCTCCATGAAGATGAAAGTCACAGAAATGTAGAGCCAGAAAGAAGCATGTGGAGCCCAGCTCCTGCGGCCTCCTTCCTTCCTTAAGGACAAGTTCAGCAGGGTCTGGGGAGGTGAAGTCATCTGGTCAAGGTCCCCTCACTCCACAGTGCTCCTCAAAATCTAATGGTACCTAATGGCCTCCTGGTGTGAACAAAGGGAAAATGTGACCTCATCAGTGACCAGAGCTCCTCTTAGGGAGGGAAAACCTAAGCCTCGCTGCTGATAGCAAAGGGTCTGAGCTAGGGGGCAGCCAGTCCACCAGGGGGAATGGCCCAAAGGCTGTGCTTGACAGCAGGCAAGGGAGAGGGAGCCCAAGTCATGGTAAGGGTAGAGTGAGTCCCTGGGGAAGTGGCCAGTGGAAAGTCCCCTCCTTGGGGCAGGGGGGCTGGAGGGCCTGTTAAAACTGGCATTGCTGGTCCCGCCCTCCCTCCCCTGTCTTTAGAGAAGTCTGCCACACTCCCAAATGCTCGGTAAGAGGAGTCTGTTTAGTGAAAATTACTGAAGTAGGACTTCTGGGCTCAGAGACCGAGAGAGAGAGAGAAAGAGAGAGAGAGAGAGAGAGAGAGAGAGAGAGAGAGAGAGAGAGAGAGAGAGAGAAAGGCCCCTGGAAATGGGAGGTACTGGGAAGAGAGAGGACTTTCACAGAGTGTGGCAGTGGATGCATAAGCCAGTCCTATGAAGATTTCAAGGGCAGTGATAAAAATACCCCCGCAAAGTCAGGTGGGGTCTGGCTAATGCTCCATTCCACCAAGTTCACTAGTCTGGAGGTCTCCAAAAAGAGAACTTTTCCATTCAACCTTCCTAGGAAGAGCTGCTTTTTCAACTGGCCCATGTGTGGATTTGGTCATTTAAAGAGAGCTGCCTGTAAAAAAAATATGTAACTTTGCCAACAAAGACCCACAGTATAAAGGGAGTATGAAGGCACCAAAAGAAAAGGGATTCCAGGATTGAAGCCTTTTCAAGCTTGTGTGTGTGTGTGTGTGTGTGTGTGTGTGTGTGTGTAGTGAGAAAAAAGAGGGCTCCCAGCAGACAGAGCCTGGAAGCAGTGAGAGGAAGAGGAGCCTGAAGGGGTCCACCAGGTCATCAGGAAGAGTCAGGAGGCAGTGGTAGTCGCTTCACACTGCTTCTCCAGGGGACTTTTCAACAATGTCAAAAGTCCAAAAAGAACATAAGATGAAGTTCCAAAAGTGTCTATTGGATTTTGCCAGCAGGAGCTCATTGATGACCCTGCCAAACCAGTGTTCACTGGCCAAGCACAGTTGTACAAGCTGTTGACAGAACAAGAACCCCAGCACGCACTGTGCTCATGGAGCCATCCCTTCAAGGCAGGCATGCATGGTTCCTAATTGGGACAAAGGGTGCCAAACATGCTGAAGAAACTGGAGGTCTCGGGGAGTGAAAGGGCAAAGCCCTGGTACAGTGAGCTAAGCTCAGTCCTCCTACCAAGCAACTCTGCACTGGCAGAAAGAAGAATTTTCACTGTGAAGGGAAGAGATGCATCAGAGAAAGGTGAGGAGAGCAAATGTAAAGAGAGGAAAGAGAGAAGGAACTGTGGTAAGATACAGGTCCTGACTTCTATTACTAATAAATCCCAGTGGTTTATTCTGCTAATTCTTATGTTTGTAGAGTTCCACAACAGTTTTCAAAGTTGTTTCACGTTGTGTTTGATTCTTAACATACCTTGGAAGATAGGTGATGCAGCATTCTAAGCCCCCTTCTAAACACGAGGAAACGAATGTGCAAAGAGTTTAATCTTAGGAGATGGAGCCGGAGAATGTGTATCATAATGGAATGAGGATGGATCTTGCCTACAGAAATCTGGTGTTGACCCCCTCGGCCTCCGGCTGGCCGTCTGAGCCGCCCTCCCTGTGTGCCCCCAGAGCCCCGCCGTGCGGTGGATGTGTGTGTGCCCGCGGAGCCTCTGAGCGCGCCGGTGGGCAAGACGGCCGAGCTGACCTGCACCTACAGCACATCCGTGACGGACAGCTTCGCCCTGGAGTGGAGCTTTGTGCAGCCCGGGAAGCCCATCTCTGCATCGGCGCCCATCCTGTACTCCACCAATCCCAGCTGTATCCCACAGGTTCTAAGGCAAAGCGGGCCAGCCTGAGTCAGAACCCCCCCACAGGAGGAGTGGCCACCCTGATCCTGGCGGATGTCCAGCCCTCAGACACGGGAACCTACCTCTGCCATGTTAACAACCCGCCAGATTTCTACACCAATGGCTTGGGGCTAGTCAACCTTACTGTGCTGGTGCCCCCCAGGGACCCCGTGTGCAGCCAGACCGGTCACAGGTCTGTGGGAGGCTCTGCTGCCCTGAGGTGCAGTTCCTCTGAAGGGGCTCCCAGGCCCGTGTACAACTGGGTCCGCCTTGGATCTTCTCCTACACCTCCTCCTGGCAGCATGCCGCAAGATGAGGTGTCCGGTCAGCTCATTCTCACCAATCTCTCCCGGGCCTCCTCGGGCACCTACCGCTGTGTGGCCACCAACCAGACGGGCAGTGCCTCCTGCGAACTGACCTTGTCTGTGACTGACCCTTCCAAAGAAGGCCAAATGGCCGGGACGGTGATCGGAGTGCTCCTGGGCGTGCTGATCCTGTCTGTCGCTGTATTCTGCCTCATGATATTCCAGAAAGAGAGGAGGAAGAGGCCTAAGGAGACTTACGGGGTTAGTGACCTTCGAGAGGACGCCACCGCTCCTGGGATTTCTGAGCAAACCTCTGGGATGACCGATCCTAGCAATGGGCTCCTGGAGAAGCCCCCCTCTGCCGCCTCTGTGAAGACCACCAAGTCCAAGCTCCCTGTGGTCGTCTGACTTCCCCGCCCATCACCGAGGGGGAGCACCCACAATTAAAGCCTCCGGGTACCAAAAAAAAAAAGAAAGAAATCTGGTGTCCATCCTAGCACTGTCACCCGGGAGTAGGTTGCATCACAACACTGAGTCTCTGTTTGTACAATTGTTAATACAGTATCTGCCTTAGACAGACGCGGGGATGAACCAGGTTGAGACATACTCCTAGAAGAGAGCCAAGCACACAGTCAACATCCATAAACTCTTCTCTTCTTCTCTGCCCCTCTCTACCTGGAACTCGTATTCAGGTTCTCTGATTCCCTGTGGGTAGCTATAAACTAGATGGCTACTAGGATCGTTTGCACATTCACTCATTTTCAAATCTGTGTCCACTATGGTTTAATGAGAATCCCAGGGCATTACTTAGTAGCAATTAAGTTCCTTAAAGAATTTTTATTGCTAATAAAATGTGATGTGTTATACTTGCTTAACATCTTCCACATGCCTCATAAACACACCAGTTAAGTTGAAAGCTATTTCCCGTCTCCCTTCCTCTCATCCCACTTGGGAACTGACGTCTCCGTGTGCGGATGGGAATTGGTGCAAGGGAGAGAGGAAGGATTGTCCCATGGAAACCTCTGGCGCTCCTCCCTTCTCCCCCACCCCCCCCAAGCTGAACTGTGAGCTGCTGACAAACAGGAAGTTCAGCCCTGGCCAGAGAAGGAGGCTGGGACAGGGATGAGAAGCCTCCTGCTCCTTCTGCTTTCGGCCACGGAGTTATCCTCAAAGGAAGAGAAGAGCATTAGCATATGGAAAATACACAAAACAATATAATTATCGGGTTATAGTAAATATTTTCCCCACTACACCATTTCCATCAAAAGAGCAGGCAACAGGGCCAGGCAGGTCGCTTTAAAAATTCAATAGTGAATTCTCAGCTAAGAAAAAACATGTTGGTTAGAGCAGATAATATTCTATCACTAACAGGGAAGACATAACGTAGACTAATTAACCCAGTTCTGATCATCAGGAAATGAATACACAATGTGTAGGAATAGAAACTCTTGATCCTGTGTGATGTTGGCCTGATTGTTTTGACAATATTTATTTAAATATACACGATTGGGTCACAGCCCTTCCAGCTGTGTGCACTTATTGTCCATCCTCTGTCATATGATTGCAGAAGACGGGGAAGGTTTCCCCCACGCTCCGTGGAAACGATCTAATTTGATTATGAAAGTGATAGATACACATAGCAGTGAGTGAGTTTCAGTCCTCAGACCTGCTTTCACTCACTTCCTGAACACTTTCCATGCGCCAGGCACTGCTCTGGGCACCAGGAGGTCAGAGGTGAACCAATTAAGATTCCTATTCTCCTCGTGGAAATTAATTCTTAACGGGGGCAGTCATAAACATGCGTGTGACCAGAATAATTTCTGACAGTGGGAAATGCAGTGAAGATAACAGAAAGGTGCAATGAGATAGTGTCTCTCGAGATGGGGCTCCCTTACGTAGGCCCTTCTGGGAGCAATGAGAATATGACAGTTTTGCAAAGATCTGGAGCCGGAACATTCCAGGCGGAGGAACAGCATGTGCAAAGGCCTTGAGGAGGAAATGAGCTCAGGGTGATAAGAACATAATGGACAAGGAGAAAGGGCCACCAGATGAGGTGTGGGACACAAGTGAGCCCACTAGTCCTGATAAAAATGCGGATGTTATTCCAAGGGCAATGGGACACCACTGGAGAGGGTTTGAGTGAGAGAATAATCAGGTCTAACGTAAGCCTTCAGAAGATCGCTCTAGCAGAGGAGACAGAAATGGGCTGGGAAGGCATGGGGTGGGGGCCTGAGGGGAGCAGGGAAACCTCACAGTTGTCCAGACTAAAAATGACGGTGACTTAATGTCAATAACTGTAAGTGAGATGGTTTCCTTCCCCTTCGTACTACAAGCATTTCAGTGAATCATTTCAAATGAAGTCCCACTTCTGTTCTGCCAAAGAGAGCAGACACCTTAATAGAAATGCGGTGAATGTTGAGCAGAGATAACCTCTCAGCCAGCAGAGGAGCAGCCTGCAAAATCAAGGAGCCGGACTCTCAGAAGCACATTTACGTGAAAATGGGAAACAGGAGTGCCTCGCAGCCAGCAGTTTCCTTCTCGACACAGATGAATGGCTCCCACACTTATTGCTAATGAACAAAGTGTGCCCCGAAGATCATGGACGAGCAAAGCGTACCATTTAGTCAAAACCCTGCACTGGAGGGTTTGACAACTCAGGGTTCAAGATGTTGGCAACACACAGGGGTGGGCAACGGCCTCTGTTTTAAAAAATTAAGTTTTACCTTAAATGCAGAGATAGAGCTGGTTCAAAAGACTCTGGTGCCTACACTCTCCGGGTGCCTACCTAGTGGATTGCCCATTCGCACTCAGCTCGCCCCACGGTGCCAAGATTTCTCTTTATTTCTGCCAAACAGGTTAGAAGCCTGTTTACTCTGACAAAAACTCTCTCCTTGACCAAACCTGGGTGGGGCTCCTCTGAGTCTTCTTCTGGACCAGGCCTTCCCCTTGGGTTCTATCCTTGGCCTGCCTATTCCAGTTTTAATAAGACTCCTGCTGAGACGGTTTATCGAAAATCCCTTATGCTTGGTATCTGATCGCCCTCAAATCTCTGATCAAGTTTCTCATCTCCCACCTTCCATGTCTTATCTCCTTGGCCTGTCTTCAGCAAGAATTTTGTTGAATTGGTCTAACCCCAATCCTCCTTACCCTTCATAATGTTTCCCCTTCATAGTTTTCCATCCACTGCCCCGCACCCTGCTCCTTGGCTATACATCCCTACTTGTCTTTGCTGGATTCAGAATTGGACCCCAAATCTCTCCCCTATTGCAAAACCCCACTCTAGGAGCCTCTTTTAATCAAGTCACCCTTAGCATCTTTAACTAACAAGTATCTGAATAATTTTTTTCTTTAGTAGCTCCCTGAGGATGGTGATTCTAGGCACAAGAAGAGGGAACAGCAGAAACTTAAAAAATCCCAAATTTGGAATGGGTGAGCTCATCCATGTGACTTATTTCAAAAGATCTTGGATGATCAGAATTGATTGATCATAATGAGGAGAAACTATGATCATTGGCCCAAATGTGAGCCTTTTTTAAAAAATGTATTTTTAGTGATATAATGAAGAGCCATGAATGAAATACCCCCAAATTAGACCATTACCAATATTTACTTACGTGCTCATCCCAACCCCTGCCCTAACCACTATCTTGGATTTTATGTTTGTTTCCTTCTTAAAAAGACGGGGATGGGGAGGAGGGAATTGTTGAAGTTTGCATGTTCTGAGTTTCATTAAAAAATGTACCATACACATTGGGTTTTGCTGGAACATCCTTTTTCACTCCCTGTCATTACTAAAATTTATCCACATTGAGTGTATCTATGTTTTATTCATGTTTCACTACATAATAGTTCATTGTGTTCCCTAATTTTTTTAAAAAAAATGTTTCATCTTATCTGATGAAGGAGACAAAAATACTCAGCGCAAAAAATTCCAAGTCTTCCTAATTCAGTATTTTATAATTGTGGTCCTAAGAACACAGAGCAGCAATAAATACTTCAAGGGAAATGGGGTTTAGGTATTTAGAGGTCAAGACAATTAACTGTTTGGGGGCCTTGTTCATTAGCTATAAATACCCTTTCAGATACTATTTAGCTGGTTAGAAACTGAATCAATAGGAAAGCTTTTATTTTTAACTTCCAATTAGAAATCTTATATTTTTAACTTCCAATTAGAAATCTCATCTCCCACCTTCAATGTCTTATCTCCTTGGTCTGTCTTCAGCAAGAATTTTGTTGAACTGATCTAACCCAAATCCTCCTTACCCTTCAAAATTCCATGCTTTTAAGAACCAGTTCACAAGATATTTTTCTGTCATTTAATGTCCCACCCCAGCCATGTCAGGGCAAGCCTGGAACAAACCCATCCACCTCCCTGTCAGCGCTGTGGGTGTGGATATTTTGAAGGGAGAAGTAAACATGCTCTGATAAAGTGTAAGGTGGACCTGTCACCCTTTTAAAAAAAATACATATTTTTTATTGATTTCAGACAGGAGAGGACAGGGGGAGAGAGATAGAAACATCAATGATGAGAAAGAATCGTTGATTGGCTGCCTCCTACACACCCCACACTGGGGATCAAGCCCACAACCTGGGCATGTGCCCTGGCGGAGAATTGAACTGTAACCTCCTGGTTCATAGGTTGATGCTCAACCACTGAGCTATGCTGGCTGAATGACTTCTTACCCTTTGAGAGAGCTTGAAGGGACCTGGAGAGTATTATGTTAAGCAAAATAAGCCAGAGAAAGACAAATATCACATGATCTCACTTATATGTGGAATCTAAAGAACAAAATAGATTCAGAGACATTGAAGCGAAACAGACTGATGATTCTCAGAGGGAAGGCGAGGGGGGTGTGTTAGAGGGGGAGAGGGGAAGAGATTAACCAAAGAACTTATGCATATGCATATGTGCATAACCCATGGTCACAGACAACAGTGCTGTGAAGGCCTGGGGAGGGGATGGGAGTGGGGAAGAGGGTGTCAAGGGGGAGCATCTGTAATACTTTCAATGATAAAGATAAATTTTTTAAAATGTGTAAGGTGGAAACAGAAGCTGCAGGAGCAACACAGAAAGAGAGAAAGCCTTTACAGAAAGTGAAATACTGCTGAGAACACTGAAAGGTGTCCAGTCTTGAAGTGGAGTATCTGTACCACGTCTTCAGGAGTCGGGTGTGAATGTGAAGAGAAGAGCCCCCAGCAGTCAGGCTGTCAGACACTGAAAAGAACAGAGGTCTGATGTGATGTAGAAAAGCTCTGATGCCTTTAGACCAAGGGAAGGCACGGATGTCCCCCAGCAAATGCCTGGAGAGCCGGACCCCGGGGAAACTGGCTTTCTCTCCCCTGGCATCTCATCAGGTGGGGGCTGGAGGCACACACGGGTCAGCCCTGCTGCTCTTCTGGATGTGCACACAACTTAACTTGGGTCTTTCCTAGGACAGTAACCATTCAGTGAATTTCATTCCTTAGGTTTTTAAAAAATGACTTTAGTATGTCTCTACAGGAAAAGAGGGGAAATAAACTCCACGGCCTTGGCATTACAAGCAAGAAGAGAAGGGCAATCACACAAACAGGAGCGAGCCCACGGAAGGCAAATTTCCTCATTTACTGTGAGGTGAAGCAAAGATCACATGCTGTGAGTCAGGACATTTCTTCCTCACGAGGGTCCTCTTAATGCTTCTGATGCTGGTTCCCAACCCATTAAGCACAGCCCTGATTTTTGCAGGTTTGTAAATGACCTCCATTTCATTTATGTTTCACTACTAATGGGCCAGGAAAACCACTGGGCAGGGACCCCGTCTCCTATGTGCTGGGCCCAGGTGCTCCAAATTGTGTGGAGCAGACAGCCCTGGGTTGGAGTCTCTGCTTTGCCAATTCATACCAAGAGACGGTGGGCGTGTTACTGCACCTCTTTCCTCACACATGAGTTAAGGCGGTAATAATGATCCAATGTGATTAACATAAGATAGTTCAGGAGCTGTCCTGCAGAAGGCACTCAATGATGTTAATCCCTTCCCCTTTTACATTCTTGATTCCCTGCCCTTATTCTTTACTGTTGCAAAGATCATTCCTTCCAGTCATTCTACACATACATTCTGTGAGGAAGAAGGTTATTCCAAATAAGGCACATTAAAGGTAACTAGCACACATCCATGCTGGCAGTGAAGGTGATGTTGCCCAAGATGGTAGATTTCCCCTCAAAACAAACCAGGGGTGTGGCCAGGGGATTTGAGATTAAACATCGTGTACACACACGTGACCCTTCCGGAAAGGCTTTCCACCTTGTCCAAGTGTTAACAATTTTCCAGCTTGCTTTATTATCTGAGAACACCATGGACTTCAAGAAAATAATACTGTACTATTCACACTACTATACACTGAGCTGGAAAAAATGAACTCTGTTCTCTTCATATATACATATATATATATATACACACACACACACACACATTTGTGTGTGTGTGTGTGTGTGTGTGTGTGCAGGTTTCAGTAGGAAAAAAAATCAATAAGTGAGCTTTGACCAGATATATGCAGGCTTAAGACATTTCACCTGATGCACTTCCCATTGATTGCTAAAAAACAATGAAAGCATGAACACAAGCTCACTGTAGCTACCATAAAAAAATCACGCATTATCATGAATTGAGAGAGAGAGATATATTGTATCTGAGGCAAGGGGAATTACACACCCTGTGCAATTACTATAATTCAATTTATTTTACAGATGAGTTACCCAAAGCTGGAAACAGTCAACTTCTCAAAGTTGAGAGGTCAAGCTAGGATTTGCAGAAGGCCCTTAACTGCTTAATCCAGGAGGTTCTAGTATATTCCTAATTCCAAACCCACTGTGTTTTTAGGAGAAAAATTGCAAAGGCCTGTGCAATGTGGAATTTCATCACAGGACTACTGCCATTTCTGGCAAGGAGAATTCCTGGTAGTTCTCAACCCCGATGCTTAGAGGTACAAGTACTAGGAAACTTCTCTGTTTAGAAGTCTGAATGATCTCCCTGTCTGTCTTCCCCTCTGCTCCAGTCCCCAAGTACAGGACTGGTGGACGATTCTGTCTAATTCAGGACATTTTCCCATGTGACAAGTCTGGCCCTTTAGTCAAACAACACACAGGCTCTCGGATATTTTTAATAAGTACCTCTTGAATTCATTAAAAATATCTTTAGCAGACAGTTTGACAAACAAGATGACTGGGAATGAATTCGAGAATAGCATGGAATTTAATATGGCCAGTTAATTTTTAGTAATCGTCAAAGCCACAGTTCTAAGCCGCCCTTTCAGGAGGGTTCAGGAGAGCAGCTTCGTCAGGGGATCGCAGTTGTAGTGGGCTCTCTTAGTGGGCGCTACCACAGCCACACACCCTCTTAAGCTCTGTGCTTTAGTGGAACAAAGCCCTCTCCTCCACTCTGAAGGGCAAAACTGATTTGTCTGTCAGGGATTCTCAACCTTGGGACCATTAACACTTGGGGTTGGATAACTCTTTGCTGTGGGGGGCTGACCCATGCATCGTAGGATGTTTAGCAGCATCCTCGGTCTCCATCCACTAGATGCCAATACTGGACCCCAACTGCAACAACTGAAGTTGTCTCCAGACACGGTCACGTGTCCCCTGGCAATGATGTAATCTCTGGTTGGGAACCACTGGTCTATGGCAGTCATGGAAATTCTATTATTTCTTACCACTGAATGGCTTAAGCATGTGAGTGAATTCTGGCTATGGAGACCCCACAGGAAAAATTTTTCTCTTAAACACAACATGAGAAGCAAATGGCATTTCTCATTCTTCAGGACACTTATGTCTGGAGGTGCGTGCCCAGGTGTGAGTACACCTGGAATTGCTGTACCCACACTGTGACCATATGAGGGCTGGCCGGAGGTGAAAGCTGAGCAGCCCTTGTTATTGTATGGGGACCCATTTCTTTACACGTGAAGCCAGATTTCCCCTCAAAACAAACCAGGGGTGTGGCCAGGGGATTTGAGATTAAACGTCATGTACACACACCCGTGATCAGGGTGTTGAGGCAGGGTGTTAGCACACATCCATGCTGACAGTTAGGATGATGCTGCCCAAGATGGTAGAAATGTCCTGTCACACAGCATTTGATCTTTGCTTCACCTGCCAGCCAAAGCAACCTGATGCAATACTCCCACTGCATGGTGCATTACAAATATTTAGAAAACATATTCACATCCGGGATGCGAGGTCCATAACATTAAAAGATGCTTATTTCCCCCCCAAGACTTCTTTCTGCTGCTCCTGTCATTCCTCATATTTCAGTATCCTCTAATTCACAACTAAGTGCCATTAAGAAATGATTAAATGGCTATTATAACTCTAGTCTTCTAGGTAATACTTTAAAATATATTACACTTTTAAGAAATATTTAAAACAAATATGACAAAAGGTTAACAGTTAACTCTTGCTTGGGATAAATGAGCACTTACTGAATTATTTTATTTCCTTCCAGGTCATTGTGTGTGTGTGTTTTAAGGTAAACAAATATAAGAAAAAAAGTGGGTGTGGTAATAGTTTTTTGAAGTAGAGAAAGCTTCACTGATTTTAAAACTTCAGTTTTTAGATTGAAAAGATTTATTGAGTTGAAGACAGACTTACATTTTTAGAACAAAGAGGCTCAGAAATCCTGTAAGGCTAAATAAAAAGGTCATCTGGATATATTCTAGGCAGATTTCTCCAAGGAGAAAGAGGAAAATTCTGCAATCGTCCATGAAGACAGAGCAAGTAACTTTAAAAGGAAAAATGATTCATCTAACATCAAACTTTTCATCTGTAACACTGGATGACAGACAGCAATGAAACAGTGTTTACACACTAGTGAAGGAAAAGAACTGAAATTCCAGACTATACATATTTGAGGGGATAAAAAAATATATTTTTGGAAACAAACTCAAGAAAGTGTACTAATACTGGGCTCTAAGAAAGCATCCCAATCAAATAAAATTTAAACAAAAGCAAACCAAGACCTCAAGAGGAAGTTAAAAGAGCGTACAAATTAGTACTGAGCAGTACTTTTTATGAAAATACGTTAAATATATGATAATGTAGTTAAATCAAAATAGATAATATAAATGTAACTAGTGATGCATTTAAAAAGCTTTGATTCGCTAAACAATGGAAGCATGCCACACAAAAATGAAAACATTGCTAGTACCTCAAAACTAAAGTTCTACATTCATTCAATTGGCCCCAGAATTTTCAAGGAAGAAATGGAGGGCAGGGAGAATGAGGACACAAAGGCCTTCTAAATGCCCTATCTCAATTCTGGGATAGTGAATGGGTTTGTAACCAGACAATCAATGGGTCTGTGCTACTTGTCACTACTTGAGCCGGTTAAGCAGAGACAGGGTTGAATAATATATGAACATTTATTCCAATACTGCTGGCAGTGTGGGAGAGCAGAGGTCATCCACAAAAACCTGCTCTGCCCCTCCCCATAAGCCAGCTGCTTATATTAGGAAGAAGGACAAAGATTACATGGGGAAGTGGGCAAAAGGGTCTGCCAAATGGGCAGTTAACAGGTAATGCAGGCTGGAGATTTGCAAAGGCCTGTGGGTATGCCAAGCCTGGGGGTTCTTCAAAGGGCTGGTGGCTCTGGTTTCTGCCACAAGGTTGTTAGTCTTTCCGTGATAACAGGCAGCTCCCAGCTGGGGAGGATCGGCCACATTTCCAGGTGAGCTCCCAGGTCCCACATGCAACTCCCAGCCAGGTTAGAATGTGCCTTCTTTAATCAGAACAAAACAATCACAGTTAACAGAGCATGATTAATATTTCTTACAATTATAGCTGGTCCCCAAAATTATATTTCTTCCCCTATCTTTTCCCCACTGCTTTTTTTTATCATCTTACATCTATGAGATTAGTTTTAGATGAAAAATCTCATCCTGCTCAACTGCATTTGCTTCTGCCTTAAAAGCAGTTCTCGGGGATAGAATACAGCATATACAGGATCTAAAAAGAGGAAGACATTGAATACAGCAGCAAGCAATTAGACTACAAAAAAAAAAATGAACAGGACAAAAGTTTTAAAGAATTCCCACCACTCAGACAGGTTAGGTAGCCATGAAGTTAAGTTGGATAAATCAAAATAAAAAAATAACCCTTCTCCTGTTTTACCTTGGTTTCCCTAATTTGTTGAATGTTACTTTCTATCAACTGAGGATTGTCAGAAAGATTAAAACAGCACATTCCCTTAAATTCCTCACAACCATGGTAGGCCACAATAGCAAATAACGTAGAACTGCCTGCCTGACCTGGCTCAGCTCTTGGTGTATCCCATGCATAGCTCTGGAAGTGGCATTCAGGGCTTTTTCCATGCCACAAGCCAGCTGGGCCACTTCTATACGAAGGGAGCTACCAATACCAGCATAATAAAAATGGTTAAAGCAGTACAGTCAGCAGGGCTCCACAGGTGCCCTTCAAAACATGCATCTCCATACCTCATTCCTCATCAGACAATTTAATGGGGAAACAGCATATGATTTACAAATTCAACTCCCGTTGATGAGTGTCTTACTATGCATTTGAAAGAGAAACAAAAACTTAAAACCAAGAACACAAAACACTTAGACCCCCTTGCATATGACATAGGATGGAAACAACTGAGGAGAGAGAATGAAAAACTGTGAAAACCAGCATCTACCACATAGATCCTTGGAAAGGCAGTCTCTACACCAGTACAACTTCAAAAAAATATATACTTTATCGTAATGATGATTTCCTCTGAAATTCTGAATATTGTCATCAATAATGGCATATGCTCATTTATTAAAAAGGCACTAATGTCTAGTTTAAGGAAATGTTCCCTGTTGTACACTTTTCTCATTGTTACAGTGGGGAGCACTTTCTCTTACCTATAAGCTGCCAGTCATTCATCTGCAAACATCTTGACTTAATTTCTGCAGTCTTTTGGAAACAAACATCTTAAATGACCCCAGCAGATATGGCCTAAATTTAGAGGGTGATTAGAACTAACTTTTAAATAAAATTATGGAACAAAAAAATGAAACAAAACCAACCAAACACCAGAGTTAAATTGTTACCATGAAAAACTTAACTGGATTTAAACCCTTAGCTCCCCCTGCAAATGCTTTTGAGATAGAACATATCCAACAATAGTAACAATTTTTATCAGTTGAATATTTAAAATAGCAACAATAAATGTTTATTTTGTCCCAGCCACTACTCTAAGCATTTTACATATATTTTTACTCGTTTTATCCTCACAACAATGCTTTGAGATTTAGATGCTATTATCATCATCATCCTCACTTTACAAGTGAAGAAACTTAGCCACATTAAGAAACTTGCTTAAGGTTACACATCTAATGAGTGGCAGAGTCAGGATTTGAACCCAGTTAGTCTGAATAATGCACCTAAATAATTAACTATTACCAAGTAATCCTCAACCATGTCCACACATTAGAAGCACAGGGTCCAGGCCACACCCAGACTAGATACATCATGGTTTCTGGGGGTGATTTCCAAGCAGTAGTATTTATAAAGCTCCCCAAGTGGGTCCAATGTACAGCCAAATTGAGAACCACAGAACGATGCTCTATTGCTCTAATGATTGCAAGGCCAATCTTAACTCTGAGGTGATCCACTTAATATATTTTGATATGAAAATTAACATCCATTTGAAACTAAGTTAATTTATAAAACATTAATTTGCTAATTGAATGGAAGACTGGTGATTACCTGAAAGAACTGTAAACTACTGCTTTCTCAGAACACAGCTTCTGTCTCCAAATTTAAAACACATCGAGCTTTCAATACCTACATTTATTTCATCCCCTCAAAAGGGGGGAAGGATAGATTAAAGGAGTAGATGTGTGAATATGGTCACATGGGTACATTAGCACTAAAAGTAACTAATAATATTGCCCATTACCCTAATACTATTCTCTCTCTAAATGTTTCTTACATTTACCTGCTCTTTATGTATGTATCTATATATGTATTTACATAGATACATATAGTAGTATCACATATACATAAATACACATATACATAGATACATATAGTATCATATATGTATACTAGAGGCCCGGTGCACAGATTCGTGCACTGCTGGGGGGGTCACTCGGCCTGGCCTGCACCCTCTCACAACCTGGGACCCCTCGGGGGATGTCAGACTGCTAGTTTCAGCCCGATCCCCACAGGCCAGGCCGAGGGACGCCACAGGTTTACGAATCCATGCACTGGGCCTCTAGTATGCATATAAGATCTTTGGTTAATCTCTTCCTGCCCTCCCCTCTCCCCACTTCCCTCTGAGGTTCATCAGTCTGTTCCATGTTTCCATGCCTGGGTGTTGAGCATCTGTCCCCTGGTGGTCAGTGCACATCATAGCTACAGGCCAAATGGTCAGACAGTCATTCGAGGAATGATTGCATAAAGAACAGGTGGCACATATAAAAAATGTAATACTACTCAGCCATAAAAATGATGAAATATTGCCATTTGCAAAACATGGATGGATCTTGAGAACATGATGTAACATGAAATAAATCAGATGGAAAAGGACAGGCACCATAAGATTTCACTCATATGTGGGATACAAATATCGTTTTAAAGGATGGTTGAGTTAAACAATGAAGGCATCTCCTCCTAATTTTACCAAATTAAACAATACTTGTATTAAGACTTAAGATATTTTATACCATCAGTTTACCCACAAACATATGTTACTGTAGGAATCCATTTAAAAGTATTTTAAGAAATAGTTGTAATAGGGATAAAGTTGTTGCCAACGGGATAAAGCCCCAGCAGATCCACAAATCTTGACCTGTGAACTGTTTTGTAAAAATCAGTAATGGAGGGAAAAATTAATTCTACCTCACCCCCCACCAAAATATATTAAAATAAATAGGCAAGTTGGAAGTCAAAATAAAATCAATGCTAGATGCTGAGAGGACATTTTTAAAGTGTGCCAGCTGGACATTTAATAAAAGTGGTTATTATCATATTTCAGTTTTAATTCAGAAGACTCTCCTTCTGGGCAACATATGTTGATCATTGGCAAAATTTCTCCTAAAAACACACTGTACGTGAGAATATTTACAGGATATTTTTTAATATATTGAAATAAATCTGATTATTATAATAGTGCCAGTTAGTAATACCCTAGATACTGTAAAAAATAACAAGATTCATCTGTGATATCAAATGTATTTACATATATAATATACTTTAAAACTGCCATATCTTTGATGACATTTTTATATTTCCAAAGCAAGTTTTTTTTTTTTAATTCACTGATTCATGAGATAAAGACACATGACAAATCTTCAGGAGAGAGATTTCTCTCTGTGCTATTTAACAACCAGATAGATGACATGGATCTAATGATTTCTCATTTGTGACACACCAAAGCCTCTTTTGTTGTGCCAACCAAGACCTTATCTTCAATTTTATCTCTATACCTGAGGCTTGGTGGGCCCATGAAATGACATCCCTGCCATTCTAGCCTGTCAGTCAAACTGCAACAAAGCAGTGGAACTCAGTGGGATCTAACAATCACTGAGAATTCAGTGCTGCTTCCTTACTCATCTCCTTTTATGGATGAAGACAAAGAAATTGTTGCCGAATTTTGATGACCTGCCCAAGAGTATCAGCGTGACTATCCTGGCACAAAATGAGTTGAATTTGTATTTGAAAAATACATTTTTCCCCAGCCATGCGGCACAAGTGATTTTTTTAAAGGCCTTGTTTTGTTTGTTTTTGGATTAAGCTTGAAGAAAGCTGCCAACACTTTATTTGAAAGGTATTTCCAGGTCATTCCTTCCAGTGCCCCAACTTCAACAATTTGACATCAGTGGTCCCTGAATCCATTGACTTGACCGCCTCTTCATGGTCCTTTACCTGCCTGATGGCTTCACCTTCCTTGTCATCCCACGTGGCCCATTGTACTACACAATTCATCGCTCTTGTACCTTTGCCCCCAGTCCATCTCTGCCACTCTCTTCTTCTATATTACTCAGTTGGCAAAACTGCAACCTTGATTAAATACGATCATCCTTGATTCTCTTCCTACACCAGAGAAACTGACCCAATCTAGAGAAAACAAACACGTGTACTGGCAGGTTCTATTTAAAGATAGGACACTAATCTCAAAAGGCTTTCAGATCTGCTCAACAACCTTACCAACTGCCCTTGCCAACTTACACTCCTGCTGCTAGAAAACTATTTTGTATCTTTACCCTTTCTTCTCACTCATCTGATGATCCTGATTCTTATTTTTCTTAGAAAACAGGAGCAAGCAAAAGATAACACAGCATCTTCCCACAGCTATGTATACTCACCTGTAGGTAAATGTACAAATCTAATACATTCGCCTATATGTAACTGTACAAAACTAGATCATGCAATGCCTTAGTTTCAGATAAAATGCCCAGACCACCACTTGATACACTGGATTCGCATCCCCTCATGCCTACTTACAGAGATCCTTCTATTCACTCCTTTATTTCTACTGAATAATTCCCATCAGTTTTCAAATGTGTTATAATAGCTCTCACCTTTAAGAAAATATGCTAAATATTTCTGACCTCACATCCTATATAGCTATTCACGCCTACTCCTCCCCATAGTAAAAAAAAAAAAAAAAAAATCTCTCAAGAACTCTTCATCTTCTCTCTAGTTCCTCATCTCTCATTCTCACCTGAACCAATTCCAATCAGGTTTTTTCCTCTCACCCAGCTCCTGACACAGATATTGTCACCGTCACCATGATCTCATGATGCTATATCCAATGTTCAAGTGGTGGTCAAGGTCCTCAACCTGTCAGCAACACCCGCACGGCTCTTCACTCCTCCCTTGATCTTGGCCCTCTCTTCTTGCAGCTTTGAGACACTTCCCTTGCCTGATTGCCTTCCTGTCCTCAATGGTTGTTCCTTCTCAGTCTCCTCTTTTGGTTCCTCTTCAGCTCCTCAACATCTTAATCTTGGGAGGAGCCCAATCACCCAACCTTGTTCCTTCAGCCCTAACCGCTCTCCTGAACTCCAGGCTCATATGCAATGGCCACCTTCCTTTGAATAGGTAACAGCATCTCAAACATTTTCCTCATCTAAGACAATGGTATCATTCAGCCAGATGCTCAGGCCAAAGTTCAAATCCAGTTAGAAAATCCAAACTGCAATACATTCAAAACATATCCTGGCCCAGTTGTTGTGGCTCAGTGGTTGAGCATTGACCCAGGAACCAAGAGGTCCCCAGTTCAATTCCCTCTCAGGGCACATGCCCGGGTTGCAGGCTTGATCCCAGGTGGGGGCGGGCAGGCAGCCAATCAATGTGTCTCTCCCATCGATGTTTCTATCTTTCTATTCCTCTCCCTTCCTTTCTCTCTAAAATCAATTAAAGTACACCTAAAAAAATAAAAACATATCCTGAATCTAACCATCACTTACCAACTGCACCCAAGTCCCACCTGGACTCATGTACAAGCCCCTTAACCTGTCTTCCTGTTTGTACCCTTGCCCTTTACAGCCTACTCTGGGATCATCCATTTAAAACAGAAAGCAGATCATGGCTCTTCCACAGTCGAAACCCTGATGGCCACCCATCAGATGTAGAAAGGTCCAGAAGGCCCTGGTTATCTGGCTGCTGACCACCTCTTCAGCTTTATCTCCTCCCAGATTCTCCCTTGCTCACCCCTCTCCAGCCACACTGGCCTCCTTGCTATTCTCCAAACACCTACAATGTCCCTGGCCTTCACAATTGCTCTTTTTGTCCATTGAACCATTCTTCCCCAGGGTATTGACATGGCTTTTCCCCTCACTTCCTTTCATTTCTTCCTCAGAGAGGGCTTTCTTGAACACCCCATCTAAAATTAGTCACCATGCCATTCTCTGGTCCATCCCCCTGCTTTATTTGTCTCCACAGCACTCATTCACTAATGTTATGCTGTATCTGAAAGGGTTAAAGAGAATACAACAGGGCAGAGAAAACTTATTGTGCTTAGCAGATATCTTGCAGAAAGCTTGCAGCCTTGAGCATGGCATAGCCTCGATAACCACTAGACACCTGACATGGAGGAACCAAGGATGGACCGGACCCTTATGTCAGCGGAGCGGCTTGTAGCCAGCAAGGATTAATAAAAGCCCTTTTCCCCCTTCAGTCTCCGCTGACTCCTTTTTGTCTGACTCAGCCCATCTGTACCCAGGCACCTGAAATAAAAGCTTTCTTTATATGTTACAGCCTCACGTCATAGGTGCGCAACCGCGGCTTTCAGTATCTCTACATGTTTACTCGTTTATTACCCACTTTTCAGTATCTTTTCATGTTTACTTGTTTATTACCCATCTCCCTCACTAAAATGTAAGATTCATTAAGCCGAGACTCTGTCTTATTCCTCACTGTACCCACAGCATCCAGAGCTGGGCCTGGTTTATACCAGATGCCCAATAAATGTTTGTTGAACGAATTACCAATTTAACCAATCTGAGCTATAAGGATGTGTAGTCAGGCAGGCTGTCCCCACATACCAAGAAGATAAAGTACAATTTTGATTCACAGATGCCATCAAAGAAATCCTATATTATTTTAAATATTCTTCAGTCTATTTCCTAGACAGATAATAAGATAGAAAGAACAATAGAGAGATTATGCATTGATCTTCTTACCCCCCATTTCAGATTTAAAATATCATGCATCCACTGGCTAATTAACAGCAAATCTTAAGCCCCTGCATAGCTAGTTGGATCTATTGTGATCTGAAAGTCTCATGGGAAGGAAAAGCTATTTTTTTCCAGTTGAAATTAGGTTCTCAGGGGTTTGCTCAAAACCTCAAACTTAGGATGTAATCAGCTTCTCTCATTCAGTAATAAGTATGGCTAAATAAGGAATACAGTGAAATACCTAGTATTTTCTTCATTATGCAGATGGATCTTCTCTGCCCAATTAGATCACAAGCCGTCTGAGTATAGGGGTGCATCTTTGACTCTCTTTAATAGTCAGAACAGGTTAGGTTACACTGGCTATGCCAAATCCAGTCCCTTATGCCAACAAAAGAATACTGTTTAAGACACATGTCTACATGTTGGTTGGCTACATTTCAGTTTATCACAGCTTATTAAAGACTCAGAAAGACAGAGGCTCCATCTCAACACTTGCTTTCACAGTCACTGCAACATAGGATGGAATGTGCTGAATCGCTTTCCAGTTCTCCGACACTTTGCTCACGTTTTATTGGCCAGAGCAAGTCCTCCCTACCTTCAAAGGAGGAAGGACAGTGTAATAGTATGATCCTGCCAGAATATTTGCAGCCTTTGCAACTGCCACATTCCCTTTACAGAGTTCTGAATAACTTTTACCTAATAGGAGGCAAAGACATTTCTATTTAGCTCATTCATTCTACCCAGTCACATATGTGATCACACAATTGGCCTTTCCATGGAGAGTCCCAACCCCCAACGGTAAAATTCCTGGAAAGAAGAAAAAAGAAAAAAATGCATGTTTCAAAAATAAAAAGCAAAATTAAATAATGCTACATGTCCTAGGAGTTTCATAATAGCAACCAAAAGCTTCTGTCACTGATGCATAAAATGTATTTTAGAATAAAACTAGTAAACAAAACTCTGCTCATGCTTTCCTGGTGATGCTTCTAATTTTGCAGGCACCTGGAGAAGACCTTTCTTGGCTATAATCCAGGCTCGCCTGTGCCCATCTACATGAATAAAAATGAGCTCCGACCTGGAGATTTCAAATTCAGCTAAAGATGATCCAGACGCCAGGGAATAAAGATAAGATTAATGAATAGCTAAAACGTATTGGTGTCCATGCAGAGATTTGTATATGACAGACTAAGTAACTCTTCATAAGCAAATGACAAGACAGACGTGACAGATAAAATGAACATAGAGGAATATCTGCAGTATTCCAGGCTTTTATAGTTCAGGTTACATAAAAGCTTATGAACCATAGTAAAAAATAAATAATAAATAAACAAATAAGGTGGGGGAAAGAAATGCTAAATATAAAGAAAATTGTATAAGCAATTATGGAAATGAAGAGTAAATAAATAAATGTTTACTGAGAATGTATTTATATACTGTATCAAATAACTTCATTATAAGCTTTCATGTTCCACAAAGACCTGTGGACACCTACAATTTCCCAATTCCTTCATTGATATAAGAGGAGATTTTAAATGATCAAAGACTTAATGGAAAGAGGTCTGATGACTGAACCCCCTTTGAGTACCTGGCCTGGTGTCCCCTCACAGCATAGAACATTGGTGGAGAGAGAAGAGAAACTTCTTGATGCATCTCAACACTCATGCTTCTTCCGTAATGGAGACTTATTTGAAGTGTGATTTAGGTGAACAAGGAAGCAGACAGCTGAACAACACATACCCAGCAGAGGGGTCTTAGCTCTTGGCTGCCATAACAAAATCTCACAGACTTGGGGCTTAAGCAATAGTAATGTATATTCTCACAGTTCTGAGGCTAGAAATTCCAGATCAAGGTCTGGGAGGGTTCCGTTTCTGGCTTGCAGATGGCCACCTTCTTGCTAAGTCCTCACATAGCCTTTCCTTTGTGCTCAAATGGACTCATTCTTGTTCCCTCTCCGACTCTCTCCTCTTATAAGGCCACTAATCTAATCACGAGGGCTCCACTCCCATGACCTAATTTAACCCTAATCACACCTCCCAACATATCCATTGGCAGGGGGGACACAAACATTTAGTCCATAACAAGAGATTATAAGGAAACATGGATTCTTCTCTGAAGCATGAGCTCAAAACACTGGGCCAGATTTAAAACAATACGGTACCTTGTTTTAAGTGCCATGGTACTTTAAGAGTTAAATGACAGTGCACAGTGAGAAAAATGACCTCATTCAGCTTTGAGTGAACCAACACATGAAAAGTTTTCTCTCATCACACTCTCTCAAACTATGTCCCTGTTCTGTTTCCAGGGTAAACCCTTCTAAATTGTGTTAGAAGAATTTCAAATGATGAACAGATGCATACATACAAGGCTTCCAAACAAAGGCATGGTAACAGCTGAAAAATTGCCTTCCTGCTCTGGTTCCTAAGTCCCTGAAAAAGAGCATTGAGAATAAATCCAGTTGTGAACTGCTAGCATAAACTAACCACTTCCTTAATGCTAGGCATTGGGTTAATTGCTTTTTAGATATAGTCTAGTGTAATATTTATAATAACCCATCTTACAGATAAAGAAACCAAGGCCCAGAAATGTTAAGTAATTGGAACAATATTACACAGTCACAAACCTAAGAATCAGGTTTCAAACAATTTGCTTTTTATCCACAAAACCATCTTTGGACTGAGAAACAACTTGTTGGGTCATGGCTAGCTATGGGACCGCAAGCAAGTGACTGAATTTCTCTGGAATTCAGTTCTTCATCTGTAGAGTGAAGGAGCGTGGATGATCACTAAAGTAGGTTTTCCTTTCTCAAGTTTTCTGATTACTTTTAAATTACACTAAAACACTTTTTAGGCCTACCTTACAGTCTGTTACAAAGAATAAATTAATTAATGCATACAAAAAAATGCTTCTGATGATGAATAACTATGCTATTTTAGAGTTTTGTTATCATCATTTGGCGACCAAAAAAGGAACTCTAAACTCTAACCAGCTCTCTTAAAATATTTAACATACAAACACAGTGTGAGGATGAGCAGATAGCCCCTTTAAAAGGAAACCCTTTAAAATGTATGCTCAATCAGCAGCTGTTTCATTCCATCAACTTCAAAAAAAATTTTCTGAAGATGAGTGTCTAACAAGTTTTTAAGACCCTTGTTGGAGCTTCAGCATATCTCAGAAAACTGGATTGATTACAGCCACGCCTTCCGCAAGTCAATGTCTGTACTCTGGAAATACTCACATGGAAGATGACAAGCAAAAAAAAAAAATCATGAACTGACAATATGATAAGCAGCATCATATACCAGCAAACATTTTCACCATGGCAGACTTAATGGCAGTTACTCATAGATGTCATTCTTGCCTCGTGGTATCCAGAGATGGGCTGATCCTGAAGCAGAACCCAATGAAGAGCTCAGCATAGCTGTCAAGGTTGCCAAGCCAGACGGAAATTCTGCAAAGAATGAAATCCTAACTTTCTGGATCTGCGAACTTCGAGAAATCATGGGTGACAGGGCTGTTCTTTGAGAAGCTGACTTTGTACCATTGATGAACATTAAGTCGAAGCACAAAATGACCCTCAAAAGGTCCTTGAAATGAATCCATTTGGAAGTCATTCAAAGAATTCACTGCAACCGAAGCCTGCTAGTTTGATAACGAGTTAAAATAAGAACAAATAAAGGGGGGAAAGGTGATTGTGAAGCACAACTTCCTGTGGAGTAGCTTAGCAGTGAGTAGTAATGAGGAACCGACCAATAGATGTTGCACATAGTCAACAAAAACAGTGGATCTCATGGAGCAAATGACCTGGGAAATAACAGGATGGGAATTAAGCAAGAGAGTAACCACAGACTCTACAACACACTTCTTGAAGCAGCTATAGATACAAACTGGAATACACCCTCGATGCGTCACAGGTGTAGGCAGAAATGTGCCCCCAGTAGCAAACATTCTGAGGAGGATTTTCTTTGCATAAAAAGGACATATGTCACAATGCTGACACATGTGATGCCACCGCATTTATCACAGGTAACATGAGAAGGATAGGTAACTCCTGAGAGTGCTTATGAGGTTTCCATGCCACAATGTAGACACAATCATCACCATGAGAAATGCACTGTACACATACACAGCTGTATTGTGGATGGTTGCAGATGCATTACAATAGGAACATAATTTAAAATACATAGGCTGAAGCCCTAGATTTCATGATAAAGTCCTAATTTGGGGGAAAACATGGACTGAATATATGTTTTTGAAACACACAGAAAATACTCATTCATGCACGAGTTTAGAAATAATTCTTCTTTTTAAATTCTTTCTTGTTTAAAGTATTACATATAGTATTACATATGTCTCCTTTTTCCCCCATTGACCTCTCTCTGACCACCCCCATCCCCAACACATGCCCTTACCCCCCTAATGTCTGTGTCCACTGGTTATGCTTATAAGCATGCATACAAGTCCTTTGGTTGATTACTTACCTTCACCCTCCCCTGCCTTCCCTCTGAAGTTTGACAGTCTGTTCGATGCTTCTCTGTCTCTGGATCTGTTTTTGTTCAACAGTTTATGTTGTTCATTGTATTCCACAAATGAATGAGATCGTGTGATATTTCTCTTTCTCTGGCTAATTTCACTTAGCATAATGCTCTCCATGTCCATTCATGCTGTTGCAAATGGTAAGAGGTCTTTCTTTTTTACAGCTGCATAGTATTCCATTGTGTAGACATACCACTGTTTTTAAATCCATTCATCTGCTGATAGGCTGTTTCCAAAACTTAGCTATTGTAAATTATGCTGCTAGGAATATAGGGATGCATATATTCTTTCTGATTAGTGCTTGATTTCTTGGGATATATTCCTAGAAGTGGGATTCTGGGTCAAGTGAGAGTTCCACTTTAAATTTTTTGAGGAAACTCCATACTGTTCCACAGTGGCTGCACCAGTCTGCATTCCCACCAGCAGTGCATGAGGGTTCCTTTTTCTCCACATCCTCGCCAGCACTTGTCATTTGTCAATTTCTTGATGACAGCCAGTCTGACAGGTGTGAGATGATACTTCATTGTCATTTTGATTTGCATCTCTCAGATGATTAGTGACTTTGAGCATGTTTTCATATGTCTCTTGGCCTTCTGTATGTCCACTTTTGAAAAGTGTCTAAGTCCTTTGCCCATTTTTTGATTGGGTTGTTTATCTTCCTTTTGTTAAGGTGTATGTGTTCCCTATAAATTTTGGAGATTAGGCCCTTATCATATATAATATTGGCAAATATGTTCTCCCATGCAGTGGGCTTTCTTGTTGTTTTGATGATGGTTTCTTTTGTTGTGCAGAAGCTTTTTATTTTGATGTAGTCCAATTTGTTTATTTTCTCCTTAGTTTCCCTTGCCCTAAGAGCTGTATAATTCTTAAAGCTCTGTGGAAGTCATTGTCCACTAAAACCATTATTTTAGAGCCAACGATAAACAAAAATATAACACATTCTTTTGCAAGTTTAGTTTTTAATTAAAAATTGTCTATGTATAGTTTTCTCAGAACAGACTAATCCACCTCAAAATCAAAATCAAGAGCCCTGAGCCAAGGGCAGGCAAGACAACATTTTTAGCCTTACTATATTTGGTTATCTATGGAGATGGGTATACACAGAAAGCTCAACATTTTCACTGTACAAAAAGCCAAATACAAGCCCAGCCAGCATGGCTCAGTGGTTGAGCATCATCAACCTATGAACCAGGAGGTCACAGTTAGATTACTGGTCAGGCCATATACCCAGGTTGCAGGCTCAATCCCCAGCAGGAGGCATGTAGGAGGCAGCCAATCAATGATTCGCTCTCATCATTGATGTTTCTATCTCTCTCTCTCCCTCTCCCTTCCTCTCTAACATCAATTTAAAAAATGCTTTAAAAAAGCCATATATATAAAGTCACTACACCCCTCCAAAATTAGCTGCAGACGCACCAAATTAGACAGCAATTGCTTTGACTACCCAGCAGACACCTCGCCTCTTATCCCGGAGAGTTTACCCCCTTTCATAGGAAACCTGCTCCTTTCTCCATTCCCGCCATGAGGTTGACAATCATATGCCCACCTTATGTGCACAGTTAACTGATCCCAGGAAAGGTGTGTGACCAACCCTGAGCCAGGGCCTTCACTGGGCGATGCCCTGGAGCTGGGATAGGCAATGTGCTCCCCTCCCAGTGCAGCTGGGAGGGATGAGGCAGGACTCTTACCAAAAGCCACATCTGCCGCGAAGCAGGAGAAACCAGGCATAGAAGGATGCAGACAGGAACAGAGGCTGGGATCCTGCATGCTGAGGTGGCCTGGACCTCAGCAGTGCCCCTGCCCTGCTCTTTGTTACATAAAGCAGTGAGGTCCTTTTTGCTTGCTTGGCTCGGTCTTTGCTCCCTTGCAACCCAATGTGTCCCAAATAATCAGAAACCAGAAGTAAATGAAACTGTTACCTGCAAGTCTAAATGGAAGCACTTGCTCTTGGCTATAAACCTATGGAATGAGCCGCACCGGACAGTCCAGAACTACCTCCAGAAGGCAGCCCACCTGAAGGTTCCCAGGAATGAGGTGGGTTTTCATAGGACATTAAAGGTTAGTTTTTTGGTGGAGAGAGAGAACCATCCCTAGGTAAGGAAAGAACGTAAGTGTGGAGAAGATACCACGTGTTCTAAAGGCAGATAGACGTCCCGATCTCCTGGGCCTTGTTGGAAGCTTGCTGTAAGCAGGCGAGGAACAGAGCAAAGGCCTGTTGATCAATAGGTAACTGTGTGACCTGGCGCCTGTGTCTTACCTTCTCTGAGCTTCAGGTTCCCTCATCTGCGAATGAGAGCACTACCCACACTGCAGGATTATCACGAGGCAGTTTTTCCTCCAAGGTGCTCCTAGAACCACTTGCATCATAACCACCGGGCATGCTTGTTATGACATGGATTCCTGGGCTAAAACCCACAACTTTTTTTAAAAAATAATTTAAAAAAATATATTTTTATTGATTTCAGAGAGGAAGGGAGAGGAAGAGAGAGATAGAAATAGCAATGAAGAGAGAGAATCATTCATCAGCTGCCTCCTGCATGCCCCCTACTGGGGATCGAGCCCGCAACCCGGGCAGGTGCCCTTGACTGGAATCAAACCCGGGACCTTTCAGTCTGCAGGCCAACTCTCTATCCACTATCCAAACCGGCTAGGGCTTTAAATATATCTTTTTGATTTCAGAGCAGAAGGAAGAGGGAGAGAGAGATAGAAACATTAATGATGAGAGAGAATTATTGATCCGCTGCCTCCTGCACGCCCTCTACTGGGGATCAAGCCCGCAATCAAGGCATATGCCCTTGACCAGAATCAAACCCAGGACCCTTCAGTCCACAGGCCAACGTTCTATCCACCAAGTCAAACCACCTAGGGCTAAAATCCAAAACTTTTTAATCAAAGTCTACATTGTAAAAACAACAACAAAGCCCCTTCCAGGTAATTCTTATGTGCACTAAACTATGAGATCCACAGCTGTCAATGTAAATAAGTGCCCAGCACAATTGCTGGTCCATAATAACCTTGACTGCACATCTGCTATTAGTCCTATCAACGACAACAACAACAACAACTATACCACACACACACACACACACACACACACACACACACACACGGTTGCTGAACTTGAAATTTGAAATTAGAGAATATCAAGTTCAAGGGAATGCTCCAAAACAACCCAAAATTTATACTTTGGAAAAGAGGGGCGGGGGGGATTAACATTATCAGGCTACCCTGAGCTTATACTTGTTTATCAAGATTTCTATAATTTAAAGCAATGGTTCTCAACCTTGACTGAACATTAGAATCACTTTGGAAGCATTTCACACACACCCTCCCCATGTTCAAGGCTGCATCCACAAATAAATCAGAGTCTCTGGAGGTGGAGCCTAGGCATCAGTATTTTTAAAACTTTTCCAAGTGATTTCATTGTATAGGCAAGTATGAGAAAGGAGTGTGAACAACATGCAGTGGTAACGGGGAGAGAAATTTGGGTGCTATTAGACTAACCAGGTTATGATTATATATGAAGGGAACTGACTCTTATCCCCAACCTTTTTCTCTGTGACAGATAAAATACTTTAAAAGCCTATCGGTATATCTACCCACAAAACTGACAAAATTAAATAAATCTGAGAACACAAGGCTTGGTGAAGATGTGGATTAACAGAATCTTTTCTGCACGGCTGGTGGGAGTATAAACTGATACAACCACTTTGGAAAGCACTTACTCATTATCTTGAACAATCTCACATCCTGCAACACAGCAGCGGTCGCTAGTCTACCTTTAGGTACACTCACAAGAGAAACCTTGGCACGTGGGTACAAGATTACAGCCCTGGTCATGGAATCAAAAGCTGGAAGCACCCAGTGACAGAAACATGGCTAAATCATAGCATAAATTATATGGTAATTTATGGTTGAATTGCAGTATACTGCAGTTGCAAAACAAAATATTACACAGCAGTGGCAGGTCCATGGGTGAATCTCAGTAACACGACGTTGCATGAAAAAGCAAGTCGCAGGAGACTGGATAAACCACGATGATATCTCTTCATAAAGTCCAAAGCCAGGCAAAATGAAACAATGATCACTTAAGCATACATGTAGATAAAGAGGCTATAAAGCAAGAAAATGACAGTGATCAGAATAGTGGTTTCCTCTGGTGGCAGAGAGATGGGGGTGGAGGGGCAAGGGAAAAAGATGAGGAATTACAGAGATAGATTTAAAAAAGTAAATACGTAAGGTGCTGATTCTTGGATTAGATAATGTGTTCACAGGTCTTCATTTAAAAAATAAGTAAAATAAAAATAGGCCATGAATTGGCAGTCTATGGTATGTCATGAACCAAGAATTATAATTATGCTAAGTCTGTGCACTAGAGTTCCAAAGAATGGAAGAAAAAGAAAATTCTATCCATAAAGACAATAGAACCCAACACCAGTGAGAAGGAAATTCAGGGGACTTTTTTGCTTTTACATTTTTCTAAGAGTTTACTTGAGCCAAATTAATGACATGCCTGGCAGCAAGATCTCAAAAGCTCCCGGGGAACTTCCAATGATTCTAAGTCAAACACTAATAAGCTAGACTCATTCCATCTTCTAGGTTTCATCTTATTTCAGAAGCAAGAGTCTCAGTTGTCAGGCCAAGGCACAGAGCTGTCACCTCGAGCACAGTGGCTCCCTCACCTTGCCAGCCAAAGGCTCTGGTGTAGCTAATTGAGAATTGTTAGGAAGGAAGGGGGAAGCAAACCTCCCAAATAATGGCCAAAAAATTCCAATATCTAATGTCATAATTCCCAGTTCTTGAAGGGTTGTATTCTTCAGATTTCTATAAGAAATTAATGTAATTTAATCTCTGACACAGCAGGAATCATTAGGCATAATGACTCTATCTAGTATTTATTGCTGCTTACGGAGGGAGGCGTTATTTCATGAGCCCTCACCCAAAAGCTACAGTTGATAGCAGTTATAGAAATGTTTATTTTCTTCTTTCCCTACTTGTGTGATGCAAAATTTATCTCCATTTCTTCCTTTTAAAACTAGGTGACAGGCTCAGCTCTTTTCCATGGGAAACTTTGGAAAGCGTGTTTTGGCTTTCAGGAAGCATTCGAACACGTAAGCATAAGGTCAGCGTTTATGACAGGCAGCCGTCGGAGAGGACAGACTTGCTTAGCATTTGAGTCAGCAGGTCTTCTTAAGATCAATTTCATAGAGGGGTTTGAAGAGGCTATTTCTCTTACACAACAAGGCTCTTGCTAATTCGAAGACAGTGTTCCAGCTTTACCAAAAACAAATTCTTAAACTCCTACCTCGTATGACACACAATGAAAACAGAAAAACAGGTGTGTCTGCAGAAACATAACAGCCCTTAGCAGGGTTTCTTGGCCTTTGGGAATTGTGCTAAAGTACAGATTCCTAAGTATTGCCCCAGACATATGGAATAGAAATGAGAGGACATGCCAGGGGAACGCATTCTCAACAAGCACTCCGGGCCATTCGATGCGAGAGACCCTCAACCACACTTTGTAGAAAATGCTGTCTTACAACTTACAATAAAAATCTGAACAAACATATGCTCTGTCCTGGACATTGGACACACTGAAAGCACCTCTGGGGGCCTGAAACTGTATCCACGCAACCTGATCAATAAGTTTTAAAAGATACTCTTGTGGCCTTTGCCAGTTAACACACTTGCAAAATGTTCTCAGCTTCCTTACCTATAAAATACTTTTTAAGAAACTAAACAGAAGCAAAAATACAGCGCTGGGCCAGTTTTCATTGATTGAAAATGCTACTTTCCTTACTTTGATGAAAATTAAGCTCCCCTGATGTTTGAGTTCAAATACATTATTGCCTAACAATCGTATTTTAAAAATCCAGTAAGAAAAATTCTTCACCTTGGAAAGTCTGGTTCCTTGAGATCTTAATAGATTAAGACAACTAAAGAGGTATGATTCAGATCACCAATGTGCCCTGGTTCCAGTCCATGAATAAGCTCTGTATACCATCTGGCATCAACTCCAGCCAGAAGGAGCCTTGTCAATGCTGCAGCCAGACACTGGGGAGAAGTCGCTCAAGAAGTTAATAGGTCTGTATTGATTGCACAAATGTTTCAAATCAGTACAGTATGGAAACTTGGGGAAGGAGGGATTTAAGAGTAAGGAACCACTACCATGTAGGCTCATTCTGTTTGCTCATTAATAAACTCCTTTACAGGTTTCTGATAAAACAGAACATGAACGTGGTCAATGTTAAGTACCCAATGTTCTGAAACTGTCTACTGTCCTAAGATTGTAATAAGATCACAATGCTATTTGATTAAAAGGTATATGCCAGGAAGCCTTAAAAAAAAAAAGTGTTCTTTTGGCTTAGATGTAGATTTTTCTTCCAAGTCTCTAGTGCCAGGAAAGCTTTTCCTTATGCTCAAAGCACATCTTCCTCAGTCCCTGCCTGTCTCCCCCGCCCCACCCCTCCACCTGATATTTGCACAGGTACCTCGCAGACGGCCTTTGGCTTGCAACCTCAGCTTCCGTGACTAGAGGAAGCGAGCCATGCCACTAGCATTTTTATATCGACTGGAATCTCTAGAAGCGGGAAGGGCGTAGGGTTGGATGGAGAAGAATGAAGGTCAATAGAGTTGTTTTTTTGGTTGGGTCACTGTTTGACTGAGTTGGGGAAATCGGCAGTCTTACTTCTCAGCAACTTGGTGATAAGAACAGAATTTATAGCTCACACGCTCAAAATCAGGACAGTATTTCCTGATAATACCTTTATCTCAAAGTTTTCGATTTGATGGAGTTTTACCATAAGAAAATGTCACAGAAATAAAACTTTTTCTTCCTTCTACTAGAAAGTGACTGACACCTATGATGAGGATAACCTACCTGCACCCCTCCACGCCCCCACTCCCAAGTATCCTGCCACTCAAGATTCCTTTATCAGTGCAGACTTTTTAAACGTATATTGTTTTTTCTATAATTAAATGAAATCCATTTAATTTTCTATGTACTAACCTTCTCTTACCTTATTGAATTCCCTAATACTGTTAGCCCTGCTTGCTTTTTGTTGGCACTTGCCTAGACTCTGTGCCTATTTATTGTCGAACTTGGTGCTATTTCATTTAAGTTCTTCTCTTATAAATAACACAGAGGCAGGCTGTGCTTTTTCACTGCATTTGAGACTATTTATTCTAACAGGGAAATTTTGGTTAATGTAACTCCTTATCACAGTTTCTTGGAGATCATGCGTTCACCTTTAGTTGTTTTTGTGTTGTTGTTTTTTAATTTCAAAAGATGCACATGAGTATTTAAGAAAACAAAGTAAACAATGACACAGAGTAAAAAGTATGAGATTGCCTTGCTTCTATATGCGCCTCTATAAACTTTAAGCTATTATATTAATTGCCTATTATAAGAGAAAAAGATTTTAGGATATAGTATCTCCTTCCCTTGTGTTGCCCTCATAGATATAACCTTTTATTGGTTACTTTGATCACATAATTATACACCTAAATCTCTATTTCTCTATTTATCAAGACTAAAAAGTACCATTCAACCATCCATTATAAAACAGGAGAAAATGTATGCCCTTATGCTCCACTCCATCTTCTGGTCCCTTCAATTTCTTTCAATTTACCACTTTTATCATTATTTTACAACTAGTGTCCCGGGGCATGGATTCATGCACATTGTAAGGAAATTAATTAGTCCCTCCGGTGCAGGAACTAATGCACGCAGTCCCAGGTGGTGGCTAGCGGGCGGACTGGGTGAGATGAGTTGGACACGCCCTGGAGCAAACCTCCCATGGCCCCTCCCAGCCGGCCACACCTGGGCTGGCTCCACGGCTCAAAAGGTGTCTGCGGAGTGAGCTGGATCCCTCCAGCAGGTGGGGTCCATCGGCCTGGCCTGCGGGGATCGGGCCAAAACCGGCTCTCTGACATCCCCCTGAGGGGTCTCAGAGTACAAGAAGAATCGCCAGGAATTGGGCACCCTCCTCTCTGATTCTGGGATGCGTCACCCAAGAACCACCACTGCCAAGTGACCACAGCTCGGCAGCTCCTGCGTTGTGTCTGCCCCCTGGTGGTCAGTGCACATCATACCTACCGGCCAGTTGGACGGTCGCTTAGCCTTTTATATATAGATGTCAAGCTTTACAGCACTTCCATTTTGTTCAGTAAATATAATTTATCTTTCATGTTCTGCATATAGGTTAATACTGAAGATAGAAAACTAATAATATATTTCTTATATTACAATTAGGTAAATATTTTTATTCAGTGCAGATTCAGAGAGTGAGACTAGATCAGTTAAAGGAGATAGAATCTTTTGTCACTAAACCAGTTCTAAGCATCAAGTACAAAGGTATTCTGTTTTCTTATACCTCTCTAGTTCCTCAGAATTCTTACACAATTTAGTTCACTTCATACTTTGAGATTTCCTTTGTAACTTTTTCAAGAATTTCTGATTGCCTTTCTTTTTTCTTATTGACAGAAAAAAAAAAAAAAACATATATTTACTCCATCATGAAGACCATCTAGCTCAGCAGTTCTCAACCTGTGGGTCGCAACCCCTTTGGCGGTTGAACGACCCTTTCACAGGGGTCGCCTAAGACCATCCTGAATATCAGATATTTACATTACGATTCATAACAGTAGCAACATTATGAAGTAGCAACGAAAATAATTTTATGGTTGGGTCACAACATGAGGAACTGTATTTAAAGGGCCAGAAGGTTGAGAACCACTGCTCTAGCTGGTCAGTTTCAGACAGGTCTACTGTTCAGCATACTTTTTTTGTAGTGTCACTTTTTTATTTTATGTTGTCACATTTTCCACTTTCTTAAATTGCTTTTTTGATTCAGAAAGTCTCCAAAAAAAATTTTTAGAGACCATGCATTCGAGGTAAAATAGCTGTTCCTTTCCTGTCTGAAAAGTAAGGATGGGTCCACCAAAGGTTTCCCTTTCAGAGTTTCAAGAGCAGAAACCCATGAGCAGATGAGGCAGACACCTGCAAGAGGGAAAAGCTCAGAGAAAAAGCTCCAACACTATTAAACTGCGATCCCCAAGGCAATCCCAGGGTGGCTGTTGGAGCCAGCCACCCTGGGCGGGCCGTTAGGATGACGTGTCCAAACCCCTTTGTTTGCTTCTAGCTGACTGCTCCTGGCTCACTCACCCCTTCATTTTCAACTGGTGGAATCTTAAGACATTTGAAAAGATTATATCTGTTTTTCACTTTAGGGGAGGCCATGAACTGTAAGCATATCATCCTAAGACATCGTAAGAGTTTTAACATCATTTTGCTGAACTTTCCCTGTATCCTGACCCGTGGCTTGAACCCCCTCCTTCATTTCGAACCTAATGCCCTTATTAAGGACAAGTAAAGCCTGGAGCCAATGTCATGGCCAGCTCTCCTATATTCCAAAAGATGGCAGTTTCCAAATTAAAATCCTTCAACTTGCTATTTCCCACTCCCATACTCCTCCATCTATCACAGTACCTCTCTACTTAGGGGTTTTCCAAAAGTTTTTTTTTTCAGGGCGGTGAGGAGAGAAATAGTTCTACTTATTTCTAAAAATGAATCAAGAAGGCAGGAGTTAAAAGTTTTTCTCTGTCTTGAAAATAGGATCACCCAACCCAAACACACACTTGGAAAAAATGTTTCCCTCTTACATCTTTTATTCTCTCTCTAATTTCCAACTGAGAAAATAAAATCCTGACTTTCTATCATGACCATAATTTCAAATCTCTGTGAACTAACTCTGGACAATTATCTTAAAAACACCATGACAATAAAAGTAATATTAGCCTCTCAAATAGGCAACATGGAATAGTTGCACAGAACTTGTGCGATAAATGGGGTCAGATCTTATCTCTGGGTGGTGGGCTTTTATTTATTGACTTTTAGCTCTTCTCTATTTTTAAAGGAAATTCTATCATTGCCTTGTAATTTTTGTAAAATTAAAAAAGTTTTACAAATAAAATTGGAATGATGCTGGTTTGGTCTGTTATTTTAGAGATTAAGGAAACAACTTTCTATTTCTATTTCCTCTGCTTAGGAAAAAAAAAAAAATCTGCCCAAAGGAAAAGTGTCCCTGTAGCAAAGGACAGTCCATATGAGAGCAGGCTAGGCTAGTATTACCTGTGAGAGCCACTAATAAGAGAGTGCTGGTGGTCTAAACACTTGTAAATAAATACTTGATGGAATGCTGTATGGCCATAAATCTCCATTCTGATTCAAAAGGAAAATCAGCCCAGAAACATCCCACTTTATAACTGCTACATAATTTCTCTCTCTCTCTCTCTCTCTCTCTCTCTCTCTCTCTCTCTCCCAAAAAAAAAACAAAAACAAAAATATGAAAAGGAGGTGGTATGGACACAACTTTGCAAAAAAAAAGAACTACAGGAGTTATGATGCCTAGAGAGTGAGATAAAGGACTCATTAATTTAAACAATCCTAGAACAGACTGAAAATGAGGGTTAAAGCGCCATTTGGTCACTTTGTGGAAGCGAAAGCATTTAAGGATGGGTGGTAATTTCGCGATCATTCACCCTAGGACACTTAATAGTGTTTCCCAGTGCACTGTGACTTACAAGCAATGTCCATATCCATGAAATCCACCCATTCTTACTATTCTTAACAAAATGTAATCCTGACTTTTTTATCAATAGAACCTAAATAATAAAAGTCAGTATTATGCTAGAAACTGGCTCATGTGTCATAGCCAATTTTTATGACTCTGTTTGTCATATTTCAATTGTAACTTGAGCGATAGATGAGGAACTATCAAGAAAGACTTCAAAAGACTATATTGTTTTTTGATTCACGAGGCAACCAAAAGCAACAAGGAGGAGAGTCAACCCTCTTTGGTTTTTCAATTACATCTTCTGAGAATTTCACCAGCGCCATAAATTCTACCAGCACTGAGTCTCTAGCTACCTCAGCTACCCTCACTGACTCACAACTTACTTCCACCCCATTAGTGAAGCACAGACACAGGCGTAGAATAGGGTCTCTCTGTGCTAATGTTTTTTTAAAAAAAATAATATCTACATTAGCAGCATGTTCCAGAAGGATGTGTATCCTTTGAAACCATGAGACTAGTTCTCTAAAGGTTTAGTCACCGCACATTGAAGTGTAGCATTAGCACTGCTATTATGACAAAAATAAGTCACTATCCACAGTGTTTAGTACGTCTAAATAAATTCCCCTTTCAGAGACAACTATAAGGTATACTGACAAGGAAGAATGACAAGGGGCTACACTCTTAGCTCTAGTTCCTTGCTTGCCTTTTTGGTTCCTGCTAGTCACTGTAACTGGTACACGGGAATTCTGCCAACTGCCCATCTAGGGAGGGATTATCCACAAATCAGGCCGCAATTCAAATGTGAATAAGCAAAACCCATTCCCAAGTGTCCAAGGCAGTCTGGAGGTATGGCTGAAGGAATGGGTCCCCTCGCTGGGACTGATGAAAAAGAGAAGGGTTTTCAGCTTCATTTGAGTGAATGCTTTTGGGAGAGCAAAGCAGTCAGGAATTAAAGTGTAGTCGGCCCACTCCCACAAATCTGTGAGGCTGGCCTTACTGCACAGTGTAAATACAATGTCAATGTCAGCAAGAGCCAGCAGCACAAACATGCTGTCACCTGTGCAGCAAAAGTCCCCAAACTAAAACAACGTGCATGAATGGCATTCATACCCTAAAGCAACTTAAATCGTATTTTAAGAATTAACTAACAAAAATGCTCCCAACAGAAGATAGTTGTCTTGCTGAAGAAACAACCGTGCAAAAGGAATAAAACGGAGCATGTTTTAAATCTTTTGATTGGCATTTATCCCCATCTGTAAGATCGGGATAAATCATGATTGAGAAATACAGGCACTGAGCTTTGCATGTAATGACTAAGGAAAACAACTGGCTCATATACAACCCCTCCTCTGACTTGGAGAGGCTTCACAATAGTTTGGAGCCTTACTCTGACCCCGGCCTCCCCAGACTATGGACCTGAGACAATACAGCTTCATAATGGAGTGAACAGCCTTCCGGGCCCATCACTGGTACATCCGTAGTAGTAAAGTCACCTCGCTGATGGGACTCCCAATGGGAGAGGGTCCCGGGCCAAGAGCATGCACAGGAGGAGGTATAAACTCACATGTTCAGTGGCATAAACACTGTTATAGATCGAAAGGGTCTTTGAACTTGACTTCAAAATATGTGTATGTGTATACGTACACACAGGTGCAAGTGCACACACATCATTTATAAAGCAGGGGACATGGTCCATCCCTGGGTATTTCCTGCCTTTTCATTACGTTTGGAGCAAAAATCCAAATCCCCAACCACCGTCCATTTCCTTGCCAGCTTCACCTTCTCCTCCTTGCCAATACATTCAGGCATCCTCTCCTACCCCAAGGCTGCTTCTCTCTGTACATGTCTGGGCCCTTTTCAAATCACCGTGGTCTCCCTGCAAACATTCTGCCACCAAACAGGCTGACCTGAGCTTCCCATCTAAAACAGCCCCACCTCTCCTGCTCCAACCTCTCACCTGTGCTATTTTCTCAGTAGTCAGACACTACCTAGCATAGGTATACTTGTTTCTTTTGTCAAAGGAGAATGAGAATACCACTCAGTATCTGCAATGGAATAACATGGCTGACTTTATTGCTCACTACAAGGATGAACCTATGCTGCCGAAAAGGTCTTTCCGGACTGAGCAGATGGTTGATCTCAAGGAGGGTATTGGAAAGCATGGAGTTCTGTGATTGGTGGATATTCAGAGTCACAGGTGAGTGCTCAGGTAAGGCTGTTGTGGATTGGCTGGCACTTAGAGGCAGGTTTTCCGATTGGCTGACCTTCAGAAGTGAGGGGCTGACACTGGTTGGTTTTAAAACCAGGTTTCACAAAGACAAGTTGTTGTTGACCAAATGAACACCATTTTAAATTGGTTCTGATGGCTACTTGTAACCATGGCTATAGAACAATCAGGCTTTTCGTGAGTTTGTGGAAACTTTTTATTCTAGTGTTCTCTAAAGGTAAACTCCATGGGGAACCAGTTTGTTTTATTCCTCTTATATCACTAACTAGAGGCCCCGGGCATGAAATTCTTGCACTGGGGGGGTGGGGGGAGGGGGGGACAGGTGTCCCTCAGCCCAGCCTGCACCCTCTCCAATATGGGACCCCTCGGGGGATGTCCAACTGCCGGTTTAGGCCCGATCCCACAACTGGCAGTCAGACATCCCTCTCACAATCTGGGACTGCTGGCTCCCAACTGCTCGCCTGCCTGCCTGCCTGATTGCCCCTAACTGCTTCTGCCTGCTAGTTTGATCACCCCCTAACCACTCCCCTGCCAACCCAAACAACATCTAACTGCTGCCCTGCTGGCCTGGTCACCCCTAACTGCCCTCCCCTGCAGGCATGGTCCCTCTCAACTGCCCTCCCTCCCCTGCAGGCCCAGTCGCTCCCAACTGTCCTCCCCTGCTGGCCCAGTCACCCCTAACTGCCCTCCCCTACAGGCCCAGTCACCCCTAACTTCCCTCCCCTGCCAGCCATCTTGTGGCAGCCATCTTTGGCCATATGGGGGTAGCCATCTTGTGCGAGGACATGGTGGTCAATTTGCATATTGCCTCTTTATTATATAGAATACCTACTACAGCACCTGGCACATTTACTATTAATTCAATAAACAAATGTGGGGGTTTTTTGCCAGATTACTGATGAGTGCTTTTATTTTAAGGTTTACCACTATTCTCCCAGCATAATATAGTGGTTAAGAACATGGCTTTATAATCATATAGTCCTGGCTCTGAATTTTGGCTCTGCCATTAACTAGCTTATGGCCTTACAGAAGCTGCATTTCAGTATTCAAAAGGGCAGGGAGAGAGAACAACAGTACCTACCTCCCAAGGCTCTTCTGAGTATTATGGAAATACTAGTAATGCCCAGTTTCTAGCATGCTAAAGTTCAAAAATATGAATCATGTCTATTACTACTTGGGAAGTTTCTAAAAGCCTCAAAGAAGACATTTCAGACCATATAAACCAGGATGATTAGGCCTAGCACTATGGAAAAGCATAGAGTAAGGTCTGAAATAACACACTCCAAGAGGTGCTCCTGACCCCAGTCCTCCCCTCCCTTCCCTGCAGTCCTCTCTTACCCACACCCCCCCCCCCCCCAATTACCCCTGGATTTCACTTCCCTTCATCCTCCCTCGCAGACCAATCACCCTGATATTCCCTATATTAACATTTCTCAAGCTTGGAGGTACAATGACTGAGTTAAATCATTTTCTCCCAAAAGAAACACTATTTAGCAAATGCATTTTGCTGATCTATTTTAATTTACCTTGTCCAATTCCCTGCAACTTATCATATACCAGAAACCTGAGACAGCAAGACACAGAACAGGTAAGTTTTGAATAGGGCACTGAGACACTAAATTGGCCCTGCTGGGTCAGAGGACTCTAGAGTCATCCCCTCCCCTCCCCTCTTCTCTCTCCCTTCCCATCCCCACCTCTCTCTCTCTCTCTCTCTCTCTCTCTCTCTCTCTCTCTCTCTCTCACACACACACACACACACACACACACACACACAGGAACACATACATCAACACTCAGCATCTCTGTCCCTAGCTCTTGCCAATCAGAATCTCTAGTACCTTTAATTAGGTTTATGGATATCAAGGTGCCTCAGGAACTGTCTGAACACTGACAAGGCGGAGTGTATCTGCTCGCACTGATAGTGAGGTATACTTCCTCTATAAGACACTGCCCCGCATTACCCGGATTTTGTTATATCGTTATTGTCCCTGGATCTCATTAGGACAGATAAATTAAACTTCTCTCCATGTAAAATGTAATGAAGATCACAGCAGGCCTGTGGGCAGATAGCCCTGGGTTTGAATCCTCTCTCGCCCGTTCATTAGCCGTGCCACTCTGGGAAAGCTGCCCAAGCCTGCTGGGCTGGCTGCCTCAGTTATGCCCACCTTGTGGGACCATCCTGAGAATTTCAGCAAATACGCCACAGGCACAGAGCAGGTCCCCATCAGGTAGCAGCTTAAAATATGCAGGGGTGCCCAACACTTCAACCCACAGGCTGCCAGAGCTGCATATAAATGACTTTGGGGCAGAATTTCAGAATAATGAGAAAATAAATGACTTTAGGGAACAATTTCTGAGGAAACACTGAACCAGTGGGAAGATATGTTCTCTTGGAGAACAGGAGATAATCAGAAACAACTGGAACCCACCTGACACAGTACAGGCCTGGGGTAGAATTGGTTTCACAACCCAAAGTTTAGCTGTAAATGAAAACCTTGTGGGCCGCCTGTGAAACTGATCCAAGTAAAGACAGTCAGTGCTAGCCACGCACCTGAATTCTGTATGCACATTCAACATCAGGGACAAGAAAGTGTGATGAAGCGCTGGAGGGCATGCTATTCCTGGTGGGTTCTGCGTAAAACCTACAGCTGCCACTGGAATCAAGATTTCATTTGCTCCTGCTCTGATGAAGTCACCACCTGGTGGCCACTACCAGAAACGACAGTGCAGAATAAGTCTCTCAACCTCTTCCAGCAACCAATTCTTTTTTATCTATTCACTCAGCAAATGTTTATTGAGCCCTTACTATGTGCCAGGCAAGTGCTAAGTGCTGAATGCACAAAGTAGAATAAAACTCGGTGGCAGTTCTCAATAAGCTCATTGTTGAGACTTCTGTTGAGTGATGGAGTTTCATGTAATTAAAAGTGAAGAAGAGCCCTAGCTGGTTTGGCTCAGTGGATAGAGCATCGACCTGCGGACTCATGGGTCCCAGGTTCGATTCCAGTCAAGGGCACATGCCCAAGTTGTGGGCTCGATGCCCAGTGGGGGGCGTGCAGGAGGCAGCCAATCAATGATTCTCTTTCATCATTGATGTTTCTATCTCTCTCTCCCTCTCCCTTCCTCTCTGAAATCAATAAAAATATTTTTAAAAAAAGAAGAAAAGTGAAGAAGACTGAGGTTCTGATCTAACTTGGACCAAGCCCTTTACCCCCCAATCTCTCCTCTCTGAAATCGGGAGGATTATTTGCAAATAAATACCATTCCTTTGCATGAGTGTACTGAGGTCTTTCCACCTCATTCCTCCTGCTTCTATTACCCATCTTCCCAACGGCACCAGACCAGGTCTCGTTCCCTTTCCCAAATGAAATTCCTGCTCGATCCTCCCAAGAGAGGCTTGGATTTAGGAGGGAATATGGTTCATTTTCTTTTTTGTACGTTTTAATTGCTTCCCATGACTCAAACTGCCTCTGCATGCTTCTCCCTTCATTCCCATGCTTCCTGTTTCTCCCTTTGCTTCTGCTAAGAGGCAGATAAGTGAGGGATCATGGATTAAGAAATAAGAGAAACATTCCATCCTGTTTTTCTCCCAGTTTCATCCCCTGACATTTCAAACAAACATTTTCAGAACTCCCATTTCAGAACTTCCTGTGGCACGTTCTAGTGAATATCCCTTGAGGATGGATTTGATTTAGGGAAATAGTCAAATCTTAAATGGAGTTCCTACGGATGACTCAGCCGGGTGACGGAACTGGGTCCTCTCGTCATGAGTCCTAACCTGAGTCGCAGCTACTGAAGAAGAAAACTGACTTCCTTGGGTAGCTGGCGGGCATGTGGAAAGGGAGCTCTGAGAAGCTTGAGTGAAGCAAGTGTCTATAACCCAAGACCCTTGCTTAGAAAAGTGATGCTCACTTTGGATGCATTCATTTTCTTAGTATTCCAGGATCACGTGTGAAGACGTACTAAGGAAATCAGTGGGAGTGGCAAGTTGGTGATCAGGAGAGCTGCAGGTGCCCGAAGGATAGCCCGGTGCGCCCCCTGAAGGTAGCACTGGCCTAATACAGGCAGGACACCCCTCCTAACTGAATGGAGGCAGGCTGGAGGCAAAGGTGCACACAGATGAAGGTAAGAGAGGAAGCAGTGTCTGAGCTGGGGCATGAAGAGAGAGTTTACATGGAAAGAATGAAAAAGCGCCCACCTTGTGAGCACAGGTGTAGCTGTGTTTACCTACGTGAAACATTTGTGTATGCCCACCAAGCACAGGCGGTACAGAGGCAGAAAACGTTCCCTTCTTCCCTTCTAGGTTGTTTGGCCGGTCTAATAATTAAATTGGGATAAGACAGATTAATGGGAGAAAAATTAACTTCATATATAAGGGAGCCCCAAAGATATAAGAGTCAAGGGCAAGCTGGGCAGTTGAGGCTCATAGGCCATCCTGAACTAAGGAATGGGGTGGGGCCTAGATAATTCCCAAGGCAATAAGAAGAGCAGATGTTTGGTAATTAGATGTTAGGCCATTCAGAAAAAAAGTTTCTCTGGTACTAATTCTCATTCTGAGCCATGCCCCCTATCTAAATCCTTTTTAGGTAGCTAAGCGAGAGGTAAAAGGTATTGTTTTGTTTTGTTTTTTTCTGAGTCTGCTGGGTCTTGATTGCCTTCAGCTCAAAATAATCCATTCATGTGCCAAAGCGGCACGTTTTGGGGTGGCATATCCGGCTCCCTTCTATTGTCAGACATAAAACCGAAAGACAGGTGACATGTGGCTGAGTTCTGAAAGGCTTTGAATACTATTCCGAAGCACTTGGACTTCTCCCCACAGATGCTGGGAAGCACAAGAGTATTCTGAGCAGGTGAGTAAGCGATCAAAACAGGGTCTTACCCAGAGGTAGCCACAGGGTTGAGACAGCTTGGGCGGGTGGCTAAGAGAGGCCTTTGGATTCAGTCCCACCTAAGAAAAAACCAGCTTAACCACTTACTGGGTCACTGAGTGACCATGAGAGAGCCTATTTCTCATCTGTAAAATGGGAATAATGATAACAGCATCATAGAGTTCTTGTGAGGGTCTCATGCCTGGCACAGAGTAAGCACTTCAGGATGGCTTGTATGTCCCAGCATTTGGTGACAGGAGATGGGTGAGAAGAGAGAGACTAGAAGCCAAGAGAGATCACGTAGGAGGCTGTTACAGAAATTCTGAGATGGAATGGCTCAACCAGGCAGTGGTTTCCTGCCCACCAGGTGGTGGAAAGGATGGTTTTACTGCCACAAATATTTCAGAGGGAAGTCGAAAGGTTTGGCAATTAGATAAGGAAAGGGGAGGGAAGGATCAGGGTGCAGGCCTAGAGCCTGGGCTCTGGGAGAAACGGTGGGTGCCTTAGCACAGACAGGTAGGGGAGGGAGGGGACCCACATCAGATAGGCACTGTCTGAGTCTGCAAGACACAGAAGGAGGAGAAGTGAACGTGGGCTTGTTCTTTCATTTTCTGGAGACTCTGTTCTTCCCAAATATCCCTTCATCAGAGAGGCTTCCCCTTGGCCAGTCTCTCCACACACTGTCCCTCTATACCCCCACTTCCTCAGAGCACATGTTAACTACCGACACAGTATATATATCTGTTTGCTGATGGGTTTTATTGCTTGACTGCTGGCCCAATAAAACATATGCTTCAAGAGGAACAAGCTTTGTTTTGTTTGCTCCACATTCCCAATGGCTAAAGCAGTGCCTGGCACACAGTGGATGCTCAATAAATATTAGTTGTTGCTATTAAAGGGTTTTCAAAAGTGCCTGGCATATCAAACATTCAATAAGCATTAGCATTTATTGGTGATTATCTTTAAAAATACTGTCAACAACACAAAAACTAAAAAACAAACAAACAAACAAAAAACCCTGATGAACAAAATATATCCAGAGACATAGAAGCATGGAACAGACTTGAATCTCAGAGGGAAGGTGGGAGTAGGGGTGGGTGGGAAGAGATCAACCAAAGAACCTGTATACATATATGCATAACCTCTGGACACAGACAATAGGGTGGTGAAGGCCTGGGGCGGGGACAGGGGTGGGCAGGATGGGGGGGTCGGGAGGGGAGGGAGGAGACATAGGTAACACTTTCAACAATAAAGATTAAAAAAAATAATAACTGCAAAAAGAGAAAGGCAGATGGGAAGTACTGAAGCTTAGAAAAGTCACACTTACTCACCAGGAAGAGGAAGAAGAATTAACAGAGCAGATGGAGTACAAATATTAGAAAATCTGGGTCTCCCTCAGGGCAGGGAAGAAAAGTGAGGTCTGTCTCTGGGGAGGCCACACAGCGAACTATGTAACCACTAGAGGCCTGGTGCATGAAATTCGTGCACAGGTAGGATCCCTATGCCTGGCCAGTGATCAGGGCCGATCCGGGCCTTCCAGCTGCCAGCCGGGGCATCCCTTCCCTCCACGCCACCCCCTGGTTGTCAGGGCATGTCATAGAGAGCAATCGAACTCTCGGTCTCCTGATCGAACTCCCAAGGGGACACTTTGCATATTAGGCATTTATATACATAGATAGGCTTTTCCAAATGTTAATCCTGAAAACAGAACAGGGCGGCAAAACTCGTTCATCCTGGGACAGGTGAGTAGCTGTGAAAGGCAAAGCAGGGGTATTTTCTGGGAAGAGAAAAGGAAGGCACTTGGACTGAGTAAATTTCTGACTATAAGAAACTGACCTGCAATGACCTCTTTGGCCCAGTCTTTCCTTTTCCTCTTCTCAGACCATTTGAAAATACAGACTCTGGCAGAGTTTACAAGAGCTCATTTAGCTGGGAGACCAAACATCAAGCTAATTAGCAGATTCGTAATTGACTGCTCCAGATAAACGGGGATCGCAAGATCAGCTCCTCCAGCAAATGTGCAATTTACTGTGCGTTGTGAAAATCCTTGGCAAAGTCATCAACACAACCTCGTAGTTTAGTGACAGTTTAGTGATGTCATTTTACGCTGCTGGTAGAATGGAAGTTCTACCACTTTTAATCTCTCCCAGAAAACAGGTCAGGGCTCAGGGAAGCCCTGAGTGCGCAAGCACCTCCTCTCAGACAGCATCAGGAAGCAGGCAGTGTCCCAGAACGCTCTTACAAGCACTGAGCAAAAATTCCCAGGGCCGTGTTTCAACTCAAATCAAGATGCTGCTAAATCAGACGGTGAACAAGGTTGAGCTGTGGTGAAGTACCCTGGCATCCACCCTCAGCCATTACTGAGATGGAAATATCAGTGATCTGCAACCATCATAAAATATCATTGTTATGGGAGAAATGTATGGGTGGTCTTTCTCCATTGCTAGTGGGAATGGGGTTCTTGGGGTACCACTGGAATAAGCATTTCTGGAGGCCCCTATGGGAGGATGAAATATGGTAGGAAGTTTAATTTGTGTGGAATTACATCCCTGGGTTTCTAAAGTCCCATTTCCCTTAATCCCCACAAAATACCACGTGGGGGCATGCACATACAGTGCTATTGAAACTTCGTGGCCCATGCGCAGAAGTCGGTATTTTGTGGAAGAGCCAGTATTTTGTGGAAGAGCCACACTCAAGGGGCCAAAGAGCCGCATGTGGCTCGCGAGCCACAGTTTGCCAACCACTGCCTTAATTCATCCTGGAAGAGATGCAGCTGGGGATTCAGTAGAGCTAAAAGCAAAGCTGGTGTCCAGGTTTCCTTTCCATGGTGGAACTGGGTCCTGTACAGCATCAGGCTAGTTACAGTCCATTAGTCCATTGTGTGTGGGGTCCACATGGCTGAGGGCCATGTGGGAGAATGCAGGGGAGCCAAGAGAGTGCACCCCCTGCAACCACAGTCCCAAGAGTTGCTTGTGAACCTAGAGGCAAGAGCACAAGAGGGAGAACTCCTTTGTTTCAGAGATTAAGCATCTTATATCTTCCCGTGCTTGCAGTAGCCATGCCTACTCTGGCTAATGACCTGTTCCCAGGTGTGACTGACAGACACGTACCTTTCCTATGTCACTCAGACTTTACTGGGCATGCATCTATTTTTCCCCTGTCCAGTCCCTTCCCCCAGTGGGAAATAGACCAGTGGTACCCTGTGGAGTGTTCAATTGTAACTTCCTGGCAAAGCTGCACAAATGACATGCCTAAAAGATTTGGCCTTCCCTTTGTTTCTTTCCTTTCCAGTTATTAATGACTGGGTTTATTATAACAGTATCATAATCATCACTGATTCCATCTTTACGGAGGTCTTGATTTCAAAGTATGAGTAAATAAGCCAAGAGAGAATATAAAAATGGATCTCTCTGTGGTCTTCCTGAAACCACATGCATGACACTGTATCCTTAAAACATGTCTTAGTAGACCTGGAAGTAAGGTACCTTTCTCCAAAATCTTGGCAACATGAACACCAGTGGGTTCCTATTAATTCCCTGGAGCTCTGTGTTACTCAGAAAGAAGTACAGGTGATGGGCCCGTGTTCCTTTTTCAGGTGCAGAAATCCTAAACAACTGCTTTCCGATTTTTCTTTCATTTCAATCCACCCCAAGTGTCAAATTCTTACAGACGAGCACCATCATTATACTCTAGAATTACCAGAGGAGACAAATGTGTAGCTATATTAGGAATGTTAGGTGGAGAATAATGTTGACCTTTACAGGAGCCACCTTGAGAAGAAGCTCACTGAATACCCGGTGTTACCACTGCTCCCATCATGTAAGAGGAGGGATGTTATGGCAAAGCTGAGGTCCTCCCTGGGCTCTGCCTCTTGGCCAGTTACTTCACTTATCTGGGCAAAAAGAGTGATAGGTCTTTGGAAGAATCACATGTGCTAATAGCAAAGGACTTTGCACACTGCCGGGCTCATGGTTAGTTCCCTCAGGGATCCGATTTGGGGATTCTGCTTTTTGTTTTATTAGATTTTGTTTGTTGAATGCTGAAATTGCATTTAAGGAGCAGCCTCTCATTCCAGCAAGATGATGAGATAAGATGACACACATTCATACACTCCTGCGACAAGCACCTGGAAATGTCAAAAAGAATATATTTTTTAAATGCATAGTTAAACTTGCAATAAAGAGGGGGGAATTACCAGATGCCAGAAACAAAGCAGCAACTGAAAACCAGAAGTAAGTGGAAGAATCAATTGGGCAGCTGCCCCTGCGGGGGAAGGGGGTGAGGGGGTGCACAGGGAGGAGGGAGGAGTAGAACAAATATTGATCCAGGGGAGGTAAAGGTTTCGATGTCAACTAGCACATGAAGACAAGAGGCAAAGCCCTTGTGGCCTGCCCCAGGAAGGAGGCTGCTGCCCAAGTGAGGCTTCTCAAAGAGGTGCAACCCCAGGGGAAGGGGGCTGGAAGCATCCTCCATCAGTTCTGATCACTTGTCTATCTCTGGCTCCAGGAGCGGAGAACAAAATGATCCCTGCAAAATTTAAACTCCAAAACATTGCCCCTGAAACACTTGGAGTATAAATTTAGGCTACCTGCACGATCCAGAAATGCCCAACCTGGGAAATTAACATAAAAATCGGTCCGGGACCAATGATGGGCATGGGAAAAGCTAAAACAAAGCTCCCACCCATACTGAAGACAATTCCCACAGAAAAGTCAGGCCCACTGAGCTCACAAATTATAAAAATACATTAAACAAAGGGAAGGCCAAATCTTTTAGGCATGTCATTTATGCAGCTTTGCCAGGAAGTTACAATTGAACACTCCACAGGGTACCACTGGTCTATTTCCCACTGGGGGAAGGGACTGGACAGGGGAAAAATAGATGCATGCCCAGTAAAGTCTGAGTGATTCTAGTCTGAGGATTCTAGCCCCAAGAACTGGAAATAATAGAATAAGTTAAAAGAGAATATAATTATGTTTAAAAGGAGAGAAAAACAAAGCCTCTCTGATGCAGAAAACACATTTGATAAAATTCAACATTCATTTATTATTTTGAAAATAACAAAACAAAACAAACAAGAAAACACTTCTTACAAATCTAAGAATAGAAGGATATTCTCTTAACCCAATAAAGCCTATAAACCCAACCTACCTATAGGCACAGCATTATAGCTCTCTTTTTTAAAGTCAGAAATGAGACCAAAAAGTTACTATTACTCCCTCTGTTCAAAACATGTTGAGGGGGTTGGGAAACTTTCTGTAAAGGGCCTGAGAGCTTTGCAAACTAAAAAGTCATTGTCCAAAGTAGGTAAGTCTCCATTGTGATGCAAAATGAGCCATAGACAATATGGGTGTGGCTGAGCTTCAATAAAACTTTATTTATAAAAACAGGTGGTAAGGTAGAAGTCCAAGTCAGTACATTAATACAAGTAAAATAAGTAAAAATTATGGTGATACTGTGATATATATTTGGGTTTTTATCTCTAGTGACTGACACAGACCTCTTAAAACTCTTTGATTTCCTGAGTTGTAGGCATGACAGAAGCAACTTTTGTTATTCATAATAAGCCCTTTCAACCATACCTGAGTTTATGCTAATGAGGTGACTCTTGAAGGATGGTGCTGATTAACAGAAGGGAGGGAAGAGGGGCTAGAGACTGAATTCAATCACCAATGGCCAATGACTTAATCACGCCTATGTAAAAGAATCTCCATAAAACCCTAAAAGATGGGGTGTAGAGAGCTTCGGGCTGGTGAACACATGGAGGCTCCAGGAGGGTAGAGTGCCTTAAAAGGGTATGGAAGCTCCATGTAACCCTGCCCCACACCTTGTCCTAAGCATGTCTTCCATCTGGCAGTTCCTGAGTGATATCTATATATATAAAAGGTTGATATGCAAATTGTCCCCTCAGGAGTTCGACCAGGAGACTGGAGTTTGATCACTCGCTATGATGTGCGCTGACCACCAGGGGGCAGCGTGGAATGAAGGAAGGCCCTGGCTGGCAGCTGGAAGGCCCCGATCGGCCCTGGTCACCAGCCAGGCTTAGGGACCTATCTGTGCATGAATTTCGTGCACTGGGCTTCTAGTACTTTATAATAAACCAGTAATAGTAAATAAAACACTTTTCTGAGTTCTGTGAGCCATTTGGGCAAATTATCAAACCTGAGGAAGAAGACATGGCTACCCATGATTGTAGCCCTTCTGGTCAGAAATATGGGAAAGGGGGACTTGTGGTTAAAGAGGGGGCAGTCTTGTGGAACTGAGCCCTTCAACCTGTGGGTCTGTGCTAATTTCTGGTTGATTCCAGAATTGCACAAATCATTAGACACCCAGTTTGTGTCCACAGAGAACTGGAGAATTGAAATGTGGGGAAACCCCATATATTTAGTGTCAAGAAGTGCTGTGAGTAGAGAAACAGTTTCCCTTTAGTCACAACTTGAAGGGGGGGAAAAAAAGATATCATTATCAAAAGATTATATATCTATCTGCATAGGAAATGCAAGAGTGTCTACAAATAAACCATGAAAATTAATGAGAGTTCAGCAAGATATATGAAAACAAATTATGTTCCCATACACTAGCGACACCAGGAAAAGATTTTTTTAAAAAAAAGATGCCATTAACAGCAGTAATACAGACTATGGGAGACTTAGGAAGACTTTTAACAGAGATTTGTAAGTAAAAAGTATGGCAAAAATTATGAAATTCTATTGAAAGACATTTCGAAAAATCTAAATATACCCAGCTAGCTCTATCATGTTTGTAGATGAGAAAACTCAGTATCTTAAGGGGACAAATTCTCACAATACATCTAAAAACTGGCTGAATAAGTCCAACAAAGCAAAAGAAGGCTTTCACCTTCCTGAAATATATTTGAAAGTGGAAAGATCATGGAATACCCAGGACATTCTGAAGGTAAAACTTAACCCAGACTTGTAAGCCCAAAGTAACTAAAAAAGAGGAGCTGTGGCACAGTAGGCAAACATACCGTTGACAAAGTCCACAAAGCCACAGACCACATCTACAGATATGTGGCAACGTGACATATGACCGTGGCGAACGGATTCAGTATATGGAACTGAGACAACTGGACATCCATATGGAAGAAGATAAAAGTAGATTCTAGTGTCACACTATACAAAAAATCAATTCTAGGTCACTGTAAAACATTACATATTTCAAAACTTAAAAGAATGTATAGAAGCCTATTTTTATGACTTTGGGATAGAGAGCAGGATTTCATAAACAAGACCTAAAAAATAACATACCATAAAGGAAACATTGATATGATTATTAAAATTTAGCACTTCTGGTGTTCTCTCTCTCTCTCTCTCTCACTCCTCTCTCTCTCTCTCTCTTTCTGTGTGTGTGTGTGTGTGTGTCAGAAACATGCAGGCACCTTTTCCCCTCTTCTTCCCTCAAGGCACATACCTTTGCTCTTTCTTCTAAACTCCAAGGGCCCCTCTTCTGCCTCCACCCTGTTTCCTGGGTCCATGTAGCCCAGTTGGTTCACTTTTCCTACTTCCGAGACTTTCTAAATAAACTTCCTCTTGTATATGAAAAAAAAATAGCACTTATGCCCTGGCCAGTGTGGCTCAGTTGGTTGGAGCATCGTCCTGTACACAAAAGGCCCAGGGTTCGAATCCCAGTCAGGGCACAAACCAGGTTGCAAGTTCAATCCCCAGTTGGGGGGTGCATGTGGGAGGTGACCAATCAATGTTTCTCTCTCACATCAATGTTTCTCTCTCTCTCTCCCTCTCCCTTCCTCTTCCTAAAATCAATTTAAAAAATCTTTGGTTTTTAAAAAAATCAATTAAAAAAACATACCTTTGATTAAGGATTTTTTTTAAAAAATAACACTTCTGTTGAATAAATGGCATCATAAGAAAGTGAAAGCATAAGCCACAGAGAAGGAGGAGATATTTGCAGCTTACAATATCTAGACTATAAATGATTCTTATAAATCATTAATAAAAAGGCCAATGGCATTAGAAAAATTGGCAAAGGATAAGAATGGGCGATTCACAAAAGAGGCAACTCAGATGGCCACTACATAGATGAAGAGATGCTGGATCGTATCAGGAAGGAAGCAGAGCAATGCAAAGTAAAATGATGACACACAATTCCATGCCAATCAGATAGGCAACAATTAAAAATCTGACAAACCAAGAGGACATGGGGGAACAATAACTGCTAATGGGAGCATAATTACAACAGCTTTGGAGAACCGCTTAGAAACACACTAAGTTGAAGATGTGCATATTCTAGACCTTAGCAATGCCTCCTCTAGATACTTGCTTTAGACAATCTCCAGCACCTTTTCCTAAGTAGACATATTTACGGCAAAGGGAAACGGTGGAACCATCTTGACCTTCTCTTAGGCGACTGGATGAATAAACTGATTTATTCAAATAGAATATTATAGAGTAATTAAAACAAATCAACATGGAGAAATCTCAAAAACACCATAGGGGTATACACAGGATAATACAATTAGTGTAAATTTTCAAACACTCTCTCAGAAAGGCATAAGCACACCTGGGAATGAAGCATAGCAATTTTAGCAGAGGTCTGACTACAGAATGGGGGAGGGAGGGAGAAAGTGAAGGAAAGATGGGCAGGCGGCACGGTACAGTTTAAAACTAGTCTTTTTGAAGTAAGAATGAGGATGAGAGAAAGATGAAAGAACACGTGCCAACCAAAACAGTAAAATGCGAACATCTGTTTACATCAGTGCTGGGAACATGCCTGTCAGATAGTGTTCCATAGTATTCTGCAGGCTTGACATATTTTACAATTTGAAACTTTATTTTAAAAAGAAATCATGCTGGGGACACACGTATAAGTCTCATGATTACAAGGCATGTGAAATCCTACATTGCCTTGGGTGGAACCAGTACTCCCTGGTCTCATCCCCCATCTCAGCTGCTGGACTCCATGCCAAAATCCTTTTCCCCAAAATCAAAGTCCCCTACAAAGAATGAATATTTGTCAGACTTGAGAATATGCAAGAGAATGTGCCACAGGCTCTGAAGGCAAATTAAAAAGAAGAATTCCGGAAACATTTGGGGCAATAGCAACATCAATAGAAGCATCAAAGGATTACATCTATCCCAAGGTCACTACTTTGAAGAAAGGAAAATCCACTACACTGTAAGTCTAACTTTTTTTTAATTTGGCAGCAGCCACTGAAGTAATTCCTTTGCTGACTGTCGATGCTAACCAATGTGGAGTCAATGCCTGGCACTGAGAAGGCCCAAGGAGTGGATATGGGGCCTGCATTATAAATGACACCGCATCCTTACAAAGAGCTCATTCGATATAAGGCTCACAAGGCGGTTGCAAATTATTGCAGATCCTTGCATCAACCACAGGGGATTTGCCTAGATATTTTGCTCAGAAAATGAGAAACTTGTTAATCAAACACTGAACCCCGTGGGTCAGCTGAGAGGAAACACTATTTTCACAGCGAGATTGGATCCAGCAGCTGCAAAAGGCCAGAGCACACAAGAGGGAACACAGAGGAAACTGAGGAGCTGACCAGCATGGAGTGAGGCACTCACCAATGCCCCCTGCATTGTTCCTGAATCTGCTCGCCCTCAACTCCAATAGCAATCATAACAATCGGGAGAAATGCTGAAAGGCCCCATCCCTCTCTGCGGACAAGAATTCCATTGTCAACTATCAGTTGATCATACAAAGCCTTCCATTATGTTTACAACATACATTGCAAGATATTCAACAAGACACAGACCTGTTTGTTAATGAATATTGACTTATTTCATGAATATTTATTGAGTGCCTCTTATGGCCAAGCTCTGGACTGGTAGACGAATGGTGAAGTGAAACAGCCACATCCCTGCCCTCCTCAAGTGTGTGGTAAATAAACTACATTGTTCACAGAACAAATGACAAATTTCTTCTAACAAGACTTTAATTGCCCCCTCCATTGCCACTATATGAACCTGCCTACAAAAGGGCTCCTACTTACCTATTAAATCTGGGAGATTACACACTAGCCCTATAAACTACCACACATTGACATCTCAGTGTTAATGGTTCCTAGATATTAGAAGTCATTAACATGTAATTCGTCTTTATTTTATAGAGCTACTTGGTGATTACCCTGGCTTACTTGACAAGGGACATACACTAGAAATAATTGCTAAAATTTATTTCTGCTGATGCTATGCCTGGAGGTAACCCTTAACTCTTAAAGGGAATTGCAAGTTTTAGGAATGTCTCCTAAAGATATATCCCAGGTATATAAAGCATAGTTAATAGCATCCATTTTACAGAACTGTTTAAATAGCAGAAGGAGAAGAAAAAATAAACTGGAGGAGCCTAAAAATCTAACAGTAGAGGAATTACATTATCTAAATAAATTATTTTTATATCTTTACTAGAGGCCTAGTGCACAAAATTCATGCACTCAGGGGGGGGTCCCTCATCCCAGCCTGTGCCCTCTTGCAGTCCAGGAGCCCTCGGGGGATGTTAGACTGATGGCTTCCCCCTGGGGAGCGGGCCTAAGCCAATAGTCAAACATCCTTAGCACTGCTGTGGAGGTGGGAGAGGCTCCCACCACCACTGCTGTGCTTGCCAGCCGTGAGCCCAGCTTCTGGCTAAGTGGCGCTCCCCTTGTGGGAGTGCACTGACCACCAGGGGGCAGCTTCTGCATTGAGCGCCTGCCCCATGGTAGTCAGTGCACATCATAGCGACCGGTCGGTCTATTTGCATATTAGCCTTTTATTATATAGGATAAAGTAATGCTATTAAAATATATAAAAATATTCAGTATCAAAGGAAATGTTCATTCTTTAAAGTTCAAAAAGCAATATACAGGATTTATAAAAATTATAAATACATATCTTTTCTTTTTTTAAAGAAAAATAATGTCCATATGTCTAAAAAAAGCTAGCTGAAATGTACAATAAATGTTAATGTACAACTGTCAATAATATTTATCTGTGAGTTGTCAAATTACAAGTGGTTTGATTTACTAACTTTTGCTTGTCTAAATTTTAAATTTTTTCTCTAAAAAGCAGAAACCCTTAAAATAATCAATTAAAAGATAGGTGTCCATCAAATCACTTACATGCAAAATTAATCTTAAAGACTATAAAATGCCTTGTGTTGCATAAATGTTTTTGGCCTCCGAATCTTTTTAGTTGTTTACTTCAGTCACTTAAAAATTTGGCATGTACTTCCAATACATGAATATTTCATCATTTTGAAATTACATATACTCTCTAAATTTACATACATTTTAAAATTTCATAAACAAAATTTTTAAAAATAAATAGCAATTCTAATATCTTATTCTCATGTTCTAATGGATTATCATACGTGAATCCTGAGTACCAACAGAGCATGAACACTGTATTATCAGAGCATTAGAAATTACTACACTGCACAGAAAAAAGGGTAAAGAGGGTAATCCTTTGACAGAAGAATTGACCATTTTTTTTATAAAAGAGGGGAAAAATGTCTTTAAAAATTAGTGAAAAGGATCCCAGCTGGTGTGCTCAGTGGTTAAGCATCAATCTATGAACCAGGAGGTCACAGTTCAATTCCCAGTCAGGGCACATGCCCTGGTTGTAGATCCCCAGTAGGGGGCATACAGGAGGCAGCCAAGCAATGATTCTCATCATTGATGTTTCTATCCCTCTCTCCTTCTCCCTTCCTCTTTGAAATCAATAAAAATATATATTTTTTTAAATTTAGTGGAAAGGAGGTCAAATGAGAGAGTTCCTATTAGATATCCCTGAGATTATCAGGAAAATAGGAATCAAGGTCATCTGTTAAGTCCTGGGATGTAAAGTACAGCATAGGGAATGTATTTAATAATATTGTAATAACTATATATGGTGCTAGCTGGGTACTTGAAATATCAAGGTGGGGGGACCACTTTATAAAATATATGATTGTCTAACCACTATGCTGTGCACTTGAAACTAATACAGAATAATATTGAATGTAAACTGTAATTGACAAATAAAATAACATGAATGAATGAGTGAATGAATCATAAGACAATATTGTAATAACTATGTATGGTGCCATGTGGGTACTAGACTTATTGGGGGGATCACTTTGTATGTTATATAAATGTCTACCACTATGCTGTACACCTGAAACTACTATACTATTGAATGTCAACTATAATTGAAAAGTTAAAATTGAAAAAAAAAAGACTCAAGAAGATTTGAAGGGAGATAAAAGGTTCTCACAACTATCAAAAGATGAGTTCCAGATATCATTATGGGGTATGTGCGTGTGCATGTGCATGTGTACACACGTACACAAGCACACACATATCCCTTGATTAAAATACTAAGAAACTGTAAATAGCATGGTGATTACTAGAGGGAAAGAGGGTGGGGAGAGGTAAATGAGGGTATAGGGGGGATAAATGGTGATGGAAGGAGACTTGACTTGGAATGGTGAAAACAATACCATAACAGATGAAGTATTACAGAACTGAACACCTAAAACCTATATTATTTTATTAACTAATGTCACCCCAATAAATTCAATAAAAAATAAAGCACAGACATACTCACAAACAGAAAACAAAACTATATAATATAAAGCAAGTACATCTTGGCCATGTCTATAGAGCTGGGATATACAGTCAAAGCATGGAACGAAAGAGAAAAGTCCAGAAAGTAGTCCAAATATACATTAAAATGAAAAAGAAACTGTAAATAACTGAAAGAAGTCTACTTCTAGTACATATTTTAGCTTTCTCCCCCACATCAAAGTCATCTTAGGGTGAATGGTTGCTACCTTTGTATATAAGTCTATTTCAAGATGGCATGCAGAGGAAGGGACAATCTAAAACAACAAAAAAGTTCTTTTGTCTGAGCTTCTGTCAAGGTAAATATATGATAAAAAGGCAAGATGCAGATATTAATATCTTATAAGGCCCTGAAACACTTGGTGATTAATTTTTCAGCAGGAAGAGGGTTTTATTCCAAGGGTAAGAATAGCTATCATCACCGAGGCAAAGGAGAGAGAGGGGGGAATCAAGGGAAGTCAGAAAAAGTGGGCGCCAGAGAAGCAGCATGTCACACACTAGTTCCTATACACATGGAGCTCATCCAAAAAGGAAGATGGCAGGATGTGACCAACGTAAGGCAGGCTGCTGCCACGAGGACTGGTTCCTCCAGACAAAAGGGAGGAGAGCCTGCTTCCTAGCACCAAGCCAGGATTTAGATTCCTCCTGCAAAGCAACCAGATGGACTAGAAAATTCTTCAAAGGCAGAAATATCAATTCACTCAACAAATATTTCTTTAGCACCTACGTTCCAGACACTATGCTGGGGAGAGAGGAATGATGGGCTTCTTGTATTGCTGGGGGGGGGGGGGGGGGGGGGGGAGTGCGAGGGGGGACTACTCCAAAACTCGGTGGCTTAAATTAACAAACAATTATTATCTCACAGGTTCTGGCTCAGGGTCTCTATCACCCCCAGGTTCAGGGATCACTAGGAGGATTCACAGGACTCACACATCATATGACTCAATGCTATGATTTATTACAGCAGAAGGATGTAAGGCAAAATCAGCAAAGGGAAAAGGGGCATGGAGCCAATTCTGTAGGGAACCAGGCACACCTTTCCCAGAGACCCCTCCCCATGGAGTCCCACAGCACAGGCTTCGTTCCTCCAGCATCTGACTCTGCAACACGTGGTGAAGTGTTGTCTACCAGGGAAGCTCGTTAGAGATGCAGTTCCCCGGGGTTTTTGCAGGGGGGCTGCTCATGCACACACCCTCTGCCTAGCACATACCAAAATTCCAGACTCCAAGTTAGAAGCAGGTATTCATCATAAATAACTATGTTTGCATAATTGGGCACATTAAACCACTCATATCAGTTAGAGAATGGAGGGAACCCTCCCTAAATCCAAGTACCCAGATGCCAGCCAAGAACCAGTCTTATTAGCAGCCCTTCTAAGTACAGCAGTCTCGGGCCTCCTATGCTAATTCTTTTCTACACAGGGTCTTGTGAGGATGCAGTCAGGCTGGCAGCTGGGGCTCCATCCTCTGAAGCCTTGGGGCACTTACAAGAAAGTTCACTCACATGACTTTAGGCGAAAGATCATCACCATGTGGAGCTCTCCACAAGGCTGCCTGAATGCCCTCCACATATGGCAGCTGGCATTCCCCATGGCGAGTGATCCAAGAGAGTGAGAGTATGCCCAATGTGGAAGCTGCAGTCTTTTTATTTTAATATGTTTTTATAGAGAGAGGAAGGGAGAGGGATAGAGATAGAAACATCAATGAGAGAGGAACATTATCAATCGGCTGCCTCCTGCACGCCCTCCACCGCGGATTAAGCTCACAACCTGGGCATGTGACCTGACCAGGAATCGAACCAGCGACCTCTTGGTTCCTGGGTCAACACTCAACTGCTGAGCCATACTAACCAGGCAAAGATGCAGTCTTTAATAAGTTGTCTCAAAGTGACATGCCATCACTCTTGCTCTTGGTCACAAGGACTAACCCTACTACAGTGTGGGAAGAGGAGGGATTCACAACTCTGAATGCCAAGAATAAGGGATCACGGGGGGCTGGCTGTCCTGGAGGCTGCCTACCACTGCCTCACATTCTGGCTCCCAATGATTCACATATCTCTTACAAGCAATAAACACTGACCCCTCCCATCCCCAAAAGTATCATCCCCTCACAGCATCAGCTGCACACCCAGACCCTCACCATCCAAATCAGGTCTAGGTACAGATGAGGTTCCTGAGTACAGTCCCTAAACTGAAGATCCTTGAATACGATTTCTCCCAATCTGTAGACATGTGCAACTAAAGCAACAAGCTATCTGTTCTCACACACTCAACACACAATGGTGGGACAAGCAGAGAATAACTGCCATAAACACTCCTGCTCACAAAGGGAGAAATAGGGAAGCATGTAAGAGGCAGCAATTCTGAAACCCCACCAAGCAAATGTTTCAAGGTCTTTGCTTAGGTCTCAAGTTGAGGTCTTAGAATAATTCTCTATGACCCTTAACTTCATTCTCTGGGCTCTTGGTTTTGGCCTCTTGATCATCCTTCCATTTTCATTAAAGGTAATAAGTGTTCACAGCTGACAAGTTTTCTCAGCCTGTTTCCTACTTGTTGATACTTGGAGGTCCAAATGCCTCTTTTTATTTTGTCCTCTCCATGTCCCTTTCACTTCAAGATGATGGTGTCTCTTCAAGTGTAACTCTCTTAAAAACCTTGAGCCTTCTGTGAATCCTTTTAGGGTTCATTCCATTCGACAAAAGCCATACCCACAAATCTCTTTGCCATGGTCCTTCCTCACTTTGGGCTTTTGTTGAGGGACAATGTCCTTGAGCTTCCAAGAAGCTCTGCTATTTGAATGAGAGGATCCATAAAGCAAACCCTTACTCTCTTTAGAAGGCCTTTTAGCTGACTGTACCGTACTCTGAGACACCATCTTTGATTTTGGGATCTTAAGAAAAGATTGTAGAGGGGAATGGATGTGGGAGGAGGTAGGAGAGAGTATGGGGGGGTGAGGGGAGATAAATGGTGATGGAAGGAGACTTGACCTGGGGTGGTAAACGCACAATACAATATACAGATGATGTATTATAGAATTGAACATCTGAAACCTTAACCAATGTGACCCCAATAAATTCAATTAAAATATAAAGTAAAACATTATACAGTTACACCCTTGGCTTCCTGTTGGAACTTGTTTTCCTATAAGTGCCCCAAATTTGATCTTTGCTCAGAAGCCATTTCTTAATTTTAGCTTCATGTGCCATCTGGAGAGGATGGCAATCTTCAAAAACAGCAAGTCCTGGCTCTTTTTGTCTATTTCTGCCTTCAGTTTCTCTTTTCTTGAAACTTTACTATAAGTAACAGGAAAAAAATAGAAGGCATTTTCAACACTCTGGTCAGAAATCTCCTTAACTGTATCACACAGTTCATTAGGTACACTTTCTACCTTCCACAACAACATTGCTGAATTTTGTGCTGCTCTATAACAAAGACAAAGACTCCCTTTTCCAGTTTCCAATGCGATTTTCCTCATTTTCTGTTAAGCCTTCACAGGCAGCCTTCTCAAAATCCAAACTTCTACGTACAATGTGCTCAAAGCACTTTAAGCTTCTGTTAACATGTCCCTCAGCATTCTTATAGCTTTTCCACTGTACACTGCCCACACTCAAAGCCTCTACGACATTTTAGTTTTCTGTAGCACTGGCACCCCACTTCTAATACCAACCTCTTATTAGTTCTCTACTGATGTACAATAGGTTACCCCAAAACTCAGCACTTAAAGCAACAAGCATTTATTGTTTCACATGGTTCCGAGGGTCAAAATTGGGAGGCACTGAGATGGGTGGACTGGGCTCAAGGTCTCTGAGGAGGTTGCAATCAAGCTGATGGTAGGGCCTGGAACATCTAAAGCAGTGGTTCTCAACCTTGGCTGCACATTAGAATCACCTGGGAATCTTTTTAAAATTCTGATTTCTGGGCCCCATCCTCCGGAAATTCTCTTTCTTTGTTACTAATGTTGTGGCCCCACCCCATAACAAAGAAACAGAATTTCCGGAGGATGAGGCCCAGAAATCAGGATTTTAAAAAGATTCCCAGGTGATTCTAATGTGCAGCCAAGGTTGAGAACCACTGATCTAAAGGCTCAACAAGGAGAGGATCTGCATTGAAGGGCACTCACCTGGTTGATGGCCAGCCTCTGTGTTTTTTTCTTATTAGCTGTTGCCATGTGAGCCTCTCTCCATACATTGTATGACTGTCTTCATAGCATGACATCTGGCTTTCCATAGAGTGAGTGATACAACAGAAAGAACTCAGTCTTTTGTAACCTAATCTTGGAAATGACCTATCATCACTTCTGTTAAAATCTATTTGTCAAGGGCATGAATCCCAGGAGGTAATGACCACTGGGCGGCTGGTGGATGGCTACCACATTTTCTATTTGGAAGTCTAATGGGATAATAGTCGTCCACACTGCTTACAATAAAAATTAATAAAGGCCATAAGGAAACATGGAGAAGTCAGCACCAGCTTCCCAGGAGGAGTCAAGATGATGCGACAGAGGAAGCAATGTTTACTTTGGGGCCTAAAGGGATGAATGAGATTTGTCTGCCACACGGAAGAGCCTCGCCTGCTGGAAGCTTTCCATGCATTTCTCCTTGACGAATCCTACCTGCCCGGTAAATCTGATAACCTCAAAGCTCTTCCTAAAAGCAAACAGGGAATGACTTAATTTAGTATCAATATTTATGGAGGACACATGACCATTTGATAGATGAATTAAAAGCATAATGGCAGATGACGGATTCTGCGCTTGAAGGTGCCTCATCTAAAGGTCAAACGTTACTTGGGAGGGGAAACAATGAGTAAAGTGAAAATGCACAACTTGATAACAAATGTGAGAGTCTGAATAAATGCCCATAATTGGATATTGCACACAACTATTCAACACGTAATAGTGATCATGTAAATAAGAAGGCGAGGAGAAAGACATGGAGAAAAAAAATGCTAATCAAAGGACCCTTCACATGAAATAGATGCAAGAGTGGTTGGAAAACTAGGTCAGGCAAGCATGCTGAAATATTAAAAGCTACTTTTTTCTCATAAGAGTGAATACAATCTCATTATAAAATCCTGTGAAGTATAAATGAGCATAAGAAAAAAATTAAAATCACCCGTGTCCCCAAATTCTAGGGAGAACCACTAATTGGATTACATATTTTTCCCTTTTAGACTGCTGTATAGGTGGAGATACACACACACACACACACACACACACACGTAATTTTAGAAATACATAATTTTTGGACATGGCTCTATATTTTTCATTAATATAAAATTTACACATAAAAGTTAAGTTCATATATGTTTAATGTTTCTAAAGTCTAAATATTACAGAGAGATATGACATGGAAAGTAAAATTCACCTGTAATTCTTTTACTCAGGGGAAAAAAATAGTTTACTATGAACATCTGGTATTTTTCTTACAGACATTTCAATGCAAACATAATTTTAATGCGAAAATAGGCTCATGTGTTTTGTTAACTGCTTCTCTCATTTACAAGTACATGGTGTCTCTCTTCCTCTGTTAATACATGGACAGCTACATTATTAATTTTTTTTTCAGTGAAGAAGGGACCGGAAATCGAACTGTGACCTCCTGGTTCAGAGGTTGACGCTCAACCACTGAGCTACACTTGCCGGGCTACATTATTATTTTTAATGACTATACAGTTCCAGAAAAGGTATGTACCGGAACGTATTTAACCAATACCCTATTAAGGAGCATTTATGCCATTCCCAATTTTCCACAGTTGCCAAAAAGGCTCAGCAATTACACCTCTATGCAAACACCTTTACACTATGTCCTCAGGATAAATTTCTGGAATTATATTTGCTATGTCAAAAGACATCTGCTTTTTAAGCATTCTTATGCATATTCCTGCATGTTTCACCATACATGTATATCAATATACACTTACAGCAAGAGTCTGAAAATGTCTCCGGCCACCACCTTGACCATTACTGAGTACTATAAGCAAACACTCTTCATTTTCTTCAGACATGAAAGACAAATGAAGACAATCAATATATTAAGACAACACATTTTCAAATATTTAAAGGCCATTTGAATTTTTTCTTTGGTAATTATGCATTCTTGTCTTCTGCCAAATTTTCATGGAAGTGATCACTGGTTTTGTATTGATTTGTAAGTGCCCTGCCACCCAAACACACATCTATTCATACTTTTAAAAGCCCGGTAGCAACGTCTCATCAGCAGGACATAAATAAGAACTCAGGAGTTAGTAAATGGTTGAACCTCACTCAAATTTTCCTGACTCCAGAACCCAGGCACTGCCCACAGTGACATGTTGATGCCTCCTCAGGACTGAGACACTCCAAAACCGTTGCTCATTAGGATCACCAGGGGAGCTTTTAAAACTCTGATGCCCATTTCTTACCACCATATCAATGCAACCAAGCAGAGTGTTTTGAGGCTACCTAGGTGGTTCCAATGGGCAGCAACATTTGAGAACCAAGTACCGAAGATTTTATTCCTTCCCCGACTCCCTACCTACTGGGACTGCTGCTGGTGAAATGTTATCCCTTCCTGGGCCAGCTGCATCCTATGACTGCAGGATCCAAAGGGGTCCCAGTTCCAGGGTTCCCCGGAGGAGGCAGCCCATCTTCTCCTGCCCAATCCTGCCTCCTTCCCTTCCCCACAAGTGTTGACGCTAAGGGATTCCCTGAGAATGTCCTGCTTAAGAATCTCAAAGGCTGCTTCCTGAGCGAACCCAACCTGTGTCATGTACTATATGGAACTTCCCCTAAAAGAATAAATGTCCCCTAAAGAATTAACAAAATCGTCCTCAAAGGCCTGATATATAGCTGACAGTAGTTATCAAAGCATATTCAAAAATCCTTCTGGTGGTATTATTGTTTAATGAGCACGGAATTTCTGTTTGAAGTGCTGAAAGGGTTTGGGAAATAGTGGTGATGGTTGCATAAAAGTGTGAATGTAACCAATGCCACTCAATTGTATATTAAAAAATGGTTAAAATGACAAATTTCGTGTTGTATATATTATACCACGATTTTTAGAAATTAATAAAGGTAAAATACCCCAAACCACTGAATTGTATACCTTGACTAGGAGAATTATTGATATGTGAATTATATCTCAATAAAGCTGCTTTAAAAAATCCCCTCAATGCAGTGTAATGACATGGCAGTCAACAAAGGAACAAAATAGAGGTCTCAGCTCTATGAATCCATATAACGATGACAATATTTTTAAGCCCTATCAAGGAGTTTGCTTTCACTCATTGTTCATTCCCTAAAATACAGAAACAAAATGCTTATTGCTTTGTACTTTACGTGTCTTTGATCAGCAGTAATTTAGGATTTGTGTGTTGAGTGGTACAGGGAAAAGAGAAAGCAATTTCTTGGGCCATCTCCAGGGTTAAGAATATTTAAAGACTACTTGAGGGCTAGGGTATTATCAACCTCACTACCTTCAGTTTTGCGGTAGTAAACGTGTTCCATTTACCTCAAGCACAGGCTCACGCACACAGAAAACCTCCAGCAAGCTGGATAACAGACCATTTCTAAAAGAGGAGCAACACAGACATATTTATAACAACAATGTGCCAAAGACAGCAGTGTCCAGAGACTAACAGGTGCAAAAATCAATGTTCCCAGGAAACACACTGTCCACTGCCTTTATAAAGTACTCCAGGCTTTATATAAAGTATACTAGATGCCTGATGCACAAAATTCGTGCATGGGTAGAGTCCCTAGGCCTGGCCGGCAATCAAGGCTCATCTGTGGGGCGACTGGTGGGGCAATCAGGGGCCCCTGCTGGTACCCGCCTTGGCTGGCCTGGGGCCTGCAGGCTGGGGGCAGCTCCTGCATTGAGCGTCTGCCCCCTGGTGGTCAGTGTGTGTCATAGTGACCGGTAGTTCCTCCATGTGGTTGCTTTGCATATTAGGCTTTTATTATATAGGGGGATACTTCACATTTGCAAACTCTGCCATAATCAGAATCCCCAAGGAGCCCAGAAGTTTCCTTTTTTTTTTTTTTTTTTAAAAGATTTGACAAACCTCTTCTACCAATGTATACCTTCCCTTAACAAAAGACCTCTGATCAATAAAGGCCAAACCTCCAATAAGGGGAACTGTCATTTAAAGTCTGTGGTTTCTGCTCTTGGCCCTCCACGATCAATGACCGACCAGAAACCAACCTGATGTTATCCAAAGCTTACAGGCGTTGAGGTGCTTAACAGTGAAAGAAAACACTTCATGCCAAAGCTGCCACCCAAAGCATAACGGGAAAAATACTGCATGAGGAGCTGGGAAACTTGAGCTTCTGCCTTGAATCGGCCACTGGCAACCTGTGTGTCCCTGGCTGGCTGGTGGACCACTCTGCATCTCTGTTCCTTTCCCTGCCATGAGCTTCAAGATGATGTCTGTGCTGTCCATCTCATAGCTTATTGTGAGGCCAAATGAGAGTCATGGATGTCTAAACACTTCGAAAACTAAAGTTCTATACAAATGTGAAAGAGAACTGTGGGCTCTAATCCCCGAAGAGCTCCAGAGAAACACAATTTAGGGCCATTCAAGTATAACATTGCTGTGTAAATATGGGAGTGAGGAAATGAATTCCACTGAGGAAAAATTATTCACCCAAGTTACCTCTTCTTGCATCCATTTCATAACCTATCTGATACCAAACTGATTTGGGGTGGAGGCGACAGACCAAGGTGTGAAAGGAAACAAGAGTTAGAATGTGTCTTTAATTGAGATGGATAAAATCATTTCCCACCCGAAACTCCAGAATTCATTTGGTTTGCCGTTTCTGCTGCAAGGTGTTATTTTTGTTGATTATCCTAGAAAGCACTGATGTATAAAATAGTTCCTTTGGGGGCTTGGGCATACCTACTTTTTTTCTAGGAAAGACTCTGGAGAGAACAAACTTTTCACAGCACTGCACAGCAATTCTCTAGTGGGTTTGAAAGAAATCCTGTGAGGTAAGACAAAAATCATCAACTTGCTGATTTTATATTCCACGAATGTATAACCTCAGAAATTTCAAAGTTGGTACTTATTTTCCCCCCTCTGAGTGCAGACTTAGATTGGGACTAATGCGTGTTCCAAATTTAGCAGAGCCTCAAGGGCTGGAGGCAGTTGGCTTAACAACTACACGCGTTTGTCTGTTACCTCACAGGTTGCCAGAAGAGGCCACCCGCAGGGCCAAAAAGCAGTCAAGTCAGACACAAACAACTGACCCAAAAATGAATCCTTAAATCAAGAGAGAACTAGATGGTGTTCCTCTTTCAATCACTTTTTCTTTAGGAAGAATGCATGGTAGGGGAAGGGGAGAAATCATCTATAATAATAAAAGTGTAGTATGCAAATCAAATGAATGGCGGAACAGCAGAGTGACCCACCGTCCAGATGACCATGCTATGACACCCACTGGTGCCAGGCCAGCCAAGGCGGGTGCGATGAGATTGGGTGTGTGTGTTGGGAGGGAAGGGCCACCATTACCCCATGATCACCCCACAGAGGGAGGCCTAGGCTATCGGCCAGCAGGACGATCAATTGGGGGGCTCTGCGATTGCCTCAAAGAGGGAGGCCCAGGCCACCTATCAACGGGCTGTGGCAGGTGGGCGGGACCTCCCTCTGCAGGGCGCGATTGATCACCACAAAGAGGGAGGCCTTGGCTACCTGGCCAGTGACGGGTAGCCTGGGCCTCCCTCTGCAGGGGCCATCCATCGAGGAGCCCCGGCTGGTGGGCAGGGCCCACCTCTTTAGGGCGATCGATCGCGGGGATCCCGGACTGCAAGAGGGCGCAGGCCAGGCTAGGAGACCCCCCCACCCAGTGCACGAATTTCATACACCAGGCCTCTAGTAATATATATTCTGAGAAGTTAAGTCATTTCTGGTATTCAGGCACTGAAGAATTAATCAACTTTAAAACAAACAAAAATGTCAACCTACCATCATCTCTCCTCTTTCTTTTCAGTATCAAACTCCTTAAGAGATCACTGCAAGCCCTAGCTGGTTTTGCTCAATGGATAAAGCATCGGCCTGCGGACTGAAGGGTCCTGGGTTCAATTCCGGTCAAGGGTACATGCCTGGGTTGCGGGCTTGATCCCCATTGGGGGGTATGCAGGAGACCGCCAATCAATGATTCTCTCTCACCATTGATGTTTCTCTCTCTCTCTCTCTCCCCCTCTCCCTTCATCTCTGAAATCAATAATATATATATTTAAAAAGAGAGAGAGAGATCAGCGCAAGCATGTCAAACTTGTGGCCGGTGGGCCGCATGCCAGCTGCCAGTTTAACATGCTTTGACAGCCTCTGCCTCCATTTACTCACTACACACTAAACAGTTCTCTCAGGGGTCACCCATCCTGGTTGTGTGATACAGGGGCCTTTCATGAATACGACCTCCCTGTGGCATGCAACACGACTGGACATTCCTTTTTCTGGAAACAGCTCCTCCCCTGACTCCTCAGGTATAATACCCAACCTGGCACTCTGCCTACCCCACTTACTCTATTTTCCTCTCCTTATCCCCCTCCTGGTTCTCAATTGCCTAAATCCCCTGGTTCCTGCTTTGGGCATCCTCCACTACCCATACTCCCTGGGAGGTCTGAGCCCTTCTGTGGCTCTCTGTCCAACTATATGAACAAACTCCCAACTACCTCCCTCTTGAAGATCAACCTCACATTTCCAATTATCTGACCCATATCTCCATTTCTCTCCTCAGCACCTTATATCGAAGACAGAACTCACCACCTTTCCTGCTCCTGCTCCTAGCTTTCCAAGTTTTGGTCTTCTTCTCATTCCTCACTATCAAAGCCACCCTTCTACTTTATCCACATCTATAAGTTTACAAGTCCCACAAATGGCTCAAGACATCCCTCATAACCAATGCTTCTTTTGCATCCTCATGCAAAAGTATTGCAACAACTTCCGACATGGATTCTTGTTAGCAGTATCTTCTAACTCTCAAAAAATTCTATACCACAACACCAGATAATTCTTCCTAAGTAATGGGTGTATCCCAGGCCTGTTCAAAAATGCCAGTGCTTCTGCTTTTCAGGTGCAGATTCCTATCCTAACATCTGAACTTCTCCCTAATCCAGCCTTATCTCTGCTTACACCCTCGAAGGTCACAATGTTTAGATGAGTTTGGGTTCCTATCTACTTTTCTAAACTTGCCTTAAAGTTTCCAGCTCTATCTGAAATGCTCTTTTGAGCCCTACTTCCTCCCAACCCCCCAACATCTCCACGTGTTAAAGTTACACCTTTCTTCAACACCTAGCTCAAAGCATTTTCACAATGAAACTTGTCCTAATTTCTCCTATCAAAAATGTTGTGTATACACAAGCATCTTGCCCCATTCTTGGGGCTCTAACCATGGGCTGTAACAAGGAAGCATACATTTAATTTCCTCTGTTACATCTAAAGTTTCCCCAAAGGAGGGGGGCCCAGATCATGGTTTGCTAAAAAGAGCATGAACCTCGGAACCAAAATAACCAGGATATGTTTTCACTTGCACTTGGCTAAATGACCCTGAATCTCTCTGGTTTTAGTTTCCTCATCTGTAAGAAAAACCCATGGTAGTCACTGTGTGAATTGACTGACTTACTTCAGGGGTGGGAAAAAGATGACCCCAGGCTAAATCCAGCCCATTACCCATTTTTATAAATAAAGATTTACTGGAACACAACCATGCTCATTCCCTTCTGGACTGTTTATGTCTGCTTTGTAGTAGCTACAATAGGCACACAAAAACTAAAATATTTACCATCTGGCCCCTTCTTTATCTCCACGTCACTCTCCTTATATAGGTAGAGAGGTGGTATAGTTATATTTTCCAAACTTCCCTGAATCTAAGAATGTAGGGATTAATTGGGATCCACTAATTAAATGCACTATTGCAGAGAGTTCTAGAAGGTAGAAGTAAGGTGGGGCCATCTTCTGGCCCCTCATTGACTGTTTAATGCTGTCGAGAAAGATCATGGAAACAGGAGACTTGAACTACAGTTATCCCTGTGCCTTCCCCAGCACCCCAGGGTGAAGCAGTGCAGGTTTGGCAGAGCCATTGTGAGTGGCCTTTCAAACCCAGTGCCAGGGTTGCACTCTGACCTTCTTTCTCTCTTGTTCTGGAAATCTTTTCCTAAGGCTCACCCTTCTGGTGATTGTGTAAGCACCTAATTCTCTGTATTAAATCCCTTCTTGTTTAAAATTTATAGCCAAGTTTCTGTGTCTTGTACTGAACGCTAACTGACACAGAGCAAAATGATAAATATCTAGTTGAGTTACTAAGATATGAAATGACCATGTCTGTGAAAGTGTTTTATAAACAGCAAAGCTAACATTTTCTGTAAACCTTCATCTTGTCCTCCATACTCTGACCCTCCCTGACCCTTGACTTGGCACAGTGCCTCCCAACCCTGAAATGCTGATGTTCCCACAGCAGTCAGCTCTCTTCCCTTCTTGCTCTGCTTGAGAAATCTCATATCTCCTTCCAGCTTCAGTAACCACACAGATCAAGAGTTAACTTATTTGGGGACACGGACATTTGGAAAAGTTGATACAAAGCTAACTCTCCAACACAAATGCACATGCAGTAAGATTTCAACAGAATTTCTAAGGTTCATGGGGCTTCCTATTTTAACTATGGATCACAGTTATAAAGCCTGATCTCAAATGCTAATGAGTGTCTAAACCTATATCTCAAGCCAGATCATTCCCATGAGGTTAGGACAGATGTTTACAACTACTCACTGGACTTCCCACAGGCAACTCAAACTCAACGTGTCCACATGGGATTTTCTCTCCCCACTGCTCCTGTTCCTCTGTTATCATGTAAGTGAATGACTCCAGCACCCTCCCAAGGCATCATTCAGGCATCTTTCCTTCCTTCTCCATAGGCAATTTCCTGCTCTAAGCAATTCTATATCCATAGTCATAGTGGAATCTACCCACATCCCCGTCTCAGTTACAGGAATTTTTCCAGCCACAACATCTCTAATCAAGATTCCTGCAGAAGCCATCAAATTGGTCCCTCTGCTTCCACTATGTCCTCTCCAATCCATTTCCTGGACCTTAAAACTTGCATATCAAATTTAATGCATTTCCTTTGTTTAAAACTTTTACTAACTCCACATTCTTCTCATAGTCAGCCCTCCCCATGCCTCCCCAAAATGGCTCTATTACACCCATAGCATATGAGCTTCCAGTCCCCAGAACTACAGTCTCTGTCACCCCCAAGGATCACATGCTACTCCCTCCCCGTTTTATTTCCCACTGCTACCCACTATTACACACACACACACACACACACACACACACACACAAACACACACACACTTCCCTCCTGGCTAACCCCTCACCCTTCAATTCTCACCTTAGATGTCATTTAATTCCCTTAGTCATCAAATGTTTATTGAGCCTCTACTATGAACCAACCACCGAGCTATCACTAGAGATGGAGCAATAAAAAGACAGTCACAATCCCTGTCCTGACAAAGCTCAATTTTATAGAGGCATTAGATCAATAATGACAAATATGGTGATCCCCCAGATGAAAATCCCATGTGGGCACATTGAGTTGGAGTTGCCTGTGGGAAGTCCAGTGAGCAGTTGTAAACATCTGTCCTAACCTTGTGGGAATGATCTGGCTTGAGGTATAGGTTTAGACACGCATTAGCATTTGAGATCAGGCTTTATAACCCTGATCCATAGTTAAAATAGGAAGCCCCATGAACCTTAGAAATTCTATTGAAATCTTACTGCATGAAATCTTACCCCAGGCTGAGTCAGGATCCCCCACTCTGGGATTCCATGGCCTACATCTGTGATCCCCAACCCCACCTCCACTATTAGCTCATCCATCTCTCCCAATAACCAGACTATAAACTCCTTACAGGTAGGGTTATATCCCATCACTTCATTTATTGTTGATGCCTGATACTGTATCTGGCACTCAGGATTATTTCATAAATCCGTATTGATTAGGAAAATGCAGTCAATAAACATCAGCTGAGTGAGTCTTCTTAGAAGTGGCCCTATAAGGGGAATACAATGGAAATGGGGTGGGGAGTCCTCACTGTTTCCCTGTCTGGACTTTGCTGATGCCTCAAATCACAGGTAACATGCTTTTAACTAACACCAGACTTGCTGGCTGCATTTCATGTTCAGCAGCTATTCCCAGCAGCCCTTCTAGCCTTTAGGATAAATACCTGTGCGCTCAGCAGTGTACCTAATTAGAGGCACCCCCTGGCAACTCTAGAGGCCTCTGGAGACCAGTCACCAAGCTGTACCCTTGGTCACTGGAACCTACAAAACATAGAAGGCAGGTGAGCACAGGGGGCCTGGCATCCAGGAGAGGCCTGGGAGCTCAGCCGAGCTGGATCCCAGGAGCTTTGTCCCAAATTCCCTGCTAGGCCAGCCGTGAGGATGAGTGTATAATCTACCGCCATATTTTTTAACGTGTGTGAAACTAGTGGGGGATGGGCAGAAGCAGAAACAAACAAACAAAAAAACCTAAGGAGGAAATACACCCTTTATGAAAAATAATAAGGCGGTTTGGATAAGTGCTGATGAGATTTTCTTGAATATACGACAATACAAGTAAACATTTATGGAGTGCCAACAAAGTCCCAAGTTCTAACTTGTTGGTGTGCACCATTTAATTCTCTCAAGGCCCCTCTGAGGTGAGCACAATTGTTATCTCAGTGAACTGAGGCCCAGTGAAATTAGGGAGCTTCCACGGCTGCCCCCAGCTAGTGACACAGCAGGATGCAAACCTGCAGTATGACTCAGCCCAGGACCAGAAGCTCTGCACCTTACAGCCTTGTGAGGAAGGAAAGTTCTCACCTCCAGCTGCCAGTGTTCCAGGCCCCAGTGCCAACGAGACCTGGACCTTAAGGGGCAGCTCATCAGTCTAGTCCAGTGACTTTCAACCTTTTTCATCTCATGGCAGCCATAAATTAATTACTAAAATTCTGCGGCACACCAAAAAATATACTTTTTGCAGCTAGGACCAAAAAGAATAGGATGGCTCTTTCTGTGTTGGCTATTGTCATTTTTTTTTTTTTAATTTGACAATCTAAGAGAAAAGAGGTCAGTGCCCCTGACTAAGCAGTCAGGTATTGCATGTTTAAAACATTCTTGTGGCACACCTGCTGAAAATCGCTGGTCTAGTCAATTACCGCCATGCAGTAATGAGGGTCTGATGCCGCCAGATCTTCCTACTTCTCAAAAGACAGCAGATATCCAGATTCTTTTTAAATTGGGGATGAGAAAAGGGGGGGGGTCACAGAAGGTTTTGGCCGAGGAACTGAAAGGAATCCTATATAATAAAAGCCTAATATGCTAAGTGTCCGGTCGTCCGTTCAACCAATCAAAGCGTAATATGTTAATGATATGCTAAGGCCACTCCACCACTCACTTTGATGTGCACTGACCACCAGGGGGCAGATGCTCCGACCGGTAGGTTAGCTTGCTGCTGGGGTCCGGCCAATTGGGACTGAGCGAGATAGGCTGGACATGCCCTGGAGCCCTCCCACGGTCCCTCCCCAGCTGGCCAACTTCCTGTATCCCTCCCCGGCCCCGATTGTGCAAAGGTGGGGTCCCTTGGCCTGGCCTGTGCCCTCTCACAATCTAGGACCCCTCGGGGGATGTTGGAGAGCTAGTTTTGGCCCGATCCCACAGGCCAGGCCAAGGGACCCCACTGGTGGACAAATTCGTGCACCAGGGCGTCTAGCGTGTTAATAATGGAGATGGGCTTCTGAGGGAGGAAGAGGTTTGGAGACCAAAGACTGTGAGCTCAGATTCTGGTGCTAAAGATGCCCAGAAGGAAGTCTGTGAGAACTCTAAGGCTGGAGCTGACGACAAGGGTGGCAGGTAGCAGAGAAGGCTCTGGTAACTTTGTTATCAGGCCGCCCCACTTCAACCCTCAGTTCCACCTAGAAAATGATCATCTAAAACACCTCCTCTTTTTCATTGTGAGGATGGTGGGAAAACCAGGCTGGCCTTACTTTTCGGGGACTACCATAGTAAAGTACTACAAACTGATGGCTTAAATGACAGAAATGTATTGTCTCACAGTACTGGAGGCCAGAAGTGTGAGATCAAGGTGTCAGCAGGGCCATGTTCCCTCTGACGGCTCTAGGGCAGTATTTGTTCCAGGCTTTTCTCCTAGCCTCTGGTAGTGTCTTGGCTTATGGCTGCACAACTCCAATCTTCACATGGCATGCTCCCTGTGCTTATGTTCAAATTTCACTTTCTATAAGAACATCAATTATATTAGACTAGAGGCCCGGTGCACAAAAATTTGTGCACTGGCGGGGGGGGGGGGGGGGGGGTTGGTCCCCCAGCCCGGCCTGTGCCCTCTCACAGTCTGGGACCCCTCGGGAGATTACGACCTGCTGGCTTAGGCCTGCTCCCGGGTGGCAGAGGGAAGGCCCAATCCCTAAGTGCAGCCCCTGGTCGGGCTCAGAGCAGGGCCGATTGGGGAGTTGGGGCGCCGCCCCATCATGTACAGAGCAGGGCAGATCTGGAGGTTGTGATGCCACCCTCAGTCACGCTCAGGGTAGGGCCGATTGGGGGGTTGGGGCACCGCCCCCTGTCACACTCAAGGCAGGGTCGATGGGGAGGTTGCGGTGCCACCCCGTCACTCACAGAGCAGGGCCCATCAGGGGGTTGGGGCGCTGCCCCTTGTCACACACAGAGCAGGGCCGATCAGGGGGTTGGGGCGCTGCCCCGTCACTCACAGAGCAGGGCCAATCAGGGGGTTGAGGAGCTCCACCGTGTCACTCACAGAGTAGGGCCGATAGAGGAGTTGGGGCACCACCCCCTGTCACACACAGAGCAGGGCGGATCAGGGGGTTGGGGCACTGCACCCTGTCACACTCAGGGCAGGGCCAATGGGGAGGTTATGGCTCTACCCTGTCACACACAGAGCAAGGCCCGTGGAGAGGGGTTGGGGTGCCACCCTCTATCACCCACAGAGCAGGGCCGATCAGGGGGTTGGGGCGCCGCCACTGTCACACTCGGGGCAGGACCGATGGAGAGGTTGTGGCTCTACCCTGTCACACACAGAGCAGGGCCTGGCGGGGGGGGGGGGGCGGGGGGGGGGTTGGGGCGCCGCACCCTGTCACACACAGAGCAGGGCCGATCAGGGGGTTGGTGTGCTGTACCCTGTCAAACACAGAGCCGCAGGGCAATCAGGGGATTGGGGAGCTCCCCCTATCAGGCACAGAGCAGGACTGATCAGGGGGTTGGGGTGCCTTCCCCTGTCATGAACAGAGCAGGGCGGATAGGGAGGTTGTGGCCCCGCCCCCTGTCACTCACAGAGCCGCAGGGCGATCAGGGGGTTTGGGCGCCTTCCCCTGTCACGCTGATCCCGGTGGCGGGAGGCATATTACCCTTTTACTATATAGAATAGAGGCCTGGTGCATGGGTGGGGGCTGGCTGGTTTGCCCTGAAGGGTGTCCTGGATCAGGGTGGGGGTCCCCACTGGGATGCCTGGCCAGTCTGGGTGAGGGGCTGAGGGCTGTTTTCCTGAAGCAAGTGACTGAATCTCCCAACCGCTCCTTGTTTTCTTTTTTTTTTTTTTTTATTCTGGGCCAGCTTTAGCTCTGAGGCCTCGCTGCTGAAAACATCGATACAATGTTGTGGTCTGGCTGGATGAATCCCAGCTGAATGAAAGCCAGTTTCTGGGGTTTTGTTTAGCTTCTTATTTGCAACATAGTACATAGTTTCTTAGAGTTGCAGCTGAGAGGCCGGCAAGTCAGGCGGGGAACGTTGGAGTCCGCAGTCACTGGAGCAAGCGAGCCTCCCTGCAGGCTTCAGTGCATGGCTGCCGGCCGCCATCTTGGCTGACAGTTAATTTGCATATACTCACTGATTAGCCAATGAAAAGGGTAGCGGTCGTACACTAATTACCATGTTTCTCTTTTATTAGTGTAGATTAGGGGTCTACCTTACTCCAATATGACCTCATCTTAACTAAGTATATCTGCAATGAATCTATTTCCAAATGAGGTCAGAATCTGAGGTAAAGGGGGTTAAGGATTTCAACACATGGCTTTGGAGGATGGAGGGGATACAATTCAATCTTTAGCAAATGGAGGTTCCCTTCCTTTCAGAGTCAGGATCCCTAAGAACAGGATTAAGGCTTGCTATCATTTATCGTTAGAAAATTACTATATTCAAGGAACCATGCCAGTCCTACAGGGAATACAAAAATGAGTTAGATCTTTTTGTTGTTGTTGTTAATCCTCACCTGAGGATATTTTTCCATTGATTTTTAGAGAGAGTGGAAGGGAGGGGGAGAGACAGAGAAGGAGAAACATTGATGTGAGAGACACATCGATTGGTTGCCTTCCACACTCTCCGATAAGAACTGGGGATCAAGCCTGCAACCAATGTACCTGCCCTTGACCAGAATTGAACCTGGGACTCTTCACTCCGAGGGCTGACATGCTATCCACTGAACCAAACAAGCTAGGGCAAAAATGAGTTAGATCTTAATTTCTAAGGGTCTTTCAATAGAGCTGAAGGGAGAATACATGTGCAAAAAGGACCCTACAAATAGGTAGGTTATAATTAACTTGAAAGTAATATGAATACCATAAGAATCAAATAGAAGGAGAGAAGTCACTTTTGAATATAAATTCAGGCATTGATTCTTAATTCATACAGTTGGCCCTAGAACAACATGGGTTTGAACTGCACAGATACATTTATATGCAATTTTTTTTCAATAGACACTCACAGTTCAATCAACCTATGCATTTCAAACCCATGTTGTCCAAAAGTAAACTCTGGCCCAGCCAGTGTTGCTCAGTGGTTGAGCATTAAACAATGAACCAGAGAGTCGTGGTTCAATTCCTAGTCAGAGCATATGACAGGGTTGTGGGCTCAATTCCCAATAGGCGGAGTGCAGGAGGCAGCCTATCAATGATCTCTCTCATCACTGATGTTTCTATCTCTCTCTTTTCCTCAACCTTCCTCTTTCTGAAATTAAAAAAAAAATTTTTTGATGGTTGGGGATCCACATAGGCAGCAGGCTTATGGTAGTTATATGTGGATTTTTTTATTGTGTGGGAGGTTGGCACCCCTATCCCTCAAGTTGTTCAAAGGTCAACTGTATTTGATCTCAGTATTGAAGGATACCTAGAATTCTGACAGATGGAGACTTGGGTTTGGGGCAAAGAAATTGAAAGGCATTCCAAGTAGATAGACAGGTTGAACAAAGGAAAAACTTGAGGAAAAGCTTGTTGAATTAAATCTGTTTGTCATGTAATTTTAAAAGACTTCATATAATTTTAGAAGGCTAAAATTATAGTTTGGGATTAGTTGGTAGAATGCATAATTGGTAGGAAAGAAATGTGGATGTCCCATGTTTCCTTATTGATTTTCTGTCTGAACTTAAGCTACATGTTAAATCAAATGGGCCTAACAGACATGTATAGAACATTCCACCCAACAGCAGCAAAATACAGTTTTCTCAAATGCACAGACTATTCCCCAGAACAGATTATATGTTAGGCTACCTTTTTTAAATGTTTTTCTAGATTTTTAGAGAGAGGAAAGGAGAGGGAGAAACACTGACGTGAAAGAAAAACATTGATTAGTTGTCTCATACACCCAGACCAGGAATCAAACCCACAACGTGGGTATGTTCCCTGACTAGTAATTGAACCAGAAACTTTCAGTGAATGGGACAACGTTCAACCAACTGAGCCACACTGGCCAGGGCTACAAACAAGTCTTAATAAATTTAAGATTAAATTCATATCGAGTATCTATTCCAACCACAGTGGTATGAAACTAGAAATCAATAACAAAAGGAAAGCTGGAAAATTTACAAATACGTGGAAATTAAACAACACACTACTGAATAGCCAATGAGTCAAAAAAAGAAACCAAAAGGAGAATTTTTAAAATCCTCAAACAAACAAAAGTGGAAACAAAACCTATGGGATACAGCAAAAGTAGTTCTAAAAGGAAAGTATAAACTAGAAGAAATGTATATAAATTCCTACAAACATATAACCTATCAAGACTGAATCAAGAAGAAATAGAAAGTCTGAACATACCAATAATGAGTTAGGAGATTGAATCAGTAATAATAACAACAAAGAAAAGCACATGACCAGATGGTTTAACTGGTCAAATCTACCAAATATTTAAAGAATTAATACCAGTCCTTCTCAAACTCTTCCAAAAAAAAAAAAATTGAATAGGAGGGAACACTTCCAAACTCGTTTTATGAGGCTAGAATTACCCTCAAATCAAAGCCAGAGAAGGACACTGCAAGAAAAGAAAATTGTAGGTCAACATCCCTGATGAAGATAGGTGCGAAAATCCTCAATAAAATACTAGCCAACCAAATTCAAAAGCACCTTAACAGTCTCATACACCAAAATCAAGTAGGATTTATCCCTGGGATACAAGGATGGTTCAACATCCACAAATGTGATTCACCACATTAACAGACTGAAGGACAAAAATCATATGTTCATTCCAATAGATGCATAGAAAGTATCTGATAAAATTCAACATCCTTTCATGAGAAAAGCTCTCTACAAAAGTACAATAGGGATATATGCATCATTATAAAGGTTATATATGACAAGTCTAATATCATACTCAACAGTGAAAATCTGAAAGCATTATCTTTAAATCAATAACAAGATAAGGATGCCCATTCTCACCACTCTGATTCACCTTAGTACTAGAAGTACTAACCAGAACAATAGGACAAAGAAATAAAGAGGAGGGAAGGAAGGAAGGAAGGAAGGGAGGGAGGGAGGGAGGGAGGGAGGGAGGGAGGGAGGAAGGAAGGGGCATCCAAATTAGAAGGGAAAGCATAAAATCATCTCTTTGCAGATGACATGATCTTATCTACACTAATAAAAGAGAAACATGGTAATTAGCGTACGACCGCTACCCTTCCCATTGGCTAATCAGCATATCCTTATGCAAATTAACTGTCAGCCAAGATGGCGGCCGGCAGCCAGGCAGCTGGAAGTGAACATGAGGCTTGCTTGCTCCAGTGACTGCAGACTCCAACATTCCCGCCTGACTTGCCGGCCTCTGAGTTGCAACTCTAAGCAACTATGTACTATGTTGCAAATGTAGAAGCTAAACAAAACCCCAGAAACCAGCTTTCAGCCTGCTGGGATCTCAGAGCTGAAGTTATACATTGTTTCGATTATAGAATGGCAAACAAACCAGATATGAAGCCTCAGAGCTAAAGCCAGAGCTAAAGCTGGCCCAGAATAAAATAAAAAAAGAGGAAAAAAAGGAGCAGTTGGGAGCTTCAGTCAACAACTGCCAGCCTGAAAGCAGCCCTCAGCCCCTCACCCAGACTGGCCAGGCACCCCAGTGGGGACCCCCACCCTAAAGGGTGTGTGACCAGCTGCAAACAGCCATCATCCCCTCATCCAGGCTGGCCAGGCACCCCAGTGGGGACCCCCACCCTGATCCAGAACACCCTTCAGGGCAAACCAGCTGGCCCCCAGGCCTCTATCCTATATAGTAAAAGGGTAATATGCCGCCCAGCACCGGGATCAGCGGAGCCACGAGGCCTCTTGGCACCAGATCAGCGTGACAGGGGGCAGTGCCCAAACCTCCTGATCGCCCTGCAGTTCTGTGTGTGACAGGTGGCGGGGCCACAATCTCCCTATCCGCCCTGCTCTGTTCGTGACAGGGGAAGGCGCCCCAACCCCCTGATTGGCCCTGCTCTGTGCGTGACAGGGGGTGGCACCGCAACCTCCCCATCGACCCTGCCTTGAGTGTGACAGGGGGCGGTGCCCCAACCCCCCAATCAGCCCCACCCTGAGTGTGACTGAGGGTGGCATCACAACCTCCAGATCCGCCCTGCTCTGTGCATGACAGGGGGCGGCGCCCCAACTCCCCAATCAGCCCTGCTCTGAGCCTGACCAGGGGCTGCACCTAGGGATTGGGCCTGCCCTCTGCCACCCGGGAGCAGGCCTAAGCCAGCAGGTCGTTATCTCCTGAGGGGTCCCAGACTGCGAGAGGGCACAGGCTGGGCTGAGGGACCCCCCCCCCCCCGCCCCAGTGCACAAATTTTTGTGCACCGGGCCTCTAGTATATATATATAAAAAAAACTCTAAATTAGACCCCACCAAAAACTGTTAGAACTAATAAATAAAGTCAGTAACGTTGCAGGATATAAAATTAACATAGAAAAATCAGTTGCACTTCTATACACTAAAAATAAACTATTTGAAAGAGAAATTAAGAAAACAATTCCATTTACAATAACATAAAAAAATACTTAGGAATAAATTTAATCGAGGAAGTGAAAGGCCTGTATACTGAAAAGTATAAGACACTGATGAAAGAAATCGAAGAAGACACAAATATATGGGAAGATATCCCAGGTTCACAGATTGGAAGAATTAATATTGTTAAAATGTCCATTCTAAACAAAATGTTTATACTATCCAGAAACAATCTACGGATTCAATGGAATTCCTTTCAAAATACCAATGGTAGTTCTCACAGAAATAAAAAAATAATCCTAAAATTCACATGAAAGACCCAAAATAGCCAAAGCAGTTTTGAGAAAGAACAAAGCTGGAGGCCTCACAATTCCTGATTTCAAACTTTATTACAAAGCTATATTAATCAAAGCAGTATGATATTGGCATAAAAACAGAGACATAGACCAATGAAATAGAATAGAGAAGCCAGAAATAAACCCATGTATATACAGTTAACTAATTTTGACAAGGGCACCAAAAACATACAAAGGGAAAAGTATAGTCTTTTTACTATACTTTTGGATGTGGAAAATAGGATATCCACAACCATAGAACAAAACTGGATCACTACCTTACATCACTCACAGAAAATTAACTCAAAATGGATTTAAAACTTAAATGTAAACCTGAAACTATAAAACTCCTAGAAGAAGACACAGGGGAAAAGCTCTTTGATACTTGTCTGGGGCAATGAATTTTTAGATATCACACCAAAAACAGAGTCAAAAGCAAAATAAACAAATGGAACTACGTCAAAATAAAAGCTTTTGTACAGCAAGAGAAATAACTGATAAAATGAAAGGCTATCTATAATTAAGAGAAAAATGTTTTCAAAGCATATATCTGATAAAGGCTTAATAATATCTAAAATATATAAGAAACTCATACAACTCAATACCAAAAATCATTATCATTATTATCATCATCATCATCATCATCACCTGATTTAAATGAGCAAAGAACCTTAATAGACATTTTTCCAAAGAAGACATACAAAAGGCTAACAGGTAAATGAAAACATGCTCAACATCTTTAGTCATCAGGGAAATGCATATCAAAACCATAATGCTATATCACCTCATACCTCTAAGGTTGTCTATTATCAAAAAGAAGATAAAACAAGTATTGGTGAGGATGTAGAGAAAAGAGAATCCTTGTACAGTCTTGTGGGAATGTAAATGAAAAACAGTGCAGAGGTTCCTCAAAAAAATTAAAAATGGAACGATATATGATCCAGCAATCCCACTCCTTGGTATATATTCAAGGAAATGAAAGCAGTACCTCAAAGAGACCTGCATTCCCATGTTCACTGCCACATTATTCACAATAGCTAAGATATGAAGCCAACCTAATTGTCTACCAACAGATGAATGGACAAAGAAAATACGATATACATATTAAGCAGAATATTTTTTAGTCATGCAAATAGACAGAAGTCCTGCTATTTGCAATAACAGATGAATCTGGAGGACATCTGGCTAAGTAAATAAGCCAAACAGAGAAAGATAAAAACCATATGATCCCACTCATATGAGGAATCTTTAAAAAAAAGTTGAACTCACAATAGAACCAGTGAGTACAATGGTGGTTACCAGGGCTAAGGGGTGGAGGATATAGGAGCTAGTTGGTCAAGGGGTACAAACTTTCAGTTATAAGATGAATAAGTACAGTATAGTGTCTATCTATATATATAAAGAGCCAGTGTTCATAACATCCAAAATGACCAAAGGCTCAACCGAACGCCAGGCTGCGCGCACAGCATGCCCAGCGGGCTGAACTGCTGACCTCTCAGAGAGAGAGAGGCGGGGACTTGCAGCGGGGACTTGTGTTAGGCTGCCTCATGGCACCCTGCATCCCTCCCTGACCGACCACTGTGACTCCAAGCCAGCAAGGGCCGCCTCCAGGCCGCAGCCCCGGATCCCTCGCCCCCGGCCAGAGAGTTCGGTGCTGGGCAGGGGTTCCCAGGGGTCCAGGAATGCGACCGGCCCGGCATGGCATGGGGGGGCTGTGTTTACACCGCCAAGTTCCCCGCTTCTGTCCTGGCCCGCACATCCCTCCTCCCTCCCCTCAGCAGCCCAGCTCCTGCCTTCGAGCTTGCCAGGCAGGCCAGACTGCACCAGGGAGTGAGCCATGGCTATCAGGACAGCCACTTCCTGGGACAGGATGGCTGGGCCGCAGCAATTCATGAGGGTGATGAGGCCCGAGGGGCACATGCAGCCCTCGGGCAGCGGGGGCGGCTGGCCAAGCTGAGTCTGGCTTTGGTGGGGCCGGCGGGATATCGAGGCTACCCCAGTCCCCACAGGTCCTGGGCTGGATGGTGGCTCAGCGGCAGCAGTGTCTCCATGCACACTGCCTGGGGGCAGACGTGAGCTGCTGCAACCCTACCCTATGCTTCAGGGAGGGGGAGGAGGCCCGTGGCCACTGGCACCCTAGGCCACACCGCCTGCACAGCCGCCTGCCGGGCTGGCAGGGTACAGAGTGGGCAAGCTGCTCTCACTCCCCGGTGGTGGAACAGGGAGAAGGGCACTGGGTGCAGGAAGGGGACCTCAGCTGGAATCCTCCTGGTGCAGGGAAGGGGCCCGGCCTGGGCCTGGTGGGGAGCTTAGGAAGTCTGGATGAGCAGGCACTGGTTCAAACCAACTCTTACTCTGCCATCTTCCTCCAGCTCTCCAAGCTAGCCCCCCTGCCCCACCTGCCTGGGGAACTGGCTCTGGGCAACTTCCCTGAGCACAGACTGTCAACCTAGAGACCTTAAGGAAGAGTGCCTGGTGGGGCCCAGGCAGGGGCCAGTGCAGAACTACCAGGGCAGAGCTGCTTTGGTGTCTCGGTGAAGTTTGCAAATGACACAAGGAAGAAACCGCGAGGAGAAGGGCCAGGAGGCGTGAATTCCAGCGCTTTAGCCACTTGAAAACAGCCCTGCTTGGAATGAATGCAAGGCAGCTGAACATTCAGCTGAGAAGTGAGGGGGCTGAACACCACCATCGCTGGGCTCCTGTCGGTCTGAGGCCTGAGCACCCACAATGACAAGGAAAAAGCGGAGAGAGGGGCCTGGAGGAAGGGAGGACAATTGAAGGAAACTGTGTCTAGACTTTCCCCAGCCCGCTCCCTCTTTCCGCTGCCTACAAAAGCCCCAGGCCCGGCCACAGTTCTGTCTCCACCTTTTAGTCCCCTATTCTCCAACCACAGAGGAAAGAAATAAGGAAGGCGTCCATGCTGCCTTCAGAAAGTATCTATATACCTGATTGGCCGGTTGCCTCCCGCAGAAGGAGGCCAGACTGCGGCTTAGGCCCGCTCCACGGGTCTAAGTCATCAGTAGGACATCCCATGAGAGCTCCCGGACTGTGAGCGGGGGCAGGCCAGGCTGAGGGACCCCCCCACCCCAGTGCACAAATTTTCGTGCACCAGGCCACTAGTCTATATAATAAAAGCCTAAGCAACCATTACAGTGGAATGACTGGTCGCTATGATGCGCACTGACCACCAAGGGCAGACACTCAATGCAAGAGCTGCCCTCTGGTGGCCAGTGCGCTCCCACAGGGGGAATGTCACTCAGCCAGAAGCCAGGCTCACACCTGGCGAGCGCAGTGGTGGCGACAGGAGCCTCTCCCGCCTCTGCAGCAGCACTAAGGAGCAGTGAGCCAAATGGTAAGGAGCAAGCAAGAGAGCAGTAAGGAGCAAGGGGTTCCAGACTGTGAGAGGGCACAGGCTGGGCTGAGGAACCCCGTCCCCCTCCAGTGCATGAATTTCATGCACTGGGCCTCTAGTAGTTAATAATACTGTATTGCATACCTGAAATTTGTTAAGATAGTAGATCCTAAGTATTCCCATCACCAAAAAAAGGGAAAAAAGGGTAACTACGTGAGGTAATGTATGTCAATTAATTTGATTGTAGTCATCATTTCACAATGTATACATATAACAAGTGATCATGTTTTATACCATATATAATATTCAATATAGTATATTAAATATTAAACATATATAATTTTATTTGTCAATTATACCTCAATAATGTTGAAAGAACAAGAAGTGGTTCTTCTTTACTACTGCCTAAGAAGCCTTATGACACTACCTTTTCCTCATCAGACACCCTCTTCCAATTTGGTAGTCCTCAGGAGAAGTTCAAGAGAATATATTGGGGCAGCTACCCTTTGGACTCTTTAAATACAAAAAAGTATAAAAACTCTGATCTTAATAAGAGTATAAGTTATAAAATTCTGGGTTCAAACTCACTATATATATAACCCATCGATCCTTGTTTTGTCTTAGTCTAATAGTGCTGACTGCAGCTTTGACAATGCTACCCATGCTATCACTGCTGAAGTAAGCATATCCCCCAAGTCCTTCTGTAATAAGCCTGTAAGACTCAAACAGTAGAGCACCAGTGTCCAGCTCCACTACTTGCCATCTACACAGCCCAGGAAAAGTCACTTAACATTTTTGTGTCTCAGTTTCTTCACATATAAAATAAAGATAATAAGAATATCTATGGCCTAGGATTACTGTGAAGATCAAATGAAATCATAGAAAGTATTTAACATTGTGGCTGGAATACAGTAAGTGATTAGTAGATGGTAACTGTTAATTTCACTATTTTTATTACTGCTATTGTTATGTAATTATGGGTCTACCACCCATTAATTCATCTAGACTCTCCAAGAATACATTGGATAATGAATTCCATCTAAAAGCCACTCACTAAAAAATATTTTGTCAAGGTGTGCGCAGTTCATGACAGCTAAGATGTGTTGCCATGGCCACAGCAAAGCAGTAGCTCCAATTAAAGAACACAAATCCTAGTGACTTAAGAGATGGAACTAAAGGGACAAGTTCCCCAACAGAAGTAAGTTCTCTCTTACCTTATAGAGGGTTTTATTTCTTTAATCCTAGAAGTCTGACTAGTGCTATTATATTAAAATTGGACAGTTTTCTGTTTAATTCTCTCCAATTGTAAAGACAATATCTCTTTAAAGTAAATGGGCCATTTTAATAACAAGCAATGTAGCTTCGACTAAAACTACAAAAGAGTCCCTTATATGAAAGGCTCTAACACATCAAGAGAAAAGACAAGTGCTCTTATTGAACAATGGGGAAAGGACATGAATGAGAAAGTCACCTAAGAAGAAACATAGATGAGAATGATACATACGGTAGGTGTTCACCTGCATTTATAATTTGTAATGTGATTTAAAACAATGAGGTATGATCACAAAGGTTTAAAAGAGTTCCCGATATGTGTAAGGGTGTGAGGAACACAGCTCTGGTATGTACCACCTGAGATATATGACAGCCAAGCATATCAACCTGGCAACACAGATCAAAGGCTGAAAATGCACTTGTTATTCTAAGTCCAGGAATTTATCCTTAGGAAATAACCACCAATGTGCATAAAAATATGAGTAGTTAAGTACTGGCCTCTAAAAATATCAGACATTTAAATTTTGTCTTTTCTACTTACTAGCCATCTAACCTTGGGCAAATTTCTACCTGTTTTTGAGTTTCTTCATCTGTTTAATAGAAAGAATGGCATTGACACATCACAGGGTTGTGGCCAGGAAAAGCAAATAGAGCAAACCCAGCAATGTGCCCAGCTCAGCCTAGGTCCTCAAACAACATTAGCCACTAACTGATTGGTTCAGTAAATCATCCCGAATTGATAAAGTAGAATACTATTTAGCTATTTAAAATGGTGTTCTAGGAAAACTACAGCCCAGCCCATGAGCCAAATTTGGCTCTGCTTGTTTTTTATAAATAAAGTTTTATTGGAACATAGTCATGCTCAATCATCTATATACTACCTGGGCTGCTTTTTCACTACAACAGCAGAGTTACGTAGTTCAAACAGAAACAGTATGTCCCACAAAGTCTAAGTTACTTACTACCTGGCCCTTTACAAAAAATGTTTGCCAACCACTGATCTACAGGAATGTCTACTATTATGGGAAAATGCACTCAGTTTATTAAGTGAAAAAAAGTATCCCAACAGTAAACAAGGAGATACAAGTCTCCATTTGTGTTAAAATGTGTATATCAAAAGAAGTATGGAAGGTAGGTACTTTAATAGTTAACTATAGCTCTCTGAGTGGGGTATACATTTATTTCCTTCTTTGTGTTTATAATTTCTGATTTTTTTACAGTAAATATGAGTCATTTCTGCAATAAGAAAAAAAATGAAACTAATAAGAAAAGAAACCATTTTAATTGTGACATAGAAAAGGAAAAGTAACTCATTTCATAGTAAAACAAAATGGAAAGATATTTTTAATTGGTGAGAGAAATGTAGGTTTGTATTCTTCATTTCTTCTCATTCTCTCTCACAGATAGGAATATGAAAAATGGGGGGAGAGGGAAGAAAGAAGCAAGAGGGAAATGCGATAGCAGAATTGTTACATGATTTGGACAGCAGCCAAGCTCAATAATTCTTAAGATAAATCTGTTTGTAAAGCTTAAAGAGACACTGCCAGTCTGTGCACCAGAGAGGAGTGACACAACCCACCCAGTGTAAGAAGTCATGTGGCACCAAATCTCATCTGGGAACGCTATGGGGATATGTGTCAGGAATACTTAATCAGCAGATCTGTCAACCAAACATTTATTTATTGCCCACCTGATGCCAAGTATTTATAATATCACAGGGAAACAGACACAGAATATAACACACAAACAGATAAAAAATATTTACATGGCATAGAGGGGTGAGTGATGATTCTTATCAAGGAGAACCGAGTTTGGGTTTTTACTCAGATGCTAACTGGGTGAATTACATTACACCAGCCACTGAATCCCACAGAGAAAACAGTCTCAGAAGCGCAAACAAGGGGTTGTGTTTTACCTGTGGCGTCTGCAGTATATGAGGAGGATTCAGACATGTTCTTTTGGCAGCTGGATGTTGGCATTTAGAGTTTGGAGAGGGATAGCGATTTGGAAAATCCCCAGATCAGTGTAGAGAGGGCAGGAGCTTGTTCGCGGACAGCACGCGTAAGAAGAAAGTCAAGGGTTCATAGGGTGGGTGGAGGGGGCTGCTCCAGTGATTAAGACTGAGAAGGAATGTGTAGATATCGAGGCAAAACCAGTACAGGGTGCTTGTTAAAGGTGGTCAAGAGTGATCTCCTCCAGTATTTAAAATCTTCCCAAGATGAGCTGTTTTACAAACTGCAACTGTAACCAGCCTTTGTGATTAATGAGATGGTCCTATGTCCCACAGAACACAAGCCTTCTTTGAAAACGCCTTTCCCTGCAATTGTTCAGCCTTTTGCTCAGCAGGACACGTGCACTATGCCCTCCCTTATTTGGAGCCATGTGGTAAGAGGAACATGAATGGGAATCCATTTTTGCTTGTGTTTTGTTTTGTTTGGGGCTGAAACGCAAGCAACAGATGTGTCGGTGAGGAAGAAAAAGAGATTCGACAGTACCCTGTACTCAACATAGTCACAACTTTAATGTCATGCCCAAAACCACCAGGATGTGAGATTGACCTTTGGAGGTCGGTTGGTGACCACCATTAGGATGAACCTAAATACCCAATGTCTACACTGCTCACAGTCCTCTGCCAAGACCAGTGTGAGCGACATGGCTCTATGGCTGAAGGCTGGGTCTGCCTCAGAGAGAAGTGATGGGAAGTAGCATACAGGATGCCAGACCCTAGATCAGAAGGTCTGGCTCTGCCACTAAAGGCTGGCTGACCCTAGACAAGTCTCTTAACCTTTCTGGGCCTCACTTTCCCTATTTACAAAATAGAGATAAATAATATCTCAGGACTTTCACGCACTTAAGATGAAAGATACGGAAACGACCAGGATCGAGCAGCTCCCCAGGAGGCTGGCCTTTATCCAGGTTTTGTTAGAGGGCATGGTCTGTGAGGAAGTGGCTACACACTTACAGCCGATACCCAGGTTTACCCACTGTAAGCCCCGCTCCCCATAGGCGGAGTGGGGAAAACAATGATCTTGCAGGTTGCTGTCCCCATAGAAGGAACTATTAAATGGAAGTTAATATTTTTCTGAATTTATTAAAAGTATAAATGACAAATAAAAATGTATGCATTTAAACAATACAATCTGATGATTTGATAAACATACACATTGTGACATATTTGTCACAATAAAGCTAATTAACACATGCATCACCTCATGAAGTTGTGTGTGTGTGTGTGTGTGTGTGTGTGGTAAGAAGGCTTAAGATCTACTCTCTTGGCAGCTTGCAAGTACACAATACAATATTATGAATTATAGTCACCATGCTGTGCATTAGATCCTCAGAACTTATTCAACTTATAACTAGAAGCTTGTACCTTTTGAACAACATCTCCCCCATTTCCCCATTTCCCCGACCCCCAGCCCCCTCAGCAACTACTACTCTACTCTCTGGTTCTATGAATTCTAATTTATTTATTTTTCAGATTCCACATATAAGTGAAATCATAAAGTATTTGCCTCTCTCAGTCAGGCTTATTTCACTTAGCTTAATTTCCTCCAAGTTCATCTACATCATCGCAAATGGCAGGACTTCCTTTCTTTTGGCTGACTGCATTGTAGATACAGACCAATTCTCTTTATTCATTCCTCCACTGACATGTCTTAGCTATTGTGAATGCAAATCAAACTCACAATGAGATATGACCTCACACCTGTTAGAATGGCTATTACCAAAAAGAAAAGAAATAACAAGTGTCGGTAAGGATGTGGAGAAAAGGGAACCCTGTATACTATTGGTAGAAATGTATAAACCAGTGGTCGGCAAACTGCGGCTTGCGAGCCAAATGTGGCTCTTTGGCCCCTTGAGTGTGGCCACGAAGTTTCAATCACACTGTACGCGCGCACCTGCATGTGGTATTTTGTGGAAGAGCCACACTCAAGGGGCCGCAGTTTGCCAACCACTGGTATAGACATTACGAAAAACATGATGGAAATTCCTCAAAATATTAAAATAGGACTACCATGCGATCCAGCAATCCCCCTTCTGGGTATATATCTGCAGGGAAAGGAACTCAGTATCTCAAAGAGACATCTGCACTCCCATGTTTGTTGCAGCATTATTCACAACAGTCAAGATAGAGAAACAGCCCAAAGTGACGGAAGTTAACATGTCACTGAATACTAGAACTCAGCGATCAGATCATTTTGCTTAGGAGGTGAGAGCCCTTCTAACCTAGAGAAAAGACCAGCATCGAGCAGCTCCCCAGGAGGCTGGCCTGTTCCCCGGGTCTTGTGAAGAAGTGGCTGCACACTGACAGCGGAACCCCAGGCTTACCCACTGTAAGTCCCTTTCCCCATGGGTGGAGTGGGGATAACAATGATCTTGCAGGCGTGCTGTCCGCATGAGCAGTCCTGTGCCAGAGCACTGGCCCAATGCCTGGATGAAGTGGGTCCCGGAAAAATGAGAGCCATTTGGACACTGCCTCTGAAATGTAGGTAGCTGGCACTGATCTACTGGGATATTTCAGAACATAGCTCAACACTTCCAGCACTCAATATGCTCTGTTTTTATTTAAAAAACAAACAACCAAAACCCAAAATACCTTCAACGATGTACTGGAATAAACTCTGTGACCCATCAGGAAAGGAAACATACTGTTCAAGGAGTAAGTGGCAGGATTTGTATATGACTTAGAGCATGTGAATGTGCCCTGGTGCTGAGTTACCCCGTATGCCCATCTCCACCTAGACCCTACATGGGCTCCTGGATGTGAGTCAGCACGATGCAGAATCGCTGGGTCTTGGTTCCTATGGAAATATTGTCCCAACAAGTACGTTCCCAGATGCTTTCTCAGTCTCTTCCAAATTCCCAAAAGCAGAGCCCGGAAACACCTCTATATGGGGCCAGTTAATAGTTTAGGTTTTGCTGCTCATATGGTCAATCTCTGTGACAGCCATAGACAACTGGTCAACAAATGGCATGGCTGTGTTCCCATAAAAGTGGATTTATGAACACTGAAATCTGCATTCTTTTCACGTGTGGCAGGATATTGCTTCTCTTTTTATTTTTTCCCCAACCGTTTCAAAATGTGAAAATCTATCCTTAGCTTGGGTGTACTACAAAGCCTGGCATGGGGAAGGTTAAGCCCAAGGGTAAGTAGTTTGCTGAGCACATGTCATCAGCCACAGAAGACAGTAGATTGCTTTTTCAACTACTGGCCTCTCCTTCCTGAAAGACAGTGAAGTATAGGATGCTAATCACTCCTTTCACGAAGAAAAAGCTCACTCCATTCCCTCACGGACAGGTGGCTTTTGTCATCTGTTTCCTTGACTTGCTCCTTGGAGGGATTAAACTGCCTTGAGTCATTTTAGCACCCAGGGGCATGCTCCTCCTTGGCAGTTCTACTACAAGCACTATCACTTGTGCACCTTTGGGGGGGGGGGGGGGGGCATTACATGTCACATCTCCTCACTGTCACATAAAAAAATGGTGGAAAGAGAGGCCTCAGGAGAATCAACAAGCAGACTCTCATTCCTCTCAGGCTAAGGGAAGTGCATTTTGCCAGCATTTCTATTCATTACTTTTTAATAAAAAAGTAAGGTCATAGTCTGTAGTACTGGCTGGCCAGCCACGAGGAACATGATGGTTAATTATACTGCTCAGTACCATAATTGTTAAATATTCTAAAATAGAACATAACTGAAGATAGTACAGTCCTATAAGGAAGCCACACTGAATGGGGCTAAAATAACGAGACTTTCCTTCATCTATTTGGAATGTACCTGCTGGGTCATTTCCCCTCAATGATAAGGGGCTGCTAGTGCCCCAAGCAGGGCCTAACATGGGCATTCAGTAAGAAAGGAAGGAAGGGCTTTCCCTAAGACATCACCCCCATCCCTCACTGCCCGTCTCTGAAAGGCTCCTCTCTTCTGCCCTCAAATAGACCTCAGCCCATACAAACGGATGTCCCAGACTTAATTGAGGTTGCCACGCATCTTCATCTCAAACACTGAAAGGAAAACCAATCCTTCGGCACAGTCCCTCCCTCGCTATGAAAAAAAAAAAAGATAAAATTCCAGGGGACCCTATTCCCCCTCCCCATGTGGGAGTCTGTACTTGTTCTTTAATACATTTCCACCTTTGCTATACCAAAAAGAAAAGAAAAGAAAAAAAGATAAAATTCCAAAATTATTTTTCCTTCCCTTTTCTAAGATAGATGTGGTGGTAGACAGAATCATTCCACCCCTCCCCCCACAAAGAGGTCCATATCCTAATCCCCAAAACCTGTGACTATGCTGCCTTCCGTGGCAAAGGGATTTTGCCAGTGTGATTAAGTTGAGGATGTTGAGATGGGAAGCTTCATCCTAGATTATCTAGGCAGGTTCCGTGTCATCACAGGTTCCTATGAGGAGGCAGGAGGGTCAGAGTCGGAAAAGGACATGTGATGACCGAGGCAGAGGTCAGAGTGACATAGGGTCATGTGTTCAGGAATATGGGGAGCCCCTAGAAGTAGCAAAAAATGGGAAATGGATTCTCCCCCAGAGCCTCCAGAAGGAAGATAGCCTTGCCAAATCACTGTAGACTTCTGACTTCCAGAACTGTAAGAGAATCATTTTGTTTGTTTTAAGCCACTAATTTTGTGGTCATTTGTTACCTCGGCCATGGGAAACTCATACAGGCAGCTACTAACTCTCTCAGGCAGCTAGAGAGAAAGTGTGGTTTCGAACAAGTCAGCCACTCTAGCTCATGACACCTAATTCTGTAGAATAAAAAGGGAAGTTCTACTCCTCTCTCTCGCAGGATCCCTAAACCCCAGAACTACTGACCACTTCCATAAAATGAGATATCGCATAGAAGACTGCAAGGGGCGAGTGGGCAGTTAGAGAATATTATAGTCATCTACAGAAGACATTACCGGCGAGGACTGCAAAGGATGAGATAGAAATGGAATGTGACTTATTTATAGCAAAGCCTGCCTCCCATCTCAAGTGTGTGACAGAAGAGCTGTTTTAAAGTTTTATTCCTCAAACTTGGCTACAGCACTTGGCTGCTCCTCAGAACTGTGCTTTTGTATTTAGCTTTAAAATATAAGAAGCAACCCCGTGGTTTTTAAGCTGCAGGCAGCAGTGGTGCGGGCAAGAAAAATGCCGTGGGGAGTGGAAAGAGGATGAAATGTTCTTCTGATCTAGTTAGTCGCTTAAGAAAAACAAATAGGGAGCAAAATAGCCAATGGCTTGGAGAGATTCCAAGTTGGAAATTTCTGAAAACCCCAGCACTGAGGCTCTGGAGATGAGGGCGATGCCGTAAAGCTAGCAAGACACTAGGCTGGGGATCTGGACTCACGGGAGGGAGGAAAGAGCACACCAGCCCTAAGGATTAGAAAACCCCTCACTCCTCTGGTCCTATAACTCAATGACTCTCGATTCTGACCACCACTCAGGGAAGCCCCGCCTAACTATGCAGAAAACAATGGTGGCCTTCTAGAAAACAATATACATCAGGGGTTCTGACACAGTTCAGGCCTTTTGACCTAGGAATTCTGACTTTTGCTATTAGTAACAAATCAAAGACTGGCTACTTAAATGGTGATACATTATCCACTTAGAATATGATGTAACCTTTAAAACTCTGATTATGATGACACATATTGTGGCACAGATGAACGATGCGGATATGATAGGGAAACATAAAATAGTACATACACTGTGATTACCTCCTAGGTTAACATATGTATTCCATATTAATTATCTATTATATATTTTTATATATATAGTATATTACTGACAAGAATGAAAAGACTGGAAGGAAACAGACCAAAATGTTAACTGTCATCATTTTTGTGTGGTTGGAATATGTGTCATTTTTTTTCTATAGTTCATGCTTTAATTCTTTAGAATTGAATTACTGCTTTTAAAATGGAAAACAATTACTTTTTTAAAGAAAAGGAACTAATGAAGATCAGGTGGCAGAAAGCTCAGCTGTACCAATATCTTACCATGTGAGTTTCAGAACTACAAGTGTTTTGTTTCTCCCTTCAGGGTTTCCACATGAACAATGAGGCTATTAGCACATCAGGTACAAGTCCGAGATTCAGTAAGAAAACATACCGTTTCCTATTTATCTTATGCTTTCTATCACTACACTTTTGGTCATACAACTCCCATCACCTAAAATCATTTCTAAGCTCTTTTCTTCTGAGCCAAATGTTAACCTTTCTTAAGGACACAATTCAGGGCATTTCAAATTTCTTCCTCCTCTGTAAGCCCACTCTGCCCACACCAACTCTCCCATCATTAATTACAAATAGCTTTGAGATCACCTTTGTCTTTTTTTTTTTACATAATTCAATTTCTTTAAAAAAAAAAAAACCACCCACAAGCTTTAGCATAAAGCAAACCCAGTTTCAAATGCCAATACCAGTTATTTACTTCTACCTAAGAAGCTGTGCTGATGATTAAATGATTCAGTGTATGTACAGCACCCAGCACAGTATCTGGTATACAGTTGTTATCCAATAAATGCTTATTTTCTTCCTCAATCTTTCATCATTCTTGGTCTCCCCAACTAGACTGTAAAGTAGGGGTCCTCAAACTTTTTAAACAGGGGGCCAGTTCACTGTCCCTCAGGCCGTTGGAGGGCCGAACTATAGTTTAAAAAAAAAAAACTATGAACAAATTCCTATGCACACTGCACATATCTTATTTTGAAGTAAAAAAACAAAACGGGAACAAATACAATATTTGTATTTGCATGTGGCCCGCGGGCCGTAGTTTGAGGACCCCTGCTGTAAAGTCTAGGACAGTGATGGTGTGCTATACTACTTTTTACCCCCCATACAACAGTGTGTAGGGAATAAGTACAGTGCCCTGCCAGAAGCAAGGGCTCAAAAAATACACTTACTTGTTGATTTGGGTTTTGCAAGGAGCACTAAGCTTCAGGCAGAGACAAATTAGATATGGTTGTGGGTTAAATTGTATTCCCTCAAAAATATGTTGAAGTCCTAATCCATGTCGATCCACTTCCTAAATATACTGAAAGTTTCTCTCCATTTTCTGCATCTCTACCAACACCAACACCCAGACCAACAAACAACTCAGGAAATGTTTTTTCTAAAACAATTTAAGAGCAAAGGGAGGCTGAAGACACAGATCCATCTTCCTTCAAAGCCAGTGTTCCGATTTTCTACTTGTAGCAATGGCTAACTAAATGTTTCAGAATTACCCTCCTGTTGAGAGTAACTAGAAAGGTTTTAAAAAATTGTTAGAAATGTTAGAAGACATTAGAGAGCTACTAAGAGAGTAAGAATTTTGATGCTAAGACCTGAAAGAAAAAGACAGCTAAGAAGGTGAGGCTAGCAACTAGAGCTGTTTTCCTCTTAAAGAGCTTTGCCAAAATCTTTAGCAAAAGGCCTGACTGAGAAGGTGATCGGTTCTTTTTGCAATCTCGTGGAGCTTATGGGACAAAAATGAGGAATTGAAGTGAACATCCAGGGTCTTGGTTGGGACCAGAAGAGCTCTCTCCCAAGAGTAAAGGTGATCCAGAAATATACTAGCCCCAACAAGAACTGAAATCAAGCTACATATAATTAGATTAAGGAGATCAGCCCCTAGCATAACTGACTGACAGAAAAGGAAAAAGAAACAAAACCAAATGCTCTCTGGAGTAAGATAACATTCTCCCAGAGCCTTAAATTATTTTTCCAATGTTAGTTGTATAAACAGTGTCCAGAACTTAATTTTTTAAAAAGCTAGAAAAAGTGATAAAGATTTTGAAGTATCAAATATAGATTTTGAAATAATTATGATTAATATGGTTAAGGAGTTAAGTGACAAAATAGATCATTTTAGCACGAAATGAGAAACTCTGAAAAGGAATTAAATACAAATTTTAGAACTTAGAAAAGCAATATTTAAAGTAATAATTCAATAAAATGGGTTTGACCATAGATTAGATACAGTTAAGGAAAGAACTAATGAGCTTGAGGATAAGTTAATAGAAAATATCCATATTGAAACAGAAAGAAATAAAAATATACATAAAAGAGCATAAGAAACATGAAGCACAGAGAACAAGTCATAACATATGAACAGAACCCCAAGAAGAGTTAAAAAAGAAAACTAGGCATTAACAATATTTGAGAAGTAAATGGCTGAGAATTTTCAAAGCATCAATCAAATTTTAAAAATTGCTATTAATTCTAAGGAAAATAAATAATAAAACAATACCTTATAGTAAAACTGCTAGAAAAGAAAGAAATCTTAAGAGCACTCAAATGTAAAAAGAGATTACATTTAAAAAATAACAATAAAACCGACAGCTAACTTCCTAATAAAAACAATAGAAGCCAAGAGACAATGAAAGTTATCACCAAAGCATGTGAAGAAAATAACTGACAATCAGAATTCTATATCAAGGAAAAAAAACACCCTTCAAAAACTTAATATGAAACAGACATTTTTAGACAAACATAAACTGAGAGAATTTATCTCCAGTAGAACTGCACTAAAGAAAATACTAAAGGTAGTTAGTTCTTCAGACAAAATAAAAATGATCCCAGAGGTAAGCACAGAGATGCAGAAAATAATAAAGAGCAATGAAACCATAATTTTAGGAAATATGCATAACCATTATATTTAGCAAATAAAAATTCTGAAAAACAAAACTGGTAAAGTCTTGTAGGTTTTAAAAAATAAAGAATATTCAATCTGACATATGTTAAGATGTCAGTAATCTTCTTCTTTTCAAGACAGGTCTACCAAACAAAAATCCAGTAACCTTACTGTGGGATCATCCCAAATATGACTCCTATCCCACTATAATTATTTAACTAATTTCCTTCCATTAGATATTTTATTTATTTCCATCTTTGGATATTATTAACCACAGAGGCATGAATATTCTTTTGGCATGCATGAATATTTATATCTATACTAGAGGCCCGGTGCACAAATTCGTGCACGGGTGGGATCTGGCCGGCCACCCCGATGGGGGCCAATTGGGTGGGGCTGACTGGGGGGAGGGGCCGAGGGTGGTTGGCCGGCCAGCCCTGCCCCCAATGGGGGTGGAGGGGCTGATCGGGGGCAGAGTCGGCCAGGGGCGGGGCTATGGGCTCTTGGCTGGCGGGCCCCATCCCTGATGGGGGTGGAAGGGGTGATCGGGGGCAGGGCCAGCCGGAAGGAGGGGCCACGGGTGGTTGGCCAGTGGGCCCCACCCTCAATCAGGCTGGTTGGCCACACCACAGTGGGTGTCATAGCAACCGGTCATTCCGATCATTCTGGTGTTCTGGTCGCTGGTTTTTTATATATATAGATTTCTGTCTGTGTACTTTTTCATTCCCTTATTGTAATAACTTTTTAGAAGTGGAAATGCTAACCAAAAAAATTTGTCCATTTCCAGTTTTTATTGGCAAACTAACAGATTTTTAAAATATAATGCTTCTATCCCCCCCCCAATGATTTTAACATGTTCATTTTCCAGTCACTGCTATCTATTAGCTTTTCATTTTTCTTGTTCAAACTACTGAGAATGGGAAATTGGACTCTGCAGTCATTCATGTTCTCCATAGTGTAAGTACACAGGAGTGTCAATAGTTAGACTAATAAACTGTCTGCCAAAATGCAAAATCTTAGACTCCAAAATGAAATGAAAAAAAAAAAAAAAAGAAGAAATAAAGCCTGAAGCACAGCAAAGGCTTTTTTAAATTAGAAAGTTATACTCATGTTAACACATCATAAAACCACACGATGGTATATTCCCCACACTAAAAATAGCGTCTTTATCATCTGTGCACACTGATACCACTGGTCTAGAACTTGCCTGTTCTCTTGTCTCCTGCCAACCAAAATCATAGAATGGGGAACTTTCCCCTTGGCAAGCCTAATCCTCAGGGAAAAGGAAAACAAAACAGTTTTTTCCTACGGCAACAAAAAAACCCCTCAAAATAATTAATGAAAGGAATCTGAAAATGCAGATTGAACAATTAAATCGGTTACTCAGAACACTCTCTAAAGTTCAACCTTGATAATTTTATTTAATGTTTAAAAAAAGAAAAGAATGAAAGAAAATCCTAAATGTTCAAGACCAAAATGCACTTGTTTTAAACGTACTGAGTTACTTATTTTGAAAGTTTTGCTTGGGTTAATTATTTAAAGAAAATTATAAAGGCAGAAAATAAGCAAAGGAGGCTATGAAAGAATAAACAGATAATAAAATGTTCATTCCTTTATTTTAGGTAATGGAAGACCTAGAATGTTAGAACTGAAATATTTATGGGATCACCCAGCCTAGCTAACCTCTCACTTTGCAAATGACAGAACTGGACTAAATGGAGAAACAACCTGTGCACAGCCAAAAGTGAACCAACGGCACAGCCCCAATAAATACCCAGATATACTGGCCCAATTACACAGTTTTCCCATGAAAATCTTGATTTACCTACATACAAGGAGGAGAGGGGCAGGCCATCCAGTTCTATAGTTAGTGTTTGGTTCAAAATTTTGTTGGTCCCAAGAGACCTTTAACAGCTCCCAGGCATAACCTAGTAAAAAGACCCTTCTTTGTTCCTTCTCGTTACCTTCAGATTCTCCCTACATCTTATCAGTAACCAAGTCCTATTGATCCTACCTTCCAACCATCTCTCAAACACATTGCTCCTCCATTACCACTGCCTCTGGTTTGGACGTCATTTTTTCCTCACCTGAATTCTTGGAAAATTGCTTAACTATCCTTCTGCCTACAATCCTACCATTTCCATACACCGTCCCTCCACATTCCCATTCTCCATCTCCTGCTTCAAATCCTTTCCTGGAAAATTTCCTTATGAAGAAAAACGGGGTCTCAATGGTTTCTCCTTGCTTCTGGAATAATACCTATATGAGTCACAGCCTTATCAGTAAAAAGATGGCACACATAATATAGGACAATTCAAGGAAGGTTTATTTCAATAAGGACCAAATATAAAGGTTCTTCAATCTAAATGGTATAGTGGAGCCATAGGAGAACGCTCAGAAGGCTCTGACCTGAGGAAGTAGAACTGTGTGGTATACGGCTTCTAAAGTGGCCCACAGAGAGCTCAACCTCCTTTCCTCAGGCCCTTAGATAAACCCCTCCCCTGGGGATGGACCTAGTGACTTGTTCCTAACAAAGGGATGAGACGCTATGTCCAATATTAGGTTATGAAATAGTGAGACTGCCACTACCAATCCCCACCCCCTCTGCCTCCTCTCTCCGGCTCATTCTGATGAGACAAGCTGCCCTAGGGAGAGGCACATGTGGCAAGGAATTGCGAGTAGGCTTTGGCCAACAGCCAGTGAGGAGCCGAGGTGATCCTTCCAACAGCACTCGAGGAACTGAATCCATCCAGTAACCACATGAGGGAGCTTGGAATTGGACCTTTTCCCCAACTGAGGCTTCAGATGAATCTGCAATCTCAGCCCACATCTTGACTGTGGCCTTGTGAGAGACCTTGAACCAGAGGGCCCACCTAATGTGCACTAGGATTACTGCCTCCACAGAAACCAGGACATATAAATGTATGCAAGCCGTTGAGTTTGGGGGGTAAATTGTTTGCCGATAGATAGATTACTAATACAAACTGGAGCCACCCCAAGGACCATGAGGACAAGTAGAGAAAAGGGGTATCAGGACCCAGAAGAGGAGAGCATTCTACCTTGAGAGGGGCAATGACCTTCAGTCAAGGGACACAGCCAGTGCAAGACTTTGTGGAGAGGGAGCCAGGGGGAGAAATACCCCAACTTTGCCTTTTCCTCCTTCCCATCTCTCCCCAGGTTTCTACTGGCCAAATTCAACGGAAAGTCAGAGGTCGCAGAAGCCAGGTACATGTCCACATGCAAACAGCGCATAGAGGGGTTGAGCACGGGTGTGGAGGCATGGAGGGGAGATATCTGTACAACATCCAAACTCTCTGCCTAAAGTACAAGGTTTTCATGATCTGACCCTAAGCTGCCCATCCAGAGCTATTTCTCATCCCTTCATCACAAAAACCCAGTTCCATGAAAACAGCCGCTTGAAGCTTCTAGAACTCAGCATACCACATCACAGCTCTGTCCCTCTACCTGTGCTGGTTCTCCTGCCTCCTTCAGTTCTTCTCCCCTTGTCTGCCAGGTTGATTCTAATCATATTTCAAGAATTAAAGCAGGTGCCAAACCCCCTGGATGTCTTCCATGACATCACCATTCTCTCTCCTGGTATGGGCCTCCTCACCCTTCTATCTCCTCCCAGACCTTTACAATTCTGGTCTTTACAAGTACTGCAACTGTCTAAGTACCCATCTCTGCCCCACTGGTCCATGGGTTCATTCAGAGAATAGCCCCCATCTTGAATTCCTAGCATCTAACAGTGTCTGACTGACAAATGACACTCAATATAGATTTGCTAATGAGTTTCTCATTTTCACCCTGCCTTGGTCAGCAGGATCTGCAGGATCCCTGACTCGCTTGTGCTGGCCTCTACAAGTGCCTTCTATGAATTCCAGAATAATGCCCCATTCCCAGCTTTCTCCCCACCGCTGCCTCTTCCAGGCTAGGGTGCATACTGCTGCCTCTGTAACTAAAATAGTGCCACATTTACTTTCTGGAATAATGCCTAACCCAATCTCTGTCCAGGACTGCAAGGGTCCTAGATCATTAGGGGAAGTGACCTTGGGACGTCAGAGCAACACTAAGGTGAGACCCAGATTCTAGAAGACGAGGAGTTAATGACCAGAAGCTAGCAGTGGCATGTTATTTAACGACCCCTTTGATACACAAGAACACTGGCTTTTTCTTCTTCCTCTAAACCTCCTAAGTCATTTGTGACACGATATATTACTGACAATATCCAGTGCTGCTAGTTGAACGTTGCTGCTACGCTCTACCATACAATCGGTACTGCAGAAGGATAACTGAACAAATATCTTAAATGTTATTAGTAAACCAAACATGACAGCACCAAGAAGATACTTTAACTATTGAATGTTAAATTATTACAACTAAAATTTTTTCTTCCTTTTTAAAAAGTTTTTTTATTATTTTTACATTTATTTCTATTGTTGAAAGTATTACAGATGTCACCCTTTTCCCCCCATTAACCCCCTCTACTCTGCACCTGTCCACCCCACCCCACCCCCAAGCCTTCACCACACTATTGTCTTTGTCCACGGGTTATGCATATATGCATTACATAAATTCTTTGGTTAATCTCTTCCCACACCCCTCTTTCCCTCTGAGATTTGTCAGTCTGTTCCATGCTTCTATGTCTCTGGATCTATTTTACTCATCAGTTTATTTTATTCATTAGATTTCACATGTAAGTGAGATCATGTGATACTTGTCTTTCTCTGACTGGCTTATTTTGCTTAGTATAATACTCTCCAGGTCCCTCGATGCTGTCTCAAAGGGTAAGAGATCTTTGTTTTTACAACATAGTGTAAATGTACCACATCTCTTTTAACTACTCATCTACTGAGGGGCACTTGGGCTGTTTTCAAATTTTGGCTATTGTAAATAACTCTGCAATGAACACAGGGGTGCATATACTCTTGAATTAGTGTTTTCAGTTTCTTCGGATATATTCCCAGAAGGGAACTGCTGAGTCATAAGGCAGTTCCATTTTTTAATTTTTTGAGGTAGCTCCAACATTTTAAAACTCAGATTCCTAGGACCTAACTCAGACCTATCTTGGGGGTGGGGGAGGGTCCTTTAAGGATCCACATTTTTATAATTTGTATAAATGATCTAATATAGGTTCAAATATCATCACTGCATTGAGCAATTCAATGACCCAGGATCTTTTGGACTCAGGAATATAAAAAAGGTTAACAGGTCCAGGCGGCTTAATGAATAATTAAGCTTTTCTTTTAAATAGATTTTTAATGGCACCAATACATTTTTCATTCACACCTTTAATCCAAAATGTGAATATGAAGGATGAAAAACTAAATTAGAAAGTCTGTTTAAGTCAATATATAAGTCATGCTTTGGAAAAGTATAACTTCTTATGGTTAATGACCTAGAAAACATGAAAAGAAAACAAAGAGTATTCTGAAATGTGTGAGCTTAAGGAACCCACCCATCATTACTCATGTGTCAGAAGGTCACCATCCCAAATGGCATTTAAAAGTCACAACAACATTACGGCCATAATCATCCTGCTTATTACTCGGAAGTTTACCCAAAAGCTCCACTTCTCTAGACTTGGCTTTTTAAATGTCAGCATCTGAATCAACACAACACAATCCAAGCAAAAATTTCACACTGGAAATGTCTGACAAGAAGAAGAGACAACAAACAAGGGAAAGAAAACAACATGAAAGCACTGTTTGCATAGTTTTTTAAATGTAATTTTTGTTGTAGACCTTTACGTAAAGGGCTGGTTTTATAGCTACCACCTTGAATAAGTTATTACACAGAGGACGTCCATAGTAAATGTTTGAATTGACCTTGGTTTCAGGGGTCAGTCTTTTGCTACACCTTGAAGTGAGCATCCTGCAGTAGGTAAGTGTTGGCCATAGCCAACAGTCTACAGCACTGAGAGTAGAGAACTAGATGAATAGCCCACGTTTCCAACACAACCATGGCTTAACTTAACTAAGTTTAAATGATTCCAGATCCTGGACCCACACTGGCAATAAGTGTATCTTCTTTCTAACAGATTGAACAGATCCAATATCCCTTTTATAGCAATTAACTAATATATCAAATAACATGAACATATACATACCTCCCACCCACGAGTGTGTCATGAGGAAGCAAGGTATATTTCCAAGATAGAAAACTAATGACTAGTGGTCATTTCTTTAAAGAACTACAGCAATTCACAATTTTGTTTCTAAATTAAATAAAACAACAACAAAAAGTCACCTACTACTGCATAAAAAGTAAAAACTAAGTTCCCACAAACTTGTAGAAAGTTTTCACTTCCACGTAACAGCAAACATTCCAGGGGAAAGGTGTTTGAATGGCATGACCTTTACATTTCCTATTAACCTTTAATAATCCATTGATTTGCAATCTCTTAAATAAACTGAATATATTTGTAATGTTTTCTTGTGTCTTAAAAAAGCAACTCACTGCATGAACGTACATTAGTCAATTTACTAACAGCATCAACATTTACACATTTTATAAATTATTTCCTCTCCAGTGTTACTCTCTTTAAAAAGACTTAAAGCTAAAAGAAAACGAAGCATTCATTATGGACCACCTCCAGGCCAAGCAGGATGTCAGACACCTTATTTACTATTTAAATGAATCTTCACAATAACCCCACTAGGTACTATCCTTCTTCCCAAGTTATCTTTCTTCTTTGTATAAATGAAGAAACCGAAGTTCACAGAAATTACAAAAGTGACTCAAGGTCACACCTCTAAGAAGTGGCGAAGTTGCAACTTTAACCCAGGTCTGACTCCAAACCCCATGTTCCTGCAAGCCTGGCACAGGGTCTCTCTGTTTGGGGTGGTTAAGAAGGTAATGATGAATAAAAGTATTTCCATTATTCGTATGGCTCTCTAGTTGGCTAGCCCGGTTAAACTATTTTTTTTAACACAACTTAATAAGCATCTCTCTTAGAAACAGGTCATCAAAGCAGCCTCTTGCAAAGCAAAGAATTAAGGAACTTGAGACTGGAAGCAGGAACAGTTTGAGAGTTCTATTTTTACTCAGAAAAGAGAGAAATTCACCATACTGATCATCCAGAAATATCTAGTTCAACACTGCCCATATGATGACCAGAGATCGAACCCAGAGTCTTGTAGAATACACAGAACCCAGCAGACAAGTCAAATATTTAGTGAAATGAATGAACATTAACTCCTTTGTCTTAAAATGTAATATAGTTAGGTTAAATTGTCACAAACAAACATTAAAAAGGTATATAAGCAGTTATTTCCTTAAATTCAGTATGCACACAAATAAGTTATGTGCTATAATTCCTTCCTTTAAAATGTACCCTTCCAAATGTCTCTATTTGAATTAATAACATCAATGTCTTTCTATAACCCAAGGTCAAAAAACCCAGTCATCTCTGATTCTCTATTCACCTCCTAACTCCATATTCATTTCGTTTCCAAGTCATTTTTAATTCTGACTCTTTAAAGCCTCTGCTCAGTCCTGCTCAGTTCTGAAGGGCATGTCCCCTGCTAGATTAGTGTCCTCCTTACCTTTCTCACAGACACAGAAACAACCCTCCTGGAGCCTGCAATCTCCCCTGATAACAGTGCATTTGCCTCATGGGGGCAAAACTCATAATCCCAAACAGATGATTTACAACTCCCAGCACACGAGTTTCCCATGATTAAATTGCCTATGATTCCACATGCTAAAAATCTGGCTCCATCCAGCCTGTCTTCCCCAAATCATACCTCCGTTTACGTCTAGTAATCCATCCTACGCCCAAACTGATTCTGGCGGCTGTTCCCTTTCTCCAGCTCTTTGCCTGTGCAGAGCACATCTCACCATATGGAATGACCTTCTTGCCAAATAAGCACTCTTACCCATCCTTTAAAATTGAGTTCAAAGACCATTTCTTCACAGCCCATCCCTGACCTCGGAGGCTGGAGTAAGCTCCCCTCCTCTGCAATTATGTAACAATACACCTGCACTTCTCTTTTGGAAATGAATGCATAGACTCTATTAAAGTTACTTGTATATCTCTCACCAACTGTAAACATCTAATATATACGTACCTCAGTGTTTCCCATAGCACCTACACCAGTTCTTATACATACTATCGGTCCGAAGAACATTCATGTAATCAATGTTACAGTAAGGCTTTTACACCAAAGGAGAATATGTCTCCATCTGTATTACATAGGTGATCTTTGAGTTTAAAGAGAACAAAATCACATAATATTTTCCCAAGTATTCAATACCAAGTATGACAAAATCTAACTGCCTTGAATTTTAGAATTGGAGAATCAGATGTGAGAAGCGAATGATGTTCTTTTATCAGTCGAGGCAGTCCAGGCTGAAAACATTTGTTGAGCTGTCAACCATCGGTCAACCCCACACAGAACACAAACACACACACATCACAGCCAGCATCACAGCATTTAACCAGATGCCTTACTTTGCGGTAGACTATCATATTTGGAGAACTGTCCTCTGGGTCGGCAGTTGCCACTGCTCTTTGCTCCCCGGATCCCTGAGCCATCCTGGATGTCTTCACTCACGCTGCAAAAATAAATTAACAGGTCATTAAGACATGCAAGCATTACTAGTATATAAAGAGAGCTTTGCAATGCAAATAACTATGTATCTTTGGGCAGGTGGCATGAAAAAAAAAACATGATGTAAGAAATTACATGATTGTTGACTTATTGTCCACATACATCCTTCTAATTCCAAAGCAACATATTCTTTATTTTTCAGCCCAGAACTGTGCACCTCAGGGGCAATCATATGCCATCTCCTGAAGATGAATGAAACCACTCATTTTGATGTTGATTTTTTTTTTTTACAAAGCTCATTCTATGATTAATTCTATGCATTAAAATATGAATATTTTATCAGGGAAATGCAAATCAAACCCACAAGGAGATACGGCTTCATACCCACTAGGAAGGTTACAATAATAAAAACAAACCCTCAAATAACAAGCATTGAAAAGGACATGGGTAAATTGGTACCCTTGTACATTATTGATAGGAAATGGAAAACATTTGGTGGTTCCTCAAAAATTAAACATAGAATTGCATATAACCTGACAATTCCACTGCTAAGAACTGAAAACAGGTATTCAAACAAACACTCAAACATGAATGCTCATAGCAGCACTATTGCCAAAATACAGAAATAACTCAATGTCCATCAACTGATGAATGGATAAACGAAATATGGCCTATCCCTACAATGGAATAGAATTCAGACATAAAAAGTAATAAAGCACTGACACATGCTACAACACAGATTAATCTTGAAAGCATCATGCTAAATGAAAGGAGCTAGATACAAAAGGTCACTGCAATTGACTGAATGTTTGTGTTCCCTCAAAATTCACGTGTTGAAATCCTAATCCCCAATGTAATAGTATTAGGAGGTAGAACCTTTGGAAAGTGATGAGTGCCCTGGTAAAAGAGGTTCCAGAGAGCTCTTCTATGAACCAGGAAACAGGTCCTCATAAGACACCAAATCTGCCCAAGCTTTGATCTTGGACTTTCCAGTCTTTAGAACTGTGAGAAATAAATTTCTGTTGTTTACCAGCTATCCAGTCAATGGCATTCTATTACAGCAGCCTGAACGGACTAAGACAGTGATATATTGTAGGATTCCATTGACACAAAGTATATATAATAGAGAAATCTATAGAGACAAAAAGCAGACTGGTAGATACCAGCAGCTGTAGAGAGGAGAGATTGGGGTGACTGCTTAACGGAAGTGGGGTCTCCTTTAGAGATGATCAAAATAGTTTTCAACTAGATAGAGCTGATGGCTGCAGAAAACTGTGACTATACTAAGTGCCTCTGAAATGTATGCTTTAAAATGGTTAATTTTATGAGCATTGTTATGAATACAGGAAATGGGCTGTGAAAAAGACAGTGATGACAGAAGAGAGACTATTACAATTTAAAATAAGAACTCATGCATTTTTTGAATTTCACCTCAATTAAGAAAAATGAATGTTTTTAATTTGACCTTTTAAAACATCTGAGAAGATAGCAGTGAGACAAGGACAACATAGGGACTTTTTGAGTAAAGAAGCAAGTTCAGTTCTTGGCATAAAGTTGTATTTGCTGGGTGACCTTGAGCAAATCAAATAACCTGTTGGGTGTTGGGTTCCTTTGTTAATTTTCTTTTTATATATATATTTTTATTGAGTTCAGAGAGGAAGGGAGAGGGAGAGAGAGACAGAAATATCAATGATGAGAGAGAATCATGGATCGGCTGCCACACACTGGGGATCAAGCCCGCAACCGGGCAGGTGCCCCTGGCTGGAATCGAACCTGGGACCCTTCAGTCCACAAGTCGACACTCTATCTACTGAGCCAAACCAGCTAGGGCTGTTAATTTTCTTTTTAAATGTACATGTTTAACATCTACTGTGCAGCTAGAACAGCCGTGGGCAAACTACGGCCCACGGGCCGGATCCGGCCCGTTTGAAATGAATAAAACTAAAAAAAAAAAGACCGTACCCTTTTATGTAATGATGTTTACTTTGAATTTATATTAGTTCACACAAACACTCCATCCATGCTTTTGTTCCGGCCCTCCGGTCCAGTTTAAGAACCCATTGTGGCCCTCAAGTCAAAAAGTTTGCCCACCCCTGAGCTAGAACCATGCCAAGGCACCTTCCTCTACGTTGCTCTCATCAGTAAAATGTGACTTCCACTGACTACTCACAGGTAAGGGTCAAATAAATGAGTGTGAAAGTATCCCATAAAGCCATAAAAGTCCTATACAAATGTTATCTCTGATCTAAGAGCCTGCTTGGGTTATTTGCACAAAATTCATAAGCTTTTCATCAAAGAAACTTTTATAAATACCATGCTCGACAGAAAAGGCCATTACAATTTAAAAGAAAAAACACCTCAGGAAACATTTTATTATAAAACTAGAGGCCCGTTGCACAAAGAGATTTGTGCAATAGGCCTTCCTTCCCCTGGCTGCCAGCACCGGTTTTCCTCCGGCACCCGGGACCCAGGCCTTCACTCTGGCCGCAGCGGAGAAGCCAAGCCTCTTCAGTCTTCAGTCACCTTCAGTCTTCAGTCTTCGCTCCTTGCCTGCATATGCAAATTAACCGCCATCTTTGTTGGGTTAATTTGCATACTCATACTGATTGGCTGGTGGGCGCAGGGGAGTGACACCAATTTGCATGTTTCTCTTTTATTAGTGTAGATAAGTTGGTACCAAAGGTCATTCAATAAAAATAAATTTGGGCAAAAAATGGGGAAGAGACAGGAATTTGTAATTTATGCTAAGAATTTAATTACCCAAGATATCCCATTTGAATAATGTTAATTGCTTTCTTCATCATTTATGAATTAGGGTGCATTTTAAAAGCTAGATTACATGAAGAGATAAAGAGCATCATTCTAAAATCTCTATCCACTGCAATATCAGTATTTCTATGAATATAGTACAACATGGAAACACTGATTATTATTCTAATCAGTAGCTTTGAAAGTTAAGTGAACGACACACTGTTTATTTATAAATAACTACTTATTTGCCTTAATACAGAATATGACTGAGCATGAAAAACAAAATTTGAGTCCATTTATGTATGCTCATTTGTCTAAGTAACAGAGCCATTTAGGGCTCCTATTGCTTTATTTTAAAATGAACACTTTCCCTTTAATGAGTATATTATCTTCCACCTAGAAAACTGTGTTATAACAGTAAGGTTGGAAATGACCTAGAAATAATCATGTCAGTCTTCCCTTTGCCTTTCCCTGACTCTCCTCCCTGCCCCGCAACAGAAACATTTCTCTGTGTTAAAGCAGGCTGATGTCCCAGGATCTGGACTGCTAAGTAAATGCGGTTAGGAATTCCAGTGAGTCTAGTAATGTAATAGAAGGGCTTCTATTTTGATTCTTCCATCAACTCATTTTGAAACTCAAGCTAGTCATTTACCTTTTCTGTGTCTATAAAATATCATTTCTAAAATGCATTCTAGTCCCTATGTCAACAGTTGTTAGAGAGAGCTGAGTGCAAAACCCGCATAGGTAAGGATGTTCTGATTAAATTCATTGACTATAAAGCTGGTGTTCATGAAATTAAAGGAATAGATTCTCACTCATTACAATATGGTATAAAATATTTATTTTTAAATGAAGTACAATAGAAATAGGAATATTTTAATTTTAGTGGTAGAGAAAACAAAACCTTCTTCATGTTATTTACACGTACTACATGTATACCAGTATACACGTAGTAAGTTATTCAGGGACTTTGATTTTAATATTTGAAGAATGTGAATGTTTTTCTGAAAATACAACTACATTTCAATAGAGTCCAGTGGTTCTCAACCTTCCTAATGCCGCGACCCTTTAATACAGTTCCTCATGTTGTGATGACCCCCAATTTCATTGTTACAAATTGAACATAATTAAAGCATAGTGATTAATCACAAAAACAATATGTAATTATATATGTGTTTTCTGATGGTCTTAGGCGACCCCTGTGAAAGGGTCATTCAACCCCCAAAGGGGTTGCGACCCACAGGTTGAGAACCGCTGCAATAGACTCTCCAAGAAGAGACGAGATAGTTTCGTGGTTACAAGCTGGCCTGTCATCAGACGGATCTATGTCTGGGTCCAGGCTCCACCACTTACTAGCTGTGTGATCTGGGGCAAGTTACTTTACCTCTCTGTGCCTTTGTTTCCATATCTGTCACAAACCTGTCCCGGCACAGCGGAAAGCCTTCTTAACTGGGATGCCTGGTTCCTCTACCTAATCTGCAACTAACTAGCTGTTGGAACCAGGTTAAGCCACAGCTTCTCTGCACCCCAACTGGACATTGGCTATAAAACCCAGCATCCTTAGTATTCCCTCTAGTTCTGACCTAGAACTCAGAACTTCCAATTTCTAAATTTCCTTCAAAGACTCACCAGAATGTTCCACGCTACCTCTCTTCCATCACCACTGCCTATATGCTAGCCCAACTCCTCTATTCGTGACAGTGCTCCTGCCGAGCTTCTCAAAAAATCACAGAACTGGGGGTACGCTTTCCTTCCCAGCCTTAGCATGCCTCCCCCTGAAGCAATTCCTGTAATACCACCGCCCACCACTAGGTGCCACAAGACAACATTTATTCTTGGAGCAAACGCTGAGTGTCCACTCCCAAGGCTTGGTGCTAGGCCCTGGAGAGAGAAAGATAAATCAGACACAAGTGCTCTCATTACAGTGTTCGGAGTCCAGCAGGGGAGACAGACATGTCCACAAAAGCAGGACATTGTAATGTGTGGGTGCTCCGTTATAACAGAGCAGGAGGAGGTGGCCACCGAGGTCAGAGCAGGATGAGCGGGAGTCGAGGGAAGGCAGAAGAGGACACTCGAACCAGGTGATGACATAGGCATGGACATCTAAAGACCCAGCAGTATAGACGCGCAAGGAGAGAAAGAACATGAAGATGATGTGATCTCAAGGAGAGTAAGTGGGAGAACAGCCAAATGTGGAGAGTGAAATAACAGGGCTTCTCACCTGTCTGGAGTCATGACTTGGTTTCCTTGTTTATCAGAGGGCTCCTCTACGAGAAAGCCAGTTCTACTGAGTGGAGTCTCTGTCAGTGGGGTTCACCCTATATCCCTGGCATCTAGAACGGGGCCTGGCACAGAGTTGGTACTCAAATATTTTTGAATGAATAATGGAACTGATAAGACTCTGCCAAGATGCAGTGAACTCCTTCGGGAACACTCACCTAGATGGCAAGCCATTAAAACTGCCCAACAGAGAGGACTCTTTATCCACAAAGCCCTATGTATGGAATCACACATGACTTTCCCCAGGGTATATGGATATGGATCAGCCCTGAACTCAGGAACCCAGTTTTCGAATCCATGAAAGACATGTGGGAGGGTGGGAAGTATAGTGAGGAGAGCTCCTTTGAATAACAGAACAATTGAGCATCTCTGACTCAAGCTCTGATTAGCAAATCTTTTGAAAGTTGGGACTGCAATTTACTCCAAATTTATATTGCATTTGTAGCTCTTAGTTATGACAAATGCCAGCTGTTTTCCTTTGTAATGGCAGCTTCTCTGGAGCAAGCTAAGCTTAGAGTCCAGCAGATAACAATGTCGGGCAGAGCAGGTAGGCAAGACCCAAGGATGTGGAAAAGGAATGGGCTTTGCAGTCAGACCATGAACTGCATCTCAGCTCTGGCCACACCAAGGCTGCTGTGGGCCTTTGGCAATTGACTCCCCCATCCTCAATTTCCAGCTCTTCACCTGGAAGATGAGAACCTTCTACTCTGCAGGGTTGCTTTTGAAGAATAAAATAAGTCATGTAAATTGCTTAGCAAAAAAATAAAAATGAAGGTAGCAACTGACTAGCAGTCTTGCTCTGTGCCAGTGTTTGGCCAAATGAAATCCCCAGGCCACCTGCACCAGAAGGACTGGAGAAGCCCTTCCCCCATCCTCACGTATTCTGCCTGGGTGCATAGGACAGGAAGCCGGGGTGGACCTCTACAATTACACCACAATGCCACGAAAATCATGGTCACATGCAGCTGAAAGCCTGAAGATGTCACTCCTGCTGCTCTTAGTGCCCAGTCCTCACAACTCCATGCAGGAAAATGTCTTGTAGGAGAGGTAATCACATGCTGGCTGTAATATAGTCTGAACATTTATGCTGCCAAATAAGAGTCCTGTTGATGTTACTGCCTCTCCTCCATGTTATATCAAATTCATATTGTTTGCCTCAGCCCATTAAAACCCAATGGATTTTTTCCTGACATAGGCAATGTTAAGCTCTTCCGAAAAAAAAAAATTTACAAGACGTGTGCTAGCTCAGTAGTGCAAGCTTGTTTATATAGTTTTAATCTGACTGAGTGGGCAGGAACCTCAAGGGGAAAGAAGGAAGAAAACAGCTATAAAGAACAAATAACTCTTCCTGTTAGAGCAGAGTCTGCCAAACTGACATTTCCTATATGCTCCAGCCTCCGATGATCAACGACAGATCGAGTGTCTGTTTCAGGTAATCACTAAAGATCTGAAAACAGGGTGACAGAGCTCAATGCCCAGGGGCCAATTTTGATGGCAATGCCAGGTACCCAGTATTTTACTGAGATATAATTGCTTAATCACTTCAGGTCTTCAGTTAGAATTCTGTGGTTCCCAAAAGCTGATCAAGGACCTGAACCTGACTAGCAGACTCAAAATCACCTGGGGGAGATTCTAAAGACACATGTTCCTGATTCCCATGCTCCAGAAAATCTTTTATTATTACTAGAGGCCCAGTGCATGAAATTCGTGCACAGGTGGGGTCCCTAGGCCTGGTCAGTGATCAGGGCGGATCAGGACCATCTCACCCAGTCCTGATCGGTCCGGGCTGATCAGGGCCTGCTGGCTGGGGGGAGGGACAGGCGGAGGAGGGACCGCGGGAGGTTGGCCAGCCAGGGTGAGGGACCATGGGAGGTTGGCTGGCCGGCTGGGGAAGGGACCAGCCAGGGGTAGGGACCTCGGGAGGTTGGCCGGCCTGCCCCTATCTTGTTATGTAGATGTGCTGAGGTAGCTGGCAAGCAAAGACCACAGACAAAGTGCCCCAAAATGGCCTGCACACCAGCTATGCTCTGAGGTGAAAATACAGCTCTACTTTGCTGCCCACACTGGGGCCACCTCACTCTCCCCAGGGCGGAGTTGCTGACAGACAGACAGATCGTCTCTCCTACCTCAGCTGCACATTGTCTGGGGGCTCCACCCCCAAGCATGATAGGTAGCTGACTTCGGCCAATGGTGGCACACTGCCGCAGGAGCGCTAGCCAATCAGCAGTTGGGAGCCCGGAAAGGCGCAGGGCCAAGCTAGAAGGGGCAGAAGGGCGAGCAGCACAGTGCGGTGCGATGGCAGAGGTAAGATGGCAGTGGTGCTTACTTTACATCTTTGCAGTTAGGCTGCTGCGATTCTCTGGTGCCCAGAGCCTTAGCCCGGGGGAGGGACCGGCTGGGGGGAGGGACCACAGGAGGTTGGCCAGCTGTGGGAGGTTGGCTGTGGAAGTGCACTGATCACCAGGGGGCAGCTCCTGTGTTGAGCATCTGCCCCCTGGTGGTCAGTGTGCATCATAGTGACTGGTTGACCAGTCATTCCAGTTGTTTCGTCTTAGTGGTCACTTAGGCTTTTATATAGAGAGATTATTATTAATTGATGAGTGAGAGAGAGAGAGAGAGAGAGAGAGAGAAACATCAATTAGTTATGCATTCATTGGTTGCTTCTTGTATATGCCCTGATTGGAAATTGAACCTGCAACCTTGGTGTATCAGAACAATGCTCTAACCAACTGAATTTCCCAGCCAGGGCTGTTCTAGAAACTCTAATTTGGTCGGTCTAAGGCAGTGGTTGGCAAACTGCGGCTTGTGAGCCACATGTGGCTCTTTGGCCCCTTGAGTGTGGCTCTTCCACAAAATGCCACAAAATACCACGTGTGGGCACGCACATACAGTGCGATTGAAATTTCGTGGCCCATGCGCAGAAGTCGGTATTTTGTGGAAGAGCCACACTCAAGGGGCCAAAGAGCCGCATGTGGCTCTCGAGCTGCAGTTTGCCGACCACTGGTCTAGGGTGGTCCCTAGAGATTTATGATTTAAACGTTCCCCAGGTGATTTGGAAGCACAGGCGAGCTTTGGCACCATTGACCTAGATTCCATGGAGCCTGCCTTCTCTTCACCTGATCCCTCCATCCCTTCCCATGTCACAGCCGTGCTGAGCTGGGCTCCTTTAACTTCCCTTGTATTCAGACAAAAACTCACTCTAATGGATAAAGCCAGGGTCCTGGGATTGAAGAACTGGCTCTCCATCCTGGCCTTGCCGCTTCAGTGCTGTGTGCACGAGCAACTAACTGCTGTGCTTCTTTAGCCTGTGAGACTTGGTTTCCACATCCAGAAAATGGAGCACTAATCACCCTGCTTCCATGGTTCTCAGCCTGGCTGCTCAGAATCACTCAGGCAGAGCTTCACAGCAACTGTAACAAATGGTTGTTATTCCTACTCTACAGGTGAGAGAACTGAGGCTCCACAATACAGTGGGGCCTTGACTTACGAGTTTAATTCGTTCTGAGACCGAGCTCATTAAGGAGCTCATTAAGGAGCTCATTAAGGAGCTCGTTAACTCAAATTACTCTATCGACTCAATGCAAAAAATCAGCGGAGAGATGGCTGGTATCTCAAAAAACTCGTTAGTCGGGACACTTGTAAGTCGTAAGTCAAGGCCCCACTGTATAGGGAACTCGCCCAAAGTAACACAGCTTTTCAGCCAGAAAACTAAAATTCAAACTCAGCGCTGACCTCAAGGACCACAGACTTGCAGTGTGTCAGTCTTGGTCTCCAGTGAAATCAGCTATATAGAGTACTTAAAACAAAATTGTGTACATGTATACGAAATTTAAGTATATACCTAAATATAAAACACTGAGCACCTATATACAATATATAAAGTACTTAGTACTAGATACTACTGCACATAGTACAACTGATACACAGTAGGTCCTCAACCACTTTGTAGTTCCCTCCGTCTACTTCCTCGTGTCTCAGTGAAGTTGACTTGCCCATATCAATCCTATCTTAAGACATATATATAGGGGGAAACATATATATATATATATATATATATATATATATATGTATATGTGTGTGTGTGTGTGTATATATATATATATATACATATATATATATATATATGGAGAGGTCAATGGTGGAAAATAGGGACATTTGTAATACTTTCAACAATAAAGATTTTTTAAAAGACATATATATATACATATATACATACATACATACATACACACACACACACACACACACACACACACATATACAACCCTCTCTGGTTTGCAATAGCTTCATGACTAAACAAACTAATCTACTGAAACTGCTCATAAAGAAAAATATTTTTGCATTTCCTCTATTAAACAGTACTCCTAAAAATTAAGCTGGGAGGGAGTAGAAAATTCTTCACACAACAAGATGTGTTTGGCCATGTGATGTGCCCCCCCAGTCCTGGTAACACCATCACTACTTGAAGCTCAGGTCCACGCAGGCATCTCCTCTTCCCGGGGCTCTGAACTCCACACTGTCCTGGACCCTGCCAATCCCTACTGACTCTTCCTGACTTTTGAACTCTTCTCTTTGAACTTTGACCTTCTGTGACTTTAATGGAAACCTGGCTTCCCCCTGTAGCCTCTTGTCCTCACCCCATATATCAAGACCAGGATGGAAGGTAAGCATCCTCCTGGTTGTCCATTGCTGTTTTAAATGATGTCCCTCCCATCTTCCTACCCAAATCCTTGTTCTTGTGACACTCAGATCCTCAGGCTATGCCACCATCTACCCATCCTCACTTCTGGGTCCCCCCTCCCTCCTCTTATGCCCTTTCATCTCCTGAAGACTGGGTTCCAGTTCTCCACCCCTTAGTCAACCTCGGTGACTGTAACATCAGAATCAAAGACCTAACTGACAAGCTGGCTTCTCCATCCTTTTTAGTTCCTCACCTGAATCTTTTCCTCCATGCCTCCTCCCCAGCCCCTGCCTTGCACAGCTACATGCTGAACCTCATCATCACCAGTGCCTGGACCACTCAGGTCGCCCGCTCTGTCCACCTTCCCTCTTTACAGCTCAGCTACTCTACATTCACTGCAAACATTCTCCAAACTTGTTTAGACATTCAACCTACAACTTTTTTAGTTTTTTCTTCTCTCACTGGCTCCATCATTATAATCACTCAATTGCTTCCTTGCAAATATCCTCAACTCCCTCCTCTCCCCCTTTCTGTGTCATATTTCCTGACAAATCCCCAATACTGACAGAACCTGAGTATCCACCATACAACAGCCACACAATATCTGAATATCCAAGATCACATCCAAGCAGGGAACACTTTGGGGTGGGTTGAGGCAGGGGTCAAGAGGAAATCACACAACCAGGCTGACTAGTGGCATTTTAAATTCATGAGCACAAACTTTAAATAACTTACTTAATACTTCCCACCAGATCTAAAACGTTTTCCTACCAAGTTTGATCTCTTCTTCTGAATTGGTCACCTCATGTCTCCTGCTTGTTCAAACTTTACACACAGTCTCAGTTGATGAGGGCACTTCAAACTCCGCTGAAGAAATGGAAGCCAGCAGAGGGCAAGTCTCGCATCTTGGAACACCCTCACCTAAATCATCCTGTAAGTTGTCTTTCCTTCCATTACAATAGAAGAAGTGTTGCTGCACTTACTAACGAAAAGTTGTCCCACATTTGCTCTTAAGTGGAAGGTTAGAGAACATTTCCCCTCTCCTCACCCTATCACCCGATCAAGGGACTCTCGTATAATAACAGTGAGTTAGAGCAAAAGGACCTCTAAAACACAAACTCTCTGAAACCTACAGTCAAGAGAGGAGACTAAAACAGGGGAACTGAAGCTTCTCGCATGTACAGCTACAGCAAACATTAAACAGCCCAACCCTTAGCCAAATGAAATAAAACCGCACTCTAATGGCCTAGCTGTCTCAGCTCCTAATATCTCTCTCACACATTGTGTTTGGCTTTCAAGCAGTCATCAGAACCAGACTCAGATAAGACACAGATGTTGAAATTATCTGAAAGGGAACCCAAAATAACTATGACTAAATATGTTAAAGCTTATAATGGGGAAAGTAGGTGGTAATTAAAACAGAGAGACAGAATTTTTTTAAATCCTTAAAAAAGAGAAAGGCTAAAAGTAAAAAACACTGTAATAAATTAAGAATGCTCATTGGTAAACTCTAAATGGCCAAGGAAAGAATCAGTGAACTTCAATGAAGATCAATAGAAATTTCCCAAATGAGAGAGAAAAATAATTTTTTTTAAAAAAAATGGAACAGCATATCCAAGAACTGTGGTACAATAGCAAAAGATGTAACATAGTGTAATTGGAACACCAAGAGGAGAAGAAAAAGGAGTAAAAGAAATATTCGAAGGAGTAATGAGTGACAGCTTTCCAGTTAATGACATACACCAAACCTCAGATCCAGGAAGATCAGAAAACACCAGACAGGGTTGAAAAACAAGAGCAAAAACCACTACACCTAAGCATATTATATTCAAAGTGCAGAAAATCAAAGACAGAGAAAATCTTGAAAGAAACCAGAAGAAAAAAACACCTTAACATATAAAGGAGCAAGGATAACAATTATAGAGGGCTTCTCAACAGAGATGACGCAGATGAGAGAGTGGAGTGAAAGAGTTACAATGTTGAAAGAATAACACCACACACCTAGAATTCTATATCTAGTGAAATTATCCTTCCAAAGTGAAGGAAAAGTAACGACTTTCTCTAACTGTCCACCTTCCCTCTTTACAGCTCAAGAAACAAAAACTGAGCAAGTTCACTGGCAAAAATGGAAATGCTCAGCAAGAAATGCTAAAGGAAGTTTTCCAGATACAGGAAAATTAAATAGGTCAGAAACTTGGGTCTACAAAAAAGAAAGAACAAGCATCAAGGAGGAGATAAACAAAGGAAAAATACAGTCTTTTATTGTCTAATTCTTAATTAATCTAAGAGAAAGGAGTAAGACTCTTTTGAACAAAGCTCATGGGAAAGAAAAAATACTATACTTTAAAGGACTACAATATCAATGTCTAACACAGAGTTCCAGAATAGCCTTGACCACCAACTACTTCAAGGTTGGCAAAGTAGGGCCTGGGGGACAAACCTAGCTGGCTGCCTGTTTTTGTATAATCTATGAGCTAAGAATGGTCTTTACAGTTTTTAAATTGCCAACAAAAGTTGAAAGAAGAAGAAGATTTTATAACACATGAAAACTATAAATATCAAATTTCTGTGTCCATAAAGTTTGATAAATAAACTCCCATTTGTCTACTGACAGTCTATGGCTGCTTTTATGCTACAACAGCAGAGTTATATAGTTGCAACAGAGACCATATGGCCTGCAGAGCTCAAAATATTTACTATTACATAAAAGATTTTGTGAAAATAAAAGCATATATTAAAAATATACATGTTTTATGTTCCCTGAACAAGCCCAATCACTTAATTTTTTCAGAGGATGAAACTGAGGCCTAGAGAAACCAAGTTATATTCTAATGTCATCTGGCTGGTTAGTAATAGAACCAGCATCAGAATTTGGGTCTTGAGAGCCTAACTCCCTCTCCTCTCACATGAGAGACCTTACATTTTATAAGTATGGGTGCTAAGATTATACTGTCTAATACTACTAATACTACTGACTCCAGGGACTGCAGAAGTAACATTTTATCATCCTCTTGGTTCACATGAAAGGATGTATGACTGCTAGAGAAGAAGTAGGAGTGACAGAGGAGCTTTGCCAATTTTTACACACAAGACAGGGATGACTAAGAGATAAAAAGGATGACGTGTTCCCAGGGGATCCGAGAAGAAAGGCACTCCTCTTGGCTTCTTTTAAAAAAGAATGTCAGTTTTGTTCCTTGGAATTTTGTTGTTTTCTTTCTTCATATTTTTAAGAACAGGCAAAATCAGTCTCTTTTTAAAACCCTCAACCTAGGCATTTAAATATCGGTGCATCTCTTCTATGCTCCATAATGCATGCACTTGGAGCAGCAAGAGCAGGCTTTTCATCTGCTGAGGATAGCAGATGTAACAAAAGAAAGATATACCCATAAAGCTCATCAGGCAGAAGCAATACAAGTCAAAGAAATAACGGGTTTTTGAGTAGGTTTCTGAGGGGTTTTTGTTACCTCGTAGACCAGCGGTTCTCAACCTGTGGGTCGCGACCCCTTTGGCGGTCGAACGACCCTTTCACAGGGGTCGCCTAAGACCGTCCTGCATATCAGATATTTACATTACAACTCATAACAGTAGCAACATTACAGTTATGAAGTAGCAACAAAAATAATTTTATGGTTGGGTCACAACATGAGGAACTGTATTTAAACGGCCAGAAGGTTGAGAACCACTGGTGTAGACAAACAACATACAATTAGAATGTATCACTTCCTACAATGAGGGTCTAATGTATAACAGAACAACCTCAAAAACTAGAAAGGCTTGATAAAATTTTAAAAAAAGAGAGCTCCCAAGGTAATGAGTACATATGGGACCAGGACCGGCGGGGGGGGGGGGGGCAATTGGGGAGGTGAGCTAGACATTCCATGCAACTAAACCATTTGGTCAAATTCAATATGTGTGCATGAAAATACTCTTAGCAAATTCTGAATGTAAAGGAACTGCTCAATCTGATAAAGGATAGTATAAAACGCAGCAACCATAATATTTAATAGTCACACTTTGAAAACTTTCCCACTGAGGTTAGAAATGAGACAAGGATGCCCACTATGACCACTTCTGTTCACCATATTAGAGGTCTTAGCCAAGGCAACAGGCAAAACAAAAACAAAAACACCTAAATAAAAGACATAATGATTGCAAAGGAAAAAGTAAACACTGTTTTGCCAGTAATTTCATTGTATACATTGAAAGTCCATAATAATCTACATGGAGCTATTAGAATTAATAAGTGTGTTTAGAAAAATCACTGGATACAAGGTCACTATATAAAAACTGATTGTGCCCTAACCGGTTTGGCTCCATGGATAGAGCATCAGCCTGCAGACTCAAGGACCCAGGTTCGATTCCGGTCAAGGGCATGTACCTTGGTTGCGGGCACATCCCCAGTGGGGAGTGTGCAGGAGGCAGCTGATCGATGTTTCTCTCTCATTGATGTTTCTAACTCTCTATCCCTCTCCCTTCCTCTCTGTAAAAAAATCAATAAAATACATATTTTTAAAAAAACTGATTGTACATGTCCACAATAAATAACTGGAAAATGACGTTTTTAAAAGATATCACTTATAATGTATAAAATAACTTCAAATACTAAGACTATATCTCAATAAAGGTGTACAATACCATTAGAACATAGAGAAATACAAAACACTAACAGAAATAACAGGTCTAAATAAATGGAGGGCTATAGCATATTAATGAATTGAAATAATCAACATTTTAAAGACCTTAATTGTGGCTAGAGATTTAATGCATTCCCAATCAAAATCTCATCAAAGATTATTTTAAATTTATATAGTGATGCAAATGGCTAAGAATAACCAAGCTATTCTTAAATAAGAACATAGCTGGAGGGCATACACTTCTGGATATCAAGACTTATTATTGAGCTATATTTATTAAGACAGTGTGGTATCAGAATAGACAAGTTGAACAATGAAAGGGGCTAGAAAGCAGAGAGAGACCCACATATAAATGACCCCATCTGATTTATAACAAAGGTGACATTTCAAAGAGGTGGATAAAAGGAGATTTTTCAATAAGTAGTACTGGGTTAACTGGATATACATGCAAAAAAAAAAAAACAAAATAAATCTGGATCCTCTTTTTATGTCATAGATAAAAACCTCAGGCAAAATGCAAAACAAGAGGGCTTCCAAAAAATTGGGAGAACAGCTTCATGACCTTAGGGTAGGCAAAAATTTCTTAAGCAGGCACAGAAAAAAAAATAAGCATAAAGGAAGAGTTTGACAAATTGGATTACATTAAAAGCAAGATCTCCTATTCATTGAAAGAGAATTAAATGTCAAGAGCCACAGAGTAGGAAAAGATACTTTAAATACCCATAACTGGTAAAAATATTTGTTTTTAAAAAGAAAACTCCTACAGTAAATCAATAAGAAAAAGATAGACAACCCAATTGATTATTGGGCAATGAAATTGAATAGGGACTACAAAAGATTAAAGAAAAATTACCAAAATAAAATACATTAAAAAGGCACAACACCATTAGTTACTAGGGAAAATTGAAACCACCATGAGACACCACTACACACCCACCATAATGGCTAAAATGCAAAAGTTTGACAATCCCAAGTGTTGACAAGTATGTAGAAAAATTGAAACAATTATAAACTGATGACAGGAGTATAAATTGATACACCACTTAGGAAAACTCTTTGTAAGGACCTACTAAAGTTGAATATATGTACTCCATGTCCCAGCAATCCCGTCTTAGGTGTACACAAAACAAAAATGCATTTATATGTGCACTAAAATCACATATAAAAAAGTTTATAGCAACATTATTCATAGTTGAAAATATCCCAAATGTCTATTAACAGCAGATGAATAAACAGTTTGTGAAATATTATAGAGTGGGTCGCTATAGAGTAATAAAATGAATAAACTACTGCTACACATCACAACATCACAAGAAATTCATGGTTTGATGAATTTTTCAATCAATGTTGTACATAAGAAGCCACAAAAAGAGTGTATATATGTGTATGATATGTGTGTGTGCATATATATATACATATGTTATATATTTCAAAAATGAAAACATATGGTGACAGAAATCAGGTTAGTGGTGACCACTGGGGGAAAGGGAAGACGTATGAGGTGTTTTCTGAGGGATAGGTAATATTCTATCACTTGGAGGAGATAACATGGTTGACAATTCATTAAGCAATGATTTGTATACTTCCTTGAAAATATGTTATACGAATAGAATTCTATGTTTAAAAGAAGAATAGTGCAAATATTCTGACAAAAGAATATAGCATCTCTGGTTTGCAAGGTGGGACTCAGGCCCCCTCAGAAAGAGCAATGCAAAAAATCATATAATTGCGGGCATATGGTTACAGGAATGGTGGAGGACCCAGAGGTTGTGTCTGTCACCGCTATGCACACTCACCCTGATGTCTGTGCAGTAGGCATAGACCAGAAGTAATAATCATTGAATGAGAGAGCTGGTATAGAAGTGAAACGAGATTAGAAACATACCATTGAAGGAATGCCTCACATTATCTGAAAACTACATTTTAGATAGTGAAAGTCTTCCAACTCTTTAAAATGTTTCAGAACTCTTAAAGAGCGGTTAAAATACTCTGCATTCATTCTTAATAACTTTCCACTGCCCAGCAAACAAAACCCAAAGTCCTTCGGCCAGTTTAGCAGACGGATGCAGTTACTGTTTCTGATTGCCCAATATATTCTCTTGCTATCAAACTTGCTTCCTCTGATAGGGAAAGGTGAGCCTGTGAACTCTCCTGGCCAGAATATGCTGTATCACTAGACACATTGATTGCATTGAGGTAGACATAAGAAGACTCTAATCAGGACTAATCAGGGTCCTTCCCTGAGACTGAGATAAGGACACTGTAAGTAAAAACATCCCTTCCCTGTGTTGAAAGGATGTAACAGTAGAAATATGAATGACCATATACTTTTTCTCTAGTGTTACAGAAGGAGGAAGTCAAGATGATAAGGTATCAAGTAAGAGTGCTGAGATAGCATTTATGTCCCTGGATCCAGCCATGCCTGAATTCCCAGGTACATGAGTCAGATAAATTCCTTTTTGCTTCAGTTGGTTTGAATTTTACTTTAATTATAAGTTGTTTTGTTTTTGTCCACATCCTTGAGAGCCCCGAATCCCCATCATCACCATCATGATAATCATCATCACCAACCATCATCATCATCTATGTGACATTTAAGTTCCTCAATAGACTGGCCGTAATTTGCATTTCTAATCTTGTCAATCGCTGTTCATCTTCATATAACTAACAACATGACCCATCTCAACCACAGAAAACTTTCTCCCACCAAGAATTCCCAATAACCAAAACCCAACTCAAACTGTTCTATTTCCAAATACACTTTTATTTTTGTTCTTGTTGTTGTTGCTAATCTTCACCCAAGGATATTTTTCCACTGATATTTAGAGAGAATGGAAACATTGATGTGAGAGATACATCAATTGGTTGCCTCCTGCACATTCCCCAACCAGGGCCTGGGATGGAGCCTGCACAGAGGTACATGCCCTTGACCGGAATCAAACCTGGGACCCTTAAGTCTGCAGCCGATGCTCTATCCACTGAGCCAAACTGGCCAGGGCTCCAAATACACTTTTGAGAGTCAACTAATCCCTCCTGTTAAGGACAACTAGAAAATATAAGAAACTGGGCATTAAACAGATTTCTTTTAAGCTGGGGAGGGGGTTGTAAGGCAGATAACAGGCAAGGAAAGTGGTTTTTTCAGAGACCCGTTTGAAAGCGAAAGGAAGCCAAAGAAACGAAAACCTGGAATTGATAGCATACTTTGGCAAGAAGCTAAATACCCTATGCATTGGGGTGAGATATCTGAGAACTTCCGAATCAGTCATGCCAAGGAAGTGATATAAAGTTTATCCCAAATTTATCCACTTTACCCTTGAGCCACAGGAAGATCCAGGCCTCAGTGGTCACCCTCCCAGTCTGAAAGTCTAAAAGGCTTTGACCATTTGGACGGGGAGCCTGACACAGTGGGGGAAATGCCTCTTTGCATAGGAATTGTGCATTGACTGCAATACAGCAAAACCACTTGTAAGTATTTCACTGCAGGGGCATGATCTCCGGAAAAACAGTAAGAAGTAACTAGACATTCATTGTGGCACATCCTCTATTACCAGCAGAAGGTGAGGCAAATGTCACTCATAATCAACTTTGTGTTCTCCGTTTTCTTTTGGTGAACATAAATATTTATTAAACAGTTTTGCTTGCAACACAATCCCTGTTTCACGTATCCCTGTTTCCCCATTAGTTTTAAGTTCATCTACAGATTTCTCGTGCCTGAAAGGTGTTTAAGGACCTGGCTCTCAGTAGGGGGTGGGGGGTATTAAAAATCCTTTGTACCTCTGTCCTTGTACTTACACGGAAACGACTCAAGCACACTCTTGCCACCAAGCCCACTGGCCCTCCAGTGTCCAACTCATCCACTCAATGAAATCTCTCAATGGGAAGTAACCCCTCCCTCATTCCACCGATATGTGTCTGTCTTACCACATTCTGTTTCTCCATCTTTTCCCCCCACAGGATTTTAAACTTCTTGAAAACAGCCATATCTGATCATCATCATCCAGAAAAGTTCTTCTGTAGTGGGACTTCCTACCAATGTGGACAAGCAGGGCGAGGAGCGGGGAAGACCTTACACCAGTGGTCAGCAAACTGCGGCTCGAGAGCCACATGCGGCTCTTTGGGCCCTTGAGTGTGGCCACGAAGTTTCAATCGCACTGTATGTGCACGCCCGCACGTGGTATTTTGTGGAAGAGCCACACTCAACGGGCCGCAGTTTGCCGACCACTGCCTTACACCAACTCCCCTCCCCTCCCTTCTCCTGAGTAAATCAGAGATTTCCAGGAACACTCTCTCTTTCAGTAATGCCCTCAAAGCAATCACAGTTTCTCAGCCCTCCGTAGCGTTAAGTCATTTCATCTAATGTCACATACCCCTGCCTAAGGGCAGGAGCTAGCAGCCAAATGCCCACTACCTGCCACTCTCAAAGTTAAAAAAAAAAAAATCTAAAATATAATCAATACATTTATCCTTTCTGAATGCATACTTTCTATTTTGACCAGCTGCTGAATCAGTCTTTGTTTTAGGATGTATAGTCAGCAAAATAATATAATGGCATCTTCCTGCTTGGTTTGGAATCTGAACACAGCAGCACTTACGTAGCACCGGACACTTTTTACGGTTATTGTCTTTCTTCTAGAGAGGTCGCAAACAGAAAAAAAAAACCCAGCTCAAACAGGTGTTTGGTTTGGATTGGACAATGCAGATCTGCACATTTTCTAATTGGAATTAGTTGCTAATGATTAAAAATGTGCGACCACAACGGGGCTTTCTGAGCAGCTCAGTCTCTTTGCTTTAACACAGCTCTCACCCACCCCTAATGCTTCCCAGCCCTAGAATCCAGTCAGATGCCATTCATCACCGCACATGCGTGGCTTTTAAGGGGGAAAGTGTCTCTACCAAAAATGGGACAGAGGGTCCCATGTTTCCAGAAAAACTAGTTCTTACTCTGAAAGCAAACAATAATTGGCTTAACAACCAATTATCATCAATACCTCTCACCTGAAAAGCTTGCTGTTCTTCCTCTCTTCAACTATGAAATTTCTATTTCCCAAAGCCTGTCTCTTCCGGATCTGATTATATAATGTTCTCTCTCTGAATTGAACTGTATTTACTATCTTTGTCATCTATTTGCTATCTAATCTGCCTTATAAAATTCCACACATTCTTTTCACTTAATATCCCTTACTGCTAATTTTCTGTTTATTTCTATCATCTTCAAGACAACTGAAATGATCTCAAGGGTAGGGTTCCTGTCTATTCGCCACCTTGTGATATATCAGAGAGACTCGGGACTTTGGGATCAGGTAAAAGCTGAGTTTAAATCTTGGTGTCTCTACTCAATAGCTATCTAACCTCAGGTGAGTGAACATCTCTTTCAGGTTTGGTTTCTTCACCTGTAAAATGGGAGCAATACCACCTAATTCCTCTTAAAAGGCATTGATCTGCAAAAAAAACTTTTATAAATGCTGGTTGTTATTTCATTAGATCAGTCCACTGCAATATGACAGATCCATAGCTTTGTAGACTGGGCAACTTTCTGTTTAGAAAACCAATTTTTTCTCAAGCATTTACTACGCGTGTGGCTTTGTGCTACGGCAAGACAAAATTATGGTTTTAAGAAAACCAGACCACAGTCAAGTGGGAAAGACCAACATTAATGTATAATTACAAAAGTGGGTTTGAGGTAGATCTAGCTAGGCAAAATCAAGCAAAAAATAAGAATGGAGATTATAAGTATTTGCACTTGCATTCACACTATACCTGTCCATGCACCCACACTCACACCAGTCCCTGCATCCATACTCGTACCTGTCTATGTACCTGCACCCAGTTGGTCCATGCACACACCTACACCTGAAGCAGTCCACGCATCTGCACCAATACATCCTTTCTCCCATCTTCACCCTCCCATAGCTGTCACTCTGAAAGTCAATAACTCAGCAAACATTTACTATCTCCTACCATGTGCCAAGAACTGAAAGAGATACCAAGGGTATAGACAAAACATAACACATGGCCTTGTTCCGGGTGTGGGTCACCATCTGGCATAAGAGATATCCATGTAGCAGCAGTCCCCACGTTCCCCTTCTCTTCCTGTCGTGACTAATGGCCTTTAGGCTCCAGGAAACACATACATCTTTGTCTACCACAGAGGAAGGTCTTTGCCGCTCCACCCTCTCCACTTAGTGTCTGGGCTATTTGCTTTCTACAAGCCTCCTCTAATCCAACGTTACAACTAAGGAGCAGGGTTCTCCCAGGGACTGAGGAGTCCCTCAGATGCTAGGCTGATATAGCAAGTCCTCAGGAACAGACAAAAAATAAGAGGGAAACCATTACCCTGGAATACTTATTTCCCAGCAGACTCTTATCGGAGGAGGTCATGGAGAGGATGTGACCGCCAGTTAACCCAAGATCTGGATCCTGGCAGTTGGGAGCTCCTCGGCCCCTCCCTGTCCTTGGAATGATCCTAATGATCCTTCTGCCCAGTTTCCACAGTGAGAACCATTTTCAAGAACACAGCCTTGAGACTGTAAGATGCTGCTGAGACCATCTGGCCTGTATATGTGAGCGAACCCTGGTAAGGCCTCTACAGAAACTTTTAAGATTCTAGTGGGTGGGTGTGGAAATCTACTCTTGTGGTTGCCCAACCCTCCTATGTAAATTCCCTTGATTATTAAATCTGCCACCTACCAATCTTTCGTGGTTTGTGTCTTTCTTTGCACACCATGTATGGAAGCTGGTTTCAGATTTTACCCAGGGAATTCCTGAGGTTTCAAATCAACAACTGATTCTCAATATTATTAGCAAATAGTATGGTATGACATGGTCCATCTCCTCAAGTTACTATGCCCCCTCTGCCCTGTACACTATATAGGATCCTATTTGCTCCTCACAGCTATACACACTCAAGGGATAGTTTTTTTATTCCCATTTTACAGATGAGGAAATTGAGGTTCAAAAAACACAATTAACAGGGTTGTGCCTGTTGTGCTACTGAAGAGCCAATGATCACAGTTCTCTGTCAGGGCCTGGGGCTGGCCAGGTCTCAGTGCAATACACATGCCTCAGCTACTTCCGAGGGGTGTCACCACTAGTTCATCTCATGTAGGATACTCATCTCAGAAGCCTTTGTTTAATGTGCACTTCCCCCTGGGCAAGAAAATAGCATGGGTAAGTCAGACACTAGTGGGAACCCTACCCTGCAAAAACTAAAGATGGCTTTTCCTTTGACGGCTTTACCTAAGTATTTAGAAAGCCAAGACAGCTAGTCTCCACCACAACTCACTTGAGCAGCCTCAGTTACATAAGCAGCTACTTTGCTCATATTCAGATATTTACACATCTTTTTAAAGTTGCCATACATAAAAAGGGCTGTAGCTTATGTTTCTAACATGTAAGTAGAAAGGAAGGATGTTTTCTAGACACAAAGTAGCCAAAAAAGGTTCACCAAAAGAGGGGTATTTCAGCCCGCTAGACTCTCCTAGTCATCAAACGCACCCCCTCAATGCCCTCTCTTAGTTTCCTCAGTAACCTATCTCATAGAATGTTTGTGGGCTCCAGTGAGCATTGCTCTGCTGAGAGAGAGAGAGACAGAAAGAGAGAGAGAGAGGGAGGATTGGGGTGCTGCCTGGACTATTGCTTTCTTTAGCTGCTGCTTTGGTAGTTAGGGTAATTAATAGTGAATTTCCTCCCTCCCTCCTGTACTAGAATGTAGATGTGGCAGAAAATGAATTGCCTCTGGGAGGCAATAGTGAAGCATTTGATAAGCTTCATGGTTTGTAACATCTCAAGCAGGTACTCTGAGTTGTTATTTAATGTAACTCATTAGGTTTAATGTGCATTTTAACTGCCTACTTGTGGGCATTTTTGCTTTTCTTGTAGTTTGAAGAACTTCATTTCATGACTGATTATTACTCTCATTACAGACTTAATAGTTTCATATTCTGGATGATGGTCTTTTTTCTCTTGACTACTTCAGAAAGCTTTTCCCCATGGAGAAACTCGTATCGATTCAACCAATGCTTACTGAGCCCCTACTGGCAGGTACATTGCTGGCATGGAACGGGTGGATGCAACGAAAAGTAAAACAGTGCTTCTGCCCCCAAGAGCTTGCTACCTAGTTCTCCGTGTGGTCCCCAGACGAGTGGGGTCAACATCATCTGGGGACTCTCCAGACCAGTGGTTCTCAACCTTCTGGCCCTTTAAATACAGTTCCTCATGTTGTGACCCAACCATAAAATTATTTTCGTTGCTACTTCATAACTGTAATGTTGCCACTGTTATGAATCGTAATGTAAATATCTGACATGCAGGATGGTCTTAGGCGACCCCTGTGAAAGGGTCGTTCGACCGCCAAAGGGGTCTCGACCCACAGGTTGAGAACCGCTGCTCCAGACCAACTGAGTCAGAAACCCTGGGGATGACCCCCAGCCATCTGTGTTTTAAAAAGCCCACTTCAGACAAAGATGATCCTCATCAAATGTGAAAACAACAAATATATTGTTAGCTTCTTGAGCTAAATCTAAAAGTGTCATTTGTCTGTGGAGGAAACAGGTTCAGAGGCCAAAGGTCACATGAGGAGTTGGTGGAGAGATTGAAACCAGAACTAAGGTCTCCCACCCAACATGGCCAATGTCCTATTTCTTTTCTGATGCTTTCATCCCTAAGTCTTATAGGGAGCCCCACGTATTACTGACCCAAAGTGCAAATCTTGCTTTTCAAAGAAAACACATAAGCAGAGAAACTATTGTCTTTAAAAATAAAGACCACTAACAAAAGTTAAAGCCCAATCTATCAAAACCATCCAGGAAACTAGCAATAATTTTCCAAAACTTTAACACATATCCAAGTTTCATTTACAAGATCTGAAATTTGGAGAGGGGCAGGCAGGCAAGGGTAAAAAAAATTCAATGAATAATGTGATCAGAATAAAGCCTGGAAAAATATATACAGTTGTATGCAATGGTTCACCTTCTGTGGGAGAACTACAGATGTCCTTTCTTTCTTTGTAGTTTCCCAATTTTTCCCCAGTGGTTAGATATTACTTTTGGAATAATAATTTTTTAAAAAGTAAAACTGTTTATTGAAATGTTACAAGCAGGTCACTCAACATGAAGGTTTATTTTGTAATCCTATTTCTCTCCATACAGCAGGACAGTGTGTGTGTAGTAATTATTTATATCATGCCATATGTTACAATAAAGATGGAATTTGGTAAATATATTCCTTCCAGCTGGCACTGAAAATGAAGAGGTTAAATGCTTTCCTGGGTTCAAAGCACTCCGAATTAAGATGAGCTAACTTGTGAGGCTAAAGGAAAATTAATCCCAGCACTGACATCTCTGAGAGCATCTCTTTTGAAAAATGTTGATGTGACACAGGGCTCCTTACTCATATCTCCCTGATGTTTAACCCCTGGCACAAAACAGAATGTTCAGCAATTCCTGGCAAAGTCTAAAGAGTTGGAGAGATAAAATGCCTGGGAGAACATCAGAGAAATAAGAAACAGAGTGATCCTATTTTCACATAAAATTCTGTCCCTGTGGTCAATCAGACATCCAAAATTACTGGCAAAATTATATTGTCCTAAATGTCCTTTTAGAGCAGTGGTTCTCAACCTTGGCTGCACATTAGAATCACCTGGGAATCTTTTTAAAATCCTGATCCCAGGCCCAGAAATCAGGATTTTAAAAAGATTCCCAGGTGATTCTAATGTGCAGCCAAGGTTGAGAACCTCTGTTTTAGAGACTTATTGATCCTAGCACAGTGCATACAAATGTTGGACCATGACGCTCTACACCTGAAACCAATATAAAATTGAGTGTCAATTGTGCTTCAATTAAACATTGTTTTTCTTTCACAAGAAATGTTTGCTCATTTAAAAAAATATCTATATTGGCTATCTTCTTCCACAAATCGTTCACAAATACATAAATGTCTCATTTAAAGAGACATTTCTGCCATAAAAGCAGAAATGATGTAATGTTTCACTTGATAAGAAAAAAATTTTTGCTTGAAGAAAAACTAGCATTGTTTTACTGAAGCTCTCAGCAATATATCAGTGAATATTAATTTAACTTTTTTAAAGGAGACAGGGAAGTAAAGGTAAGAACCAATGTCATGAGTATGAAAAAGGAAGCACCAGTGGCTACCTATGTCATCAAAATACCTTGTGGTAGTGGATATTTCTAGAATTTACAGACACTTTCAGGAAAGGACAAGTTATTGGGGTGAGGAATATATATATATATATATATATATATATATATATATATATCCCCAATGTTTATAGTACATAAAATCACCATATTTACACAACAATTTAGCTTGACAATAATATCAGAGAACTCAGAAAGAATCTATCATCTTGGTTTTCTCAGTTCAGCATGAAGCTTTTGCTTATAAAGGTGTATCTCCAAAGAGTACCTCTCAAATTCCCAATCCTTAACTTGCTTTGTTTCACAGGGTACTCCCATCCATTGCAAAATTAATCAATTAATAAGAACAGGTAGCATAAAGAACATACAAAAAGTCACAGAAAGTTTCTCACCAACTCCCCAGTGCTCCTTCCATATAATTCCCCATCTGCCTCTGAACATGGATCTGTAAAAGCCTTCACATATTAAGGTAAACCTTAACAGTTTCCTTTCTGTCTACCACTTTGGACAAAGCGCGCGCGCACACACACACTCACACACACACACACACACACACACACACTTGTAGCTCAGTCTCTAACTCCATTTGGACACGTACAAGCCCAGTTCTTATTCTTCCACCTGTCATCCCCTCTGGTGAGAAAAGGGTGCAAGGTTAGGCTTTACCTAATTCTGCTTATTTGGGCAGTTTTACTCTGGGGCTGCTAAAAGATACTGAAGAAACTCCCTGCAGATCTAGTGCCTAAGTACTGATAAACACCCAGGGAACAATCCCAAGCCAACAATAAGATCCAAAATATCTTCAGTTTGTAGCATGGAAATGCCACTCCTCTCAACAAGAGAGAAGGAAGTAATATTCCTCCCTACTCCACCACATTTTTAAAAAAAATACAGCAGCTTTCCTTCTGAACAAAATTAAATTTTCTGGGTCACTTTCCCTGTCTCTCTGGGCCACTTGCTACGCAGCCTGACAGTGACTGTAAATACAGGGTCTCTTCAGGCGACCAGCTTAGTCGTCATCCTCTCAAGAGAGAACACCTGGGTTCCCTTTCTGCGGCGGTTCCCAAAACCGGACCCCGACACCCACCCCTACCACTCGCTGGCTTTTCCTCCAAACCACGAACGGGCCAGCTGATTCGGAGGGAAAGTTCACGACGGTCTGCTTGTGAAGTAAAGCTGCCCTAACTGCCGCCACCACATCATCCGGAGGCTCGGAGTCCCCGAACGCACCTACCGTCCGCACTCTGGTCCCAGTGGGTGCGCGCTTCACACCCCAAGCCCGGAACATGCCTTCCGTGCAGACCTGCACCCATCCCACACAAGTCCGCACGCCAGCTCGCCTCGCCACTTACGTAAGCTCGTGCCTCTACGGTCCCAAACTGCACGCGCGCACACCCCGACACTTGTCACGCCTCTGAAACGGACCAGCATCCACACCCAGGCGATGAAATGACATCAACCCATAGGGATTGGGGGGTGGGAGTGGGGGCACGCCGTTTTAAGACACCTTTCCCCCCACTTGTTTCTCCCCCATTTTTGGTCACAACTACCATTACCTTAGCAACCAAAGAATTGCCTGGACTCCCCCTCCGGCTTCCGAATGTGTCCTAAAGCCAAGCTGGCGCCAGGTCCATGGTAAAGCTAGAGAAGCCCAAGAAACGGGGATCCGCAGCCTCTTGGGGGCGGAGGGGACGTCTGGGTCAGTCTCCGCGCTGCTCTCCAGCGTCTCGCCTCGTCTCGGCGAGTTTCCGGGGTGGCGAGCGCGGGGACTCAGCGGGCAGAGAGGGGAGCCCGGGGCCGGCGAGGAGGCGCGGCGGGGCGCATGGTGCCAGGGCGCGGGACGCCCGGCCGTCTCCAGCGCGCTCGGCCGCCTCTCCCGCCCCAGGCCCGCCGGGGTCCGCGGAGGTCGGTCGGCGCCCTCGGCACCCGCGCGCTCCCGCCGCCGTGGGAAGCCGGCGCCCGGGCGGAGCTCTGGCCGCCGAGCGGGGCCGAGCGCAGGAGCTGCCCCAACTCGCGGAGCCGCTCAGCTCGGCCGCTCGGAGCCGCTGCAGCGGCGCCCGCTGTCGGGTGTGGAGCGGAGCTGCAGGCCGCGCCGCGCGCACCTGGACGCCGCCACCTGCGCCCGGACCCCAGCGGCGCGAGGTGGGCGGGGCAGGGCGGGGCGGGGCGGGGCCGAGGCACCTGAGCGCGTCCCTGAGGCCACGCCCCCTCCGGCTCACCTGCTCCCAGCGCCCCGGGAGGTGCACGGGACCATTTGCCGGAGGAAGAGAAAAACCTAGAAATTCCCGGCACTTCAGCTGCCGCCGGGAAACTGGCAGGTTGGTTCAACGACGCCGAGCTGGGCGCGGCTTGAAACTTCAGTGGCGTCAGGTCTGCCTCCGGGATCCGGGTCCGGAGCGGTTCACTGGAGAGCCTTTGCGTCTCTCGCTGACGTGGGGAGCTGGCGCCCTCTAAATTAAAACGGGCCGCCGCCATCCTCTGGGATATGGTTACCAACCTCGTCATTTTTATTGATTCAACATTCACACCACATGCTGTGCTTGGAGTCTTTGTGATTATTCTTATCGGAAACACCACAAAAGAACTTTCGAGAACATTTAGCAGCTCTGCAGATATTCTTGGGGAGAGAAGAAAAACGTTGAAGACAGAAAATTAGAAAGGGTACCTCGAATTGATGACATTCTGTAATGTGGGAACTCTGAAATGACGTTTAGTTCAAGATCCAGGAAATTGCATGCGGAAATAAGATTGTTGGTGCTAACTGGTAACCAGAGGATTGGTGTTTGATATCAATATTATCAATATCAACAATAAATTAAAGATTTATTCTTGAATTGTTTTGGGGGGGGGGCACTTGAAAAAAGTACCTAAAGGCTTCTAAGGATGGGTGACTTGGACTGTCTTCATCCATGTGGGTCCAGAGGTTGAAATTTAAGGTCTCCTTTCCTACATACATCTCCCACCATTCTGTATTGATTAAGGGATGTATTAGTTCTTTCATCCAATAGACAATAATTAATGCCTGCCCTGTTAGACCTTCTGCTAAGCACTAGAAATGGATGAAGAGTAGAATTTAAATGTTATACACACACACAAGCAAGGTAATTGTGAGGGGATGAAGTGTTAACTAACCTTATTGTAATCAGTTTTGCAATATATCTATCAAATCATCACATAGTATACCTTAAACTTCATGCTATATATTAAAAATATCTTAATAAAGCTGGGGAAAACATGAAATCAGATTATATTTTTTCTTATATTGATATATTTTATGTATTATATTGGTTTTCTAATATATGTTAAATAATTTCTTATATATGGAAAATATTTTATTTCATAAAATATATTTGATTACACATATACACACATATGTACATCCATTTCTGACATGATTTTATAAATATAATTTTTGTATATATATATATATATATATACATATATATATATATATGTATATATATATAATGAGAAACATAACTTCATAAAGATAGGCCACACATTTTGCTGACATGGCCAACAAATTGGTTTACATATGGGAAACTGAGCAAACAAGCAAATATATCAAAGATATTGGGAGGAAGGTTCCACATAGTTGGAAAAGGGAATTACAGATATAGGAAGGGGAAGGAGTAGAATAAACCCAGTGGTGTAGCTTGAAATTATAAATGATGGTATGAAATTACTTCTAATTTAGATAGACAAATAGAATATATATATATATATCTCTTAGCTCTGTCCACTAAGAAAGCCTACAAGCAATAGATCAATTTTGCCTCCCATTAAATCCTGGAAAAAAAAATGTTCCTGGTTAGATATTTTAGAAAAGGGTCTTTCTTTAAGGGTGGCATCTATATCATGTGGGGTACTTATTAAAACTTAGCAATACAGATTCTTGAACCCCATCTCAGACCTGTTGACTTGAAATTTCTAGTGATGGGACCCAGAAATCCGCTTTGGAACAAAAAGTTATGTTGGTTCCCAAACTGGCCCCCATACATGGTGGGCAAAGAGAGACCAAAGAAAGAGGCAGACCACTCCAGATTGGTAGGTACAGGTCTAACAAGCAACGGAACTTACATATGAGGCTTGTCTTGGGCAGCTGCAAGACAGGTAGATCTCCACACCCATCCACCAGAATCTTAAAAGTGTACAGGAAGTCCTTAACTGGCTTCAGTCACATATACATACCATCCAGGTGGTCTCAACAATACCTTACTGACTCTCTCAAGGCTGTGTTCTTGGAACACTGGGAACAGTGGGCTGAAGTACAGTCCAAGGACAGGGGGAGGGGGAAGGAGCCTCTGATTGCCTGGGTCCCTGGGAGGGTGGAGGTCATCCGGGGGTCCGCTTGATGACCTCCTCCAAATATTTGTGACCAACCCACAACATAGGATATGCTTACTTCATAGAATGCCCAGCATTTGTTACTGCTAATTGCATAATCTCCTCAGGAGGGGTCTATGGCAGGCAAGCTGATTACAACATAAAGTGGATTTTTTCCTTTTCAGTATGATGACAGTTTAGCACTTGATCTGCAGCTTTGAAAATCATGCTTCTGGAAATGGTTGTGTTTATAGCGTGGTGCTGGAATGGTAATGCTTTGAAAATCAGGAGAGATGTTATGTCAGAGTGGAATGCATATTTACAAAGCCCCAGTGCTTACTAATCAGGAATCAGGGATATGGATATGTATAATTAATGCATGTGGAGGCAGATTTACATCAACAATAACAAGTTTTTAAAAACCAGTCCCCCAAATAACCATGCGATTCTCTCCACACCAATTGTTTGGGCCAAACTTCATCAGATCACCTCCTCGGCACTATTTCAGACCCCACCCTCCAGGATCTTGTGGTCAGAACAGCTTGTGTGATGTGACTTGAAGTGCTGGACAGGTGCCCTCAAGCATACATATCTGTTCCTCACCCCTGCCCCACCCCCTCCTGCTAGATGCTGGGCTCCCCACAGTTTTTCATAATCAGTTACAGGCATATTAGGTTAGGACCATGGTAAGTAGTTAGGGATGTGCTTCAACAAGTTGGATCCTTCACTGAGGCAAAGTCTGTCGGTTATAGACTCTAACAAAAGTCCCAGACATATATGACCACAGGCAGCCCCCGCAAATAAGAACACTGAAATTGAACACATAACCCTCAAAATGGCAAAACTTTCTAAACTTTGATGAGAGAACATTGATTGGCTGCTTCATGCATGCTCCTCACTGGGGATGGAGCCCAAAACCTCGGCATGTGTCCTGACTGGGAATCAAACTGGCAGCCTCTTGGTGTATGGGTTGACGCTCAACCACTGAGCCACATCAGCTTGGCACAGCTTTCCTCTTAAGGAGAACCATATTTTTATTAATTTAAGGCCTTTTGCAGGTATTTAAGATCCAGAGCTCAGCTGAAAGGGTGTTGTCAGCCCTTTTCAGAACCTTGTGTTTGCCAACTCCTCACTGAAAATCTGAAGAACATAGAAATGACATGTATGCCTTTTGCCCAAGCCAAATTCTGAGCAAATGACCCTGTTTCTAAAGACAACAGAACTGTACCCTATGCTCAAAGTAAACTTTCCTGCAATGTCCTTTGGTCCCTTTTCACTCTATCACCCAAAACCCAAGAGTAGTGTTCCCTTTAATCTGTAGAACATTTTCATCATCCCAAAAAGCTCCCTCATTCCCCTTTGTGTCTAGTCACATCCCTCTATCCTCAGCTCTCAGCCACCACTGATCCGTTTGCTGTCTCCATGGTTTTCCCTTCTCTAGGATGTTATATAAATAAAATTACACAGTACACAGTCATTTGTCAAGCTTCTTTTGCTTGGCATAATGCCTTGAGATTCATCCAGATGTTGCATGTAGCAGCAGTCCATTCATTTTTAGTGCCCAGTAGTGTTTCACTGCGTGATATATCACAATTCATTTATCTATACCAGCATGTTTTGGTAAGGAGCATGCTTCTGATATGCTATTCTCCTAGGAGGCCATGACCCATTTGAACTTTACTGATACACATAATAAATAAATAGACTCTATAACAACACTGTTTGCTATCTACCAAACCCATTCGCTACCGTGTCCCCATTCCTGACTCCCCTCAACTCCCTCCTGGCATCCATGACTCAGGGAAGAGGACCTATTCCCATTTAAATCAAAGTGGATCTTCATTAGACTCAGCTGCATGTGGTGGTTCCATTTCTGCAGCCATGTTGTAGAGTTATGACCAATGAGACTTGATGGAAAATCTCCTAGGGGCTTCTGGAAAAGAGCTGCTTCACCTCTGCTCTCCTGACCTCTTAGTCCCCGCAATCTCCTGATTGTGGAATCAGAAATTCATTTACATAGGCACCTATAGCAGGTAAGCTCTAACAGAATTTTCAATGTGTTTTCAGGTTCCTGTTTGTTGGCTTCCCATTGCATTGACCTCTATGGTAAAATAAAATAAAATAAGCATGGAACCTTTTACAAATACCTGACCAATGCTGTTCAAAACTAATAATGCCATTTGCCAAGGTGAAGAAAAGAGAAGGAGCAGTTATGCTGGAGATTGGCGCTCAGTCTTGGTCATGTTGGTTTGACATGTCTATTGGGAAGTTGTATGTTCATCTCAGCACTTTGGGGTAGAGACCAGGGCTAGAGATATAAAATAGGTGGGATTTAAAGCTATGGAACTTGAGATTTTCCTGTGGCAGTCACAGTGCCTACTGAAAGCAGAATAGGTCAACATGCTTGGGAGAATCCTCCAAGCATACAGGTTGTGTTAGTTACACAAACTGCTACTCTCTCTCTCTCTTTCTCTCTCTCTCTCTCTCTCTCTCTCTCTCTCTCCCTCCCTCCCTCTCTCCCTCCCTCTCTCTCTCTCTCTCTCTCTCTCTCACACACACACACACACATACACTGTCTTCTCCCGTCAGAGGTCGAGCCCATTCCAGACACTGTGGAGACGTAGGGAAGAACTCAGAAGGATTTATGCGCCACAGATGACAGAACCCACTCCTTACCTGGAGTTTCCCAAGCCTCTCCAAGCACATGGCACACGGGAAATGGGCCCTTGTCTTATTCTTATCTACCACAGCTCTGGGGTGCACCATGTATGATTCCATTGGGAACCTCACTTTCTGGGGAAAAGAAACATTATTATCTAACCAAGAAGAGGAGAAGATTTTGAATACTTTAAATACAACTGTCTACAAACAACAGCTCTTCTGTACCTCAAGTGGGTTCCAAACAAACCTTTATCATAGTAACTCAACTCCTTGGTTGCTTCCCATATAATATATCTGCTTTCCATTCAAATATATGTCTTAGTAGGCAGTAAAATCATATTATCCCTAGAAAACTACAACAGTTGACTAAAATGAAGATCAAAAACCAATCCCCAAGGAAATTATGAGCGTGCTTAGTTGTGAGGACGATCAGTTGTTTAACGGAATTGCATACCAAGAATGAAAGCTATTTCACGTAATGGAAAAAGATCGAGGTTTAAGAAAACACACACATAAATATTTATACTGAGAAAAAATTTTTAAGGAGGAGGCCTTTTAAAAAAAAAACTACTGTATCAACTCAAGTGGGAACACAATTATTTTGGGGGTAAACTAGATCTCTCTTTGTATCTCTTTCCTCTCAATTCATGAAGCAAAGAATTTTGGCAGTAAAATCTCAATCCCAATAAACTATGTGTTTTCATTCTCTTGGGAGGCCTCTAAAATTAGGCAAAATTAAGAGAAGGAATCTGTTAGTGAATCCTCTCACGGGGTCAGGGTTTAGCAACTGATTTAATGTAGCAAGTGGAAACAAGCCTGTAAATGCTAAGTAAGTACAGCTTCGCCCTTTAATTTCACTGTGTTGGTAGATATCAGACGTGTTTCCCAAGTGAGATAAACTCAAGCTGAAAAATATAAGAACCACCAGGATGAAACACACAATTAAAGCATTCTTCCAAGTCAGCCCTCTCTTAGGCCCACAGTGACCAGAAAACTCAGACACTCGCTAACGCAATGAGTCCTAGGTGACAATGTCAGCAGCGGGTTTCTGCTTGGCCTTTCCGAGGGGAGGAACTGGGCCCAGGCAGAACCCCGGGAAGCCGCAGGACTGCAGCTGGAGCAGGACCGGTGCTCCCAGCTCCAGCCGGCATGCATCCTGGTGGCACTTTTCAAAGTTTTTGCTCCTGTCAGATCTGTGTTGCGTTTGTAGCTGAAGAACCCTCAGGACTAAAATAATGATAAGAGAAGGAGCAGCTGGGCCAGGTGGGGATCTGCAGCCCAGGCCATGCCTTCCATTAACCTTGAGGGGTCACAGGTAGAAACGCCTGTGGTTCCCAGGCCCCCAAACTCCCTGTTGCTTGACGGTGGCGTAGTTGAACGAGTCAGTGCTACTGTCTGCCTTTGTAAGCAGTGCTAAAAATCGTTGCCCTGCCAAACTGCTGTGTATACACTTTTAAAAGCAGTGGAAGGACCAGAGGGTGTGTGACATTGACCCAGCACCCTCTCTGTGATGAGGTCTGACACAGGCCAGGGGAGCTCTGACAGTGTCAGGGCCTGTCAGTCCACATCTCCACACCATCAAAGCCAGCAGCGCAATCCAGTGAGTTAGGAGAAACGATGAAGGTCATTGGCAACACTAGAGGTGGTCCTAACACCAGAAGCATGAACTCGAAACCAGCATTTTCAACCTCTGCACCGCGGTACACTGGTGTGCCACAGGAAGTTTTCAGACTTCCAACCACCTGACTATTTGGTCAGGGGCACTTGCCTCTTTTCCCTTAAATTGTCAAATCAAAAAATGACAACAGCCAACACAACAATAGCCATCTAGTGTGAATACATTAAAATTGTACCTACTTTTTCTCAGATCAGCAAAAAAATATAATACATTTTGTGTGTACTGTAGAATTTTAGTAATTAGTTTATGTGTGCCATGAGATGAAAAAGGTTGAAAATCGCTGCTCTAAACTATGGAAAAAATCTTTCCTGTCCCAGAATTTTAAGCCAGCCTGCCCCATGAGTGTACGGTCCAGAGTGATGACCTATGGCAGCCTGTTTCTGGATCTGCTAGAACCCTGACCCTGTGCTTTCTGGCTACCTGTGTTCAGCAGCCGTTATGCCTGGCTGGGGACAAATGTATTGAGTTTTCGCAGCTTAATCCTCTGCACGCTCTAAGACATAAGTCCTCACATGGTGCTCATCTAAAAGTTAGCTGGGCTGCTGGGCACCCAGGGGTTCTGATTCAGTGACTTTGGGGTGTCCTGAGACTCTGCATTTTAACATGACTGGATCTCCGGTTCTCCATCCTTTGCCCTTCACTGCTGACCTAAGATAGAGATAAGCCTCCTGACTGGGCCAGCAGGTACCTGTGTGGCCATTCTTCCAGGCTCACCCCAGCCTCCTATGCCCTAACTGCCCACTCCTTTCAAGCCCCCGCTAGGCCAGTCCCCTCAGAGGCCCCAAGCCTGGGAATGGGTATAGGCTCCTCCTCTGGAGAATTCCTGAGACATCACTGTCTCCCAGGCCTGCAGCTCTATGCTTGAAACTAGGCTAATCTTCTTTACAACCTGCAAAACACGAAGGATTCATTTCCCTCCCTTTCTTGGGCAATAAAACTTATTTACCTTGAGTAACCTGGACTGTAAAACACATAGGCCTATTCACTGAAATTTCTTGAGATCAGCTTCTTCCTCAGTCCAGAAACACAAAGAGAGAACCATTCTGTCTTAGGGCCTTAGGGTGCTGCTAATGGAAAACTCAATCAACAGTGAAGAGATTTCTTGGCCCTGTCACTGGAGGGTCCAGAGCCAGGTCAGGCTTCAGGCCTGGCTCCATTCAGTGTCTTTGCATCTGCCTTTCTGTTTTGTTTGCAGTCTCTCTGCTTGGCCTTTCATCCCACAAGCAGCACCCAAGTCCACATCTGCATACCAGTGAAGGAGGAAGTGGGGCCTGCATAGCATTCTGAGCAAAATAGGCCTTGAATTCATCCTGATTAGACCATTCTGTCACATGCCTGTCCCTGGACCAATGACTGCAGACAAGCTGACTGACTAATCCCACCCTGAAGCTGGGGGTGCCATGGAAGTCCCCCAATAACAGAGGCTGTATGGGGTGGGGTGGACACTGGGTCCCCTTGGGAGAGGGCAGGGAGGAATGCAGTCATACAACAACGACTGAAACAGCTACTTCCGGCCAAAGTGACCTAGCAGTGGTCGGCAAACTGCGGCTCACGAGCCACATGCGGCTCTTTGGCCCCTTGAGTGTGGCTCTTCCACAAAATACCGACTTCTGCACATGGGCCACGAAGTTTCAATCACACTGTACGTGCGCGCCCGCACGTGGTATTTTGTGGAAGAGCCATACTCAAGGGGCCAAAGAGCCCCATGTGGCTCGAGAGCCGCAGTTTGCCGACCACGGACCTAGGGGATTCACAGGCATCTCTCTGACTAAAGCAGCATAAACCAGGAACAAGATCAGTCTGTAGTGGTTAGTGGGCTGCACACAGATGCAGATGAAGGCGACAGGAGGGGTAACGGGAGGGGCGTGCTTCCATCCAGTGGGGAGAGGCTTTACCTGGCACACATTTCTCTCCTCCACCTTAAACCTTGACGTTTTCCCCAGATAAAAACCCTCTTCACCGTTTAATTGCTCCTATTCCTGAAGTAACTCTGTATCCATTTTAAAAATCTGACAGATACCTACTCTTAAGGGTGCGGTGCCTATTTCCTCTGTGAGCATAAAAATACACTCAAGAAGAACAAATAGAAGTAAACCATTTTAACCATGAGAACAATAGTGTGTATATCTACTTTTTTTTTCTGTGAAGAAATTGGTATCACATTTTGTGTGTGTGTGTGTGTTTCTAAATACAGTTGTTTTTATAACTTTGGGGGGATTAAGAACCCAGAAACAAAAAGGATTGGTTCTTTTAAGAGAAACCAACTAATATAATGCAAGACACATTCTGTCAGCCAGGACTGGAGTAAGTTAAGGCTCAAAGCCATGCTAGAAGGGAATAAAAAATAAGACTCATTAGGGCTTCCAGAGACTCTAAGTAGAAAACAAGCTCCCCGAGGTCCATGAAGGATCTCTGAGAAGAGGAAAGATAAGACAATCGACTCTTGGAGTTGGTTCCTTAGTGCAGGTTCCCCGGAATCCATTCCATCCCAGGTGCAGCCCATGAGGATGGTAGAAACCCTGTTCCCATTGCCAGGACCGATGTAGGAAAGGATGGAAAATGAACCATGGCCAACAAAGATGCTTTCCTCACTTTCCTGAAGAGACACACGAATGGACAATTTCCCTTCTTTCACTGGGCATTGTCTTGGCTCCTGATGCTTAGAACTTGGCAGTCAGCTGAGCTGAGGACCAACCCCACGCACAGGGGGGAGCGGAATAGGAGCAGCTCAGAGGAGCAAAGCGGGGGTGTGCGCCACCAGGAGCCTCCTCTGACTCTGCTTCCTGCTACCCAAGGTAATAGAGTCCCCCTCTGTTAAGACAGTAGGAGTCAGGACTTTGAATTACCTGCAGCAGAAAACTTCCTAACAGGCACAGTGGGTTTTTGGCAACCATAAGTTTCCTAACAGTTAAGTTCTACTAGGTTAATTAGATAATCCATTTTAATTACTGGTGTAGGATGTAGGATGTTCTGGCCTGAAAATTACTGAAAATGTGACTCACAGGCTTTAAACAATAAGACTATTTCTTTATCTTGCTTAATAAATAATAAATGGGGAGGTAAGCACTTCCAGGCTATCTCCCTAGTTAGACTCCAAATCTGTCATCTTTAGAGGTAGGTAGTCATGGAATTTATTCTCGCATATCTCTGCTCTTTTCAGCAAAGAAACTTGTTCCTAGCAGCCTGATTAGCACGATTTCCCCTAAGTCTCATTGGCCAGAACTGGGCCAGTTACACGCTCATCCCCCCCCCCCCCCCCCCCCCCCCCCCCCCCCCCCCCCCCCCGGCAGCACTTGGGTGGTAAATCATTACAAACCCTTTTGCTGGGCAGGAAGTTAGTGGAGGTGGTCTGTGCCCTCCTCCAGAGAAAGCACCCATATTCCAAGTTCTTGACTTGTTAAATGGGTCGTTAGACATCAGTTCAGTCCTTGAAATACTTGGAAATCTACCTGGATTTGATTGTATCTTCAGTTTATGTTGTTCTTTTTTAAAAATACCTGAGGTACATTCTCAGAAATAAAAAAACAATGTTTCTGGTCTTGTTCTATGACTGGACCTTCCCAGGGATCTGGTCCAGAACATCTTTTGGTGCAATATTTTTTTTTCATAGGATTGGTAAAGGGAGGACGGAAAGTAACACTAAATATGCCAAATGCTGCATGTGCTACTTGCCCTTTTTTATTACATTCAAGGAACAGGGGAGGCAGTCTAATAGAGAGGATTTGTGCATGCATTCACAAATCTCTCAATCTCTCCAACACTGTTTCCTTATTCCTAAAGTAGGGATAAATAATAATATCTACCTCAAAGCATTGTTATTAGAACTGAATGATATAATCCAAGCACAATGCTTAGCAGGTAGTCAGTGCTCAGAGAATGATTGACACCCCTGAGGTTGGTACCATTATCGTGGTGGTGAACTGTATCTGGTGGCTCACGAGAGCTGACATCTAGATGTGCAGAATTTTGCAGGCTGGCTGTTAAACAGCTGTTAGCTTGGTGGGAATATTTATACCATGAAAATCAGCAAGGATCACAAAGCAGAGCTTCTTCCTAGAGAGCCCGTTGCAGAACATTTACCAGCACGCCACTGATGAGCAACATTGAATAGATGAGATCCAAAGAGGTTGAGTAACTGACCCAGCAAATCAAGAGCAGAAATGGGAGGTGAACTCAAATTTTTATCATTTTAAACCTCAGCTCTCTCTACTCATTTGTAAATATATATGTAACATGTTGTACAATTTTCATAGCAATTCATTCTTTTATTTAGCTATTTATTGAGTACCTGTGTATGTACAGAGCACTGTTGTAGAGACTGCAAGGTGTACATACAAAAAAAAAAAAAAAAGAAAAATGCCACAATGCTCAAGTCTACCTTTAAGGAGCGCTCAGCATCACAGAAAACCTCTAGGTCATTTGAATTCAACCCCCTTGTCAGTCACTGCACTAGGTAAGTGCTACCACCCAAGGGCTCTCTCTACTCAAGACTGGACAAAGCTAGGAGGTTGATGAGCTGTCATGGAGTCCACTGCACCTCACCCTTCGTCCAGCCCAGGAATTTCCTTTCTCCCTCCAGACATGTCCAGGTCAGAGGGTAAGCCCATCATTAAGAAATACACTTATCATCTGTTAAGATATGACCCTCTCCTCGGCTTATTTGCATTTTCAGAGAATAATCTTCATAGGAGCAAAGCCCGTGCAATGAAATAACCTGATTGAGAAGTTACCTGTCTGTTGGCCATCACAAACCACATAGGTTCTTTCTTCTTCCTTCCCACTTCTCCACCCAAAGGTAGCACGATTCCTGATGTTTTCCAAACTTTAGTCATTCTGACACTACCCTTTTATTTTTTCTATGCTCTATCACCTGTTTTTTTAATAAATACTTTTTCTTTAAATCAACCCACTTTTTTTTTTGCTTAAAGAAATTCATTTTCAAAGAAAATGTCATGTCAGTGCCTTAAACAGAAAACTATAATGACTTGTCAGAGATAATGACAGCCATAAAATAAATATGTAACTATTAAAATAGATTTTTTTTTAACCTCCAGTAATCTCCCAGGCCACTAGTAGTACCTGCTCTAAGATGGGCTTTCTCTCCTCCCAGGAAGTGAATTGGCATTTAAAATACTCTGACCGAAAATGTTGACTCTAAGAGTGGTTGCTCCAAGTTGATCTTTCTCAATTTGCAAGAAAGAATTATAAAGTAAGGTTTTTATTGGTTCATTTTAATTAACTCAAAATGCTTTCTTACTCCTGGTTTCCTCCATGCTGGCCTCTTTTTCAGAAAAATCTTTATTTGTACCTCTTTCTCATCAGTAGACCTCAGCTCCATCATGTGCACTCCATCCTCAGGCTCGTCACTAGCCCCCACCCTCGGTTGTTCAGTTTCAGGGTTTCCTTCCGTCTTGACTCTCCCCACACTGTTGACATTACAACTCTCCTCATTTATAGGGAACACGATTATTCTCCAGCAAACTCTGAACACAACAGCAACTGAAAGTAGATCCTATTTTTTTTTTTTTTTTGGCCTGGATGACACTGCTGCTGAGCTGTTGGGGGTAGGTGCACCACTAGCACAGACATCTTCTCCTCAATCCTGGGGGCAATGGATCTCAAAGAACTGCACCTGAATGAACAGGTGTTGCAAGTCTGCCTAAACCTCAAACAATTAGTATACCCTGTTGATGCAAGGGTGAGCTGCCTGTGTGATATTTCTAGCCTACTTATTTCTAACCCCAGTCATTTTACCAATGAAGATTGTTATGTGATCCTATGGGAATCCCAATTTTGACTGAAGATGAATGTTTTGTCCATTCAATGGGCCCTGGCAAGTGGGAATGGAGAAGCAATTTAATAAGCTTTAGAAAAAATATAGAGGCGTGATGTTTCTTGAATTGGAGTGTTGCAGAGCAAAGTAATACCTTTTAGTCTCATAGGAATTAAGCCACTGTAGCCAGAAGACAAGCAGTGATATTGGCAATTTTGCAGAGAAATCTCTACTGGATGCTCTGTCTCAATGCAAAGCAGCCACACACTCTGCCCATTTATAAGCTAAATGTGCTGATGACTCTGCTTTTTACATCTTGTACTTTTCTGGAGACATAAATATTTACATTGGTGGAGACATTTACAAAACACTTTCACATATCTATTCTCTTTGAGACCTCAGATCAAGCCAGGGCTGGCAATATATCTTATAGACAAAGAGATGAGACTCAGGGATGTTGGGAAGTCAAACAAGGTCATACCAACAGAGCTGGGGGAAAACTCAGGTGTCACTGCTCTATACCCTGTCACTTTGCCATGCAGGCCCCAGGAATACAGTTCCAAAAGAAATTCTTGTTTGCCCAAGTTGCATCTTCCTCTTGGGTTCCCACGCTGAGGATGGCACCACTACCCAATCACCTAAACTCAAAATTGTGGCATCTTCTTAGACATCTTCCACTCTCTCATTATCATATCCTTTTCTGAAAAAAATATTGTGGTTTTTTTTGAGAGAGAGAAAGAGGTTTGTTGTTCTACCTATTGATGCACTCATTGTTGCTTCCTTATGTGCCCTGAACCAGAAATGGAACCCACAACCTTGGTGTATCTGGAGGATGCTCTAACCAACTGAGCTACCTAGCCAGGGCCATCATATCCTTTTTAACCTCTCAAATTTGTCCCTTGTCTCTGTACCCACTGCTGCTGTCCTCATCACCTCTCACCAGGACTCTTGTAACAGTATATCAACAGGTCTCTTTGCCTGTAGTTTGGGAACCCCTCTCAACCCAATTAGCCACTACCCAGTTCTGAACATATCAGCCCCTTGGTTAAAAGTCTTCAATATCTCCTTCCGAAATACACAGGAATTCAATCTTTCTCTCTCCCTCTCCTTCTATCTCTCCATCTCCTTCTCCTTCTCCCTCCTCTCTCTCTCTCTTCTCTCTCTCTCTCTCTCTCTCTCTCTCTCTCTCTCTCTCTCTCTCACACACACACACACACACACACACACACACACAGAGCTAACTAGATGGTCCACCCTTAATAAATTGCATTCACTTTTCTGAATATGCCAGATAATTTTGCCTGTTTATTCTCCTTGGAAGAGCATTCCCTCCTACACTAACCAATACTGTTTATAAGTGAAGACCTAACTTGAGGGTTACATCCTCAAGGAAGCTTTGCCTGATTTTCCAATAGAGCTGACATTCTCCCTCCTGTGGTCACATTGTGTCCTGGTCATACTTCTGCTTTGGGGCCTGTGATGCCTTTCCATGCTCACTTATTTACTTGTTATCTCCTGCACAGAGAGCTCCTAGAGAGTAAAGAACTCTCTTAATTATCTTTGTATATCCAGTGTCTAGCATGGGATAAACACAGTGTAAATTGATTAATTAATTTCTATAGTAATTAATGTGTGGGCCATCACAAAGCATGAAGGTCATTTCCCCATCCTTCTTACTTTTCCACCCAAATATAGTAGTGATTACTCACCAATAATTTTCAAACCAGAATTCTTCTCTGTTAGATGAGGTTAAAGAAACCCAAGAGACACTCAGAAATTTATTCAGTAAATTTGCCCAATAAATGAATAACTCTGTTTTTTCAAGGAAAAAAATAATAGCCCATGAATCACTAATCTCTCAACTCTTTATACTTGACCTTTAACCAAGAGCTGCCAACTTTAAGGATTTTCTTGACCTGGAAGTCAAGGGTAACTTGCCTACCCAATCATGTGCTTCCTCAATTTATTCTTTCTTACTTAGGTTAGTGTTTTTCTTTCCATAGTAAATTATTGGTTCTAGCCGAAGAGAACAGCATGCATACACTGTCTACAAGGAGCAACAAGGATGTTGATTTGGCCATACTTGAGGTTTTATTTTAGGAAGCCATGAGAAATAAGCCTAGGTAGGAGAGGCCAGTAATGAACAATAATACGTTAGCACTTCAAGGGAGCTTAGAAATCAGTTTGGCCAGTTTCTCAGGGTGGGGTCTACATATCAATGTGGCAGAGTGTAGTTTCAGTTTATGTATATACGCAGAAAATTTTTTAATTTTAATTATGCACTTATTTATGTGTTTTAGAAAAAGTCAGTATCATATCTGCCCCATGATTTCCTATATATTATAAACAAGACTTTTTTTTTTTTAAAGGACTCAAATAAACAAATGAGTCAATTTAGGGGGACAATGTTAAGGAAGTAATTATATAAATGAGAAGTCCACATGGCAAATATGATGAAGGTGATACCGAAACGACTGAAGCTGGAGAAATGCCCAGCTAATACAACACCTCTTCATGTGTCCAGCAAGGGAATCAAGACCCAGAGAAGCTAAATAACATGCCCCAGGTCCACAGCACATGGAGGGCCTGGAATGCCAACATGATGATCAGCTCAGCAAAAATTCAGGCACTGACTATTCTGTGCAATTTCAACTTAATGAATTATTTTTAAAAAGTCTTTATTGTTGTTAAATGAAAATATTAAAAAATAATTTTAACTCCAGGAACCACTTAAACGCAGAGAGGAAGGTAGAAAAGAGGAGGAAACCCTAACTACATCACCATGACCAATCCCACAGTAGCCACTCCCTACTGCTCCTACTTCAAAGACAATGGAAAACTCCAGCCTTGGAAACTCTTGCTAAAGACATCCTGAAATGATCAGTCATTCTGCGCTGTTCTCACTGTTCCGCTTCATCATCCTTGAAATTTTGTCGGCTGGGATTTTTGCTGTCTTGGCAAACATGATGATGATGTCAAACCTAACGTTTCCTCAATTTTTGCAGGAAGACTTCCATGGGGGCCTATTGTCAATTACCTGGAAAAGGAGAAGTTTGCAGACATTAGAAATGAGGACTGTGTGGGGTGAGGCTCTGGGTTTTAATGAGAGGATTCAAGTGAGAATGTTGGCTATTTCCTAGAGCTTGCTAAAAATAACCCGGGTGCCTGCTTCCTTCCCTCCCACTGCATTTTCAGTGCCTGCTCATGCTGAAGATGCAGGGGGGCTGGCAAACACTCCCCGGGATCCAGCACCAGAGCTGTTTGTTCAGACCAATATAATTCAGCTTTGACCTGCTCTCTTATGCACCAGTGGGCATGCTACCTTCAGGCTCCTGTTAGATTTACACTTGAGGAAGCTTGAGGGTGATAAGGGAGACACACACACCAAGCCTTGTTGATTTTGCCTCTTAAATCTCTTCCCATTACTTAGCTGGAGCAGTGATCATCATTTCTTGCCTTAGCTACTAAAGACCCTCCTATCTCCTCTTTCTACCCCTTTCTACCAAGCCCTAATCACACTGTAGCCAGAACAATCTTTGTCCAACACAAATCTGAACATATCCTGCACCACTGCCATCACCACCACCACCAATTAAAACGATTCATTGGCTTCCCATTGTTTGTATGATAAAGACGAGAATCCTCAGCATGGTCTATAGGCAAGGTCTTCCCTGATCTGTGCCCTAGAATACCCCAGCTTCACCCTCTCCCCCCTTCACTCTCTCTACTCCAATCCACTACCCTTACTACAGTGCCTCTGCCCACCAGTCCCCCACCAGCTTACTCCCTGTCCTCCCTTCTTTATCTACCTAATTAATTCTTCCTCATCAGTCGGCTCTCAACCCACTCATCACTTTTTTAGTAAAGCTTTTCCTGACCCCTCAGACTAAGTCAAATCCTCTCACAAATTGTCTCTCATCAGAGCATTTAGCACTGCTCCATTTGCACAATTATTTAATAATTAATTACTAGCATTAGCCCTCCCAACAGTAGTTCCACGAAGACAGGAACCCCATCTGTTTGCTCAACTTTGTGTCCTCCACATCTAATACCATGCACGGCACATACAGGACACTCGATACTTGTTAAAGGATATAAGTGTTAATCCCCTAAGGGACCCAAGGCTCCCTCTCTTGCAGAGGGCCTTCCTTAGAGAAATGGAAGTGTTACCGCATCTAACCACAGCACCTGCTCTGCCCCACCTGGCCAGTGAATTCCCTGATTCCCATCCTTTCACCTCCTCACCTCAGTCCTTCTGATGGGAAATTTTCTCTATACACCAGTTTGAGGGGTTTTCTCCTGAATTTCCCTAAAGTGTTGGGAATACATTAGTATTATGCTTTTCAGCATAAGCAGGTATGACTTGTGCCTGGATCTTCTGTAGGGAAAGGTCCCTAAATAAACCACATTACCTCTTTCAATTTCTCTTTTCTTTTTTTAAAATATTGAGAGAGAGAGAGAGAGAGAGAGAGAGAGAGAGAACCAATGTGAGAGTGAAATATCAATGGGCTGCCTTCTGCACAACCCTTACCAAGGATCAAGCCTAAAACCCAGGCATGTACTTAACAACCAAAATTAGGTACTAAATTTTGTTTGTTAAGTGAGAGAAAAACCAACTCACTGGGAATTGAACCAGCAACCCCCAGAGTGCATGGGACGACGCCCAATCAAATGAGCCACATCAGCAGGGCTCAATTTCTCTTTTCTAATGGAAGACCTCACATATCATTTTCCTCATTAAGTCAAAAATACATACCTTTTAACATCTCAATGCAGATGAAGTCTTAAATGCTCACTTGTATTGTGCAGGAGATTTAGGGAAAGAAGGGCAGAGGGAGAACTAATGGTGTTGAGGGAGGTGACTCAAAAGTTTCTACATTAAGAAATCTGTCTCTTGTCCTAGCTCGTTTGGCTCAGTGGATAGAGTATTGGCCTGAGGACTGAAGGGTCCCAGGTTCAATTCTGGTCAAGGGCACATGCCTCGGTTGCAGGCTCGATCCCTACTAGGGGGCGTGCAGGAGGCAGCCGATCAATGATTCTCTCTCATCACTGATGTTTCTCTCTCTTCCTCTCCTTTCCTCTCTGAAATCAATAAAAATATATATTTTTTAAAAAAGACATCTATCTCTTGGGGAGAGGAGAAGGGAGAGACAGGGAAGGTGAGACAATGGCGGCTTCTCCACAGCAAAGGAAGGCTAAGAAAGGCTGATGCAAATGATGAGATTACCTTCCACACCTCTCTGCCCCACCTATATCTCCCTGACCTTCAATGGATCAGTCTTTGGTTTAGGAGGTGGGCCTGGGCCCAGAGTGAAAACAGTGCCCCTGATAGCTCCCCCCGCCCCCACCAGCACCACCAGCACCCTGCTTACCACCTTTCCTGGAGGAGCTGCATTCAGCATCTGATGCTTTGGAAATCCAACCCAGCCTGTGATGAGGGAGCTGTTATTGGCACATTCTTGAATTGTATCTGGTGTTTTTATATGGCGATGATTGGGAGGATATGCAGAAGTCCAAGAGAAGTCTGTAAACGCTGGGAAACTTATCTGCTTGCTCTGTGACAGCTGGGCCAGCTTCCACATGCCAAATGTTTGGGCAGGGTCAGATCAAGGCTGCAGATGGTTGCTGGCAGGGAGCTACTATTTTGGGGGCATGGGTCATGGGAAAGGCTTACAGTTCAAAGGTGGCTTCTACGCCTATCCCATAGCTTTCCCTTCAGCTTCATTTTTCACAGTCATCAACAGTCCCATCAAATTTGAGGACGTTATTGTATATTTTTTTTCAAAGACCCTGATAAGGCGCTGCCATAGAAGCCCACAGGCTAAATGGGCTCAGCTTACAGAAGGGGCGGGCAGCCTCAGACCTCTCCCAGAGGAGGAAAAAAATGGGGCTGAGGGAGTGCTTTATTAGGAAGTACTTGGAAAGCCAGCCCAGAAGATATCGCCAGCATTTGGGTTTTTTCACATCAACATTATTTACAGGGAATTGGATTTTTTTTAAAAAAGATAATATTGGAGTCATTCTTAGCTTTAGAAGAGAATTCATCACAGGATGAATGTTCCTACTACATTTAAAATGTATTGTAATTAATAAAAGTATGTCTACATATTTTTAGTAACATTTCTAGAGCATATGCCCCATGCAAATTCCATAGGACCCCCTGTCATAAATGCTAAAGGCTTTAGACTTGGTTGAAAGTATTTCCACCAGATTGTACTCACCACCAGTGACTAATGATCATTTAAAAGAGAAATTTCAATAGCCTTCAAAAAGATAGAGCCTTTATATTGTATGCTAAGCCTCTTGTTGTTCCTTCAAGAAAATTATTGTTTTTTAATGAGCATTACTCATGTGAAAGGAGTCCTCCCTTGCAATAAATGTTCTTTTTCAAAACCCAACAATAGATGGATGAGACCAGCAGCAGGTGTCACACTATTTCCCAACTGTCTTCCTTCCCAGCCCTGCTAGGCGCTTAATAGTGTATGTGATCCAAACTTTAACAATGAAGTGAATACATTTTATAATCATCATGGTATAGAGGAGGAAATTGCAGCTTTGAGAGATTAAACACTTTGATAAGTCCTCTTTTTTTTTTTTTTTTTATTGTTCAAAAGTTTGTAATGGTCTTTATTATCCATGAATGAGTGAGATCATGTGGTATTTTTCCTTCATTGACTGGCTTGTTTCACTTAGCATAATGCTCTCCAGTTCCATCCATGATGTTGCAAATGGTAGGAGTTCCTTCTTTTTAACAGCAGCATAGTATTCCATCGTGTAGATGTACCACAGTTTTCTAATCCATTCATCTACTGATGGGCACTTAGACTGTTTCCAGATCTTAGCTATGGTGAATTGTGCTGCTATGAACATCTGGGTGCATATATCCTTTCTGATAGGTGTTTCTGGTTTCTTGGGATATATTCCTAGTAGTGGGATCACAGGGTCAAATGGGAGTTCCATTTCCAATTTTTTGAGGAACCTCCATACTGCCTTCCATAGTGGCTGCACCAGTCTGCATTCCCACCAGCAGTGCACAAGTGTTCCTTTTTCTCCACATCCTCTCCAGCACTTGTCGTTTGTTGATTTGTTGATGATGGCCATTCTGACAGGTGTGAGATGGTACCTCATTGTTGTTTTGATTTGCATCTCTCGGATGATTAGTGACTTTGAGCATGTTTTCATATGTCTCTTGGCTTTCTGAATGTCCTCTTTTGAAAGGTGTCTATTTAGATCCTTTGCCCATTTTTTGATTGGATTGTTTATCTTCTTTTTGTTAAGTTGTGTGAGTTCCCTATAAATTTTGGAGATTAAGCCCTTATCAGATATGACGTTGGCAAATATGTTTTCCCACGAGGTGGGTTTTCTTGTTGTTTTGTTGATGGTTTCTTTTGCTGTGCAGAAGCTTTTTATTTTGATGTAGTCCCATTTGTTCAGTTTCTCTTTAGTTTCAACTGCCCTAGGAGCTGTATCAGTGAAGAAATTGTTTTGGCATATGTCTGAGATTTTGTTGCCTTTGTATTCTTCTAGAATTTTTATGGTTTCCTGTCGTACATTTAAGTCCTTTATCCATTTTGAGTTTATTCTTGTGTATGGTGTAAGTTGGTGGTCTAGTTTCATTTTCTTGCATATGTCTGTCCAATTTTCCCAACACCATTTATTGAAGAGACTATCTTGGCTCCATTGTATGTTCATGCCTCCTTTGTCAAAAATTAATTGAGCATATTGGTTCGGGCTAATTTCTGGACTCTCTATTCTATTCCACTGATCTATATGTCTGTTCTTGTGCCAGTACCAGGCAGTTTTGAGAACAGTGGCTTTGTAATACAGCTTGATATCTGGCATTGAGATCCCACCTACTTTGTTCTTTCTCAGGATCGTTGCAGCTATTCGGGGTCTTTTTTTATTCCAGATGAATTTTTGGAGAGTTCGTTCTAGATCTTTGAAGAAGGCCATTGGTATTTTAATGGGAAGTGCGTTGAATGTATAGATTGCTTTGGGTAGTATGGACATTTTAATGATGTTGATTCTACCAATCCAAGAACATGGTATGTTCTTCCATCTGTTTATGTCTTCCTCTATCTCTTTTTTCAACGTCCTGTAGTTTTCTGAGTAGAGGTCTTTAACCTCTTTAGTTAAGTTTATTCCTAGGTATCTTAATTTTTTTGGTGCGATGGTAAATGGGATTGTTTTTCTGATCTCCCTTTCTGAAAGTTCATTGTTGGTGTATAGAAATGCCTCAGATTTCTTGGGGTTAATTTTGTATCCTGCTACATTGCCAAATTCATGTATTAAGTCTAGTAGCTTTTTGATGGAGTCTCTAGGGTTTTGTATGTATAATATCATGTCATCTGCAAATAAGGACAGTTTTACTTCCTCTTTTCCAATTTGGATGCCTTTTATTCCTTCTTCTTGCCTAATTGCAATGGCTAATACTTCCAGTACTATGTTGAACAGGAGTGGTGAGAGTGGGCATCCCTGTCTTGTTCCTGTTCTTAGGGGAAATGGTGTTAGTTTTTGTCCATTGAGTATGATGTTGGCTGTGGGCCTGTCATATATGGCTTTTATTATGTTGAGGTATGATCCTTCTATTCCCACCTTTCTGAGAGTTTTTATCAAAAATGGGTGTTGGATTTTGTCGAATGCTTTTTCTGCATCAATTGATATGACCATGTGGTTTTTTTCTTTCAATTTGTTTATGTGATGTATCACATTTATTGATTTACGGATGTTGTACCATCCTTGCATCTCTGGGATGAATCCTACTTGGTCATGGTGTATGATCCTTCTGATGTACTGCTGGATCCGATTTGCTAAGATTTTGTTGAGGATTTTGGCATCTATGTTCATGAGGGATATTGGCCTGTAATTCTCTTTCATTGTGATGTCTTTACCTGGTTTTGGTATTAGGGTGATGCTGGCTTCATAGAATGAGCTTGGAAGCGTTCCTTCCTCTTGAATTTTTTGTAGTAGTCTGAGGAGGGTAGGTTTTAGTTCTTCCTTGAATGTTTGGTAGAACTCCCCTGTGAAGCCGTCTGGCCCTGGGCTTTTGTTTGCTGGAAGCTTTCTGATGACTGCTTCAATTTCTTCCATAGTTATTGGCCTATTGAGGTTTTTAGATTCTTCCTGATTGAGTTTTGGAATGTTGTATTTTTCTAGGAATTTGTCCATTTCCTCCAGGTTGTCCAGTTTGTTGGAGTAGAGTTGCTCGTAGTATTGTTTAACAATCATTTGTATTTCTGTGGGGTCTGTTGTTATTTCGCCTCTATCATTTCTGATTTGGTTTATTTGGGACCTCTCTCTTTGCTTCTTGGTGAGCCTGGCTAGGGGTTTGTCAATCTTGTTTATCCTTTCAAAGAACCAGCTCTTGGTTTCATTGATTTTCTGTATTGTTTTTTTGGTCTCTATTTCATTGATTTCTGCTCTAATCTTTATTATCTCCTTCCTTCTGCTCACTCTGGGGTTTTCTTGTTGCTCTCTTTCTAATTCTTTGAGTTGTAGAGTTAGATGATTGACTACCATTTTTTCTTGTTTTTTGAGATAGGCCTGTAGAGCTATAAACTTCCCTCTCAGGACTGCTTTCATTGTGTCCCAGAGGTTTTGGATTGTTGTGTTTTCATTGTCATTAGTGTCCAGGATGTTTTTAATTTCTTCTTTGATGTCATCGGTAACCCAATCAATATTTAATAACATGCTATTCAGCTTCCAAGTGTTTGAGTATTTTGGGTTGTTTTTATTGTAGTTTATTTCTAACATTATGCCATCGTGGTCTGTGAAGAAGCTTTTTATGATTTCAATCTTCTTGAATTTGTGGAGACTTTGCTTGTGACCCAATATGTGGTCTATTTTTGAATATGTCCCATGAGCACCTGAGAGGAATGTATATTCCGCAGCTGTGGGGTGAAGTGTTCTGAAGATGTCAATTAAGTCCATCTGATCTAGTGAGTCATTTAGGATTGCTGTTTCTTTGCTGAGTTTTTGTCTAGCGGATTTATCCAGTGATGTCAGTGGTGTATTAAAGTCCCCTACTATGATTGTATTGTTGTCGATCTCTCCCCTGATATCTTCCAGAAGTTTTCTTATGTATGTGGGTGCTCCTGCATTGGGTGCATATATGTTTACCAGGGTTATATCTTCTTGTTGTATTGATCCCTTTAGTATTATGAAGTGGCCTTCCTTATCTCTGGTTATGGCCTTCACTTTGAGATGTACTTTGTCAGATATAAGTATTGCTACCCCAGCTTTCTTTTCCTTTCCATTTGCGTGAAAGATATTTTTCCATCCCTTCACTTTCAGTCTGTGTGAGTCCCTTCTAATGAGGTGGGTCTCTTGTAGACAGCAGATGTATGGGTCATGTTTTTTTATCCATTCAGCCACTCGATGTCTTTTGGTTGGAGCATTTAGTCCATTTACATTTAAAGTTATTATTGAAAGGTATTTGTTTGTAGCCATTTCTTTTTGTGTGTGTGTGTGTGGCTGTTTTCTTTCTGAGCTTGATATTTCTTCTTTTTACACCAGTCCCTTTAGCATTTCTTGCATGGCTGGCTTGGTGGTGATAAACTCCCTTAGCCCTTTTTTGTCTGTGAAGCTTCTTATTTCCCCTTCAATTTTGAATGATAGCCTTGCTGGATAGAGTATTCTTGGATTCAGTCCTTTGCTTTGCATCACTTTGTAGATTTCCGTCCATTCTTTTCTGGCCTGATGTGTTTCTGTTGAGAAATCATTTGATAATCTAATGGGAGATCCCTTGTATGTTACTTTCCGTCTCTCTCTTGCAGCCTGTAAGATTCTCTCTTTATCCTGAACATTTGCCATGGTAATTATGATGTGTCTTGGTGTGGGTCTTTTCGGGTTCACCTTGTTTGGGACTCTCTGGGCTTGTGTGACTTTTTTCTTCCCCACCTCAGGGAAGTTTTCTGATATTATTTCTTCGAATAGGTTTTCTAATCCATGTTCATCTTTCTGTTGTTCTGGCACCCCTATTATTCGTATGTTGTTTCGTTTCATGTTGTCCCAAAGCTCCCTTAGGCTCTCCTCCTGTCTTTTAATTTTTTTCTCCATTTGCCGTACAGTTTGAGTGTGTTTTGCTTCCTTGTCTTCTAATTCACTAATTCGGTCCTCCGCTTCTCCCAGTCTACTGTTGATACTTTCAATGGAGTTTTTTATTGAAGCTATGTCACTCTTCATTTCTTCTTGGGACTTACTTAAGTTGTTGATTTTTTCATCTGTTTCTTCTAGCTTCTTGCATAAGTAGTTGAGTTTTTCATCTGTTTCTTCTTGCTTCTTGAACATGTGGTGCATGTACTCTAGGAACCTTATTCTGAATTCTTTTTCCGTCATGTTGCATATCTCTGTCTCACTTAGCTGCTTTTCTGGCGAGTCCTCCTTTTCTTTCCTTTGGGGGTTTCTTTGCCTACCCATGTTTGATCTCGCTGACATATGTAGATGTTGAGGTGTTCAGTGGCTGCTCCCTGGGTGGCAGGGGCTCCTTGGGTTGTGGTTGCTGCTCAGACGGTTGCGGTAGCAGCTGCTTTCCAGTTGGCAGCAGCTCCTCTGGTGGGTGTTGTTCACAGCTGTGTTGGCTCTTCTGGCTGGTGGGGGGAGGCTTCACGTACAGTTGCTGTTCCACAGACAGAGGGTGTGGTGATCAGGAGGCTGTGGTGATCAGGAGGCTGTGGTGATCAGGAGGCTGCGGTGATCAGGGGGCTGCTGTTGCTTGGATCTGCTGCGTTGATTTAAAGGCACAAAATACAACAGAGCAAGGCACAACGTACCAGGCCTGATAAGTCCTCTTGACTTCCAAGATTCAAACCTGATTCTTCCTTGTTCCAGAACCTATACTCTTTCCACTTCACTAATGCTGCCTTTTACTGGAAGATAATGAGCGTATTCATTCATTCATTCATTCATCTAATGAATATGTGCCTGGCACCATGGTGGGCAGTGTAAATACATCCTTTGGCCCTCACAGATTATGGTAACTGAGTGGGATGACAGAGGCAATAAACAAAGCAGCAAACAAATAAATATATATAATTATGAATGGTAACACCTGCAGTGAGGGAAAAGAACAGGGTGTGGAGTGCAGAGATGTAGGGAGCTTACCTAATCCAATCTAACCCTTCCCAGGTATGAGGTATCAAGAAGATCATCTTTTCCTAAGAGCCGCCACTCCTTAGTGGTAGATGAAGCAGTAAGCCTCCTACCAGGTACTGTTTATAAAAAAAAGTCAGGTCAGACCAATTTCTGCTACACATACTGAGAAAGAAAATTGTCCATGAACTGAGGCTGAACTTTGTGATCTGACATGATTAGCGGCCCCTTTGGAAAGATAATTATCACTCCTGATAAGTCAAATAAGCTATTTTCTGATCTATTTCAGTGAGCTCAATAGTTCTTTCTAGAAAATTTACTGTGCTGGGTCTTCTGTTTGGCCCTCAGCTCTACTCCACACCTTTCTCCACCCTCCCAACCCTGGAAGCTGGCCTGTATGAGCTCCCTGGCCTTCCAACTCAGGTTGGTTTTGACCAGTGAGAATCCCAGCAGGAGACTAGATGGCAGAGGGCAGGAGGAGAGTGAGTTTGGATATAAATACCGGATTCTCTTTCTGCAGAGATGCCAAGGGCTGGCTATCCCCCTCCACTGAAGGTCTCCATGCCTGGCAGAGGACACCTTCTCTGCAGCTCCTTCCTACAGGCTGAGTAACATTCCCTCCCCTTACCCCTTCAGGCCTAGAAGTAGTAATTCTCCATTGTTGCTAGCCCTGAGGACTGCACTATCCCTTATTAATATCCCCAAGCCCCACACCCACCATAACAGCCTCTACTCTACTGTTTCCACATCACCCTTATGAGTGAGTCATTTGCTTTCTACCAAGACCTCGAGTAACTTATCTACCAGCTACTGTCAACCTCAGAAGTTGTCTAGAAACCTATGACCAGTCTCCCAGGATGTCTAATAATCTTTATCTAAACATTCTTTTTTAAAAATAAGTACAATCTCATAGTAATTATCTAAACATTTTTCCTACAAAATATGTATCAAGTAAAAAAAAAATGTGTTAGTGTGCTCATAAGCCCCTTCCCTGGCAGCAAGTTTGAAAAATACCTGTGATATATGTTTGCCATTCATTTGCCTGAGAAGTCACATTAACAGTATAAACACAAAAGGAGTCATACATTCTATTCCATAAACTCGACGAAGTCCTGGTTTTCTGTCCTTTTGGGTACTAGGATAAAATCTTTCCTGAAAAGTTCACTCAAAGCCAATGCGGTAGCATTCTAGCCGCAGATTCAGCTGCCAAATCAAAGCAGGGTCACAGAAATTCTCCAGTCAGCATCTGAGCACAAGGCAAGTCTGGAATCAAAAGCCTAGAGAGGAATATCAGCCCCTGCTAGATCCTTGTACTCTACTTATATAGAGGGGGAAGTGCCCAAACAAGATATCTAGCAAGTCTGCACATTTGAAGACCTAATTCTAACACCTAGCAAGACCACACATCAGTGACCAAATCCTAACATCCATTATATTGAGCTAAGCATCTAGTGTGGATCAGAAGGAAGGAATGCCGAAGTCCCTCTACTAACAGCTGTCTCTGGAGTGTGGACTTTTAGGGCTTTCAAATGCTAGCTAACCATCCCTTTGATGTGTAATTTCTGATTAGAGTACTTCAAATATTCATTAACTGCCTCTAAAGTGTAGATAAAAACCAACTAATTCAGATGTTATGGTGTCTACATGGAAGTGTTTTAAAGTAAATCATAAACAATGTAAGAAATACACTGAGTGGCCAGATTATTATGACCAGCCAGATTGTTATGACCACCCCATCAGTACTTCATTGAGCCACCTTTTGCCTTCAGTACTGCGGTGATTCTTCTTGGCATTGACTCCATGAGGTGTTGAAAGGTGATCCGAGGAATCTGACACCATGCCTGATGAATAGCACTGTCCAGTTCTGTGAGATTTGATGGTTGTGGAACCAGCTGCCTGATGGCTCTTTTAACTTCGTCCCACAAATACTCAATTGGATTGAGATCTGGTAATTGTGGGGGCCACCTAAGCAAGGTAAAGTCTCCCTCATGTTCTTGAAACCACTCCTGCACAATACAAGCACCGTGGCATGGCGCATTGTCTTGTTGGAAGAAGCCATCTCCATTGGGATACGCCATTAACATGATAGGATGAACTTGATCAGCAACTATACTTAGGTATTTTGTGCTATTCAGACATTTGTAATGATCTGGCCCTCCAGCAACTTCAGCACAAAATTATAGCCAATTTGCCTACAAACATCAGGTGGTCATAATAATCCGGCCACTCAGTGTAAATACCATTGGGCAAAACACTGCCATCCATGAGGCTGGCTCTGGTTACTTATTCATCTGTACAAAACAATCATCTTGTTACCTTATTCCTATAAGACAAAACTGCATACAAAACATTAATACAAAATCACACAAAAAGCCACAAAATGCTATTGTATTATAGAAACCATATTACATTTGTAAATCCCTAATAATCCATTGTCTCACATGCATTACACATTTAATTTCTAAGAGAGCATTCCTAGTTTATTAAATGACCCCATTGCCATCTCAGTGGCAATGCTGTTCCTTCTAAATTTACCATTTCCTTTTGCTCCCAATAATTTAAATTGTTTTCAAATCAAAGTCCTCACCCTCTCAGGTTCTACTGTGACATTTGCTCTTCACTGACATCATCCATCCTCAGAACTTCCTCTCAAGAGAAGAAACCATTCTTGCATCTTGACTCAAGTAAAGAGAAGTAGGTGGGACTTAACCTGTCAATCTCAGGTTCATTCATTATTAATTAGCTAATTCAAGCATAGTTCTCAGGCTGACTTGAGAAGACAGAAAAGGAAAATTTAAGGTGATTGTACAAAGGCTATAACCATCTGACTGAAGAATATTGGCAATTATCCAGTTTTTAAAGCTGGGAAGAATCTGTTTGTATGAGGCTTATTGGTGGCTAATTGCTTGAAAATGTTAGAACACAATTTCTCAGGTACTCAACTAGCTCCCAGTAGCTTTTTCCTTTCTAATGTGGATCCAACCAGTTACAATCGTTTCCAGTGGACTGTCCATGCTATGTTATGATGAAGAAATTTCATTGTTTTGTTTGAAATAGAAGGGCAATTAGATGCTGTTAAGATGAGGAACACAGACTGTTTACTAAAATGATGTATATTATAAGACTCCTGTGTCATGTAGTAAGATGAAAGATAGTTGAAAGAATGAGCCATTATATTAAAATCTCTGCTTTGTAATAAATTTAAAAATAACATTTTATGACAGACATTCTACTTGCAGATTAGAAATCCATTAACTGGTTAGAAACAAATCAGCTAGAAAGTTTTTAAAAACGAAGAAGAGATACTGAAGGTGATTTGTCCAAATAGAAAGAAAAGGAAGACAAATATGACAAGGAGGTGCTGGGGAGAAGCTGGAGCGGACGACTAAGTGGAAATCAGGATGTTCAGAGTTAGTCATGAACTTGATAAGCATCCACAGAAAGGTGCTCAGAGAGGTCTTAGGGATGGCTGAATAGAACTGTGGCCGCTTGCTTGTTTTTTGTTTGTCAATGGCTGCAATTTTTCTGATATTCTGCCCATCAGGAGTGGGGGTCTCTGCCTCCTTCCGATGAGTGTGAGTGGAACTGTAACTGCTTCAACCAATACAGTCACGTATAACTTCTGAGGCTGGGTTGGTTTTTTGGGATGTTTGCTCTGGGGGAAGCCAGCTGCCATGTCAGAAGTCTGACTGCTACTCTCACGACTGCCCTGCTGGAGAGACCATGTGTAGACACTCCTGTCAGCCAATAGGCAGCCCTAGCTGCCAGCCGTGTGTTAAGCCACCTTGGACATCCAGCCCAGTCGAACCTTTGGATGACTACCGTCGCAGTAGCCATCTGCCTGTAATTATGCGAGAAGCACCAAGTGAGAGCTATCCATCTGAGACCCTCTGAATTTCTGTCTCTGGGATCATTTGTCTTATAACAGTGGTAACCAGAACAGGGACTGATTCATTGACCGTAGGAGATCTGGGTGCAAATTTTACAAACTAGAATATTCTGTGAATTGCATCAGACAAACCTAAAAAAATAATAAGTGAGCTGTTGTCTGGTTCTGCAAACTGTCCTAAGACTGTGGAGCCTTCTTATCTTTCCAGATCTAGAAAAGTGCCCCTCCCCACCAGACAACAAATCAAACTGAAGTAAATTACGCCTTACCTCTGGAATCGGTTTTCTCACATTTTATCTTACCAGCAGCACCACTGAGGACTAAATTGTTTTCTCAAAACAGGTAGATGTGAGATGTAAAGACAAAAATTTTAGTTTAAATTTATTTTTAAACCCAAGTTTAATCGAATCCTCCTTAGTTGCTCCTGAACTAAACCTCTTTCACTAATAACAGGTTTGTTTGTGTGAGTATGTTTTTAATATGTGTTTTTGATTTTAGAAAGAGAGAGGAAGAGAAGAGGGAGAGATACAGACATTGGTGAGAGAGAAACGTCAACATTGATAAGCTGCCTCCTGCATACCCCCCTGCTGGGGATCAAGCCCACAACTCAGGCATGTGCCCTGATTGGGAATCGAACCCATGACCTCAAGGTACATGGGACAATACTCAACCACTGAGCCACATTGGATGGACATTAATGACAGTTTTATTCTTAAAGGTTTCACTAGCTCTGAATCGACTTCTGTTGTGACTCATGTGGTGTGTGGGTAGCAGCTGAAGACTTTCTGGAAGGGTAAGTTACTACAAGGAAAACATCTCAAATAATTTTGAAAATTAAGTTGTAGCAGTTATAAAATATCCATGGCACAATCTGCAGACAACCCCAGAATTAACTGCACTGAGGACTAGCAGTGGACACTGGGACCTAATATTTTATAGAGCAGGTTAGCACAAAGGTCTTCTGCTCACAAAAAACCATCTGACTCCTGGCCTAACAGGAAGATAGGTACCATGGACTTATGAGAGGTTGGAAGGAAACCTGGGTCCAGGTCAACTCTTGTTCATCCTCTAGACAAGATATCTCTCGCATTCTCACACACACACACACACACACACACACACACAGACTCACAGAAAATGATCTCAGAGCTATAAAATCAGACTAATATTACTTACTGTAATTCTTCTTGGGCACTAGCAGTCACAACAGTGACAACAGAGGCATCTCTCAGTTTGCTTACAGTAGCACTCAGGAGCAACCAGGCTCTGATATGTGTTTGCTACGCAGGGAACAGACTAAGCTGCTATGATAGAAGACACTCCAAAATACAGTGGCTTGAGAAAGATGGAAATTTATTTCCCTCATATGTAACATTCCAGAGATAAGCTGTCTAGGGCTATCTGAGTTGCTTTGACAAGCTCAACTTATGGCTACCCTCTCAGGACAAGGAAGCTACTCCAATGTTCTTCGTCTCCCAGCCAGAAGTGAGAAGAAAAGGGCCAGAGATGTATGAACCAATCCTCTTAAAGCAGGAAGTAGTATACATATCAATTCTGCTATATCCCATTGTCCCAAATATAGTAATGTGAATACCCAGATGCAAGAGATACTGGGAAATGTAGTCTTTAACCAGGTAGTTATGTACCCAACTAAAACTATATTACTATGCAAGAAGAGGAGAATGGATCTTAGCAGATAACAGTAATTTCTCATACTAGTGAAGTCTTCCAGCCTCAAGAAGTTATCCTGATTCCATTAGTGACTCAAGAATGTCCAGGTGTGGCTCTCTGTACCCTAGTAAGATTTGGAGCCTATAAGAGGATCAAGATAAGAGGACCAGAAAGAAAGGCAGACTTTCTATGAAATGGGCAGATGAGAACTCAGAGATATTTCTGGGAAGCTGTTATTTGTACTCCATTCTGTAAAGTGGAACTCCAAGTCTCAATAACAAAATGTGATGATTAATAAAAGGTACGATCTTCACCCGCGTGCTCCGGGAGCAGAGCCTTGAGGCAAGGATTAAGGTGCTAACCTTTGTGGATTTTTTTGTTTTGTTTTGTTGTTGTTTGTTTTTTGAGCTCCAAGCCCAAAGCAGGAAAAGTAAAGGAAAAAGAGGAGTGAAGTGATGTGATGCAATGTATTACCACTCTAGTCACCGTATCACAAGGGACAGAGACACACAGAGACAGGGACACAGCGACTGTCTGGCAGGGTGTCATTCAGCATGCAGGACTTCGCCTAGGACACACCCTGGAGTAGCCAACAGGTGAAAAAGAGGAGGGAGGATTTATCTGCCTTGCTTCCTCCTATTCCCTATTTCTCATTGATCTAGGTTCACCCCACGGAAGCGAACTCTCCCTCCCTTTCAGGTGCATCAGCTGGTCCCTCAACAGCCACTCAGACTGGCCAGATCTCATTTTTTGCAATAAGATATTTTTAATCCATAAGTGGAGGGGTGACTTGGCACAGGCAGGACACCAAGCAAGAAAGAAAAAAGAGGTGGTCAAGGCAATTTGAGAAAGTGCAAAGTTTTCTGTCATAAGTATAAGGATATATAGAACCATAAGGGTCAAGAAAACTTACTTTGGTCTAAAGGGTCAGTTGAGCTGCCTAAATATATCTTCTCCATTTGGCTGGTAAGGAGCTGAAAAATATATTCTTACTCCCAAGAGTTAGGGCATGCTTGAAAGCAACAATAAACTGTTGGGAAGAGTACCAAGTCAGGATTTTTTTATGTAGAGCATCTCTTGACTTACAGCATTATCATTGTCTAATACAAATTGGGTGTGAAGCATGGTGCATCAGAGATGCCAAAGTGCACAATATTGTCACTGCCCTCATTGAGAAAGAAAAATAAAGCAAATTTCAGAATGACCTGTTACATCTCCAAATTGTTTTATTTTGTGCTTTCAAAGAGGGAGGATGAAAAATTGCTCTCTCCCATAAATCCACAGCAAGGTCCTACAGCTGCAGCGGTTCTCAACCTGTGGGTCGCGACCATCGGAAAACACATATAGCATATCAGATATTTACATTACGATTCATAACAGTAGCAAAATTACAGTTATGAAGTAGCAACGAAAATAATTTTATGGTTGGGGGTCACCACAACATGAGGAACTGTATTAAAGGGTCGCGGCATTAGGAGGTTGAGAACCACTGACTTAGAGGCTCTAGACTCAGTGTGTTTTTGATCTTTCATAAGCTTCAGGCTCAGCATATTGCAGGGGTGAGAACCCAGACGAGGGGTCTGCATAGGGCAGAAAAGAGAACGGACCACAAAGTGGAAGGCATCCCAGAAAAACAAACCAATGTGTCGCATATGCCTGGTTATATGGCACAAAACCAGATACAGAAGCAAAGACTTGGGGGAACTCAAAGAAATTGAATTCTAAGTCAACATCCCCAAAGAAAAGGAGCTATGGTAAGGATAAAACAAGCTGAATTTTTTAAAAACTCATTTTTTATTGGGGTTTGGAATAAACTTTCTACATTTACACATAATATCACTTCCATTTTGCTAGGTTCTACTGTGTTACAGCTTTAGATTAAAATCTCCCTTTGAAACCAAGAAAGCCCTGGGGCTCCCACTCAAAAGGAATGGTTAGAGACCTGGGCATCCACAGCAGCCTCTGAGCTCCCCTTAAGCCAGGTTAGACCCCAGAGGGAGAAAAGGTAGCATTTTATTGAACTGGAGAGAAAAGGAATCAGTCCGTCTCCATCCTGATCAGAGAACCCAGCCATGCCAAGGGATCTCTCAAACCTAGTCCTGGGAAACTCGGTGCGTGCACCACAGGCAAGAGGGTGGGATTGTCAGTGGGAGAAGGAGGCCTGAGTCACCAAATCGATTCTTCTTTTATCCCATCTTGTGGGCGGGAGTGTGGAAAACTGCTCATTTTTCAGCTCCTCTTAGAGCAACAGGAGTCCGTGGCTAAGGAGTGGGGGTGGTATTGTGTTCACTTGTCATGAGAACCAAATAAACCTCAGTCTAATGGGGAGCCAGGGATTTGCTGGGGGCCTCCCCACCAGAGACTCCCAGCCAAGCGTCCAGGACGAGTGAGCTGCGGAGGAAAAGGATGCTGTTGGCCAGGGCCCCTGCCACAGTCACTCAGGTGTGAGATGATAAGGACCAGGGTCAGGGCCAATAGGAAATCACCTGAACTTGGCGGCCCCCCGAAGGTGGTGGGGGAAGGAGACCATGTTCAAGGAGCACGTCAAGGTCCTGGGCTTGTTGGTGGCACCTGGGTCACATGGGACCGTCCATCAGTAGGCAGGAGTAGATAGATTTAGAGGTGGCTATAGAGGTGGGACCTGGGAAGGGGCTTCTTCAGAATTCGCTCTCAGAAGAGAAAAAGTCAGAGCAAAGCACCAAAGACCAAACGCTGGGAACACACAGTGTATGGTCGAAAGGAGGGAGGAGCCAGCAAGTACAGAGATAGGAGAGAGAACAGAGAAGTCGTTCAGGAAGGAGCCATTCGGGGACTTGGGTGTCTTTGGGAGGCAGTTTGACTTCTATCAACCACACGTCTGTAGTCTGTGTTGGCCTCCATTTTTGTGAGTGGAAGATTCTAGAGAAAATGTTGTTTGGGGATTTCCCCTCCATCCTCTTTCCCTGATCACTGTTCAAAAGCCTGGTTTCGCCATTCAGACTGCCCCTGAGGAGGCACGGCCTAGGGAACGGGTCAGTGGAGGAAGCTTCCTCATGCAGTTTCGCTCTGATCCAGAAGTGAGCTGGCTCCCCGGGGAAGGGAGAGCTTCCAGGAACTGGTAAGCCGCCGGTTTGCTATTAGTGATCCCACCTCAGTACTGCCATCTCCCCCTCCTCCCAGGAGGGCTTGTCTCCCACCCTGTCATCCCGCAGAGGCACAGCATAAACTCTGCCTTACAGAGTGACACATTGGAGGCCTGAGGCCACTTCCCAGTGCAGCCCTGAGCTGGGTGGTGCAAGTGAACAGTGTTGGCACCCTGGGCACACCCTGGAGAGGGCAGGACCCTGGCAGCTGGTTGGCATCGCTGCCCACAAGAGGCCTCCCTACAGATGTCCTGTGCCAGGGCCGGCAGGGGGCTGTGGAGCTGGACAGGGACAGCAGCCAAGCCCCATAGTCTCTGCAATTGTTTCTTCTGGGGACTCCTGGCAGCCTTGGGGGCTTCCTGGACACCAAGCCGGTAGCAAATGTGGAGGTGCCCGTTCCTCGCCTATTGAGGCAGGCATCAGCCCACCCAGACTCCCTCACTCTGGTGAATTCTCAGACTCCCAGACTTCATTAGCAAAAATGCCTTAAACTATGTCTTTGGTTACCCTGGCAGCGCCCAGGGTTCACCTGCAAACATCATCCCTACGCTCTTCTCCATCCCCTGGCGCTGAACAGCCTTGGCATCGCCCAGGGAGGCGGGGATGCCAATTCGCTTTACCAACATGGAAGACTCTTCCATTCTATTTTCCTCGCACACTGGAGGTGAATCAGACTCATGTCATTGTTATCCTGACTCTGCTCAGCTTTCTTTAGCCTTGTTGCAAAGGAACCAATAGTTGAATGGGGGGGGAGGGGGCGGAAATGTCAAAAGCTAAAGATCATGGAGACGGTTTTGCCTTTTGTCATACATGACTGGTCCTTGTGTGCTTGCAAAGGGCATGGACCAAGGGATGCCCTCCAACTCCCCCCTTCCCCGAAGTCCTTGGCCTGGAGCATAGCAGCTTATTCTTTTGGTCAGCTGTACTGTGTCCAGCGCTCATATGCTCTTCAAGTGGCTCGGGGAGCTTTAGCCAAAGCTTTCACCTCATTTCATTAGTGCGCAGAACCAGCTTCCCCTCTTTCAAAATGGACATTTTACTTTTGATGCAGCGCACTGACTACTAAGTCGTTTCCCTTTGTTGGGAAAGCTTGTCAGGTTTAGTTTTAGCCTCTGTAGTGACTATAGCAACAATGTCTAGAGAGAGGTGTTGTTTCCCCGATGACTGTCACTTCAGCCTGACTATATTTGCAAAGCGAAGGAGAGTGTCCTTCACCTGGAAAGGACCCGGGGAATCGAAGTCCAGTCCTGGTGGTGGCCCTGGGGCTGGGGTCTGAGAGCATTCCCATTCCACTTTCTCCTGGAAGACAAGTGGCGCTTGCCACCACGCAGAGGAGAAACCTGCTGGCTTGTCTTTCACTGGCGACATCTTCAGGGCTAATGCTCACAACATTCAAGCTGATTTTCAAGGCAAATCGGATACAGAAGCCAAAGACGCAATACTTTGAAAATCAAGGCAGGCTTGCACACCTGTCCCAGCCTGAGCTCCCCAGAAGCAGAGCCCGAGGCAAAGGCTTATGTGCTACTCCTTATTAAAGAGTACAATCCCAGGGAAGTAGGAGTGAGGGGGAAGAGGGCTGAGGCAGGAGAGGAGGGAGGCTTGGCGTCAGGGTGACTAATGGCTCAATCCCTAAGCCTAGCCTTCTGAGGGACAGTGCAAACTGTAGGTCAAGGTAGTCTGTCCCTGGAGAAAAGGAGGATCCACCTCTTATTGGTCAGAGGTTCACTCCACAGGGCGTGAACCCCACACTTTTGGGTTGTGCCTCAGCACCCCAGCACATCTCACAGCAGAGGTGTGGCTCCCCACAACAGGGGTGCCCTGGGGCAGGAGTAGGCCTGCAGTGGAGCAAAAGGTCAAGGGGCAGTGGAACTGTGCCCTGAAGGTACCTGGAGTCCTGGAAAACTGTTTGCTGAGCAGTCAAGTGGCCAAGGGTCCTGAAGACTGGGGACATCCGGAGGCTCAGAAATGATTCATGAAATATGTCTAACTAACACAACATACCACAAACTGTCTTTCTAGAACTTCCTTCCATACCTGCGCTGTGTGACCACTTTATCACAAGATCCCTTCAAGCCTTCAGGATGGCATATCATTTGGTTTGAATCATCAACTGGATGATTTTTTTGAAAAGGAATATAATTGGTTTACAAGGGGGAAGCCCACGTTGGAGTACAGACACAAAACGGGGCTGCTTTCCTCCTGCCTGCCCTCTACCAGGCTCAGTGGAACGCACTTCCCCACTGGAAAGCCATCTTCCTTAATGGTATTTCAGTTTAAGCCTGTAGCTCTTCAGCTACTTTCAGTTGCCAAAATCATCTCATTTTAGTGCCTAAAATTCAATTCTATTTGAAACTTTCCATTTCAAATTCATTTCAAAGCTCCCCACCCCCCCCCACCACCACCTCCAAGCCCAGGCTAGATTGGAGTATGATGGCGGCATGGTCAACTCTACCTAATACGCCCCTCCTTCTCTCCTGTGCTCTTCCCTCTGGTGTTGGGATGGGAGGAGAGCAAGAAAATGGCATTGTTTCCACAAAGGCTAGTGGTCATATGACCCTTTCCAAAGTTTGTTATAATTAGTTTTCTAGCTATTTCCTACGGTCTGGATATTGATGGGTGATAGTCTCAACAGGCATCATTGATGTAAGACAGTTTCCCAAGGTGTCTGGGGTACTGATTGCATCTTCAGGATGATGCCCCTCCTCCCACCCCCAGGGGAAGTCTAAGCTGTACTTGTGGGAGGCTCTTTGTTCCTTGCTAGGATGGTCCCCACAGTCCTATTCCCACCTCATCAGTTTGAGAAGGCCCATAATCCTGGAATGTGCCAGCACAAGTAGAATCAGACTCATGTCATTGTTATCCTGACTCTGCCCAGCTTTCTTTAGCCTCGTTGCAAAGGAACCAATCATTGAATGGGAAAAAAATTGTTTTCAAAAGCTAAAGATCATGGAGACGGTTTTGCCTTTTGTCATACATGATTGGTCCTTGTGTGCTGGCAAAGGGAATGGACCAAGGGATGCCCTCCTACTCCCCCTTCCCCAAAGACCTTGGCCTGGAGCATAGCAGCTTATTCTTTGGTCAACTGTACTGTGTCCAGTGCTCATATGCTCTTTAAGCGGCTTGGGGAGCTTTAGGAATACCTCTAGGGATGGGAAATTTAAAGGGATGGTCCTTGGTCCAGCCTTGCCTGGTCATCTCTCCTCATCATCTCTCCCAGGGCTCTTTTTTCCAGTCCCAGCCAGCAGACAAGATGTCAGCCTGCCCTTGACACTCTCAAGCTGTACAAATGACTGTTTCCAGGTCCTGCTCCTTCTACTTGTCTTGGAGATGTCTCCCCATCTCCATGAGAAGTGGAAGAAAGGTAAGACAGCATAGCTGTTCTTCATAATATTCTCCTGCTTAAAAGACCATTCCTCTCACTCCAAGTCCTATATTGGAAGATGGTGTGGGAGTTCAGGATGGGGCTGGAGGACCATTGAGAGGTGGGGGGGAGGTGGTGGTAGGGGACCTGCTGAAAGCATTGTCTCTCAGGAGGTGTTTTGGAAGATTGCTATCCCAGTAGCTGGCCATTCTCTGCACTCACAGTGTGGAAAAACGCGAGATGTTGTTTTCAGCAGTAAAGATAGTCATCATTTCCAACCAATCAAAGAAAAAAACTTCCACTTGGCACCTATCTGCATCCTGTTCCATAAATATCTCCAGTTGCTGACATTTTTTTCTAGTTAAATGTATTGGGGTGACATTGGTTAATACAATTATATAGGTTTCAAGTGAACACTGCTGGTGCCTTCTGGCGTGTTTTTTGCAGCCTCTATAAATGTTGCCAGTTTTTCTAAATAGTTTGAGATGTTGGTGAAGGAGGTTTGCTGCTTTTCCCTTCACTGTTTAGTTCATTTTCAGTCAGTCATCCCTGACCTTCACTTTCCATTTCCGAATCTGGATGTGACGGCTGTTGGAGTCTGAGCCGTCACATCCAAGTTCCAGGCAGCAGGACAGAGCATGGGAAGGCCCACTCCACCCCTTTTAAGGAGATGCTCTAGATTGGATCCCTTGCCTCTCTGCTAAGGTCAGAATCCACACCCAGAGGTCATTCAATTGCAGGGGAGGCTGGGAAAAGCAGCCATCCGGCTGCGTGCACCGCTGCCTCCAATAATGTGGTGATGATGCCGGCAAGTCGCTGCACAGTTCACCACGTCCCCAAAGCATGAAAATTCCAGATCATTTTTTTATCATTTATTTTATTAAGGAAGTTTCTCAAATCATGTAACTTATTTTTAAAGCACCGGATATTTCCAAAAAGGAAAAATAGACAAACCAAAGGCAACTATAAGGAACCCCCATACAAGTGCATTGGTCAGAAACAATCACCAGATTTGTTCTGTGTCTGTGTCTTTTCTACAAGAATTGGTTGATTACACAACCCTTAGGGTTACATAACCCTAAGGTCTGAGTCTTGATCAATAGCTAATTTGGGGCCATAACTGAGGATTTTCCCACTTCTTTGAAACATACTATAACGTATTTAAGAAATTCACTATTGTTGGACATGAAGGTTATTTCAACTAATTTTCTTCTTAGGATGTTTCAAATTTTTCATTACCATACACAGTATGGGGTTGGAATAATTGTCTAAAAATTAATTCCAAATTTAAAATATCCAAAGAATAAGAAAAAAACTTAGTGTGCTTAAAAAAGGCAAGGAGGGGGGGTGGGAAATGCCCCCCAAAATGCATTAAGAGTTGCAAAACCTCCCTCATGGTCAGCCAAAATAATACGTGAAAAATCCATTAACCAGAAGCATTCATTTTTGACCAAAATTATCTTATTGGCCAACTTATGTTCAACCATATTGCTTTTGCTCAAACTGCTTTCAGGCAAATCCCCTGGAACTGAGCTGGATAATTAAACTCTCTTGGAAGGCACTTAGGGCGACCCACTTAACCTGCAGCCTGTTCTTTAAGGACTTGCGAGGGTGAGGTTGGTAAAATGTGCTAGCGCCTTTTCCATCATACAAGAGAAGGTAGACTTTTAAGACCTGTCTTTTTCTTTCCCCATCCTTTGGGTTTTGCGCAAGCAAGATTCCAAAACTTTAGAGCACCTCTTCGGAATATTTAATTAGAGCTTTGCTGACATCCCTTAGATATGAAGAAGGGACGCCCAGCAGATGCACCCAGCCCTGGTGGGTTAGAAACAGGCGGCTTTCAGCATTCACTCCTTTTGATTCCTGCACCAGGAAGAGAAAAAGAGGCGCTGCTTTCCTTCAGCGTGTCCCAGGATTTCTCTGAAGCATAATTAAATGTAACCTCTCCTGCTCACCTGCTAGCACTCATGCCACCAAGGAGCTCTTTCCTTGTGAAGCAGGCAAATAATGTCGTGTGGCAATAGTAGCCTGGCTCCTTGCCCTTTTTGGCCTTTCCCTCATTAACTGCAGCAACAGGGCCCTCACCACGGTATCCAGAAGTCCGTGTTGGGGATAAAAGGACCAACCTGGGTCACATTTGTCAAGTAGGCAATTCTGAGCAAGCACAGCCGTCTACTCAGGGTCCCTTAGGCACTGGGTTCTGCAGAAAAGCTCAGGGCTCTGAAGATCAGAGAGGGCACTCTGCTAAGCATCCACAGTTTTATTTCTGTTTTAGTCATTTGAGATGGCAATCTTTTTCAAAAGGCATTTTATACTTTTAGGTTTTTCAACAGAATAGACAGGGGTTGGCAAAAGTAGGTTCACAGTCATGAGTCCGTGAAACGGTTTATTCTTATATTATTATTTATTAATCATTATAGTATTTATATAATGACTGTAAACTATGTAGGTTTACAGTTGTGAGTATGTAAAAGTTTATTCTTGTATTGTTATTTATTAATGAGTGTATTATTTATATGTATAACTGTAAACCTACTTTTGCCCACCCCCTGTATAGCGTACAATTAAGCCTTTCCTTGATGGGGGTCACCTTAGGGAACATCATGTTACACATTTCTCAGGAGTTATTTTTGTCCCAGGCATGATGCCAAAGCCACACAGACAGAAATAAGACAGAAACCCTACACAAAGAATCCACCGCCTGGGGGAAAAGACAGAACTAATCAACTAGTTGTGAAACTTCCTGATAGTTCAATGGATTGTGAACAGGATGGTCTGGGAACAAGAGAAAGTTACATTGAACTTCCCCTGACTGTCAGACAGGGACATGTTTAGAGAGAAATGGATATCAAGAGTGAAGTGAGAAATGCTTTGGCTCACAAATGGTGAAGATGATGGAAGAACATTCCAGGCAGAAAAAACATTTGCAAAAACCCAGAGTTGGAGGACACGTCTAGGGGAAACTCCCGTAGGTGGTGTGCGCTGGCCAGCGGTCGGAATGCGGACAAGCTGAAGGGTCCGAATATGATGCTTGAATTCCTTCCACAGACAGGCGATAGATAAGCTTGTGATACTCTCTGGGGATTTGCAAAATTTAATGTCACTTTTATGTGGTATGCCATAAGGAAATATTGTTAAGTTTACAGCATTTTAGGCTAGTATATTACAGATTATATTACAAGGTTTACTTTCCAATACAATCTTGAATACTATTTTAAGACAGAGTCTTCTTCATTCCATTAATCAGCAACGTATGCTCCTTAAGTTACCTTATTAGTTATGTAAGGAAAAGCGTGGTTTCTTGACCACTACATTCAACATAAACATCTTGTATCGTGGGTGTCTTTTGAGATTGAGCACACCTAATATAGAATGATTCTGACTACACTGTACAGGAGCAAAAATAGAATAAAACGGCTTTCATGACCTAATGTTGGAATGCTTGCTTTTGCTATGAGAAGAAAAAAAAAAAACTGGTTTATTTTTGAAAGTTCATGTTTGTCTCTAAATGATGGAACTAGAAAGGGCTTCAGGCGGCCCTTTCCCAGCTCTTCCTAGCACAGAACACATTATGGGTGTGAATGGTCTTTAGAACCATAAACTGGACTCACAATTGCATATAACAGTCCCCAGTATCAGAGATACCTTGATATACTATGTTAGAAGTCTTATTATATAATCAACTTGAAGAGATTTAGAGAATGTTCTTATGTTTTTCATTAGTTGTTTGCATTTCAACATGAGTACCTCAATGTGTCCCATTAATTCATTATGGGCATACGTTTTAAAATACTTTACCAAGAGTAAAAACAATTTAAAATCGTGTAACAGCTAAAACTCCCATAGTGTGAAGCAGTGTTCTCCTGCTCTCCCACCTGAGTGAGTGCATCGAGAGCTGTCCTTCCCCACCTCCCCCTCCTCATTGCCCCCTGCACATGCCCACTCACAGGGGGAGCAAATGTTTCGGCTTTAGCAGGTGGGAATTTTTAAGTCATTCTGAAATTCATATTTCAAATTCCAAAAAAAAATGGAAACTGAAATAGGAAATAAATAAATAAGAATGTTAAGGGCATAAATCCCCCTAGGACACCTGGGACATTCCCTGGTTGGGAATAGCTGCTACGGAAGGATTTTAACCATGACTCGATTTGCATTACAGAATGAACTCTCTGGCCAAGACAGGGGGGATGAAGTAAGGAGAGTGAGCCAGAAGCCAAAGAGCCCAGGTAGGTGGCTGCTCCAATGATGCCAGCAAGAAGTAAGAAGAGTCTGTACCTGGGCAACAGCAGTAGGAAATGGGTCATCAGCTCATGGGAAGAGCCAGGATTTAGAAATCCAAACGGTTTCGTTGGATTCTATAAGCACTGGTCCACGGGAGCCACCTGAAGTGAGCAGAGCTGTTTATCCAAAGCTGAACGGCCACCACGTGCTGTGGATTCCAATATTCAGAACTGCTTATTTTTAGTCATGTCTTTGACCTTCCCTGGCGGCATTCATTTTGTTTTTAGTTCTTTTTATGCTTTCCTGTAGCATTAGACTACTACCTTCTAATTCTTTGCTTCTAATCTGTTCTGGGTTTAGAAAGTAGATACCCAAGTTTGTTAGAATTGATATGAAGCCGTAAGAGCTAAGTCATTTGCGTGAGTCTTCTAAAAACGTGTACGAGATCAGCGATGCCTCTTGTCTGCTTGACTGTGCTATTCCTCGTAGCATTCTCAGCTGGGACCTGTCCTCGTTTGGGTTCCCCAGAAGCAGACCCTAAGGCAAGGACTCCAGGATAAATAGTCTTGCTGGAGGTGCAGGGCCCACCTGTAGGTGGTAAGAGTGTTATCAAGGCAACTGCCATTGCAGATGCTTGGAGCTTATTTCCACCAGTGTAAAGTGCCTGCCTCAGAGTTACCCTCCCCGAGGGGTTATTTATACACCAATTCCCACAAACCATCGGTCGAGGGCTGCCCCTGGGGAGCATGAATTCCTTGGCACTTCTGGCCTGCCGCATAAGCAGCAAAGTGGGCTTCAGCAGCAAGAGAAGGTCCTCAGGCAAAGGTTCTGTTTCTCAGTGGGAGAGCTGCCATTGAGACATCTGCAGGAGCACATGTGGTAAGAGAGAGGGGCTAGAGGCCGGAAACTTAGCGATGCTGCAGAGCCTAGGTGGTCATGTTTATAGATGCTAAAAGTCTGCACATTTTGTTATTGTTGCTGTTGCCACTATATTTTATCACTTTAGAGACACCCTCTCTCCCCCGCTCCAAATTCACTCAGAGCTTTCTGGCTTCTCAGTGCCTCCCATTGCTGTGCTCAAAAGCTAAATCAATGCAGGTCGTGATGGCTAATTTTATGTGTCAATTTGGCTGGGCTTAGGGGTGCCTAGATAGTTGGTAAAAGATTGTTTCTGGGTGTGTCTGTGACGCTGTTTCTGAAAGACATTAGGGTTTGAATTGGCAGCCTACATAAAGAAGATCTTTCTCACCTGCAGGTGGGCGTCACCAAACACACCCAGAGCCTGAACAGAACCAAGAGGTGGAGGAAGAGCGAGTCGCTCTGTGCGTGAGCCAGGACACCCAACTCCTTCTGCCCTTGGACATTGGCTCCCCTGGTTCTCAGGCCTTCAGATTTGGACTGAGCTACACCACTGGCTGTCCTCGTTCTCCAGCTTCCGGATGGCAGATCATGAACTTCTTGGCCTCCATAATCATGTGAGTAAGTGCCAATATATATATCCTATTGGTTCTATTTCTCTGAAGAATCCTTGGTACATAGATGTATTCCCATATTTGACTTATAACCACCTATGAGTCATCACAGCAGTATAGTGGGAGGGAAAAGATTGTAACCAAAGACGCATCTGGAAAGAAAAGGCATAGTTGGAGTGAGAACAAAGGAAGACAGTGAGAAACCATTTCCCCAGGAAACAGCATTAACAGAGATCTGAGGAGAGGGTTCTTGAAAGGAACAAAGGATGGTCCTTTGGGAAAATGGAAAATTTGAAAACAGACTTTGCCTAAGCTCCATCTTATCTAAGGCCAGCCAGATCATCACAGTGGAGAAGAAATGAAATAGAAATGGGTCAGTGGAAGTGTTGCTGGAGTCTTGTGCTCGCCGCAGTGTATGGGAACCCTGAAAACAACCCAGACTTGACCCCCACCTATTGGACAGTCCTACCTCATCTGCTGGGTTGAAGGCTACACTGGTCTCAAGCAAGGCCTAATCAATATGGAACTATAACTTATCATTCTTCCTGAAAGCTTCCAGGAACAGAAGATACTTTTAATTCTAAAATCCTAACAAACTAGAGAAGGTTGGGTCTATTGTGTTTAAAGCACTGTGGTCAAAAATCCCTGTCTGAAATGCACATGTAGTCTCATAAGGTTAGAATGACCCCTTACTCTTTTTCAAACTATCTTCTGGCCTCGCACATTAAAGGAATGACTATTTCAAAGATAAATAAGACACCTGCTTCTTTCGTCTCTATTATTCTATAATTTGTCCAGTATTTGAGATTGAGTTTTGACACATTATAGTACTGTAAGCAATTAAATTAAATATAGATATAGTTCTCCTTAGTGTTTTCCAAAGGAACTGCTTGATAAAAATCAGAGATGTGGAACTAGAAGAATCTTGGGGGAGGGGGGCAGGCGGGATCATTTAGTCTTGATTTGGTTGCTTAGGGTTTTCAATTCCATTAATTTCTACCTTTAGCTTTTTTTTTCTTCCTTGTACTTGCTTTGGATTTATCTCGCTCTTATTTTTCTCATTCCTTAAGGTGAAAGTTGAGATTATTCATTTGAAACATCTGTTTTCTAATGTAAACACCTAATACTACAAATTTCCCTCTAAGCACTGATTTAGTGGCATTCCACAAACCTTAATATGTCATATTTTTATTCAGTTCAAAATATGTTCTAATTTTTTGAGACTTATTCATTGATGTGTAGATTATTTAAAAGTGTGCTCTTTGATTTTTCAAGTGTTTGAGGGTTTTCCTGTTATCTTTTCATTACCTATTTTTAGTTTAATTTTGTAATGATCAGAGAACATACCAGTATGGTTTCACTTCTTTTACTAGTACATTTGTTAAGGTTTCTTGTATAACCCAGAATACGGTCTATCTTGGTGAATGTTCCAAATGCACTTAAAAAAAGCATCTGAGCTCCAGTGCCTGCCTACCACTGACTTAGCAATGGGACAGCCGGTAAGTCACCCCCTCTCACATGGCACTAAGTTTCCACGTCTATAAAATGAGAAGAGTGAATGAGATCATCTCTAAAAGTTCCCCTCTGCCCTTAAAAGGCACTTCCATGAATACACAGGAGTGGTCCAGCTTCCTGCTCGTCTACCTGCCATCAATCACATAACAATCTATCTGCTCCTGAATGAATGGACGTGGAAGATGCAACCTGCTTGCAAAGCCCTGTCTTCACTCAGCCAGAAGCCATGGGGTTTGAGAAATTGAGTTTCTTCCTACAAAGCTGTTTCCACAACCTTTATAATATTATGACAGGAGGATGTGAATCTGTTCGTTTTTCTGAACTTGAAAAGATATTACAACTTCTTCAGTCCCTTGCCAACCAGCCTTAGTGGCACGATTTCGATTCTAACCTGGGATTTCATAATCTCTTAGGCGAAGAGCCAATACTCTAGAATTCTGCTGGATGGTAAGAGTAGTGTAGTGGCTCTGCCCAGTTAGACTGCTGCTGACTTTTCCAGAAGCCAGAAAACCAGTCAAATGTGGTACGTCCAGTAATTCCCGAGGCCTAGCAGACCTCCAAACACCCTACCCACAGAGCCCAGCACTCTTCAGGAACCTGTACCCAGCTCCTTATCTCTCCCTTGTCCATCTCCAGTGGTCATTCAGTTTACAAATATTTCACCAGCATCACCATGAAACCTGAGAATAAATAAAAAAAGAAAGGATGGGATTTTGGAAATGTATCCCGGAACATGTCCAGGAGTAGAGAGCTGAAGAAATCAGAAGGATGAGAATGGGAAAGAGGACATCAGCTCCAGTGGGGACATTTATGATTTCTCATCCCCAAAACATGAACATCAAAGAGGAGGTTTATGTCTCTTGTACCAACCCACAGGCCATTTTTGGAGGGCCCTGGTGCTCTGTAAAAGCTGGCATTAAACGTTTTGGAATAGAGAGGACATTTACTTATGAAACATCATCTGAAATCAAGAGACAGATCTCTTTCTTAAAATCTTCGGTGGAGGGAGCTCACCAGGAGGACCCTCTGTTTGACATGGTGGAATATTTAACTTCTGGCACACAACACGGCAAGGGCCAGCAGGGGGCAGCAGCATGGAGGAAATACTGAGGCAGGCCTGGAGTACAGGGAGGAGGCCAATGAAAACTCTGCCAAGAAAAACCATGGCTCTGCTCTTAGGAGAGTTCAGCTATGAGCTAGAGATTCACATAATCAAGATGGGAAACTTTTTGAAGTTCAAATTTCTTTTAAGTTTTTATTATGAAAATTTTTGCACACACACAGAAATAGAAAGGTACAGTAAACCCACATATACATTCTCCACATTCATCAGTTATCAGAATTCTGCATACTTCCCTGCCTGTACCTATTTGCTTATTTTAAAGACATTGGAGTTTTAAATTCTAGATTGTGTGTTCTTTAAAAACTAGAGGCCCGGTGCATCCGTGCACCTGTGGGAATCTGGCCGAAACAGGCAGTTCAAAGCTGCCTGCTGCTCCTGCTCATCCCAGCCCCACGGCACCTGCCGTGGGCTCGCTCCCAGTCAGTTCCTTAGGAGAGGCTCACACCACCACAGCAGTGCTGGCCAACCATGAGCCCTGCCTCTGGCGCCCATTGGTCAGCTGAGCGGCACTTCCGCTGTGGGATCACACTGACCACCAGGGGGCAGCTCCTACATTGAGCATCTTCCCCCTGCTGGTCAATGTCATCATAGCGACCAGTCGTGTGGTCGCTTAGGCTTTTATATATATAGATGTGACTCTGTGGGTTGTCCAGCTCTGGTATAGTCCCGCATTGCCATCAGGACCAGGCTGCTTCTGTCTTCCTGCTCTGACACCCTTAGGTTGTAGGATAATCCTCAGGATGGCAAGATGGCTGCTATACCTCTAGGGATCACATCAACATTCCACATGGGAAGATCTAATTTAAAAGGTAGACGCTAAAGGGTCGCTTGTTGCATTAGAGATGAAGACAGGCTACCAGGGGGAACAGTAAAATCTGAGGGTCAAAAATAAGCTGTACAGACCACCCAAGAAATAGTGGAGAATCCTAGGAAGTCCAGCTAAGAAAAAATGCACCTAACACTTATTGATTACTTCTTACAACTTCCAATGAGGCCACACCATTATACAAATCATCTCATTAAATCTTCACAGCAACATTATTGAGCAGGTGAAATAATTTTACAGATGGTAACATAAGACCTCAAGAGACCAGTAGCTTTCGCAAGGCTACACAGCTGACAAGTGGTGGCTCCAAAGCCATCCCTTTTTGCTTTCTCATTTCCTTATTGCTAATCCTGTCAGAGACTCAGCCCCTCATTGAAAATCTATAATCCTCACACTGAAGCCACTGTGGTACATACATGACTCCACACCCAGGAGCACAGAAGTGTCCGCGACAGAATGCTGCCCTCCACACTGTCACCTTGCTGTGCCTGCCCCTCTGGATGAGGGTCTGTGTTGCCTCCGGGCAGAGGTGCCCCATCCCTGGGCTCAAATGCATCTGCCTAGAGAAATGCAGAAAAACCTCCATGAATCCATTGTCTTTCTGCTCTTTCCAATAAAAGGAAATGCATGTAGGTCCACTGGGCTCAAGGTGACCTTGTGTCAAGGGCTTCTGAAGTGTCTTCAAAGAGGGAAAATGCTGCTTTGTGCACGGCTCTTGGGAGAATTTAATCATGAACTGAACTTCACATAAAAAGTGAAGCTAAGGGATTTAATAAAGCCCAAAATTCTTTTTTAAGTTTTTTAAATGAAAGTTTTCAAAAGTATGTAAAGGAAGAGAGAATAATATAACGAATCCCATGGACCCATCCCCCTCCTGATTCAACAGTTACTCTCTTTTTGCTCCACTTGCCTCATCTATTCCTTTTTATCCATCTTCCTTTTTTGCAAATATTTTTTTAAACAAATTCCTGTCCTCAGGCTATTTCACCTCTAACCCTTCTATACGTATCCCTAATAAATTCAGGAATTTTCTTATATAAACAAAAACCATTTCCACAAACAGTGGTATTAATGTCCACTCACATTCAAATTTTTGTCTCAAAAAATGTCTTTTTATCTTTGGTTCCTTCAAAACAGGATCTAAACCAAATCAAGTCACTGCGTTTGACTGTTACACTTCTTTAGACTCTTCTAACCAAGAATAGTGTTCACACCTTAGCAATGCTAATGAGTTCTCCAACTTCTTTAGCTCCTCAAATATGCTCTCCATCACCTCCTTTTGCATTTGCTATTCTGCCTGCCTAAAAGGTGTCCCAAGGCCCATACATCACCTCAACATTTCCTACAGGTCCTCCAGCTTTCAGATCAAATGTCCTTCTGTCTATGAAGTGTCCACCTTCGAGCTCCTCTTATTATAAACTGTAGATTCTGGTCCCACAGTCTGGGGCAAGGTCTGAAAGTCTGCATTTCGGAAAAACTCCCTGGTTCTGTGGATGCTGCAGGCCGGAGGACCACACTGTTAGTAGCGAGGGACAGACAATTCCCCACGTCCTCTAGCACAGCACTGTCGTTCTGTAATGTAGTGGCCTCTTTGAATATCTGACTCAGCTCTAGAGCAGGGGTTGGCAAACTGCTGCAGATTTCGGAACAGCCATATCTTTCATTTGTCTTGTATGTAACTGATTTTGAGCTGTAACAGCAGAGTTGGGTAGTTGTGAGAGAGACTGTATGTCCCACGAAACCTAAAATAGTTACCCTCTGGCCCTCCAAGAAAAAGCTTTGCTCACCTTGCTCTAGACTAGGGGTGGGGAACCTTTTCTCTGCCCAGGGTTATTTGGATATTTATAACATCATTTGCTTAATATAATTCACTTGCTATAAATTTATGTTGCTATGAAAAAAGCTCCTAGATTTATTGAATTTCGAGTCCCACCTGCGGTTGCCTTGGCAGGGCCTTCTATGGCCCACCGGCCAGATATCTAGAGCAGGGATGATAGCTTTTTCACTGGAATGTCTCAGAACCCATTCTCGGGCTTTGCACATAGTAGCTACTCAATAAGTAGTTGTTAGATGATGACTAATGATGGCAGCTGACCAGCAAGAGCTTACCATATGCCAGGCATTGTACTCAATGCATTCCATGCAGCATCTCTTTTAATCCACGCACTAACCCTACGTAGGAGGTCGAGTGTTCTCATGTTTCAGATGAAGAAACAGAGGCTTAGAGGTTCCTAGGCTAACAAACCCATGTAATCTGACTTCACTACCCCTTAAGGAAAAGATTGAAAAAGGTGGCAAGGAAAAGCCTACTCAAAGCTGTTTATCCTGGGCCCATTAGGGGCAGCCTGAGCCACTGTCTCTGTGAAACTGGCTGCCCATGGGCCCAGGCTGAGAATTCCAAACATTCCTCATGCTTCAATCCAAATATTCTACGTCAGTAGAACACACAAGCCAGCACCCAAAAGCGACTTCTTTGTAATAAATACTGTCCAATTATAATGGGCCTGTGAAATGGGGGGTGGGGGAGGATAAAACATGTACCAGACAGATAGCAGTCTCCCAGAGAAACTGAGGATGCCCAGAAGCAGGGGGAAGAGTGAAGAGAAAAAAACAAAAAAAAAACACCCTTTGATTTTGATCCTAATTTGCATATTGATCACTATATTTGTTAAGAGCTTTTGGATCTTATGGGGAGTGGGGGGGTGAACTGAAGTATACATTTAAGAAACTCTTGAATCGTATTGATTATCATCATTGAAGAGATTTCAGTGAAGATCAAAAAAGAATTACTAGTTATTCTTTAAAAAATCTCCGTTAAATAAAGTATTTCCCTGCCCTTGTGGAGAAATCCGTTTTGTGGCTCTACTAGTAAATGTTAATCTCAGTCAGAAATCCAAGGTTTGATATGAAGGGGTTGAGGTAATCCTGGATGGGGACCTCGTTGAGATAAAATTGACTGGGACCAGTCTGTCCCCTGGGGACTCAGTGAGGAGATAAGTATGATGCCCTAAATCTATAGGTAACAAAAGAATCCCTGGGACTTTCAATTCCAGAAAAGATAGAGTAACAGGGACTTGAATAACTTCCATCCTAAAACAACCAAAAAAAAGTAGACAAAAATCTGAGAAATGATATTTAAGACACTGTACATCAGAAAATGAAGGACTTTGAAAATTTGGAAGGCTAACACTACCACATTTTGAGACTTGGTATAAAGCTAAAATAAAACAATATGGTATTGGCATAAAGATTAAAAAATAAACAAATGGCATGGAATAAAGTCCATAAATAGGCCCACACATAAATGGGCAACTATATTTTGACGAAGTTGCAAAGAAAATGCAGTAGAAAATGGATAGTCTTTTCAAACAATGGTACTAGAACAATTGGATATCCATAAGCCAAAATATAGAACTTGAAAGGGCGAGGGCTATGCCCTCCATCTTGCCTGTATCATCCATGTTGGGGCCACATGCGGCCTTCTTCCCGGAAGCCCAGGCCTCTGCAGGCCACGCCCGGGATTTTAAACTAACCAATGACAATCAAGGGAAGTGCGCGCCATAGATATGACCACATCCTGTGTAACAGGACCCGGCTTGCGCCTGGCCAATCGGCAGAGCACAGTCCTTTCTCCTCCCCTTACTCCGACCCCCCCTATATAATCGGTCTCTGGGCGGGGTTCGGGGCTCAGCCATTTGGTTTGCCTTGATGTCGGTGAGCCTGGTGGATGGGGAGCCCAAGCTAGCTTGACTACAGATTCTTATGCTTTTGCATCGAATTGGCTCCCTGATGTGGTTTCTTGGGAATCTTGAAATCTGGGCATAACAAACTCTATTCAACCCTTTACTATGTACAAAAATTATCTCAAAATGGATCACAGACCCAGATGCAAAAATTAAAATGATAAAATTTCTAGAAGAGAATATAGGAGAAAATGTTTGTGACCTTGAATTAGACAAAGTTTTTTTAGACATGATACAAAAACACAGTCCACAAAAGCAAAAATTTTGTTAATTGCTCTTCTTCAAAGTTAAAAACTTCTGCTCTCTGAAAAACATTGTTAAGAAAAGAAAAAGACTACCAAAAGACAGAAAAAAATATTTGCAGAGCATATATTTGATAAATGGCTTATTATCTATATTATAAAGTACTCTCAAAATTTAAAAAAATAAATATTTTTTTAAATGGGTGAAGGATTTGAATAGACACATCACTGTAAGAAATGGATCCACTTCCAGCACAAGTCGGCTTCTGATGGAATTTGCTGAATTTCCCCAGGGCAAACAGAATGTGGAGAGGAGAAAAGAGGGTGTAGGAACAAAGAATTATGCATATGGGCCAGTGTTATTGTGGAAACCCCCAGGCATCTGCCTCAGCTAGACAGGGGAGGTGGAGTCAGCTAAAAAGGCCTCAGCCCAATTTTTTTTAATGGCCCAATGGGAGACAGCAAGACCTGGGCGTATGAGGAAACAGATGACCGTATAGTACTCAGCCAATGAGGTACCAGAGAAGGGATTAAATAAATAGGCTATGTTCCCTGCCCCAGTGTGTGCCTGTACAATGGACTCCCGCTCTCACAACTGTATTTAAAGCCTCATTTTCACTATGCTTCTGTTTCTGTGTCCATCATTTGAAATTCAGACATGTGAGCCATTTCTCACATCACCAAAGAAGGTATGTATACAGATGGCAAAGAAGCACATGAAAAGATGCTCAACATCATCAGGGTTCAGGGAAATGCAAATTAAAACCACAAGGAAATACCACCACATACCTATTAGAATGGCTAGAACTAAAAAGTGTGACCACACCACAAGTTGGCAAGGATGCAGAGAAAGTAGAACTCCTATTCGCTGCTGGTGGAAATGTAAGAAGACATATAACTTTGGAAACAGTTTGGCAGATTTCTTAAGTTAAAATACACTTACAGGATCTACCCATGTCAGTCCTTGGTGTTTACCCAAAAGAACTAAAAGCATATGTCCGCACAGAGACTTACACAAATTTACACATGAATGATCACTGCAATAATGATCATCAGTTTTATTTGTAATAGCCAAAAACTGGAAACAATCTAAATGTCCATCAACAGGTAAATAAATGAACAACTTGTGGCATGTCCATACGTTAACGTAAAAACATTCAAACCTGTAAAGAATTTTTGTGAGTCTATTTGAACCAAACTGTCGACAATTGCCAGGAAGCAGAATCTCAACGGGATAATGCTCCGGAGAATGGCGGGTTTTCGTCTATTTTTATACATCGCAATCAAAGGAGGGGACGCAGGTGGGTTACATGAAATCCATTGGCGATAGATTAGAGAGGCGGGAGAAGGCAAAGTGGGGAAAACTATGGGATTAAATAACGAGTAAAATGATAGTCACATACTTCTTTTACTTACCTTGTGGGTACAGGATAGCCAACAGTCAACAATTCGCATGATAACAATAACAATGAAGGAATTTGTGGTATCTGTCCTTGTGCCCAGGCATATTAGGTTGTGCCCCAAGGGGTCCGGAAAAAGGGAAGTTACAAGTTACCCAGATATTTCAAGGGTATGTTATCATAGATGCGAAAAGACAGATAGGCTTGGCTAAGGTAAAGGTTGACCTTGTCAGTGAAGATACCAGCCTAGGACATAACTACCCACCATAACTGCTTTTAGTTAAAGTTTAATTTCAGACCATCCTTTGTGGTTACTTTAGGTCTTTGAGTTTGCAAGACTGCCATGCAGGCCTTTCCCGAGCTTGTCAGGTTAGCATGTGGCCCCTTTCATCCACACATACTTGGAATAAAAAAGTCATGAGTTATTAATACATGCAACATGGATGGACCTCAAAATTATTATGCCAAGTGAAAGGAATACACACAGTATGATTCCATGTATGTGAAATTCTATGTGATAGAAAGCAGATTGGTAATTGCCTAGAGCGAGAGGGAGATACGAGGCAGGAGGAAACTTTTGGGGTTGATGTATATATTTGTTATCTTCACTGTGGTAATGATTTCTTACATGTATTCAGACATCAAAACTTATTTAATTGTACACTTTAAATATGTGCAGTTTATTGTGTACCAATTATATTTCAATAATGTTGTCTTTTAAAAATCCCTTATTTCAGAGAAATAGAGGTAGGCTAGAGGTATGTGCAGGTCATTAAGCAAAGCCAAATGAAAAAGACAAGATGCAGTTTCTTTATGCAGCCTCCCTCCCTGCCTACACAAGGCCCTCCTCCTTCCCGGCTTTGGACGGCATTCCCTGCTTACCTGGTCCTCGGGGCTCGCTATTCCTTTCCCAGGAAGGACCGCCTGGCAGCGACTCCTTCTCTTATCTTTTCTCTTTTTTCTTCCTCATGGAAACTTTTTCCAACTCATCTGTACTTTGGGAAGGAGATGATTTATGAGTAAAAAATACAAATGAACTCTAAAAGCAGCTCATCATCCTATCTCCTTTTGCTCTGCCCCCTCATCCCCTGGTGATTTTTGCATTTTGAAAGAGGCGATTGCCTTCATCTACAATAAACAAATGTTACACGTAGAACTTGAGGAAGCATCAACGAAACACTTTGGGGCATAGGGGGTTTGCTGTCATCACTTCATACATTAAATCAATGTATAAATAATACTCCCTATGCCCTCTTCTCATTGGTTGAAACAAATTTATTTGGAATCTGGAAAAAAAAAAAGAGTATTTCACAGCTTCAGCCACTTTTTTTGCCTCATAAATATACATGGCTTTGCATTTGTAGGTTCCAGCTGGGGCTGGAATCTATGAGGTCAAAATACCAGAAGAAATGCTTCTTTAACTTTTATATAAAGCAAAAAATTCCAGCAACCGCGTCCCCTGAGGGTTGGTCCCTGGAGAACGCTGACCTGATTTTCAAATAGGGAATTAAGTCCCGGATATGAGCCCTGTGAGCAACTTAAATGTTCATAAGATATTTCAAATTCTCAGAAGCCATGGGCCGAGAGAGAAGACTATGTCTCAGAGATGCCAGTTTTACTTCTGAGACTTAGGTAAACAGTTTAAGAATATTTATTGCGGGCTGTTATGTGTCAAGCCCTTTGTTGAGCAATAGGGACCAAGGTTTGAATAAGACAGTCACCATTCCTGGCCTTACTGAATTTAAGTCTAGAAGAGAAGACATGCCTCCAACAAGAAGTTCCAAGGAGGATATGTGTTCGAGATTGCTGTGAGCATGAAGGTGGGAGAAGCTAACCAAGGAGCATCAGAAAAGGCCTCCTGGAGGAGGTAACATTTGTGACTTAAAACATCATGAGGCAAAGATAGAGGGAAGAGTTTCAGTCCTATGTGTCATTTTCTTGGAGAATGAGAAGCCATATTATATTTGAAAGTCTTAGCAATGAGCAATTCTTATGAATGAGGTGGGCCAAGGAAGAAAGTAACTCAGAATGAGACTGGGGAAGTGTCATGATCAGATATGCATGTCAGATTCTGCACCTAACCGTTTGCTTGAGAGCTCAACTTTGTCCACAGTGGTTCAGAGTTGACTTCTGAACATCATTGCCAGGCTCACATTTTCTGTCTCTCTCCTCTATTAGCTCTGAAAGTGATTTCATTCCTCTGAGCCTCAGTTTCCCATCTATGGCTGTTACAACTATTAAATCTGCTGGTGCAAGCAAATATTAAATCTGTTAGTACAGGTAAAGTATTTGGGATTGTGCTTGTCATAGTGAAAAAGCTCAAAAATTATCTCCATTTATATTTACACTAGAGGCCCAGTGCACAGATTCGTGCACCAGTGGGGTCCCTCAGCCTGGCCTGTGCCCTCTTGTAATCCAGGACGCCTCGGGGGATGTCAGACTGCCTGTTGCGCGAAGCAGCAGGCGGCCAGGGAGGAGCCCGAGCTGGGCCAGGTGCCACACCGCTCCCACTCATCCCGGCCCCCTGCTCCTGCCGCTGCCATCTCCACTGCCCCTCAGTAGCGCTGCAGCAGAGGTGGGAGAGGCTCGCACTGCTGCACTTGCCAGCTGTGAGCCCAGCATCTGGCTCCGTCAGTCAGCAGAGCAGCGCTCCCACTGTGGGAGCACACTGACCACCACGGGGCAGCTCCTGCATTGAGCATGCGCATCATAGCAATCGGTCAAACAGTCAACCAGTCAAACCGTCGATCGGTCGCTTAGGGTTTTATATATATAGAAGGCCCTTAGGAATCTCAAATGTAATATATCCGTATCAAGTGGAAATTACCACTTCTAGAGACAAAACCCCAAATAACTACATTAATATACAGCTGAGCCATCCTGCCCACACACAATCAGGAGACATAAGGGAAATTAACCTTCTTGAACTTCTGCATTAAGTGGAGGGGAGAAAAATCACAAAGACTATGACCAGAGATAAGAAGAGACATTTTATAAAGATGAAAAGATTAGTTCATCAGGAAGACATAATAATCCTAAATCAGTATGTACCTTGTAATAGAGTTTCACATGCAGGAAACAAATTTGTCAGAACTAAAAGAAGAAATAGACAAATTTGCCATCATAGTTGGAAATTTTAACACTTCTCTTTCATTGATAGATCAAGTAGATTTTTTTGAAATCTGTAAGAATACAGAAAATATGAACACTATCAACCAACTCAACCTAATTGACATTCAAGAACAAAATGACCAAAAATGGCAGAATATACCCTAAAAGGCTCATGGAACATCCTCCAAAATAGACCACCTGCTGTGCCATAAAATAACCTCAAAAAAATTCAAAATATTAAAATCATAAAAGTGTATGTTCTGTCCACAATGGAGTTCAATTCAAAATCTATAAAAAAAGATGTCTCCACTTTAAAAATATTAGACAACACACTTCTTTAGTCAAGGAAGAAATCATAAAAGAAACTAGAAAATATTTTAAATTGAATGATATTAGAAATACAACAAATTTGTAAGCTATAGCACTGCTTAGAGGAAAATTTATAATTATAAATGCTGATTGTTCAAAAAAAAGGAAGGTTTAAAACGATGATCTAAGATTAAAAACTAGGCAAAAAAGAGCAAATTAAACACAAAACAAGGAGCAGGAAGGAAATAATAAAGGTAAGAATAGTAGTTTAAAAATGAAAATAGGAAAACAACAATGAAAGTCATAGTTGGTTCTTTGAAAATTTGATAAAATTGATAAACACTAGCAAGACTGGGAAGGGGGAAAAGAGAAAGAAAACTTAAAACCCCAGTATCAGATTGTAACCACAAATGCTACATGCATTAAAAGGATAAGTGAGTACTAGAAACAATTTAATGTCAACAGTACAAGTGACGTAAGCCAAGAGAGAGAAAGGAAATCTGTCTTAAGAAACTGGATTTGTAATGAAAACCCTTTTCACAAAGAAAACTCCAGGCCAGCATCAGAGACCAGCATCGCTGTAGCAAAACGAATGAAGATGTTAAAAGAAAGGGAAGTTACAGAGCAATACCACTCATGGACATAGACTCAAAAGTCCTTAACAAAATGTAAAATAAATCCATCAATATAGTAAAATGATGATCCACCAGGAACAAGTGGGTTTTAACCCAAAATAGTTTGATGGAATAGTCTAAAACAAATCAATATGATTTATTAAATTAACAGAATAAAAGAGAAAAACATATAATAATCTCACAGATGCAGAAAGAGATTGACAAAATTTAACATGCATTTATGATAACAACGCTCAGCAAACCAGAAAAAAAATGGAAATTTTCTCAGTCTCATAGAGAATATCTGCAAATAATCTATAGCAATGTTGGTTAACAACAGTATGATTGTATTTAAAAATGGTTAAAATGGTAGAGCCCTGGCCCTGTGGCTCAGTTGGTTGGAGCATCATCCCATACATCAAAAGGTTGTGGGTTTGATCCCCAGTCAGGGTACATAACTAGATTGCGGGTTTGAGCTCCAGTTGGGGTGCATTCGGGAGATAATCTCTCTCTCTCTCTCTCTCTCTCTCTCTCTCTCTCTTCCTCTTCCTCTCTCTAAAAATCACATCCTTGGGTGAGGATTTTTTTTTAAGGTAAAATGGTAGAGTTTGCATCAGAATCCCTGTCTCTGCTCTTAGGGAACCAGATCTAAGACAAACTCTAACATGACATTAATGGACTTTAAGACATAAAGAGGGTCCCTTCATAATTTTTTTAAAAAAAAGATTCAGTTTACCAGGAAGCTCTAAAATATTAAATTTGTATGCATCCAGTAACACAGCCTCAAAATAATTAAGGAAAAAATGGACAGAACTGATATAAGGAGAAATATACCAATCCACTATCTTAATAATTGATAAAATGAGCAAAACAAAAAAAAAAGTATATAGAAGATTTGAACAACACATTTAAGTTGGTCGGCCATTTAAATTCTGTTCTCGCTCCATTCCAGGCACTCGGAGCACTGCTTTGCTTCTAAATAGGCTTGCATCCTACAAAGCCTATTTCCAGATTCTTTTGTTAGTTGGCTCAGTTTATATTCTGCCAAGGGGAGGTGCCAGTCAGAGATTCTGAGGCAAAAGGAAAAGAGAAAGAAGCCCTTTTTCTTTTCTGTTTCTGACGGCGACTCCAGCAATAGCAGCAATAATCCATGTGGCTTCAGGTTGCTGGGCTCCTACATCATCTGTCACTGTGCAGGCTCCCTGTTTGCACACAGCAACAGCCCTGGTTCTAATGGCAGCAGAGGGTGCTCTGGCAGCTTCAGATATGCAGGGATCCGGGGCTCTTGGGTAAATCCATTTTAACTTTTTCTCCTGTGGGGAGGGAGATGCTAATTGCTTTCTATAATTACTAAGCTCCCCCCCTTTTTGATTTTTGCTTTTGTAGCCCTTCTAACAAATTTGTAACCAATTTCCTGTGTTAGATTCTCTCTGTTTGAAATACCTAGAATGGTTTCCATTTCCCTGAGAGAATATTGACTACAACAATAAAGTATAACATTGCCCATAACACTGCAGAACCCATTTTTCTTCTCAAACATTGACAATTTCCTGGGTCATACGGTAATTGAAACCATACAGAAATTGTTCTCTGATCACAGTGCAGTAAACCTAGAAATAAATTGTAAAGTATAACTAGAATTCAAACATGGTTGAAATGAAGGAATGATAACAAATGAATCGAAGAGGAAATAACATCTAACACATAACAGCTTACACTGACATTGCTCCTACCTTTGGGAAGGGTTTGTTTAATCGGCACAAAAATCCACCTGAGGTAGACATTATTATTTTCTCCCACTTCTACAAATAGAGGAATCAGTGTCCTAGGAGTTTTAGTGATCTACCCATGCTCACAAAGCTGGCAGGGCCAGATTCAATCAGTAAAGCCCTAAAATCCATACTTGCAATCAAAATGCTATATTGTTTCTCATCATAAAGGAAATGAGAACTATTTAACGCTGGATAGTCATAAAATAACACTACATATGAAAACTTAAGTGATAAGGTAAGACAGAATTTATAAGGATATTTGTAGTCTTGTATATATGAAAAATAAAATTATAGATAATTTCATATGTATATATGAAAAGATGAAATATATAAAATGTCTGTTGATTGTCTTTTTCACACAAGTTGAAAATTTTCTGGCTGGAAATGATTGAGCTATAATTAGGAAATGAAATAAAGGTTAAGAAAAAAATTAGCAAAATAATATCAAAGGCAATGGAAGGGAGAAAATCTATACTAATAAAAGGGTAATATGCAAATTAACCATCACTCCACAACAAAGATGGTGGCACCCATAGCCACAAAGATGGCAGCACCGGCCAGAGCCAGCCTGAGTGGGCACGACACTTGGCTTCCTTCAGGTGGGATGCTTGGCAAGCCCTGCCCAGCCGCCTAGGGCCAGCCTCTGGGCAGCAGCCACGGAGCCACCGGAGCGGGCGGGAGGTGGCTCCAGCCAGGAGCAAAGGCGGGAGGTGGCGGCCAGAGCGAAGGCCCGGGTCCCGGGTGCCAGAGGGAAGCCGGTGCTGGCAGCCAGGGGAAGGAAGGCCTATTCTTGCACGAATCTTTGTGCATCAGGCCTCTAGTAAATAAATAAATACAGAAGTTTATGAAATAGCAAATAGAGATAATCAAAATCCAAAACTGATTTGTTGAAGATTCATCACATTGAAAAAAATCTCTCGACAGTCTCCTAAGAAAGGAAAGAAAAAGCAAAATAAATAATATTAAGGAAAAAAGGGAAACTCTAAATGATGCAGTCATTAAACAGACAATGAAGTATTATAAACAACCGTGTGCCAATACACTCAGAAAATGAGATGAGATGAGTGAATAATTGGAAAATGAAACTTAGCAAAACTGACTCAGGAAGAAAAAGAAAATCCAAATGTCCTAAAACCATTAAGAAAATTTAATTAACTTTTTAAAATCCCACAAGGAAAAAAATGAGCCCCGATGGCTTCCTAACTGGCTCTACCCAACAAATCTAAATACAAATTAAAATAACAAATCTGTGCAAGCTGTGACCAAGTATAGGAAGAGAGAACACGCTTCTATTTGTGTTTCAAGGCTAATGTAATCTTGAAACCAAAATCTGACAAGAAAAAGAAAAAATGACTCTTTCTTTGGTCATCTCTATTCTGATGTTGTATCTATCCAGGGAATATTTATTTTACTTATTGCATTATTTTAGCTCTAAAATTTCCATTTGTTTTTTTCCCCCCTTATATCATCTGTTTCTTTGTTGAGCCTTTCTGTCTTTCCATTCCTTAAAAGAATGTTCACTCTTCTTGAAGCAATTTGTATCAGCGACTTTAAAGTCCTGTCGGATCATCTCAACCTTTATTAAATTTGTATGATCCAACAATAACTCAAAATAATTAAGGAGGAAAATGGTGTATTTCTCAAAATCACCAACATTCCAGCTTTGGTGTCTGTTGATTGTCTTTTCCCACACAAATTGAAATTTTTCTGTTTGTCAATATGCCAAATAGTTTGTATTGCATCCTGGACATTTTGAATATTATGTTATGATACTTGAAGTCTTGTTTAAATCCCATAGAGAACAATGATATTTTTGTTTTGCCAGGATATAAACCTGGTTGGGTTCAGGTGAGGAGATCTTATCAGCCCTCTGTGGCATGTAACTCCGGGTCAATTCCATTTCCCGAGCCTCTCCGGTGCTGTCCACATCTGTCTGTCACGTGTGCCACCTGGTGGCCGTTCTGGGCCTGGGCCCTGTCCAGCAGTTCTTTCCAGTCTATGGCACGCTCTGGCCTCCGGCCAATGTATACACAACCTGAGGGTTTACTCAGGAGCTTTTTAGAGTTTATTTCCCAAGCTCCTCCTGCTCGGCGATATTTCTGGAACTTTCTGATTTCCTGGGGCTCCTCTTTATGGTTCTCTGGCCACACAGCTGGGGCTTCTTTATTCTTTTCTGCTGGGTACTTCCCACAACTGCACCTATAACAGAGGCCAAGTGGTGGAAAGACAGAGACAAAACAAAATAGTGGTTTGCCTTGCACTTTTGGGACCTCAGCCCCAAAGCGTCCAGACTAGTGGTTTTGGGCGTTCTGTGCCCTCCTAAGGGCGTTCCTGTTATTTCGTTTCCTCAGTCTTGACATAGCACTTGACATAACTGTGGTGGCTGACAGTGACTCCGTGTTGGGTTGTCACAGGTGTAAAGTCTGCTCTGCTCTTGCTCTATCTACCAACATTCCAGTTGTCCTCATTCCAAACAACAAGAAGTTAGGAAGAGACAAAGAATGCATCCCTTCTCTTTAAGGATACTTCCTGGATTCTCACATAGCCTTCCCATTTACAGCTTATTTTCAGAGCTTCACCAGGAGACCTTAACAAACTGCAGAGGAACTTTTATTCTACGTACCATTTGCCTCGTTAAGAAATGGTGGCTGAATTGATCAAGAAGAAGAGATTAACATATGGGCAATAAGAAGCAGCCTCCGTCACACGTGTCTAGTTTTAATCCTCATCTCTAAAAAAATATCTAAAATGGGCATAGAACTGAAGTCAGTCTAAATGTATTATAGAAGCTGGAGGATTATTCTAGAACAACACGGGCCGCTCTGCATGTTCCACGAGTCTCCCTGCAGTACCCTGGGAGGGACTTCAGGGCAGCTGAGATTTGAGGGTCAGGCAAGAGGATGGTTGTTGCCACCCCCCACATACCCCCTTAGACTCTAATGGCTGCCGATGGCCGTGGACGTCACCTGAGTGTGGTTGGAAGAGCTTGGCATAGGGTGGCCCACTAACCACTCTCTTTTCTTTTTATTTCCCTGCAGCCTCCAGCTCTGATTCCCTGCCTTTTTGAGAACCTCCACCTGGGGCAATAGGCCAGCCTCTTGCCATTCTGCTGGCTCTGGGGAGACTTTGGAAGAACATGGAAGTTACCCTGATTCTTTTCAATAAGAATGAATAAGATTTCATATAAGATCAAAGGAAGAAAGTGACAGGAAGAAAGAGAGTGTAAAAGAAGAAGAATTTAAAACCAAAGAGGAAAAAATAAGAGGATACTCATGAGAAAGACTGAACTATTTTAGGCAGACATTCTCCCTAAAAGATCTATATTTCTGTTTCTGGCACTCCTTTGCACAGAGCGTGTGTGTGTGTGTGTGTGTGTGTGTGTCTTAACGTGTTTTATTAATTTAGAAGAGTAACCTCTAAGTTTGGCCTGGGCAGCTGGATGAATGCAAATGCCATTCACTGTGCAGGGGAATGTGTCGGGGAACAGGGTGAGAAGGGAGTTCTGTGTTGACGACTTTAGGCTCCCCGTGGCCATCAGTGAGTTCCAGGTGCTGTGTCAGGGAGGTGGAAAATGTGTGGCTCCGGAGCTCAGGGGAAAAGCCAGGTACTCCCTGCGAGTGTCAGTCAAAGGCAGATAAACAGTGACGGGCCCTTCCTTCCAGGGACCTGGAGGACACACAGGCAGTCTCCCTGGCCTGCTCTCCTAAGAGGCTCCGACCCCCCTCACATTTCCATGGAAATTTCCACAGAAGACATGGCTCCCAAGGCTCTGGGAGGGGGGCCGAATGGCCCACTGGGATAGGTTTTAATCAATTGACAATGTGCTGTACTATCTACACCCCCTGCCTAAATCTGTGGCATAATAATACTAATGGTAGTAAATATTTTATAATGCTCACAGGAGCTCAGCACTGTTCTAAGCACTTTAATATATTTTTTTCTTTCCTTTTTTTATTTTTGTGTTAATCCTCGCCCTAGGATACTTTTCCATTGATTTTTAGGGAGAGTGGAAGAGAGAGGGAAAGACAGAGAAATATTGATGTGAGAGAAACACATCGATTGGTTGTCTCCTGCACGAGCCCAGACCAAGGCCCACACTGGGGAGGAGCCTGAAACCAAAGTATGTGCCCTTGACAGGAATTGAACCCAGGACTTTTGGTCTACAGGTGAACGCTCTATCCACTGAGCCAAACTGGCTAGGGCTTTAATTTATCATCTCATTTATCCTCACACCAAGCCCACATGGAAGGCACTTCGATCATCCAGTTTCACAGACAGCACACTGGGGCACAGACATGACACGGAACACGTGGCCTCCAGGCTGGCCTGGCCTGGCCTCCATTCTGCTGATCCTGACGAGGCCCCCCTTCCTCACACCTGCTGCTCACCCTGGCCCCCTCCTCTTCCTTGCTGAAGCCTGGCCGAGTGCTCAGGCCTGACTTCTCCATCCGCCCCTGTAGAGCTGATGGAGCACCAGCCTGGCCCTCCACTGTGGGGCCTGCAGTCACATCGGGTCTAGATAAGGCGAGGCCCACTTCTCTGCTGAAAGCACCATGAGCAGTCGCCAGGGTTTACTAACCAAGGTATGACTGAGGAAGTTCCAAATCGCAGGAAGAGAAAGCCTCCCCATTTCCTGCACGGCTCAGGGCTCACTGCCCGGATGGACCAGTGCGAGAGCTCCCTCACTGACCCTCTCATTCCCGCTAGATCATGTCCTGTTCACTTTATCACCACATTACCTAGACCAGTGCCAGGCACATTGTTGGAACTTACTATAATATTTGCTCAATGGATAAATTAATGAATGAAGGAATGAATGGATACATGAATGAATGAATTGGAGTCCTTTACAAGCTCGATTTCCCCGTTTCACAAATGTGGGCCAATGGGAATGTGGTCAGGCTAAAATAGCACTGGTGAATCTTTTGCATCCTGTATGGAAATAACCTCTCAAGATCATCTAACCTGCTGCACATTATTCACAATGCAGGATAAGCCAGGTCAACTGACTACATGTGTAATACCCATTTATGCCTGCATTTGTTTAGCCACAACATGGCCTTAAACATCTTTAGCGGCAATGGAGAGACATTACCTTTTCACCATGGGCCAGTTAGCGCAAGACTATGAAATTACACGCTCTGGAGTGAGACTGAATACTGTGAATGTGAGGATGGCAGGGGGCTGTAGTGGAAGGAGCCCGGCCATTGCAGGCAGGCCTAGCCGGTGTGCGCCTGGCTGCAGCACCTGCTGGCAGGATGCTCATGTGCATAGATGCAGGAGCTTTGGAATAGGGTCATGCCCACTTCTGCCACCTACTTGCTGTGGGATCCTGGGCCAGTCACTTGACCTCTCTGAACCTCAGCTTCCTTGCATTTGAAGTGGTGGGAATAATATAATCTACCCCATTGAATGGTCATGAGAACCAAATGAGATAGTACACATTGATCACTTAACAAAAACTGGGTCTTTACTAAGATGGTAAATGCTTAGTAAATATTGGCTGCTATTATACACAATCATGGGGATATGCATTTGTGAGGATTAATTAAAAGTACAAGTCATGTCCCAACACATTCATCCTTTTCTTTCAACTCCAACCCTACCCCTGTCCCACTATCCATAGGGGGAGAGAAAACCAAGGCTATTCATCGCAGAGACGTTCGGTGTTAGGAAAGGGAAATTTGACGCTATATGGGCACCAGTTAGGGAGAAAATGTAAAAGAAGAGTTGCAAGACAACATTTTTTAAAAAGCAAGCAAACCCACAGGAAGCCTAGAGACTATTTAAAAGGCCACTTATTGGAAACCCAGGAGAAAGAATGTGCCAAAGACCAGAAATACCAGGCACTCAAAACCAGCAAAGTCAAAGAGAGCGCCACAATGAAAAGAACACGTCAGAGCTGGAGTGAGAGCCCAAGCACCCGCATGGGCAAGCCCCCAAATCGCAGCAGCCGACCGACCAGCGTTCAACAGGGAGCGGTTAGCAAGTACCCATACAAACTGGGAATTGCACCAAAACGACTGGAAAGAACATTTTGCAAAGAACGCCTGGGTCAATGAGGACTCCCTTCCCTCCATCACAAGGAGGAAGTGATCACCGTGGGACCTGCTTACCCAAGTTTGGAAACGAGAGAGGAAGCCGCAGAGAAACGGAGCTGAGCAGTGAGAACCAGAGGTCACGGTGCTAGTGTCCCACGTGTGGCTCGTTAACTATCTCGGCGAACACTCACACAGCGGCTTTTCCCAGGGTCACCGGTGATTGCCGATGTTCTTTACCATGAATGGCTGTAAGTAGATAAGCAGTCTTCAGTGACTCCGAGTCCTCACCATCAACCGCCTTTATCCAACTCTCCATCTTCCTTTTTACTTGTGATCAAATCAAGGGCAACGACAGATGTTTCTTTTTGTCTTCATGATGAATGAGAGTGTTCAGTCTTGAAAAGAGTATCTGCAGCCAAAGGCAACTCTGTGAGTCAGTTCTTATCATCAAGGTCAATCATAAAATCAGCAATAAGTTTATGCATCTACCTTTGCCATAGGGTCTTACATTTTCTCCACAATGACACACGCCAGTTTGATTCCTTACCTGAACATGTGAATGGGTACCTTTTCTCAGCTGAGGAGCACACAGACAGGTGCTGGCCGAAAGCCCTCAGCTTTCTCTAGAAAGGCCAGTGAGCAAACCAAGAACACTGGTGCCCGCTGAGAAGGTGAAGGCAGACCCTGGGATGGTTCAGGGTGTGCGTCAATTTACTGGGCTACCGGATGCCCAGAGAGCTGGTCACACATTATTTCCGGGTGTGTCTGAGAGGGTGCTTCCAGGAGAGATTAGCATTTGCATTGGTGAACCCAAGACCGAAGATCGCCCTCCCCAGTGCAGGTGGGCATCATCCCAGTCATTGAGGGCCTGAGTAGGATGGCAAGGTGGAGGAAGGGCGAATCTGCTCTCTGCTTGTTCAGGGGCCTCCAGCTTCTGCCCCCGGACATCAGCAGTCCTGGTTCTTGGCCTTCAGACTTGAATGGAGACTTAGACTATCAGCTTCCCTGGTTCTCAGGCCTTTGGGCTGAACCCACAACACAGGCTTTCCTAGGCCTTCAGATTGCAAATAGATCCCAGGACTTCTCAGCCTCCATGATCACCTGAGCCAGTGGTTGGCAAACTGCGGCTCGGCAAACTGCGGCTCGCGAGCCACATGCGGCTCTTTGGCCCCTTGAGTGTGGCTCTTCCACAAAATACCGACTTCTGCGCATGGGCCATGAAGTTTCAATCGCACTGTATGTGCGCACCTGCACGGGGTATTTTGTGGTATTTTGTGGAAGAGACACACTCAAGGGGCCAAAGAGCTGCATGTGGCTCGCGAGCCACAGATTGCCAAGCACGGACCTGAGCCAATACCTAATTCTCTATCTCTTTCTGTGTATCTCCACATGTCGTATTGGTGTGTATAGTGGCATATGCTTATGCTAGCTGAATGTACCCCTTAAATATAATCTTGTAAAAAAGAAGATGGCACTTTCAAAAACATAACAAGCAAGCTGTGAGCCATTTAAAAAATGTAGGATCTACTTAAATGCCTATTTTAAACCTAGGCTTCGACATTGTGGAGATGCAAAGAAGCCCAAAATGATATGTCTCCTGTGTGCTAAAACCGATCAACGAAGAACCATTTATTCCAGTGACATTTAAAAATCAATTATGCAAATTTTGAATGAGTCCTGGAAATTCTTATGGCTAAAAAAAAATTAAAAAAAAGTCTGGGCTAGAAATAATGCAATGGTTGACACTTCTTTCCAGGTTTATTTCAGAAGAGAAACTTGGTAGAGTTGGGCACCCGGAAGCCTAGGAACCAGAACTTGGGGCAGTGGAAGGAGGCCGGTGAGCTGAAGGGAACAACAACACCTACACCTCTGACTCTGTAGTTCTTTGGGATGTTTCCTTGAACCCTCAGACATGGAAAGTGTAAGTGTCTGTCCTAGGGTACCACGTGTCCTGTCTAGGTAGGAGGGGGACCGGGCCTCAGCAGGCAGGCCGCAGCCTTTCCTGTGGGTGCTAGCCCTTCCCTCCAGCATTGCAAGGTCCTCAAAGAACTCCCCAGCCTGAGTTCCCAAGGCTGCTTCCCACTGCCTACCGTCTGCCTCTACAGGCAGACACCTGTGGGAAGGCGCGGGTGCACATCCCCAAAAGCCTTCACTGTCCCCCACACACACCTCCTCACCACAATCCCCGTTTTGCTTGAAATGCATTTCCAGTTCCAAGGGGTGCGACCTCTCGGTGACAATGGCCGCGTGAGCTGCTGCTGTTTCCGAAGCACTGGAACAAACCTTGTTTTGGCCTTCACGACCATCACACGGGCAAGGATCCATGGTAGATCTGTGCTGTGGCTGAGGAGGCCGGGTTCTGAGTGTGGAGTCAGGATGGGAACCCAGGCCTTTGACTCCAAATCCAGTGCTCTTCCTGGCACAGTCCTGTCATCCTCTGGATCTATCCCTCAAATGGTTTCTCTTTGTATCTCCACCTCGTCTGTGCCCCCAAAATATTCTGAAATGTTTGTAGAAGAAGAGATATTTCAGTGGGTTTCAGGAGGCCCGGGTACAACATGGATAAAAATTCACTGCACTTTTGCCAGACAAGGCTCTTGCATTCTAATATCTGACCCCTTCCCCAGCCTTTTCCATCTGGAAAAGAACTGGAGTGCGCTGTTTACCCACTGAATCCCAACAGAGCTCTCTGCGGTGATTTTCCAGCATCACTTTCAGAATTAGGCAGCGCCCCATGAAGGGAATGCAAATGGGGACAAATGGATTTGCTTTGCTTCTCTTTCATTGTTCACTGTGTTTTGTTAACTGAAGACGCTGTGAATGAAAACACAATTGGGGAATGCCCTCCAGATGGTTTCTTGTGCTAGCGTGCACAGGTCTTTCTTCCTTGATTAAAACAGTCACTCTACCTTATTAAACACATAGGGGAGGCCTTCTGTCTTTTTCATTTCTATCCCAGCTTAAAGTGTAAGAGGGATTTTAGTATTTGGACAAATACAGGAAGAATAGCATGGGCAAGGGTAAAGAGAGAAAAAAATGAGGGAGAGGAAAATACCAGACTCATTCATACTCTCTGTTTCTCTGCGGGTCACCTTATAATAGAAGATGGGCCTAAAACCAGCCAGGAAATCTATACATATAAAAGCCTAAGTGACCATCACAACTGAACGGACGACCGAACAGGCTGCATGGGGCGACCAGGCAGGCAGGGGGGTTAGTGAGGGGTGACCAAATGACAGAGCAGCAGGCTGTGTGGGGCGACCAGGCCGGGGCGACCAGGCTGGCAGGGGCGGTTAGTGAGGGGCGACCAAATGATCAAACAGCAGGCTGCATGGGGCAACCAGGCCCGCAAAGGGGGCAGGTGGGGGCAACCAGGTCGGTGGGGGGAGGGAGGACAGTTGGGGGTGACGAGGCCAGCAGGGGGGGCAGTTAGGGGCGATCAGGCAAAAAGGGAGGTGAGCAGTTAGGAGCCAGTGGTCCCAGATTGTGAGAGGGATGTCCAATTGCAGTTAGACATCCCCCGAGGGGTCCCGGATTGGAGAGGGTACAGGCTGGGCTGAGGGGAACGCCCCCTGCATGAACTTCGTGCAACGGGCCTCTAGTCTAACATAAAGGTCAGATCTGGAAGGGTCCCTAGGGATCATTTACTTAGTTCATTCCAGCCTCATTTTCTAGATAAGGAAGCTGAGGCTCAGAGAGGCTAAGGGGCTTCCCCAAGGTCACACAGCAAATTATGGAGCAGCCCAGGCTGGTTTCAAAGCCCTGGGACACCACAGACACTATCCTCCCCCAGTGGATATCAGCTTTCCCAGAAGTCAGTCCTGAGCAGTCTGTCTTCAAAGCCAAAGGCCAACTTCAGATTATTTCAGAAAGAAGAAGCAAGGAAGTGGGCCAGGATATATCCTATTTCAAATGAGCCGATAAGAATTCTCAGGCTGTCACACTCCTAAGGTCACTGTGACTGCCCAAGGGTTTTGCCCTTTGGTTGTTGCCAGGCTCCTGTCTGGATTATGAGCTAAGCCTCCACTATTGCAAATATTTACTGTCTCCATCTCCCCACGTCTCATCCCCTCTCTCCGCCCTTCCTTCACATATAAACACACATGCTTGTCTACGTTAACCAGATGAACTAGAAGAGATTTGTCTGTTTACTCTGCTTAATTTGTAATTGCAGCTATATAACTGGCCCAAGGGCATCCCTCAATCAAACTAATCATAGCCATGTGAACATTAGAATTCTAACTTCCTGCTACGGCAACCCCCAATCACATGATGCTTCCTGCCCTGGGACTTTGCTTAATTTCACAGAAATGTGAAATAAATGCGAATCTAATGTGGACCTCATTAAGAGGAGTGTGTTGGTAAAGTCCAAAGAAATCTTGTTGTAAGGATCCCAGGATGCTAAAAAACTCAGTCAAGTTTTCGCTCAGCCCCAAGATACAGCTAGCAAATAGTCACTCTAAAGAGCTTGCTCAGGGGTTAAAACCCAGTGTTGTAGTGATGACATGCAGCTATGCAGTGGTTAAAGAGAGTTTCATGCCGAAACCGGTTTGGCTCAGTGGATAGAGCATCGGCCTGTGGACTGAAGGGTCCCAGGTTCGATTCCGGTCAAGGGCATGTACCTGGGTTGTTGGCACATCCCCACTGGGAGATGTGCAGGAGGCAGCTGATCGATGTTTCTAACTCTCTATCTCTCTCCCTTCTTCTCTGTAAAAAATCAATAAAATATATTTTAAAAAAAAAAAGAGAGTTTCATAACTATAAACACATGTAAAAAGAAGAAGGAATACAATAAGTATACACGAGTCCTACTAACACACATACATTATTGAATAAATTAATAAATGAGAAATCTATGTAGAAAATTACAAATAAATCATGTAGGTACTTCACTCTAAAGGAAGGGGAGCTCCTTAAGTGCGGGCTGCACATAGTGGCTGCCTTCCAAAGAGCACAGAATGGAAAGCGGATAAACAAGAGGAACTTGACGGCGGAGAAACGTGACAGACCTGCTTCAGCCCAGTGGTCAAGATCAACATGAACAGTCATGAATCATGTTGACAGTATGTACCCTTAATCTGATGCTTTACCTCTGTGCTTTCCCTCCTAAAAACGTATAGCCCCCAAGTAATTATGAAAAACACACACACACACCCCCAAAAAAAAAAAAACCCAGCAGATACTTTCCAATGGAGAGACATCATACAATATACCTGGTCAGCATTCCTCAAGACTGTCAAGATGATCAAAAACAAGGATCGTCTTGAGAAACTGTCATAGATGAGAGGAGCCTAAAGAGACATGACGAATATATGTAATGTGGTGTCCTGGTTGGGATCCTAGAACATTAGGTCAAGAGAGTGAGAAGACAAGCCACAGATTGGAGAAAATATTTGGAAAAGACACAATTGATAAAGGACTGGTATCCATAATATACAAAGAACTCAATAATTTTTAAAAAAAACACATTAAAAAGTGAGCCAAAGACCATAATGGGCACCTCATGGAAGAAAATATACAGATAGCAAATAAGCATATGAAAGATACCTCACATCAGATGTCACCTGGGAAATGCAACCTGTACAACAATGAGATAACACTACACACCTATCAGAATGGCCAAAATCCAAAACACTGACAACACCAAATGCTGGCGAGGATGTGGAACAATAGGAACTCTCACTTATTACTGGTGGGAATGCAAAATGGTATACCACTTTGGAAGGTGGTTTGGCAATTTCTTATAAAACTAAACATGCTCTTACCATATGATCTAGCAATTGCACTTCTTGATATTTACCCAAACGAGTTGAAAACGTGTGTCCACACAAAAACCTGCCCAGGGCAACAGGAACAAGGGGGAAAGCTTCAGACCAGCAGAAGGCAGTATCTAGATTAGCACAATCCAATCAATTTTCGAAGCACACTTAGCACAGTGAGAAGGGAATGAGGATGTCAGGAAAGATTTCACAACATGAGTCCAGATGAATTTTATTTTATTTTTTTAAATATTTTATTGATTTTTTACAGAGAGGAGGGGAGAGGGATAGAGAGTTAGAAACATCGATGAGAGAGAAACATCTATCAGCTGCCTCTTGCACGCCCCCTACTGGGGATGTGCTCGCAACTAAGTTACATGCCCTTGACCGGAATCGAACCTGGGACCCTTGAGTTCGCAGGCCGATGCTCTATCCGCTGAGCCAAACCGGTTAGGGCTCCAGATGAATTTTAGAGGACATTTATTAAAACTGGGGTCAGTGAAACAAGGAAGGGCCTAGGCCCTAGGATAACAGGAGAGGGACTAGGTGGGGAAATGAGCCTCAGCTAGGCTGCTTTGGCTCACTGAGAAGTCAGAGAAAAGGAGACCTGGCACTGGTACGTCTGGGACATTCACTCAATTTGTTAACGTTAAGTACTTGACGGGGGGGGGGGGGGGGGGGGGGGTCAGGGGATTAGCCTGGGACAGGCTGCTGCTCCCCATTGCACCCTGGTTGCAACCCGCATGGGGTTCCTTAGAGTTTAGGAGCTGCATGCCTGTGGGGAAACAAGAGGGGAAAAGGAAAAGGTGCGATGGAAACTTCATTCTTGAGGATTTTTAAAGGCTGGAAGTTTAGGGGTCCTAGGGAAGATCTCAACAGAATATTCATCAGTTTTATGCGGATGCACCAAAATGAGATTTATTCCCTTAACTTCATCTGTCCTTGAGGGTGATTGGCAAAGGGCACTCATTGGATTTCTGCTATCTGTCTCCCTGAGAAGGGTGATTTATGCTACTTACCCTCTGGTTGGGGCAGAGAAGTGCAAAGCATTTACTCTTAAATGTCCTGGTTTAGGAAAGATAGGATTTACTAGATGGGTGCAAACTGCTTGGCATCTAGATTTACTAGATGGCTGCAAACTGTATATTTAACTGTCTGTTTCCCTATTCCACTTGTTCTAGCTTACTGGCCTGTCTCAAGACCACCCCATTGGAGCAATGGTTTTGAAAGGGTTCAAGATGGAGTGTGCATCCTGGGACGACTCCCCTGGGTGGTGCCTGTGGCTCTAAGCTGCCCATCATAGCCAAATCCCTCATGGTCCTCCGTTAGCAACCTCAGTTCACCAAGATGATACCTCAACCCGGGGATGGAGTAATGGCCCTGGGGAAGATTTAGAATTATGGAGATGATGAACTACACCAATTCCCTAGAATATATACTTTCTTGTTAAGCTTAGGAATAGATTTTGTGAACATTGGTACAATCTGTGTATATTCTGTGAACATTGGTACAATCTGTGTATTGTCTAAAATGTTTGCAAGAATTTGGTATATTAGGTCATAAAACATTACCTTGTGATTCCAGTTTAAAAAGGACGCTTGAGTGGTTAATTTTAGATTGTGATTTTTAGGATTGTTAAGAGAACTTTACAACTTTACTGGAGCACTTAAGATTAATAGGCACTGGTACGTCTGGGACATTCATTCGATTTGTTAACGTTAAGTACTTGAAAATTGTTTTTAGCTCAGACATGTACAACCCTCTAAATCTAAAAGTGGAATATATTATCTTTATAAATAATGCCTATAATACTTAAATGAATTTTATTAACAGGGTTAAGTAGGGCTGTTTCATAAGTAAAATTATAAGACACAAATTGAATGTAAAAGTTTATTGGAAACCCAGGTTACTTAATTTGTAACATTCATAATTCAACGATTTATTGTAAATCCCCCTGAACAGACCTCAGGATGGTGGAGATGTTGCTCTGGCCAAGTGTAGGAGCTTCAGGAAGCCTTCATCCTAATGTTCCTCCATTACTAGCCCGGGACCTTGGGTAAGTCTCTATCTCTCTGGTCCTTAAGTTTTTCCCGTTCCTACAGTAAGGGAGATCGCCTAAAGCAGTGATGGTGAACCTATGACACGCGTGTCAGAGGTGACACGCGAACTCATTTTTTTGGTTGATTTTTCTTTGTTAAATGGCATTTAAATATATAAAATAAATATCAAAAATACAGGTCTTTGTTTTACTATGGTTGCAAATATCAAAAAATTTCTATATGTGACACGGCACCAGAGTTAAGTTAGGGTTTTTCAAAATGCTGACACGCCGAGCTCAAAAGGTTCACCATCACTGGCCTAAAGCCCCCTCCAGATCTAACATTCTAGAATTCCAAGGCTACTGTTCCATTTGCCCTTGGTTTTGCCGTTGCTCAGGAAGGCTGCCACACCTTGGGAACCATCCTGCCTGGCTGCCCTCCAGGGACTCTTCGTTTATGGCTTTTGATAGCATCCTACTGACTTGTTTATTTTTGGAAAACGTTTCCTTCCTCAAACCTAGCTAGGGCAACAGGACAAACCATAAACAGGGAAAGCCTCATGATCAACAAAACGTTCTGATTCTTCTAACCCCCGGAAGTTCAAGAAAAGAGCCATATCTTGACCTAGACATTTTGGGTCTTAGAGTTGATTGTTTATGCCACTTTGTCCACACAATGTCAAAATACCTGGTCAAGGAAGTCCCTTCCGTTCCCAAATCAGTCAGATCTAGTCAAACGGTTCAACAAGACTGACTATCTTATAGATAAAGCAACCAGTTGCTTGTCTTTACGGCGGATTATTAGCTGAGCCGGCTCTTCCACCGGCAAAATTATAATGTTGGAGAGGTTGTTCCCATGTGCTGGTGGAATCTCCCACTACCTTTCGGGATTTCTCTCGAATCCCTCCTTGGCATTCCCTTCACCCATGTTCCAATCTCACTGATTGTGCTCTGGGTCAGTTCTCAACGCCACCACATATTAAATGAGCAAATGACTGGGTCATGCACCGCCTACTATAACTCCATGCTCTGCAATGTCAGTGCCCCAGGGATGTGCAATGACCCTCTGTGTAACCTTGGACAAGCTAATGACTTTTCTGAGCTCATTTCTTCATCTGCAAAAGGGGGCAATAATACCTACTTCACATGATAGCTTTGAGGGTTTAATTAGAAAATGTATATAAAATACTTAGCATGGAGATTAGCACAAAGTAAGCACTCAGAAAACAGCATCTTTTTCTCTTTTTCTTTTCTTTTCTTTTCTTTTCTTCCCTTCTTAATCCTCACCCAAGGATATTTTTTTATTGATTCTAGAGAGAGAGGACGAGAGAGATAGGAAGAGAAACATTGATGTGAGAGAGAAACATCAATTGGTTGCCTTTCATGCATACCCTGATAGGGAATTAAACCTGCAACCTGGGTATGTGTCCTGACTGGGAATCGAACCTGCTACCCTTTGGTGTACAGGGCAGTGTTGCAATCAGTTGAGCCACTGGTCAGGGCAGCATCTTTTTAAATAATTATTAATAACACTTGAATTGGAAAGACCTTCAACACATGTGGAATTTCCATCAGAAAAACCAGCCTCCTTGCCATCCATCAAGTCCACTCCTAAGACAGCATGCGTGGTGTGGAACTGAGTCCTCGGCACCTACCTTGACTGAAGTTGGCAGATGAAGACACAGGTTGCCTCTCTGGAGAGTGGAGGAGGGGTCATCTGGCCTTGGTTAGTCACAGTTTTCTTAACTATAAAACAGAAATGATTATAATATTGGCTCTAAGAGTTGGCCTGAAGATGAAGTGAAATAATTACATAAAATGCCTCCCACAGAACCTGCTTTGCTGACCGAGCTTGGTAAACATTGGCAATGATTAAAACGTGAATTCTTTGAGTTCCATCTTGTTTTCTATTGCACTCAGTGCTTGGTTCAATGTAGAGCTCAGTAAACACTTGCTGATGGAATGAATAGGGCTAATACTGTCCCTGTCCACCCTTCCTAATGGATAAGATTATATCTGCTTCGACAAAATGCTTCTGAATCCTTAGGTCAGAGCAGGGGGTTGGTAAAATCTAACTGGGGAGTGAGAATGCAGTCCCAGCAAATGTACAGAAAGGTGGAGCCTTAACTGGCAAATACCACAATGTAAATAAAGTGTTGCTGGCCCGGGGGTGGAGGTGGTTGTTATGAAACCTCTAAAGCTGAGGCAGATGTGACTATGTGTCTGGACCAGACAGAACCTCAACCCCTCCTGACAGATGTGTCCCCACAGAATGGAAACGTGCTTCAGGCTCTTACAGTTGGATAACCCTAACCATTGAGGTTACCCAATGAATTCCTTTGTCCTGAAATTGGCTCTTATCTTTTCTTCCTTCTTCTTTTCTTTTCTGGCTATAATTTAATTGCGGCTTGCACATGAGAAGTGTGTAGGCATATTTGCCTTGCACAATAGTTTTTGAAATTTTTAAAAATTACCTGCTAAGAGTGATAAATCAGGAAATTTCTCATACAAGTCTGGCTCTCTAGCTTCTGAAGAATCAGAATCTCTAGACTCACCAGACCCTGAACAGCAACAACTGGGTGGAGATCACATTGGCTGAAAGGTTCAGAAGGGGAGTAGGGCCCCCCATTCACACAATCCCATGACTCCCTTTCACCTCACACCTGATCAATTCATTCCTTTAGCTGCCTGGTCTTGTCAGCACTGGAGTTTTCCATCCCTCCAGGCAGCCAACATGTTGACCAGCTCACACAGCATGCCCACTGTTATGGTTCTTGATGCAAATTAATGAATTGTCACTAGGGCTTTGACATCTGCCTCTTATGGGCTTGATAGTGTGAGTCAGTCCCTAAGGCGGTGGTTCTAAACACACCAACACAATCAAATGTATGGACCTACTCAGTGTGAGGCTAGGGTTGCCCAGAGAGGTTCTGCCTCAGCTGACACTCTTCTCTGAACATCATTCTTCAACTTACCAATTATCTTCATGAATTTCTCAAAGCCCAGGGAACAGACTGCCAAACAGACGGAAGGGTGGGAGCCTCATTCACCAGCTGAGTTGCAAATGAGACACTAACCCAGTTGATCTGTGAACCAACTGCAGATACTGGGGAAAGCTCTGTTTGTTTATAACTGCCCTTGAGGAGTCAGCCTTAGATGGCACCAAATTATGTTAAGCATAACAAAAGCTGATGGGAAATTGCTATTGACAGACTCATTCCTCATTGGTTTCCTTGCCATCTCTCTGTGGCTTCCTTCATTAGCTTCTCTTTCCTCTCAGACAAAGCCCATGACGTTGGAGGCGTTTGCACTTCCTTTCTGAGTCTGTGTCACCCCTGGAATGAACTGAAGGTGCCTTTCTGCTACCCCAGGATCTGTGGCCAAAGGGAGACCACAGATGCCCTCTCAGCGTGCAGCCTCTCCTTCTGTTTCATCGCCACAGGAGAAGGGTCTTTGCCATCCACACTTTTCTTTCTCTCCTCACATCAGAGCAAAAGCAAATAATAATTTAAGTGCATCGTTGTATAATCAGAAAAACCTTTGGCTTTCAACACAACCAGAAAGGAAGCCATTTGTCGCTGCCTGGAAGGAGCTGTCAGCGTGTACTTGACAATGCTTCTCCGCTGGGGGCGATGGATGTGCACCGAGCCACCTGTACTTTTCACTCAGCTCTCAAGACCAAGGCTAGGAATTTGCAAGTCACATTAAGAGAAGCCCGGCCAGTGTGGCTCAGCAGTTGAGCGTCAACCCATGAACCAAGAGATCACTGGTTCGATTCCCAGTCAGGGCACATGCTCGAGTTGCAGGCTCAGTCCCCACTAGGTGGCGTGCAGGAAGCAGCTGATGGGTGATGTTTCTCTCTCATAGATGTTATCTCTCAATTCCTCTCCCTTCTTCTCTCTCTAAAAACAAAATCAATAAAAGCACATTTTATAAAAAAGAGGTCAATTTAATAATGAGTCCCTTTGAATTAACAGGGTTAAGGCTGGTCTAAACCCTTGGTTTCACTTCTGTTGCTCCAACTGTGACAGTGACCAGCCGGGACATCCTTGCACTTTCACGGGCAAAATACCTCTTTTGAAAATAGGTATTGAAAAGTACGTACTCCCTTTTGCAATGTGTGGCAAATAACCTTTATTGTATTCTACACATGGGAAGCAGAATGTCTGCGGTGTCAACTGCTGTGTTAATGGCTCCTTCTGGAAATGCCGAGGTTGATTTATCCACCCAAGTTATGGCCCATAAATCCGCTTACCACCGTCCTTCCCCCAGAGAAGCCTGAGAATGAAAGGAGCTCAGAGGAAGCGCCTCCCGATGGCCTCTGGGAACAGTTACACTCTGTCCTACATCACTTCCATGTCTATGACTCACTTACTGAGTTTCCAGAATTTATGGAGTCTTTATTCCTCAGAAATGCCTGGAACACAGCCATCATTTTATTTGCTCAAAAAACTCAGGCTCGAGAAGAATAAAAGTAAGTCCAGGGGACTGGAGTTAAAAGGAACTTTGCTCTGAGCCCCCGTGACCTTGCGATCCACACAGAGGTGAATTGTTCACCTGAAAGGGAAGAGGGTAAATGTCTTCGGCTTCTGAGAATGAGATGCTCCTTCACATCTTTCCAGCAGTGAACCACCGCCATAAGCTGTAGAAAACTCTGAAGAGAGATGAAGTTGCTGGGTTTCCCTTCTCTGCAAAATGTTCCCGCAAAGATTCTCTTTCCATGGTTTAACATTTCTAAAAACTTTACCTTTCCAGCTGAAAGTGGGCATGATCAGAGTATCTGGAACAATGACGAGTCTGTGCAGGGTGGCCCAGATCTGATCCCCACTTCCCAGAATGAGATGAGGGACCTCATTCCTTAAAGCCAGAAAGAGCTGGTTCAGTAGCTAATACAAGATTTAAACTCTAAAAATATACTATGTGCTGGAAACAATGAAAACAAATGAATAGTTGAAATAATAACCAAGCAAACTAACAAACAAATGAACAGGTCAACTTGAGGAATTCCTGATCCCAGGAGGAGAACTGGGCTGAAAATCCCAAATCTCAAAGAGGTTTTCATCGCTTGTCCCTACACCCAGACTGCTGCATAGATTAACAGCCTTAGACATCTTCCCATCCCCATCTCCATCGCTAGCTGTGAGCTCACTGCTTTCCCTCCCACCCAAGGAAACTGGCCTCACCTCTGGGCTGATGGCCACCACCACCTGCCCTGCACCACCCAGCCTTACCTGCTCTGGCCTTCAGTGGCACCAGATAGATAGGAAGACAAACATCCTCTCTTCCTAGATGTCCCCAGCCTGAGCCCCCAGAGAGGTGGGCCAGGGTGAAAGCTCAGGGCCATGTGCCAGCACCTGACTCCGACCTTCCTCCCCACCCTCCTCACTGGCGTCCCTCGATAAAGCTCAGGACTCCGTCCCAGGCTGCCATGTGAGGCACAGACTTTGGCTTGGGTACTCAACAGTTGGGTTTTCTCCCAACTGGAAATGCAAAAGTCTGTTTGAACATTCAAAACCCAAGAAATGTGTAGGTTTTTACTTTGCCTTTTGCCCTTCACTCTGCCTGCTCTCCCCTGAGAACATGGTCTAATGATGGTAGGGGAAGCGTGGGGGTGAAGGGGGGTGTGGAAATGAAAAACATCACCCACTGCACTTGCTTGTCCAAGGAGCTTCTGCAAATCCCAGAATACAACTACACCGCCCTCTCATAAAAGGCCTTTCCACCCACTATTTCATTGTAACAAGGCTGTTTCTCCCTGCAGCCAGCACTCACTGCCTCCATTCCCGGGTCTGTCTCCAAGGCACCCAACAGAGTGAATCTTCATCGCTCTCCCTGGGGTCCTGGTCGCTGGGTTCAAAGCTGGCCCTACACACGGTCTCTCCTTCTTCAGCTGCTCTTTCCAAGCCACATGCTGGACCCCTCATGCCCTGTGTCTCTATCTCTCTCTTTGGTCCTTTGAACCCTGAGTCAGAGGTGCAAAGGACCATCCAGAACAGCGGTCGCCAACCGGTGGTCCATGAGGTCTGAAAGGTTGGCGACAGCTGATCCAGAGGGTCCTTCGCACTATCCAGACAGATGATAGCCACCTTGTCCTGGTCACAACCCGTGAACACCTTTGATTTCCCCTCCCCCATCTTCTCTACTCACCACAGAGCCTCCTCCCTGAGGATAAATGTCACAGGCCACCTCCTTTAAGGGGAGCACCTGACTTCCCTGCCCATGGTGAGAAATCATCAGGAGGCTCAGGACTTGTGCAGGAAGAAACTCAGACATGTTTGATTGGCCCCGAAGCATCTACATGGCCCCCAGTGTTTCCTTTGGGAGAATGAGAGCTCCAGTCTCTGACAGGAGTTATCCATCCAGCCCTGTCGTTCGTCCTCAGGACTCAGCTTCCGGATGGGGTCCTGGAGAGTAAGATCCTAATGTTGGTTGCTGGTTTATAAAGAATCCTTCATGGCCTGTAATTCTGTTGCAATGATTTAGGTTTACATTCTTTTTCTCTAGAATAAGATTTGAAAACACAAGGGTGAATGCAGATGAACACTGATAATTCCATAACCAAATGTCCAACTCCCTAGACTCCAGGCATCACATAACATTGCTTGTAATGGAAGCTATTCTTCTCAGTGTCAAATAAATATATGAGTTAAAGGGACTACATTTTAATTCATGTATCATTTATGTTATGACATTTTTTTTTCATCCACATGAAATTTAAAGGATGTTGGCCTATTCAGACAGACATTTCCTACTCTGGAAGACACTCTAAGTAGGAGTTTCTTAGCAAGATAATCACTGCCTCTCAAAATCCTCTTTAAAGAGGTTTTAGAGTTCTCCAGGGGCCTCCGGTTATGGATTGGATTGATTTGGTTTGGTTTTGTTTCCTGCATTTCAATGATTGGTACCAATCTACTTCTTCCTATCACCCAGGAGTATCACCCCAACAGGCAAAAATGAAGTCAGGACTGGCTGGCATGGCTCAGTGGTTGAGCGTCAACTTATGAACCAAGAGGTCACACTTCGATTCCCAGTCAGGGCACATGCCCGGGTTTCGGGCTTGGTCACCCAGAGGGGGCATGCAGGAGGCAGCCGATCAGTGATTCTCTCTCATCATTGATGCTTCTATCTCCCTCTCCCTTATTCTCTGAAATCAATAAAAATATGTATATTTTTAAAAACGTGAATCCAGCTCCCAGGGAAGATTTGGGTTTCCTGTCCATGGTGATGAATAACCCTCTAGTTCAGGGAATGTAATAAGTGTGTCTGTCTTTAGTTGTGGGTAAGAACACACCTATATAAACAATCAGGGGTTGTATGTCTGTACTGTGTATGTGTGTGTGTGTGTGCAGATTAGCAATAGGTAAGAAGTTTACTGATAGAAAACAGTGCAGGAAAGTTCAAGTGTGATCCCTGTGGGGTGGAGCAGGTGTGACCCACAGCAGACATCTGGGGACAGAGTTGGACCAATGCCAGATTCTCCCCCATGACTGCCAGGGCGGGCAAGAGTTCATGATCAGGCAGAGGGTGTTTGGAATGAATCCAAAGATGGGTCTGACCTTGGATTGGGGTGCAAAGGAATGGCAATTTAAGAGAGTCTCGATTTGGAGAGAACAACTGAGAGAGAAACCAGTTCCAGGTCTGAGTATGGGGGAGGGAATTCAATTTCCAAACTGAATCCCAGTAAGGAGGAAAGCCAGAAAAAACTTTGTTCTTGTCCAGACGGGGGCCATCAAGAAGGAAGAGTAGCTGGTTATGCTTCGGGAGTGAGGTGGAGGACTTAAGGTGAAAGCCAGACTTCTCTGTGAAGTCGCCACTAAGGTAAACCAGTGTGCCCGCCCAAGAGTCATATCTCACCTTCTGATGAAGAAGGAAGGACCTGCGCTCTGACAGTAGGGCTCTGATTGATTGGGATGAGTTCCTAGGGAGGAGAGAAGGGAATTATGGCAGTGTGGCTTAGAAGAGAGGGGTAAATTGGCATCGGGCTTCATCCCAATTCTGCCCCTAAGTAGTAGAGGACCTCATGCATATCATTCATTCAAAGGCCTGGGGCCTCAGTTTGCTCATCTGAAGGACACTCGGCCAGCCCATTGGTCAGGCAGACAACACGTGTGACTGAGCGGAGACTCCAGGCTAGGTCTGGGAGAAGCCCAGGTGCATTTTACAGTCTAGGGCAGTGGTTCTCAACCTTCCCAATGCCTCGACCCTTTAATACAGTTCCTCATGTGTGGTGACCCCCAATTTCATTGTTACAAATTGAACATAATTAAAGCATAGTGATTAATCATAAAAACAGTACGTAATTATATATGTATTTTCCGATGGTCTTAGGTGACCCCTGTGAAAGGGTCATTCAACCCCCAAAGGGGTCTCGACCCACAGGTTGAGAACCGCTGGTCTAGGGTGCAATAGGTAATCTCCAAGTTCCCTTCCAGCTCTGAAACTTCCCCTGCGATGGAGAAAGGAGCTTAGGGTTTGTTGCTGTGAGGCAAACCAGTTGATTCTCAACTTTGACCATTACTAATTATGAATTTGGGAAAGTTACTTAACCTCCCTATGGCTCAGGGAGGTGTCTAAAGTAGCCATGATAATAACCCTCCTGTCAGTCATTGTAGGAAGTAAAGCAATGTATTCACCTTCCATAGTACAGGCTTGCTACTGGAAGGCCTTCCTCCCCACTATGTTCCCAGCTCCCAAGCATCTAGATCTGGCCAGGTGACTAGTGATTGACAATTGAATAAATGAACCCCCATTGCTAATCACAGCCTCAAGCTTCACTTATCCATACCATCATACCTCTTATCTTTTGCTGGTTATCTTTTTAATAGTTTTATTGAGGTACAATTTCCATACCATAAAATAACACCCATTATGAGTACGTCAATGCCTTTAAGTAAATTTATAGATCTGTGTAACTATCACAAAAATCTAATTTTCAAGCATCTCCAACACCACAAAAGCTCACGCATTCCGTTTGTAGTCAGTGCCTGCTCCCACCTCTAAGCTGTACTTCCTCACAGATTTGCCTCACAAGTCTTTGTGTGGACATAATGCTTTTCTTTCTCTCGAGTAAATACTGGGGAATGAAAGTGATGGGCCATGTGGAAAACTTATGTTTAACTTTTTAAGAAGTTGTCAAATTTCCAAAATGGCTGTATCATCTTACACTCCCACTAGCAATGAATTAGGGTTCCAATTTCTCCATATCCTCACTATACTTGTTATTGTCTGGTTAGCTCATTGTGGTTTTGATTTGATTGCTCTGATGGCCAATGATTTTGAGTGTCTTTTCATGTTATAATTGGTCATTTGTATATCTTTTTTGGAGAAATATCTATTTAGATCCTTTTGCCCATTTTTTAAACTGGGTTATTATTTGTTAGGTTAGGTGGCTCAGGAGGCGGCGCAAGAAATAGAGTCCAGTGAATCAGAAAAGAAAGGAAAGGAAAGTTTATTCTGCGTCCCCGGGAGACCCACGTACCCGCAAAGACAGGGCACGTGGATTCACGCCAACATGGAGGGGGGCGCTTTTTTTATACTGTGGTTGGGTGAGGGGCGGGGACATGAGCTGAGGTATTCAGTTGAGGAAGCTTCAGCTGCAGGGGGGTCAGCAAGGTATTCAGGAAGGAGTCAGCATCTGTGTGGGGGTATGTAGATTCAGGGAGAAGAAGCCGGTATCTGTGTCTGGCACGTTGATCTGTGAGAAATTCCAGGGGGAGTCCATTGTCTCATCACATGTCTGCATGTATCCGATCCTGGGCTCTCTCCGACCTAACATTGTTGAGTTGTAAGAGTTCTTTCTATAAACCAGATACAAGACCCTTATTAGATATATGATTTCCAAAATTTTTCTCTCATTCTGTGGGTCTTCTTTTCACTTTAATGGTGTGCTTTGATGCACAAAAGTTTGTAATTTTAATGATGTCCAATATATCTTTTTTATTTTGTTCCTTATGCCTTGATATCATACCTATGAAGCCATTGCCTAGTTGAAGATTTATGCCTATGCTTTTATCTAAGAATATTATAGTTTTGGCTTTTCCATTTAAGTCTTGTTCCATTTGGAGTTCATTTTTGTGTATGGTGTGAGATAGGGATCTAAATTAATTATTTCATATGTGGATATCCAATAGTCCCAGTACCATTTATTATTCTTTATTCATTGAATTATCTTTGTGCCCTTGTCAAAAATCAGTTGACTATAAATGTGACAGTTTATCTCTCATTTCCTTTCTCTTGGCCTCTATGTATATCTTTATGAGTATGTCACTGTCTTGATTACTGTAGCTTTGTAATATGTTTTGAAATCAGGAACTATAAAACTTTGTTCTTCTTTTTCAATATTGTTCGGCTATCCTGGGTCTCTTAAATTTCCATGCAAATTTTAGAATTAACTTTTCAATTTCTGCAAAGAAGCCAGCTGCAATTTTTATTGGGATTGCACTGAAACTGTAGATCCGTTTGCCACCTAAACAATATTAAATCTCCATGAGATAAGGCAGCTTTTCTAGGACCCTTGAAAAATTCTAGAATCCTGTTATCCCTAATTCTAGACTAATGAAGTCAACTATCTTTATATTTACATAACTAAGGGGGACTGACAAGAGACCCTTTAGAGGACACAGAGAACAATTTCTGTCAACTAAGTAAAAACACACCAAGCTACACTTGTCAATAAATTGAGAAAATAGTGAAAGAAAACTATAAAACTATTTTATATAAAACAAAGAACTGTTTAAATATCACTGCAAGGGAGAAATAAAGTCTTATACATTATTTCCTTACTTTTCCTGCTTTGTAGCACGACACTGTTGATGGAACTGCCTGCACAGATCTTTCCCAAGATACATATAATCCAATTTGGGAGTAAAGTCAATATTTGTATATATTGATTCCAAAACTGATGCCTAATTTCCCTAGTAGTTAATAAGAAGTACCATTAAAAATACAAAGTAAACCACATTCCTTCTGGTTCAGTTCCCTAAAAGACTATTTTAATTCCTAAACCAATGCAGTCTGGGAAGGCTGGTTGCTCGGCTCATGGTGCTAATTATATTGTTGTGCTGTATTGAAGGTGTTTGAAGTAAATTAATTCAGAGTCGCTGCTAAGCGTGAGCTCATCAATAAATGAAGCACAACAAATAGATTTTTCTCCTGTAAGTGTTTTCAGCAGCTGTCTTTTCACCCTCCCTTCTCCCCCTCCCATGCTTGTTATCTCTAAGAAATCTAACCTACGTCCAGAGCCAGGATTTTCACTTTCTCTTTGTGCTCCTTGCTATGTCTCCCCCGAGCCCCCATCCCAGCACCAAGCATGGGGTTGACAGACACAGAAATCACTCAGTTGATAGACGAATCGACCATCACTGTGGCTGTCGCAATGTCCATGCACTAAGCTAGGCTCTTGACTCTTTCAAAGACCTTCTCTCTTAGAATCCTTTCACTCTTTTAACATATACAGGGTGTCCCAAAAGCACATATACACACTTTAACAACTGATAGCTCAGCTGGTGTTTCTTTTCAGCCAGACTAAGCTTTGAACAACGGGAATTCATCCTAAAATGCTACTGGAAGTTTGAAAACCCAGTTGAAGTGCAAACATTGCCTGTATAATTACTTTAACAGCTGATAACTCAATTTTCACTTCTTTTTGGGTTTAACTGATTTGAAATAATGGGTGAAGCCAGACTAAGCTTTGAATAAAGAAAATGTATCCACTGGACTTTTTTATGAGGATACATAGAAGATAAAGTTTACGGTACAAAATGGCAACAGTTGACAAATTGATGGCGCACGAATACTGAATAAAATGATTCTTGATGTTTGCGATTCCATTGCTTCGCGTTATCAGCAGTGCCTGGACCAGAATGGTCATTCGTTTGGAAACAGGGCATTGGCAAAAAATTATTCATTTCTGTAGATTCTTTTAAATTTTGAAAATGACCTGCATGCTATTAAACACTGACTTTATAATCATTCAAAGTGTGCGTACACTGGTGCAGCCCACTGTGGAGAACAGTATGGAGTTTCCTCAAAAAACTAAAAATGGAACTCCCATTTGACCCAGTGATCCCACTTCTAGGAATATATCCCATGAAATCAGAAACACCAATCAGAAAGGATATATGCACCCCTATGTTCATAGAGGCACAATCCACCATAGCTAAGATTTGGAAACGGCCTAAGTGCCCATCAGCAGATGAGTGGATTAAAAAACTGTGGTACATCTACACAATGGAATACTACACTGCTGTAAAAAAGAAGGAATTCTTACCATTTGCAACGGCATGGATGGAACTAGAGACCATTATGCTGAGCGTTATAAATAAGCCAGTCAGAGAAAGATAAATATCACATGATCTCACTCATTTATGGAATATAATGAACAACATAAACTGATGAACAAAAACAGATCCAGAGACAGAGAACCATCGATCAGACTGTCAAACCTCAGAGGGAAGGTCGGGGAGGGTGGGGATAAGGGGAAGAGATCAACCAAGGGACTTGTATGCATGCATATAAGCCTAACCAATGGACACAGACAACATAGGGGTGAGGGTATGAGTGGGGGGGAGAATGGGGGAATAAGGACACATATGTAATACCTTAATCAATAAAGAAATTAAAAAACAAAACAAAGTGTGCATACATTTTTGGGGCACCTATAGTTACGACAGTCGTAGTCACCTGGATTCCTAGCCACCACAGGACTAGAAGTAACTAACTAGTTATTGGAAGTAAGCCCCTGTCAGAGACAAGGAGAGTCAGATAACATAAAAAGAGAAGATAGAAACCCCTGAACTTGAAAATCACAGCAGTCACCTAACGCAGGTGCAAAGAAACTTATCTCAACAGCCTATTGGGACTAAGGGCCATGGTCCTGAGATTTGAAAGGTTACACCATGCTCAAGATATTCAATCTCAAAGAGTAAAGAAATGCATATAATGAAGTTATATGTGTATATATGTATTAAAAAATTTCATTCAGAAAGATAGAAAAATTTAAAACATTGACACTTAGAGAAGAAACTGTTGTTATGAAAGTGTTAACCTTTTTAAACAGCCCATTCCTGGTTACTCTGAATTAATAAGAAAACTTAATATTGAAAATGGCTACAGAGCAAAGAATGAGTTGCTGATATTAGTGATATTTGGGGAAATTCCAGTCTCTTTCTTTCTTTCCTTTTTTTTTTTTTTTTTTTTAGTAATCCTCACCCGAGGATATTTTTCCACTGATTTTTAGAGAGTGGAAGGGAGGGAGGGGATGAGAGAGAGAGAGAAAGAGAGAGAGAGAGAAAGAGAAACATCGATGAGAGAGAGACACATCACTTCCCACACATGCCCTGACCAGGGTTGGGGATCAAGCCTGCAACCCAAGGTACATGCCCTTTGACTGGGAATCAAACCCATGACCTTTTGGTATGTGGGCCAACGCTCTAACCACTGAACCACACCAGCCAGGGCCAGTCCCTTTCTTAAACACATGTTGAAAACCTGGGATGTGCAGGACGCTGTGTGAGCTGATGTGAGAGAATAAAAGCAAACCTGGTGCCCACCTGCCTCAGCGAGCCTGGGCCGAGGGCGGAAGACGCCTGGATGGAGAAGCCTTACCGCACAATGTGGTTCGCAGCCAAGTGCCTCAGAGCAGAGAGGGAGCCTCATGCCACTCGGAGGGGCTGCGAAAGGCTGAAGAGAAGATGCCGCTTCTGAGATGCACCTGATTGGGGTTTTGAAGGTGATAATAACCCTTCCTCTTAGCCCCCTGGAGTTTGAACCAATTAAGATAGAATAGGGAGTAAAATATTGTGTGTAAGACAGGATTAGAGAATGAGGCTTGGCCTATGGGCAAAATGTATTTTTCCCTCACATTTCCCTCCTTGTCGAGGCCTCGGGAACTGCACACGATGCACAAGAGAGCTGTGGAAGGTGTTTTCTCAGCCTCACCAAATAGAGACATGGGAACGTGAGGGTGGGGTGTGGACTGCTCGAGCCCTCCAGCCAAGGACTCTCGCCTCCTTTCCTAAGGAGACACAGCCAGGAGGGAGGGAGGGGCCAGGCGTGTTTCTGTGACCCTCCTCTCCTGAGGACACAGCACAATGCCCTCCCCTCGACCCCGCGGGGGAGCAGTGATCAGCAGCCCACGCCAACAGGTCTTGAAGGATGAGCAGAGACGCCACAGAGGAGGGAGCATTCCAAGAGTCAGAGCAAAGCAGGAGTTCTCAGTGTTCAAGTGCCTCGGGCAATGGGGAGCAATTACAGAGAGTTTCCTGGAATATGTCAAAGTTTTCTCACCAAAGCTGGTTGAGCCCCTGAGTAAATATTCCTATTCCTCTAAGTCTAAGCCCTTATTTCTTGTTGTACTCAGTTCAGGATATAAAAATAGCACAGACGTGCCCTAGCCAGGTTTGCTCAGTGGATAGAGCCTCGGCCTGTGGACTGAAGGGTACCAGGTTCAATTCCGGTCAAGGGCACATGCCCAGGTTGCAGGCTCAATCCCCAGTAGGGGGCGTGCAAAAGGCAGCCGATCAATGATTCTCTCTCATCATTGATGTTTCTATCTCTCCCCCCCTTCCTCTCTGAAATCAATAAAAATATATTTTTAAAATATAAAAAATAAAATAAAACAGCACAGAAGGGCTCTACACGTTTGCATTGATCTTATTGGGGTTCCCTGAGCTTTTTGAATCTGTGGGATGGTATATTTCATCCGTTTGGGACATGTTTCAGTCAGACTACCTTTAACAACTGTTTCTGTGCAGTTCCTCCCTCTGTCTCCAATTACCCCCATGTCTCACTATTAATGTCTATTTTTCCATATTTTTCTTCTATATAATTTGTTTTGAATATTTTATAAAATAATGACCTGTCTTCCCACTAGTTAGTATATTGTGATCACAATCGGCCATTCATTGAGTTTCCATTTTAGATCTAGTATTTCCTCAGTTTGAGAATGTCTATTTGATTCTTGTTTTTATTGATTCTATTCCAAATGCCTGATAAAAATTCTCTATTCTGCCATCTATTCCTTTGCCATTCTCTCTCTCTACTTTCTTGAATATATTAATCACAGCTATTTCACAGTTCCTAACTGTTCATATCTGGACCACCTTATTTCTATAGTCTAATTGTTTGCTTAGTTATCTGTGATCTTGCTCCTCACATGTTTGTTAATTTTTATTGTATGCCAGGCATTTTGAAAAAAGACTGTAAAGGCTCCATCTGACGCTCCCCCTCTCCTCTGCCAGGCATCAGGCGGGAGACCGTTCCTCGGAGACTGAGCAGAACCAGGGCTTTGATACCAGTTGGGTCAGAGTTTGGTGAGACAGGGTGTACTTCCATCCTATGCCTGTTCTATGGTGAGACTCCGGGGACTTCAATGCCAGCCTGGCAGGTCTTTGTCTCTCTCCTCCACCTGGAAAGCCAGCAGGAGATCCACTGTCGCTTAAATGGAGTATTTGTAACAATTACAAAAAAATTCATTATCTGGTGGAAAAGCGAATATGTGCCTCTTCACATTCTGGGTCCCCAGACACCTCAACTGTGCCTCCAACAAGGAGCCGGTTGCTAGGAGACCAGCAGGCAAACTTCAACAGACAAGTGGTTTCTACTTCTTCTCTGCGTTCTGCGCCCAATCCCGGCCTAGGCCAGCCTTGTGGCACATCTCGAAAAATAAAAATGGGAACCTCACACACTCTCCATTCCATAACTTCAAGGTGACCTTGCACGTGTTGTTAGAGAAATAACAAAACTGTTTGTTAGCATGCAGTGAAATACAGTCTCCACTTTAAGCTTCCCTTGTAACTGCTGTCTGCTTAGGATGTGGCTCAGATGTGCTGGGATGAAAGCCCCGAGGCAGTTGTAGAGGCTTCGTTCTTTTTCCTTTTGTGTTCCCTCTTCTGGAAATATGCAGGGGATGGGTTGGGCCACAGAAAGAAACCTAACAAATAAAAAAGAATAGGACTTAAATTTGCAATGTAACGACTCCACATGGCTGGTCAATGGCTTGGATCACTTGGAAGGTATGGGAACCCAGTTCAATGATCCAAGCCCTAACATATTCACAAAGAAAACATGCAGCATCGATAGGAGACAATGAAATCAAAAGGGCCCCGGGCCTGTCTAATTCTGTCCTTCCAGCGGCAGGTGGTGAGCAGGATGTTGACACACCGAGATGGGGTCCCTCCGTCCGCAGCCGCTTCCTAGCCTGGCAGCTTGTAAACAGGAACCCCGCCCAGCATCCTGGGCTGGGGATCCTGACGTCTCTGCCAGCGCCAGCGTTTCCTAAAGATTTCCATCTGGAACAGGCTGGCTCTGGATGGACACAGGCCTCTCCTTGATGCCGGAGAGAGCTAGGATGGTTGGAGGCACAGTCCAGCCTGCAGAGACGAAAATATGTACTATCCAGACTTTTCCAAAAAAGTGTGAGGAACTCCGCTTTAAATCAATGCCTAAAATTGAGACAATTTTGTTCTTCCCTTAGAACAAAATATTTTTAAACAACATTTGTGAAACCAATGAAAAACATTCATCAACTTCAACTTTTCTGTTTTCTTCTTATGGTTCAACGATATGTGTAATAAGCGTTAGTTACTCAACAATTCAACGTGATGTTTGTCCCTAGTCCCTAGTACATTTGCTGAACGTATGATTTCTCACTTTATTACTCATACATGAATAATCTCATTTTGAATTCTTCACTCAAAAGAGAGGTTATTTCTTTACTTTTTATCCAAATTATATGATTTGGCCACTCTAGCATCAAATTTCAAAATCATTTCTGTTGAACTTTAGAAATATCCATTGTTTTCTGTAAATATTGCTCTGTAAACGCCATCAAAAGCGTCATGATATTTGTCCAAATATTAAACTTTTGATACTATTTCAGGCCTTCACATCCGTGTCTTCATCTTTGTTGGGTACCTGGACTAGTTGCTGTATCTGGTTTTCTTTCGTCGGTGTTAGTAATGGCATGAGTGCATTTGGACATGCAAACGTGCCCACTGACAATGTTTCCAGGTCTTAAAAACTCAACAAAGTCCATTTCTCTGAAGATTTTTCTTTTCTCTTTTCAGCTTTTTTTTCTTTTCTGAACTCCACTCTCATATTCCCTATTTTTTTTTTTTTAATCATCATCTTGGCTTGTTCTCAGAGTTTCAAGGAGGATCTAAAAAAAAATTAAATGTAGTGGTTTCTCAAGTACACACAATTTTAATGTATATTTCTCAAAAATGTAAATGACCACAAATCTATAATAATAAAAGTGTAATATGCCAATGAGACTGGACATCCTTCCGGACGACCTTCCAGACTAAGCGGGGGTTTTGAGGGAAGCCTGGGTCCCAGATGCCAGGGGAAGCCGGTGCTGGCAGCTGGGGGAAGGAAGGCGTGATCTTGCACGAATTTCGGGCATCGGGCCTCTAGTGTAAAAATAAAAAGGAATGGGCATCTCGCTTCACACATGTTACCCCTCGCTCGGCCTTGACATACACACGTTACAAGTGGTGGGAAGCTTTGCCATCAGAGAAGAGGAGAGGGGAGTGGAGACTCCGGGCAGAAAGCCACGTGGAATGATTCACGGAAGTTCTCCTTGTCCTCTGACCGCCTTCCAGGTCGCGGCAAAGTCATCCTGTGTCCCTTGCTCAGTGCTCTGAGGACACCTCTCCCTGAAACTCCCTCCCCGCCCCCCCGCCCCCCACCCCGTACCAGGTCTTTGAAGAAACTGTGCTCTGGAGGTCACCTGGTCAGTGAGCGGGCCTCTCCCAGCCCAACCGTTAGCTCAGAGGCTGAGGGGCTCCGGGTCCTGCTCAAATCCACAGTGGGGGGCTCCTGGCCCTGGGAGAGCCCCAGGTTCTGAGCCCAGTCCTGTGGCCTTCCATTTCCTCTGGCCCCGGCTCTCCTCCCCGTGAAGGCAAAACCCAGAAGAGACAGCAGAGGGCGCGCGCAGCCTGCTGTTGGCGCCCAGGCTGGGATTAACCGAAGTGTGACTTTTCCAGCAGCTCGGCTCTTCCCCAGGGAACTTGGGGCACAGAAAACAGAGCGCTGCTTCAGCGAATGGCTCCCCGGGGCGCACTGCGGTCTCCTCCCAGATCCATCGCCCACGTCGCTCCCACACGCCCACCCTCTTACAGCAGCTGCTCCTCGTCGTCGGGGGAAACACAGCTTTTGCCTATCAACTCCGGTGTTTCCCGGGACGCACAGAGGGGACTCACCGTCATTATGATTCTCTCCCAGCAGACAGGCCGCCGCCTGCCGGGAACGGAGCGCTTTCCTCTCCCCTGGGGCCACGGCGCGTGGTTCGTCCGTGGACGCGCGGACACGCGGGGGAGGAGCCCTGTGTCCGCGGGGCCCTCAGTCACCTGGTAGTAATGAGGCTGATCCGCCTCCGCCGAGGGTTTCCTTTTTAAAGGCAGCCCCGCCCTGCACTTTGCGCTACGGTTAACACCGTAAGAGCGGGCGCAGCCTCCCTCACCCCCGCCAGGCCGGCCCGCAGCCCGGATTCCTGCTTCTCCTTTCCCTGCGGAGGAGCCCAGCTCTCCGCGGGGCCCCAGGCTGCGGCCCCCGCGCGCGGAGCCCGGACTCAGAACCCAGAGCCGCTCACCCCGGGGGCTCCTGCCCTCCTCTCCGCGCCCAGCGCTGCGGTGCCGGTGCTTTCCCGGGGCCCGCGGGGGCCTCACCCTGACCCTCGCGGGGCATCGCTGAGGTCTCAGCGCCGTCAGGAGAGCCACCGGGACCCGGAGGGCCTGGCGCGGGCGGCCTGGGCAACGGTGTCCCAAGGAGCCGAACCTGTCCTTGTCCTGCTGGGACGCGGGGAGCCGGGCGAGGAGGAGGCGGGGAGGGGGGGTGTGGAGGCTGGGTCAAGAGGGGGGTCCATAACTGGCTGAAGGGCCTCCCAGGGACCGTTTAAGGGGGGTCCCCGCCTGGGTGCTGGCGCTGGCCTGCTGTCAGCCCCGGGCTGTCAGCGTCCTGTCCTCCCTCCCGGAGGCCGTGACCCACCGGCCTGGGACACACTTCGCCCTGAGTGACCGTAGGTCTCGTTCCAGGGGCTCGACCGGCTGAAACACGGCGGCGTCTCACAGGGTGGGTTTCATGGAGGCAGATGCAAGCTCTGGGCGCAGAGGGAACACCCTGTGGGATCGGGGTTGGGGGGCCCCACAAACAGAATCCCCGGCTGCATCGGGAGGGACCTGGGGCCCGGGGTGGAGAGGCGGTTTCCAGAGCTGGACCTGTGTCCATGGCTGCCTTTCGCCTCCCGAAGGGCGCCAGGCGACCCAGTCCCCAGGATGGTGAGGGCACTGACCGACAGGCAGGGAGAGGCCCCAGGAGAAAGGACTGGGGTGTGAAGAGGCCCCAGGAAAGAGGGGGTTGATTTTCTTTGGGGGTTTAGGAGGATAGCACCAGGCCCAACAGGCTGGGAGGCAGAGTGGTCAGAGCGCTGGGACCCCGCAAACCCGCGCTCTAGCCATCCAGCGGGGAGGCGGGAGCAGAGCCCCCGGCTGCCGGCTGCCGGGAGGACAGCAGTGAGCGCTGAGCGGCTGGACTGCCTGTTCGCAGGGCCCGGAGCCCTGAGCGCTGCTGCAGGTCACAGGGAGCGCGAGTTCTGGTTTGAGTGCAAAAGACTCTCCCAGCGCTTGGAGCTTCCCCTGCACAGAGCGCCACGTGGGCAGGTGGGACACCCAGGTGGCCACAGACTGAAGGCGGTGCTGTGTGAACTTCCCGGCCTGGCTAGACGGTGGGCACGCGTTTCCCTTGGGCCTCCAGGTAGCCCTCCCCACACACACAGCTCCAAGCTGCATCAGAGGGGAGGCGAAGTCGCAGCTGGGCGGGGAGGGTGTCCCTAGCAGGGGCAGGGGCAGTGTTCACAACACCCCCAGTGCCTGGAAGCCTGAAGTCAGGGATGGGCTGGCCTTGGCTGGAAGATGAGAAGCATTTAGGTCTCAGGGGGAAGTGGGTGTCCCTTTTGATAGCTTCTTTCTTTTTTTTTTTTTAATCCTCACCTAAGTGATTTCCTGTCGATCTTTAGAGAGGAAAGGGATAGAGAGAAAAAGGAGAGTGAGGGAAACATCGATGTGAGAGAGACATATCGATTGGTTGCCTCCTGTACATGCCCCAACCCAGGGTGGGGATTGAGCTGCAGCCCAGGTATGTGCCCTTGACCGGAATTGAACCTGAGACCGACCGATGCACAGGCGATGCTCTAACCCCGGAGCCACGCCGGCCAGGGCGCTAGTTCCTTTCTTAAAGTCACAAACCCGCTGGAGACGCTCACTGCGCCCTCCCAGCTGAGGGCTGCCCTTGGTCCCACTCCTGCTGCTCCTGTGGCCAGTGCCCTGGCAGGCTCAGGCCTGGGCCTGGCTGGCAGGGCTGGCGGTTGCCCAAAGGGGCACAGGAGGGAGGTGCCGGGAGTAGGCTGCCGGGTCTCCGCACTGAACGCCCCTGGCTCCAGGCCTTGCAGCGGGTGCCTCCCCGAGATGACAGCAGAGGGTGTCGCGGCCCCACAAACGGCAATTCCGGCCTCACCTCCCTGTCATGGGAGCTGCAGAGCAGCTAGACATTCCGAGAGCAGTGGCCACAGCTCAGCCTCAGGAACCGCTGCCTGCTGGCTGGAAACCCACTGCCCCGGCCACCTCCTGCCTGCCGGCCACTCTTTCCTGGTGGCCCTTCGCTGGCCTTTAGGAGGGTGTCAGCGCTGCCCCAAATAGCAAACCCCATGTTCTCGGGAATGAGTTGAGAACTCAGAGCCTTCGGGGTGTAAGCCGTCTCGGGACTCAGAACAACTGTGGACACTTGTCGGGGTGTGGGGGTGGGGAGTCTTGGTCTTAGTAGGAAGAGGGCCTGGGGTGGGGTTGATGTCCTCCCCCTGGGGTTCCTTCCGATGGCTCTCTCCATGGCACTCAGACCGGCTGGTGATAACCACGGAGGGGCGTGAGTCTCGTCTGGTGAACCAGCCCGCGGGCCGGAGCGAGGGCGAGGGCGAGGGTGAGGGCATGGACGGAGCGAGCACAGCGGGCTTCCGGTCCAGCGGCAAGGTGACCGGTCGTCCCCGCCCCTCGGGTGCCGTTAGTATTCCTGCCTCCTGGCTACTGATGGGACATCTGGTGTTTCAGCCTTTTGTATTGAGATGTAATTGACATGTAACTTCTAGATTAGTTTCAGGTGAACCATATGACTCACTATTTGTGTACATTTTGAAATGATCACGGCAGTCAGTTAACACCCATCACCACACCGACTTAGAGGTATTTTTTCCTGTGATGAGAACTTTTAAGGTCTAGTCTCTCAGCAGTTTTCCAATGTACAGTCCAGTACTGTTCACGATGGAGTCGCCATGCGGCACGTCACATCTCCGTGACTCATTCACTTTACCAGCGGGAGCTGCACCGCTCAGGAGCGGCCTCAGGTAGTGATGAAGCTTACTGCTCGCCCGCCCTGGCCCGGGTGGTTCTCAGATCTCTGTGCCATCCAAGCAGCCCACTCCTTTTCAGTGGCTCCCGGGGTTGAGGGCCTGCCAAGACCCGTCTGGGTCCTGAAGGGGCGTGTCTCGGTCCGCACCTGGGTCTAGGCCAGGGGTGGGCAAACTTTTTGACTCGAGGGCCACAACGGGTTCTTAAACTGGACCGGAGGGCCGGAACAAAAGCATGGATGGAGTGTTTGTGTGAACTAATATAAATTCAGAGTAAACATCATTACATAAAAGGGTACAGTCTTTTTTTTTTTAGTTTTATTCATTTCAAACGGGCCGGATACGGCCCTCGGGCCGTAGTTTGCCCACGGCTGGCTAGACTGACTGTGAGCCACACCTGGCAGCAGCTGCTGACGTGTGCGAATCTGCCTCTGGGAGGTGACGTCTCTCGCCTGTACCCTGAGCCCTGAGCCATGAGCCCCGAGCCCCGAGCCCTGGGCCCTAAGCCCTGAGCCCCGGGCCCTGAGCCCCGAGCCCTGGGTCCTGAGCCCTGAGCCCTGGGTCCTGAGCCCTGAGCCCTGATCCCTGAGCCCTGGGCCCTGGATCCTGAACCCTGGGCCCTGAGCCCTGGGCCCTGAGCCCCGGGCCCTGAGCCCTGAGCCCCCCCTGGGTCCTGAGCCCTGAGCCCTGGGTCCTGAGCCCTGAGCCCTGGATCCTGAGCCCTGGATCCTGAACCCTGGGCCCTGAGACCTGAGCCCTGAGCCCTGGGCCCCGGGTGGTAGCCAGTTCAGAACTGTTCTCTCCTTGCTGACATCCCACTGAACTGTGAACACAGTCCTGCTGGCATCAGAGCCAGGTGATCGAGGGGGCACCCCTGGGTGGCAGCCACAGAAACCAGGGCACCAGTGCAGGCCCAGGCTTCCAGGAGACGCCAGCCTGTGCGGTGCGGAGAGGCACAGGGCGAAGAGAGCACCAGCCCTCTGGAGCCTTCCGAGAGGATTCCAGTTGCCCTTAGATGTGTCTAATTAGAAGCCTGTGTGTCTAATTAGAAGGCTGCCCCTCAGGCCACAGCTATGAAAACAAGCTAATGGACCTTTTTCACAGGGAGACTGGGCTCCTCTCTGTGCCTCTCTGGGGGCCCTGGGAGGGGTAGCAGGTTAAGAACCCTTTCTCCATCTGCTACTGTCCTGGGGGCCCGTGGGCATAGTCACCACTGGCCACCGAGCCAGGCAATCTAGAGGTGTCCCTTGGGCAGAGGGAGCTACTGATGAGCTGGAGGGAGGCAGGGGGAGGGGGCAGGCATGGTGCCCGCTCTTCAGGCTGAAGCTTTAAGATCAGCAAATAAGCCTCTTTCTCAGAAAGGCTGGGTGCTCTTCCGTCCACAGCCTCTGCTCCAGGCCCTGGGGTGGGGAGTTGTCCATGCGTGAGCCCTTTAAGAATTATTCCTTAGTTTGCTGCCGCCTGTGGGTCTCGTGGACACAGCCCCCTGGGCTTTCAAAGCTAGATGTTGTGGGGGCTCGTCGCTCAGGTGCAAGTCTTAAAAGCTAGGGTGCCAGAAGCTGGGCTCAGGCCCTTTGCTCCCCAGGGAGAAGCTCAGGGGCGAGCCTGTGACTCACTGTATCGCGGTCGCCACGCTGGGGATGGGAGTTACGGCCACGTTACGGCTCAGGCCTCTCCTTGCCACTTGGACGGGAGTTTTTTGCTTTGGCCCAGTGTGTGGGAGTTGTTCAGCTAGTTCTGGGGTTTTTATTTTCGAGGCAATTGTTCAGTATGTAGCTGTACAGGTGTTGTGTTCGGGGGAGGAAGTGAATTCAGCACCTTCCCACATGGCCATGTTGAACTAGAACCTGCTGTGGTGGCGCTGATGAAGGCTGTAGGAGTCTGGGAGGGTAGCGTGCCTCCCACGCGGGAACCGGAGGAGAGGCCGTGGGGAGTGCACAGTCTTTGTCGAGCTTCTCCTTGGAGGTGGGTCCCTTTCCCTCCCTTTGACTCTGGGCCTGGCCACACACAGGCAAGGGTCCTGAAGCCACTTCAGGATCTAGCTTTTAAGAAAACTGGCAGCTTCCACCTGCGTCCCTTGGGGTCTTGAATGCCTGCTGGGAAGGGCTTGTGGAGAGGCTGAGACCCCATAGAGGGTAAGGGCCAAGTCAAGCCCAGCCTCCTGCTGTCCCCACCGAGGGTCAGGAATGTGAGGGGAGCCACCCTGGGCGCTCTAAGCTGCCCACAGAGCACCAGCCATCCCAGTTCCTGCCACCTGGAGCAGGAGGATCACCCAGTGGAGCCCAAAGTCCTGAAATGGTACAAATAAAAGGGTGGTTGAAGCAACTAAGTATACAATACAGGCATGCCCCGTTTTATTGCACTCACTTTGTTGCATTTCACACGTTACAGTTGTACAAGCTGAAGGCGAGACCCTCCACCAGCGGACCAGTATGACTCACTTTATTGCGGTGGCCTGGGACCGAGCCCGCAATAGCTCTGAGGCAGGCGTGGCGTTGACGTGGCCACTGATCACCAGCGCCCTGGCTACAGGGAGAGGTCCTAACTGGGAACGCGTCTCCCAGGGGCACTGCTGCGGGCCTGACAGGCGGTCGGGAGGCACTTGGGGTTTCGCCAGGGCTTACACTTGGGAGCTGGGCTTGTTTTGTTCCTCTCAGTCTGTTGCTTCAGCAAGCAGCCTGCAGGGACCTCGGGCACAGTTTTCCCACAGATGGGCTGAGAGGGATAAACCGGAGCTCGCTGCTTTGCCTTTTGGTTGCTGAGAACAGTGACCGACTTTGAAATCCACGACTCCTGTGTGGTCACGGATGGGACACAGCACCCGTAGCGGGATGTCCCAGCAACACCGGTGGTGGGGCCCGATTAGACCAGAGTGTAAAATCAACATCGCCGCAGTTCATCCTAAGGAAGGAAGGGTGTTACCTACGATATTTAGAAGTTGGTTTTGAAACAAAGAATTTCATTGGCTTCCACTAGGCAAATGCTTCTTGGTGAAGAAAAAGGAAAAGCTGGGTGCAGAGTGGGGTGAGCCTGTGTCAGTCATTGGCTCCGCTAACGGCAACGCTGCCCTCTCTCCAGAGACGCCCACCTGCTGGCCGGGCTCCACCTAGTGGGGAGCAGCCAAGGGTCAGGTAGCTCAAGCCCCCCAACACCAGCACTTCGAACACCCCGCCCTCTCCCTGCTCACAGGAGCTCCAGGAGCTTTTTAAAGCTTAGGGTGGAGTTTCTCAGAGCAACTGGTTCAGGAACCATCCGTGTCATAAACACAGGGGTGCTTATTAAAATAAAGACTCTGTGGTCCCCCCCAGACCTATGATGCCAAGCCTCTGAGTCTAGAGCTGAACAATAGGAATTCAAACCACATTCCCTGGTGGTGCTGACATCTGACAACCACCAGGGGGCACTCCCTCGATGGCTTGGGCTTTTCAAAGGCTTTTGTGCCTCCAGGTTTGGCCGAGGATGGGGCAGAGCAGATGTTTTCTGGACCTGAGATTCGTAGGGAGGGCATCTGTGTGGTATGAGATTGCTGCAGCACTGTAAAGCCCCCTCTCCATTGAGGGCCCCCAAAAGAGGGGGGTTCTCCTCGTTCTCTGGCCTTCAGGTGAACTGTAGTGTCTTCCCTGCCCCCAGCCCCACCCCATTTAGGACCCAGTGTCCATGGTGCTCACAGTCCAGGTCCCCGCAGCAAGGACCCAAGCACTCAGGCCGGGCAGGGGACCATGGTTGGGACCAATACAATGAGAAAGTGCAGATAAAATACTGGCTCTGGAGTCGAAGGCCTAGTTGGGATCCCAGCTCTACCACTCACCAGAGGATTTACTGCAAACAAAGGATCTGACCTCTCTACACTTCAGTTTCTTGTTTTGTAAAATGAAGAAATGACAGCACCCACCTCACAGGACCATCATGAGGACTCATGGGACTAATGCACACAATGCACTCGTGTCCTTAATACAGATTATATAGATGACTAGAGGCCCACCGCGCGAAATCGCACAAGACCCAGACCCAGCACGCCGCGGGACACAGCATCAAGTCCCCGTCCACCCACATGCGCCTCACCGTGCACACAGCCCCACCCACCTTGAAGACAGCTGTGGATGGAGATAAGAATAGTTTCCTGCCCTAACCTTTCCTTCTCAGGAGCACTTAAAGTGACCTTCGTTGGGAGATGAGAATTGAACAGAGCAACACTTACTTGTTCCCATGAAGAAATCATATGACGTTCAGCAGGTGCCTTTTGGCATTTGGTCGTGATGGTGTGACGGCCACGGGGTTTTTATAATAGAGACTAGAGGCCCAGTGCACGAAATTTGTGCCGGGGGGTGGAGGGGCGGGTCCCCTCAGCCCAGCCTGCACCCTCTCCAATCTGGGACCCCTCAGGGGATGTCCAACTGCCGGTTTAGGCCTGATCTGGGGATTGGGCCTAAACTGGCAGTCGGACATCCCTCTCACAATCCAGGACTGCTGGCTCCTAACTGCTCACCTGCCTATTGCCTCTAACTGCCCACCCCCATGCAGGCCTGGTTACCCCTTACTGTCCCCCCTGCCAGCCTGGTTGCCCCCAACTGCCCCCCCCCCCCCGTGCCCCCTTCTCCCCCCGCCAGCCTGATCGCCCCACACAGCCTGCTATTCAATCGTTTGGTCATCCCTCACTAACCCCCCTGCCAGCCTGGTTGCCCCACGCAGACTGCTGTTCGGTCGTCACTGTGATGGAGTCCTGGTCAATTTGCATATTACTCTATTATTAGTATAGATTATAGCCCAGAGGCCATGACATGTGAGGAGAAAAGGAAAGAATAGGGAATTTTTGTCCTAGAGAAGAAATTACATTGGGAAGACTTGATATTTTTCAACACTTCTCCAACATATTAATGATTATTACTTGAGAAGAGAAATTAATAGTTGTTTGTATAATTTGAAGTGGTAGGACCAGGAATAGTTATAAAAATTAAAGGGAAATGGATGTTCTATGGGTAAAAGGAAGGCCTTGAAAGAGAAGTTTGGAGACAAATGTGCTGCCTTGGGAATGTGCTGAGCTCCCCATCACTGGACGTGCTCACATCCAGGTGGCTGAACATGTAGCTGGACGATGAAGAAGAGATAGAATCCTGGGCTGGGAGGGGACATTGTACAACTTTAAATGGAGGTCCCTTTCCATCTTGGGTCTGTGACTCATGACTCCAAGCTTATTTAAAGAGCATGAATCCGCCAGCCTGCGGACTGAAAGGTCCCGGGTTTGATTCCGGTCAAGGGCAAGTACGTTGGTTGCAGGCACATCCCCAGTGGGAGATGTGCAGGAGGCAGCTGGTCGATGTTTCTCTCTCATCGATGTTTCTAGCTCTCTATCCCTCTCCCTTCCTCTCTGTAAAAAAATCAATAAAATATATTAAAAAAAAAAAAAAAGAGCATGAATCCATTAGAAAAGGGGGAAGGATGGCATTTTCACAAAGTGGTTCCTGGTCTGTCTTCTCAGCTTCCAGCCCAGGAAATCACCACTGATCAACTACCTGAGACAGTAATCTGTTTTCTGCAACTCACCATCATTGATCCCAGCTTTTGCCTCTAGAACCACAGAGATCACCCCTGGTTTGTCTTTCACACCACGGCGTGTCAAACACTTAAAGATGGTGGTCAGCAACTCTGACCTGCCTACCCCACCGTGTCTTTTCTCTTTTGGGGTAGAATTGCTTATTCCCACTGCCTGCAGGTGAAGTCCTAGTCCTATTCTAGCTGGACTCTTTGTTTTCTTTTATTGGGGTGACATCTATACTAGTAATAGAGGAATATGCAAATTGTCTGGGACGCTGTCACAGTAACAGTAATGACCCAACAGCAGGCTGCATGGGGCGACAAGGCCAGCAGGGGGCTTAGTGAGGAATGACCAAACTACTGAACAGCAGGCTGCGTGGGGCAACCAGGTCAGCAGGGGGGTTAGTGAGGGACGACCAAATGACTGAACAGCAGGCTGCATGGGGTGACCAGGCCAGCAGGGGGGGGGGGGGCAGTTGGGGGCTATCAGGCAGGCAGGCAGGTGAGCAGTTAGGAGCCAGCAGTCCCAGATTGTGAGAGGGATGTCCGACTGCCCCCTAGGGATCGGGCCTAAACCAGCAGTCGTACATACCCCCAGGGGTCCCAGATTGGAGAGGGTGCAGGCTGGGCTGAGAGGACGTACCCCCCCCCCCCCCCCCGCCCCTGCATGAATTTCATGCACCGGGCCTTTAGTTGGTTAATAAAATTAGATAGGTTTCAGGTGTACAATTCTATAACACATCATCCAAGTATTGTATGGTGTGTTCACCACCCCAAGGTGGAATCCTTACTGTTAAGCAAGACGGCAGTTACAGTGCATGTGTCCATAGGCAGAGCCTCATTAATTTGAAATGTGCTTGTGTTGGGCTGAATTATCTTTGTACCAATGGAAACAAAAGAGTTTGCTAAGCATATTCATTGTCTTAAGATTGCAGAGCAAGTCAAATGCTTTAAGCTCTTGAGAAAAATTACTAGGTCAGTTACAAATCCTTCCTAGCAGTTCCCAAGAAAAGTGACTAAAGGACCACCTCCAGGCACCTTTATTAGTCACTTCTAGTTTGCTATTGAACTTGAATAGAACTCCCTTCTTAAATGTGTTTTCTAAGAGCTTTCACTCCCAGGAACACAGGGTAGGTGTAGTGTGTGTGTGTGTGTGTGTGTGTGTGTGTGTATGTGTGTGTGTGCATGCATGCATGTGTGTGTGTGTGTGTGTGAACAATGGGGCTGGGGTTGGGGAATGAAATGGATAACTTGGTTTTGCGATGGGATCCAGAGGATACCGACTCAAATGTCTACCCTTTGGGCTGGTTACCTAAGTGTGTGCAGTGAGCTGGAGCATGTGAGGCAGCAGGGAGGTGTCAGGGCTGAAGCGCAGGACACACACCTCCCAAGCCATTTTCCCTTCTGCAAAGGGAGCTGGATTTTGTTGGCAGATAGCCATTTGGTGATGCTTTTCTTACATGCCGATTTACAGAAACACGGAGAGGTGTGTCTGGGTGTCTCACTGAGAGAGTCAGGGGAGTGCTAACAAGATTAAAAAACAAGAACGTGTAGAGGGATCAGCCCATTTAAAAGAAGACAGCACTTCAGTTAAGGAAAAGGAATGGGAGATGCATCCCAGAACACATGAGAGGTCCCTTACGCACTGTATTTACCTAAAGATACTAAGTAAGGTGCCCAAGGGGTATGTGCCTGGGAGATCAGGCTGAAAACCGACCAGGAGGCACAAACTGAACAGTAAAATGAGCTGCATGTTTAAGGCAGGGCTGTGCCTGGCAGAGGAGCTGTTGAAGATGCATGAGATGTGTTCCTTTAGAGCAGCGGTTCTCAACCTGTGGGTCGCGACCCCTTTGGCGGTTGAACGCATATCAGATATTTACATTACGATTCGCAACAGTAGCAGCATTACAGTTATGAAGTAGCAACGAAAATAATGTTATGGTTGGGTGTCACCACAACATGAGGAACTGTATTAAAGGGTCGTGGCATTAGGAAGGTTGAGAACCACTGCTTTAGAGGAAGGTAGGAAGGAAATCTGAGATGTGTTCACAGCATTGAAGGCAAGCACCACTGATGAGGTGTGATGAGAGGAGGAGAAGGTGCAAGCTCTCTTCTGTCTCAGGTGTGATGAGTCAGATGCACGAAGGCAAGGCAGGAGGCGATGTTGGATTTGCAAGGTTGGAGGAATGGACAGGCTAATCGGAGAAGGAATCACAGGATGGCTGGGGAGAAGTGGGAGAGCTGCAGAAAGGTGAGCAAGAATGGGCCAAAGCACTAGAAAATAAAACTTACCTACATAGCAGATAACCAGCCCTTCTTTTTATCTGTTCTGGGGCAGGGAAAATGTGCTGTTCTGCAACAGAAGGATTTAGGTAAAGATTTCTTCTTGTTTATTTAGTTAACTTTTTATTGAGCTTTTTCATTAAAGTATAGTTGACATACAATATTATAGTAGCTTTGGGTAGTACAACATGGTGGTTTGATATTTCTATACCTTACAATGTGATTCCTATAAGTCTAGTAACCAACTGTCTATACAAAGTATTGGTGTTACTGATGATATTCCCTGTGCTGTATATTACATCCCATGAGTTATTTATTTTATAACAGAAAGTTTGTCACTCTTCCTCCCAGTTACCTTTTCACCCATCCCCTCCAACCCTCTCCCCTCTGGCAATCATCGGTTTGTTCTATCTATGAATCTGTTTCTGTTTTGTTTTGCTTTGTTTGTATGTTTATTTTGTTTTAGTTTAGATTTCACATGTAAGTGAAATCATACTGTATTTGTCTTTCTGTTTGATTTATTGCTCTTAGTATAATACCCTGTCCATCCATGTTGTCGCAAATGGCAAGATTTTATTCTTTAGTACTGTGGAATAATATTTCAGTGTGTATCTATATAAATACTATGTTGAAAAAAGTGGTGAAAGTGGGGAGTCCTTGTCTTTTCCTGATATTAGAGGTTATGTTAATGTAGTGTTTCACATTGATTTGCGGGTATTGAACCATTCTTCCATCCCTGGAATAAATCCCACTTGGTCATGGTGTGTGATCCTTTTCATATATTGTTGAATTTGGTTGGCTAATATTTTGTTGAGGATCTTACATCTATGTTCATCAGGGATAGTGGCCTGTAATTTTCTCTTTTTGTAGTGTCTTTGATTTTAATATCAGGATAATGTTGACCTAGTAGAATGAGTTTGAAAGCATTTATTTCTCTTCAATGTTTTGAATAGTTTGAGAAGGAAAGCTATTGATTCTTCTTTAAATGTTTGGTAGGATTTACTGTGAAGCTGTCTGGTTCTGGACTTTTGTTTATTGAGAGTTTTTAAAAATTACTGCAATCAATTTCGTTACTAGTCATTGGTCTGTTCAGATTTTCTGTTTCTTTCTGGTTCAGTCTAGGAAGATTGTATGTTTCTAAAATTTACCCATTCCTTCTAGGTTGTCCAATGGTTTGGCATATAATTGTTCACAGCATTATTTTATGACACTTTGTATTTCTATGGTGTTGGTTGTCACTTCTCTTTTGTTGTTGATTTTATGTATCTGGGCTCTCTCTCATTTTTTCTTGACGAATCTGATTAGAGGATTGTCAATTTTATTTATTCTTTCAAAGAACTAGCTCTTAGTTTAATTGATCTTTTCTTAAGTCTCTACTTCATTTATTGCCACTCTGATCTTTATTATTTCCTTCTCTACTTACTTTGGGTTTTGCTTGTTCTTTTTTCTAGTTCCTTGAGGTGTAAAGTTAGATTGTTTATTGGAGACTTTTCCTGCCCTGTGAAGTAGGCCTGTATAGCTATGAACTTCCTCCTTAGAACTGCCTTTGCTGCCTCCCATACATTTTGGAAAGTTATTTTCATTTGTCTCAAGGTATTTTTTTGATTTCTTGCTTGAATTCCTCTTCAATCCGTTGGTTGTTTAGTAGCATGCTGTTTAATCTCCACATATTCGTGTTTTTCCTTTTTCTTCCAGTAGTTGATTTCTAGTTTCCTATCATTGTGGTTAAAAAACTTGCTTGATATAATTTTAATCTTCTTGAATTTGTTGAGGCTTGTTTTGTGGCCTAATATAGGGTCTATCCTGGAAAATGTTCTATGTACACTTGAGAGAGACATGTATTCTGCAGTTTGGGGATGAAATGCTCTATAAATGTCTATTAAACTGACCTGATCTTATGTGACATTTCAGGCCATTTCCTTATTAATGTTCTGCTTGGATGATCTATCCATTGAGGTAAGTGGGGGTGTTAAAGTCTCCAACTATTATTGTATTACTGTTCATTTCTGCCTTGTTGTCCATTAATATTTGCTTTAAATATAAAGCTGCTCCTATGTTGGGTGTGTAGAGATTTACAATTGTTATATCCTCTTCTTGGACTGACCCTTGAATCATTATGTAATGCCCTTCTTTTTCTCTTTTTACAGTCTTTGTCTTAAAGTCTATTTTGTCCTGATATGAGTACTGCTACCCAGCTTTCTCTTCATTTCTATTTGCATGGAATATCTTTTTCCATCCCTTCACTTTCAGTCTGTGTCTTTTAATCTGAAGTCAGTCTTTTGTAGGCAGCATATAGATGGGCTTTATTTTTATTCATTCAGCCCATGTATTTTGATTGAAGCATTTAGTCCATTTATATTTAAATTAGTTATTGATGGGTATGTACTTATTGCCATTTTGTTAATTGTACATATTTTGGTTGTTTTTGTAGTTCTATTTTTCCCCCCTCTTGTCTTGACCTCTTTATGGTTTGCTGGTGTTCTTTAGTGTTACGTTTCGGTTCCTTTCTCTTTATTTTCTGTGTATCTTTTGCAGGTTCTTGGTTTGTGGTTACCATGAAGTTCATATGCATTGACCTGTATCTATTTTAAGCGGTGTATTTTAAGCTGATAGGCATTTTAAGTTCAAACACATAAAAGCACTACAGTTTTACTCCCCCCTCCACACTTTGTCTTCAACATTATATTTTAAATATTTTCATTTATGTAGCCCCTAACTACTTATTGTAGTTATACTGGATTTTGATATGTTTTTCTTTTAACCTTCATGCTAGCTTTTTAAGTGGAAGGTTCACAGCCTTTACTATATATTTGCCTTTACTAGCGAGATCTTTTCTTTCACATGTTTATTTCAGGTTATGGCCTTTTCTTTTCCATGTAAAGAAGACCCTTTAACATTTCTTGCAAAGTTGACTTAGTGGTGATGAACTCCTGTAGCTTTTACTTGTCTTGGAAACTCTCTCTCCTTCAATTCTGAATGATGGTCTTGCCTGGTAGAGAGTATTCTAGACTGTAGGTTCTTTCCTTTTGGCACTTTAATGTAGCCTGCCTCTCCCTCGGGCCTGTGAAGTTTCTGCTGAGAAATCAGTGGGTAGGCTTTTGGGGTTTCCCTTTTAATCTTGTTGCCTTCAAGATTCTCTATTTTAACTTTTGCCATCTTATAATATGTCTTGGTGAGGGTCTCCTTGAGTTCACCTTGGTTGGGACTCTGTGCATCCTGGACCTGGATGTCTGTTTCCTTCCCCAGTTTAGGAAAATTTTCAGCCATTGTTTCTTCAAATAGGTTTTCTGCCCACTTCTCTCTCTTCCTTCCGGTACCCTGATAATGTAAATGTTAGCATACTTGATGTTTTCCCAGAGGTCCCTTCAACTATCTTCATTTTTAAAAAATTGTTTCTTTTTGCTGTTTTGGGTGATTTCTGCTATTCTGTCTCCTGGTCCACTAATTTGTTCTTCAGTATAATCTAATCTGCTATTGATTCCCTCTAGTGTACTTTTTTTAAAAATTGATTTTTTACAGAGAGGAAGGGAGAGGGATAGAGAGTTAGAAACATCAATGAGAGAGAAACATCGATCAGCTGCCTCCTGCACACCCCCTACTGGGGATGTGCCTGCAACCAAGGTACCTGCCCTTGAACAGAATCGAACTTGGGACCCTTTAGTCTGCAGGCCGAGACTCTATCCACTGAGCCAAACTGGTTAGGGCTCTAGTGTACTTTTCTTTCAGTTATTGTATTTTTTTTTTTTTTACCTCTGATTGGTTCTTTTAAAATATTTTCAAAATCTTTGTTAAAGTTCGCACTGTGTTCCCCTATTCTCCCAAGTTTGGTGAGCATCCTTATGACCATTACTTTGAATTCTTTATCAGGTACTTATTTCCATGCCAGGGCTTTGTCCTGGTTTTATTTTCCTGTTCTTTCATTGGGACATATTTCTTTGTCTCCTCACTTTGACTTTCTGCATTTGTTTCTATTAATTGGATGAAACAGCTACCTCTCCTGACATTGAAGGAGTGGCCTTGCATAGAAGTGACGTCTGTGTAGGCTGAGTTCCAGGTGGCTCTGGCAGGCTGACTGCAATTGAAGTGGCCACTCATGTGCCAGGGGTGCCTTGGCAGGCCAACTGCTGGAGCTGGAGCTGGTGCTGGCCAAGCTCTCCTGAGGCATGTGGCTCTGGGGACACCCTGGTGGCCAGCTGGCTGGAGCTGGAGCAGGCACAGGGCAGAGCAGTTTTATTGCTGTGCTCAGGGCAGGTGAATCTGCACAGGAGACCCTAAGTGATACCCTTCCTTACTGCAAGGTTGCCCCATTGGGGTAGTGGTCCCCCAGTTTCTACCTCTCCTACCCTTCTCTATGCATCTCTCTCTCATTTGATGAGCAGAAGCTGTTCAGCCCTTGGTGGTTCTTCAGGAGAAACTGATCTGTAGGTAGGTATATATTTGCTGTGTTCATGGGAGGAGGGGAGTTCAAGGTCTTTCTTACTCCACTATTAGTTTATAAATATACATTTTTGGTTAACTCTCACCTGAGGATATTTTTTCCATTGATTTTTTTTTTTTGAGAGGAAGGAGAGAGAGAGGTTGATTGGTTGCTTTTTGCGTGCACCTGGTATTGAATCTGCAACCCAGGTACATGCCCTTGACCAGGAATCAAATATCTGACCATTCAGTGTGTGGGCCGATGCTCTAACCCAGCCGTGGGCAAACTACGGCCCTCGGGCCGGATCCGGCCCATTTGAAATGAATAAAACTAAAACTAAAAAAAAAAAAAAAAAAAAAAAAAAAAAGACCGTACCCTTTTATGTAATGATGTTTACTTTGAATTTATATTAGTTCACACAAACACTCCATCCATGCTTTTGTTCGGCCCTCCGGTCCAGTTTAAGAACCCATTGTGGCCCTCGAGTCAAAAAGTTTGCCCACCCCTGCTAACCACTAAGCACATGGGCCAGGGCTCTGCTCCGCTATCCTCCAAGTAAAGAAGTCTTAATAGTTTTGGGCAGGTCTGAGGGCAGTAGGGAAATTTGGTTTAGTGATTTGAAGTTGGATAGGTTCTCGGAGACTGGGGTAAGCTGACCGAGGTGATTTGAAAGTCAGTGACTGGAATCCAGTTCTCCTTGCCTGGAACCAGACCTGACTTTTAACCCCTGTGTGGCCGCACACCCTGGGCCTGGCTGGTGGCTCTTCCACTGCCACGCCAGGTCCTGCTTTCCTCAGCATCCACACTGTCAGCCCCCAAAGTCACGAGGTCATTCCTTGCCAACCTGGTAACTAGTCTCATACCATTACCCGTGGGTGGGGGGGACACGCCAGTCTGTCCAGGTAACACAGGAGTTAAAACAGTCATGGCAAAATTTCATATACAAGGGGCTTTAAGTTTCCTTTTTAGTAAAAATGAAAAAAAAAAAGCCTTTTTTTACCTAACCACACTCTCTTTGGCTATCCTTAAGCCTGTTTCCCCCTGTAAGGTACTCTGTGGTCAGTTAACCTGTCAAAATAACACTCAGATATCTGGACATAGTTAAGTGCTTTGTACTATAGTATTTATTTTTTAAAAATCATTAATGGGTATGGCTATCCTCCAGTTACCCCTTTTCTCCAAAAGCCCTGCCTCTAAGCCATCACCTGGGAAACTGTAAAAACTATAAACTCTAAGCTCCCACCCCGACTTGCTAAATTACAGATGCTGGGGATGTGGCTGAGCGACGCTGACGCAATCATATATTGGAAAAGCCTTCACATATTGGAGATGGAGGGCAGGGGAGACATGCTTGACTTTCTTCAATTCCCAGTCACTGGCTTTACACAGGATTCTATTTAATCCTCCAAATAGTATGTAGATAAGGCCACTACTATTTCACCAAATGAGCAAACCAAACTAAAAAAAGATTAGATAGCCCTAGCTGGTTTGGCTCAGTGGATAGAGCATCAGCCTGCAGACCAAAGGGTCTCAGGTTCGATTCCAGTCAAAGGCACGTACCTTGGTTGCAGGCTACTCCCCAGCCTGGGCCCTGGTCGGAGCTCATGTAGGAAGCAACTAATTGATGTGTTTCTCTCACATCGATGTTTGTCTTTCCCTCTCTCTTCCACTCTCCCTAAAAATCAATGGAAAAATATCCTCAGGTGATGATTAACCAAAAAAAAAAAAAAAAGAAGTTCGCTAATTTACCCAAAGACACAGTGCTACATAATGGCTGGGATTTGAGTCCCAGTCTAAGTTAAATGTCTTTTTCTAATCAGAGAATGACAATTCCATATGGACAGGTCATTAGTGGCATCATTCCTATGGGGGAAAGGCAGCCACATTGTGGTATCACGCTTTAGAAACCACCGTTGGTGTGAAACAGCTTGCACGTTTGTGTGGGTCTGTAAGGTGAGCCTTCTTGCACTTGAACCTGTTTGGCTCAGCGTGGGGGGAGCAGCACCAGGTTGCTGCTGGAACACGTCTGCTGTGAGACTGGATGGACTCCGTGCAGGTCACTCTTCCACTTTTAACGGAAGCTCTGCCCTCAGACGCTCACTTTTATCCCCACGTGGAGTTATGACTCCAACCCAATCCGATCTGTTTACAACCTGCAGCTCATTTCCAGTGCCATCGGCCCCTCCAGCCAGCTCCTGAAGGAGGACCCTCGATCATTGTAGGCCGATGGCACCTTCTCCCAGGAACTGCCAACCGACGACCGAGGCCTTCAGAAATAATGTAGACACCCTCCAAACCAGGTAAGGATCATGGTTCTCAACCTTCTGGCCCTTTAAATACAGTTCCTCATGTTGTGACCCAACCATAAAATCATTTTCGTTGCTACTTCGTAACTGTAATGTTGCTACTGTTTTTTGTTTTTTTTTTTTAAATATATTTTATTGATTTTTTACAGAGAGGAAGGGAGAGAGAGAGATAGTTAGAAACATCGATGGGAGAGAAACATCGACCAGCTGCCTCCTGCACATCTCCCACGGGGGAATGTTGCTACTGTTATGAATCATAAATATCTGATATGCAGGATGGTCTTAGGCGACCCCTGTGAAAGGGTCGTTCAACCGCCAAAGGGGTCGCGACCCACAGGTTGAGAAACACTGGAACAGACCGCGTTAGCATGTCAATCAGAGTATCTCGTGGCATCTGGCGTCACCCCGTGCTGTTAATTCTAGAATCTGTAGAATTGTTGCACCAATTAAAAGGAAGAAACTCTGTTAGCTCTCAATTAGCTGCACCACTGGAGAGGAACAGTGACGTGGTAGATTTTGCAATTTTGTTTCCTTTGGCTTCGGAATGCACTATTTTCTCAGTAGGTTAACTTTTCTAATTATATTTTGCACAGCCTAATATTAACTGGCATTTGTATTTCCTGAGCACACAACATCTAACACTGAGTTGGGGACACAGTAGTGGCCCAAACTGTGCTGGTCTCAGGGAATGACAGTGTTGTGGAAAATCCACACGTGGATAATGAACAGAGAACTAATTATAAAGTGCTCTGCAAATATTAAATCTGCAGCAGAGAAGGCAAATTAGGAATTCTCCACGGACATGTGAACAGAGATTAAACAAGCTTATTGAAATTCTAAAAGGAACAGAAACTTCCAAGAATCGTCTTTCCCGTTAATGGAGCCAGATGAAAAGATGAGGCCAGTGTGTGACTGGGTGGTCGTTCAAACAAGAAAACCTCAAGCAGTAATACCAATGCGTTTTACAAGAGCGTTTAAAATGAATTTTATTGTTGGACTTTTACAAGTAGTCTTTAAAGGCTTCAAACAAGAACTCTGTTGCAAAACTCTAATAAATAGCTTGCCCCAAGTCCCCAAACAAAATGTAAATCAAAGTAAAAACTAAACTCAGGCGGATAAGCAAGCCTTCAGAATGCTTAAATGCTAGTGACATTTCTCATTGATACAGAGATATCAGGCAATGTACAATCTCCTTCACACACGTCAGAGACCATTGAGATCTTTACAGAGCACTCTGAAATCTTCCCATTTCCATGATAGAAATGTCACCAGAAAAAAAAAAAAATCCCATGGAGAAATCACAATCATGAATGAAACTGTAGCATAAAAGTCTGGGGCTGGGGTTCGGGGAGGAGAGAGGAAAACCCACCCTGTTTCTTTCAGGGCTGGAGTGAGGAATGAGTCGGGGTTCCTTGGGGCAGGGAACGCCCAAGCAGATGACACTAGATCGCTGCACGTTCCCCCTGAAAGGGCACAGGTGTCAGCTTCCTGACAATTATGAAGGCTAGAAACAGGGCCACCAGGGGCTCCCCTGGGGTCAACACTGCTGGGCCCAGTGTGTGCTCTGCGGGGCCCAGGGCCTTGGAACAGCGGCCCCAAGCAGCTGCATCACCAGGCAGGAGAAGGAGCACAGGGACCATTTCTGCAGCAGAACCCTTTGATGGCCGCAGAGGATGCAGAAAATGCCGTGCTTCGGGTGCACACTGGGACATGCAGGTTTCAGAAGCCCATTCCACCATCACAGTCATTGCTCCTAAGAAGCAAGTACTAAAATTCACAATTTCACATCCGCTTTTCCTAGTTTCAGATACTGGTGAAATCTTACTTTGGAGACAAGGGTTTATTAATTTTTTAATATGGTCATTTTGAGTGAGCTAAAAATACAATTTTGCTGCCTTTTTCATCGTTTAAAAATCTCCAACACGATACTTTTGGCCAAAATGCTACAGATAACATTGCAGGTTGAAAGAATTCTGAAATCAGTGTTTGGAGCCTGGAAGCTGCAGGGAGGCAGATTCCAATTGGGTGGGATTCACTTAAGCCAAACCGAGGGCTCTCGCTCCGAGGAGCACACAACACCTGGGCCATCTCCCCCGGAAAGAAAGGAGGGAATGAGGGCACAAGGCAGGACTAGAGGGGCGTGGCCTGCAGGCAAGGCTGCCTCTCGGGTAGGGCTTTGCTGTAGGATAGTAACCCGGTCCTGCCAGTCTCTGCAGGACAGGAACCAACAGCACGGGCTCCTGCACGAGTCAGCAGCAGAGGCAGGCCCTCCCTCCCCGGCATTTTAGGAATGCAGGTAAGGAAACCCCTTCCCCAAATACACGATTTTTAAAACCTTTTACTTTCCTAGGAACAATGACATTCGTCAGGATAATGAGGGGAAGCTTGGGTTGCTGGGGTTACCTGAAATAGTCAAGAAAGAGCCGAAGGAAATAGAGGCAGATAAGCCGGGGAACCTTGTCCTAGGCCCAGTTTCTTTTTAAATACGTAACAGATAAAGATATTGTGCAAAAAAATAAAGACATTCACATTTTAGCAGTTAAACTTTATTTTACTTTTTAAAATTTTTACTTTTTTGTTTTTCTTTTCTACAAAAGGCAGACAATGATTGTTGATCTGCAATTGTGTGTGTGTGTACCCCCAAAAGTGGGCCGAGTAGGTAGGAAGCTGAGCAGGGAGTCTGAGAACGCTCAATGGCATGACCAGGGCCTGCACAGCCTCCGGGAGGCTCCGGCCGCTCCGGGCCTGCCTGCCCTAGCTCATGTCGATGGTGTTGAAGACCCACTCCGTGAACTTCTTCAGCTTGTCGGAGGCGTTCTGGGACTCCTCCTGCAGCCTCAGGTTGTCCTCACGCAGGTGCTGGACTTCTGCCTGAAGGTGGGCTTTGTCTTCTTTTTCCTGAGGCAGAGAGAAAAGGACTGAGCAGGGCACCCACCTCGCCAGGCTGCCGGGGAGAGTGGCTGTGGATCTGTCTGCACCCGCCGCCCGTGTCTACTCTTCCTGCCACTAAACTTCTGTAGCCAGGCCTCGTCCTGGGTGTTCAGATCCACTCACCCAGGGAGCAAGACTGCCAGATTCACTACAGTTTATCTTGGAATGTAAACAATGTGTTTTAATGTCTTTGTTCATAAGGACTGTCTTGCAGTTTAGACTGCTGTTCTGGTGGCTGCTGCCTTAATATAGTCAAAGCCGCTCGAGAAACAAGACGAAGTGAAGGTCTCTCGGCACGGAGGCGCGGCCACAATGACAACATGTGGGTCTGGGCTTCTGACCCACGTACAGGGGTGGGAAGCTCAGAGGGGGCGGCTGAGGCTCGAGGCTTCCACAACGGGAACGCATGAAGGCCTTCTTGCACTACGTGGCCAGTGGGAACCGAGCTCCAAGGAGCCCCCCAAACACCCACCTCTTACCCCACTAAGGAACACGAGGTAGAGGGGCCGGCCGCCTGAGAAGACGCCTACCTTCTTCAGGTCTTCCCGAAGCATCTTCAGCATCCCCTCCAGCTGGTCCACCTTAGAGGCCAGAGTGGGAGAGGAGTCCTTACTGCTGGAACGAGAAACAGTCCATGTTGGCGGGAGCCTCCCGGCGGGGTTTGTTTGGCATTTTTTTAAAATGAGGCGGCTGTATTTGTAACACGGTTTTCAATGTCAAATTACTCAGGATGGCAACCCAATGTGCACGTTCACTTTAAAAAAGAAAATGGTCATCGCAACAAAAGGCCGTACAAGCAGGAACTACAGCCAATCCATGGCTTCCTTTGTTCCAGAGGCTGCATTTTTATAACAAAAGAACACAGGACAATGAGTGAAAATGGTCTCCGTGGCAGTGCGCTTTCTGGCAGGTTCACCGGGGACAGTGCCACGACTCCTGTCTGCAGCGGCTTTAGGAAGAGGGGCTGATGTAAGTGCCACCTCGGGGCAACAAGGAGGCAGGTCTTGGGTCCCCAGAAAACAGTCTGTGACCACTATCCAGCTGTAAGTTACTGGGCTCACATCTTAAAAAGAATCTAAATATCTTTACTTTTAAAGTAAGACCACATGCTTCAGAAGCTTGTCAGCCTACCCTTAATGTCTTATATTCTTTGCTATTATGATCAGCAAGCTAGACACATAATTTTCTTTGTTTTAAAAATACATTTTTATTATTTCAGAGAGGAAGGGAGAGGGAGAAAGAAATAGAAACATCAATGATGAGAAAGAATTATCAATCGGCTCCCTCCTGCATGCCCCCCGCTGGGGATCGAGCCCGCAACCCAGGCATGTGCCCTTGACTAGAAGTGAACCCGGGACCCTTCAGTCTGCAGACTGACGCTCTATCCACTGAGCCAAACCAGCTAGGGTGACACACAATTTTCTTATTCTCTATGTGTCCCACGGCTGACCACTGAGATGCTGTAATATACAGTAAGTCCGCACTTAGATTCTATGGCACCTCCTGGGCCTTAGAATCTGCAACTTTAAGCGAAACGACACGTAACAACCAATTTTGCCACAGGCTCATTGACATAACCAAGAGCTAAGTTGCTTCGGCATCCCATCAACGTTACAATGAAATGATGTTTTCAAGGACCGCTGGTATAATAATGTCACACGTACATCCACTACCCTCACCACCTGGAACGGAGGGGAAAACGCCTGCCTCTGCACGTTACACAGAAGTCAAGTCCATGTTCTTAGCTCACAAGAAAACCCTCTGGGACCCAGTTATTGCTCATTTATTTTACATACACTCTTAGGTACCCCGTGGCCCAGACCTAGTGCAGAGCTGGAGCTGCCAGGACGCAGGCACATTCATAAGCATGACCGACAGGTGGCTATGGAAGGGACTCGAGGGCTAACCACACAGGAATCTGGGGATGATTTAGCACAAATGACTCTTCTTACCCTGCTTCCTAAGGCCAAGGGTATGAGTGTATAAAGCATTAAATAAAGAATATTCGTAATTCCCACTCTCAGCTACCAAGGGTAGGTTAACTGTGTTTACAGTGTTCAGTTACAAGTGTCCTAACTGAAACGGGAGGAGCTGGCACTGCAGTGATGAGCCCCCAGATCGTCGAGGGGCCGCCGTCTCCTCCCACAGCTGCTGATGTAGTGACGTGTATGCAGGGGGGTGGCCTCACCTCTGGGTGACCCACCTGCTGTAGGACTTCATCTGGACCAGGGCCTGGTCCTCAAGCTGGTCGCTGTTGGATGCAGCACTCAAGGGGCGATGGTTTTCGTCACTAGCAGCAAAGAAGGAGGCTCTCTGGACTGCAAAGGAGGCAGAAACGCTCAGCAGCTGGGAAACATCCTGGGCTCTGAGTCAACATGTGGCCCATACTGATCCCCCAACCTCACAGGAAAAACAGCTGTTCTAAGCTGCAACAGGACAGTAGCATTGTAACTGTCCTTAAAAAATAGTTGCTGTGCATCCATTTTAGTCCCCCTTTTCTCTTATCAAATTCTCCCTCTGTTCAATGTTTCCCTGGAAACAGGCCTTGTGCCAAGTTTCCAGCCCAGGTTTCCCACTCAGTGGTGACGTCAAGTGCATCAGGAGCTCGGACTGGGCTTCTTGAGGCTCCCATGGCCACCCGGTGGGCTGGACCAAGCCCACACCCGTGTGCTTCCAAGTGTCCCAACTTAACCCTCGAGCCAAGAAAACAGAATCAAGTTTAAAAACTCCCATTAGAAACACAAAACGTCTACCGTTCTGTATGTACAGTCAGGGCAGGAGAGACGGTCAGACAGGCCCCAGGCTTCCCTGAGCCCCCACTGCCCTGGTTCCAGCCTCACAGCAGAGAGAGGGCGGCGACCCCAGTGGCGCAGAATGGGGGGCAGGAGGCCGGGAGAACCTGGCTGCACCCACTCGGACTCTGCCCCATGGGGCAGGTGGTATATGCACATGTATAGACGGTGTCTATATAAACGAGAGGGACCCACAGACTGAAGTTTAAAACCGCATTAGTCCTGGGACTGCGGTCAGCTACATGGGGATTCCTTGCTGACTGCGTCATGGTGGCCTGACTTCCAAGGCCTAATCAATTTCTCCTGAAAACTGGCGCTTGTCTGAACAGCTACTTTCAATTCTTCAAAGAAGAGCAATAAACACCGCCCCGCTCCCCCAAGAAATCATCTGCTATCATCATCTTTTTGTTGTTGTTAATCCTCACCTGAGGATATTTTTCCATTGATTTTTAGAGAGAGTGGAAGGGAGAAGGGAAGACAGAGAGGGAGAGAGAAACATCGCTGTGAGAGAGACACATCGATTGGTTGCCTTCCGCCCACCCGACCCCCTTGCCCCCTCAAGCCTGCAACAAAGGTATGTGCCCTTGACCGGAATCAAACCTGCAACCCTTAGTCCTCAGGCCAGTGCTCTTTTCCCTGAGCCAAACCGGCTAGGGCCCGTCATCCTCCTTTTATGAAGAACGGAATGATGACCTTAGAATGAAGTCAGTTTATTCCAAAAAAGGAACCTGACAACCTATGTCAGCACACAAGACAGCACTGCAGTTTTACACACGTCAGCGCCGTCAAAGGACCATGGGCCTAGAGCAAGCACTGGGCAGGGGGCTGGCACGGGAACAACGCAGACAGGACACATGCCACCACCCTTGGGAGGGATGAATGTGCGACAGGGGCGGGCCCAGCACCCTAACAGATCCCATGTGTGTTTAGCAATGATGTCCTTACGATGTGATGAAGGACCACATTTTTCTCCTTCAAGTGACAGTTGGGACCCCCTGCCCTTCCCACTCAGAGAGGGAAGGCACCATGTTATGAATTCCTCCGGAGAGGACACACCAGGCTCCACCTACTGAATCAGAGGGTGTGAGCCCTGCTGAGCGCTCAGTAACAGCTCAGCGGGTCCTGGCTGTGCCGGTGACGGGCGGGGGCTGTCGCTGTGTCCAAGGACACAGAGTGAGGGAGACTGACCAGCACTCACACGGCAGCATGGCCCTGCGTAGGTCCCAGCCGGACTGCTCGATCCCCAGTGGACTCACCCTCATAGGCCTTGGCGGCATCCACCAAGTTGGACCAATCCAAATCGGCAGCAGCATCGGGCAGGGGCATGAGGCCGGGGTCGGGCATGGGCCTGCGGGCCTCCTGGACGTCGGTGAGGGAGCTGTCTGAGGCGGAGAACTCTCCTGCGGGAAGAGATGAGCGATCAGATGCTTCTCGGACCACAGACCACTCAGGAGCTGACCATCTCCTGCTACCACGGCAGGTCTGTAAGTCGATACCGAGAATCAGCTTCTAGTCGAGCAGGTCTTAGTGGCCTTTTCAAAGCTGAGTTCAACTACAAATTGGCTTCCTCCAGTCCTAAAGTCATTTTTTTATAACCTCCTCCTATCTCATTCCCAGTGGTGTGACTGGGGAAAGGCAGTTTTCCACTGAGGAATCACGTCTGCTGTGGCGGGAGCTGCTTGTCTGCCTTGGGGTCCAGGGCAGCTCGTATCTCACTTTTCCTTACGGGCCAGGAATTCGGGCTGGAGTAAGAGGCCTCCTCTCCTTCCCAGGGATAAGCACCTCCTGGGCCATAGCAGTCCAACATCTGAGCCTCTTCTAAGGTGACAGTTTTTAAGATACAAATATTGAGCCATCATAACAGCTGACCTTTGCTTGGCCCCACGAGGGCGCTGCTACTGCTCCAGCTCATGATGTGAGAACACAGAGGGGGACAGGCTCAAGAAGGCAAATGCGGTCAATAGGCCAGGAGGGGGTGGGAAGAGGGCAGAGCGCGCAGTTCGTGAGAAAGGCCGCCCAGAATAGGACTGACACTAGCCCTCATGCAGAATGGATGGAGCGCCCAGCTGAAATGCGCAAGCAACTCCAGAAATACCTGTTTACAAGGAGTTAAAAAGTTTCATCAATTATGAGAGCTGGTAAACCAGGGTATATTTAGTGCTTGTTTTCCCTCCCAAATTACACGAAGAACGGCTCTGAAGTGCAGCTGCTAGTTATTAACGTGCTTAAAATTAGCACGATTATGAGTTAATGGAAATAACAAATACTGCCAGAAATTAAATGCTCAGTTCTATTGAAACTCGCTCCCACCAAGGGTAAGTAGGTGGAACAGACAATTTTGTGTGTCACTCATAATCCTCTGCCCTTTTCATTTCTGGGGCTCAGTTATCATATGGGGGGAAAAGAAGTCACCCCTACCCATGGCGCAAACTCATTTCCGTGGTATTCCCACCACACGAGGCCAGGCCGTGGGACCAGCCAACAAGGAGTGCTCAGCTTAGGACACGGGACCCAGCGCTGCTGCCCGACTTCCGTGAGAGCAGGTGCTCAGGAGACTTTCCCATCCTCAGGGCTGGGCCTGTACCCTGGGCTCCGTCGGCTGAACGGTGACTGTGGGTGTTCTGGGCAGCCCTCAGAATGGAAGCCTCTAGAAGACAGGGCCTGCACTGACAGACACGTGCAGAGAGGCCTTCACAAGGTTTAAAGGCGTGCAAGGGCGTTAGAGAGTCACTCAGGGCAAGAAAGTTGTAGAAGCAACGGAATTCAGGGGGAGTGGCCCCAATGTGGGGACAGGAAGGGAGAAAGGATTCTGGCATATCAGGTCACTACCAGGAGGTTTTTTCTAGAGTCTGGATGGTAAAAAGTGCAGCTGAAGGGGGGGAGCTGGCACGATCCCCAAGTGGTGCCTGCAGGGTGAGGGGGGGACAGAACAGGAACAGGGAGCAGGAACAGAGACAATGGAGGAACATTCATGAGTGGGCGGAGAGCTCACAAAACATGCAGGGAGAAAGCACACCAGGCAAGCAGCAGTTTCAGAAAATACTGCTCCGAGAAGCAACAGAGGAAAGGAATGTGGGTTTGAATGGACACAGAATTCCCAGAGGGGAATAAAAAAGGTAGGAGGGAGGTGTATATACAATAAACAAGCAGGAACACAGGTTCCACAGAGGTATCAGCTGTGCTGGGTCATAGTGGGGGGGGGGGGGGGGGGGGGGAGGTACAGAACCCTGGAGTGCAGCTGGACAGAGGGAGGAGAAAGAAAAATAACAACTTTAAACCCATAGTCCCAGAATATGGCCTTCAGAAACCTGGGATCTAGTGCAAACAAGGCATTCATGAGCCAAAGGCAAACGTCATTCATATGCCTTTTCCTCACATGCTTGCTCACTGATGAATGAATGAGCCCACAAACAAGTGGTAGAGACCACAGACAATCCTCATAGCTGGGAAAGACAGAGAAGAATGTCAAGCCTGGGTTTCTATGGTGGTTGGAGGGAGGCAAAGGATATAGTGTCTAAGAAGTAACTAAACTACTATTAGCCAAATTTACCCAGTCTGGTGAAATACTAATTCTCAAGCCTTTGTATTCAAATTCAAATTCAGCAGGCCTTAGGAAAGGCCTGGAAGTCTGTATCTTTAACAAAGATCCGATAGGGCAGCTTTTATGCACATCTGGTGCCCAGGATTTTGCGGCTGTCACCCAGGGAGGCGCCTTGACTGCCTGGCCCTGGTGGCCGGGGGCTTGCATTCCTGGGTCCCCTGGGACTGTCACAGCCGGAGAGAGTGTTCCTGGTAGTCTGTCACCACCCGGCACTGCACAGACAGCAGTCTGAAACAGTCTTCAGTCTTTCTGTGGAAGAGGCTTATGTGCTTGTTCTGGGACTTTGGCCTAAGGAAGGCTCGGATTTGGCCTATGAAGGGCTCCCGGGGAACAGAGGCTGATAGGCGCCATCTTTCTTCTTTTCCTCACTCCAGCTCACCAGTGTCTCCTGGAAGAAGTTTATACACTCATCTGACACCTCAATTTTGTGACTGCCACCGAGGTGACACCTCTAGATGGCCTAGTTCTGGTGACCAGCACGACTTATGCTTGCAGTCCCACAGGATGTCAGATATTTGTAAACTTTAAAAGCTGCTGTCAGAAGATCTGGCTTCCTATCAGCCTGAGTGTAAGTACTGCCTGAGATCCTCCCCTTTAGGACTGTGACTGACAGGTCTTGGCATACCCTCAACTATGAGCAGTCACTAAAAATAAAATTTATTGCTTGGATATCACAAAGGTTTGAGAGAAAAGAGCTGGGGTGGGGATTAACTGTAAGGTTGTATCCCTTACATGAGGCCACTCCTTTAAGACATGGATGAAATATACATTCTTCTCAAGCACACATGGACAATTATCCAAGATAGATCATATGTTAGGCTATAAAACAAGTCAATGAATTTAAAAAGATTCAAATCATATCAAGCATTTCCCCCCACCACAATGGTATGAAACTTGAAATGATAAGAAAACAAAAATTTACAAATATGTGGGGTTTAAACAACATGCTACTACTGAATAATCAACAGGCCAAAGAATCAAAAGGGAAATAAAAAAATACCATAAGACAAATGAAAATACAACATACCAAAACCAATGAGATGCAGCCAAAGCAGTCCTAAGAGGGAAGTTCATAGTAATAACTATTGAACAATTATTCATCAAAAAATTAGAAAACCTAGAAGAAATGAATACATTCCTAGAAACATATAACCTACCAAGACTGAATCATAAAGAAAAAAATCTGAACAGAGCAGACACATTACTAGTAAGGAGACTGAATTAGTAATCACAAACCTACCAATAAATAAAGGACCAGGGCCAGAGGGCTTTACAGGCGAAATCTACCAAACATTCAAAGAAGAATGAAAAACTACTTTCTCAAACTCTTCCAGAAAATGGAAGGAATAGTTCCAAACTCATTTTACGAGGCCAGCATTTCCCAGAGACCAAAAATAGACAGGAATGCCATAAAAAAAGAAAATCAGAGGCCAATATCCTTGATGAACATAGATGCAAAAATCCTCAACAAAATATTAGCAGATGAAATTCAATAAGACATTAAAAGGATACATGGTCAATTACTTTATAACATAGGAGCAAAGAACAGACAACGGGGAAGGGAGAGTCTCTTCAATAAATGGTGTTGCGAAAACTAAACAATCACATGCAAAAGAATGAATCTGGACCATTATTTTATACCATACACGAAAATTAATTCAAGATGGATTAAAGGCTTGAATATAAGACTCCTAGTAGAAAACATAGGCATTAATTTCATAACTCACAGCTCTTGGTACACCCCTTCAAATCACGTAGGGCAATGAATTCTTAGAGCTGACACCAAGAGCAAAGGCAACAAAAGCAAAAATAAAACAAGTGCAACTACATCAAACTAAAAAGCTGCACAGCAAAGAAACCATCAACAAAGTGAAAAAGCAACCTAGAAGTGGGAGAATAATATTTTCAAATAATATATCCATTAAGGGGTTAATATCCAAAATATACACAGAACTCACAACTCAAAACCCAAACAATCTCATGACAAAATGGGCAGAGGATCCGAATAGACTTTTCTCCCCCCAGACATTCAGATGGCCAACAGGTACATAAAAAAGATGCTCAACATCACTAATCATCAGGAAAATGCAAATCGCTATCACCTCACACCTGTTAGAATAGCTGTTATAAAAAAGGCAAGATATTAATTCCTAGGAAAAAAAATAAAAGCAAGATATAAATGTTGGCGAGTATGAGAAGAAAAGGGAATCCTTGTACACTGTTGGTACGAATGTAAATTGGTGCAGTCAGTACGGAAAACAGTAAAGAGGTTCCTCAAAATAAAACTACCATATGATCTAGCACTTCTATTTCTGGGTATTTACCCAAAGACAATGAAAACACAAACTTGAAAAGACAGAAGCACCCCCATATTCATTGCAGCGTTATTTGCAATAACCAAGATGTAGAAATAATCTAAGTGTCTACTGATGGATGAGTAGATAAAGAAGATGTGACATCTATGCAATGGAATATAGTTAACAGCTATTAGCAACAACATGCTGGACCTTGAGGGCATTGTGCTAATTGAAGAAAATCTGACACAAAAAGGTAAGTCATGAGGATGTAGAGCAGTGGTTCTCAACCTTCCTAATGCCGCTACCCTTTAATACAGTTCCTCATGTTGTGGTGATTCCCAATTTCATTGTTACAAATTGAACATAATTAAAGCATAGTGATTAATCACAAAAACAATATGTAATTATATATGTGTTTTCCGATGGTCTTAGGCGACCACTGTGAAAGGGTCGTTCAACCCCCAAAGGGGTCATGACCCACAGGTTGAGAACCACTGATATAGAGCATGGTGACTAGAGTGGGGCACAAGTAGGTTTACAGGTGTGAGTACGCAAAACAAAGTTCATTCTTGTATTACTATTTATTAACTACTAGAGGCCCAATGCACAAAATTCATGCAAGAAGTAGGCCTTCCTTCTCCTGGCTACCGGCACTGGCTTCCCTCTGGCACCCGGGATCCGGGCTTCCCTGGGGCCGCTGGCAGGCACCCAGGATCCGGGTTTCCCTCCCCGTGGCCGCTGGCAGGCACCCAGGACCTGGGCTTTCCTCCTTGTGGCCGCCAACAGGCACCCGGGACCTGGGCTTCCCTCACAGCCCCGGTTTCGTCTGGAAGGATGTCCCGGAAGGATGTCTGGTCTAAGTAGCATATTATGCTTTTATTATTATAGATTGTATTATTTCCCATAGGAACAATTGTAAACCTACTTTTGCCCACCATATACTGTACTGCAACCTGAAAGTTGCTGGGAGAGTAAATCTTCAAAGTTCCCATCACAAAAAAATTAAAAAAATTATAACTATGTATGGCGATGGATGGTAACTAGACTCATTGTGGTGACCATTTTGCAATATTAACATATATCAAATCATTATGTTGAATACCTGAATTACAATGTTATATGCCGATTATACCTTAAATAAAAAAACACACACATAAGCATGCATCCCAGGTGACTCTTACGGTCTAGTGAGGTTGAACGTTTGTCCCCTGTGGTCTGAGATTACTGGTGAGAGGCTAAATGAAGGAGGTATTGGTGAGCCAAGATAACCTGAGCACGCTAGCAGAACTTCCTCCAGCTATCATTCTCGGAGCAAACTGAATGCCAGCCGTCTCTGACACTGGCCACCATCAGCAGGCCTATTCAGCTGCAACTGAACACAGACTTACCGTGCAGCGACTTCATGCCCAAGGTGTAAGAAGGCCTCCGCAGTGGAAGAGACTTGGGGAGAGAAGGGTACGTGCTACTGAAGAGGACGTCGTTGGGCAGGGCTTGGTCCAGAAGTGAGGCCCTCGAGGTGAAGAAGTGCTCCCTCTGGCTGCTGTAGATGCTCTCATCCGACAGCGTCCTGTGCAAGGCCCGCCTTGAGGTGGGGGTGTGGGGGAAAGGAGACTGAGGCGAGGAGAGCGCATGGAACTGAAAAACAGGGCCAAGACAACAGGTCAATTTTCTGGGTCACACACCCAGGGCCCAGGTTGTGGGGAATGAGCGGGTTAACAAATTCACTGCTCTCAGGCACTCCCTGCCAAACCGCAGAGCCCAACCAGGGAGCCTCAAGGTCTACCACCTCTGTCTACATCCTTAGGGCCAACCTGAGATCCCCAGAGCCTACCACGCTGCCCATCAGTGCTCAGTGCATAACTCAGACACATAATTAAACGAATCCATCAATACTGTGTCATGATTTAGAACAAGGTGAGGACCAGACAATGTGAGCTGTTGTTGAATCCTGTGTCATTGACCAAACCATGTCATCTCTCTGAGCCCAGCTCCTTGTCTACGAAATGGGGCACATCATCCCTCAGGATTATTAGGAGGGTAAATGAAACATGGACTGATCACAACATATATCAGTGGTGTTATGAAGTAATGTTACAGCCCCCAGGGCATAGCCATGGAGCCAAGAAGGTGTCCTCAGATGCTTGTCAAGTGACTACATGTTTGCTGGGCAACAAGAGCATTTGATCAACACAATATATTAGTGCAAATAATAGCTGGCGCTTGTAAACATTAACTACTATAATTATATTTAATGAGTTTTGGCGATAATTTATTTTTTGAGATAGATTTCTATTCCTGAAATGAAAACAGGAAGGTCATCTTTATAACTGACAAGTATTTATATAGTTATGGAAAAATGACACATGTTCCAGATTCCAGATAGCTGTATCTCTTTCTGATGTCTTTTGCCTTGGTGACCTGATTTTATTTTTTTTAAAATATATTTTATTGATTTCTTACAGAGAGGAAGGGAGAGAGATAGAGAGTCAGAAACATCGATGAGAGAGAAACATTGATCAGCTGCCTCCTGCACACCCCCTACTGGAGATGTGCCTGCAACCAAGGTACATGCCCTTGACCGGAATTGAACCTGGGACCTTTCAGTCTGCAGGCAGACACTCTATCCACTGAGCCAAACCAGTCAGGGCGAGGTGAACTGATTTTAGTTGAGATTTTTCTGCAAAGAGTAAGCTTCTGAAAATTCCATTCATTGGGAGACAACACACACATTACCAACATGTAAATATCCAGCATCCTGAAAGCCAACAGAGTATTTGGTCTGCTAAGAATAACACTATATTTATTCAGTTCCTCTTCGACTACTGCTCTCCTTGGCAGGGAGAACAATGTGGGGACAGCTGAAGGCCTGAGGAGGAGGCTGAGTCCTGGCAGGAAGCCACGCAGGACTTTCCATGACACTTTGAAGGGGCAGAGAGACAATGACGCAGCAACGGCTCTATTTAGAGAGCTGAGCATACAGAGTTGACACTCAGGTTCATTCATGTGCTAGGGTCTAACACAATTCCATTAAACAAACCAAGAGTTAAATCAAGTCAATACTACCCACAGCATGGCATGCACAGTTGCTGCATAAATATTTTAAAAAGTATTAATCAAAGGCATTGTAAATGAGCCTCAGGTGTAGCCAATTGTGTAAAAACTGTGCTCACTTTTAAAAACGCATGATGAGCTAAACCCAAGGGATGTATGTGCTTGCCCAGAAAACTGAGCTACTGTGATAAACACTTTGTGAGGCTTTAAGTGGAGGGAACTTGGTCTGGAAGCAACGATTTCTCATCTCACTGCACAGAGTGGGAATCAGAGGTTACAGAGCTTGCCAATTGCAATTAGAAAAAAACAACAGCCGAAACCGGTTTGGCTCAGTGGATAGAGCGTCGGCCTGCGGACTGAAAGGTCCCAGGTTCGATTCCGGTCAAGGGCATGTACCTGGGTTGCGGGCACATCCCCAGTGGGAGATGTGCAGGAGGCAGCTGATTGATGTTTCTCTCTCATCGATGTTTCTAACTCTCTCTATCTCTCTCCCTTCCTCTCTGTAAAAAAATCAATAAAATATATTTAAAAAAAAGAAAAGAAAAGAAAAAAACAACAAACCAAGCAGGTCACTTCTCCTTCATCTGCAAGCTCCAGGACCATCACACAGGCTCCTGCCTATCGAGTCAGATCTTGGATCTCCATTCAAAATCTGCTCAGTCTTTGTTGGCACCTCTGGGTTCAGCAGAGGGATTTCCTTCTCCTGTGCATATTCCCACCCTGATGGTTTTACAGGAGAGAAATTTCCCACCAATTCCAGTTTCAGTCTCATCAGAAAATACTGGTGTACTTCAGAGCAGTAAACACTGCCTGGAAGAGGCCCTTTGAGCAGCGTGCTTTATTATAAGGTCTAACATCCTGCAGGAAAGGGAGGCCGGATAGGAGAGGAAGGAAGCCATCGGCCCAGGCCCAGAGGCTTTCTGCGCATTAAGAGTAGTAGGACCTAGTCTTGTCCAAACTCATGAGGGTGGTTCCTCACCCCATCCCCCCTTCAATTCCAATCTTAAAGGTGCACACCTCTCTGGTTCCGGCAAGCGCCCCCTCTACCTTCCTGGCAGGTCAGGCCTGAGACTGCCGAGTGGCCCCACCGAGGGCTGCCAGCCCTTGGGAAAGAACCTGGAGTTGATGGCTGACTGGGAAGGGATCGAGAGCATCAGGCTGGGGGTTTTCAAGCTGTGCTCCCAGGAGCCTTCAGGGTTCATCACAGCCTCATTGCTTGTGGAGAGATGTTCAGGTGGGACCCAGGGCCATGACACCCACCCCTCTCATCAGAGAGACCCTGCTTTCTCATCCTACATATTGGACTTCCACGTATACTTTTATTCAATAAAAGGATTTTTGTGCTTTAAAATCATTTGGGCGCCACTGACATACTCCGGCCTTCTATTTCAAAGCCTAGGAATGCGGCCTGGAGAGGTGGCGCCTTGCTCCAGGTCAGTCTGCTGTTCTCTCACTTTTGCAGCCCTCCTGGCTCCCAGTGAAATGGGGGTACCCGCACTTGCAACAAGCAGGTGTCAGGCCTTCCTGAACCCTGGAGCTGTGTGAGGCCTCTTCCTTTGGCCTGTGCCTGAGTGCTAGCAGGACTATTGGTTTGCACTATTGTCTGTTCACTTGCCACTGTATGCAGCCCTCATAGAAAATAGGGTTATTCATCCAGCCGGCGTGGCTCAGTGGTTGAGTATCCACCCATTAACCAATAGGTCACAGTTCCATTCCCCGTCAGGGCACATGCCCGGGTTATGGGCTTGATCCCCAGTAGGGGGCATATAGGAGACAGCCGATCAATGTTTCTCTCTCATCACTGATGTTTTTAGCTCTTTCTCCTCCCTTCCTCTAAAAGCAAATAAAAACATTTAAAAACTTATTTTAAAAAAGCTTTGGTTAAAAAAGAAAATAAGGTTATCCCATCTCTGCCTGCCAAGGAGGTTTCTTGCTGGCCAATAAAGCCAACGTGGTGTGAGTGGCTCCAAGGGTCACAGCCTGAAGCTGCCGCTCCTGGCATCTGGAGCCGTGAGCCGGGTGTGACCTGGAAGGTTCTCAAGGGCACACTGGCCTTCCTGACACAGCAGAGCCACGGGCGTTTAGTCAGTCTCAGAAGACACACAGAACTCCTTAGCTGAGCTCATCTGAAACCAAACCAGAAAGGATGGGACTGGAGAGAAAACAGGCTATTTCCAGCTCCTGCTTCCAGCCTTTTTATAGTAATAGTTTCAGCAGAAGGATTTACTTTTAGAGGGTCTGACAGTCACATAATCACAGCTTAAAGAACGTGCACCCCTGTTTCAAATAGGAATGTTAAAGTAATTCATTTTGGAAATAAAAGCCAAGACCTAAAATAACAGCAAAACGGACATTTGCTTTCAATTACTTCCAGCGCAGGAGCGAATCAGAAGAACTCGAGCGTTAAACTTGCCCCTTTCCAAAAATGTTACACTAAGACTTGGAGGACAGATTTCTTTCATGGCAAGTTTTACTCTCCTCTAAATCAAAGGAAAAATGTAAAATAATTTTTATTTTTAAACTGGTCCTTAAGCATTTAATACACCTCATTGGGTTTTGATGGATAGAGAAATTTCAAGTGCTATCTTTTGTGAGGTTGCTAAGGAAACGGTTTGTACCCCGGGTGATGAGTCAGAACTGTTAAGTGCTGGCTTATAGAACAGAAATCAAGAACGGCAAATCTTTAAAATGATTTATGATCTTAATGTTTATGTTAATAAATCATTTCTTTTGCAAAACTCAAGATTGGGCTTTGGAGTCCACCTCAGTGCTGTCGATGTTGACTCTAAGTTTAGGAGGTGTGTCTGGCCTGCCTGGAGGAAAATGCATGTGTGCTGAGAAAGCCCAAATGGGACAGGACCACTGGGCTCCTGCAGGGCTTGCTTCCTGCTTCTGGTCACAGTCTGCGGGTGGTGAGTAGTTAACAGTCTAGCTTCCATTTTTAATCAATTCTCATAGTTCTTAAATGAAGCTTGCCAGTCACGTCAAACAGACTACAAATCATTCATCTAAGAACCTGGTGAACAGAACACAACGACATTCACTGCCACCTTCCTGGGTAGATGCCCTTCTCCTGGGACTACCCGCTACTGCAGACAGAAGTGCCTTATACTCACAGTGGGCCCCGCTCAACACACATGGGCTCCGAGCCCTGAGTGCTGCTCACCTCAGGGGACAAGAGCAGAGAGTCCAAGCTGAGGTGAGCGGAACCTTCCACATGGCTATGCAAAGGTGCAGCCACTGACACACAAACCAGTTCTAAGCAAATGGGGAGGGGGAACGGGTTCTGGGACTGGATGGGCAGGGCCTGGGTTCTAGAGAAGGCCCTGCAGCCTGGACTTCTGAGAGGGAGGGGGAGGAGGCTTTATGTGGAGAGAGCCTGGAGGTTCTGAAGGTGAGTGTGCAGACCATTTGCTGGACTAGAGCACCCAGGGTAGGGCCAGCGTTGGGGCAGAAGCAGGCCAGGGTGCAGAGTGCTGCGGGCACACAGGAAGGGGAGCCCTTTGGATAGAAGGCACTGAAGCCCTTAGAGAAAAATGTCCATCTGACGGGGGGCCCCAGATGCCCCTGTGGAGTTCCGAGGAACAATGGCACTTGGAGAGTAATGTTCAAGGAAGAGCAGCTTGTGCACCGAGCAGGGAACCCTAGGAGAAGAAAGAACCCTGGGGGTAGGACAGGCTGACATCCACCCAGACTATAGGGATGTCGCTGCAGGAACAGAACATTTGGAAAACACTGTGAGCTAATTATTGGGAAGACTGTGTGATGGTGGGAAGAGGTTTCAATGGGGAGGAGCTGGGAACCACCTTTTTGGAGGGAGTAACTGGCGAGCAGCTCTGGCCTGTCTGGCTTCTAACTGCTATTTGCCCCAAGCTCTGTCTTATACCTTAAAGTTCTTCTGGGATTCGGGAGTTGGGCTTTCAAGGTCGATGAGTTTCTTGAGATCCTCCTCAATGGTGGACTTGGAGGCTGGCTTGGGAGATGCTCGGAGGTCCCTGGTGGAGGCCCGCAGCCTGGCGTGGGCTATTTCATTGCCATCACTCTGATGACGCCTTGAATAAAGGAGAGAGATGGCATGAACTGAATCAGTCCAGTGGACCCAAGGTCACAGGGGGCTGGGAAGGATGTAAGTCATTGGAGAGATGTTATAGGAGAGAAAAGAAGAATTACTTCTGTTCAATTACATTGGAAGCTACTCAGGTAAGTTGTTAAAGAAATGAAACCAATTTGAAACATCAGCTAAAATGTCTGATGAAAAAAATCATTCTTTTACAGGAAACAATGAGCTCTACCAAGCCCAAATTAGCAACAGACTTTTTAATAAAAGACACAGGGTATAAATCCCAAATGCAATCTTTGTGTAGACAAAAACAATGTAATTGAATGAATCATTTATTCTTTTTTTGCTGTACTACTTTGTAAAAAGTCCTTTATAGTCAGTCCTTTATATATATGTAGTCACTTACTTTCTAATGTTCCCTCTGGTGCCTCCTGGCCCAGTTAAGAACCAGATAGGAAGGCTGTGATTAATACCATCAAAGGGGGTCGGGGTGGGGGGGGGGGTGGGATTGGGGGGGGGGGATTTTTGCACCAGAGGGTTGATTTTCTGAAGTTTGTTCTTCAGACATACCATCTTCCCTCTTACCCGAGGTTTTGCTTTCTGAGGTTACATTTACTCAGGGTTAACCATGATCCAAAAGTATTAAATGCAAGAATCCAGAAATAAACAATTCTTGTTTTAAACTGTGTGCCATTCTGAGTGGAGTGAATGAAGCATGTACCTTCCTGCCCGACACGTGAATCATCCCTTTGTCCCGCATATCCCCAGATGGGTAAACTACCCACCCATTAGTCCCTCCTAGCCGCCCCAGTTATCACATCGTTATCACTGAGAGACCACATTCACATAACTTGGTTATAGTATGTTGGTATGAATGTATGAAAAAAACACCCATAGTATATACAGGGTTCGGTATTACCTGCAGCTTCAGGCATCCACTGGGGGTTATGGAACGTATCCCCCATGGATAAGGGGATACTAATGTACTGTTTCCTAGGAGATCTAAGACTCTCAAATCTGAATATACTGCAATACACCTTATTTAAAGAATGGAGTGGGAGAGATAATTTAAGACAAGTTTTACTTAGAAAAAATAAGTGCTGCTCAGTGATTAGAACTTCGGCCCATGCACCGAATGCTCATGGGTTTGACTCCTAGTAGAGGGCACATACCTGGATTGCAAGTTTGATGCCTTGCCATGGTCGGGGCACAGGCGGGAGGCAACCACATGAGTCTCATGTTGCTGTTTCTCTCTCTCCCCCTTCCCTCCCTCCCTCCCTTCCTTCTACTCTTTCTCAAATTTAATGGAAAAAAATCCTCAGGTGAGGATTAACCAAAATAACAACAACAACAATAATAATAATCTCCCTACCAAATCAACTCTTCCCTACTTCCCAGCCTGGCTACCTCGGCCACAGAAAATTGCCTCAAACTTTCTGTTCTCTGTCATGTTACAAGCAAACCACCCAGTAAGAGAAACAAAAGAATTCTTACTTTCTTGTGTCCATAAATCCCACAGAATTTATGGTTCCTTCGGGTTTTTTCCATCCAATCAGGTACTTGCTAGTTGCGCCCTGGCGAGGGTAGAAAGTCCTAGGACCAGACGAGGAGGACGAGGAAGAGGAGAAGGAGGGTGCGAGCTGCGAGGAGGTGGCCGGATGAAGCTCTTCCTTAGGGGAACTCCGGGCACTGGTGAAGACGACGGGGCTGGCAGAGTGGCGGGAGCTCATGGTGCTGAGGAGAAGCAGGGCAAAGACAAGGGCCACGTGAGCGTGCGTGCATCGGGGTCAATACATCAGCGGGGGTGTTATCTGGACAGGGTTACGGTGGGTTAGGAACAACGGCTATTTCATGGAACATGAATGGGGATGGCTGGCCGGCCTTCTGGCTTTCTCTCTATAATTTAAATGTCTGCTGTCAGGGTGAAAGGTGGTCAGGGGGGTCAGTCTGCACTTTACAGTAAAGAGTAGGATAGTGAGACTTTGAAACACACTGGCACCTCTTAAGTTTGCTACAGGTAAGTCTACAGGAGGCAAGTGGGGGCAAGCCTGCCGCAAAGGCCGTGTGTCTTGCTTTCCTCAGGACCAGGGGTCATGGCTACGCTGCCAGGCCCACGCCGAGAACAGGAGAGGAGACGGGTCAGGCGTACAGCTTACACTCACATCCCGGGCCCAGGGCCACACTGAGGCCTCCCTAGCCACGGCACCTGCACGAATGCTGACTCTAGAAAAAGCTGTTCATCACAATGAGCTTTCTTACACTGCACACAAAACCCAACCCAACATGGATTAAAGACTTAAGTACAAGATCCGAGCCTGTAAAACTCCTAGAAGAAAACAGTAAGAGGTAAGTCCCCTGACTTCAGTCTTGGCAATGATATTTTGGATTTGACAGCAAAAGCAGAGGTAACAAAAGCAAAAACAAACAAGTGGGACTGCATTGATTTTAAAAAGTTGCTTATAGCAAAAAATACCATCAACAAAATAAAAAGGCAACCTACAAAATGAGAGACAATATCTACCTATAAGGGGTTAATATCCCTGTATACATCACACAACTCAACAGAAGAGAAAAACAAATCGATTAAAAAATGGGCAGAGGATCAGAATAGACATCATTTCCAAAGACATGCAGATGGCCAACAGGTGCATGAAAAGATGCCCAGTGGCACTAACCACGAGGGAAATGCAAATCAAAACCATAATGAGCTATCACCTCATACCTGTTAGAATGGTCATTATCAAAAAGACAAGAAATAACAAATGTGGGCAAGGATGTGGAGAAAAGGGAACCATTATGCACTGTTGGGGGGTTGTAAATTGGTGCAACCACTATGGGAAACAGTATGGAGGGTCCTCAAACAGTTCCTCAAAAAATGGAAAACAGAACTAACATGATCCTGCAATCCCACTTCTGGGTATTTATCCAAATAAAACAAAAATACTATCTTGAGATATCTGTGCCCCTTGTGCTCACTGCAGCATTATTTACAATAGCTAGGACATGAAAGCAACCTAAGTGTCCATCAATGACTGAATGAATAAAGAAAATGTGGTATATTAAATACACACAATGGATTATTCAGCCATAAAAAAAGGAAAATCCTGCCATTTTCAATAACACAAATAGACTTTGAGGGGATTATGCTAAGAGAAATAAGTCAGACAAAGACAAATACTGCATGATCTCACTTATACATGTAATCTAAAAACCATATTGGTGGTTGCTAGAGGTGGGGGAGATGAAAGGGTGAAGGGGGTCAAAAGGTACAAACTCCAGTTGTAAGATAAGTAATGTACAGCATGTCACTAAAAATAAAAGTTAAAAGCTGTTCATCATCAATATATTTTAAAACTAAAGTCCATAGTACTTAAGGAGAAGGCTACTCCTTATACTTTTAAAACTCAGAAAGGCAGAATACTAGGGGTGAGAGTTTAAGTTGAGCACAACCTGAGGGCCTTTAATTGAGGATTTCCGCTCTCCCTACCCATCATCTCACAGGACCCAAGTTCACACTCCAGGAGTCCTGCTGAGTTCTCCAGCTCAGGCTGGGACCAAAGACAGCTGACTCCTTAGGATGATAGACTTGCTTACTAAGAGTTAGATAAGAGGATGTGGCCTCAAAGCATCCCTCAGCTGCAGTTTCATTCATCAAAAACTGATGGTCCTGGTCTGAACAACATGCGGACCTTAGCTAATAATGACATATCACTATGGCATCCTCACTGATGACAAATGCACTACAGTCACGTGGGAGGCTGGGAAGGGGCCCGGGGAGCTCTCTTTACTACCTGTGCAGCTTTCTGTAAACCAGAAACTATTCTAGAATAGAAAACTAAGGGGAAAATACATAAAGCAAAAAAGAAAAGAAAAATAAACAAAAACCCCTGCACTCTAATGGTTCTGAGGTAGCACATACAGCTGAAAAGGATCTGAAACTCCCACCTCAGCCCTTACATAAAAATCATTTCCAGCTGGATTGTGTATTTACATGTAAATCTACAGATTCTGGACTAGAACGTGGAAGAACATTTTTTCTGATAGAAGCAGAAGTTCTTTAATGGGATCATAAAGGAAAGGACTGCCATTAAAAGGACTTTTATTCATCTAAAGATAAAGAATAGGAGAACATATAGGGTGTCCCCCAAAATGTATACACACTTTGAATAATTATTAATTCCAATGGGCTAAATCTGAAAAGAAAGAAACACCTATTGAGCTATCGGAAAAAAGTGTGTATACATTTTGGGGGGACATCCTGTATGTAAAATATATATCCAGCCATGGGCTCCTATCTAGAATACAGGACTAAGACAACCCAATAGAAAAATGGGCAAAGATTTGATAGGATTTTCACAAAAGAGGATAGCTAAAAAAATAAAGAAACACTGGTGCTCAGTGCCATCAGCTATCAAGAAAATGCAAATTACAGCCACACGGAGGGACCATTGCACACCCAGCAGCATGACTAACATTACCGACTTACAATACTAAGTGCTAGAAAGGATGTGAATCAATTAGAGCTCTTATACATGACTAGTGGGAGTGGTATCTGTTACAGCCACGTCAAACTGGTTCACAGTCTCTGTGACAACTGAATGTGTGTGTGTGTGTGTGTGCGCATCTCCTACGACTTGGCAATCCCACTCCTAGGTAAACACCCAAAAGAAATCCATACATACCGTGTACCAAATATCACATATAAGAATCTGTGATATCCTCAAACTGGAAACCCTCAAAATGTTCACCAACAGTAGAGTGGATAAATGAGTTGTGGTGTTTCCCACAATGTAATTATACTACAGCAATGAAAACAAACTCATGCTACCTGCATGAATCTCACCAGCATAAGGCTGACTTGAAGACACAGACACAGAATAAAACATATGGTGTGATTCCTTTTCTATAAAGCCCCAAATTGGTATCCCAAGCCTGGGATTTTAGGAGTCAGGGCTGTGTTTACACCGGGAGGAGGCGGAGTGACTGGGGAAGGCGTGGGGGAGGAAGGGTGTCTGGATGTCGGGAATGTTCCAGGTCTTGATCTGGGTGGTGACTGCGTGGGTATGTCTGCATTGTGAAAAGTCATCTCGATGGACACTCATGCATGCACGTTGTACCTCAGTGAAATCACACCCACAAAATTAAAGCAAAAGGAGCTCAAGGGGGAAGGAAAAATACCCTCACAATCTCTCTCACATACATTGAAAAGCAGTGCAATCTCCTTTAGCTTTTACCTCTTGGTAACAAATTATCCCACTTGCTTGCTTTTGAAATTAAAAGGGAATGAAAAACCCTTGCATAAGTGCAGTACATTAGGTCAGTAAGAACAAAATAATAGCATGTTTCTGCTACAGAGAGAGACTGAACGGGTACGGTGACCCAGAAGTAAAAGGGAAGAGGGACAGACACAAAGACGGAGGCAGGCAAACTCAGAGGGGTAACACGGGAGACCAGGCTAACAGCCACACGATCGACACAGGGAGAAGCTTCCGCAGTGGTGGGAGTGCAGCCTCGGGGACACTTTAAAACAATGACAGGCTTGTGGCTTTTGTTAGCTCCTTAGCGGCAAGATCCCATCTTTGGTTTGCCGATTTTTTCACCTGATATACTACCCCATTCACATTTATAACACGGATGTGGCGATGCCGTGGTTAGTGTCTGAAGCAGATTTCCACACCGTGTAATGCAAAGAATCAGGGTCTAACGTACACATCTCTCAGCGTGGATAGTCACGTGCATGCTTTACCTGCCTTGGTTAGTATCCACAAGTGAGTGCAAGCGTGTCAGAATGACTGGAGCTGGTTCTCACACTTTAAATAAATGTTAAAATAGAAATGACAGGACCCCACCCAAGATTCTGACTGAGTAGGCTGGGTGGGGTGCAGCGACATGAGAATTTGCACTTCTAAGGCGTGCCCAGCTGATGCTGTGGTCCCTGACTCATGCTGAAAACCACTGTACATTTGAATTGGCCATATTTTATCTTTCTCAGCAACAAGTATCTTGATATGATAACATCGGTATTCAAAACCCTGAGGCTTTCAAAGCCTAAATGTTTGGTCAGAACAGAAATAATTAGCCATGAGAATAGAAAGTAGGTTGTATCATTTGTTAACTTACAAATCATTCCTCCATGTTTTAAATAGCTATGCTGGCTTTAGCCAAATGCATACACTGCATAATGGGGAAAGTTACAGAAAAGGCTTAGACATGTAAAAGGAAAGAGCAATAAATAAATAATGTATACAGTGTTTGGAGCTTTTTCCAAACATTATTTCTCTGAGAGGAAGAGACAAAACAACTAAAATGACATTATCAGCTTCACACTTTCAAAGGGGAACTGTGTGGCTGGCCTGTTCCATTCTCTTGGAGATTTCCTGGTAACGCAACACCATGCGGTTTTACCTATGGCAAGTTAGGTCTCACTATGGGACTGTGTGAGACGGTGATGGAACAAGAAGAGACAGCAACAGGTATGTATGTGTGGCAACAACAACCTCTGCTCTTTTCTCGTTATATCAAAAGTGCATTTAGCCATGAGCACGGCCAAACTGGGGAAACCACTAAAAATTTAGTCAGGGTGTTTCTGGATTCCACAGGAGGAGGCTGGCTTTACGCTTTATAAATGACAAGACATTTCCACTTTCCTGAAATTGGAGCAACCTTAGGTGCATTTGGTCATTCCACAACATGAATTTTGAAAATGAAGAGCGGATGCACACACATACACGATACCCCACAGAGAAAAAGGAGAAGAGGCAACGAGGTAACTGAGGCTCTGGGACAACCTGAATCCATCCAAACTGCTCATCTTCACCTGGTGAAACCATGAGCAAATGCACCGCAGCTGGCTCTTTTACAGGAGAGGGCGCAGAAAGGGTATAAGGACATGGCAGCGTCACTTGACAAAGGAAGTCATACACTGACCTGGGGACCCTGCACACAGGACAGGGCAGCTGAACATTAAATCTGAGCCCTGAGTGCCCAAGCTGTGAAGGCCTGGGAGCTGATCTGCATCGTCACGGAGACCACCCTCCAGTGGGAAGCACCTGCTAGCCACTGCTGTGCTGCTGACAGCCACCGAGGGAAACACTTGGAGTCACCTGCCGTGCAGGTAGGACGCAAAGGAACGGATTTCAGTCAGGCTGGGCCTGCTAAGGGGGAGAGCGGCAATTAGTCACCCGCCAAATGGCTGTGGCAAAGGCTGGATGGTGGCCTATACTGAGGGGAGGAAGCTGTAGGGTTTCCTGTGATTACTGTACAAACAAGCAAGCCTTCGGGTGACAGATAATGTGGAGGATAATGACTGAGGAGGTCTGTGGCTTCCCACGGTGTCCAGCAGTAGCCTATTCTCTCCAATACTGGGCCCTACAATTTAGGAGGGCTTCAGAAGACACTAATTCTAAGTGATTAGGGAGAAAAGAAATAAGTTAAGTCAGAATGATTCAACTGGCAACAGGACAGCCAAATGATCGCAGTAGAGAAAACTGCTCATCTGTCACAGGGAGATAGTTACTAAATACAAGAGCACACTACTACATAAAGCATAGGAGATGAGGCTATGCATATGCAGCAGAAGAGGCCTCAGGGGTCACTGTGGACAGCAAGCTGAATGCATCTGTAATGCTGAACTACTTAGTAGGAAGCTACCAAGATAACTATAAATATTACCACTTTATTAGGCACAGCTGAAAAGAGTGTCATGTCCAGGTTTGGCATTTCAAAAGGATAGAGAAAACAAAGAAGGAAAATTGAGAAGCAAAAATCCTATCCTATATAATAGAAGGCTAATATGCAAATAGACTGAACGGTGGAACAACTGAACAACCGGTCACTCTGACGTGCGCTGACCACCAGGGGGCGTGTGTGGAACATGGCGGGCATCGGTAGCGGTAGGATTGTGGAGCAGGTGAGTGGGGGGCGCCAGACCAAGGCAGGGAGCAGGTAGCTGTCATTGGGGTGAGCCTCTGGTGGTTACTGAAAATTCTTTGCTTGCACCTGCTGCCGGCACCCGGTGCCAACCCCAATCACCCCTCAGGGCTTTTCCACCTCCCCTTGCTCCTGAGGGACGATCGGGGCAGCAGCCGCCACTTTCACCCACTGATGGTGATGGCCTCACTTGCACCCGCTACTGGCGCCGGCACCAATCGCTTCACGCTGTCAGCACCTGGGAGGGGTGGCGGCAGGAGCAAGGCTGCCAGCAGACAGGGGATTGGGAGCCATGACGGGAGGGGCTGGGCGGGGGCGTGGAGGATGGGCTGAGACCCCCACCTGTGCCCACCACAGTCTCGTGGCCCATAGTTCCTTTCAAGGTGCATGAATTCCTGCACTTGGTCCCTAGTCTATATAATAAAAGCCTAAGAGACCCTTACAGTGTAACAACTAGAATGATCGGTCACTATGATGCGCATTGACCACCAGGGGGCAGACGCTCAATGCAGGAGCTGCTCCCTGGTGGTCAGTGTGCTCCCACAGGGGGAGCGCTGCTCAGCCAGAAGGCGGGCTCACAGCTGGAGAGCGCAGCAGTGGTGGTGGGAGCGCTAAGGAGCAGCGAGCAGAGCGGTAAGGAGCAGCGAGCAGGCAGATGCTAAGGAGTGAGTGGTTCTGGACTGCAAGAGGGCACAGGCCGGGCTGAGGGACACTCCCCCCTACCCCCTGCCAGTGCACAAATTTCATGCACCAGGTTCCTAGTATGAGTATAAAATCGGTTACATAAAAGAGAAGTTGAGGGAGATACATATTTGTCAAAGAGAAAGTAGCTCCATAACTGCATTAAGGTAGGCGATGGAAAACTTAAAAAAACAAAAAAGGCAGAAAACCTTCTGTCTTAAAAGGATATTTACAGTTTGCAATACATTTGACAACTATTTTTACTCTCAACAAACACATAAAAACCACCACTGAATAAGTGGACCAGGTATTATTAGATTAAGGATCAGGGACAAGCTCGGTGGAACGGCATGACTGCCTGAAGGCAGCATCACTGGTCAACAGAACCAAGACTTGGACCTGGATCTCAGCATCCAAATCTACGTTCCCTGTATTTCTCTCTCCACTTGCCTGGACGTGGAGGGCTATTACAAAGTTCCATTCTTTTTTAAAAATTGTTTTCCAATGGGCTCTGACCTGGTGCCTACAAATTTCGTATCATATTTAAAAAAGATTCAGCCCCTCAAAACCATTTATTCTTTCTTAATTGTATATTTAAGCTACAGCTAGAGGAATTTCAAATAGGTAGACATGGGACAAAATTTTGAAGAGGAAGAGGACTTAAGTACTAAAATTACTTAGAAAAGGTTATGCAACCTCTCTTCTTAAGAGCATCCCATAAGAAGCAATGGGATAGGTGAGGACGTTACAGCAGAGCTAGGTGTAACATCCTTTTAAGCAATGGATAAATTCTCATCTGGGTAGGATGGCTTACATATGACAAGGGCGGACTCTGTCCTTTCAGAATCCTTCTGGTCTGATGATGGAATGGCATCTGGAGAATCTGGGCTTTCCTTATCCACTGAATAAATGGATTAGTTGCTCCACAGAACAAAGCAATGTTAATTCTGCTGGTGAGTTCTGCATCATGCAACCTGACATCTGTGGCTTGATCGAGGCCTCATTCTCTCAATGCTCACTTGAAATTTCAACTACAGTGGTTCTGTTTGGTCATCTTTGAGGTTAGCTAGACACCACTGAAGTTCTAGGTAAAATAGTCACCCACTCCCCTGAGCCGGAAGAAATGGGGACAGAAAGCTTAGGACAGATCGCCTGTCGTTCTGCTGCAAATTAAAAAAAGAATCCTGCCTGTTAACTGTGTGCAGAACCACGAGGCAAAAATGACCCATGAAAATGATCCGTAGATGTAAGGTGAGCTGGGCCCCCCACAGGTTGAAGAGAAGTCCTGGGCTTGTCATTTCAGAGGCTACACTCTTCAATTATGAATTAGCCCATAAAACTTAGAAAAACCATATTCTCACCTTAAAAAATATAGAGAGGCAAGGAATTGTAAGCAATTAAAAAAAAAATTCCAGAAAGAAGAGATTTAAGAGAGAAATGTTAAAGACGATGGAGTAATTTCTGAACAAGAAGGGATGCACATATGTAGGATGCCACAGAGGGACGTCTAACCACCCAGCTGTACCCACACACAGAGGCACTCACAGCAGCCCAAGACATGCCTCTGTGTTCATGTAAACTAAATATAAAGAAGTCCTTCTTCAACCCTCCTCTCAGGAAGCATTGGGTTTTTCTGGCGTGAATAGTTAACTTATTAGGTTAACCAGAAAAGCACACCCGTGAAACTGAACTGCACTGACCACTGTGGGCAGGCATTTCTCCTGGCCTCTAACCCGCCCCTCCAGGGAAGGTCAGACACTGACTGACTTCTATCCAGATTGGGTTGATGTGTGCACATAAGCTGTAATAAAGTCCCTCCTTATTATATTTTGCAGATTAAAGAAAATTCTTACTTAGAAACGACTTTACTAAAAAGTCAGGCTGTGCAGGACCTTACGTGTACTCTCAATACACCTATCTGCAAAAGCGCTGCAGCTCTCTGCCAATGCTGACCCTTCTGCACAAAAAGCTTTGCAATGTAATAGTGGTTTCTAGGAGTCAGGAATTGGAGATTTATGCTGTTTGAAATGGTTTATTAATTAAGGGCCTTGAGACATCATGCAAAAAATGGGGACATTAAGGAGAAAGTTATTCCTATTTGCTCAGCAAAATGAATTGAGCAACTATTATTAGCTCACAGTGGCACACGCTCTGCAAAGGTGTTCAGGATGCACATACTGGGTGGGAAATCCTCTTGAACTGGACGGCAGTAAGGTGTGTATGTGATCACATAAGGGTACTAACAGGCTACCTGAGGGACCTATGGAAGCACGAGGAGGCAGAATGGCTGGCTAATGCGGTGGGTACAGAAGTCTGGGCACTCAACCAGGTCAGGTGAGGATGTTACAGCAGAGCTGTGTATATGCAAGTACATGGTGGGGTTTCTAGCTTTAAAATGTGTATTCTTTAACCTCGTTCTAACACTGGCAATACCACTGGTTACCAGGACTAGACTAGGGAATCTATGGTCACCACACAAACTGGCACTGCCTACAGCCAAGATCAGAACTCTGGCAAAAGAGTAACCCAGTTGGTGAAAGTGTATTAAAGTTAGAAGTATCTTTGCCTCTCCTATGCTTACCACAAATCATTTTACTGTGTGATTCACTTTAAAACTAGAAAGTGAAACAGCTACTTAAAAAAAAAATAAAATAAAACCTCTCCCTAACTTTCCAAACCCTACAGAAAACATTTTTTTTTTTTTAAGGAAGCAACACTTTAGAGCAATTAATAAACTTTTTAATTGTAGAAAGTTGGTGTGTATGGCTTCTCTTAATGACATTCGACTAGAACAAGCCTATGCAATTACCAACCTACATTAATGCAGCTCTCATGGGGCGCCACAAAAAACCCTGCACAATCTTCAACAGGGAGACTGGAGGACAGGGTGGGCAGGAACACAGCCCAGGGAGAAACACAGTTGAGCTTAATCACTGTAATTTGGGTTTTGTCACCAAGTCCCAGGTACAAGCGCTTTCATGCACTGTCAAGGAACCTCCCTGTTAATTGCGGCTCCTGTCTTCCGGGGACCACACACTCTAATTTGCAGTGATTCTGGTTCCTCCAGAGATGTGCATTTGGTGGCTACATCCCCCTTTCCTCCAGAAAAGGCAGGCTGCTGAGGCTCTGATCATCCAGCTCGCTCTGCCACGATCAACAGACTGAAGTCACACAGCATCCCGTTTACCAGAGTCGAGAAACGACTGTGACTCCACCTACCGTGGATGGGAGGCCCTGCCACCATCCCTGCAAGGCTACATTCTTCTCTTCTCCAGTAAGTTTGACTTTCAACACAAGAGTTATTTCTACAGGATGATTTAAATAATTTCTGCATGGTCAGTCTAAAGCAGAAAATGTGGATAATCCTCGGAGGTGATCAGGCTGTCCTGGTCAGCACATTCAGAAAATGCAATCCCAGGTGCCTGCTTTTCAGGGGGGCTTTGTAGAGCCCCTGGGATTCGTCGGATGGGTTAGATGGCGCGGCCGATGTTTTGTGCTTTGGCTTCGGAGGCTTAGCCCTTTCCAAGCCTACTCCATGCCCACGCCATACTAGACAAGACCTCATGACTGATTTTCTTCCACCATCAAATTAGAGCAGAGATAGAGCCCCAGATGGAATATCATTCTTAAAAAGGACACCCTCCTTTCAAAACAAAGAACCGGAAACCAAAGAAACAAGAGTCGATCTAAACTGAGAAACTGTTCTGAACTCAAAAATGTTCCAAGTCAATGCAGCACAGGCTATAGTTAATTGGAGGATGGCACGTGTCAAAACACAGCAACTGAATGCCCTAACTCTGTGCCCCAGGATTCTATATTATATTACTATGGTATTTGATGCCTAGCTTTTTGTTCTACTTTTCCAAAGACTTCCTTAACCCACTCGACGCACCAACATTCTATCCCCTGGACTGTGGGAAGGTAACTGGGTGCCTGGCACTCCAGACTGAGACTGCTTTGCCAATTCCTTTTTGTGTGGGGCCATGTGTTTCTAGACCTACCACAATAAACAGAAACAAGCATGTGAGATGCTGGGCCCAACTGGAATTTACTAGATGGGAAGCTCAAGAATCTTATCAGTAACAATATAGAGACAATGAGAGAACTGAATATTTAACTGATCAAGTTAAACAAATCCAAATTAAGTGGAGGTTATCTGGAGTTTCTTGACAGATCTTGTGCTTAGATTCCCATTTGAAAGTAAAACTAAATCCAGCTTCTTTGCTATTTTTTCTTTAGGGCATAATAATAAAAGAGGCCCAGGCAAGGTTAGATGCTGTCCTAGAAGTTGATCAATGACTGACAACAATAACAGGTAAAGGAGAAGCTACCACAAAGATCACCAGCCCCGTGAAGAGACCAACGGAGCGTTTCCTCCCTGAAAGCAAAAATCCTTCCATACTTTGGATTTTAGGCTCAAATCTAAAGGAAGAAATAAAAATTGGTATTAATTTTGCCTACCTAAGAATACAGGGGAGTATGTACTTATTTTGAAAAGTAGATGGTATGTCTAATTTTAGCTACACTTTTCTGATGTATATCCCCCACCCTCAACCACATAACTATCAGGAGCCAATTAACGGGAAAAAATTATCATGTAAACATGGGGTTAAGTGATCTTCTCTGGGAGACAGGCAATGAAAAGGGTGTGTTCAGCATCATAAATAATGCCATGTTAGGCCTTTTTAAAAATACGGTCAAGATTTTTTTTTAATATCTTCAAAAGACTGTTCTAGTCTACTTTCTCTATCACTAGCTAAAAGCCCAAATTACAAAATTCTAATTCTGGTACAAAGGAAATTTTTCATAAAATCAAAGACAACTTTACAAAGACTGAATCTGTAAACTTTCTCACAGCTTAAACTAATGCGTTAGGCCCTGGTCAGTGTGTTCAGTGGTTAGAAAGTGGGCCCTGCAGACCGAAGGGTCGTACGTTCGATTCCCAGTCAAGCGCACGTACCTGGGTGTAGGTTCAACCCCTGGTTGGGGAGGTACCCCGATCGATGTGCCTCTCTCACATCAGTGTGTTTCTCTCTCTCTTCCCCCTTCCTTCCACTGTCTCTAAAAATCATCCTCGGGTAAAAATTAAATGCCTACCCCCAAATAATAATGATGATGATGATAATAATATTGTGGTAGAATTGTAGGAAGAGTGTTTTGGTGCCAATTAAAAGGCACTAAATATGTAATAATAACTGCCACTGCATGGAACACCCCTCTATACACTATAGAGCCAAGTGAAGTGGGACAAGGCTGGGCACTCGATTCAGGAGATTCAGGACGGGCTGGGAACGGGGCACAGGAAAGGGCAGTTACCTCGTGTGGGAAGCGGCGTCGTTGATGCTGAAAGTGCTGCTCTCCCGGGTCAGAGGGCTGGAGCCGGCCTGGCTCTTGCTGTGGATGTCCAGGCTCAGGGAGGACTCTGCTTTCCGGTCCAGGCCGTGGCTCTCAGCCTCTAACGTCCGATCCACCATGGAGATGACCTCGCTGGAGCTGTGCCACAGGGGGGCCACTTTCTCCTTACCGGGCCCCGAGCGAGGCGAGGCCGTGGCGGCCCCCAGGGAGGCGCTGCTGCCGTGGCTGGGGCCGTAGGAGGTGGTGTCGATGCCGCTGTCCGCAGAGGTGCCCTGCAGATAGTTGTAGCTGTTGAGCTCAGACTCAGTGCGGTCCCCGTCATACCACTTCTCGTCACTGTGGGCGCTGGACGCGTTGCTGGAGAGGGTGTTGCTGCTGGAGTGGCTTGAGTAGTGGCTGTCAGGCTGCAGGGGAAGCAGAGTTACTCATGGGCAGGCTCTGCCTCGTGAACACCAGGAAAACAACAGGGAGAACAACCCGCAGTGTGTCTAGTGATGGGTCCAAGGCCAAAGGTTCTAATGGTGGGAAACCGAGGTCCGGCTGGAGGTGCCTGGACAAACCCAGGCGAAGGCTCAATGGCAGAGAGCGCTGGAAATGGTTTCTTAAGAACCCATTTTTCATTATTTCACTTATGCCAAAGCATGAACAGTACTGAGATCATTTTAATCAGAAAAAAAATCTAAATTGTTATTAGTCTTCAATATTTTAATCCTAAAATAGAAAAAAATGACACCTCCAAAAGGCTTTAAAACTAGAAGAGACCTACTGTGCTCAGAGTAAAGAGAAGGCAGAACCTAAGACTTATTCCTAAAGAGAGCTCCCCAGTGTGCATCTATTTAGGAGATAGCTTTCTGAGTAGGGCTCAGAGGTATGATGTATACAGAGGTGCCAAGTGAATTCAATGGGGGAGGCTGGGAAGGGAGAGTAACACTCTTTTCAACAGACGGTGCTGGGACACGTGGATATCCACAAAGAATTAAATTGGATCCTTTCCACATAGAAAAATAAACTCAAAAAGATCAAAGATGTAAATGTAAGAGCTAACACTGTAAAATTCTTAGAAGAAAACGTAAATGTACATCTTCATGACCTTGGACTATGCAATGGTCTCCTAGAGATGACCCCAAAAGCACACAAAAAAGAAAAAAAATTGATAAGCTGGACTTCATCAAAATTAAAAACTTTTATGTTTCAAATACCCTAATTAAAACATGGGTAAAGGATTTAAATGGGCATTTCTCTAAAGAAGATATACAAATGGCCAACAAGCACATGAAAATACACTCAGCATCTTTAGTCACTAGGGAAATGCAAATCAAAACCACATGAGATACACCTCACACACAGCGAGATGCTATACACAAAGGGGCAGACAAGAATGCTGGCTGGACTGCTGGTGGGAATGGGAACTGGGGCCGCTGATGTCCAACAGCTCAGTCCCACTCTCAGCGTCAACTCAAGAGAAATGAGAACATGTTCACACACCACTTCCATGCGCATGTTTACAGCAGCGTTATTCATGAAGCCAAAAGCCAGAAACAACCCAGTGTCCACCGGCTGATACATGGATAAGGAATTGTGGTATTTCTAGACCATGGACTGTTATTCCATCATACAAAGAAATGAAGTACTGACACGTTAGAACATGTACGACTCTTGAAAACATTATGCAAAACTGAGTGAAAGAAGCCAGACATAAAAGGCCACACATTCTGTTCCACTCGTGTGAAATGTCCAGAATAGACACTTCAACATGGACAGAAAGTAGGTTCGTGACTGTCGAGAGCTTGGAGGGGAGGGAAGAGTCAGGGCGATGACTGAGGTACAGGGTTTCTCTGGGGTGATAAGTTTTCTAGGGTTAGATGGTGGTGCTGGTGGCACAACCCTGTGAATATATTAAAAAACGATTAAATTGTACACTTTAAATGAGTGAATATTAAGGTATGTGAATTGTACCTCAATTAATAAAATGAGTACAGAATCCTTTCTACATAGTGGCTTAGTTACTTAGAATATTTTGTAGTTTACCAAAGAAATAAGATTTCCAAGGATAGCTGAATAAAACGGTATTTTAAGAGAAAAGTGGAGAGAAGGAATTGTGTGTGTGTGTCTGCTAAGGATAGCGGCAGGAGGAGGACACTCAAGTTTCATTTCAAAGTGCAAAAATAAAGCTCTCTCCTTCTTAAACAAGAGTCAATCCCAGTTATTTTACCAGTGCTACTCTAGTTTTTTGCAACAACGTTTGTGTTACAGACCTTCATTTATTTTTAGTATTTGAGGGCAGAATTTCTCAGCCCTGCACCTGTCTGTGGAATTGGCAGCCCCAGCCACGTGTGGCCACTGTGCACCTTACACGTGGCAGCCTGCACTGAGACGGGCTGAGAGTGAAAAGTACGCAACATATTTCTGCAGAAACAGTACGTGAACCACACTGAAATTTTAAGTTTTCTAGTGGTCAATTTTTTAAAAGTACAAAGAAACAGGTGAAATTAAGTTTAATATGTTTTCTCTAACCCAACCTATCCCAAATATTATTTTACCATGTAATCAATATACCGATTAGTAATGAAGGTGGGGAAATGGACAGACTGACTGGGGCAATCTCCCATTTATAAGCAGAACTGTGACAACATCCCGTCTCGTCAGTAAACCTCCCCACACAGCCTGTGTGGGTGCTTGCACACACGTGCTCCCCTCTTGTGTTTTCAGCTCCCATATTCATTTCATTAGAGCAAAACTGTGAGGAGCCCTCTCATCTCTGAGCATCTTGTAAGTTAGTGAATATGAGACAGTCTTTCCTCACCCTATTGAATGACATAAATATAAACACACATTTCAGTGAGCAGACAGACCAAAGAGACCAACTGCACTGAAAGGGGAGGAAATGATGACCTCCATTCCCCATTCTACCGGTAAGTGGTAAGGAACTGTGTGCCACGATGGTGAAGGACAAAAATGTGTGCAGCTCTGAAAGATAAGAGAAGCAGTAGGGGGAGCTGTCAGGAAGTTGTCTGTTCAACCATACCTCATGCTTGCAATTGTGTAAAGTCCATTTCTCACACACTTCAATTCATAACATTTTAGGACTGTTTGTGATGGGATCACCTGGCCTTTCACCCAGATGATGGGGTGGCAGGTGCATACCAAAGAGGAATTTCAATTTATCTCAAAGCAACCTTGTTGGCAGCAGAAAGCCCAGGGCCAGGACAGCAAAGGCCCCCTTCTGCCAGGATGACTTCCTCTTTGACCACGTGGGAGGAAGAGCAGAGCAGACCTGTACCATTTTCACAGCCATCACAAGGAAGGTGCATCGCTAGGCACCTACCACTCCTATTATTTTACAGTGAACTTACATGCCCCTGTTTGTTCGGAGACAAGTGAACCACTGGATCCTGCCGCATCAGCCTCCCGCTGGGGCTCTCTCGGAACGTGGGCAGTACCTTCGATACTGCTGGGAGGTGGCACGTCGGCTCTGCAACACAGCACAGGACATTATGGTGCAGGCCGAAGCAGACCCAAGCACATGTCGACAAATGAAGACAGCTTGCCACGGCACCTCTGAGCTCACTGACCAGCAAACTCTGAATTTCAGCAATAAGCTTGTTGAGAGTTTACACAATAGACAGCATGTCAGAAACTAAGTGGCTGATGGGTAAAGCTTGCAGCTGGTGACCACATGAGCAGAGCCAAGTACCACCAAACCAAAGGCCATGAACAACGCGGCAAAGTTAGAAATCAACTTTTGGTTTGGGAAACAGTCTAAAATACATGGATTGAATTTATGAGATTCATTCACTGCAAAGTGTAGCTAACCTAGCTTGGTCTACATTACCTAGACAGGCATGGATGCAATCACGTGTTACTTACCATGACACCTTGGAAATATTTTACCTGTATATTCATGCTGCTCGAGGAAAAAAGAATTGAAATCCTGAGGTCCTCTATAACTGTAAGCTAAGCACAACAGAAAAGACACACAGCAACTAGTTTACTTAAAACAATTGCTTCCTTTTGGAGTCCAAGCTGGCGTTCATGACGGGGTTCCAAAGGTGCAAGGTAAGCAATTTTACTTCTTTCACACACTGCTAGCTAACAGCAACAATTCCGGACTTCGGCAACACCATTCCTAACACATAATGGACTGGGCAACATACCCTTTTGCTCTGATTCTCAACCATTTCCAAAAGCAGAGGCACAGAGAAATGGACAGCCACGGAGATGAGTGAGTTCATTAAGCAAGCTACACTCCTCGTCTCCACTGGGGCACCAGTTCATAGCACACTGATGTACAAAGGTGGGGGGTAGGGGGTGGGTCTCGCTTACAAGTAAGACTCTCCTCAATATTGTCAATGAGTGACCTGAAAATCATTAGAGAATTTTGTTCTTACAAACTGAGTGTGTAAAGGTTAAGCCTTTACAGACTCAATACAGTGCAATGAGTAACAAGACATAATTATTTTTATCAATTTCTCCCTAGCATGGCATAACTAAGCCCCTGAGTTTCCTTCTGAGGTTCCCATTAGAAAAGGCTGGGTTAGTCTTCTGGAATGTAAAAACGTACACAAATTTATTTTATTTTAACATTTTATTTCAAGCCTTAGATTTTGAATAGAGAAAGGCCCCACTTGGTGAAAAGGCTCTTCTGGCAGGCTCTAGGGGTATCTTGCAAAAAAAAGGTATATCTTACTAAAAAGATGAACAAGTGTGTTAAAAGGATTCATCCATATTAATTTCAGAGTCTTATCTATTAAAAGTGGGATGCCACTAAACTAAAGGGGATGCGAGAACAAAAAGACTAGAGGGAGGTTTCGGTGCAAGAATGAATACGGTCTAGGACGAACCTTGTAATTACCCTTTCCTTTCCTCACATGGCTTCCCATGAGTAGGAAGTGACACTGAACGCTGCACAAAGGGCTTGCTGGCAGCTTTGTTCAAAGCGTGCACCAGGAGCCAGAAAAAGCTGCTAAAGTCATGATGAAGAAGGGATCCTTTGCGCACGTGTCGTTACCAGCTCCACAGTATCAAAACATATGGGCTTAAACACATTCTGCTAAGAGCAGAGCAGAATATGCTCAGGTTTTCTGTGTGGTGGGTGGATGGGATGAGAGGGGGAGGGACAGATGGCTTCAATAACCAGGCACATTGCACTGAAGTTATTGCAACAAAGCATATCTTCAGAACCTAGGAATTATATTTCTTTTCCCCAACGTGTGTCTTAGCTCAATACATCTCCACTTCCTTCTATGTTCGTGGTTAGTGCCTTTACATGGGCACAGTCATTAAAACAATGAGACAGACAATGCATTTGCTGGGAGGATAAAAAGGTGGGGCTCTGTTTTAAAACGTATCTTTTTTTCAGACCTGAAATGTATTTGTTTTGAATCTCACACCCCTGGTAATGCTACTAAAAGTAAGATAAAGGAAAAAAATACCTGTCTAGATTCAAGACCCTGATGTATCAGCTGTGTTGATACTAAAAATCTATGATACTATTGTGTTGAAACTTAATCATGTTTCATGGCAAAATTTTATTGTATGAACTCATGTAATGGTGTCATTGCAGCAACCACAAATATATACAGAGAAATATATGCATTAGGAACCCAAATGAAGGCTCTCCTGCAAATCTTCCCCATCCAGCTCTTTGTCCTGCTAAGACATGTCCTTAGCTGGCAGCTTAATAGCAGAGGAGGGGAAAAAAGCATATAGGGGAGGAAAGAGATACTAACCACGTTACACATGTGACTAAGCAACAATTGTATCTCTTTCCCACTTTGAACATAGTTTTTAAAATTTTATGTATTTATTTTAAACTCCTTGTAAGAATACCAACAAATCTTTCAGGGCACTTGTAAGAGGCAAAAACAAAAAGACAGATGAAAGGGGAGGGAGATACTTAGGACATGTGGTTTGGCAGTCTGGCAATTTAATTTGGGCTCTGAAAAAAAAATTCCTATGTCATTTCTATTTTTAGATTTAGGGTCACTTAGAATTCCTTGACTTTTCTCCCAGGTCTTATTTGTTGCTTTCACTTATACATAATCTAACCAAGACTTAACTCTCATTCACATTTATTAACCAGGGCTGTTCATCTAACCAAGACTTAATTCTCACTCACATTTATTAACCAGGGCTATATTATATAACAGAATGCTTTGATGACATCATCAGGAGGAAGCCCAAGTCACCTTGGTGTAAAAGCAACTAGCTTTTTGTAGAAATTTAATTACTTACCCATCTGGTCGGCAATGCTATCCTCACTTCTTTGCCAGCTGGGTGTGGATTTTCCGCTGCCACCAAGATCTGCCTGGGTGTTCTGCCTGTCAATGGAGGCTGGGGATCTGCGGCTGACTCCAAACCTGTGGTGATTTCCCCAAACAAAGGCAAAGAGGACATCAGAAACCTCACCCATAAAGGGAAGGAGCCTGGGTGTAGTGAACCTCACTCTAAGGACAGGTACTACTAGTTTCACTTGCCTGTCTGTACCTGTCCAGTCAGCCCTGTGCATGTGAACGTGGATGCTGGAACTGTGCTTGCTGTAGTCAGTTCAGAAAGGTATGTAGGCTAAGCATTTAGACTGTAAACAAGGCCAGGAGCCATCAGGACGGAGCTAACTTAAGATAAACAGAGTAAGAAACCAAAGTCTTCTAGCCCTTGTGTAGCCAACCACAGACTGTCACTCACACACAGCCAAAGGGAAATTTTCACCATCCCAATGTTCCATGTGTATCTTCCAATTGGTACATGTCAGGGGTTTCTCGTAACTCAGTAATCTGCTAATCACTAAGTAACTAAATCTGCTAAATCATTCATTCTGGGAACTAGTATTTTCTGAGCACTCTAAGGTCTGAAAGACAAAGACTGCTATCATTTATATAGAGACCACTTTCAAAATAAACTGCTTCGGGGAGGGCAACTTACAAGTAGGTAAAGTGGCTTTTGTAAAGGCAATTGTCTATTTCTGGAAAGACTGTTTAGCTATTCAATCAGCCAGTTTTATTTTTCCCAGTGTAGAACAAACATATAATACATGATTAAAGCATATAACTTGATGAGCACTACCAGCCGTGTAAATCCTGCCTGAGCCCAGGAAAAAGGGCCAGAGTGTAAAATTCAAACGTTCATGTGGAAATTTACAAAGTTGTGTATGGTTAACTAATGAACTTATACAATGAAAGACTACACAAGGCCTGATGGATTGATGCATATGACAGATGTCTTATTTACTACAAACTGATAGATGCCTGGGGAGAACCACCACGTGGTGCTGGTGGAGTCAAGTCCTGGCTCTCCCACTCCAAATTACTTAAGTTTCAGCTTCATTTCTTTATTTGAAAAAGAAGAAGAAGAAGAAAAGGCAATTCCATTATATGGATCCAGGGAGGAAAAGCTAGTTGAAAGCATTTGCAAAGTAAAGAAGTCTACAACATATTTTCGTAAAACTCCTCCAATACCATCTCCCTAGTTGCTTTTGCATAAATGACAATTGTTTACAGGCTCAATCACAAGCCTCACTAAACAAAGTTACCTCTATTGTAAAAACCAAAAACCTTGATTTAGGAAAAATTCAATAACTGTGCATTTACCAAAAAAAAAAAAAAAAAAAAGCAGTCACTAATTATGATCTTTGCCCTCTCCTCCCTAAGTAGGGTGCTTCTTTAGTTCAGAACAGTGAAGATCCTTGAAATGGCCCTATTCTAAATTTGCACTAAATTATGACTTTTTCACAAAGGCACAGAGACTGCAATTTTGCTTTTACCTTTTTGGTAGCAGAGGCAACTAAGGACCTTTTAAACCTCTGAATTTAAAGCCGAGCATTTTTCTGGCTATCTGGTTTCAAATAACGTAAGGCTGTCTTTAAATTCTGCCTTTAAAATATTTTCATCCCACGGACTTTTAATTTCAGTTCTCATTACATACTCATTGCGTGCAGGGCATTAGGGACACAAGGACCCTACTCTTGAGGAGCTCAGACAAACCTGTTCAAGTTGTGCCTCTTTTCGAAGCTTCACTCTACTTTTGTTTGGAGGAACACTTAACGTTGAAGGCTCAGATTTGGAGGAGTTTTTAGTAATCATCCGGCTGATAAATGAAGCACGTTCAGTGACCAGGAGCCGGTCCATTGCTCTCCAGAGCAGGCTCACGGCTTTGAATAGCTCCCTCATAAAGGGCTGGAAACTTCTCTGTAACTTTCATTTATTGGTCTCTGTCGCCCTCACAGACAAGTGTAACCCTTCACATAAGTGTGCCTCCTCACCTCCACAATTCTCACCTTTAGGTTGTACATCCCTAGTTATGTTTCTCACACCGGTCTCCAAATTCCTCATTTACCCCTCCCTCCCTCCCTCCATCCCTCTGCACATGCCCTACCCTGTTAACATTCCTCAAAGTGTGTGGCCCAAAAACAAGTCCCCAAGGATGGCAGAGCAGACCCCATGTCTTCTCCTGAGAGTTGCTTTATGACGGCCTCTCATTCCCATCTTAAACGTGTGCAGGTGCCTTTGGTCCGCCCACTTGAGTGGAGCAGGCAGGATTAACCAGCTTATTAAATTTCACCTCTCAGCGGATTTGGATGGTCTCAATATCCTCACCCAAGGGAGTGGGCAGACACATCACACACATGCAGACACCAGGTCCTGAATCTGGGACAGGAGAGGACAACAAAGGAGCAGGCTACATTTACGGGCAATGACTGCACACTGACCAACTGTCATGATCGCACGCTTTAAGCTTTTAAAAGTTTATTATTAATGAGTTGGATCAGACTACATACACTCCTGTGACCCTTTTCCTCTCAGGACAGGCAACTTTTGGGATTATACATGTGAATTAGACAGGGAACCAATTGCTCTTGCATCACTGATACAGGCAAACACTGCTTGGGATCCAGCAGAAACACTGAATCATAGGGGTTCAGACTGAGTAACCCCAAGAAGTAACTCTGTGGAATGTGGATTATTTTTAAGCTAAAGGCAACTGAGATCCTTTGGGCTCAAGAGAAACTTTGGCCCTCTCCTTAACTACCTAGAAGAACTTAAATTAGGGGCTTTGCCCACAGGAGATTATCTCTGACAACTTTTTCTCACCTATCCTCAGGGCAGGGCAAACTAACTGAACATCTGCTCTTATTGTCTTGTGATGACCTTCCTCCTCCTGAAGCCCCAAGGTGCCTGACCTTATTCTTAGCTCTGAAGGTCAGATATACCTCATTTTCTCTTTCTGTTTCGAACCTCGCATGTATGTGGGGTTCCCATATGTATGTATGTAATTGAATTTGGTTATTTCCTCATTTTGATCTGTCTCATGTAGATTTAATTTTTAAGCCAGTGAAGGAACCCTGAAGTTTCTTCTTCTCCCATAGTATCATCCTCATCTTGCAAAGTATCCACCTTAGAAAGGACATCAGCCCTAGAGGGTTTTGCTCAGTAGACAGAGCATCGGCCTCCGAACTGAAGGATCCTAGGTTCGATTCCAGTCAAGGGCACATGCCCAGGTTGTCGGCTTGATCCCCAGTAGGGGGCATGCAGGAGGCAGCCAATTCTCATCATTGATGTTTCTATCTCTCTCCCTCTCCCTTCCTCTCTGAAATAAAAACATATGTAAAAAAAAAAAAAAAAAAAAAGGACATCATACAGTACAGTAAATAGTCATGGGTAAGCTCACAAACAACGGGCAAAACCCTCAATACCACCGATGGCAGAGTTAGTATAAACATCAAGTTGCATAACTACCACCTCCTTAAAAAAACTGTGCAGCCCAGGGCATTGAAATCATGGTTCTAACATAAAGATTCACCAAATGTGAACGTTTCAGCTCACATTTTTGGTTCATTAAAAGTGTATCATAGACAGAATGATGCTTTTTTGTTACTGTTGCTAGTTCATTTCTATTTTACTAGAGGTCTGGTGCACGAAATTTGTGCATGGGTAGGGTCCCTAGGCCTGGCCAGCAATCAGGGCTGATCAGGGCCTTCCTGCTGCCGGCTGGGGCCTTCCTTCCCCAGCTGCCAGCTGCCGGCTGCTGGCCAGGGCCTTCCTTTGCTCTGCACCACCCTGTGGTGGTCAGTGCACGTCACAGCGAGTGATTGAACTCCCAGTCTTCCGGCTGAACTCCCGAGGGGACACTTTGCATATTAGCCTTTATATATATATAGATAGATTGTTGTACCAACACTGAAATTGCAGTGAATTCTTATTTTTGAAGTCAAACCAGGCCATTTAAAATCTACTAATTAAAACAAGAAATAATTAGTTGGGCTTGTGGTTTGGCATAATAATACTTAACTCATAAAACCTTTTGCAGAAACTCATGAAAAAGAGCTAAAATTTTTTCTAGTTGTCACTGAAGTAATTAAAATAAGACATGCACATTTTAAAGATACTACCAAGGGAATCCTGGGGGAGACACTGAGGATGGGGGGGAGAGCATATTTTATAGTGGTTTTATTACCTAATTTCTGCTAACATAAACATTTTGCAACAACAAAGAAATCAAACTTAATAGCTGTAAAAACCAACAAAGCACTACAGATAAAAATACCCACTATGAAGGTATTCTTAGTAATAAGCATGATTATTGTGTAACATGGTAAAATCTCAAGAAAATAAACAAATCCTGTGTGCATTTGTTAAAATGGGGAAAACTCGGAATGGAAACATCAGTTTTTATCAACTCCTTATATTTGATCTTAAAATGGTCCCAGGTTCTTTGTCAGGTTCTCACGGGGAGGATACCCTGGCGGAAGCCACTGCTGCTCCCTTACTGTTCCTCTGGGCAAAGCCTAAAGCTTCTGTGCACCATGTAATGCTTTGCTGCTAATTCTTCCAGGCTTCAGACATTCCCATTATTTTCTCCTTTTTAGTAGCCTCTGAAATCATGTACATTTAGTTTTTTACTTGTAAGTCTTTTCAGAAGCAAATAGTTACTTTTGGGTGTTTAGTGTTCAAAACAAACAAACACCATGAAAAACATATACCAACCCACAGGCTGAAATCACAGAAGACTTTTAAAGTGTGAAAAAAAATAATTTTAAGCTTTGGATCTTATGATCATTTCTGCTACTGTAACAGCAAAACAAACTCCAACCAGTTCAAGCAGGATACTGCTGAGTTCACTTTGGAGGACATATTAAGAAATGACAAAACTGTACTATGAAAATAGGCAACATATATCATGGAGAAGCTGGTGTAATCTGATTTCTCTGTCACTGAGTCCTTAGAGACCAGAGAATGATATACAGCCCAAGAAGTGGTTTGAACCAGCCATGAAAACATTTTTCCATCTGAAATTATTTAACCATATTTCCCCTTTTGATCTTTTGTAGTAAATTGATCAAGGCTGGCTGAATGGAAATCATTTTACACCTCTGAATGACAGATGAAAGACAGAAATGTCAACTAGGACCGTGCACATTGGGGCACACCTACCCTTCAGGCATGGATTTCTGCCTGTACGTGCCCCCGCCAGAGCCAGTCTCGCTGGACGAAGACAGGTTGCTGGGGGAGTTACGGCACTGCTGGGATCTCGCTAAAGCCATGGACGAGACCGTCACGTAGATGTCCGAACCAGGAGACAGCCTGCACGTACAAACCAAAAATATGAAGTCAACAATTCAAAGGGAAGAGTCCCAAGGCAGGCATGATGGATAATATATAAATGCGACAGAGGCAGTGGCTTCATGGAGATGGTGAAAATGAAGCCAGCTGGAAGCCTACACAAGAACCATCCCCATGCAACTACTCCCTCAGGGAACCACTGGAAAACTGCCTTGAAGGGGGTGGAAAAAAAAATAACGGGGAAAAACACGTATGTTTCCAAAAGCTGCCAGAATTCAATAGGCTGAGTTGCGCAGGCGGTTTCCTAGTATGGCAGCGTAGAGCATAACTGAACCCCAGTGACATTAACACAGCAATTAATTCCACTTTCACACTGGTTCTCCCAGAGTACATGGCCAGGGGGAGACTGGTACATTCTTTGTATGCTCCTTTGTTTTCTAATTTTATTACTCAGAGTCTGAAATGAATATTCAGATTCTGCTATTTAGTATTTATGAATTTGGTTGATAGTAGCATCACCATATAAAAACCTCTATGACAAAAAGTGCCTAGAACTGCAGTTGTTGAAATTTAACTAAATTTAATTAATGAATTTCGCCTAATACATCTATTTCAAAAGCTATGGGGCCTTCACCCTGCTGATGGCTCAAGGGACAGAAACTGGAGCTTTGTAGCCAGGACAGATACTCTACTCCAGTAGCTCTAGTAGGAACGTGGTAAGCACTGGAATATCAACGTGACGCTGACAATGTGCCCAGGTGAGAACTAAACCTTAATCACACGGAAGCTGGCACACATCATTCGACTCCTGTCGCAGGTCACTTCCAGTTTATCACTGAGGAAGTGGCATCGAAGTCATTCATTCAATAAGCCAGGCCTCTTGATTCTAAGTCGGCCACACTCTGTGCTAAGCTACTGCTGCCCTCCAGGAAGGCTGGGCGTTCTTTCCCTAATAGGACAGCTGGCCACGGGTCTGCACGGTCAGATGACTTTGCATCAAAGTGTAGAGGCCCTGGGGAAGAACCCGGTTCACTGAGGTACGGCAGGTTCCCACGGTGAACCCCTAAACTTTCCACAGCAGGGCAGACTGGGGTTTCAGGTACAGGAAGCTGACAGGAGGGATAACAGAATCACAATGAGAAGCCTTTCTAATGGAAAAAGAATAAGGACAGATACCAAAATGCATGACTCCCAAATCCATCTAGGCCCTAAGGACAGAGCTGACGCGAGAGCTAGATCTCTCAGTGACAAGCCCGTTATCTCCAGCTGTCTCCTAGATATCCCTATGGGGCACCCTCACCAGCAATTCCAATCAAACCCCCTAAAAACTAACTGATTTTTCCCATTCCCACCCCTCGCACCCCAAACTTGCCCCTCCTCTATCTGTTATTCCAAGTTAAATGTTTTTACATCCCTTCCCCACTTTTCTCATCTTCCACAGTCAATTGGTCTAATTTATGTTCATCTGTTACAGAGCCCAAACCTTGTGGTCAGGCACCCTGGGTTCTAGTCTGTAAAACACAAAGACAAGGGAGAGAACTAGTCTCCAACTGGCCGACTGTCCTCTAAGGGCCTCCATCTCTGCCTGGATCAGTATAACAGTGCTCTACCTGGTCTTCTGATGTCCACACTCTGTCCATCCCAGGCCTCCAGTGCCCCTACCATCTGAGTCCTCTGACTGCCAACACCTCTCCACAGCTTCCCTTTGCTTACAGGACAGAAGACCAAATCCCTGGCACCCTCTGCCAGGCCCTGGACCGTCTTGCCCAAGTGCATCCTCATTTCCATCCTAATCTCCCTGCTCTTCACCTGCCTCCATGCATCCTCCATCCTGGTCACATGCAGCATGCCCCAGTCCTCAGACTCACCCACCAAATTCGTATCTTTACTTAGCTTGTCCTCTCTGCTGGGAACATCCTCCCTTTTCTACTCACAGAGAATCCTTTCTACCCAAGGCCCAATTCCAAAATGATAGGCCTGAATTCATAGATTAATTAGAACCTCAATCCCACAACAACCTGCTCTTTGCACACTGTAGCACTCCCTATGCAATCATTACTTTTACGTGTGTCTATTTCCCCAACTAGATTCTGCCCTTACAGGGCAGGAGTGAGCCTTATGTATCTTTATATCTCTGGTTGCTTAACACACATTTGAAGGAGAATTCCCATCCGCAGTGTAGGAAATGGAGCGGCGGTTCAGGATAAGGGCCCGCAGTTACATCAGGTGGCCCAAGCCAGGGGTACTCAACCATGGTGCGTTTACATCAGATGACAAACAGCTGGTCTCTAATAATAAAGTGCCAAGATTGGGGGAATAATTTGCTAAAAACACTTATAACACATTCAAGGTGATAACACGCTTTCTTAAATGTGAGAAAAGGGGATGGCAGAATTATGCCCAGGTACCCCTGTACCTGTATCATCGATCTGACATGCAATGGCAAGAGAACTTACTGGCAATGCCTCCTCTACAGAGTGTGAAATGGGCAAGGAGAGACCTGGGATGCTGGGTCCTTGGGCAATTCAATGAGAAGCTAGGAAAAGAGGCAGAGTTCCTAAGGTCCTCCTGTTAACATCACCAATTTGGTCCCTGCTACACAGATTCAGAGAAATACAGGCGAACCACATGGCTGGCATCCTCACTAGGAGGCCAGGGTCGAGAGAGGGCTATGTGTGGGCAGGGATATGGGTCAGACCATTGGGTCTTGGAACACTAGCTCATCCCTACTTTGGGTAACGTGTTTTGATAAAAGATCAATACATTTATCTGGGCATGGATGTCCCTTTAATCTTTTCCATTAAGACCTCTCCCAAAGATCTCACTATTTATTCTGGAGTAATTGGAAGGGGACTGGAGTCAGGGAGGAATGGGAGGAATAGAGCACAAAGAAGAAAACTAGGTAAGGATTAAGGAATGGCATAAACCCACATGTAACAAGAGACCACACTACTTTCTGCCCTAAGAGTTTGGCCTTTATATGCACCTAATATAGAGAAACTTCAAATACAGTTTCATTTTGTAGCTGCTTTGATTTTCTTGCTGCAAAGAAGAGGAGGTGTTACAGGAAGATGGGGGGCGGGGGAGAAGGCAGTAGAAATGTTAACATTTTTGGGGCCCGTTGATTTAACTCTCTTCTGGGTAAGTAATGCCAATGAATTATATTTATGATGAACATGAAAATGTTTATGCTTCTATGAGGAAGTGACAACATGATTCCACAGAGAAAGTCCAAAAGCAACTTTTATGTCTGTATTTAGGGCTTGCTTTTCTTACCCTGCTCTCCAAAATGTACGTTAAGCTGAAATATCTAATGCTCCTTCTCAACCTCAGCCCTTTTATTTGGCAAGGGTATCAGAAAATTCTACTTGGTTACTGGAGTGATCCCAAAGTGAAAAAAAATAGCATTTCCAGAAGGCCGGCACTCATTCCCATCCCTTTTCTGCATTTCTAGAACTCAATAGCGGCTTTGTTTCCTGCCTGCTCACACACTCAGCGCACACATACAGCAATGGATGGAATGGCACACCCAAAAGGTTTTACGACTCTGGATGTATGTATGCTGGGGGAAAAAAATCAGAATTATCCTTTCTTCTGATGCCTTACAGTTATTTCCAATTACTCTGAATTTGATACCATCACAGAAATATTGTTTGAGAACAGACCTGGTTCTGGGAGTGGAAGGGCTGCCTGCCGGCACTGGCCGTCCACTGCCAAAGAGAGCCTGCGGCTACCACTCCTGGAAGTCAGGCTGGTTGCTGTCCTGCCACTTTGAAAACACAGCACCCAAACTGGCTCACATGGGAAGTGCATGCTGACCTCCTGCATCTCTGTCCTCCCACCCGCTCTATTTTAAGGGTTGCTGAGCCCAGTGAGGAGTTAGCACAAGATCACAAATCTTTCCCTCCCTTTTGAGATAAACCCAGACCTTTGTGCTTTCTCTTAGTCGCAATGAGCCTGGGAAATCCCAGACGTCTGTGCCCAAAGAGGTCAAGGGGACTAAGATGAACACATCTTTCAGTGGCTGTGAGATCGTTTATTTCTGTGGGATATAAGAAACAATCTTTTGAAAGAAGGCTCTGGTCACTGTCAGAAAGAAAATTTCTAAACTTCTTAGCATTAATTTCAGTAATTTTCTTCCCTACATTTTCATAAATTTAGCCAAGAAATAATTAAATGTTTTTTAAAATAACCGATGTTAAATGTTTTCTTAAATGCTTTCTATTAATTTCCTCTGCAGAAATAAAATGCCAGGGCTTTGTGACTGTAGGAAAAACGCAATGATTGAAAGTCATGCTCATCAGCCCACAGTCTGCAGGACACACACCTGCTTTCATTTACAGGCAATGCATTTTGTTGCAATGAAAGCAAAGAGCTGAAGGGATGGAATTTAAGAAGAGACAGTCCAAGATCAGTATCAGTTTCTTATTTTTACAGAAGTGTTCTCACACTAGGATAAAGGAGAGAAGAGAACTGCTAAAATCCAGATTTCTAATAAAATAACCCCTGCCCCCCACCACACCGTTCCCCTGGAGCAATTCACAGGACTACATGCATGGTGTTAACATTAACAGACTCTTATGAAACTGACCTCCTCAGATTGCGACTGATTTACCAATTTATGGATAAGGAATTCTCAGTATCTGTGTAGTTGATGTTAACATTTTTTTCCGAGTCACACACAGTACAAGTTTAATGATGCCTCTATTTCCCGCTCTTTACTCCAAAGTGACAGCACTGCGTCCAAGGAGGTAGACCCTCTGTAATTCAAGTGCAAACAGTGCATGGTGGTAAAAACAACCAAGAGGTTTCAAATGGCAGCAATGACTGACAAATTAGATGCTTGAGTCTATAATTAAGCACAGCACTTTACACAACTCGGCAATTAAAACACGACTCACCCAGGGAACAGTATCTGGGTGAGCAAGGTAAAGTCTGGACCAAGGAAAAGCCTGCCTTCAGCAATGTGTTTCAACCAGGGATACTTCCAGAATTTTGTAAAAAAAAAAAAAGAAGATTTTCTGAAATGATTCAAGGTGCTATAATCAGAGGAGATTTAAAGAAGTTGTGTTCAAATTTGGACAAATCATCCCTCTGTCTTTTCCCTGTTTCCTACTGTGAGTGCCGAGAAGCAGAGCTACCCCTGGCTCGCTGACCACATGATTCATATCAATTCTTTAGACTAGACCATGGAAATCCTGTTCTGACGAGCCTCTGGTGATAAGAGCAGTTACAGCCAGGAATAACTCATGTACAGTTAGGAAAACTCGGCAATTCGTCACATTGAGATAAATGGGTCGTCACTTCGAGCCTGGCACACACTATGGGTGCCTCTTGAGAACAATCAATTTGATAATTGAGGGCAGAGTGTAAGAATGGACGGCAGGCAGGACCAGCCTCATGATTTGTGGGACTCAGCACAGAATGAAAATGTGGTCCCCCTGTTCAGATACTATTACAAATGTCATGGCAGTGACAGCAGAGCATTAAGCCCAGCGTGGACCCTTCTGAGCATGGGGGCCTGTGCGACTGCTGGTGAACTACAGAGCAGTGGCTGGCCTCTCAGCACGCCAGCGCGCAGGCACCCATTCCGCAAACACTTCTACATGTGGTGGTAGATTTAATCCATACGGCATGGTGGCTAGGCTACAGGGCTCTCGGGTCAGATGGCCTTGATGCTAATCTCAGCTCCACCACTAACCAGCTATGACTTTGCACAAATTATCTCATCTCTCACTCCCTGGGCTCCTTATCTGTAAAAGAGGTAAACAGCAGCCAACTTATTGGGCTGTTGAGTGGATTAACTGAGAAAACCTGCACGAAGAACTTTGAACAGAGCCGGGCCCAGAGCATGAGTCCAATAATAGCTACCTATAGCTTTTAAGGAAAACATAAGTAAAATGAAACTGTCTTGAGGGCAGTAAATACAGAGTGTGGAGGCTCAGGCAGGTTAGAAGTCAAACCTTGTTGGGAAAACCAGGGGGAAAAGCCTGATGAAGAAATCACTTGAGATGGGTCTTGTAGGAAACTAAGGATGTTCACCAGAGTCAGGAGCCAGGACGCAGAAATGTGAGGTCACCGCGATGGCATGTTAGGCCTGAGCACTAGACATGGGTGGGAGATTGGCGGGGGCCATGCCGGGAGGACAACGGGGTTGTGCAGGGTGAACTCTCCTATGCTAAGCTGAGGAAGCAAAAACGTCATGCGTGAGGCAGCAGGGGGAACCAAAGGTTCTGCAGCCAGGCAGTGGCAAGTTCTCTTTGGTTAGTCCCACCCTCCACCAATATTCACAAATATTTCACAAAAAGAAGTCAATAACCAAATCTTTGGCGAAAAGCTAAGTGGATTTTTTTTTTTTTTTTTTTGCATACTAGGATTTTAAAGACTGGAAATAACTAAACAAAATAAATTCATCCCCTATCCCATCATACAAACAAAAACAAGGGAAGCAGAAGCCAAAATACAGCATGCATGCTGGCCTCAGGTTGGAGTGGCTGCCCATGTGTGTCTGCCTCGCATGGTCTCCACGCTCCACTCCTCCTATGACGGCCCTAAGCCAGGAGAAAAGCATCACGCTTTCCTTCCGATAGAATTCTACCAGTACTAATGCTCTTGGTTTTTCAGAAATTCTGAGTTCTACAATAAAGTCCCGTTTGCAAACTGGCCCATCAATTACTTAACAGGCACACAGCGCTGACCAAGATTCGGGGCTGCACTATGCCTCATCATTTGTCATTTAAAAAATATAATGGGAAACCAAAAGAGAATAAAAAAAAGTGATAGATTGGGAGACTACAAGCTATTTAATTTCGCTTGATTCTGGTTCTCTCCCGTGTGGAGACTGGTGGGAGGTAGTGAACTCCTACATACACTGCAAGCAGGGCCATTGGCATATGAGCTGACCCGTCTACCATCTCCCCTTGTTCGTTTGTGCCTGCAGGTCCTAAAGAAGGTGGTCCAGGGCGAGGGCCCAGGGCCATCTTTATGTGGCCTGGAGCAGTGTCTCTAGGTCTCTGTGGTGCAGCCACCAGCCGAGGTCAATGTGGACACACCCCGCCCACAGACACACACGCTCGGGTGAGATGCACTCAGCTCTGCTGACCAGCTCTGGGACACTCTGCCCCTCTCATTCCTTCATAGCAGCTGCTCCTGCAGGTAAAGAGGAAATTAACGTACTTTCCTCCAAAAGCACTTGACGGGCAGATGACAGGCAAAGCCCAAACTGCCAAGCTGTCACACCTCGGGATTCTCACAGGTAGAAGGAAGCAGGCCTTTGTCAGACCGTTCAGTGTCGAGAACTCTGAACAAAAGGCTTATGGGAAAATTTCACACTGATGACTGTGGGGGTGGATTTAGGGAGCTAATTAGTCTTAATTACCACTAATTTCTACACGTTTAAAAATGTGTTGTACGATCAACAAATCTTCAAGAATAATGTCAGTAGTTTCAAATTTCAAATGTAAAGCAGAATATAGTTTTTACCTCTAGAGAGTAATTTAAATTCCCAACACTCTCACTCCCTCCTCCACATGCAGGAGAGTTACGGCAGGACATGTTAACTCTAGCTTCTGGGAAGGCCTTCCCTGGTGTGCAAGTGTGTGTTGGGGGAGGGAGGGGCTTGAGGAAGCCCTACGGCCATTGAGGGCCTCTGTAGACCTTCCTATAAGATGTGACTAGGCCAGGCCTCCCTGGGTGGGGCTGAGGCAGAGCACTTACTCCCTTGAGCTGGGCAGGAGGGCTGGACCCCAGTGCTGGGCGCAGAGAAGTACAGTTTCTTGCTGACAGGCAGAGAAATATGACCACATGCTGCTTCGCTGCTCTTCTCAGAATACATACAACGGTTTTATACAAGATCATCTCTCAGGTCCAATCTAACTCGCTCTGATGGTTTTTGCAGTATTCCCTACCATCTCTGCATCTGCACCGTTCACCATGACTGTTTTCAGCGCGGCAGGCCTCCTGAATTCATCTTCTCTGTCACTGACGACAACACAACCTGCTTTGGGAACACTGACCCCCCCAGGCAGAGCCTAGATGAGGCTGCAGACGCATTATCAGCCCAGCTGCTGGCTCCAGGACTCAATGCGAACACACTCTTTGACTTCTGAGTAGCTGTTTGGAAAAGCATCTACAAAATGACAACAGTGACACACAGCATCTCCCCTTCTCAAAGCCTCTAGTGTCATTTCTGCGCAGAGAGCTGATTGCATACAGAGTGACTACATTACCTTAGTCTTTACAGGGACTCTGAGAGGCGGGGCTAGAGCCCCATCTGATTCTTGGGGACACTGAAGTGCAGAGGGGATAAGGGCCTTTCCCACTGTCACATCACTCCCAGGGGATGGGACTGGAACGCAGGGGATCGAGGCCTCTGGACTGCAGGGCTTTCTGGGGGGGGGCTCATGAAACATGGTGCTCTGCAGGGAGGAAGCCCGTGGGAACATGCTCCCTGGCTGAGCGCACAGCAGCTACTTTTGAGGCCTGAGGAGTGATGGGCAGTTCAAGAGGCTCATGGGAAAATTTCTGGTTACAAGGAGCCCAGGGCTGGTGGAATGGATAACCACTCCACACTGGTCCCTCTGGTCTCCTTCTCTGGGCCACTCTGGAGCTTGGCAAAGAAAGGGGACTGGCAGGCGTGCCAAGCTCATTGTGCCTGTTCCCTAAATCTTTTTTCTTATTTTTAATATATATTTTTTATTACTTTCAGAGAGGAGGGGGGGGAGGGAGAGAGAGAGAGAGAGAGAAAGAAACATCAATGATGATAGAGAATCATTGATCGGCTGCCTCCTGCATACTCCCTACTGGGGATGAAGCCCACAACCCAGGCATGTGCCCTGACTGGGAATCAAACTGTGACCTACGGGTTCATAGGTTGACACTCAACCACTGAGCCATGCCAGTCAGGCTGCCCTAAATCTTCAATAGGAAACATCTTTGTACCAGAATCTAAAGATGTGAACCTGTCAATCATCTGAACTCGAATTACAATGTGGATGCTGGAGTAGCCAGCTCCTTTGAAGAATTCAGGGAAACAGAGCCTTAAGAGCCCGGTGAGTTTAAGTCAAGCATGGCCCTCTGCTTCTCTGCTTAATCTTGGCAGACAAAAAACAACCCCCACCCCCTCGTAATTCAATTGCAACCAAATTAAAACCTTTTACATAAAATTTAATCAAGAACAACTCAAATTTCACCGAGTCAATTTCAGACAGCGTTACCCACAATATACTTTTAAAATAGAATTGTAAACTTAGCCAAAAAATTAAAGAATTCTACTTAAGGAGAATCGAAGATGGCGGCATAGGTAAACACCGGAGACTGCCGCCGTGGACAACCACTTCAAAAATACAACTAAAAGTCGGAGCAGACATCAACCAGAACCACGGGAAGGCTGGCTGAGGAGAGTCTCTTCAACTAGAAGCAAAAACAACAGCATTCCGACGCTCAGCGGAGGCGCAGTGTGGAAAATTTAAAGGTACGGCGGTGCGGTGGTGAGGGTGCGCGCGCAAAGCGGGCTGGCAGCTGAGGGCGAGATTGTCATTTTCAATCAGGAGCGAGTCTCAGACTCTGGGCTACAGATCCGGGCGAGTCTCTAGGGACCCAGACTCAAACGGGAGAAGCGGGACTGTCTGGCTACGGCCCCTCCCAGGTTTGCAGCGATTGCTGGGACAGAGAGGCAGAGCCCCTGGGGACGAACTGAGAGCGGCCATAGCTGCTCCCTCCCCCCCGCCCTGTTGAGCCCGCCCCGCCCAAACCCTGCGCACAGCCATTTGCCGATCGCCTCAGGCAAGGGCTGGACTAGCGCCTCCCCTGAGGACTGAAGTTTTCCCACAGCTGATTTCCACCGCCAGTCGGCCTGGTGGTCAAATCCCTCTAGTGTTAACTACAACAATTAAGGCTTGGCTAGAACAAGACTGCGCACAGAGACCACAAGGGGGTGCACCAAGAAAGCATAAAAGATGCGGAGACAAAAAAACATGACAGAAATGGAGGATATGGAGCTAAGAATCGCAATTTTGAGGGCTTGCCATAAATTTGTGCAGAGCCTCACGAAAACTAATGAGACCCTCGATGCTACGATAAAGAAATTAGAAAGTAAGCATATACAGACTGAAATAAAGAATATTATACCCAATAGCAGACCAGAGGAGCACAGAATCAAACCAAAGATTCGACAAAAAACACCCAATTGGAAAAGCAAAATGAAAAAAGAATCCGAAAGTGTGAAGATAGTGTAAGGAGCCTCTGGGACAGCTTTAAGCGGACTAATATCAGAGTCATTGGAGTGCCAGAAGATGAGAGACAGCAAGATATTGAAAACCTATTTCAAGAAATAATGGCAGAAAACTTCCCCCACCTGGAGAAAGAAATGGACTTACAGGTCCAAGAAGCGCAGAGAACCCCAAACAAAAGGAATCCAAAGAGGACCACACCAAGACACATCATCATTAAAATGCCAAGAGCAAAAGACAAAGAGAAAATCTTAAAAGCAGCAAGAGAAAGAGGCTCAATTACCTACAAGGGAATACCCATACGACTGTCAGCTGATTTCTCAACAGAAACTTTGCAGGCCAGAAGGGAATGGCAAGAAATTTTCAAAGTGCTGAATACCAAGAACCTACAACCAAGATTACTTTATCCAGCAAAGCTATCATTCAGAATTGAAGGCCAGATAAAGAGCTTCACAGATAAGGAAAAACTAAAGGAGTTCATCACCGCCAAACCAGTATTATATGAAATGCTGAAAGGTATCCTTTAAGAAGAGGAAGAAGAAGAAAAAGGTAAAGATACAAATTATGAACAACAAATATGCATCTATCAACAAATGAATCTAAGAATCAAGTGAATAAATAACCTGATGTACAGAATGAACTGGTGACTATAATGAATCAGGGACATAGAAAGGGAATGGACTGACTATTCTTGGGGGAAAAGGGGTGTGGGAGATGCGGGAAGTGACTGGACAAAAATCATGCACCTATGGATGAACTCAGTGGGTGGGGAGTGAGGGTGGAGGGTGGGGTGGGAGCTGGAAGGAGGGGAGTTATGGGGGGAAAAAAGAGGAACAAATGTAATAATCTGAACAATAAAGATTTAAAAAAAAAAAAAAAGAATTCTACTTAAATGTAGCTTTAATTTTATAGCTTTATCCGACTACAGAGTGTTTCACTTTTACCTATCATTTAATTTTTATAATAAACTTGATCCACCCGTGTGTCCACTGACAGATGAATGGATAACCAAAATGTGCTACCTATACACAATGGAATATTAAGAGTATTACTCAGCGTGACAAGGGGAAGGTTACGGTCTGAATGAAACCCCCACTCCACACACCCCCAATTCATATATGAAAGCCCAAACCCCATTAGGCATTAGGAGGAGGGGACCTTTGGGAGGTAATTAGATTTAATGAGGTCCTGAGGGTGGAACTTCCATGATGGGAACGGTCCCCTTGTAAGAAGAGGAAGGACCAGAGTCTGCTCTCTGCCCTGTAAGAACACAGTGAGAGGGTGGCTGCCTGCAGCCCAGGAGGAGCGTCTGCATCAAGAACCACATCTACCAGCACCTTGATCTTGGACTTCCTGCCTTGGAACCGGAACTGTGAGAAATAAACCTGTTGTTTAAGCCCCTCCCCGAGCCTGGCTATGGTGTTTAGTTATAGTAGCACCAGCAATACAGGAAGGAAATTCTGACACATGCTACAACATGAATGAACCTTGAAAGATGTGATGCTAAAGTGAAATAAACCAGGCACAAAAGGACAACTGTTACATGAAGCTACTTATGCAAGGTGCCTAGAGTAGTCAAACTCATAGACAGAAAATAGAATGGTGGTTGTTAGGGGCTAATGGATAAAGAGTTTCAGTCTGGGAAGATGAAACAGTTCTGAAGATGGATGATGGTAATGGATGTACAACAATGTGAATGTACATACACCACACAACTGTACACTTAAAAATAGTCAAAATTGCCAAACCGGTTTGGCTCAGTGGATGGAGTGTCAGCCTGCGGACTGAAGGGTCCCAGGTTCGATTCCGGTCAAGGGCATGTACCTTGGTTGCGGGCACATCCCCAGTAGGAGGTGTGCAGGAGGCAGCTGGTCGATGTTTCTCTCTCATCGGTGTTTCTAACTCTCTATCCCTCTCCCTTCCTCTCTGTAAAAAAATCAATAAAGTAGCCCTGACTGGTTTGGCTCAGTGGATAGAGCATCGGCCTGCAGACTGAAAGGTCCCAGGTTCGATTCCGGTCAAGGGCATGTACCTTGGTTGCGGGCACATCCCCAGTAGGGAGTGTGCAGGAGGCAGCTGATCGATGTTTATCTCTCATCGGTGTTTCTAACTCTCTATCCCTCTCCCTTCCTCTCTGTAAAAAAAAATCAATAAAACATATTTTTTAAAAAATCAATAAAATATATTTAAAATTTTTTTTTAAAAAAAATAGTCAAAATGGTAAAATTTATGTTATGCATATTTTACCACAATAGGAAAAAAAAGTGATTTACTGTCTCCTGAATTGATTTAGTTCTGTCCCCACTTCTTTAAGTTCTTTTGCATACTGGTTTAATTACTACATAAAGTCATTAAAAAATTCATTGAGAGCCTGTTAAAATGCCTGAATCTGAGGCTGGCTCTTGGGATATGACCATGAATAAGACAGACTGCCTGAAGTGGAACATGGACGGAGAAGACTATTGTGAAGAACATATTTTTTGAAGAAAGATGACTTTCAGTGATACAAACAATCCCAAAAGGGGAAATTAAGCAGAGGTGGGAGGAGTTTTTTGGAGAAATTAAAGGAGCCTCCTCAGAGTGAGGCGCTGCCAAGAGAGGGCATGTAACAGAGAGCAGATGTAAGGGCGTGAAGGAAAGAGAAAATATGGCAATGGAGTCATGGACATGCCTGGGGCCAGACAGGGAACGCACAGGGGGAGATGGCCATGAAAAGGCATGGCCCGAGGAGTACTTCCATTTCTATTAGACCGTTCCACACACGTGCAGCATGGAGGGATGGAGAGATGTTCTTGCCAGAAGAATCTCCCTGTGAAATGAGAGTCTCCAAAGCAATGATAAGGAGGAGGCTTAAAAACGAGGAACTCAACAGATGCTAAGGACTTGCTAACTAAGTGGTGTAGAGATGGGGAGGTGGGGGCAAAGAGGGGAAAGGCAATTATGAATCCTAGTCCTGCTTTGGATACTCAGGTAGAAGGCAAAGCCCTTCAGCAAGGTGGGTGCCACGAGAGAAGTAGGAGTGATGGAGGGGCAGGAGAGAAACTGAAGGCAGTTTGGACTTGGACTTGTAGGAGACACGGTGACATTCAAGTGCAGGTAGTTCAAAAGGTAGTCAGGCATCTATAATAACAAAAGTGTAATATGCTAATTAGACTGGACAACATTCCAGATGAAGCCGGGCTGCGAGGGCCGGCTGGCTTGGCTGAGGCAGGCGGGGCTGCGAGGGTTGAGCCCCAGCACGAATTTTGTGCATTGGGCCTCTAGCATGAATATAAAAAGTAAAGAGATCAAGGCAAAACATATACTAAGGAACTGCCCACATACAGATGATGGCTGAGGTTACTGAAATAAACTATTCCAAGATATTGCACAGCATGGGATTTTAAAAAAATGAGAAAAAAATTGTAGGGCACAGAAAATTTTGGGGGTGATGAGATAGGTTTAAAGAAATAACACACACACACAAAGCGAAGTCTGGAAAACAAGCAAAAGCAGTTGGCAGGAGGGTCCCCCAGCTTTACAAACATGGGCGTCAGAGGGCTGCGGCCTGAGCAATGCCAGGGAAGCCGAGTTTCATGGTTTAAGGATCCTTTAGTCAAGTCAAACTATGATCCAGGGGGATGGCATTTGGAAAGTATTAAGTCCTGAAACTTCTAACCTCAGCTAATCCTATATAATAAAAGCCTACTGTGCAAATTGTCCCCTCAGGTGGTCGTTTGTCCTGGAGTTCAACCGCTCCCTAGGACATGCGCTGACCACCAGGAGGCGACTACCTGGGGGAGGGGGTGATGGGGACGAAGGTGCAGTGAGAATGTGGGGTATCCACTAAGCTCACTCTCACTCCCCCTACTACCCTCCCCCACGTGGCCTCTTTCTGGAGAGCTGGGCCACAGCTGCTGGGACCACAGGGGCTGGTCGGGCTCCCTGTGGATTCGCGCAAGAGCCGGTCTGCGAGGCCAGCCGGGAGAGAGCATGCTGCCCGCCCGCTTCCGTGTGGTGCCGCTGGGCAGCCCGGAGGCTCACGCTACATCCAGCTCATCTCCATGTGGGGACTCGGGTGCCGTGACTCAGGCGCAGGGGCCCAGGAGCCCAGGTGCTGCCCAGGGCCCAGAGGTCAGCTGGGACCTGCCTTTCCACACCAGATACTCGAGTTTCGGTCGCCGGCCAGGCCTAGGGACCACACCCATGAGCAAATTTCGTGCTCGAATTTCCTGCACCGGCCTCTAGTAGTCTAAATAAAGGAAGAGGAAGAATTTCACAGGTGCTTGCTTTGTCTCAAAGTAGAAAATGACAGTGAAAATTAGCACAGAACCTGTATGAAATAAATTTAGAAAGCATTTTCTTAAAAATACAGATTGGATGAGCACACGACTCATTAGCTCTCTGAGAGGAGAACTCTAAGTCTGTTTCAACAATATTCACAGGCATACCCTTCTGGCCCTGCATGCTGCTAGTGTCTGCTGAGGAGGGTGGGCTGGGCTGCCAGTGCAGCCTTCTGTAACTCTGTGTACATGAAGAAGCACTCCCCACCCCCACACTTAGAGCTAAATGAAGTGGGTGAAGGGGACAGTAAGGCATGCTGGGAAAACTCAAAAGTGCCACTAGTTCAGTAAGATCCAACACCAAGTATTTATATAAAGGCTGGCAATACTTAATCTAAAAACAGAGAAAGGAACATTTTTATTTGCTAAAATGCCTGTTGTCTATACAAAACCCCTGAAACAGCTGAACTTTTCTCTATTTTTCTTTTTTTAAAATATTTTTTTATTGATTTCAGAGAGGAAAGGAGAGGGAGAGAGAAATAGAAACATCAATGATGAAAGAGAATCATTGATCAACTGCCTCCTGCACCCCCCACACTGGGGATCGAGCCTGAAACCCGGGCATGTGCCCTGACTGGGAACTTCTGGTTCATAGGTCGATGCTCAACCACTGAACCACACCAGCCGGGCTGAACTTTTCAGAGCACATTAACACAGACCAGGGTTTTATCCTGCATATTATGTATAAACAGCACAGTTGGATGTGCTTCAGCCAGCTATTTTTATTTCAGTCCTACCTTTACACTCTAAATTTGAGGCCAAAAGAATGATTGCATTGTAGTGACTATTTTTGTTGAACAAAAATTAATTCTGTTGATAAATACTATCCCCACAAATACTAGAAAATTCCATACTCAAAAGACCACCTGCAGAGCATAAAGCTCATATATTTAAACCAGATAGAATTAGACTTTATTCTATTTATATGGCAAACGAGTATTCTGCTCCTATTGCATCAGTTTATCTTAATGTATAGAGAGTACACAATTCAGTGAAACAATTGTTAGAAACTCCAAACACCAACACGTTTTGCAATGTCATACAAATTTTGACCTTGGTATTTATTTTTTGTTGTTGCTGTTAATCCTCACCTGAGGATATTTTTCCATTGATTTTTAGGGAGGGAGAAAGTGAGAGGAAAGACAGAGAGAAACATTGATGTGAGAGAAACACATCAATTGGTTGCCTCCTGCATGAGCCCTGACCAGGGCCCAGTCTGGGGAGGAGTCTGCAACCAAGATACATGCCTCTGACTGGAATCCAACCCGGGACCCTTTGGTCTGCAGGCTGACACTGTATCCATGAATTAAACCGGCTAAGGCTGACCTTCGTATTAAAGGAAAATGATAACTTGTTCCACAAATATTGTTTTAAAAAATTGTCCCTAATGACCTTAAGTCTAGAATATTGCATCCAATTCAAGAAAAGCTATGATTCTACAGGCAGTAAATGAAGGTTTTCATGTTAAAGGAGCCATGCTGAACCCAGTCATGGTGAATGAAGTAGGTTTGTCTGGAGATGGCTGCTAATTTAAGCTCACACAGCTGGTTTCTCTACAGTTAGACACAGCGTGCCTAACTTAGGAGAGAACCAGGGCACTGAAACTGCAAAGGCAACACTTTGGTCCTGACACGAGGCTCACACTATTATCGTAAGGCAAGATCCAGTTTATGGCAGACCTTGTCATTCATTCTAGTTGTGATTCACCTGAATGGTCCACACTTTAAAGATTCCCAGGTACAAATGGAAACGGCGCCCAGGGCAGGGCTGGGATGAAGGGCAGAGTCAAGTGGAGAAGCGCCCAACCAGCCCCTTCCATCTCTCAGCAAGGTGTTCTGTTCTCAGGAAGCCTACATAAGAAATGCTTACAAATTTCAGCGATATTGAAGTATATTGTATGGAAGAAATTATAGTCCCAGGTAGACTTTATGAATCTGTTGATTCACGAAGGACTCAGGAAGTATTCCTGATGAATGTCCCAAGTCTATTCTATGCTGGGGATATTCCTGAAATAGCAGCAAAAGAGTTCCTCAACTATTACCTTCTATTTATGACTTGAAGTTAAAACTTAAAAAAAAAAGTATTGTATTAATAAAAATTAGGAATGATGGGATAGGAAATCGAACTCTTTAATTTTTACAAAAGGATATCCATCTAAATTGTCACATACTTCACAATAAAGAAGAGCCAAGTAACCTGGGTATCCTGAAAATGTAGGGCTGGAATTTTCAAAGTCACCCAATCCTCCATCATAAGACCTTTAATCTGAGTCAAGTCTAAAGAATACCTGGAACTAAGAAGCCTGAGAGGGATGAAGTGGAGGTTAAATTTCCCCCCAAAATCACTGGCAGCCTCACTTCTGCCATTTCATCCATACATCTTAGAGTCGCAGCCTTTCATGGTGAGCACCCCGAGACTGCTTTTCCTCTGGGTGGAGTGAAGGTGAAAGGCAGACACAAGTGCACGAAGAAATAACCCCCAGAACTCAAAGGGCTCCCCCTGGAAAATCATGGAAGTGAGGCATCGTCCAGCACTAAAAGCTGCTCTATCACAGGACGATCAGTAGCTACAAAAAATATTTCCACTTTTGGAAGTCGGTATGTTCAGCAACAATCTCTAGTGTCTGTGGCAGAAATTAAACTCAACGTGGAATTGAAATACGTTCTGCTATTGTATTACATGGAATCTTGTGTAAAGAAAATAATACACACAAAAAAACAATTTCACGTGTAAAAGCCCGATGATTGTTCTGGAAAGAAAGAAAATAGCATCCTTCTCTAAACAATGGTTTCCTAGGTTCATCTTTCAAAATTCGGGCCAAATCATGGATTCCAGGGCATACACACCTCCTAGAGAGCCAACTGCGGAATGTGCAGAACAAAGAATTTACTCAGAGATCTCCTGGATGTTTTTCCTCCTCAAAAATAATGAAAAGTGAGGAGTCCAGATGGGAATGCAGCCACTCTGGGAGAGGACTCTTTTGAGATAAATAACAAGGCTCTGTAAATAAATCTCCAGGATTAAATGAGGAATTCTGAAAAGACAACTAATTTTAGTTTGTCTGATTTTTACTAAATTATTTATACATAGTGTTCTAGTATTTCTGAAGTAGCGAAGGACAATGTTTTATGCTAAAGCTCAAAAGACAGACTAAGTTAAAAGACATCATAGCGTGATTTTTGAAACTTCCAGCTTTCTGTTCTGAATTTGAAGCAATGACGTCTCAGCATCACTAGGACCCCTTTCCTGGCCACCCTGTTCTTGTGGAACCTGGTTCCTGCTGCTTAGATGAGCCAGGGAGCATGTTGGCTCCCACAGGGCCCCTCCTTCTGCCCGGCACAGCGCCAGGAGCACAGCCTTCTCCCACTGAGGGTTTCTGATCTCTCCCTAGCTGATCTCTGAGATGAGCTCAAGACAAGCAGAAGTGATAGGGAAAGGGCAGTGGGCGGACAGAAAGAAGCTGGCTGCTTCTAGCAGATGGCGAGCAGGTAACTGAATGAAACTGCCCTTTTCAGGAGCTCAGATAAGTAGGACTAACAAATTTTATAGTGCTATTTACAACTTTATAGCCAATTCTTATTTACATTTTAAAAGTACTTAATCCGGTTTAATTTTTGGCCTAGATTCTATTTCAAAGCACTGTATTTTACAATGAATTCCAGACAAAAGCGCTGGGGCCTTGTTAAGAGCCAACTGGTTATGATTTGTGAGGGAATCTACAGTGAGCTGTTTAACAACAAACCTTGGATTCTCACTTTCTGGGGTCCCTCGATCCTTCTTCTTTTTGCTTATTTTACTCAGGACTGAGTTTTAACACATCCACTGCCGTCCCCCCCCCAGCCCCCCAAACTTACAGAGCAGTGGGAAATATGTTTGTGCTGTACTGGCTGTTTTTGTTTCTCACAATTATTAGCACAGTGACAGATACTCAACCAAAAACCTTCATTCTGTTGCTACTGAATCACTTATCCCCAAAGACTGTCCGAGATGATGTCACAGTCAACGTCATCTCAAAGCGTCTGCCGAGTTCCAAGCCACATGGGTACTAGGTGTACAAGAATGATTTCTGTTGACCCCACAGGGAAATGAAAGAGCAGAGCACAAACACATTACACGGAGCCGAGTGCTATGCAGGGAATAGATCCTTGTTTACCCCACGGCTTTGGAATGCTACCACCACGCTTTGAAAGCTGCTGGTGCATGCATCTCAGTTTCGAGTCTTGATTTCTAGTAAAATATGGGAAGACCTAAAAGCTAGTGCTTATGAGTCTGGTGCTATTTCAATCGGGGGCAGAGATCGGGAGCCAGCCTGCGAAGGCACACTCACCGCCGCTCCAGGGGGCGCCCGTCACTGGAGATGCTGCGTGGAATGTTGGCGGCTCTCTCGGGAGGAGGCATTTTCCCGTCTCCCTTCCCGGCATTCAGCCTCGAGGTCATGGGACTCTGCACCTGGGCCGGGACTTGAGGACCGTGAGGCCCCTTGCTGGCGTTCCTCTGCCACTTGTTGTTGTTTCGGAAGGGAAACTTGAACTCGTATGAAACCCCTTCGTTCATTTTGTACTCCATCACTGGCATGCGGTAGGTTTCTGAGCAACTCCTACGGGGGGAGGGCACAGAGAGAAGAAAAACTAATATTATTTTTCCTCGTTGGTGCAACCACACTGATTCTCATTAACAGCTAAAATGGATCAAACACTTCATTAATCACTGGGCCCTATAATTAGTTTCCTTCCGAAAACCAGAACCGCAGAAGTCTTACACTTCTCCTTTGCCCAACCCCCACTCTTGAGTCTGAGGTGTGGAGTCCTTGAAAATCAGAGAGCCAAGGTCACCCTCGTGGGGGTGGGGGGCAGGGTCTGTACGGAGACCTGAGGAGGGAAGGCCACCCGAGCAGCGTGACTGGCAGGGGGACAAGCCCTAAGATGGGGGGAAGCAAGCAGTCAGCTTCACACACTCCTCACGGCACTTTACATCAGGGTTCTACTGGGATGTAGTTTTGAATGTTAGGATCCTGATAGTAAAAAAAGTAAGTGGGGAGAAATCTTGAAATCCAAACTGAGTCGAATTTAGCTCAGAAGGAGAAAGAAAAAGGCAGTTATAGAAATTCTGCAATTATCAGATTACCAGGGAACAAAGCATAATTTCAAATCAGGCTTTCTTTTTTTCCCCAAAAGTCAGAAATTTCCTATAGCAGGGCTGTCCCCCAGTAAGGAAATTAATGGCAGGCACAAATGTCTTCTGTTGCTTTAGCCCAGTGGTCAGCAAACTGCGGCTCGCGAGCCACATGCGGCTCTTTGGCCCCTTGAGTGTGGCTCTTCCACAAAATACCGACTTCTGTGCATGGGCCACGAAGTTTCACACTGTACGTGCGCGCCCGCACGTGATATTCTGTGGAAGAGCCACACTCAAGGGGCCAAAGAGCCGCATGTGGATTGCGAGTCGCAGTTTGCTGACCACGGCTTTAGCTCATTTTTGTGCCACCATCCCAACTCCCACATCTTAGAAAATGTGGAACCCACTTTCCATTCCCTTTACTCCAAACCAGGAAGAATCAAACATTAACTGAAAAAAGCCTATTCCTACCAAAGCACTAACTCAAACTGTGCATCCGAATTTCATCATTAGGTCAAAAAATTTACTTTCTTTCTTACAGGAATCTCAACGACTGAGAAGCAGGTGGGCGGATCTAGAGAGGGGGTTAGGGTGATCATGAGAGGCACTTCAGAGGTAACCTATGGAGAGTCCAAGCCAATGCTGTCCCAGAGAAATAAAATGTGAGCCACAAGTACAAGCCACTTATGTAATTTAAAAATGTTTAGTACATTAAAAAAGGAAAATAAAATAGGTAAAATTAATTTAATTTAACCCATATGTCCAAAATGCTACAATTTCAACATATAATCAATAAACCCATATTAAAAACTATTAATGAGGCTTCTACATTCTTCTGAATTTGGTGTCTTTTACATTCACAGCACGTCTCACTTGGGACTAACCACGTTCCAAGGGCTCTCTGGCGGGTGATTTGTGGCTCCTGTGTGGGACAGAGCAGGTCCGAAGGGCACTCAGCTGAAGGCCTGGCCTTGATTTGGGGAAGGGCTCATGTTGGTGTAAGAATAAGCACAGTGGAAGGTGACTTCCTTTCACGATCTTGTCCATGTATCTCACACATGCCCCCAAGTGTACCCCCAACCCCCCCGGGGCTCCCCCCCTCCATCTCCGTGACAGCCCTGGCTCCTGAAAGTGCTGCTTTCAGAGCATGTGTGTTTGCTGGGTTCTCGCCCTCCCCAGTCTTAGCCCAAGCCTCCAATGGGCACCTTTCCTTGGAGCTTCCTTACCACTCCCCTGACTCCCCGAAGCCTAGGTCAACCGTCTGCCTAAGGCTTCACAGTAGCCCTTTTATGCCTTAATGACAATGGCTTTCAAACTTTTTGGACCACAATCCCAGTAAGAAATACCTTTTACACTGTGATACAGCATAAACACCAATACACACTCATACACACTCTTCCTCCGACAGCCTCCATCAGCTCCACTCTGTTATTCCATTTCATTAAAAAAATACATCAGGTATGACCTCTTAAATCGATTCATGATCTACTTGAAAGTTATGATCTGCAGTTTGTAAAACATTGCTTTAGAGAACATTTGACGTTACCTTTAGCAGTTAATAACTTATGCAATAAACCCTTTTCTCTGATGAGGAAATATCACCTTAGGCTTTGATATAAACTCCAGCTTTAAGGCTGAGATTTCTGACATAAATATTCCACTGTAACTTTTTTTTGGCTGTTCATAGAGGCATTACTGTAGTATGGTTTGAAGTCTTCCATTTTTAACTAAATATGGCATCTGGTGTAGTATCTAGTGCTCTGGGTCTGCAAATATAATGCAATAATGTAGCTTATCAAAAGAATATTAATAACATTTATGGTAACCCATGGAAAATGTCTCTCCATTTCCCCATCAGAACCAGCTTAGCTTCTCCTCAGCAGTGGTCCATTTTAACATGCAAACTCCGTAGATCTATCACCTCTGCCCTTTCTGTTGGCTGCTAGGAACCGCCACATGTACAGAACTCTAGTATCATGTATTGTGGACACTAATTTTTCAAAAATCTCCGCCTAGGCCACACTTTTCCCTTATTCCCCCCCTCCTCTGTGCCCTCCATGCACACAGAGATGCCCTCACTGAGTTTTAACTTTGTGATATTCTATATTCTACATGTACCTTCATTAGCTGCTTCAAGTCCGCACTGAGTCAAGTAGAGATTAATTAATAATGACACAGAAACAACAATGATGCAATATAAAAGAGACAAGTTGCTTTCATTTGGGGGGCCTTAGTTTCTTTTTAAAATGAAGTTTTGAGGTTGATAGATTTTCTCTTCTCTCTAGTCTTCATTTCCATCACTCTTAACAGACAGCTAGAAACCTGCATACCCTACAATTACAGGATGTGGTCTGACAAGGCCTAGGCAGGGAGTGAGGATTCATTCATAGAGAATGGAAGACAAAGCTTCCAGGAGCTACACCCGGCCATTCTGCCATTTCTACTGCCTCCCAAGGCGGGCGGACTACCCACTCGCTTCCCATCACTCATTGCCCTCTGTAAAATACCAGAACAATCCAGAGGTGAATCCAGAGGTGAGCAGTACACTGAAGAACAAAGGCGACAGCTGGCTTCTGATGACACACATGAATGTTCTAAAAGGACTTGCATTATATCATCCCAAGTGAAATCTGGTGATGAACAACTCTACCACTCGGAGCTCACAATGGACGGCACTCACCAGCCCCACAACTCTCCGCAATGCGTACATCATTACCCAGTCATCAGATGAGAGAACGAAGGCCTGGGAAGGCTAATTCGCCCACGACCACAAAGCCAGAACTGGCAGAGCCAGGACTGGAACTCACAGGATTAATCTACTTTTGGGTTGTATTAGGTCAGTCACTAACGAAAGGACACCTCTACTCCAAATCCCCAAATTTCTTCACCTTACAGTGTCCATCGCATCTCACTCAGGGCAGAGCCGATGGCAAAATGGAAAACTGGGCACGTTTTAAAGACCTGTGGTCAACAGAAATGACAAATTCAGTGCTAAACGCGACGCACAGTGACGTGCTGAAACCCTAGGTCAACTGGAACACCGCTCTATCTCCTTACTCGCTTCTCCAGTTTATTTCTGTTTCCTTTCATTTCTTGTTACCCATTATTCTCTCCTTTTTCTGTAAGACACTAAGAAATGCAGATAGAAACACAGTTGAGCAGAATATTGAACAAATCATTGTAAGACTGGACTCCTGAATCAGGAAAGTTGGTGTCTGAGGGCAGCGAGGTCCCTGAGAGTGTGCGACTTTGGCTTAGGAAAAACACTTAACCTCATCTGAAAACAGAGATGTGAACCAGAGGATCTCTAACAGCTGCCCTTCTAGCTTCTGCATTTTTAAAAACTTTGTGACCCATTTGTATTTATAAGGTAATTTGGTCCCTTTATGTAACTTGTTGGTTTTTCTCTTTCTCTTAATTGCTTTCTTTAAAAACTGCAGGTGACTGGCTCCCCACAGCGTAAGGGCTCCCCACTCCCAGGCATCACCTCCAGAACATCAGTTTCATCTGCTCTCTGGGTATTTTCCATCTTGCCAAGAGAATGGCTGTTGAAGACTCAGAGGTGACAGATTCGGAGGTGAAGACAGATCAACACTGGTCATGAGCTGGTGGACGGGTGAGGGCCCTCCTGCAGTGCAGCTGGCTCAGGGCGCTGCCTTCCAGGGAAGCCCACAGGGAAGCACCACACCTGCTCCGGCATCAGCCGGTGGGCCAGCTCTTGGGCAGGCTCAGAACCTTTCCAAACTTTGTTCTCCTTGTTTTAATGGAGGTAGGGTTGGCGGGAAGATTCTTTAAAAAGCCCGGTACACAGGAGGGGCTCAGACAGTTTGCTTTACTTTCCCTACCCCTTCTTTTCCTTAATTAATGACTCTCCCGTGTGAACATACATGGATGTTTGTAATTATGTACAATCACCCCGCCCCTCCCCCCGCCCTTTACCCAGTGACCCTGAGAAGGGGTGGAGTGGGGGCAGCGTGCCTGGAGGGGAGGCCTGTTCTGCCTCTTGCTGGAGCTGCAGTAACAACTGACAGAGAAGAAGAGAGTGACTAGTCAAAGAAGAGAGTCATTAGTCGCTGGGAAAACAGCAGTGGGAGTGTGAAGTGCGGAGGAGAAGGAGAAAAATGACAAAAGAGAATTATCTTATTTTGCTAAAAATCATAGCAAGGTGTTACTGCTTCAACTGCTCCTTTGAAGTTGGCCTAAGGGAGGGTGGGGCGAGCAGGGCTTGCAGTCCTGCAAAGAAAGACATCCATGGCACCACGTCTCACCTGCTCGGAGGGCCTGACAGGGGCATTTTGGGTGGAAACTGTAGTGAAAGGAGCAGAGTAAGTCTGGGGCCTGTGGGCTGTGCAGTACACACACCCTCCACCCAGCCTCCCTCCCACCCTACACCCTGACGCCCTCGGTCATGTCACCACCAGAGCTCCTGGCTAGGAGAGGATGAGCTAGTCACTTAGAAGCAGTGTTGGGACAGATACGGCTCATTCATTCAGGGGTGGGTGGGAGCCGCCTGTCCTGGTTTGCAAGTGTGAACTGTGAGCCTGTATCCCAACTCTGTGTTCAACGGGGTCAAGCTAGTAGCTTGAAATTGGCTGCTGTGGGAGTATTTACACCACAGAAATCAGCAAATGTTCCAAACCAAGGCTCTTTTCCCCCACAGAAAGCCAGGTCACCAACAAGTCCCTGCTTATACTGGTGTGTGAGGAAAGGTTTGTACCCTGAGCATACAAAGTAGCAGTTAAGAGCTTGGATTCTCAAGCAAAACTTAATGATGACCTTAAGAAGTTACTAACCTTTCTGAGTCTTTGTTTCCTTTAAATAGAAAAAAATATTAATGGTATTACCTCACAAGGTTGTTATAAAGACTAAAAAAAAAGAAAAGAAAAAAAAGACTAAAAGCATATGAAAGTGCTTTTCCAGGACCTGGCATATTAAATACTCAGCCAACGTTGTTTTTACCAACACACCACAGAAGACACAGCTAGCCTGGTATGTCACAGTACATAAGCCAGCTCCTATCATGGACCCATCTTTCTAGTCACTATCTACAACCCATGCCAGCAATGTTCCCACTCCATCCTGTGTCCTCACACACCCGTTTCCCTCTCCTGCCCCCAATACGAACTGGGGACTAGAAATAAGGGGAAAGATCTCTGAGCAAACAAGGTGGCATCGAGAGACCTACAGGCTTCCTTTTGAGGAGATTGGTTCTCAGACCAGCAGCGATAGCTGTACTGTGTGTAATTAAGGTGGACAAGTCACAAAGCTTGGTTATCTTCTCTAGTTTATGGCTGCCTGCTCAGAGACAATAAAGTAGGCAATCTAGAGGAGAGATCAAGGGACAGAAGACAAACAGCCAAGGGGAGGAGCCCAGAGCAGCTGGAGAGCTTGCAGGACCCTCACTGCCTTTCTGATGCACCCCAAGAGCCGCCTCGAGTCCCAGTTCAGCAGAATGCTGACCCTCAATGCTGATGTGCTTAAAGAAGCCAGAGAAGACCTGGCTCACTCAAAGGCAGGATATATGTGCAAAGCAGTTTCAGAATATTTACGCCCCCACCCCCCCAAATAAATAGCTGAAATAAAAAGTTCTGGATATATATTTTGGTTTCTAGAGAAATCTAATCATCCAAAACGGAGCATTTCTTTCTTTTTTAAAAAATGTTTTGATTTTTTTTTTTTTTTTGAGAGAGGAAGGGAAGGGATGGAGAGATAGAAACATTGATGAGAGAGAAACACCGATCAGCTGCCCCCTGCATGCTTCCTACTGAGGATTGAGCCTATAACCCAGGCATGTGCACTGGTAACCTCTTGGTTCATAGGCCAATGTTCAACCACTGAACCACACCAGCTGGGCAAAATGGAGCATCTCTTAAAGCGGTCAGACAAAGGGATTTCACCCTATTTTCACAGAGGCGCATACTCTCTAGACCAGCGGTTGCCAATCTTTTGGACCTCATGGACCACCAGTGGTCCGCGGACCACCAGTTGGTGATCGCTGTTCTAGACCATCCAGGAGGGAAGCAGTATTAAGAAATACTATCACAGTCTGGCCTGCAATGTTTGGTTTGAAGAACTGAAGTACATTTAGGTTGTCATTGCTGCCTATTTTTAAAGACATCAATGGCCCATCATAACTGTTCATATAATTTACCACCTGATGTTCATGCATCTGTGAGAGCGCAGGTGCAGACCATATTTTGGGATGGAGGAGAGATCGATAAAGAATGTATATTAAGAGAAACTCTTAGAAAATAATGGGTTCAAAGCAAATTAACAGATTAAAAAAAAAACTAGCAAAAATAGCATGTGTGTGCCCAAAGGAGAAAAGTAACAGTTGATTAAATTTGTTCCATCAAGAAACCTCCCCAGAGACAGAGAGATTGAATTTTCACCAGCGCTGCTGGCTTGGCAGGAGCTGGGAGGGCGGGAGCTCCCGGGCTTCCCTTTAGGGAAAGGCTGGAACCAACTGCCAAAGAACCGACAGCAGGATCAGCTCATCTGCAGCCAATTCCTGACACACGGATGCAGTTAAGAAAAAGCCTGGTCAGTCACGTTCCGCCCTCCAGGCTGAGATAGCCGGGTCGAAACAGCACTTTTGAGTTTTGGACGGCAACTGGGTACAAATGAGAGATTCCGAAGAATGAGTGTCACGCAACATAAAAGGAAAAAGCCTGACAGCTTGCGATGCTGAGTGCCTTCTACTGTGAAGTGTGCACTGGTTCTCAGCTACTGGTGCAAGATGTTTGAGATGCTATTACCAGACTTCTCTATCTGGAACAGCAACTTCATAAATTGAGAGATGTAAATCCTGGGAACAGTCCAAGTGAGTCAGTTTTTCCAGCTGCTGCCGCCACATGCCGAAAGGGAGCTGTCCTGAATCAGACTTGCCGTGGATGGAACTTGCAGCGTCGCATGTAACCTTGTGCTCCCACAGCACCCTACTCCCCGACCCAGGAGACCTTCCACACGGCACACAGACCCAGCCCCGGACCCTCAGGCTCAGCTGCCCGGGCAGACCTACCTCCGTGGGGTGCAGTCATCATGCGGGGGGATAATGACGACCTTCACCGTGACGGACGTCCTCAGGAGATCGATCATCTGCTCGTGGCTCAGAGTGGCCACCGCCACCTTGCAAATCTCCACCAGCCGGCTGCCCTGCCTCAGCCCTGCCTGCCAGGCGTAGCCGTAGGGCTCCACGTCCGCCACGATGCCCTCGTAGTTGACATGGAAGCCAAGCTGCCCTAGCCCATTCCTTCGCAGAGTCATCTCCACGGACTCACAGCCTTTTGACACAAACTAGACAAGGAAATAAAAGACAGCCTGGTTTAATGAAACGGGATTAAGTGTGGACAGGAACTGGCAGTACATTGCAAACAGGGTCACTTCTGAATACTCTGCTGCCAGCTGAAGAGCAGTCTGGTTGTTTCCCCTTCACTGGTCTCCATTCATTAGGCCAAAAGGAACATATTTGTTGCATCCAAAGAACTCAATAGCTTCACCGAAGTGACAAGGAAACCTCTAACAGAGACCCACAGGGAGCTGGCAGCCAAGAGAAACCATATTCTGCTACTTATTTTGTCCTTAAAAACATTCAAGGCAGCAGATACCCAATCAAACAATTCTTTCAACAAGGAACGCAGATTGGCTGGGCTACATCATTGGTCACCAAGGCAGTGGGATCACACCATGGTTTCCAACACACACACAGTAAGTGTGTCTTCCCCTGTCCTACTGCTTTTCTTTCTGAAAAATGATGGAGAATGACTGTCAGGTAACCTTGGCGTTGCTTCACATTGTCAAGGGGGGTTTGCAGAGGAGCTGATAAAAGCATGAGTCTCAGTGACTTGGCTCTGGTCCGTCCTGGAAGCTTTGTCAAAGGGAAACTGCACGTGGGTTATGGGAGGAAAGACTCACCTGCAACCTTCTGACAATCTCCTTGATATCCTCATTGTTAGTGAAACTCTCCACCGAGACACATTCTCCTCGCTCGTAGAAGATTTTGAGGCTGGTGTCAGTTGAAGTCCACCCTATCACGTCTCTGCAGGAGCAGTTGAAAACCACGCTCTTTGTTTCCTGTTCGATGAGGACGATGAACTCATTGGAGACCCCGAGAAGGCAGTCTATTTCCATAGCGTTGGTGTAGTCCTTAGCGCGGATGGCCCACACAATGGCCCCCATGCTGCTCAGCTCAGCTCCTGGGTACGGCTTAGACTTTTCCTTCTTCTTGGAGGCCAGAGAGATGAACGGGAATTTGCCAGAGGGGTCAATAGGGGTATTGGTGACATTCTTTTCGGCCAGATCCTTCAGGTATTCCTGGCGCGTCCGAGTCGCCATGGCCCGGAACTTTTCTGATTTGTGAGCAGCGTTTTCTGCATTTATCACTTTGGCCAGAAGGAAGTCCCTGAACACATTTGACTTAGGGAAAGTGACCCCTTTGGGGATGGGAGGTCCAAAGGAAGGCACATCTCTGGACCTGGTGACGGCCACACTAAGAGAAAAAAAGCAAAGATCAAAGAGAAAAAGGCTGGTCAACACTTTGCAGTCTCAAAGCATGAGAATAAAATACATTTTCTCTAAGACAAAGATGTCCCTCGAAAGGAAAATAACTGTCACTGTTCCCCAAGAAATAACGCACATTTCCGTTTACCACGAACACACTTTTTCTTTCATTCAACCACATTAGAATTTATAGAACATATTTTCTTCCAGGCCAAAAAACCTCCCAAAAACTTAAAGTAAAAATATTCTTTTCATTAACAAATGGTAAACCAAATATAACTCCATAAAAAAAAATTTACTGACTATTCTTCATAAAAGACAGTATTTTAAATATCTACTGATTCTTTCCCAGGGGAGTTAGTATAATCACATGACCATTCAGAACAAGTACAGATTCTGTAAGAACATTAGTGCGGTTTCCATTTTAGATATGATGCTCCTAAGCGAATAGCTAATCATGAAAATACCAAAAGATGCATGACGTAAGAGAGATGTATTAAAATTTCTTTTTAACTAAACAAACATTACTTGTTGGCCTATGCATCAGGCATTATGCCACCAAATCAAAAGCATAATTTAAAAATGATAATTGACATTTGAGTAAGGTATTAAAAAGATTTTGATCTTTAGAGTTATAATAGCAACAATGCTTTAAAGTCTTATTTTTAAACTGAGCTATTCTTTGGTCCACATTCTCTACTTTTTGTGTTTGACAATTTGTTTGTGAGGAGAATGTTTCCCTTTTCTCATTCCTTTAAGCAAAATTAATCAAAGAAAGCCTGTTTGACACTTCTCCTGTACACTGCTAAAATGGGCCTAAGCACCATACGAGAATCTATAATAACCTATTATTTTTTTATTTCAAAAGGGAAAACACATTTCCTAAAACAACAAGAACAACAGGAATTAAATAAAAACAAAGAGGCTGTGTGTTTTATATCATGTCCCAAGGTCTCATCCAAGACCTCGGCAAAGTTTGAGAGGGCTAGAAGTGATGATCCTAGCAGAGCAAACATCCCTCTTTTCAAATTACCTATTTAAAGTGAGTCAATTATGCAATTGTAAAGCAATAGAAAATCTATAGAAAATCTGTTTCTTCTGAACCCCCAGAATGGAAAGAAGATTAGAGAGCATGCATCTTTCAAATTAAATTGAAGAGCTCCGCTTCATTATTTTATCTTTCTATATATACTTACATATTTGGCTTTTCTTTTGTTTTTTTATTATTTTATTTCTGGTAACTCTCAACTGAAATATTTTTTTCCCACTGATTTTGAGAGAGAGTAGAAAGGAGGGAGGAATGGGAAGGGAAAAAGAGAAGGAGACAGAAAAACATTGATGTGAAAGAGACACATCTATTGCCTCCCGCACACGCCCCATGCAAGGCTGGAGATTGAACCTGCAACCCAGGTACACTCCCTTGACCAGGAATTGAACCGGGGACCCTTTGGTGCATGGGCTGATGCTCTAACCACTGAACGCACCAGCCAGAGCATGGCTTTGCTTTTCAAAAAAAGATTGCTTCTTGTCAAAATAGGATAAGTTGAAAACAGCAATTTCAGGACACAATTTATCTATCCTGTCAGAAAATGCCACCAAATGGACTGTTTGTTGCTTTTCAGAAATTTATTATTATGTTTTAAAGACTGCCTAGTTCACTTCACGACAAAGAAAGTAGCAAGCAACACTCCATTTTCTAACTGGAGAAGAGAATTTGAAGAAACCTCCATATGTAGTATAGTCTAATTATGCAAGTATTAGAGAGGCAATTTTTCTTGTCTACTGTGAACTCTCTGGCTTGAATACTGACAGCTGTATAATTTAAATTTGATCACGCTATATATTTTTTAAGTCAAGCAAAAGATGCTAAAATCCAGATTTGCTGGTTTTTCTAAGAGGAATCCTGTGAGGATCCAAAAATATTTAACATCTTTCATTTTTAAATTGGCAATTTCTTTTCTGGCTAATTTCACTTCAAATCATTATTTTTTTTTCTCAAGAAGCAGCTGTGATTTTATTTTAAATAAGGAGAGGAAAATGCTTAGGAGGGGGTGTGAATATGAACACCATCTATCCACTTAACCCTTGCACTCACTGGCTTCCTACAGATCTATTTATTAACTGATAGAACTTGAGACAAACATACTGAAAACCCACCAACAATTAAAAGCCTCTATGAGAAAAAGAACTGAATCCTTAACCTATAATTATCACTGATTCACTGTGGTAGGGAGGTAAATGATACAGACACTAAAGTCAGTTTTGCATCATTAGAAATAGAATCTTTACTGAAGAAGATGAGGAAGATGATACCCTAACATGCTCTTTTCAAATAAAGGGTTCTGTTTTGGGTAAATCTAACATTTCTGCAAGGTTAAAAGGTCATTAAATTAAGTACCACAAATTCTGAACTCTTGATAATAAGGCTGTCTAAAGCTAAGTAGGAAGAATATTTTGCCTCTTAAGAAGTCTTTCCAGAATTTCAGTTTGCTGTATACAGACACTTAAAATGTATTAATTATAAATGGTTCTTGCTATTTTTAAATAGCAGATTCCAAAGGGCTTCTGCTTGGTGTTCTCACGTTTGCCTTGTATGCAATACTGTATCTCCTTAGGATACACTCTTTAAAATTATAGCCATGCCTTATTTACTCAGAATTGTGGAGGACTAGGATGTTCTACTCAAGAGGGTTATCTAGAGGACAGACAGACAGAAGTTCAGAGGCTGAATAGTTATGAAAAGTGAACATTGGATGGAAAGAAAACTTGGAGTATTCAATGTTCCTCAAACTCTGCCAATAAAATCTTGAGTTTCATCTTGGTTTTACATTCTACTCAAGAATATGTTCCCTTTTACACAAAATATGTTCTGTCTCCAAAATCTTGGAATATGCCTGAGGGGCCAGGAAGGTGCTCTGTGTCTTACTCGGTCATTTGTCATATCCTTGAACCTGCGTTTGAACAGCTGGTATGGATTCTTCCCTTCTCCAGGAAACAGACCGGAGAAGTGAAATGATTGCCCAGAGCTTGTTCGGGAGAGCAGGATTGGAATCTGAGCTTCTGGACAGCTGAAAGCCTGCTCTATGACAAGACCACACTTATTTCCCCCGAAAGAACATTTTAAACGTCCCAGTCTTAAGGTACTTGCAAAAGGGACCATCCATAAGAGTCACATGGCAAAGAGACCACCCAAAGGCTGTTTATAGTGGGTCTGGACCTTGTAACATTTGCTGACATCAAAGACCTTGGAAAAAGTAGCACTACTTGATACCCAGAGCCAATTTGGAGTTGGGACTGTTACAGACACATCTGAACAGAAGCCTCAATGGAAAAAAGTGAGAATAAGACACCTGGACTTTTGAAACACCATGGGAACAGCAGTAAATTTCTAGCCCAAAATTTAAAAGGAAGGGGATTTAGCATTAAAACAGAGGGAGTTTCCCCTTCTTGGAGCCTGGATCAGATTTCCGGCTGGTGAGCTTCCTAGAAAGAAAGCAGAGCTGGGCAAAGGACAGGAAAGACCGTGGAAAAGCAAATGTGTGCCCATCATTCGCTCCCTGGGGCTTTCGACTTCCCATAGCATTCACTAGCCAGCACTCGCTGAACACCCACTATACACTGGGCACCGGGCTGATGTTGAGGATCAAGGATGAGGTGGCGTAGGCTCAGCCCTCCAGAAGCTCCAAGTCTGGTGGGCGCTACATCCAGTGGTTTGCATGCTCCCCTGGGGGTTGTGGGTGTACTGGAAACACTAGCACAGGCACTGTTGCTAGTCCTGGGAGGTAAGGGGAGCCCTCCAGAGAAAAGCAAGCAGGAATTCATCAGATGAAGGAGGGGCAGGGGTGTGTGCGAGAGACATTCCTGCCCAGAGAGGAACATGTGCAGAGGAGGGGCAGAGTACAGTATGTTCTGGGAGCGGTAAGTAGCTCCACATGTCTCAGGAATGAAACGGGGGTGAGCAGGGGACTGGTGGAGGTGCCAGTGGAGGCTGAGCGACAGGAGAGGCCAGATCCGCAGGACTCGAGCTGTAGGCTGGGCTAGGCAGTCTGAACTTTTCCCTAAATGGTTTAGGTCACGCACGAAGAGCGACATACTCAGATCTGTGTCTTAGAAAGTGCAGCTACATTGGACAATAGGAATGCTAATTAATTATGGCTTGGAATGGACTTTCTGAAAGACATTTCCACCACTTGATCCACTTTGATTTTTCCCGCTAGCTGAAGCTTGCATGTTTATTTTTACTCAAGAGAAGAAAAGGAAAGGGGCATTCAATGTGCGTGTACCACACTCCCCGCCTACGTGAGACACTTTACTTACGGGATTTAACTAGATGTCAAGCACCCTTCCATGCACAGGAAGGGAAATTTAAGATCTGAGAGGCTGAACATTCTGGTCTGATTCCAAGTGCTTTTTGAGCTACATCACACTCACTCCTTTCAGCATGTATTACATTTTAACCACTGGATATGGAGATCTTTCTGAGAGGAGAAACAGATTTCTACCTTGCTAAATATAGTTACTTACCATAAATTAACATTTATTTCAAAGACTCAGGATCATTATTATGATGAACACATTACTATACTAGTTCTAAAGTGAATAATTCTTTAATTTCATAAAAAGTGAGTCAATGTTCCAATTTTCAATTGTTTAAGACATTCTAAGATTTATTAATAGTCTTTTTTTCTCAATTGATCCAAATAAGGCCCACACATTGCAATTAATTAATTTCATCTTAAAATTTTTTTTTTCTGTTTATTCCCCTCCACTTCTCTCATTTTCTGTTTTCCCTGCAATTTACTTATTATAGAAATTAGGCTGTTTATCACAAAAAGTTGTCCAGAGTCTGGATTATGCTGAAACAAGCACCCTCTGTCTTTTGTATTTCCTGTAGTTGGCTTCGCTAGAGGTTTGGTTGGATTCAGATTCAATTTGGAGGGGCGGGGGGGGTAGGACTAATTCATTCATGGGGTTGTGTTCTCCCCTTATGCGACACATATTTATCTCTTTTGGTGATATTTGCAGCAGCCTTTCATAATTAATGTCTAGATCCATTAATTCCCTAGTTAAATAAATGGTGAAAAAAATTTTTTCACTGTTTTTGCAAACTGAGGCCCCTCAGGGTGAGTGAAGTATATTTGGTTTTTCCCAAATCAAGTGACCCTAATCTGCAATGCTTATTGAATTTGTATTTTTGATGTGAATAGTTTTCTGCATCTCTCTTATCAGTAATCACTTATTGATATTTCAATACATCCTTCTGGATTTGTTGCTTCTAATCTGCTCCATCAACTGGATCAGAAAATTACACTCATTGTCATAATATAAATAAAATAATAGAGACCAGAGGGCTCTCTTATCAGGTATGGCACAAGCTTTAGTACACAGGCGTAGTCATTAATTTCTTAGTTCCTAGCTGTCTACTACTCAAGGGCAACTGGCTCTGGGATTAGTTTGAGTTAGTCAGTTTTTCCTACGTAAACTTTCCAAAGAGAGAGAACGCTCCGACCAGGGCCTCATTTCCTTATCTACGATAAGGATTTTTCTCTCTTGGTTTCCTTGTTACATCCCAGGGCCTAGAACAGTACCTAGCACATAGATGACAAGGGCTGTCAAGAACTGGTGACAAATAAATGAACAACAACAAGCTCCAAACTTGTCTTTTTGAGATTATCTTGTATGTTACATTGGCTACATTTTTCTAAGACTCTGTTTACAGTGTTCAGTGTTATTCGATGGCCTAGCATTCTAAAGGCCTCCACTGGCTAGTAAGCTTTCCTACAGTAGTAGCCTTCTCACTGTATTTTCCACCTTCCTGTGACTGCACTTCAGTGTATACTGCACTCCTGGCATTACTTCTTTCCCCCATTGAATTCCATCCATCTGTGCTTTGAAATATACACTAAATCTCATTTTCTCATTAAATGCTTCTTGTAACTTCAGCCTATACTGAGCCCACATTCTTCTACACAATTACAGCAAGAAGCTCCTTTGAAGAAACCACTCTTAAACTTACCACAGTACAGACACCGAGTAGACATCAGTGAATAATGAGAGTACTCACAGGGGAGAAAGTTGGGAACAAGAGCTTTTAAATGATAAAAAGCAGTCCGATTACTCTACATCATGGAGTGATATTTACATAAATTTAAATAATTAAATAAAATGTAATAACTATTAGTATAAGTAACATTAAATAAAATTAGCATAAGTCAATGTATTGCCATACTTTTCAACCAAAGTACTCCTAATGCAAGAGGCCCATAAAGTCATATCCCTAGGAGTTTGGGAAGAGGCTGGGGTATGAGAAAAACTCACAGGTATAAAAATTCTTTGAAGACCCACATTTTATCTTAAAATTGATAAAAATTTCTATGCTATTTCATAATACTTTTCATGAGAAAAATAAACCCCTTCACACCCATTTTGCTAAGCATTAAAGGCCACATAAGAAGTGCCCTGTTTATTCTGGGCTTTGAAACTTCTCCTGACCTCATCACATACCCCAGGAAACATGCCTACCTCGGCTGGAGAAGGAATGAGAAAAATTAATGCACCTCAAGTTTACAATAGGAAAAGATCACATTTTAGTTTCTTGTAATTTCCTTCAGTGATGTTACAAACTTATGTGTTGGCTTGGATTTACAAAAGGGCAAAAGTCAGTTTATAAGCAATGAATTGGACCTTCAAACAAGCTTGGCCACTAGGAAATTTCCAGACTAACCCACCCATGTGACCAGCAAGGGTGTGCAGTGTCCTGCAAAGGCTCCCAGCCTCACATGGCGGGTTAAGATCCAGGCGACAAACTAAAAATAAAAAAAAGTCAGCAAAAATCATGATCTTCAGGCTGGAGGTGGGGTGCCAGCTTGAAAAGAATAAAACAGGTGTCACCTCCTCATCGAGCCAACTGTTGAAGAAGGTGAAGACACCTTCCTACCTCCTCAGTCTGTGTAGACTTGCACGTGTGGCTACTGAGCTCCCCAGGTGGCCAGTGTGACCAAGGAGAATTACAGTATATTAAATTCCAAAAACTGACCCTCAATTCCCCTATTTGAAAGCTTGCATCTTTAGAAAAATCTGAGCATGTGAGTCTACTTTTCCAACTGCAAGTTCTATGAAATCTAAAAGCAGATTATTTCCAATGAAAAGCATCCTGAAATAAGCAATAAGTCTAAAATGTAGCCTAGATTTCCAAATCTAAGTCCACAAACGCTTTGTCTAAATAAAATGCTTTCCCACTGAAATATAGGGCAAGCCACATATTAATTTTATATGTGTAATAGCCATTTTTTAAAGTAACAAGATATAGAAAATGCATGCTGTGTACTGGGTTCATGCAAAGGATTTCATGCTTTGAAAGCTAAACCCTTGTGAATGGTCACTAGGAAGTTTGGGGAGTGGAAACCTAGGTAGTTTCTTTTAAGAACCATTCACAAGGATTTAGCTTTCAAAGAAGCATGAAATCCTTTGTATGGACCCAGTACTCAGCATGCTTCAAGGGTATTTTCTAAATGCAGTTACCCATCCCATTATCAATGCCCTATGCTTACTCTTACTCCACACCTAACTGAAGCAGCTTTCAGAGGCCAAGTCCTTGAGGAGAGGCTTCAGATCCAGGTCTCCTGTGTTTGTATTTCCACCCCGAGCCTAGGAAACCAAGACCTCCCTGGTCTTGGGTTTTCACTCAGGGCTGGCGTCTGGAATAGCTGTCATGTCACCAGCAGGGCAGCAAAGACCCTGCTTCACATGGATGGGAGTGAGGCACTGAGACCGGGCTCGGGAACCAGACGCAGTGTGTCTGTACCTCGGCTCTGCCCAGGACCAGCAGACCCCAGGCAAGCTCTCCCTCTCTGGGCACTTAAGTTTCCTCATCTGAAAGTGGGGATGAAAACAGTACCGACCTCACAGGTTTTTTAAATGAAGGAATACATGTAAAGTGCCTAGACTAGGGCGGGACTTACAATAAGAATGCAAACACGCAGTTACTGTGGAATGTGCAAGGATGGTGGCAGCCAGCATTAGTCCAGAGTAACCTTTATACCTGTTTTGTTCCCTGAACTTGCCAGCTCTACACCTATAATTAACTTGCATCATACCTGGAGTTAGAGAGTTGTGGATCTCACCATAATCCAACTCCCAGTCTGTGTTGCTACTTCCTGCATAGGTGGCTATATTAATTCAAAAACAAATATCCAAGATAAACAAAGCCTCGTCTTCCAAATTTTAGGGATTAAGATATAATAAAATTTCATATTTTGAAAGGATTCACATTAGAAACATCTTACTGAAGCTGGAATATCCTTTCACATCTTCTTGGCACTATGCCTCTATCAACCCAGCATCTTATCCTCATCACCAACCCCCTCCTGTATTCTCGCCACGGCCTCTGTGGACAGATGCCTGAATTCTGAGACTCGTAAGCCTGGGTCTGTGAGGGACACTGAAACAATTCCACCAAATGCATAACCAAGCCTGGAAATGCCTCTAAGGTTGCAGCTGGAAATGTTAGAGTGAATCAGTCCTAAGCAAGGGTTTGGGCTTTTTAAATATTTAGTAATTAAAAAAACAAACAAAACAACCTTCTCTACTAACTATGACCATTCTTCTCTGCTCTTGCCATACCAAAAGCAAAATATAATTAGCAGTATGAGTAGTTAGTTGGGGACCAGATGGCATGGATGAAGGATACCACCTAAGGAGGAAGTGCAAATGGAAACGGCAGGTGTCTAACCAAACACGTCTGGGAAATGTCAATGCCATCAGGTTACGTCATCGTGTGAATTAAACCATCCACTGGCACAGTTTAAAGGCAAAAATAAATAGTAAGAGAGTCCCCACTGCCCCTTCAGAGAGTGGAGCTGGAGGGGCCTTGTGTGTGACCCAGCCAATGCCCACCAAGCCCCTGCACAGCAATACCTGTAGCAGACACTGTCCATGCAGGGGTTGTGAACCCTGACGATGACGAAAACATGCTGAAAGTGGGAGCGGATGTTTTTTGGGCTGAATGGCTGTGCTCCAGGCTCTTGGAAAACAATTGTTACAATATCATTTCCAATGTGCCGCTTCCGTAGGAGCTAAAAGAAAAAATAAGCAAACAACCTAAATGACAACGCTTGGCTTCTACCTCCTCAGCTCCCTTATGTAAGAGCATTTAAAACATTCATTATGAATCAGTACATGTTAGGGTAGGTAATGTACACAGTTATTGTCAATATTTTTAGCCTATGTCTTATCATTCCCTACAAGGAAGACTGTGAAAATGAATATTCTGTAATTTGCATTATACACACACACACACACACACACACACACATATATGTATATCTCCCATTCAAATAGATCTATCTAATATCTGGCATATTATGCCAAGTCCCAGCATCTCTAAATCTTTAGTTTCCATAACAACAGTTTTGTTCCATTTTCATATAAGAAAGGAAGTTGCCGTAGAGATGAGAATGGCTGAAGTAATTACAACATAATTTATGTTCTGGTTTAATTAGCTTCATTTACAGAAACGTGGCTAAGGTGTTTTCAGATACACTTTTGCTATCACAAGCTGGGAATGTGGAAATTAATAATATTCCAGAATGATGTAAGAATTTAAAAGCAAGTTAAATTTCAAGTTAAATAGCTTCTTTAATTATAGTGAAAGGTACTTCAGATCACCTTCTGTTTTACATTACATGGTGTTTTGGAAAGGTGGCTTTCAAATTCAGGTACCCAGATCATCCTAGGCCAGTGCCTTTTCAAGAGGGGTTTATTAGAACATTTAAATCAATAGTGTGAAGAAAAACAAAACACATTTTGTATTTCCCATATTTATTATATTGAGGCTTTTGTAAGAAGAAAAATAACATGACATTTATGTAAACTATCCACCATTATTTATTTATTTTGTTAATCCTCACCCAAGAATATTTTTCCATTGATTTTTAGAGAGAGTGGAAGGGAGGAGGAGACAGAGAGAGAGAGAGAGAGAGAGAGAGAGAGAGAGAAACATTGGGGCTAAACTATCTACCATTAGGCACAAGCTTGCACTTACAAAACTTTAAAAACAATTCTCCAGTGACTTTAACTTACATAGACTATATACCAGTAAAATCAGTGATCTAGTATTGGCTGCCAGCTGGGAGAAACAATACCCTTTTAGATTAGGGTTGAGAATTGGAAGTTAGAATGGTCAGGAAATGTACTTTTAACCTTAGGAATTTCAAAGCATCCCAAATTATCTTCTAATGAGGCCATTTACTTCATTTCTGAACATGACGTATTATCAGATGTTACAGAAATAAAGGCTGGTCTGTATTGATTGTCATACAGAATATACCCATTATTAAAGATGATTAATCTACTCAGGATCACAGACATACCAAGAATACAATCAGTATATTATGTTATTCCTGCATACATGATGTCATTGTCTTTTGATACATTCTTTCTTTAAAATATGGCTTGATATATAATATTAACATATAATATTAATAAAGGGCCCAAGCAGAAATAAATCTATCTATGTCACATTAAATATAGTGAAAGTATTTATAAACAAATTACTGCAAGAAGATTTAAAAAGATAAACTTTGGTTTTTTTCCTCAAGCATAAAGTAATCTGCATAGAAGAAATAAATTGTTTAGCTAGAAAACTAAAATTTCTTAATATGTAATAATACCAATTAATCTTTCATTCTGATTTAGGTACATAATACGCTTGCCTTGATTGGACTCTAAAATTAAATAATTTAGGTAGCTGTCCATTTAAATGCTCAGCATTTCAACTCATTTAGTTAGAAATAAACAATTAATTGAATTTTGTTACTAAGTGTTTTACCACCACCTCCTTACCTTTCTCCACTGAAAGACTAGGTAGAATAAGCCTTTATCTCCCCTTTAAAGATCATTTGTTAATGTTATTAAATGTTTTTGTCTACTGACTAGTCAAAATAAGTTTAGTATATTTTTCTTAGCATGTTTTCCTCTCAGAGAAATCTAGAACTGGAATTTGCATAAATCAAACTGTCAACAAACTCCAGATCAGGGAATTTATCTTAAAATTGGTTTATTTCAGAGTCAGAACTGATTTATTGCTTTGCTTCCTATTTTTGATTACTTTGGTAATCATAAGAGCAAAACTTTATTCCCCACATTTGTGATTTAATCAAAGCTAAAGTGATGAAGTGTTAGATTAGATCTGTGTTTGGGTAAATTCTATGAAAGAGGATGTGATTCATTCTGCAGCAGGCCTGTGCTCTGTTAGTATAACTGGCAATAACAAAATCCATACGCGTTTTAAGGTCAGAAGTAACACTGGACTGCCTGTGTTTATAATAGCTATTGAAAGGAGAGTAGCTCCGGTTCTTTCAAATTTTAGTTTGGTATCATTTATTTTGAAATATTTCTTAACAACAACTACTACTATATACTCTAAAACAATACTGCCAGTTTCCATTTTGCTCTGAAACAACCTGTCACTCATTAGCACTGTGGTTTCTCAGTGGCTACATTTTAGTAATAGGCATTGTTTAGATGTTTTAAAAAGAAACTGTGTATGATATACACAAACGTAATTGCTATTTATGTTCCTCGCTATCTAACAAACATGTTAAGAAAAAAAACATTCTTCTGAGATCCCATTGACACTTATTCTACTTTTTCTACTTGTTAGAATACCAAACCTCCTTTGCAATAGGAAATGAAACACCAATACTTTCCTGCTTTGTACACTGGCCTCTTGAGATGAAACTTCACCCACTCATATACATTCTTTGCAACCCTGCAGAGTCATCTAATCACCATGATTTCAACTTGTTCTCTTCAGATTCCGTGAAAACATCAATCCCCATGGGTGAAAAGCAAACGATTAACTCACAAAGCCACCCAGCTGGCTGTTAGACTAGAATTTGTGTCTCTTCATTTGTTTTCGGCTCATTTGCTATTCCTTACTTCCACAATATACAAAGTTTCCTGCTGCTGTGACAGGTGCAGGTTTAAGATTTCACAAACTTGCTACCCTGGCTCTGGAGAAAATGAAACAAGGGTGAAGAAACAGAGAGAACACAAGGATCTCTTACCTGTTGCTTGTTGTTAGGTGTGTATGGCAGCATGGTAGAAACATGGAACATAATTTCATAGTCTTTGTATGTTGTGTACAGAGAATGGGTTCCAGTGGAGTCAGCTACAGTGAAAAACAAACAAACAAAAAAGAATGATGAGATGACTATAAGAATAGAAAAAATAGTTCATTTAAGAGAAATATCTCAAAAAAGAAAAAAAAAGATGGTTTAGGATGAAAAGATCCTAGATAAGATCTAGAATAGGTGTTCTTATCCATTTTTTTGCACTTGATTCCCTTTGGCAGTCTAGTGAGGCTAATGGACTGCTTCTCAGAATATTTATAAATGCATAAAATAAAATATATAAGGTTTCAACAGAAATCAATTGTATTGAGAATTCAGTTACCAAAGTAATTTTAAAATATGATGCAATAGCATAGGATTTATATAACAAGTTTTAGCAGTTGGTCTAATAACTATTATAAATTTGGTGTAGTGATGCCATATTTTGAGATATCTATCATGACAAACAATATGATGACAAGACCTTTCTTTTGGCAATAAAAATCCCAGGTAGAGCTTTACTAACTACTGTGGTTTGTTGCCTACATTCATAATCGAAGGAAATGCTAAATTTCAGTTAGGGGTTGTGGACCTTGAGAAAAAACATACCTGTCAAGAAAGATTCATAATGGCTAACTGGGCTCACATTTAAAAACAGAGCCTAACAGCTTTCTAAACTGAAGCCTCTCATGTAAGCCATGCTTAGGGAGAAGCCTGTACCGAACTGCCTCCCTGCACTGTATTCCTGCCATCTAGCCAACTCTTACAAAGGAGTTCCTGGAATCATATTTCAACCAACAGAACGGAGACTTTCCTTGTCCAATCAGAGCTCCATTGTTATATCCTCATTAACATCTTCCCTAACCTATCAGGACAGTGCTTTTTGGACAAGTCAAACTGTGAAGATTTGGAGCCTTCATCTGCATGAGGATGGACCACTTAGGGACCACAACATTGGATGCTTTATTCTTTAGGCATCCAATGTAAGTCAGCTCCCCTCTGGTTCAGAGAGTGCACTTCCCTTTCCACAGAAGACTGCGTTTTTCCAGCTGGAGCTGAAACACCAAAGACAAAACACTGAAAACATTTCAAGGAACTGGGATGGAGAAGAGCCGGCAGAGCAGGACACAGCAGACCAGCACAGAGTCAAGCGGTGCAGAGCAGGCAAAGCAGAGCTATGTAGTTGGAGAGGGACCTTGCCCCAGGGCTGCCTCACCCCAAGGCCACCTCTCAGCCATACTATTCCACAGCCATGCTGCTTCATGACTGCATTGGCACCATGGTCCCCATGACCATCGTTCAACCAGGTCAATAAAAATAAATGTAAAATTCTTTTCTATTCAAGTTCACAAATTCCTGAATTCTTTCCATAGACATCAAGTTAAGAACATATTTTCCAATATTTCTGATTCAATCAAGAGAACTATTTTGTTCTTAATAAACAGATGGAAATTCAACAAGAATGTAATACTGAACAACAAAGGTATTACAGCCATGTCCACCAATTTTTTAAGACTAAGTGCATCCTGCTCTCATCTTCCTTACAAAAAACAACAATCTCTACCCCCTTAATCATTAACATATCAGTGTGCCCCTAAATACCTGGAAACCACAGAAGAGAATTCTTAACTGCTCAATTGAAAGGAAATATCTTTAGATTTGAAGGACTTAGACTACAAGGCTGCTAAATGAACAGAAGTGCATTCATTCTGGGTCAACTCAAGCCTATCTCAACCACATTTTTGAGGACCAAAAGACTTCACTGAATTTTAAAGAATGATGCTGCAAGACAAAGCCTCTGGCATAAACCAGAAGGCAGTCAAGATCTCAAAATTTAGTATGCACAGAGTCTCCTGGGAGCCAGTTTAAAAGGCCAATTCCCACGCCTCACCCCCAGAAACACTGCTCACTGGGTGTGGGGCTGGGCGGAGAAATCTATTTTAATAAACACCCCCAGGGTGACTGGAACGCAGCAGCTCCACTGCCCTCAGGCGCTGCTCCAAGAATAGACCACAGGGGCAACTTGCAGACAGACTTGTAAAGAAGTTCTAGAGCCCTGAGTTTCAACCTTGAGTGTCTTGGAGGATCTTAATTTTGAAGCGGACACAAAATGCGAGAGGTTTTAAAAATAAGCTAAAAGAAGAATAAATAAAGACTACTTTCCAAAAATGGCAAAAATACGTACTAACATATAACTCTCCAAGAAAAATATCTTCTAAATGTTAATGACTATCACTAGAAAAAAACTAGATTCAAGCAAGAGAATAAATTACTACAATGCATAATTGAACTACTCAAAGACAGGTCTTGAGCCTGAAGAACTTATCTATTGCTAAGGTCCTTGCTATAAATATCTCTAGAACAAATTAACACATTTTAAAACTTTAAAAGTGAATATGTCCGCTTTGACGTGTACTTACATGCATTTCAAGTCAATTTTAAGCAAAATTAATGAACTAGAAAAAAAAATGTGTCATCCAGTATTCATTTATTACATTTTGCTTTATATGTCTGTCTAATTTTAAAAGGATTAATGCCAGAGAGGAAAACTGAAGACAACCCAGAAGATCATCTGTTTTTCTACATCTAGTCCTTTCTCTGTTTCCTCTGTATGCCTCATTTTTTATAATGTATGCTGCTTGACCAGCCTTTTTCTGGGGACCTTAGAAAACCCCAGTTTTAATGATGATTTTAAACAGTTTGGAAACAGTTTCAAACATTGTGAAGATGAAGTTAGGGCCAAAAGAATGAAATTTTCCTGTCTGAGAAGAGAGAAATTTCCAAATCTGAAATGATTATGTACATGACAGAGAGAATGGAAAATAAAAGTTTGCTCTATTCACTAAAAAATAAGGCATGCAATGTTGTTATTATATTTTTAATGAGCTCAAAACCCTGAAACCATGAAAGATTTAAGAGAATGACAATTAGAAAAATGACAAAAACCGTTTTATTCTCTAGTTGGAGAGTATATTGAATAACTTCTAAAGGGAAAATACGTTTGCAGAAGAACAATGAAAAGAAGACAACGACCCTTCATATTTGTATAGAGTTTTAAAAGTTAGAAAGTAAGTTCTAGCATCATATTGGTCATCTTGATAATCACGTGATTTGCCGCCAAAACATCCTACGAGTGGCATGTGTCCACTAAGAAGGTGAGCACTCTATGCTAAGCCACAGAAAGCAAAATTTCTAATATTCAAACTAGATGATAAGAAGACATTGAATAATTGAGGAATGCTAAGAATATTCTTCTTAGCTGCTTTGAAAAGGTAGAGATAAGTGATAATATCCTACATTAGGCATTTCTATCAGAGGACGGTATGAACAGGTTAATAAGTTCCTAGAGCAGTTTCAGATATGGTCAATGTCATATTCATCCTTGACTTCTCTTTTGACTCAACTCTTATGCTTTTAGTTAATCTAAAACTTGGATGATAAAGCTGTACATGCATGAATCTGAATCAGGAAAAGCAAATTAGAGTGTTATCTAACCATTTTCTGGTCACTAATAGACATATTTGAGTTAAGAAAAGCTAAATGAAGAAAAACAAGCCCATGCAATTGAGTTTTGGAAAGTTATTAGTTTTAAAGAGTTATAAAAACAAGGAGAAGAGTAATCCCATTAAGTAAATGCATAGACTAATGAAGTTGATAGAATGAAGAAAGCTTAAGCTTAGTTTATTAATGCCCTCACTACTACAGAACACATCAACTGGAAGACAAAATCACTGACAGGCTGTGGGCCTGACGCTTATCCACGGTCTGAAATATTATGAAAGGTCACTGGCTGCTGGGTGCCATCCACAGAAGAGCCTCAGAGCTGCCTTCTATGCAACCTTGCCTCAGGGTCTGGGGATACAGAGCCAATGCTCAGAAATGCAGCCAGGGACTAGCGCTAACCTCTGGAACACTGGCATGTGTTTGTGCTGAGGCACACTTCCGCCCTATGGTACCATTTCTCTTACTAATGAAGGATTTGGGGAAGTCAAGAATTCCACCTGCTCTGGCATCTACCATATGTACTAGTACTTCTTCAATGTACCAGTAGCCATGATCAATCAGGAGATGAGTTACCTTACTTCAACGAGGATGGAGTCAAGAAGAGGATGTACTACCCTTGACAGGCAAATTCATACTGTGTCCATTCAAGGAATGTATGCGTGTGCAGGTGAATGAGCCTGGGACTCCAGGTTTCTCAAAATTGTTAACATATTGAGATGAGAGGATAAGAGAACATAAGGCTGGTACTTAGGAATCAGTCACTTCTATTTTCTACCTACTGCTCATTTTGCAAGGTACCTGCAATTACCTGGATTCCCAACTGTTAAGTATGAAGATCTGAATTTGAATGCCAGTAGTATCATCTGCTAAATTACCACACAAATGAGTCTTCACTTCAATGCTCCTCTATAATCTCACTAGAGGCCCGGTGCATAAAATTTGTGCATGGGAGGGGGGGTTACCTCAGCCCGCCTGCACCCTCTCCAATCCAGGATCCCTCAGGGGATGTCCGACTGCTGGTTTAGCCCGGCAGTCAGACATCCCTCTCGCAATCTGGGACTGCTCGCCTGCCTGCTGGCCTGATTGCCCCTAACCACTTCTGCCTGCCGGACTGATCGCCCCCTAACTGTTCCCCTGCTGGCCTGATCGCCCTCCTAACTGCTCCCCTGCCGGCCTCATCGCCCCTAACTGCCCACCCCTGCCGGCCTCATCGCTCCTAACTGCTCCCCCCTGCCGGCCTTATCGCCCCTAACCATCTCTGCCTCAGTGCCTGCCACCGTGGCTTTGACTGGAAGGATGTCCGGAAGATGTCCAGTCTAATTAGCATATTACCCTTTTATTAGTATAGATTGTTCTGAGGATTAAGTGAAATAATGTATATGAAAGTGCTAGTGCATAAAAGATGTTCAAGAAATGTGTTGATTAGAATTTAGAATTTTGTGCAGTTGAGATAAAAAGTATAGTTTCCTTAAATAGGGCCTTTTACATATTTTAATTTATATGCCAAGTGCATCTCAGCAACACTTGAAAGAAAAAACCGTACACTATAATAGAATTCACAGTTAAGGAGGTGAAAACAGAATCCTTTCTTCATTAGTCTCTGGGACTCCAAAGAGCCCTATGCATGTGCAAAGCTTTTGAAGATGCTAGTTTTATCCTTTTCCCTATCAAAGTTTAAATATTCCAGATAAAGAAGATTTACTTCCTTTATGAAAAGTCTTACATGTCTTCTAAGATCCTAGATCTCAATGGTTTTTACAACAAACACTGCTCAAAATGGGAGAAGCAACAAGCACTCACTAATACTGCAGCAAAGTAATGAAGGCTTTGAAGGAATGATTAACAAACGCTTCTGTGTCTCTGAGTGCTGACTTGACAGACAAGCCTCAGGCAGAAAAGAATTTCTTAAATAATAATCCATACGTACAGCTTAAAATGAGGGTGGTCTCCACATTTCAAATAACAAACTGCTGGGGGTGGGGAGAGTTTATTTCTTATTTACTGCAGTGTTGACAGGAGTGTAAGTATCTAGAGGTATGTCATCCAAGTAAGGAAACAATGAACCAAAAAATCCACTGCTGCAAATTTCTTCATTATAGAACCCTGACACATTTGTAACTTATTTGCTAGAAATCCTTATTTCTGAGATGTGAAAATGGACTTTGTACAAAAATTGGGAAAAAGAAGAAATGGTTCAATAATTCCTTCCTGGAGCTTCTCCCTCCTTTACCGAAGTACTAAAATCTGAATATAACTATAATACATGATGAGTAGGGCTGTCTCCTGGGATGGCGTGGGTGTTTTTAGTCCAAGGGCTGAGAGAGGGGAAGACACAGCCACAAGGCAGAGCTCTGGACTTCAGTGGGCTTAATTCTACATTCATGCTTTCTCCGAATACTTCATTAACTATGCCCCTAGGATCTGTTCATTTTCCCTAATGCTTCCTAGCTGTCTAACCTTGGACATGTTATTTAATCTAAAAAGAAAATTCTGGCCCTGGCCGGTTTGGCTCAGTGGATAAGAACTTCGGACTGCATACTGAAGGGTCACAGTTTCGATTCCAGTCAGGGGCATGGGTGCTGGAGGCAACCAATCGATTTGTCTCTCTCACACCAATGTTTCTCTTTCTCTGTCTCTCCCCTTTCCATTATACTCTTTCTGGAAATCAATGGGAAATTATGCTTGGGTGAGGATTGAAAAAAGGAAACCAATTCTGTAAAACGGAGCTAACTGATACCTAGCAGGGTTTGTGGAGATTACATGAGATGGCATCTATAAAAAGTATCTGGGACTTCCCTTTCTGTCCATAACAGTACTGAGTACAGAACTTGCTCTCCCAGTGTAAGTAGAAAAGTTGACAATATATCTGAAGCAATTTCTTAGACATTTTACAATAGGTAGCATTAGATAGTGATCCCTGAGAAAAAGAATCAATGGTGAGCCTTACGATTCTACCTGGCTTTCTACTTGGAGGCACTTTTGGAACAAAGGCAGAGCAGAGCTCGGAGGAGGGAAGCCAAAATAGACTGGTGTTTAGGAAGCCTGTGGTAGCTGATATTTGCTGATTATAGTACCAAACAGGAGGAAACTACCCAGTGAAAGAGGTTCAGAATCTGCATAGGGGTTCCCCAAAATGCAGGCTGAATATTAAATTGCATACACATAGAGTGAGATTCCAAAGCAATGCAAAGAAAAACTATTAGTGAAATAACCTCTATCAAAGAATTGTAAGCCAATTCACAGTTCACATGGCGATAACCAGCCAGAGTAGAGGTACTTCACTGAATATGCAGGTATTCATGGCCATACTACTATTACTAGTAGGGCCAAATTAGTCAGAGAGTAAAGGCTGGTCTAGGTATGCTTCAATAAAGCTTAAGAACAAGATTCGTGTAGATCAGGCTATTCTGTAAGTAATTCAACTGCCTACCCAAAACAACTCAACACTCTTTAAAGAAGACAACAAAATCCATACATTCAATAATGAAACACTCATAATGTTCACTAGGCAATCAAAAATAACCAGACGTGTGAAGCAGAAAAATGTAATTCAAAAGCAGGAGAAAATCCCAAGTGACAGGGATGATGGAATTAGCACACAAGACTTTAAAAACAGCCATTATAAATATGTTCAAGGATTTAAAGGACAATATGAACCTAATGAGAAAATGCAAAGTATAAGAAAAGACAATCAAATGCAACTTCTGCCCCTGAAAACTATAACATCTGAAATGAAAATTTCACTGAATTGGATTAACAACAAATTAAGACACTGTGGAATAAAAGAAAAACATAGTGAACTTGAATACATATTAATAGTACTTATCCAAACAAAAGCATAGAGAAAAACTGGTTAAAAAATTAAATCAACAGGGTCTCATTCCCCATCAGTACACTAGTTAAGTGATCTAATTATGTGTAATTGGAGAGTCAGAAGGAAAGAGGTGAGGGGGGGCAGGAAAAATAGAGACATAAAGATTGACAAATAATATTTGAATCTGATGAAAGCTACAAATCTACAGATCCAACTGACCTCTACACTGTCACATGTAGATGGCATAATCCTTTAGAAATGCTTGCTCTGGAAAGCATGTTCTTTTTTAAGGATTACATTGGGAAAAAAAAGTTAGATAAAATGTGGTGATATTATCTCATAGCACACAGAGAAGTCTCATCTCATCTCTGGGTATGTCAGGGCCAGTAAGAGGCGGCTGGGGTGTGCAGAGGCTGGTTTTTCCCCCTTTCTGTGGTCTGTTATTGTTTAACTAGAGGCCCAGTACACGAATTCGTCCATGGGTGGGGTACCTCAGCCTCGCCGGTGATTGGGGCCAATTGGGGCCAGCCAGCAAGGGGGAGGGACCGCAGATGGTTGGCCAGCCACGGGAGGTTGGCTGTGGGAGCACACTGACCACCAGGGGGCAGCTCGTGCATTGAGCGTCTGCCCCCTGCTGGTCAGTATTCATCACAGCTACTGGCTGGTCATCCGGTCCTAAGGGTTGCTTAGGCTTTTATATATAGAGATAGATACCTGTTTAAATGATGAGACTAATGGTCCCCTCTATTTTGACACTTGGAGTAAGAGATATAAATATGCATACTGTCTTCTTCAGGGCTTTAGAATAAAAACACTTTCCTACTTTTCATTAACTTTAGGAAACTTGCCAGTCTGAAAGAACAGAAAACTATGAACTCTTCTGCTCCAAAGCTATGCTTTGAAAGGTTACAATGAGCCTTAAAGGAGAGTAGCTTAGTGTAAGGGAACCTTTCCCTGCTGAATGTATTACATAACTAGAAAACTGGGCAGTCAGAGGCAGTTTGCTAATTTAGGCTCAACCCCTCTAGCCTTTACAGTCATTGGGATATTGGAGCAAAACGTGTAGAGTGATTATTTTGCTTATTCCACTGCCTTACCTGATGCTACAATCCTTAAATATGGCCTTTCTATACATTTCTAACATTGTCCTTCATCATCTAAAGGTGGCTGGGAATGTGTAAATACACAAATAATACATAATCTTATCTACTCCCACTCTGGCCATTCATTTATAGAATTAGAGTGCTTATTACATTCCCTTCCTAGACCCTTTCAATAGCTCTTTATGGTGATAATTTATATAACACCACAAACTGGGACAACATGAACGAATTGTACAGAGTAAATGTCAGAATATCTGGATAAAATGAGTTTAGGGCATATTGAGATTTAACATTTTGTGCAGTTGCAAGCAGAGTATGGAACATTAAAATAATATTTAAGAGTCTAGGCTATTTATGGGTTTTAATAGTCTCTCTTGCATGTCGTTTCCAAGTTGGCAACAGCAAAACCATGGCAACAGGAAATTCTTCCCTGCAGTAGTTTATGAATGCTTTTCTGTTTTCATGACTCAACTCCTTATTTAATTTCCTGTACAGAAAATCAGAGAGATTACTATAGACTGCACTACAGATGTGCTAATCCAAAGACCTCCTCAAAGAAAAAGGTCACAGATGCCTATGGATGGATTTAGAGATAAAATGTAAAACTGCTCCATGCAGACACACAGCAGTAGTCGACATACTCTAACCAAAACAGATACTTGAGAACTTAACTATTTTATTAACAACTTGGGGAAGGAGAGTGGACAACCTTACATGTTCATGAGCTGTAAATAAACAGACTGCTTCATTATTGTGCGCTTAATCAACACATTTTATGAGCCAAATTAATACTAAAGCTAAGATGCCTATTTCCTTAGAGATTAAATTAGACTATGGACAATAATAACAGAAAATAAGCACCTAAAACCTTCTGAGATATTAAAAGACTACAAAATGAATAAGAAAAACCATGTAAAGGTTGGTTCAAAGATAAGCATGAGGATTATGAAATGAATTAATGGAAGTTGGAAATTCTAGGGCTTATGACCAGATGGTTATAAGTTTGTAGAGTTTTTCATCACATTAACATTCAGCTAAATATAGTGAAATGTACGCCACACTTTCCAGGAGCAAATCTGTGTCCACTGCTCCATTCCATCCACATCTCTGATAACACTTTTTATAACGTCTCACCCTAGCGGCTTTGATTATGGTCTGCACTGTTCTAGAGCCACAGACCTCCCTCTTGGGCTTCCTCTCCTTCATCACCAGCAGTTTCCTACAGTAAGTGGCAATGTTGTTTTATGGGCAATTTAGTAGGTGAACATCAACACAGCAGGAGGAAAACAAACCTAGTAGGAGGGTACACGTATTTCTTACTTTTGGTGTCAAGCTGTGCACGATACTTCTCAAATCCTTTGAGCCGAACGCGTTCTCCCAACAGCTGAAGGAATTCCTCAAAGGCCGGGCCAGCTGATTCATTGTTGTACATCTCTTCCTCTGTGCTCTGTCCAGCTTTGCAGTACATGATGCCGACTTTCTGCTGATAGTTCAGCTGTGAAGGCAGGCAACACAATGCATATAAGCAGAGGCGAACCACTTTGGCCCACTTATGTGCTAATAAATCCTGTAGAGCAAAGGCCCACTGAATAGCTAATGGCTCTACCCTCTTGAAATTGTTGTGTGTTAATTCTTCTGTCTTTGATACAAACAGTACAGTAGAGCAAGCATCTGTAATTATAATCTTCATGAATTTAGAGGAAAGGCCAAAAAAATAACATCTCCTGTTATTAACAATGTGAAGATCACGCATCGTTAGAACAGATGTTGATACTCTCGGGAATTTCTGTTAATGGATTACAAAGTACAGAATAAGGCTATAAAAAACAGCTGACAACAAAAGGCAGTTCTTTTTGCAATGTTCCCCCCCCCCCCCCCAGCCCCTTTTAAAAAGGGAGGCTTTTACGAATTTAACAGCAGAAGCTCACTTTACAAAAGAGACTTTAAAATAAATTGTTTTGCCCTAAGAGGCCCACTAATGTTCTTGCAAAAAATTTTTTTTTGTAAAATTGGAAGAGACATCTTCTAATGCCATTTTTCCAATATACTAAATTATAAGCCTGTTGTATCTTTGTTAGAGTGCTAGCATCATTAACAATGCCCCTTTCAAATATTTTTCTAAAAGATGAGGCCTGGAAAGAAACTGGGAAGGGGCTTCACAATGGCAAATCGGCAAAGGGGCAAACATTTCTTCTTAGACACAGTTATAACCAAGCATTCAGGAGGCTTAAGTAGAACTTATTCATCATTGAAAAATCTAATCATTTTGCAAACGAATTTCAAGGTGATATTAGCCATTTAACAAGAAACGAGTTTTCAATATAAAAATGTAGAGTTTTAACTCTCCGTTGAAATCAGGGCAATCTGTATCACGTAGGCCTATTTCCAGAGTGGTGCTGCAATCCCTGCTTCAGTCCATTTTTATCTACTAAAAGAAAAGGGGCGAGGCAAATTTTTATAACTAACATTTAATGAATACTCATTATATGCCAATCACTATGTTCCGTGTTTACCATTAGCTGATCCTTACAACAATCCATAAAGCAAATACTACCCCTGCTTGACAGATAAGCCAAGAGAATGGAAGAGAAAGTAACTGGCCCAGGAGGGAGAGTCACAGATCACAACTGTCAGTCCTGTGACTTGGCTCCATTAAACATGACCAGGACTCACCAGGCTTGTCCTGCTCCATTTCTATCACTGCAACATATGTCCACAGCCCCTTACTTGCAAGTCAAAAGTGGAAAGATAAAAAAACAAACACATTTGGCAGCAAAACTTGGTTTGAGCTGACGTTCGTACTTTTAACTTATTCCTCTTTGTGTGACTAGTTGTTTCTTTCCTATAGAAATATTAATGTGTTTGACTGTGGGGTGCTGTCCCAGATTCCAGGGGGATATTATTATACAGTGCGTGCATTTTACTACCCTGCTAAAATCTGGACATTTCTGGATTCTGAAACATATCCAGCTCTTATCACTTTACACAAGGGACTCTGAACCTGAACAACTCCTTTCGACCTTCCAAACCAAATGTTTCAGAAGAGTGATAACACAGAAAATGTCAAGGGAGAAACTCTTTCTTGCATCCCCCTCCACTGCATGCTACCCAGATGACAGGAAGTTCTGCAGCTTTACATGACCTGGGGACAGGAGGGCTCCCCAGAAGTTCCATACAGAACTGACTCGACTCTGCCTACTCCAGGGAGTGGGAGGTGAAGTTCCAAGTCTGAAACGTGCAAATGTACTAGAATATTTTAAAAATAGCATATAACTTCCATTATTGTGGCTTCATTGTAATTATTAACAGAAAGAGATTTAGGACTTACTCATTTTGTATACCACATGTAGGAAAAACCAAACAAAAGAAGTCAGAGTAAAACCTACTGCACACCACTGACATTTCCGCCTTATCTCAGCCGGCCTGCTTCAAATGTCTGACTGTAGCCAATGCTTAGAGGGGAACTCCCACAGGTAGAGATTTCATCTTGGCTTGGGAACTAAGCTGAGTACCCTATCAGGTCTCAGCAAATAACAAAGTAGTGGTAAGCTTTGCGTCTATTATAGAAGAAGTCCCTAATAAAGCCAGATCCTTACTCTCTCCCACAGGAGAACCATCAGAGATGAAGCGATTCAGAGAAAGGAAGCGGCGTTGGGTTATTTGCTGTTTGGCACAGTGCCTGCCCGATCAGCCTTCTCGTGTAAAAACGTAAGACAAAAGTCACCCTGTTCCATAGAAAGCGTCGGTGACATTGGATTTGTGGGATGGCTTTTTAAAACTTCTTAGATAAAGCCTAAGATTTCACTGTGCAACACTCAAAAGGATTCATTTACAAAAAAAGAAAGAGAGAAAGAGGGGGAGAAAAGAGTTCAGAGGAACACAGATAAGTAAGCGAACTTCCCTCAAATCACTGGAGAAGAAGAATCTATGACTATGTGCTGTTTTATCAGGACTGATTCTCATAGTCCCCAGAACTCCACCTGCAGACAGGAGAACAAACTGGTTTGTGCTGGTTGTGAAAGGAAGGATCCTTTAAGGGGATTAAGAAATTGGTTAGAATGTCAAATTTCCTTTGGTTTGAAACTGTGCCAATTGCTCTATCCTCTAAGGTGACAATATGACTGTATCAAAGTTTCTACTGCAATTAAATCAAGGTGGGTGGCATTCTCTGAACTTGCGCTCCTAGAATCCTCAGTTAGCAGCCATGTCCCTGCCAGAATCTGAGAAGTTGTTAAGGAGAAGTTATGTAAATGCAATAAGGAACATTTCAAGAGAAAGAGCAAATGTAAATGGAGTTAGAGCTGTCCTTTGGGGGTTTTGAATTGTTATGAGTTATATAAAACAGCATTTTTTTTGGAGACACACATCTGTATAGGTTCATGTATGCCAATATATAATCCTTTCATGCAATGCTCAAAATAGAGCTGTGAAGGCCCAGAAGCCACCTTGGGAACGGGCTGGGGCTCTCTGCACTCGGGGCTTTGCTCTGGATAATCTCAGGGTCATGCTATACAATTCCGTGCTTGCGTATCAACTGCTCACAGGGAGCACTGATGGAAGTGTCTGGACACAACAAATGTTTGTATTGTAAAAAGGGATGATATGTTTGTTATGGGCAAGATTATTCTGAAATTTATATGGAAAGGCAAAGGAACTAGAATGGCTAAAACAATTTTGAAAAAGAATAAAGTGGGAAAAATTATTCTTCCCAATTTCAGGATTCAGGTTATATCTGAGATGAAGGTGAACCTCAACAAAATAAAAGTGTTTTTCAACACCCATCACGTGATGTGGACTCCCCCAGCTGGGAACGAACGCAACACAGAGCGGCTCTTCCTCTCATAAAAAAAGGCACTTCAACACCAAATCAAAGAAACAGGAGCTACAATCTGACTTACCCCGCCCTGAGCTCCGGGAAGGCTGGGGGAGAAGTCAAGTTGGAGCCCTCTCCAGGTGGAAACAGATGAGAATAACCAGGTTCTCAGAGATCGCCCAGCAGTGCCTCCTCATCTCTTCATCCCTGGTGTCCCAGCCAAAGGAAGGCCACCGGGCGGCACAGAGCATGAGAACAAACCAGTTCTTACTGTTCTTACAAATCCAAATTGCCTGATTTAATCTAGGAATTCAAACGCTCACTATGAAGTACATTCTTGTACAGCAGCTCTCACCGTTGAGGGTGCTTGAGCTGTGCTCTGGGGTATGGTTATTGGGAAATAGTTTGATCCTTTCAGCTCTTACTGTTAGGTCGTGCCAGAGCAGAGTTTAATTTGAGGATAATTTGGCCCCACTATTGCAGCAAAACCATTCTGAGACTTTGTCCAATGCCACGTGAATGGAGGTTTTCCCGTCTGCCTGGTGGGAGCAGAAACTGTTCCCAACCACGTGGGAGGACTGAGGACTCGCCCTTCTCCACCTTAGGGGGATTCTCACCCTGGCCTCATGCAGTTTCCTCAAATGCACGCGCTTTTCAATACTCAGCTCTGTGAACCCTGAACCCAAGCCTCCTTGGCCTCACATCTCAGTCTCACCCCTGGGAGACCCCTGGGCTTCAGCTGGGTCCCCACCCACCCCCACCCCCTGTGAGCACTGCAGCCTGGACACTCCCTTCAGACTGGCGCAAGCTTAGGGTCTACTTCCTCTTTTCCCACCTCCCAGCGATCACTGCCCTTCATTGCCTGATGCACAGTGCCATAAAAATCACTGTTTCACTGTTCTGCCTCGTTTTTAAGTTGTTTCAGATGGGAGCATAGATCTAGTCCCTCTTTCTTAATCTTGGCCAAAAGCAGAAATCTGCCTTCAGTTTTGTATATGTGTGTTTTTAATATTTTTATTGATTTCAGAGCGGAAGGGAGAGGGAGAGATGGAAACATCAATGATGAGAGAGAATCATTGATTGGCTGCCTCCTGCACACCCCACACTGGGGATCGAGCCCACAACCCCGGCATGTGCCCTTGGCCAGAATTGAACCCAGGACCCTTTAGTCCACAGGCCAACGTTCTACTCATTGAGCCAAACCGGCAAGGGCTGCCTTCAGTTTTTAAATCGACATTATTGGTATATAATTTCTGAACAGTAAACTGCATCCAATTAAATGAATCCTAATAAAACTCCACTACAATCGAGGTACAGACATTTCCATCACCCCAAAAGTTCCCTGGTTTCCATTTGCAGTGCATCCCTGAATTAATAAAAGCCTTCAACAACCACTGTTCTAAGTTTTCCCATTGTAAATTAGTTTTGCATACATTTTAAAAGAGCATTTTTGTTGGGTAAAATTTATTGTGTCAGTTGTTCTTTCAGCATTCTTGATAAATCTTCTGACTTCCACCTTTTCTTCATGCTTCATAGCCAGCAAATGTTAATTTTAAAAGCCAATTGCCTGTCTTACTGTTCTTTTTTGAAGGTATATTTTTCCTTAGGCTATTTAAAAAATTTGTTTATTTTCAGCAATATTATTTTTTACTATCAGGCTTAGGTCTGATTTTTGTTGCACTTATCGGGCTTAGGGCAAGCAGAGCTCCTTGATTCTACCTTAAATCATGTCTTTCATCAGTTTTGAAAATTATCCTAGAAGTAATTCTTCAAATACTGATTGTATTCCCAAATAATGCTTTAATCTTGCTTCTCCTCCTAAAAACTGGATTATATATTTGTATTCCACTGTAGGTCACATGCCTTTTAGGCATTTTTCTGTATTTCTCATATTTTCTTGTCTCCATTCTTCAGTTAAAGTTCTTCTGGCAACCTGTCTCCATTTAACCAATTTTCTCTTCTGTGTCGAATATGCTTTTAAACCCATCTACTGAGATTTTAACTTTTGGTTATTTTCTTCAGTTCTAGAATTTTAATTTGATTGTTTAACAGATCAAGTTCTCCAGTGACACTTGAACTCTATTTTGTATTTCTGCAGCCGCCATGAAATCGATGAAAGTTGATCTGTCATCTAACTTTTTATCTGCAGCCCCAAGTCTCATACAAATCAGCAAATGTCCAAGGAAAAGAAGTGCTGCAGGATGTTTTTCATTTTGATGAACTCCAGTTTCTTTTCTGAACAAAGTTTGTGGTATTGTATTTAAGAACTCTTCACCATACCCTAGGGCCCAAAGATTTTCTGTTTTTATAAAAATTTTTATAGTTTTATATTTCAATCAATGATCCATTTGAATAAAATTTTGTATAATGTATAAGGTTTAGGTCAAGCTCATTATTTTGTCTATGGATATCTAATTGTCCCAGCACCTTTGTTTGAAAAGCCTTCTTGTTTTCACTCCTTTTAAAAAATCAGTTGGATATACTTGTGTGGAGCTGTTTCTGGTTTCTCTATTCTGTTTTATTGAGCCTGTGTCTATCCTTCCAATAAATAATAAGACAGCTTTTATTACTGTATACAAAATTGTGAAATAAGGTGGAATAATCTCTCTTACTTTATTCTTTTTTAAAATTTTTTTTAGCTGTTCTAATTCCTTTGCCATTCCATTAAAAGTTCAGAATAATCTTGTCTATAATTACAAAAAAATCTTGCTGGGACTTTGATACTAATTGTATCAAACTGTATAATTTAGGGGAGAATGGACATCATTAACATGTTGAGTCTTAGAAACCATGAATATGGTATATTTTCTTTGATTCCTTTCATCAGTTTTCAGCAAACAAGTCCTATTGTATTTTGTTAGATATATATCCAAGTAGTTCATGTTTTGCTGAAGGATTATAAATGGTATTATATTTTATTTGCAGTTTTCACATGTTCATTAAGGGAATTCTAACTGATTGTGTGAGTTGACAATGAATCATATAACCTTGCTGAACATACCTCCTAGTTCTAGGAAGTTTTTGTAGATTCCTTGAAGTTCTGTACATAGACTATCATGTTATCTGAAACTGGGAGTTTTATTTTTTCCCTTTTCTTTATCTACATGCCATTTATTTATTTATTTATTTAGCCTTATTGTGCTGACTTTTCAGATTTACTTTGTACATTGCAATGTATAAGGTGTTTACCTGTATGTAGCAGGAAGAATGGAAAAATATATCTACTCCCTATTCCCAGAAATAAAGTCCAAATTTATTTATTTAAATCATTGATTGGCTGTCTCCTGCACATTGAGCCCACAACTCAGGCAAGTGCCCTTGGCCGGAATCGAACCCAGGACCCTTCAGTCCACAGGTTGATGCTCTATCCACTGAGCCAAACCAGCTAGGGCCAAATTTATTTTTAAAGAATATTTTGTCTAGTGTTTCTGGTTATTCTCAGTGGGTGGGCTAATCTGCGACAAGCTATATGCCAGTACTGTACATGAAGACCTTGGTCATGTTTTAAAAATCCTCATGATTCACACTGGTAGCATTTATTTTGGTTTGTTCTTCATAAACATAACTCTTAACTACTTTCTAAATATTCATCACTATATTGTCCTCTTAAAAAAATGTCACAAGACTGAAAAAATTCAGTGTTGGGAACAAAAAATGCTAGTTAGAATATATATCCTCATTGGACATTACTAAGAAAAATAACTTATTTTTTAAAATGGCATATGGATATTGGGTAGAAAAGTTATTTAAAAAATCTGACAGAGAGGCTGTCAAAATTATTTATACATATATGTGCATAGAGATATTCTAATCTATTTTCATCTGTGGCATAATGTATAGGAAATATTCTATACACACAATAATCTTCTCCATCTTCTCTAATGCTAGATGGTGCAAAGTTTCTCACAAAAGTATAAAGCTTCATATTGGGTATTAAACTAATAATAAAGGCACCTTTTTAAACTTGAGATTGAGATGAATTTCAATTATACAGAGAAAGACTCTTCACTGCAGCGCTGTTTGTAATAAGAAAAAAATGTTATCAATCCAAATGCCCATCAGTAGGGAAAGTGATGAAATAAACTATGGTACAGCAATATGACAGAATATTATGTAACAGTAAAAATAGTGGGAAAGCAATCCATGTACTGACATAGATTTCCAAAATACATTGCCAAGTAAAAAACCCAACATGTACAGCATGCTATCCTATATAATAAAGAGCTACTACTAATATGCTAATTAGACCAAACAACAGAATGACCGTCCAGACGACTATCCAGGCGACCTTCCAGGCGAAGCCGGGGCTGCGAGGGCTGGGGCTAGCCGCGGCTGCAAGGGCTAAGGCCCTTGCACAAATTTCGTGCATCAGGCCTCTATTATTTTGTATAAGAAAATGGGGAAATAAGCTACAAATATGCATATTTGTTGATATCTGTATAAAGAAACATAGCAATACATAAATAAGATAAAATAAAATAAAACTTGGTAACTATGAAGGAGGAGAGGATATACGAACAAGGTAGAACTGGGATCCCCTGACAAACACAATTACTTTAATTTTTGGATCATTTGAAGATAATAGCTAGTTGAGTCCTATAGGAAAGAAAACTAGTTTAACTTTTTATTTTAAAGCTGAATTTAAAACACAATCCACAATATAAAATTAAGAAGACTGAAATATCTGCAATCAATTGTTCTGTCCTTTTTGGACTGTGAACAAAAAAATCCTTACTGCATGTCTTACTAGCCATGCTTAGCTCCATCCTTGCAAACTGCAGCCCTACCACAGCCAAAGACTTCCGAATGCTATGTTATCAGTCATGAAAACCACGGGATCTTACTTAGCACTGAAAAGGACTTCACAGTCATACAACCCAGCCTCGGCTGGGGAAAGAGCATGGATGAGCTGGTGCAGAGCAAACACTACTTGTGAACAGACAAGACAGAGTTCCAAGTGCGGCTGCTTCTTCCCCTCACCTGATGACTATCATGGCTATTTCCTTCCTGACAATGTACATATGCTGAATTGTCTGAAACCAATCTGGTGGCCCCGGGAACTTTAAACATGCATTAGCTGATATCATAATCTAAGAAAAGATTAAAATTTCAGGAAGTGTTATTATTTTGCCAAAGCTTCATTCATAGAAAATGGGTTTGGAAAAGTGTTTTCCCTATGATTCTTTGTTTAAATTCAGCTGCCTGCATCAAAGAAGAAAGTGGCTGGTTCGAATCCATTTGTCCTCAATAAAATAATGCAAAAGGGCAATGATTTGGTTAAGTCAGCAAATAATGTTACCCATGTCCTTAATCAATGGATGAGTGCTATTCATTATCAACCAAGCACTGCTTCTTTCCTTACATCTATTCTTGAGATATATATTGCAGACCTAATTAGATACTTTTCCCCTTTAATTTCAATAAGTTGAAGGTTAACTTTTTAAAGAAAAGAGAACTCAATAAATATTTTCATTTCTTTGCATCTTTAATAATACCTAGAAAAATAGTATAGATACTCACTTAGGTAAAATCACTACTGTGTACACAAAACTTGACATATCCTAATGAAAACAGGACTACCCATTTTCTCTACTGCAAACTGGCAACTGTACTTTAAGTATTTTTAAGCTCTGCTCCGGTTTAATTTGGGTTTAGCATGTTATACTTAATATTGGGCATTGAAGCCTGGAGCAATAAAGCATGGAGCCAGCTGTCCAGTTGTTCTCTCTCTCACGGGTGATGGGTGAAGAGTGTGGGCTCTCCAGGTCCAATGCCTGGATTTGAGACCGCCTCCACCAGATCCTAATTGTGATCTGGGGGTCTTTCAGCCTCTTTGTGCCTCAGCACTTCAGTCTGTAAAACAAGGACTATAATAGCACCTACAGCAAAGCTGCTGAGTAGTAATTAAAAGAATCCATGTAAATTGTTCATCTAGTTGCCTGCCTTAATCACTGCTCAATAAAAATACCTATTTTTACTTTTCTCTTGTATGTGCCTCACACTCCTGCTCAGCTGGACTGCTTGTCGCCCTTTGTCTCTCTAAGCTTTATTATTGTTCTGAGTCTAGGCCCCTGTCCTGCTTGTTCCCTGGCCTGATGAAATCCTCTTTCCTTCCAAGGGCTCCTCATCCTGATCCATCTGACCAATTCTGACTTGGCCCCATTGGTTTGCACCTCCATTGTTCTTCACTGGCAATTCTTTTATTATACTCGTTATATTAGACCTAACTTCCATTACAGTAACTTATGACCTTGTCTCCTCCATGGTTAAGGAGTGTCTTACCAGCCTATTTATTCTCTACAGTATTTAATAATCTTCCAAGAGTGGTTGTTCAATAAGCATTTACTGGATTTGAAGCAGTTACGCTTACTTGTGAAAGTAAGCATAATACATCCTACTACCTATAAGAGCAGCTCTCTCATAGGATACTTACCAAGATTAAATGAGATAATGCATGTAAAAGGCTACTAACAAGTTATCATTTTATCATTATCAATCACAGCTACTATTTCTTCAATGTTCACCACATCTGGCACTGTACTAAGTGCTTCATACGTGTGAATTCAAACAGGGCCTGGCCCGACGACCTCACATTCCCCTCGCACAGAGTAGATGAGATAAAGGTGTTTTTTAAATGACTGATGAAGAAAAACAACAAATCCAAAAGTAACTGAGTTGGCCATTTATTAAAAAGTTGGCTTGAATAGATATGAAATTCCTGATATTTCACAACGTAGCTTTGAGGATTAAAAAAAAAAATTCAAGATACACAAAAGTATATGAAAAGTTGCAAATCTTTAAAAAACAAAAGGTAGTATTAGGCAAACTGGTATCCAGTGTTCAGGACTTCTAAGGTAAAATGACCCTGGGAACTTCTCAAAGTCTCAATCCTGCCAAGTATAAAAAAGGCCAATAACCGGAACCCACCACACAGGGTGCTAAGGACGAAATCAGATGATGCCGGTGAAGGGCTTAGAACCATGTAAGTAAACATATATTCAGGTATTTGCTTTCATCATAAGAGATGCTCTAAATTGTCTAATTAAGTGAAGACCTAGGATTATGATGGATAAACTAAATCCAGACTGGAATCAAATTTTCTGAGTCACAACCTGTTCTAAATTCTTGGCAGTGTGAAATCATTGTCAGGTCAGTTTCATTTTCTTACTTCCCAATATATAAGAATGGAGGTGGACATCAGTACATAGTGAAGGGCCCAGAAAGTCTTCAAGAAGGAGAACGTGAGAGCTTGAGTAAATCACAACGTGTATGTTCATTTCTAAAACTTCAGGAATTAAAATGCCTATGTCAGTTCCAACATACATATCAGAGTCAAATAAAAACAAATTTTTATATTTCTGTGAAATGCTTTCTTTCATATTTTATAGATATAATTTTCATTTGTTCTTCTGTTCATTTCAGCTTTTAAAAGTGGTAAAATGAGAAAGTAAGGCACCAAAGTTCTGAAAGGCACAATACCACAATATACCAAGCAAATAGTTTTCTTCTTCCAAGCATAATTATGTAAGCTGTTTAGAGAAAACATTAAAGGAGTCACTTAAATAAAATTTAAAAGGAGATTTAGAATTACCTTTTAGTGAGTCCAGTTTCTCGGTATCACACCATGAATCTTTTCAAATGTAAAGATGTACAAAGCATGACATTTTAAGAAGTGATGACACAGATGGAAACCCAAAGTGCTTTGCAATGACTCCAATGCAAAATCTACTGCACTTATAAGCATTTGTTTTAAAATCTGTATTTGTAAATGTGCCCAAATAATCTGTTTCTCAAAATGATTCCAAGGTGTTAATGAGATTTCCTCCCCAAAAAATGACTCCCTAGACAAAATGCCTAAGTATGTGTCTGTTTTTTAACAGTATAATTCTGGCATTGAAAGCTATGAAGATATAAATGAAATGACACAGGCTAAGTGGGGATGCCCCTTGGTCCAGCTAAATTGCTGCTTGTATAAAATAGCAGGTTTTAAATTCCTAGACTCCACTACTTAGTAAAATTTCCAAAATAAAACTGGGAGACTCACTTAAATTACCAAATTTTAATTATGCCAGAAAGGCATTAAAGAAAAGAACTAACACATATTATTACCAATAATTTATGAAGGAAAGTATATTTTAATACCCCTCCACCAGGATTAAGAAGTTCATAATTTCAGAATGGATAGTTTGTGAATTAAATAAATTTAGCTGTAAATTGAACTCATTATAGTGTTATTTTTCCTGTATTGATGGTACTAAAGAGTGTTCATCACAGATCAGCCCCACCTCTGGTCCAACATTTGTAATCACAAAGAGAGGCATAAGTGCCAGAGAACTCATAAAATTTATACAAGTGGGGCACCCATTTTTTACTTGATGTGGTTAAAACAAAGGGAAAATGGCAATAAATACCTCCTTTATATAATTCTAGAGGCCCAATGCACGAATTTGTGCATGGGTGGGATCCCTCAGCCTGGCCGGTGATGGGGCCCATGGGGGCTGCGGGAGGTTGGCTGGAGGGAGGGACCGTGGGAGGCTGGCTGTGGAAGCGCACTGACCACCAGGGGGCAGCTCCTGCGCTGAGCACCTGCCCCCTGGTGGTCAGTGCACGTCAAAGCGACAGGTCATTCAGTCGTTTTTATCATTTAGGCTTTTATATATATAGATAATCTGTCCTAATGTAGAATTTAGAAAGTTCCAATGTCTAAATGTTGTTATTCTCCTTGAAACTGACTCCTAAAAAGACTGAATCCATAAAGTTGAACCTAATCATTTTTCTATTCCTCCTTTGTTAAAATATTTATTGGAAGACAGCCCCCAAATTAGTAAGGTTATGCATTCAGTAGTCATCTGAAGCATTCAAACTGCTTCATATTTACGTTATAAACATCAATGCTCACAGCCTATTTGAAATAAATATATGGAATAGACATTATCTTTATGACAAATGAAATGACTAGACAGAGAGCAGTGATTAGAAAAGTTACATCCAACTTATTGGCCCATGATATAGTCCTACTGGCTGAATTAAAAGAATAAATATACTTTGAAACTGATTTTTCTGAACTTCCATTCATTTTAATAAAATGGAAATTTTTTATTAATTGTGGAAATAACATCAAAATTTGTTCATAAAATGGCATTTGTATTTTGACCAAATGGTCTCCACGTTAAGGTCTAAAAAATATGGAAGTGAGAAAATCTTCAGTATTTTCATTTTGTTGCTAATTAGAACCCACCTTTTTAAAGTTTGTATTTAGTCTTGGCTAAATACTTTGTTGGGTGTACTAATAGTCTTTAACATTTTAAGCTTTTAAGACAGTGTGTTGTACCAGCTAACAGTACAGGCTTTGAACTTATTAACTGTGTGAACTTGAACTTACTACTTAATCTCTGTGCCTCAGATTCCTTGTCTCTAAAATGGATAGTAACGGTCCCATTCTCATAGGGTTGGGAAAGTAAATGGGATAACATATTTAATTTATTTAAAATAGAGCCTGGTGAGTGGGTTCATTAGTGTTAGTTATTATTATTACTGTTATTGCTACTACTAGAGTACTTCAAAAATCCACCACATTTGTGGAAGATTACCAAGAGTTGCACAGAGTTCAAATATCATATCCATCAATGCTGACATAGAGAATTTCATCAGATGAGAAATGTTCAGAGTTCAGAAAGCCAAGAAAAAAGAAAATGAGTAATTGCAAAGAAAATACCCTTCACAATAAATGGCATCAGTTTTCCTTGTCAAAAAAAGAACTATGAAGGTCTATGCTCTGGAAGCCTAAAGGAAACCTGAGCCTGAAGAATGTTCTCTAAGCCACACTCACCCCTTGTTCATCCAGTTTCATGAGCTGCTCTGTGACTTTGGGAGTGTTGAAGGCCAACCGCAGGCACTGGATATTGAGCTCCGGGATCACGTGCTCCAGCACTTCTTTCAGGGGCAGCCCCCGGGCTGTTGAGTGCTTTGCTGTTGAAGGTATGGCATCCTCCAGGACTGAACCTCTCAGTGTCATGAGCTGAAAGAGAGGGCCGCTTCTGTTAACAACTTCCAGAAAGGAGAGAATCCTCGTAAGTTCCTGGGCTTAAAAACATGCACATGCCATAAGATGTTATTCATAAACACACTGTCATGCTTATAAATACATGCAAGTTTTTAAAAATGTATGTTATGCAAGGATGCTTTCTATTAAAATAAAAGAGAAATCTGTTTGTATTTCTGTTATCTTGATGCTATTTACTAAAACCAACTGGACTGGCATGACCATGTTCTTTTTTTATAATTAATTTATTATTATGTTTTAATTGATGTTTTGAGAGAGAGAGAGGAGGGAGAGGGGGGAGAGGGAAAGGGAGGGAAAGGGGAGAGGGAAAGGGAGGGAAAGGGGAGAGAGAGAGAGAGAGAGAGAGAGAGAGAGAGAGAGAGAGAAAGAAAGAGAGAGAAACATTAATGTGAAAAACATCAATTGGTTGCCTCCCATATGTACCCCAACTGGGAATTGAACCGCAACCTGGGTTTGTGCCATGACCAAGAATTGAACCAGCAACCTTTTGATGCATGGGACAACACTCAACCAACTGAGCCACACTGGCCATGGCATCATGTTCTTTATTCTTGATGTATTTATTAACATGAGAAATTAATAGCATGAGAAGTCCCTACACGAAAACTAAGTCTTACTTTATTACATACTAGAGGCTGGTGCACGAATTCGTGCACGGGTGGGGTGGGGGATCCGGCTGGTCCTGCCCCAATTGGGGCTGATCAGGGTGGGCCTGCCAGGGGAAGGGAACAGCAGCAGGTTGGCCGGCTGGCCCCGCCACCAATCAGGGTGGAGGGGGCTGATCGGGGCCAGGGCAAGCCAAGAGGAGGGGCCATGGTAGGTTGGCTGGCCGGCCCCACCCCCCCAAGTGCACGTCATAGCAACTGGTCATTCCAATCACTTAGGGTTTTATATATATAGATGCCTGTCTCACAAAGTCAGGAGCTATCGCCTGAAACTGACATCTAGAGCATTTCTATCAAAGGACTTTTGTTAGTTTATTTCTGTGAAGAGCCTCATAAAGATATTACAATGAATCCACATTTAAGGATTATTTTTATTGGATAGAAAAAATTACACAAAAGCTAGTGACAAATAAACATCAGAAAGGGGAAGGAAGGGATAAAGGAAGGCAGGAAAGAAGGAAAAAAGAAAGGGAAGGTGGAGGGAGGGAAGGAGGAAGGAAGAGAAGGAGGGAGGCAGGTGGGGGATAGAAAGTACTACTTTGGGTATTACGTGTGTAGTAATGAACAACTCAGATAAAAGTTCCATCCTCACTGAGACAGAAAAAGAAAAAAATAAGAACAATATGTGAGATAGTGTTAAGAATTCATGAAAAAATAAAGCCTGGAATTGGATATGAAATTTTAGATGAAGCCCCCTGTGATTTATGAGCAAAGGCCAGAAGGAAATGAGAGAGCTCTGGCTAACAGGATGCCTGAAGAAGACTATCACACCGCAGACGAATAGAGAGCATCCAAGACCCATGGTGGAGGTGCCCTGAGACTGCCCCAGAGGGGGAGGCCAGTGTGGCCGGGACAGACTAATGAGGGGAGTTGGACATGAGGTCCCCGAGCAGATGTGCCCGTCTCCTAGGCTACTAAGGAGACTGGCTTGTACTCAGAGGCAGATGAGAAACCAGTCCAGGATTCTGAATTGAGGATTGACAAGATCTGGATTACATTTCAAAAGGATCCCTGCTGGGCTGAAGCTGGAAGACAGTTCTCAGGGAAAGATGGTGGTGGCTTGGCCCTGGCCCAGACCCAGGCAGTAGATGGGAAAAGTGGTTGAATCCTAGACATATTTTGAAGACAAAGTTAACAAATTCTGCTTATACTTGGGGGTGTCAAGAGGAAGATGATTTGGGAGCGGGGGTGGATGGAGGAAAAAAGAAGAACCAAGTGCAGCTTCAAGGTTTCTGGCCTCAACAACTAGAATAATGGAGCTGTCATCAGCCAGACATTAATTTGAACATGAAAACAAGTGGTAATGACTTTTTGAACCATGAACAACATTTGACTTGGATGTTTCAATCAAAACCTAGCGAAATGGATGCAAGAGACCTAATCACTCTCATGGGTCAGCAGGAAAAGGACAGACTATAAGACCAGGGACCCGGAGGGAGGTGCAGGTGCAGCACTCCAGGCCAAGGTGGCAAGAGAGGAAAGAACGGAGGTGGGAAGGAAGAGTCAGTGTGGGTCACCCAACCCAGCTAAGGGGTCACCTTGCTATAGGACAGGAGTAACCTTGGGGAGAGGGGCTGGGGCTAGGTGTGGAGTGTCCGCCAGGCAAGTTGACAGGTACACTCATGGAAATCAGTGACAGGCTCTAGCAGCGAGCGGTTCTCCACCTGTGGGTCGCGACCATCGGAAAACACATCCTGCATATCAGATATTTACATTACGATTCATAACAGTAGCAAAATTACAGTTATGGAGTAGCAACGAAAAATAATTTTATGGTTGGGGATCATCACAACATGAGGAACTGTATTAAAGGGTCGCAGCATTAGGAAGGTTGAGAACCACTGCAAGAGTGCTGATTTAGAAAACGTCAACTTCTGGCCTGAAGGATGATAGGACAGTGGCAAGAAGAAAAATTTTAAATGGGTTAAAAGCAGAAAAGGAATATTAAGATAGAGGCCTTAAGTCAGAGAGGCCTTGGGGGTGTAAGCTAACTGCGGCTCATAGGAATCTGGTGGATCTGAGAAGTTGGAAACGACCAACTACCTTCAACCAACTTCAAAAACACAGTGTGTTCTCTGTTTTTCATGTCAACAGAAGGATTTACATGCTTACAATTAGCTTTGGCATGGAGAAAAGTACACTGGAGCATGTTAATCTTCATTTCACTCTGGCCGCTATATATATACACATTAAGATATTAAAGTCATGCCTTTAAAAATCTTATTTTTAATTTCCCCAGAGTTTGAGCTTAGAAACAATGACTAAGTGAGGCCAACCTCTGAAATTCAATAGGAGAAGTAAAGCCAAATGCCCCATTTAAACTAGTTTCAAAACTATTATTTTCTAGATACCTCAAGGGGGTATTAGGCATTAGTGTATGACAATGATCCTAAGTGCTCAGAGGTAATAAATGGATAACTGGCACAGCAATTTATGTTTAGAAACACGACAGAACTTCATAATCCCAAATTTGCTCTTGGCTTTTTAAGAAATGCTTTGCTGGCTAGTTTATTTTTCCTTTTCTTTTTTGAACCTGGATTTCATTAAAAAATAAAAACTGACATATTACGTGTACTTAGATTCCTAAATTGCTCCAGCGGCCTGTTTCACCCACATCACACAGCCTCTGGTTCCAATAGTGCATGTTCTAGGCCTCAGAGAATAGGTCCAAAAGACAGCGAAGTGAAAGGAGGAGGAGGAAAGTCTTTTCCCCTCCCTTGAGTCAAGAAGTACCCTAAGCATTCGTTTGGAGGAGTGTGTTGAGTCCTAGGTGACGCGCTCCCATGTGTGCAAGCCCCAGCTCCTCCACTGGCTCGGCACTTCCTGGCTACCACGGCAGGACAGGTGATATCCCATTTGGGATTCTGAGGGCTCCAATTTCTTGGGCCCCACGCAATGGACATATCTTTCTCTGAATCAAAACTTCCATTCACTTATTGCATCTATCCAGAGCTCAGTGGAAAGAAAGGCTCTAGCTCTAACCATTCTGTCCACCCCTATCGCCACCAGAATGAATGAAAGGGGGCTTTGTGTCTTTCGGAGACATTTGTGATCAGGTGATATTAAATTTAATTGCTTTGCTACTGCTACCACTATACTTTTTTTCTCACTTCCATTAAGCCTCACCTTTCTCATTCGCAACTTACCTCGCTAGTTCTAAATATTATTCGGTAGTTGTAAGGAGATCCATTTTCTTTCATTTCTTCTGGTTTTTCCCTTCGAATGCTCACAGCCACTGGACCAAGATTCTCATCAGCCCCAAAATAGTTCCAGTGTTCTTAAGTAAAATAAGACAAAACAAAATTAAAATGTGATGCTGTGCTGGACATTTAGATCACTCAGAAATTACTTATATCAATAAAATGTGAACACACTGAACAAACATCAATATTCTTTGATGTGTTATAAAAACAAGGCCTTGGCTACACAGGTATAGTTTTAGAGCAGGTAACACTGAAGAGAGGTGGCCTGTTGAGTTTCTTTGCTTTTTCTCCCTACATTCTACCATTTAAATAGGCTACACTGTGTGTTCGTCCTTGCCGAAGGGAAAGTTTGTGTCCGAGATATTCAGTTTTTCTTTAAAAACAAAGAAAAAATCCCCCAAGTCTATTGAAAACAGAGTTTGAAGACAGAGGGACTTCCCCAAGATCGAAAAAACATTTTCCTGGATTGGAGCAAGAAGGTCTGTGCATCACTGAGCAGCACTCTGGTCCCAGGGAGCCCAGGGACGATGGCAAAGGGGCTCGGAGAAAAGAGCTCCTTCCCAGAGCACTGAGCCTGACCAATGGCTTTTCCATAGAGTGAGCTCCAATGCATCCCACAAGGCCACTGGACCAGAGGGCATGTGTGCTCTGGGACAACGGGCCTCTCCTAGGTAACCTGTGTGGCCAGGTGACTTATTATGATTCAGAGAATTCTCTTCAAGACCCCAAACGTTAGAAGAACCTTGGGGGAAGTCTCCTTATGATGATTTACCTTCCTCCTGACAAGAACAAAGGTCAGGATCAAAATTAAATGAATTTACAGAAAATTTTAAAAAGTGATTTTTACTATGCACCTGTGTATGTGTGCATACACTTCTTTTAAAATTTTAAAAATTGATACATATATGAGATGTTCACAAATGAGGAAGTCCATAAAACACAGAAATATATGAAAAGCTAGAGTAAATAACCCATTTTTCAAACTTCCAAAACACTTACTTTACACCATTCTGTATCATTTACATGTGACATGACTATATGAGTTATGACATGGTATGTTATTCTCATACAAAATGCATAACATTTGAAAATACACATTATTCCCATACAAAATCCCTGAGAATTAGAAATTACAGCATAAAATATCGAATCTTTAGTTTTAAAATTTAGGTAATACATATGAAAATACTTTGCAAGTACTAGAGATCAACTATAAAAGATATAATCATAAATATTGAGGGCTCTTTAAGAAGGTTATCATAATCTACGGAGATTCAAAAAAGAAAAGCACGTGGAAATACAGGAACAAACATCTCATATACAACTGAGAAACAACCCAATAAGTGTCACAAAATCTATGTACAAACACTCAGGTACACCCTCAAAGCACAGCTGTGAGAATCACACTCAGAGGTGATTTACTCTTACTTTGCACATAATTTTAATAAGCTTGGCTGTCTGGTCTTCAAGCCCAGAGGTGTGATAATTCCAGATGCTGACAAAGTCCAGAGTGTAGGGCTGATACGGACTTGCATGCAGACAGCAATGTGATGGAACAACTGACAACAAGGAAGAAAACAGAAAGGGAGAAGGCTGAAATAGTATAAGAAAGCAGACAAGAACTTAAAGAATAACAGACAGCAGTCCGGGGCCATTCACACTTCAGTAACTTCAGAGGGTAATTTTAAAAAAAAGTTTTTTACTCATTTTAGAGAGAGAGATAATGAGAGGCGGAGGGAGGGAAAGAGAGAAACATCAATGATGAGAGAGAATCATCCATCGGCTGCCTCTCCCACGCACCCCTACTGGGGATCGAGCCCACAACCCAGGCATGTGTCCTGACCAGGAATCGATCCGGTGACCTCTTGGCTCATGGACTGACACTCAACTATTGAGCCACACTGGCCGGGCAAGAAGATAATTTAATACTGCAGCACAGAACGACAGTGGAGGGATCAAGATGAGTGTGAGACACATCCATTACATTCTGCTTCTTGCATGTCAGGGATTCAACTGAAACCCAACTCTCTAGGAACTTCTTAATCACACCCAACACATCTCAGGAAGTGCAGGTGAGACTGCTGCCTCTGCTGCGGGGAAATTCATAAATATGTATCTCAGGCCACGGCCAATTCTTCTTCCGCAACTTCAACTCATTCCCAAGCTGTCCCTGACCAGCTCCCCTTCTCCAGAGCAGATATTTCAAACATTCTCCGTTCTCCTTCAACCTTCCCGCACCTGCTTTCTCCCCAATCCCAGCAAATGCTAATGCTGTCTAAATCACAGAGAAAACAAAGAAGCCCCTTCAGAAGCAAATGTCCTCATTTTCCATCATACTTGCAAACTTACCTGGATCCAGACCTTTGCTTCCTCTCTTTACAACCCAGAACTCAATCTCACCCTAAATGCTGACCTCCACCCAGTCCACCTTCCCAGGGGCTCTGATGCCTTGACTACCCTCCCTTGACCTTTGACTTCTCCCTCTCTATTCACTGATTTCCATCATCACTTGATCAAGCTCAAGTCTTCTTTATCTTTAAATGTAACACACCGGCAACACTTTTATCCTCCTTCAGGAATTCTTGAAAGGGCTGCCTAATTCCTCACCTTAGAATTACTATAATCTGACTTCCACTGCAGTAACCAATGATAGCCTTAAAGTTAAAAACAAATAGATAGGTTGGTCCTTATCTTGCTCAAACTCTCCCTAACATTTGCCACAGTGGATCATTTCATTTTTTTTTTTCTAGAAGCACTCTTCCTGGCTTCTGTGACAGCACTCTCTCCTGATTTTCCTTCTATCACTCTGGCTATTACTCAGTTTCCCTTCCTCTTCCCATCCTGAATATTCCATCCACTCTCAGAACTTCAACTGCCATCGCAATGCTGCTTATGGTCAAAAGTCTACATGCTCACTCCAGACCTCTCCGAGCCCTCAATCTCTACATCTACCTAGTGGAACTCTATTTGTCTGTCCCGTGGACATCTGCAAAAGTGAACCCATCACCTTCCACCAAACCTACGAAGCTCTCCCCGAAGCCTGATTTTTACCGACTGCTACCACATTCACCTCGTTGCTCATGCCAGATTCAGTGTCATGCTTGCAAACTGAAGTTCCTACAGCTCTCTTAAATCTATCTACTTTGTCTTCACCCCTTGGCCACTGACTTCCCCATCACCATTTGCCTGGATGTTTGTAAGTCTTCTACCTGGTTTGCTTTTATCCAATTAGTTTACACAGCAGCCAGATGACCCTTGTAGAATGCAAATCTGACCATCACTAACTAAGTTTAAAATCCTTCCCAGGGTTTCCCAAGGGCCCTTGCATACTTTCATGGCTTCCCAAAGCCCTCCCAACCTGTCACCAGCCTACCACTCATTTCAACTTCGACCTTCCCATCATCCTCTGAACGGAGGACCTCTGACACGGAACTTCTCTGTCGTTCAAACTCACTCTGCCCTTTCTCACCCAAAAAAATTCTACCCAAACATTCTTCCCACAACAACTCTTTATTTGACCAAGTCCTCTCATCCTCCATGTCTAATCTGAAATATTAGACATCCTCTAAAAGAGTGATTGAATACTTGAGCACAATGAAAGTGTTTACTTGGTATATTAAAACTAATACTTTATTTCAAAGTGTTAAAATTCATAAAAATACAAACTAGTGAAACCAAATATTTAACACATTTCAAATACAAAAATTTAGAAATGTTACAACACAAAAATGTAAATTTATAAAAATATAAATATTAAACACAATCATCTTAGTATAAATTATCAGAAAAAATAAGTGTTATCTTAAAATGAAACTAAACTCTACATAACATGACAACTGTTCATTTTAAAAAAACCAAAAAACTAAAGATCATTTAAAAGTTTTTTTTGTGTGTGTGTCATCATCAACACTGACTTCTTTTGTGCAATTTTCCCCAGCTGCTTAGGAAGTACATTTCTGAGTTGGGGGAATGGTGATGAGATAATTATACACTAACTTTCTAACACTTTCTTCAGAATCTATCTTTAAACACACTCATCTCTGGTTTGATAACTCTGGGAAGAGCTTTCAAAACTTATGTGTGTTTGTGCAGAAACATCTATCCTTTTTTACCAAAAGAGAACTCTAGCTATTATATCCAAAAAGCATTTCCATTGGTCTTCAACTACTTCAGTTTCATTGGTGGAGAAGATTCTGGGCTGGTTTCCTGTGTTAAATTCACTGCTATCATGATTAGACTCTGCTTATTCAAAAAGTCTTTCAACTTGAGTAAGTATTATTCTTACAGTAACCCTTGTTTTGTTTTTGTCCACTGTCTGTTTGCTCCTAACAGACACAAACACTTGATTTCATTCAAAATCCTAATGCAGTGGCAGAGGAGGCTGATTCAGCAGTCACCTTAGATTGAATTTTCAAGTCCTTAAACTTTGATCTCAAGACAAATGACTCAGATTATTTTTCTTTAACTAAAACACCAGCCTTTTAGAGATGCCTTCAGTCTGGTCCTTCTGGCCTGTCCCTCGATGTCACTGGCCTGCAGTCCCTTCCCCTCAGACCACGGCCTTTCAGCAGCACTTCTTACCTGCTCCAGGCTGCAGCATTTTTCATTTATTCCTACCAGCCATTTACCTCCTTCCTTCACTAATGGAGCTATCCACCAATTGCAGAGAGCTCTTCCAGCCAGACCCACAATCAGCTCTGCCTTTATGGAAAGGGAAGAGAAGGAGCCAGGACAGGGGAGCCGCAGCCTATGAGTATTAAGAAAGGCTGGGAGCCCTGGATGAGAGAATTTGGGAGGATGAAAGCCAGAGGAAGGGAAGAGGAATTGGACGGTCAGGTGGGTAAATCTGCTAATGGATGACTTGAAATGCAGGTTTTACATTATTACATGACCAAAAATAATGAGATTTTAGTGCCAGCATACTGGAATGCCTCAAACCAATACTGCAATCACTATATTAGATACAATGCAGCAAAGTGAGGCCCTTTGCCAAGCACTCCAATATTCCTATCAAACCATGGAAATACAGTATTTCCTTCATTTTTATAGATATGGAAACTATGATTTAGAGAGAGCAAGCCACTTCCCAGCCACAGCTAGTAAACGGCAGTGCCAGAGTTCAAACACATTATTTGAACTACTGATTCCAAAGTTCATTTTCTTAGCCACTGTATAGAACATTATCTTCCCAAGTTTCCAAAATTGTATTATAAATGAAATAGTTAAATAAAATTTGGTACCGAAAGGGATTACCTAGCCAGATCATACATAAAGCTTTATTCCTTGATGTACTATTGAGCCAAGGATTCACTGTGTATAATGGGAGAGATATTAATGTTTTTTCCATATATGGGTGATTTCCCCCCTGCCTTTATTTTTCATATTTAACACCTAAACAGATGTTTAGCCTGAGGTTTTCTTATTAGTTCTGGTTCTTGGGTTTTAACAAGGATGGTACAAAGAGTGCCAGTGATCAGTTCTGCCATCACTAGAATTTTCCACATAAATAGCTATATTCTTGGTTGACATATTTCCAATAACAAATAATAATTTCACATTCTTAGAGAGGAAAAATAGTAAACAGTTCAAAGCACCAAGTAATTAGATCAAGCACACTTCACATCACATGGGGTTATGACCCACAGATAAGCATGTGGGCACAAGGCAAAAGAAGTTAAGCCTGGCATTTTCATTGAAAAAAAGTAAAGAAAAATAGAATCACAAGAGTTGTAGGGCTTCAACCAGTGAATCCTGATCGCTTGTACTGGTTTTTTCATGATATTTGCAGACTTCATATTAATATCAGTTGTACATTTCCCTAGGGACACCAACATAATCTGGACTGTGTATCACTATGAGCAAAAATATATTTTTACTTTATATAAAACATGTAAAGTTATAATTCATGGCTCAAATATTTCTTTAGAATTGTTAACTTAGAATTTTAAATAGGAAAAACAAACTGATGAACACAAATCAAAGAAACAGAAAGCAAATAACAGTCACTATCTTGCACCTATTAAAATTAGTGACAACATTTCAGAAGCCCAAAACAGTCCTTGGTATGGGCATAATACATTCATTCATATACCACTGGTGGCACTGTGGACTGGCACTACCCATTTCAGAAAGCACTTATTTACTTATGTGTGTGTTATAATATAACAATCTTATATAGAAAAGCCTAAGTGACCATCCAACCGTCCGGACCGTCCGACCGTCCAGTAGCTATGATGCGCACTGACCACCATGGGGCAGACGCTCAACGCAGGAGCTGCTGAGCTGTGGTGACGTGGCAGCTGCGGTTCTCAGGTGACGCACCTGGAACCAGAGAGGAGGGAGCCCAATTCCGAGGTGCATCACCTGAGAACCACCCTCATGCAATCTGGGAACCCTCAGGGATGTCGGCGAGCCAGTTTCAGCTGGATCTGTGCAGGCCAGGCCAAGGGACCCCACTGGTGCATGAATCTGTGTACCGGGCCTCTAGTGTGTTTTAATATAGCAATAGATGTTAAAATCACAAAAAGATTCATATTCTACTCTTAGTTACCCTAACTGACCATGCAGAAGGAAAGATGAAAACTCCTTTTCTCTATAAAAGGCATCTTCAGTCACCATGGAAGGGGGACACTAAAGATACTAATAAAGGATAAAACAATGACCACTTAACTTTACTAGCTGGAATTAAAATCATTTCACCATTTTAAACTATTTTTTCTTAAAACAGTCTACTTGGTTGGCTACAAGTATGCCACTGTCAGTATAGTCAACAACATAAACTTCGACCCTCAATATTCTTTAGCTCAATATTTTCATGAAATAGAGAATTTGGATAAAACACTAACACATGCTTCGATAAAGCTGTTTAACTTTGCCTATTGGGTTCAAGTAGTTCAGCTGTTTTATTTTCATGCAACTTACATCTTAATATATATGGCAGGTCCAAAAGTCAAGAGAATTAAAAGAAAAAGGCAGCAGCAGCATATTCTTCTATTCAAGTGAAACACAGATTTCCCAAGGTGGAGGCACTAAGAGTCCAACTGTTAAAGAATGGCACTTTCAGAGAAGCACTCCACCCAGAGTCTCAGTCTCTGACCCTCAAAGGGCTCATCCTAATTATAAGGGTGGAGGTTCCATGAGAACTAAATAGCCCAAGACTTTGCATCATAATTAAAAGCAAGTCAAAGAAATGGATGGACATTTACACAGGACTGGCCACCTGCCAGAATTCTGTCCCAAAGCACTCCCCTAAGCTTATAATTAATATTACACAAGAGTAATTGTCCACATTATAAAGTGCACAGCACTCTGAGGTTCCAATTCTTCTTTCCATAAGTAACTTAAAAAGTAGGGTGGTCTATCACGGATTCATGGATACAGAGAGCAAATTGATGGTTTCCAGATGGTAGAGAGCTTGGGGGGCTTAGGGAGCTGGGTGACAAAGGTAAAGGGATTAAGAAGTAGTTACAAAATAGTCATGGAGATGTAAAGTATAGCACAGGAAATATAGCCAATACTATTATAATAACTATATATGGTACCAGGTGGTTACTAGACCTATTGGGGGGAACCACTTCATAAATTATATAAATGTCTAACCACTATGCTGTATACCTGAAACTATTATAAAATAATACTGAATGTCAACTATAATTGAAATATAAAAATTTTAAAATGGAAAAAAAAGTAAGGTGGTCTGTTTGCCAAAACTGCATGAAATAGTGGGGCTTAAATCTGCGTGTGACTAAACAGCCCCTAATGATTCCCTAACTTGCTAATAAAAGGTAGGCTTTAATATGAAGTTATGTTGACATTAATAAATTGTATCAAAGTGATTTAAGAAAAAGTACAAAGAAAACTCTATTTGAAACAAAGGAAAAATAAAGAGTAACAGAATCAAAATGGAAGACTTTTATTGGCCATTATCAATCTATAACAAATAGCAAATAATTATATTTTTTAATATTCAATCTCACTAGTGATCAAAGAAATAAAAACATTTTCGGCCTATAATAAATGTTCAAAAATAAAATTGTAAATATTCAAAGCAGGCAAGAAAACATTAAAACTACAGTCTTAAACATATTAGTTACGCTTTCTGGTCTAAGCTTTCTTAAGAACTCGTGTAAAGTTCACACCATCTAATTTGTAGGGTTCTACCTTATGGAAATAATTGAATGTGTAGGAAAAAGATTACATAACAAGCCCTGGCTGGTGTGTTCAATAGTTAGAGTGTCAGCCCAAGAACTGAATAGTTGTGGGTTCAATTCCCTGTCAAGGGAACATACTTGGGTTGCAGGTTTGATCTCTGGGGCATGTGTGGGGAGGCAACCAATCTATGGGTCTCTCTCACATCGATGTTACTCTCCCTCCCTCTCCCCCCTACTTTCTACTCTCTCTGAAAATCAATAGAAAAAATATCCTGGGGTGAGGATTTTTTAAAGAAAATTACATAGCGAGGTCATTTATATAAGGCCAGAGGTTTTTAAACTTCTCTATGGATAGAAATTAGGGGGTTCATGAACCTGAATAAAAAATTATATCTTTATTTTCACTAACTTCTAAATGAAATGTAGCATTTCTGTCCATTATAAATGTAGACAACAAACTAAAGTAATATTAGCTGTACATGTGATTTTGACAGCAATAGGAATCATACCACATTACAGTTATTGCAGACATATCAAATACCGATTATGCTCATCACTACTTTGAAATTATGGTAGTTATCAGACCTGAATTTAGATAATTTGTTATTGCAATAAGAAGCATAGATATTACTATGTCACTAAATTTTAAGCACTTTTGCAACTGTATTTAATATGCTTACATTGCTTTGTGCTTTTATTTAATGCACTTAAAAATATTATTCTAAGGGCAGTCCATAGATTTCACCAAACTGGGAAAAGGTCATTGGAGGGAGCAGAGGAGGAAAGCAAAAAAACTTAGGGACATCTGATATAAGTATTACTTATGACAACGAGAAATTGGAAAACCTGAATTTACAAAAGCTGGAAACTTTAAATAAATGATGGCATAACCAATGATGAAATTATGAAAAATATATAAGATGGTAGTGATTCTTTAGTTTAAAAATGAATATGCATGTATTAGAAAATATGAGACAGAAATAAAATCACTAGTAATAAAAAAAGATTAATTTTATTTTCTACAATTACTAATTTTTCTGTAATGAATATATATAATTTTTATAATAGGAAGATTTTTTAAAGTCTAAAAATGTATTTGATTTACAAATGTCAATGATTATAAATAATATTTTTATTTACAGTAATGCAACTACTATACTAGTAGTAATGCATAGTAATGCAAATCTTTACTTCTAATGTTAGTGAATTCTAATTCAAATGCCAGCTCAGAGAAAAAAAAAAAAATTTAACATCCAAAGGAAAGCAATTTCAATGAGACACCTGCTTCTATCTCAATTTCTTTGTATTTAAAACCCCTTACCAGAGATATGCAGCAAGAAGTCTTCCTATATAAAATGCCTTTGAAGGATTTGGAAGGAAGTCCCTCAGGGACTGGCAGAAATCCAGTCAAAGCAGAAGCTATGAGTGCAGGGACCATGTATAGCCTACATGCTTGATGACTAACTGTCCATATGAATTAAGAAATTGCATCTGCTGATGGTTTTACATCATCAAATGCTTCTACTTGACTTGGATTCAAGTCAAGTTAGGAAGATGTCTCCTCTCACTCTCCTGAAGCTCAGAGGAACGGCCTCCCCATGAGAAGAAGAGGCTCCATGAGAAGACCAGGAAATTAGTTGATACAATAAAGTAAGTATTTTTGAGCTTACTCAGGATGTGGGGCTCACTGTGTCTAAAGTTATAATGAGGTATGCATTTGGAAAAGAGGTGACAAGCTCTATTATGTGTTATCAACTGTACTAAAATAAAGATAGAAAGGGCCCTTGTTTCCTTTAGACCAGTGGTCACCAACCTTTAGGACCTCACAGACCACCGGTTGGCGACTGCTGCTTTAGACTACAAACCAGCACAAAATTCTCTGAAATATGGGCATCAGTAAGCATGGCTGTCACTTGATGCACTTTGACACAGGAAGTTGGGGAAGCACTGCTTTTTCACGTGGACAGTTCATGTGTTAACCACTGTTATTGACTACCTGAAGGGTGTTTGGTTTGTTTTTCATTTTTTATCTTGACTGCTTTTAGACTTACAGAAAAATTGCAAAAGTACATGGAGTTTCCGTAGATCCCTAAACCCAGTCTCCCCCAATGGATCTTATGTAACTACACACCATACAATCATCATTAATCAGAACCAGGAAATTAACATTGGTACAATCCCATTAGCTAAAGGACTGACTCAAATTTCACCAGTTTTTCCACTATGTCTTTTTTGGGCTTCGAAATCCTATTCGGGATCCCATGTTGCCCTTGATTGTTACGTCTCCTTAGCCCAGCGGTTCTCAACCTGTGGGTCACGAACAATGAAAATAGATCCTGCATATCAGATTTTACATTACGATTCATAACAGTAGCAAAATTACAGTTATGAAGTAGCAACGAAAATAATTTTATGGTTGAGGGTCACCACAACATGAGGAACTGCATTAGGAACGTTGAGAACCACTGCTTAGTCCCCTGCAGTCTGTAACCGTTTTTCAATCAGTACTTGTCTTTGAAGACTTAGACAACTTCGAAAAGATTTTATTACTCAATTTGGGCTTGGTGATTTCACCTGACTGGCCTGTGGTTATGCATTTTGGGCAAGAGAACTACAGAAATGACATAGCCTTTTCAGTTCATCATTACATGGGGTTCATGACATAGACCTCAATTCACTTGGTTAAGGTGATGTCTGCCAGGTGTCTTTATCATGAGCTTACTATCTTTTTCCTTACTTACATATATCTTTGGGGAGATCTTTTGAGATTACGCAAATCCTGCTTTTCCTCCTATTTCTCCTCAAACTGTCACCCACTGATTTTATCATCTATCAGTTTTGTCTAATAAAGTTTACAATAGTAAAAATCAGTCTTCATAGTGGTGTTTTGGGTCTGTGGGGATCAATTGGTGGTCTTGGTTAATTTCCACAAAACCACTGTGACCACACACAGACTTGTGGTCTCATTTTCTGAAAGGAGAGGAAAAGGAACTATAACATATTAATTCAGTGTCTGGCACAGAACACAAGGTCATATAGACAGAAAGGCCTGATTGCCTCTACCTGATGCTATAAATGCAAGATACACTGACTCCTCAATTCAGTAAGTCTTATACTTCACATCAGCACCCAACATTTACTCAACTGTGAAACAAACCTGGGCCCACCTAATCTGTGGTCCTGGCCTTCAGGTAGAGCCTAGACTGGTTATGAACCAGGGCATCATGGAAAGCATTGTGCAGAAACAAGGGGCACAGGGTGGCTCAGAGCATTGGAGGGAGAGCACCTGCACCTTGGGGAGGAAGGGGGTCACACAGGCATCATGAGCCCAGGAGAGGCAGGAACTGGTGAGGTGAGTAAGAGAAGAAGGGAGAACAACCCATCCTAAAACATGCTCATGTGCTGGGCTGCAGCAGTTGAAGCACATGTCCTTTTCACCGACTTCCACAAACCTCTGAACTGATATGACACAGGTAGCACAGAACCCTGAATGCATAATAGGTCAGGGTTTAAACAAGCAGTGTCGGGACTCAGGAGATCACACCCAAGAAAGGAGAGGATGTTTGTCTTCCAAGGAGTAAACATATCAACTTTCATACCTAAAGGCTTCCTTGCTACTAGAAGCCCTGAGCAGGTAAAAAGTCAGCAGCAGAACATTCCTAGGCTGGTTTCTCAGTAAGTCAGTTAGTACTTCAAATCCCCCTGAGGAGGACTACATAATTAAGAGAGTTCCCTTTAAACAAATTACACATAGTTTATGTGATCACAATCCTATATAATAAAAGCCTAATATGCTAAGTGTCCAGTTGGCCCTTCAACCAATCAAAGTGTAATATGTTAATGATATGCTAAAGCCACTCAACTGCTCGCTATGATGTGCACTGACCACCAGGGGGCAGACTCTCTGGTAGGTTAGCTTGCTGCTGGGGTCCAGCCAAGTGGGACTGAGCGAGATGGGCTGGACACGCCCTGGAGCCCTCCTGCGGTTCCTCCCCAGCTGGCTAACCTCCTGCATCCCTCTCCAGCCCCAATCGTGCACCAGTGGGTCCCTTGGCCTGGCCTGTGCCCTCTTGCAATCCAGGACCCCTCAGGGGATGTCAGAGAGCCAGTTTGGGCCTGATCCTGCAGGTCAGGCCAATTTGTGCACCAGGCCTCTAGTAAAAAATAAAAGGCAAGGACATTAAAACAATCAAGTATACATATATATAACCTTTCCATATTAATTTTGGCAGAAATTAACTGTTACGTTCAAGAGCACAGAGTACACTGTGGTTCAGTGGAACAGACTCGTTGACTTGAGTGACTTGAGATATAACACTGTGCGTATCAAAACTAAACATAGAATAATTACCTTTATCCAACCAGAAAGAATATATGCACTCCTATGTCCACAGCAGTGTTATTAGAAGATCTGGAAACAGCCTAGATGCCCATCAGTAGACGAGTGGATAAAAAAGCTGTGGTACATTTACACAATGGAATACTATGCAGCTATAAAAAAAGAAGGAACTCTTAAGCCTTTGCGACAGTGTGGATGGACATGGAGATTATTAAGCTAAGTGAAATAAACCAGTCAGAGAAAGACCAATATCACATGATCTCACTTATATGTGGAATCTAATGAACAAAATAAACTGACAAACTAAATAGATCCAGAGGCATTAAACACATGGAACCAACTGACATCTCAGAGGGGAAAAGTGTAGGAGGGACTTGGAAGAGATTAACCAAAGAACAAATATGCATATATGCATAACCCACAGACACAGACAATAATGTGGTGAAGGCCTGGGGCAGCCGTGGGCAAACTACGGCCTGCGGGCCGGATCCGGCCTGTTTGAAATGAATAAAACTAAAAAAAAAAAAAAAAAAAAGACCATACCCTTTTATGTAATGATGTTTACTTTGAATTTATATTAGTTCACACAAACACTCCATCCATGCTTTTGTTCCGGCCCTCCGGTCCAGTTTAAGAACCCATTGTGGCCCTCGTGTCAAAAAGTTTGCCCACCCCTGGCCTAGGGGGAGGGTGATGGGGATTTGGGGGAGGAAAACAAAGGGGGAAGAAATGGGGGGCATTTATAATAGTCTCAACAGTAAAAAAAAAAAAAAAAAAAAAAAAAAGAATAATTATCTTTTTAAAACTCTGAATTAGAAGACATCTTATAATAGTTTCTTCAAGCCTAATGTTGCTATACTCACTGGATTAAAAAAAAGAAGAAGAAAACGAACAAAATAAGCAAGACTTTTACAAATAAGCTTAGCTGAATGGTGTCCCTGATGTTCTAGCAGTACCATACAATACTCCACTAAAACATATAATAGCTACTTATTGATGCTTGTTAACAAACTGGAACTTGAAGCATAGTTTCTGAGAACAAAATTAAGAGTACATCAGAGTGCTAAAGCTATCACTTCAAGTACAGATTAAGTTAAGAGCACATATTCTAAAGAAATGATTACAAGAGGGTGGGACGTAAATAAAGAAAACTGGACATTACCGTAGGAGCTGATATCCAAGTTGCTGGTGTCCTCAACTGGTTAATCCTGGGGCCCAGCATATTGCTGAACTTGATTTGTGTGTGTGTGCATGTGTGTGTGTGCGCGTGTGTGTTCCAAAACATGGGGGTGGGGTAGGGTGGGGAGAGGTGGAGGTGTAGGAGGAAGGTGAACAATAAAAACAGTCAAATCTGGTGATTTAAAGTTATCGGGTGCACAAACACCAGTTTTCCCTCTTTTCGGGAGTGGGAAAATATTCTTAAATAAGCTTCGGCCCAGATAATGGCAGTTTCTCCTGGCTGCTGGGCAGCAGGGAGGGCCCTGCCCTACCAGAGCATCTTCACTAACTTGACTTTGAGAGTGACACCCACCTCACATCGATACCCTATCGACATTTTGACCAATGGGGCAACAAACACCACAGCCAAGGCAACCCCTGGGCTCCTCTCTTTCCTATTGATGCATCTCTCTGAATGGGATTCAGGGAGGTCATGCCTCACAGACAATTGTGTAGTCAGTGCAAACGAAAAAATCCTGTATGGGAACAGCAAACGAAGTGAGTAATGGCTAGGAATAGGTCTCAATCAGCCATGTCGGCTACAGGTAACAATTATTCTACAACTTAATATTTTCCACCTACAAATTACCTTGGTACTTTGATCATGGTGACTATGTACATAAAAGCTAAATACAAAACATATATGTACTCAAAGGGAGAGGACTAGATTGATTAATTTTAATGCTCTCCTACTGCCTGGTTTGTGCCTCTCTAGGAAAGCTGAGGTTGCACCACTTGGACTTATCTCACTGACAGCTTCACTTGGGGTCCTATGAGCACTAAGTGAGGAGGTCTGCATAAAGCACAAAGTAATAACACAATAAATGTTAGCTGTATTATTACTATCACTTACTCCTCGCTGAGACTCAGCAGACACATCACACACACTACAAAAGAGCAAAGAGAAGTGGGCAGGAAAAAGGACCGGAAAAAAGAACATTGACAGTTGTGTTGCTTATTTTAATAAGTGCAAACAGTGGGATTCCTCTGTTGGTCCGGGATCTTTGCAGCAATAGACTGGGCTTACATATTGAAGCCAAATATCTTCTAAAGACCAAATTTTCAAATAATGATGTTTATAAAAACATCAGCCAAACACAATTAAAATTTACATATAATGTTGACAGTATACTGTTTTCCCTAGAGACTTAGCACAATGAAGTCAGAAATGCATTAAACAGAAGAATGTGGTGAGAAAATATGTGGTGATAAAGAGGCTAGAGTGAGAACCAGGCCAGGAGCGCTATACCCTGCTGCTGGGAGATAAATTACACCTGGCATTGATGTACTCCTGCAAAAGGGCTGACTCACTTTAAGGTTCTGATTAGGAAAAATGAGTTAGTGCACTAATTGCAGTGAATCAATTTGTATATAAAAATTATAAGACAGAATTACTTAACTATATTTTATACAGCGATAAACATATAGATATTAAGTATTTTAATATACAGTTATACTTTAGGGGGCTTAATATCAGCTTCAAATGATGTTATCCATAGTCAAAATTTGCTTTATATTATCATAGTGTGACAAATGACCTGTTTGAGTTGAAAATCCTAAGTTTTGTGGCCCAAGAAAATACAGCTGGCACTCTATGTAACTGCCTTTCACTGAGCCAACCTCCTGGATTAAATACTGCTCCGGGCTCCCTCTGTAAGCCACGATGATGAATGCCCAATGGCACTAGCAGGCAATCCATAGCACCACACACATGGGATTTCTGCTCCCACCAGCTGGACAAAGAGTCGGCTGTGTCTTCCAAACCTGTATATACCAGTTGACTTGTTACTGTAATTATGAAATTTAATTAAATATTATGAAAGCTTATGGAATATTATCACAAAAAATAAATCTCGTTCCTACTAAAAACTAAGTTGAAGGCCTTGGAAAGACTTAATAAAGACAAGTCACTAAAAAAAAGCTGTTGGATTAGATGTGGGTAAGATGGCTATTAAAAAAATGAGAAAAAATATGAAACCTAAGATTTTATAATATTCAGATTGCTTTGCTAGTGTCTATGTTTGTGCTCTTGTGGTTTATACTATTAATACAAACATACACTCAAAATAGTAGAATCACTGTCAAAGAAAAAGCCCTTGGACTCACAAGAGTTTGGCAAATATACTTTTATATATTTTAATGAAAATAAAATATTTTGAATATGTACACTTTTTAAAGATTTCCTGATTGAACAGGTAGTTTCAATTAACCAGTTCTAATTATGCTGGGTAAGAGGGTACTTTTCCATGCTTCAAATTAGAAACTATTTTGGATTGGTGGCTTTTAAATTTATGAAGTGTTATGAGCTAAACTGGGTTACTCTGAAATAAAGGCATTCAAATTTTTATCCCCAACTTTAGAGAGATAAAAATCCTTTAAACAAATTTCTATCAGATTTAAACATAAACATACACTCCTTCCTTTTAGATTAATACAGTAGAGAGCTGAGCCCAGCGGTTAAGAACATGACTCTGGTCAGTCTCAAAGGTGGGATCCTGATTCCAACATTACTAGCTCCATGACAGCTAAACCACTAATGTCACTTAAGCCCAGTGTTCTCATCTGGAAAATGTCACCAATAGCGATCCCTACCACAGTGGGCAGAGAGGTTGAAATGAGAATATGCATGTCATATCAAAAGTTCAGCAAAGTTCCTGGTACATAGTAAGTACTTGAAAATGTTTATTATTACTGTTACCATACTGCCTAATGGGGGGACAGTACCTACTACTACATAAAGAAAGATTGTAACTAGTATGTTCTTTCTTGTGTTGGACCTGAAATGTCAATTTTCAGCAAGATGGCCTTCACCCATAGACAGCTAAGAAACACCTGTGAAAATTTCCCCAGGTACAATGGATCAGGCATTCTCAGCTAGGTGCAATAGTACTGCCTAAGGAATATTTGGCAATGCCTGGAGAAATTTTAGGTTGTCACAACTGGGGAAGGAGGAGAGGACACACATTGGCATCTAGGGCGTAGAGGCCTGGGGTGCTGCTGAACATCCTACAATGCATAGGATAGCCCCCCTCCAAAGAACTATCTGGCCCCAAATGCCAAGATGGCAACACTGAGAGACCTTATAGCTTAAAGGACAGTATAAGAAAAAGTGATTTCTAAAATCTACTCCAGGAAATTATCCCAAGAGAATAAAGGTTGCTTAAAAATGAAATTGGGGTCTTCATTATCATATTAATTCCAGAAGCATTGCCACGAATATTTAGGAGACATACTAGTATGTACTTGTAACAAGTAAAGATTCTCCTTGTCAATAGGAGACCCTCTAAAATAGGGTCTATCTCATCTAATAACCTTACGGTAAGTTTTATTCTAAAGCCATAATGAGTACTAGGAATGTAATGTCATTCAGAAAAATAAGTCTAAATAAGATTCAAAAGCTCCAAAACAGTAAGTGGGAAATCAAAACATTGCTGTAGTCATCTGCATACAGGGCCTCTCAACCTGGCTGCAGAGGTTACTGAGCCAGCCAGCGGACCACAGTGCATGTCCCTCCCTGGCCAGCATCCTGTTTCCCAGCTTGGGCGCTTATATGACAAACTCATTCTTCAATTAATAATGCTGCTCAAAAACACTATTAGAAAGCTCTTACGAGTTCATTTAAACTACTGACTTTTTAACAAATCACAGGGCCTTTCTTAAAAGTCTGAGATAAAATGGTACACAAACTATAACCCAACAATGTATAAATATATTCCACCCCCCAACCCCGAACAAAAAAGACTAGAAAGGAAGTCACCAACATGTTCAAATACAGAAGACCTAAATTTGATTCCTGGCTCTGAAACTTATTGGCTCTGTGACTTTTGTCAAATAACGTAATTAACTCCCACTAAAATGCCTGTGAAACAAAGAGAGATGTACTACAATTCCCATTAACTGATGAGAACATTGAGGCGGAAAAGCAATGGTCCTGCACTAATTGCAAAAGTGTTACATTAATGAAAGGCAGCATTAAGATGGTTTTGTATCCCTTAATATAAAGCTATATTTAAAATATTTTCAACTTTAACATTTATTCCTAAAGGATACACAAGTTTTCTACACAAAGATTATATACCTCATTCACTAAATCAGATGTTTTTTTTTAAAAAATGAGTATTTAATATACAAAACATTTTAATACCTTAAAGGAATTCATAGAAATGCAAATAGAAATATATCACAAAGAGAAATACATCATAGCAAATACCTATTTAACTATTTTACCATCAAGAGAAAAGACAAGAAAATCTCATGTCACACAACTTAAAAACAAACAAAACAAAACAAAACAAATAGTACTCTTTCAGAAAGAACTACTCACCCTTCTGATAGAAGAATTTCCTGTAATAGTAGGCGCCAAGGTCCACGTGCTCCACGATGTACCGTTTCACGCGGTCCAGATGCAACACCAGGTTCTCCTTGGGCACTTCAAGCACTGCCACTCCTGCGTTTGTGCAATGGGAGCTGAGTGCAGACTCAAAGGAGGCACTTTCACACCCACTAAAGGAGCCAGAGTTTGACTTCGACAGGCTGATTTTCCTTTCACCTTCTCCACCTATCTCATTCCGAAAATACGGACAGCTCATTACAAGCTCGTTGCTTTTATCGTCTCCCTGGTCCATGCCGAGGCTTCCTTTGGAATTCAGGTCCTCCGTGCTGCCCATCGGGGAGTTAAAACTGGCTGAGTGGGACAAAGGTCCTGAAACCAAGGATGCTACAGCAGCTGCTGAAGCCCCCGTGGTGGTGTTTCTCCTCTTAATAACATTGTGCCTGTTCATGATCGCCTCGTTCAAGTCAAATAATATACTCTGGACATCGTAGTGGGCAAAGCACTTTGGACACGTCCAAGGTCTGACGGAGTCTTCTGACCGGTTATCTTCAAGATCCGATGATTTCCCAAGTTCATCACCTTTGGCATTGCGTAATTTACGAAAAATGGATGAGTCTCCAGTTTCAGACTTGGACCGTCGCTTGAGTGGTTTTTCCCTTTCCTTGAAGAGCCTGAGGTTGTCTCTTTGTGTGATGGGCCCATCTATAACATCCAAAGAGAAACCAGAACCCTTGCCCCCACCGGTGATGAGAAAGTCACTGAGCTTGGTTGGAGTTGGGCCTCGGTCGGATTTGTCATCTTTGTAGCCCTTTAACAAGTCAAAGAAGCTCTCTCCAGACGTTCCCTGCTTATCGATTGAAGAGGTGCTACCATACTCCCTGTGCAGGGAGGGCCCAGTCTTGTAGGTGGGTGAGATACATTCATCGAAGCTATCCACGTCAAGTTCACTTATGGTGATGTCGCTGTTGCTCCGCTGCCGGATTCTGCGAAGAGCCTTTCTGGGGGAGCTGGGGTAGGCTTCAGGCATGAGGAATCTGGAGTCCATGCTCTCCAATGGTCTCGTCTTGCTTTTCAGCGTGTTCTGTATGCTTTTCAACATGGCTGAGTCACTGGAATTGAGGCTAACAGAACTTCCCTGACTCACGGGACTGCTTTTGGAGGACATGCTCTCAAGGCAACTTGAGGTTTCTATTTCCTGACTTGAACGGCTAGATTCTTTGACGTTTTCCTTCCGTGGGGGCCAATCTGCGATCCTAGCCCTGACCCCCATCTTTGGGACTCCGGGGGTCGAGGTGATATGGTGAGGACCTTCGCTGCGGGGGGGCCCTACCGGAGCCATGACCGAGGATCCCAGGCTGCCGTTTTGGGACCGGAAGCGCCGCATGTAGAAGTCGTCAGTGTGGACTTTGGGAGGGCCATCGGCGCCCACCACCGAGGCCCTGTCCGTGGCAATAGGCCTCTCCGTCTGCGACCGTTTCAAGCTGGTCATGATGGGAAAGCGGTCAGACCTAAATCCCTGCGGAAAGGACCATCATCTCCAGCTCTAAATGTGCACTTCCCTTTCGGAGAACGGTTTCCAGCAAATACAGCAGTTGCATGAGATCTTACTCCTTTTCATTTAAAAGGTTAAAGGATGCCTTATTTTCAAGCTTCTGAAAATCCAGATCTTATAATCCACAATCGTTCCTTTGCTTCACTTTAATAGATGGCTTTCTTTCAGAAAAAACTGAATGGAACTTGTATTACTGGGACTCTGTGGTTGCTATAATCCCATGCTTTCTCTGAAAGAGAAGGACAATTGGAATTAGCATTTGATAAATACATCTAAAAATAAATATGCAATTGCCAAAACCAGACACATGAAAGTAAAAGACTCCATAATGAATGTGGTTCACAGCTCATGCCCCAGTATTTTATCAAAGCAGGTTTGAAAGAAAGTGAAAGCGTTTAATGAAATCCATCCTTTGAAGTATATATATTTTAAAAGACTATTAATACTTCAGCTTAATTGAGCTATTCCATAGAACGGGGAATGGGGAGATCTCATTCCAGGACACTAAGGCTCCAACTCCCAGGGCAGACCAATTACAGACTCCAACGACCTCCAATAATGCAGAATATCACCAGCAACTGCGTTGACCAAAAGTTTTGAGACATAACCCACAGAGTTCAGTACTTGAACAATACATAGTCTGTTTTTTTTTTAACAAGACTAAAAATTGAAAAGTCATTTTATTTCGTATGTAGCAGCACTCACTTTTTAACACCTTCCATATTTCAAAGTCCTAATTTGTCTTTTGTTGTTGTTTTTTTACAAAGGCTTTAACATAGTTGGCAAGAGCAAATACAACAGAGAGAAAATAAACAGCATTTTCCGAGAGCCACTCTATCCAGCACGCTTCTGTGTTATCCTCTACTTTATTACTTACCCGGAGGAGGAACATTTCAGAACGAATCCGGCATTCGCCACCACCTCTTCCCAAGCTCTCTCCAGTTTCATCTATTCCTAAAGCTGGAGCTAGTTCACTAATTAACAAAATGTCTGCATTTCCTTAGGCACTGCAACCCACCCCACCCTTTGGCGCTCATTTATGAAGAAAGCAGAAACTAGACCTCTGCCGTAGCGAGACCTCTGCATACTCCCCAAGAGCGACCAAAAACTGTCAGCATCCTTCCAGGCGAGGGCCTTGAAGACCAACTTCCTCGGTGCACAGCAGTCAGGCGGGAGAGGCACAAATCCCGAGCACAGAACCCTGCGCGGTGGCGTGCATCCCGGAAATAAAGGCAGAGGACCCTTTCCCAAGCTCCACACACGACACAAGGGGTGGCCTTTAGATTCTTGCCAAATCCATGTTGGGAAGATGCTGCTGACCCAGCACTGCACTGACAGGGCTGCATTGTCTACAAATCACGCCGACACCCTGAGGATGAGCCTCGCTCCCCGCTCCACGCAGCGGTAACAAGCACTTACTTCCACGATAATTAAGCATCTTGCTTGTCGGCTTCCTGCCTGCAAGGCAGCCGCTTTAATTCCTCTTGCAGTACGCAGCAGCGTTTTAGAAGACTCGCTGCTATTTAAAGGCTGGAACATTTGGGGTGTTTCAAAAACTGCAGGCTGCCTGCAGAATGCGGGGCCAGCCAGCTCCAGCTGGGCTTGGGGGCTGGGCTGGGCAGCGGGTCAGATAAATGCCAATTGTTCTCACCCCCTCCCTCCTCCTCCCCACCTTTTGTGAAGGGAGAATGTCCTGCACTGCTACCTAATTAAACCTGGCTTCAGCGCTTTCTGGAGAGTTCTGCCGTCAGATTGTTCAGATTACCTTTCCGTTTCAGAACTTTACAGGCTCCTATTGAACGGTCAGCCTTCAAGTGGAGGAACGTGCTAACTGTTGCGTCCAAAGGCAGCACGTGGGGCCACAACCCGGAATGGAGAAGTGCCCCTCACAGAATGGAAGGGAGCCAGTCCACTGAGCCAAATGCAAAGCAAGCACCAGTCCATCTCCAAAGGGAAACTCCTCTGACAATCCAAACCAGAACTTATGAGCTATTTTTTAACTAGGAAAACAATATGTTGTTTATTTCAATGAAATACCTTTCAGAGAAAGACTACACTAGCAGAAAGAATAATTCTAAGCAGATTCTTATAAAAACCAGATGCTTTCAACATTTCGCACAATCTCACAGAAATCAAGATAAATCATCTATTACTGCCTGAACATTCGCTCTCAAAAAGGCCAACACACCAATCCCACCATGATAAAAAGTACAATATAAATTTTGGATACTGACTAGCATATGTAGAAATATATATGCTGTGGATTTAATAAACTACTAGTAAAAAATACAGTATCTATGGGTAATACAGGCATACCTCAGAGATACTACAGGTTCATCCCAGACCACTGCAACAAAGTGAGTATCGCAATAAAGTGAGTATTGCCACATTTCATTTCCCTTAGAAAACAGTTCGTTGCGGGACTGTCTTTTTAAGGCTATGTGAAGCTATACCCATGGTAGGAGGAAACGAAGATTCAGAACTAAAATACAACAAATTGAACTGACTTGGACATGCCCAACCTTGGCCATTACTACTAAGGTACTCCCTTCAGAACATCTCATTTGCTTCCTATATTTTTAATGGATTTTTAAAATCTTATTTTAAACATAAAAATTTCTTCACAATTTAAAAGAAATGCCTAGCCTCCTATTACATCTTTATTATAACAACAACTCAATTTTTTTTTTAATTTCAAAATATAGATGGGCACATGGGAAGAGGGGGAGAGTGCCCACAGTTTAATGACTTGTCAAAACTAAGGAGGTTCAAGACAGACAACTAAGTTAAATGACAATTTTTTTTTCTTTCTTTCCTACTTTATCTCTTTCCCTTCCTCCCTTTCCTCACCCTTATTTATAACATCAAACTCATTTTGGTGCAATATAAATTTTGGATACTGACTAGCATATGTAGAAATATATATGCTGTGGATTTAATAAACTACTAGTAAAAAATACAGTATCTATGGGTAATACAGGCATACCTCAGAGATACTACAGGTTCATCCCAGACCACTGCAACAAAGTGAGTATCGCAATAAAGCCAGCTGTAATCTTTTTGCTGGGGGTGGGTCTTGCCTTTAATTTATAAAAAGCACAATATCTGTGAAGCACAGTAAAGCAACGTGCAATAAAATAAGGTATGCCTGTATGGTGGCAAATCAATAACACCTAAAACCTATTCCTTAGGGTGATGGAAATAGGAAGCATATGCTGACAATTATTAGTAATTATCTTGACTATCAGCAAACCTGCCTAAGCATCACTAAATGTGGCAAAAAGCAACAGAATTAAACAGAAGAGCAATGCTAATTATAACATGTTACCTCCATCTGTTGAAAGAGCAGGCTATATTAAAAATTTCATGTTACATGTTTAATTTTATAGCTCTAGGTACTATTTGAGTCCACGAAATACCAATCCCATGGTACTGAGTTAGAGTACCAATCCCACTTTTAGTTCAGTGAGCTGTTGGAAACTATCAGAAAATGAGACTATCCACTCAAATTCTACCAGCTGAAAGTCTTTCCATCACTCCAAGTCTATCACAACATAATCACCACCCCTTTCTGGCAATGCCCTTCTTTCGGAAGAAGTGCTTTCTCCTCTCCTAAATCATCCCCAGCCTTCCTGCATTCTCTTCTGAGCATCGACCATACACCTGGTCCTAGGGATGTTTGAGAAGGCAGTCCCTCCCCTTCAAGGAAAACTCCAGGTGGACAACAATCCTGTCCTTCTGACTCTTAGAGACTTTCACACCTTTGCCGCCTCCCTCCTTCCTGACACTCTTCTCTAGCCTCCTAGGACAACCATGCTCTTCGTTTTCTCTTGCCTCCTGCTTTTTGCTCACTCCTCAGTATCGCTGTGAGGCTCCACGTAGGAGCTGGTGATCCAGGGTGGTACCCTTTGCTTATTCTCTTCCCATTCTTTATGTGTCTGAAGGGGCTGTAAAGGGTATAGTGTTAGGATGCATGTGAGCCCTGGGCACTGTAGGATGTGACAGCAGGCCTAGGAGCACGGAGTCAACATGTTTCTCTGGAAAGCAGGTGTTCACTTGGTTGCATCACAGCTGTCTGTGCAACTTAATAAAAACAGAATAATGAAACTGCCTGGGAAGGTATCTGCATGGCAGCCAGTACTGGCTGGCACTGTTATATCGTCAGCTTTCAATATCATGTCTATGCAGTTACCTCCAAATCTCTACTCATGATCTTCTCCCCCAAACTCCAGATAAAATATATGCAAATGCTCATTTGATATCTTCCGTATTTATCTATTTTCTACAATTTATTAACTAACAAGGAAAATGTGAAAAAATCATTTTCCCCCCAGAAATGAATAGGTGGTTAAGGAAGTGAGAACAATAAATAATTCAAGGAACCAAATGAAGAGAACAACATGGGAAACTTTCCTTGTGCCAAGGGTATAAAGAATAGTTTAAAGGTTATATAAGATGTGGGAAGGAGAAACAAAACAAAACATAAAAACAACTACAGTTTCTTTCCTGAAATCATTTGTAATACAATGTGGTATATTCACCAAAAAGATGTGGCATTCCTCAAGAAATACTTCCTCATTTCACATGATGTTTTGTTAGATTCCTTAACTGGCAGAACCACAAATACAGGGCCAACTCTCACTGTTTGGGGGTCATGGGGGGGGGGGGGGGGGGTTAATGATAACTATCAAAATGCTCCAATAATTCAGAGCTATACAATCTTAGAGTCTTTACGAAAACATCAGCCTAAATAGTTTATGATGTTGAATACATAGATTTAGAATATCCAAGTATTCTTACTTTAGAATACAACAGAAAACTTTATTTGAAAACCGAAATTTAACTTCACAGTGTTTGAACATTAGATTAGCTAAGATAACCAAATAAGGCAAAACTATTTTCTTTATATCCCTTTTTGGCTTTCCTGAATTTCACTCACCTTACATAAAAGTAATATCTCATATACAGAGATATCTCACTCTCTCAAGTTAGCCTGAAATACATATGAACACCTCAGTGCAATGTCATGGGTAATTTAAGCTTTACGAAGCAGCACATAACTTTTTAGACTGGAATTTCCCCCTTCCACAAAAAGCAGGAGTTGATAAATCTAGTTGGGAAAAACGGAGTTGATAAATCTAGTTCCTGCTCTCCAAATGTTCACTATCTAAAAAGACAACACTGATTTGAAAGCCGAGTCAAATAACTTGCCCTGAACTTAACCAAGTGAATAAAGAAGTTATGGATACAAAACATATATAACAGGATTAAGATACATTTAGATTTAGAGATAAAAATACAACAATTTAAAATATGCCTGTTTGGCCAAGTAAGAACCTAAAGAGAGAATAACACTTGTCTCCCACCTACCCCGCTAGCTAAAAAAGTTCAGTAAATAAAGTTACATTTCAAAGGCCTATTAAGGCTTGAAGGTACTTTGTATAGCCAAGGGTGATGGAAAATAGGAAAAATTGGCAGAAAGCTTGAGGGCAGAGAGGGGTAATAGAAAAAGAAGGTATAGAAGAAGTTATATGATAGAATTATTGATAAGTAGCAAAATGATTCAACAGCTGGCAAAATAAAGAATACAAATAAATGTCTCTCTTATACTTAAAAAAGCAAGTATATTTATTGCCAAAGAGCTAGGTTTGAGAAGCTTAAAGTAGGAAGGTAAAAGTTGAAAGTAGAGTAAAAGGCAGAAAGTAGAAAAGTAACAGTGAATCAGATTATAGAAAAAAATAATAAGTATGTATTTGAGGTGCAGTAAACTAATACTTTCAAGGAAAAAAAAATCAGAGTTCACCTTCTCACAGGGGCGTTTTGAGAGTGTCCATGCCTGACCCTGGAATATCAGAGACCTAGATCAATAAAGCCAATCGGTGTTCTCGTGTACTCATTTATACATTAGTAGTCATTTAAAATATATTAAAGACTTATTTATAAATACTGTAAACTGTGACCTACTACTGAACAGTTGCTTATCAAATATGATCTGATACTAAACAACGTATGACCAAGTATAATCTGAGGAAAAGGGAATGTGAGAAGTGGATGCCAGTGTGGACAACCAGTAAGTATCTCATATACAGGAGAAATGCTTATCAACTTTTTCCCAACTGTGCTACCAATTCTCCAACTTACTAATTCACAGGAAAAGGGTACTATGATTAAATATGGCAGAGGCACACTATATATCACCTCCCTTAGGAGATGATAATACCGCTCCAGTTAAAAAACAAACCAACAAGACTAACTTTTTGGGACTTTTTAAAAATCCTCATCTGAGGATATGTTGTTGTTGTTGTTTTAACTGAAATTAGAGAGGAAAAGGGTGGGTGGGGGGAGAGGGAAGAGGAAGGGCAGGGAGAGAGACAGACAGACATCAATGTCAGAGAGAAACATTGATTGGTTGCCTCTCACACATGCCCCAACTGGGGATCGAACCGGCAACCTGGGTGTGTGCCCTGACCAGGAATCAGACCCAAGACCTTTTGGTGTACGGGAAGAGGCTTCAACCAACAGAGCCACACCGTCCAACACAACACTAATTTTTTTAAACTAAGAGATTTTTAAAAACTGATTTGACCATGAACTAAAAAAAAAAGGAGAGAATATTTCTACACTGTGCATCCTATTGAACATATTGGAGATAAACAGGCCTAGTTTTAGAAGAATTCATGATGCAAACAAATTTGTATCCACATAAATTTAGCAATATTTTTTAAAAGTTATGTATAGATATTATAAATAAGCCAAAGAAAGTTCACTAAAGGATTATATTGCTTGTTTTTAGATAACTGGGCTATGACTAATTTTTTTATATTTCTCTATATTTATTTTCTAAAATGAGCAAGTGTAACTTTTATAATCAGAAGAAAAGAATTAGGAGAAAAAAATAAATCCATCCTTCTGTTGCTTAAAAAAGACAATAAAATAAGATCTGGGAATGTGGTGCAATGAACAAACATTTGAATACTAATTGTAAAACACTGCACTATGTTAAACCTCCAACTCCAACCATTCACACCACTGAACAAGTCAAAATTCAACAGATGGCAGGTCCTTCCAATGTGATAATCTTGTGCTTACTCCCCTGATTAAAATGGAATCAAAGAGGGCTACATTAAGTATAGAGTACTAAAGATTATAAAAGTAACAATATTCACATGATTTAAATGACTACTTCATAGATGATTAACACCATTGCTTGTACTTCCTCATTTACAAATGCTTTTTTTATACTTAATCCTATCTAATAAAAGAGAAACATGGTAATTAGCCGTACCTCTGCTACCCTTCCCATTGGCTAATCAGGGTGATATGCAAATTAACTGCCAGCCAAGATGGCGGCTGGCAGCCAGGCAGCTTGAAGCTAACAGGAGGCTTGCTTACTCCAGTGACAGAGGAAGCCAACGTTCCCCACCTGCTGCTGCCAGCCTCTGAGCTTGCAGTTTGAAACATTGTTACAAATATAGAAGCTAAACAAAACCCCAGTAACCTGCTTTCAGCCAGCCGGGATCTCAGAGCTGGAGTTGAAACAGTGTTTCGATTACAGAACCCAAACAAATCAGATACCTGCTTTCAGCAGCCGAGGCCTCAGAGCTGGAGCCAAGCCTCAGAGCTAAAGCTGGCCCAGAATAAAAAAGAAAAAAAGGAGCAGTTGGGAGCTTCAGTCACCCGCCATCCTGAAAATGGCCCTCAGCCCCTCACCCAGACTGGCCAGGCACCCCAGTGGGGACCCCCACCCTGAAGGGGGTGTGACCAGCTGCAAACAGCCATCAGCCCCTCTCCCAGGCTGGCCAGGCACCCAAGCGGGACCCCCACCCTGATCCAGGACACCCTTCAGGGCAAACCAGCCGGCCCCCACCTGTGCACCAGGCCTCTATCCTACATAGTAAAAGGGTAATATGCCTCCCAGCACCGCGATCAGTGGAGCCGTGAGGCCTCCCGGCACCGGGGTCAGTGTGAGAGGGGGCAGCGCCCAAACCCCCTGATTGCCCTGCGGCTCTGTGTGTGATAGGGGGCGGGGCCACAACCTCCCTATCCGCCCTGCTCTGTTTCTGACAGGGGAAGTGCCCCAACCCCCTGATCAGCCCTGCTCTGTGCCTGATAGGGGGGAGCTCCCCAACCCCCTGATCGCCCTGCGGCTCTGTGTGTGACAGGGTGCGGCACCCCAACCCCCTGATCGGCCCTGCTCTGTGTGTGACAGGGTGCGGCGCCCCAACCCCCTGATCGGCCCTGCCCTGAGTGTGACAGGGTGCGGCACCCCAACCCCCTGATCTGCCCTACTCTGTGTGTGACAGGGGGCGGTGCCCCAACTCCCCTATCAGCCCTACTCTGTCAGTGACAGCGGGGAGCTCCCCAACCCCCTGATCGACCCTGCTCTGTGCGTGACAGGGTTCGGAGCCCCAACCCCCCTGATGGGCCCTGCTCTGTGAGTGACAGGGGGCAGCGCCCAAACCCCATGATCGGCCCTGCTCTGCGTGACAGGGGGTGGCGCCTCAACCTCCCCATCGACCCTGCCTTGAATGTGACAGGGGGCGGTGCCCCAACCCCCCAATCAGCCCTACCCTGAGCGTGACTGAGGGTGGCATCGCAACCTCCCGATCCACCCTGCTCTGTGCATGACAGGGGGTGGCGCCCCAACTCCCCAATCAGCCCTGCTCTGAGCCGGACCAGGGGCTACACCTAGGGATTGGGCCTGCCCTCTGCCACCCGGGAGCAGGCCTAAGCCAGCAGGTCATTATCTCCCGAGGGGTCCCAGACTGCGAGAGGGCACAGGCCGGGCTGAGGAACCCCACCCTCCCCCCGAGTGCACAAATTTTTGTGCACCGGGCCTCTAGTCTATATAATAAAAGCCTAAACAACTGTTACGGAGGAATGACCAGAACGACCAGTTGCTATGATGCACACTGAAAAAGCTACCCCCTGGTGGTCAGTTCGCTCCCACAGGGAGAGCACAGCTAAGCCAGAAGCCAGGCTCATGGCTGGCGAGCACAGCAGTGGTGGCAGGAGTCTCTCTCGCCTCCACGGCAGCGCTAAGGAGCAGTGAGCCGAGCGGTAAGGAGCCTGCTGCTAAGGAGCAGCAAGCCCAGCAGTAAGGAGTGAGTAAGCAGGTGGTAAGGAGCAAGGGGTCCTGGACTGCAAGAGGGCACAGGCTGGGCTGAGAGGACCTCCTCGCCCACCCCCTCCCACCCCCAGTGCATGAATTTCATGCACCGGGCCTCTAGTATTGACATAAAAGTCCCCTCATACCCAAGAGTCCCTCATCTCATTAGGCTGCAAGGACCTGGCAACCAGGGGAGGCTGCCTAAACAAAGCAGAGACTGAGCCATCACCCCTTGGTCCCCTTTCCTGGGGCACATCTACTATCCAATGTACATGGACACCTCACCTTTTGTCCCACAATCCTCCTGCTGCAGAGATTCGGACTAAGCACAAAGAATGTCACCATTTGGACTTCTAAGCCAACACCCTGGAAAGCATTATAAAGTGCTCTGAGGCAGAAGGGAAGGAAACTGTGTATCTGACCTGGAAAGGAAGCGTCTAGTGGTATTGCCTGTCTCCTCTGAGGTCCAGAGAGAAAGGATGCCTGAACTGGTTAAGTCAGATTGAAATTCGGTCAGCCATGAAGACTGCCTGGGGTTCACATATGATGAGCTGGGCTGAGAATCTGCATCACTAAGCCACCTGGAGGCCATGAGGTGGGCTATTGGAGCACTGGTTAGTGCCTGCTCTAAGGTGGTCACTATCAGGAGGAGAGAAGAGGGACAATTCCGCCCTCAGTCCCTATCCTCTAACTGGGAAAAGAAGGCCAGGATGCGGGAAACCAGAAGTTCAGTAAGACAGAATGTCCCAAACCAGCTCATTCAAGATGTCCTGGCTCTCCCATTTGAATATGTATAGTCCAGAAAGAACTTAAGGGCCCTTGAAAAGCACATTTGAATTTAGCTTCGGAAAAGAGCAGAACATAATGTCAGTAAGAAAAATGGGTGAACATAAAGTGCCTTCTAAGCATAGCTCGAATATCCAAATCATTATTAATCATGGTTAGTATCAACAGTAGGAGCAGATTTTAAAATATCATCCAAGGACCAAGAGCTTAAAAGAAAAAAAAATTACAACATAAAATCATTCCACCCTGTCTTATCATTTCCTTCCATACAGACTGCATTAAATATAGACAGCTTGTCTGCTTCATTGTACTCTTACTTCTGGGTATGCACTCTCTCCCTAGATGGCTCTGAGAGAGCAGCACCTGTCATCCATGTCACTCTCTGCCACCTGTTCACCCCTTCAGTCCTCACAAGCACCTATGAGGTGAGTATCTCCCTCAGCAAGGCTGGTAGCCCATTTCTGACACAAGTACTCACTTCTGAGTGCGCTCTCTCGGTAAATACTGGGCTGGCAGAGAATTCATGGCACAACAACCACTTTGAAAATACATTATAAAAGGAGCCCGAGTACCACTTCTGAGAACAACCCAGACATGAATCTCTGTATCTGCAGAAATGCACCCAGCGGGGGAAATATTGATAATTAACCTCCTTACGTGGCCTTGTTAATTATCTTGCAGGAACTTCGGTGGCTTCTCCACTGCAATCTGTTGTTGTGATTCAAGCCTGGAATTCAGGACCACTTGGCTCCTGACCCCAAAGCGCTTCCTTCTTCCTGGGACAGCAGGAACTAGGTCTGCCCGAGACACACTGTGGACCTTCCCTCTCTGACCTTACATTCAGAAGTTAAAATTGTGAGTCATTAGAAAAAAGGCTTTGTCTTTACCCTTCATTTTCCACATGTGGACTCAGGGCCAGAAAGTATAAGTCCACCAAAGTTGACCTGCAAGGAGCAGAGCCCACATTTGAAGCCAGACTTCGCCTTTCCTGGCTCCTATCCTGTCTGCCACACCTGCTGTCTTTGCAGAGTATGTTTTTTCTGCAGTCTGCTGCCATGCGTTGTAACTACAGTTGGAGCTTTCATTATGCACCTGTTACTGTACACTGCCTCATTTACCCCACGGCCATCTGCAGGAGGTACTGTCCTCCACGGTCTGGGGGGAGGTACTGTCCAGTGCAATCTGGGGGGAGGTACTGTCCACCGGGGCCTGGGGGGAGGTACTGTCCTCCATGGTCTGAGGGGAGGGACTGTCCACTGGGGTCTGGGGGGAGGTACTGTCCACCGGGGTGTGGGGGGAGGTACTGTCCTCCATGGTCTGAGGGGAGGGACTGTCCACTGGGGTCTCGGGGGAGGTACTGTCCTCCATGGTCTGAGGGGAGGGACTGTCCACTGGGGTCTGGGGGGAGGTACTGTCCTCCATGGTCTGGGGGGAGGTACTGTCCAGTGCAATCTGGGGGGAGGTACTGTCCACCGGGGCCTGGGGGGAGGTACTGTCCTCCATGGTCTGAGGGGAGGTACTGTCCACCGGGGTGTGGGGGGAGGTACTGTCCTCCATGGTCTGAGGGGAGGGACTGTCCACTGGGGTCTGGGGGGAGGTACTGTCCACCGGGGTCTGGGGGGAGGTACTATCACCGCAGTCTGGGGAGAGGTACTGTCCACCGGGGCCTGGGGAGAGGTACTGTCCTCCATGGTCTGAGGGGAGGGACTGTCCACTGGGGTCTGGGGGGAGGTACTGTCCACCGGGGTCTGGGGGAGGTACTGTCCTCCATGGTCTGAGGGGAGGGACTGTCCACTGGGGTCTGGGGGGAGGTACTGTCCACTGCAATCTGGGGGGAGGTACTGTCCACCGGGGTCCAGGGGGAGGTAATGTCCTCCTCGGTCTGAGGGGAGGGACTGTCCACTGCAGTCTGCACAGGAAGAACCTACTGCACTCTTTTGGGGTCTGAGCCATCACATTCTTCCCACCAGAGCATTCTCCCTCCTAAAAATGCCTCTTCTGCTACTACTTTCTGAAATTCTGTTTTCCACTCTACACACAGTTAGGCCTTTTCTCCTCATTTAGAGATTAGGTTCTTGAGGACAGAGATCTGTCCAATCCTTATCTCAAAGCACCTAAGTTCAGCGTCCTTGAAATGGAATCAGGAGAAACAAAAGTCACATGGTCTCTAAGATGAATTAGAACTGAACTGATATATTAGTAGAGTTTATATTGTGATCTAAAATGTAATTATGATTACCTCATAAATATTAGTGTGAGAGAGATATGTCCAAAAAAAGTCCACATAACAAAAATTTAATATAGATTTCAGCTTCACTTTTCTCTCATAAAGAGCCTTCACAATAGCAGTGAATGAAAAATAACAGTTTGACCTTCCTTCCTCTATCCACTCATCATCAAAGAGCATGAAAAATAGCCAGAAAAACAACAACCCACAAATCTCTTTAAAGAACAACATGACATGAATCAGAACTGGATAAGGCACCATCACCATGAAATAACTGAAAGTAAACCAATGACAACTGAGCTACCTATTAGGCCCTGGCCAGGTAGCTCAGTTGGTTAGAGTGTCGCCCCAATACACCAGTAACAACAGACCAATGTTTCTCTCTCTCTCTTTCTCTCTTTCTCTCTCTCTCTCTCTCTCTCTCTCTCTCTCTCAACAATTTTTTAAAATCCTAGCAAAGTAAGTAAACACATTTACAGAAAAATGGAAGGAGGGGCGATTAGCATGGCATAGATAGTAGAGGCAACAGGAACCAGAATTTAAAGGTATTGCCATCAAATTAATGGTAGTCAAAATCATTTTTATCTTTCACAAGTCTTCCCAATTGCTGCCTCCTTTTTCAAAGTTTTTTAAATAAGTGAATTATATGCTTCCTTCTGGTTTAAAAAAAAACCTGAAATAGTGCAGAAAAAGTGAAAAATACATCTTTCTGTTAGGACAGCCCAATCCGCATTAACTTGTGAATTCTTCCAGACATTGTGTGTGGGTTGGACACACACACACACACACACACACACACACACAGGCACTGAATAAGAACAGAGGAGAGAAAGGAGTGGTGCACAGAACAGCTCACTTCTGAAGGGAGGCAGAGGTGAGGAAGAATGAAAATATCTACTAAGCTCAGAGGAGGCAGAGCACCTCCCCATGCCAAGCTGAAGCAAATTACCTGATGGAACATTTCACCACTGATACATTTTGAATCTTTTTATATATATCCTGGTTCTAAATATAGGAGGCCTATACAAATGTTTCTCGCCACTTGTCAACACAAATTAAGACCAGCAAATGAAAATAATGAATTCAATGCACAGTGTTTCTTACTAAGTATGTACATATACGAATATACATACGCATTATATGTAAACTTCAAATAAAATTATTTTCTATATAAAATTATCTATTTTCCCAAACTCAAAAATCCCCCATATCTAAATGAGATTTTACTCAAAAACTTATAAATATTATCATGTAAACTTTCATTTGCAAACTAGAAAAAAAAGTTAAATAATGCAAACCAACCAAGTGTTTAAAGATAAAACCTAGTGACAGGAAGTTATTCTTCTGTTACTTGGTCACCCTTCCCCTAACTGGAATGGTAAGTTGGATCTTACAGTGTAGTCCTGTGTTTGCAGAGCACTCGCTCTAAAATCTAATCACTTTGCCTCTTCATCAGGGTGCTTATAAAGTGCATGCAGGCAAGCACAACACCTACACTCTTGTGCTTAAAACTCCACAATAAATTCCCCCCGCTTTCAGGATAAAAGAATTTCCCAAAGGCATGACAGGTCTCCCTGATTATGAGCCGAGGCCCTTTATACTCTGAACCTCCAGCTCCAGTCAAAGGCAAATGGAACCAGCAGCAATTACTTCATGCACCTTGGCTGCACTCACGTGCCTTCAGGAGAAACCAAGTGGCAACTTCTGCTGGAACACACTTCATGCAGTTCCCTTCCCTCCTTGTCGTGCCTTATTCCTACCTATCCTGTTCCTCCTAACTCCTCCTTCTCCAAGACTGCACTCAGATACATAGTCTGTTCCAGGAAGCTGTCCACTTCCCACCCCATCCCTGCCATGTTACCTTTTTTACAGCATTTCTTGAGAGGACCACGGGTGACTTATTAAAAATCATAATAGGGGTTCTCTACTTTTAAAGAAATTATGATTTCATTATGTAACATTACCTTCTAATATCAGGCGTGCTGGCAATTAAAAAAAAAGAGGACTGTTGGTTTGAAGTTTCTGAGAAAGTAAATGAGTTTGAAGTGGTTTGTTTTTGTTTTTTTACAAAACTGCAGTTAAAAACAGGTTTAAAAGAAAGAATATGTTGGAATGAGAAATAAGAATTTCAACACAAGCACAAGAAAAAGCCTAACTGGTGTTATAACAATCATGGGTATAATTAGCAACAAAGACACAGATCAAAACCACTGCATCATTTTATACCTGCTAGGAAAAATTCTAGGAATGCCTGTACTCACCCTTAATAGTGCTACAGTTAAAACAGGCATACTTGCATAGCTAGAAGCAGAAGCAATGGAAATGGGCAGAACCCTTTGTGGGCGTGGGGGGGGCCAGGGAGGTAAACCAGAAAGTATTCAGTTTGTTGGGCTCTGTAATCTCACCACAGTTGGAAGTATTCCGCTGTCCAGAGCAAAAGGGATTTGCGCTGCTGAGCCCTGGACTCCTGCTCACACTCACACCAGCTCTCCCCAACTTCATTCCTTCAGCAGCCCCATTTCCCATTCCTTGTAAACTATTAGCATCCACTCTTTCTCTTAACGTCACCTACACTCCCCCCACACCCTCAGTCCCCAAAAGACATTCACACAGAACATCTTGATTTTGCAAGGTTTTTTGATTGCTCCACTGCCCCCGCCCTCATCGTCCCCGACCCCCCGACCCCCCAACCACACAAGCGTTCAGGCCAGGGACTGCCTCTACTTAGCTTTAGGGCACTTAGTCCTTAGCAGAGGCTAAAGGATAAATTCAACTACTTCTGAATAGGAAACAGGTAGTACAACAAACACTGGGAAGTGCTTTTACAATCTGTATGAGGGAAACCTATGGTCCAGAGATACTCACTCCCATGCTATTTATTTAGTTTATCGTGTGTGTTTCCACCAAAGTAATGCACACTCTAGTAAAAGGCAAACAGCACTACAGGTAGAGAAGGAAGAACACTCAAACTAAAAGCAAACAGCAGGTGTTACTCCAGGAGCAAACGCTTTGCTTTGCATTCACAGCACCATTTCCTCCAGTATTTCCGTTTCCTAAATAACATGCTCACGTGCTGTTTCTGGACTTGTCAATCTTATGCTCTGTTGAAATTCTGCTTGAAAGATGAGAAATACCTATGCTTCCAGTGAGCACCCCAACCCCTTGCCCATCTATGTACACATGTACTACAGATATGTGTGTATATAGCCATGCACACACACACACGTGTGTGCATGTGTACATATATGTGTAAACATATGTATGTAAAATCAGGATTTATGTTACTATGGCTATATTTATATTTGCTCAGTTGCTTACTTTATTTTTCCTGGAGTTAATAATTGCTTCATTCCCCTCCCCCACCCCATGTGGTTACTTTCTAGATATCTACCTTTAATTCTTCCTAATCTCAACAAGAGAAGGAAGAAAACAAAACTCTTTCTCATTACTTTTTCCTACCTGGTCAGGAGCAACAGGTGCCCTATGAACTCCATTTCTCCTTCCTGGAGACCCCTCTCCTAGAGCTCTCCATCGTCACGGCTGACCTCAGGTCTGCAGCACAGGTATCTGGAAACATCCCATCAGCTTCATCCTGCCAGTCCCCTATCCTGGGATGGACCCAGGCGTCCCAGATCTCATATCTTCCTTCTTACTTTAAGTCCTCATTATGATGGACCATCAGTGGCAAAAGCTTTGAGACTTGGCATGGCTAGCCTTAAACTGACTGATGGTTTGGCTAGGCATAGAACTCTGTATTTACACTCAGACTCTTTAAGTGTTATTTAATTATTTTCTAGCTTCTGTTGTTAGAACTGAAACAATGATATTGTGATCCTGCTCTTTTACACATTACATGTTCTTTTTCAGGAATTTTTCAGGATCATCTTTGATACTGGAGTGGCCTTTGTGTGTCTTTTTATAGTCCTTGTACTGGACATCCAGAGGGTCTTTTCAATATAAAAATATACCTCTTTCAGTTAAGTGCAATTTTATTTCTTTTTTAAAAATAATTTTTTTTCTTTCATTTTATAAATGTTCTCATTATTAGATACTGAACCTCCTGAATAGTTCCTTATCTTTTCTCTCCCACCCTCCATTTCTTTATCCTTTAAGGTACTTAGGAGAATTTTTTAACCTTCATTTTCCAACTAGACTATTTAATTTTTCATATTGACTCTAGGACCCAATTTTGAAGAAATTTGTGCCCTCTGATTGTTTCTGTTTTGGATGTTTGATTTTTTAATCATATATGAGCGTTTATTCCAATACTGCCGGCAGTATGGGAGAGCAGCAGGTCATCCACAAAAATCTACTCTGCAGCCCCCATAAGCCAGCTGCTATGGAGAGTAGGACAAAGATTACATGGGGATGTAGGCAATGAGGGATGGGTGGGACTCCATTGTTTGAGGGTTTCTGTTTCTTCCATTTGAGAAATTCTGTTCTTTTTTCATGACTACAACATTTTTGCAATCAAGTTTTCTTTTCATATTCAACTGTCTCTATTTCCCCAATTAACTTTTCTTCTGTTAGTGGTGTCTTTTTTCCATGGAAGGCTTTTGCTTATATGTCTGCTATCAGTGACTATGCCTCTATATTTACTATCTGTCTGGGGGCAGGGCTTGTTGACTGTTAAGTAGACTCTCCTGTAGGTGCTGCCTAGGAAACCAGTTGGTTTACTTAGGAAAGCTGGACATAGGGAAACACATCATCATGACTGCCTGGCATCTGTGTAGTCAGTCTCTGACTCTCTTCCTATGTCGAGGGAAATTCCTTGCTCTATATAGAGTCTGTCTTCAATACAGAAGCTAAAGGTGCCACATTGTCACCTAACCAGCCATTCTTAGAGATAGGGTGCAGACATACCACCTGCCCCTCAGCCAAAGGGATATTCACATCCTGGACTCGGAACTGAAAAATTGAGTCTGCAAGGAAGGTAGGCAGCAGGTCCATTTACATGAAAGTGGGTGGCAGCAGGGGTGGTTCCGGTGTGCAGTGGCACTTTGTTACAGTGCTGGTGGTGGCAATACAAAGGCACCCAGTGCTCAGGGACACACCACAGCATCTTTCTTGGGTAATTAGAGCAGCAGTCGCCAACCTGTGGTCCGCAGTGGTCCATGAGGTCCGAAAGGTTGCCGACCGCTGAATTAGAGTATTGTCTTGGCCACTTGGCATCCCTTGCTCTTGCCCATTTTCCAAAACTAGTTCTACTGCCTTCCCAGGGATTCTGCAAGTCACTAAATGTTATTTCCATGAACTTCTTTCCTGCTTAAATCAGACGGAGGGTTCCCCCTCTGTACCGGGAGACCCAAACTGCCAGTATTTGTTAGTCATTTTTAGAATACACTCCATTTTTCTAGAGAAGAATGGTTCTACTTCCTGCCTGGCTTTCAGCACTTTGGGAACCAATCTTAGCAAAAATGTTTCAAATAATTCCTCCCTGTGTCCAAAGCCTTTATGATTACACTGATCGGAGAAGGACCCAGCTATCTACCCATAACCAGTCCCGCCTCTCGGTCCAATCTTCCCAGCTACTTGGCCTCCAATTCCAGGTTAGCATTTTCTAGAATCCGTCTTAGTGACAATACATTCATCTCTCCACTGACCAAAACTGCACTGACATTTCACATCTGCTCCTATTTCTTTTGCTCTTACTTGTCCTTGTGTATTTGTATCTTTTGATATTCCTTTAATAGCACTGGGGTAGGGCTTGGGGAGGGGAAGGAAGTAACTGCAGCATGTGATCAACCTGCTATGTTTGACTGGGGACTGAAACTTTCAGTTGTGACATATTTGAACATGCAGGAACTTTGAGATATTTAGTACCCATCATCCGGATTTAATAAATGTTAATATCTACCAAATTTACGTCAGATCAAAAGGAAATAGAACGTTACCAACACAGCTAAAATGTCAACTTTCAATCCCATTCGTCTCTCAGCCTCTCCAGAGAAACCTCTCTCCCAACCATGCTATGCAGCCTTCCCTTAAATACTCCTTTTATGTTTATGAAATCTATGCAGATGGTGTCATTTGCAACACATCCTTTGGCAACTTGTTTTTTCACGTAAAATTGTCTTCCAGATTTATTCATGGCAATACAAAAAAGATATAGATCCCTTATAATAACCTCTTCATGTTTTGCATTCTGTGTGTAGACTAGAGTTTGTACATTAACATCTAGGTTATTTCCAATTTTTTGTTATTACAATGATAGAATGGTTGCTTTCCTTTCACTTTTTTGGAAAGGTGTGTAAAAGTCTCTCAAGAGGACTCTAGAATTGGAAACTGTTGAAGCCTTACATTGGAGCACCTTCCAACAATATTAGATAATAGGAAAATGCTCTCCAAAGTGGTTGCAACAATTTTGCAATCCAACAGTAAAATAAAATACCATTTGCCTCCACATCTTTGCCGTTAAATGGCTACCAATGATGGTGCAAAATATTATCTTGTTGCTTTCAATGGCATTTCCCTGATAACTAGTGAGAATTTTAACCTGTTCATTGGTCTTATCTACCTATATTTTGCCCCATTCCCCCCCCCCCCCCCAGGTCCTTGTCTCCTTTGATATTGATTTGTAGCATTTCTTCATTTACTATGGGTATTAAACCTTCATTAAACATGTGTGTCTGAATGGATTCTCATTCTGTAGCTTATCTTTTACCTTTGTTTAAGGTATATTGTCTTATATATACATTTAAACTTTTCACATAGTCAAATTCATCATGCCTCTTCATAGTTTGGGCCTTTTATATCTCGTTAAAAAAAAATCCGAAATCCAACATCATAAAGATGCTTTTCTATATTTTCTTCTCAAAGTTTAAAAAGTCTGTCTTTAAAGTGCATGTCTCAAATTCATCCAGAATTTTTTATAGGAATATAACTTTATTTTTACCAAACTGTCCCACCATTACTTTTTGAATAGCCTGATCTTTCCATAGCGATTTGTAATTCAATGTCAAAACCAAGTCCCATGCACATGAAGGTCTCTTTTCGTGGTCTCTCTTCTGTTTGGATGATCTGTTCTCTATCTGTGTGGCATAGCACAGCAATTCAACTGTCACAGCATTATAATAAATCCTACTGTCCCATTGATTCTACTTCTTCAATTAATTTTAGTATCATTCTGTCAGGTTTCATGGCAAACTCTCTTGGTTTTGTTCTTTTGTTTTCTTTTTTGCATCAAATTTATAAATTTAGGGAACTTTAAAATCTTTTTAATACCGAGTTTCCCATGCAGTATCATATATAATTCCTCTTTAGTTAGATCTTCTTTAAAATATCTTAATCCACAAAGTCACTGCATATCTTTTGTTATATTTTTTATGAATTACACTATTATAGTTTGTTATTCTGAGTAGCATCGTTCACGTAATAATGTTTTCTAATATATAGCTGTTAGTATACCAAAAAGCCACTGATTTTTTGTTCATTTAGTTCAGTGATTCCCAAAGTGGGCGCCACCGCCCCCCGGTGGGCGCTGCAGCGATCCAGGGGGGGCGGTGATGGCCACAGGTGCATTTGGGGGCGATGAGTAACTACTATTAAAATTAAAAAAAAATTAATTTCCACGGGCTGAGTAATATTTTTTCTGGAAAGGGGGCGGTAGGCCAAATAAGTTTGGGAACCACTGATTTAGTTCAAATCCAGTAGAGTTACTGAACTCTTATTAGCATCAATGGTTTAATGATTCTAATTTTTCTAGTTAGACAACCATATCACTTGCAAATGATAATTTTCCCCCTTGTGTTGCTTTACTGAGTTGTCTAGGAGTTAACATGGCTTAAATTTAAGATATAATATTATTTAAAAATAGACATGCTGTATTCTACTTTGTAAACACATATATGCAAAAAACACATGGACTTTAGGGGAATATGGGAAAATAAAAAGTTGATTTTTTGAAAGGAAGGATTTACTTTTTAAAAGTATTTGCTATAAAGCAGTAATGTGCAAGAAAATAAAATACACTCCAAAATTTTTATTAAAAGTGATGAGAGATCAGTAAGAAGGTCATGGAAATATGCCAGAATATTTAAAAAAGGACTAAATCATACCATATCTGGATATTTGTACAATGATAAAGGATTTATCAGTTAGCAAGCCAAATGAGTCTATTCCATATAGCCCACCATCCTCACTAAATCTAATGGCAAGAAGTCCACTGTAGTGTTATCACATTCCCTGTAGCATGAGTGTACTAGTAGTAATAATGAGATGTATTATACTTTCAAAAGCACTTCTGAACTGTTATTAATTTTGCTTCATTACAAAATTAAGGAAAGATAGCACCTTCACTAAAACCACGGGACAGGCCAATCAACTTTCTTCCTCAAAGCAAATTCAGGATCAACGTTAAGAGCACACAACATAAGAGCTAGGTCTCTAAGGCTTAGCGTGTTAATAATAATAAAAAATGGCAGACAAAAGTGATACCCTGACCAATGAAAAAGTTATGTAAGATAGTAAGTAAAACAAAAATTGAGCAACAGAATGGGGGAAATTATCAGAGAAATAAAGTGAATGAAAGACATTAGGGTTAATATAAAAATATAAGATGCTAGGATAAAAATGAAAATTTCTAAATAAAAACTCCAAAGAGGAAGTATGAACAAATAGAAAAGAATCAATGTTCTTCAAGAGACAGCCCATTTCTCCATATTCTCTGTAACAACTTCTATTTTTCTGAATTTGATTATGTGAAATCCAATGACTCTTTCTGTAGAGAGAAATGGAGGGCATGATTCAGAGAATGAAAGGAAAAGACAGAGAGGTATTGTGATATGAGATATTCCAATATGGTAAAGTACTAATAAAACCTGTACAAGTAACTAGCACCTGTTTTAAAATAAACAGTTACACTGAGTAGGAAAAGAGTGGGGGTAGGATAGAAAATATCAAGAACAAGAATCATGACAACAAGGAGGAGGAAGAAATATTGTTCATCTTTCTAAGTGCATGTTGAAACAAATCAGGCCTCCATGCACTTAAAAAAACAAAAAACTCATAAGAATTAAGTCATTTATTGACATCACACCAAAGAAAACTGGGTCTGGAATATAGAGAACAAAAAAATGCAACTGCCTTGTAAATTATAAAAATAGTATTGATGGAGAAGAGAAGAAAAAAAAACATAGCAACATTTTCTGAGCACATAGTGTGTGTGTGTGTCAGGGACTGTGGAAAACACGCTGAATTTTAAGAAGAAAATGACTAGAAATATACACATCGTGCAGTAAGAATACACAGGACAAAACCCTAAGATTTACTAGAGTTAGGGAAGGTTTCACACGAAAAGTTGAGCTGAATCTTGAAAGTAAAATAGGATAAAGCTAGGAAGCAGAGTGTAGTGAGAGTACTTAAATAAAAAGAAGCATGTGCTGTAGCAAAAGGGGTGAATCAAAACACACTGCATTGTGAGGTCCCCAGGATAGCAAAAACAGGATTAAGAATGTGGATGCAATATATAAATAGGTCATGAGAAATGGTGTAGTCCAGAGATCATACTCCAAATCATATGAAGAAAGCAAACCATGGTCAATGGCAGAAGGATCCGATTATAATTCTTAAAGATTCATATCCTTAAAAACAACATACAGGTTCTCAAATTAAAAACAACAATTTAGGAACATAAGTCTGAAAATAAAAGCAATTTACTTCCAACTTTTTGAAAGAACCTCAGTTTGTGATAAAACAAAATCGAACAAGTTGATTTCAAGATGTATAAACCAATAGAAGATAAAAGAAAAATTTAAAGGCAAAATGTAACAAAGCTGTATCTAAAACAAAACATAAGAAGCAATATTATTGGATGTCATCAGTAATATAAAAATATCAAGTGAGGCATCATGATAAAAGAAATATTTGTAATAAAATTTTATGTCTGGTAGCAATAAATGAAATCAAGACAAAATTAAGACATAAAAGGAGAAATCAACCGAAAAGAATCAGTTATTAGACAAATATTTACTGCAGATCTACTCTGCACCAGGCATTGCTCTGAATGAAAGTGACAAAATGCTCTGCCTTCTTGAAGGTCTAGTCTAGGAGAAAGACACACAAAAATAAGTAGAAATATTTCTGACATGCTGCAAAGTGTGTAAAAAATAACAAAGCAGAAAAGGGAAGAATGAGTGCTGGGAATCCCACGTCTAAGATCTGCAGGGAAGACATAAGCTGAGAAGTGGATGTTTCTGCCAAGAGCAGGAGGAAGGCAGGAAGGCAGTCAGAGCACCACACAGACCCAGCCTTCAAACTCGGTAATGACAGGAAAAACCGAAGGCTGAAATTAATGAAACAAATAAAGTTATACTGATCACCATGCCCTAAAAAAATGGGATCAACTTTCTAGTCAATAAACTGTTTATGGTATATATATAAAAACTGAGCAAATGGTAAGTATTTAAAAACCCTCAAACAAAATGACAAAATAATAACTATGTATAAGAGCAAATTGAAACACAAAAAAGATTCTTTAGAATCCCTAACCTAACTCTAACCCTAACCCCCAAAAGTAAAAGTCTAGCAAGCCTTTTGTCCACACACTCCCCACTCCCCTCCCCTTCCTCCTGGAGTACAGAAAGAGCAATAGGCATCTTCCATTCATAAGGCCAGCCTGAGCCAAGACCCCAATGGAATGTAGGACAAAGATGCAGGGTACCTTGAGGCATCCCTGAGCATAAACACCTGCCCTGGAGTGTTGACTTCTGGTGCTGCTTCTCATACGAGAAAACAAGCTTACATTTTGCTTAAGTGACTAGAATATTTTCTAATACCTGTAACTGATTGTATTCCTGATAAAGCAAATAGACCTGAATAGGCAAATTCACAAATACTTGCCATTTAATTTTTACCAAGAGTAGATAATATTTTGATCAAAGACATTTAAACAAGAGGTTATAGGCAGAATAAAGAAACAAATGAATAAATAAATTTTAGGTGACAACAGGATCTTGAAGATGTAACTCTAAATTTAGTTACAAGTCTCATAACTGAAGAAGTCTCATTCTCTCAATCTATATTTGAATGTATATCTCAGAAAAAGTACTCCACATGAAATCTGGCTTAGAAAAATGAAGAGAATCTTCATACCAAAAAATAAACTTACATAATTCTGCCACTTTAAATAGGAGGGAGTTGGCTTCTTATTTTTTTAACCGTTAGAAAACCAGCTCTTGGAAATTTCAAAAATTAAATTTTATACTTGGTAGAGAAAAATGCACAAAATGGTTGGGCTGTCCACAAATGCAATATTATATACTCAATGAAATTATGTTCAGAGTGTTTTTAATTACACAAGAGAACACAAAATAATGTTAAGTTTAAATTTAAAAAGTTATGTATGTTAGTTAATACGACCTCACTCGTGTAAAAAGGGGGAAAACCAAGTAACAAAAACACATTCGTGGATGGGGAGAATACTGCTAGCAAGGAGTATTTCAGGGTTTGGAATGTTAATAGGGATTATTATCCTTCCCTTTGTACTCTTCTGTATATTCCAGGTCTCCTATGGCTCTAGGAAGACAGAGTCATCACTATGCAAACCATGTGTGCCTGACACATAGTAGGTACTTAGAAATATTTGGTGACTACATTTAAAGCCAAAGGAAAAATAGAAACATTGTATAGAAAAATTAATAAATATACTCATACATGTATATATTTACATGTGTATATGTACATGTATATGTGTGGATATATATATATATCCAAATAGAGTGGCAGTATTAAAAATTAAAGACGGAGAAAAATTCCTGCAGCTATGTTTATACTCATAATATTGTAAAAAGCAGGATAGTATGAACAAGAAAGAAAACATCCAAAAACTGGCCAAAAATTTTTTATGAGAATAAAATCAGAGGATGTTATAATTTGTGAACTGTTATCTTTGTTCTTATCAATATACAAATGAACAAAGAAAAACACTCACTGCTTCTTTATACTTTGGGGAGTTTTATTCAAGAATGCAAAGAATGTCTCCTCAAGTTTCAGACCCAGAGTAACTGATAAGGAGCTAAGGACTTCATGCAACAGAAAACAGCATCTTTCTCAGTATTCCTATCGCAAAAGCACTATAAGCTTTAACATTTCTATTTTTTATCATTGCAATTATTTGTAAATCTCTGATTTTTAAATTCCAGTTTTAAGGTCATCCACTTTTAAATTCAATATTGTGTCTTCATTCATGCAAAAGGAAGCAGTAACACTATTTAAGAAGAAATGAGGTGTCTAAACTTCCTGAAATTAATGTTTGAAGGGTTCAACAAAGTGGAACCATTATTGGATTGGTAATTAATACATTAATTTGTTTAGAAAAAAAAACTTTTGTATTTTAAACAGAGGACTTCTTCAAAACTATCTTTGCTGAACAGAAATGTGTTAGTACATGTTCCTACAAACCAACAGAAGAAGCCACTGTTGATAATTAGGGGGAAAATCCCTATTTGATATTAATCCTTGGTACATGTGAATGTTCCTTCCAATAGGCCAAGGCTTGAAGTCAATAAATGGGTGAGCATATGAGTTTCAAATACAAACACAATCTGAACAAGATGAAGGACAACCAGAGCCATATTTTGCATTTCCTATGACAATGAACTAACTGGTTTAAGAATGTTGCATCTACCAATCTCCAGCATCTCCACTACTAAGATGAGGAACTCCACTTTTCCAACAGAATATTTGTGACGGCTTACTACTTTATATATAATACTGTCTAAGCTCTCAGTTTAAGAAAGCTGATAAGAATTGCATTTATTCAAAGAATCAATCTGTTCTACACTAGAAACTAGCATACGCACATTTTGATATTTGCTTTCTCCATAAAAAAAAATCTATCTATATATATAAAAGGCTAATGTGTCCCCTCAGGAGTTCAACCGGGAGACCGGGAGTTTGATCCCTCGCTATAACGTGTGCTGACCACCAGGGGGCACGTGGAACGAAGGAAGGCTCCAGCCAGCAGATGGAAGGCCTGATCAGCCCTGATAGCTGGCCAGGCCTAGGGACCTTACCCCTGCATGAATTTCGTGCACTGGGCCTCTAGTAAGAATATAAAGGAGTCCTAAGCAATTCAGTATGGCTGTTGATGCATATAAATTTGCAGAATGGGTATAGACCACAGAAAAAGGCCCTCTCTCCCTTATCTTAAAATATCAATTCAAGGTCTGCTCAAATTATGTTAGTTTATTCCAGGGTGAAAAAATTGCTCTGAATAACATGCCTTTCCTACTTTGATGCTCAATTTAAAACATTCATATTAAATATCTCATCAGTTCACTGAGGGGTAAGGAAGAAGTGAAGAAAACAGAAGCCAAAGAAAACAGTGTCTCCTCTCTGTCATTATTGCTTTTAACCTCACACGTCGCTCGGAGTGCTCAGCTCCATGGTGACAGCAGTGGGTGAAAAACATAGAAACACTGGAAAACAAATGCCTCAGAATATTGTAGGGTTTCAACGCAAAGCTCACCATGGCTTTACAGATGCACATGTAGAAAATAGATTATAACTTAGTCATGATGTAAAATGAACCATCTTCCTTTATAATAGCTTTTAAAAGTTCTGCTACATTCCTTCCCCACCCCCCAAAACAGCCTTCTACTTGATTTTCCTAATTAGTAATTTCCCAAAGTAAAGAACATAGGGGAAAAACCCATAATTATTGTTCAGAACAGTGTGTTTCAATTTTGCCCCCACCCAAGGAGACACTTGGCAGTATTTGGAGACATTCATTTGTGGTTGTCACAATGCAGGGGGGTGAGGGGGTTTTGGAATCTAGGAAGTAGAGGCCACGGACCCTGCAAAATGTTCTACAATGAGACAAGCCTCCATAACCAAGAATTACCTGGCCTCAAATGCCAGTGTTCCGAGATTAAGACCCTGATTTAAAAGTATCTTTAACACTGAAAAGCAAAGAATTACTTGGAAGCCAAGTTCTAAGCCACAGTTGCTTGGGTCAAAGGAAGCAAGGCCTTTGCTCTCCCCACAGACTGACGGATGCAATGATCCCACTTTCACACTCAGGGTGCAGTCCTCAGAACTATCACAGGAAAAGAATTCACTAGTGAATAGCTTACCAATTCAAAAGAAATATAGGGTATAAGAAAATGCATTTGCAAATAAACCTGGAAAGGTTTTAAGTAAGGATGACGGTGCACTACTACTATAAATTTTATAGTAATAACTAGAGGTCCGGTGCATGAAATTCGTGCATGGGTAGGGTCCCTAGGCCTGGCCAGCGATCAGGGTTGATTGGGGCCTTCCTTCCCCAAGCTGCCGGCTGCTGGCTGGGGCCTTCCTTCGTTCCACACTGCCCCCTGGTGGTCAGCGCACGTCATAGCGAGTAATCGAACTCCCGAGAGGACAATTTGCATATTAGCCTTTTATTATATAGGATAACAGATATCAGACAGTTAATTTCCACTTATTGATCATTGCTTGCTAAAAATCTTTTAAAAGCTTCTTTCCCTAAGAGTTTGAATGAGATGGCTTGGGTGATTGAGTTAATTTTTTTCTTTAATTAATAATATTTCCTGAACACCTACTCTTTGAACTGTCTACAGCCTGGGAACTAGGTGGTGAGCACAGCAGAAAAACCCTCGCCACTCGGGAAGCACTCAGTTCTAGTGGGGGAGAACAGGGACACACAAATCAATAAAACATATACAGGTCGGGCAGTGCAAAGCACCATCCAGAAAATTCTCATTAAAAAGTAGTATGGTCAAGATGGCTGGGTGACTGCTCTCCTCAACTGGTTGTGGTCCAGGAAAGCTGCCTCTCTGTGGAGAAGTCATTTAGGGTATGAAGACCTGAATGCCAAGAAGGAATCAGCTATGCAAGGGAAGGACAGCCCAGGCAGGTGAAAGGACATGAGGAAAGACCCTAAAATACGAACAAACAGCATGTCCAAGGTGAAGAGAGCCAGTGTGGCTGGAGGGGTGGGTGGGAGGACATAGGGCAGGAGAGACAACTGGTATCCTATATAATAAGAGAGGAATATGCTAATTAGCCATTACACCCTGAGGCGTAACAACCAAGCGCATCATGACCAGATCATGGATCTTCAGTAAGGTGGGCCAGCGAGGTACAAGTGGGCTACGGAGAGCTACAGGAGGGCGGCAGCGGGTGGAGAGCTACAGAAGGGAGGCAGTGGGAGGAGAGCTACAAGAGGGCGGCAGCGACCTACTGGCGCACAGAGTCATGCACAGGGCTACTAGTCAGACTATAAGGATGCTCAGAGGCCTTGGTAAGAGCAATGTGAGGCAGATGCCGGGTTCCACGGCCTCATCTCATGACATGACCTAGCACAGGTACAAAGGGCTTGCATTAAGGGGAAATAAGCAGAGATGGAGAAGAGAGGAGAGTTCGGTATTTTGGGAGGTAGACAGAGAAAGCAATGCAGATAGATTAGTTTGGTTAAGAAACGTGACATACTGATGAATCAAGGACAACTCTGGAATGTTTATCTGGAGCAACTAGATGGATGACTATGAGGAACTCAGGCTGGGAGAGACACAGTTTTAAAAACTATAAACAGGATGCCCAACCAACCTGGCTTGCCTGGACTGAGAGGCTTCCTACAATGTGAGACTTGCAGGGTCAACACCAAGAAAGTCCTGGAAAACCAGGAGGAGTTGATTGCCCTAGATATAAATCAAGAGTTCTGTGCTGACCATGTCTATCGGACATCTATCTGGAGATAAGGGAAAGGCAGTTAGAAATACAAGTCTGAGCTGGAGATACAGAACTGGGAATCACAGAGGCACAGGGATGGCATGTTAAAGCCATGGAACTAGATGACATCACTCAGGAGAGAAGGGAAGAGGGCTCAGAACAGATAATATACGTCAAGATGTTCGCCGGTCCAGCTCTCTTCCGACACAGCCATTGCCTTTTAGACTTTTTATTCTTACTTTCCAGATCTCCCCGGAAAATCAGAAACAAAGTAAAACACATTTCAGATGTGTTGGTAGACTTATTTAAGCTGCTTTGTTTAAAGCAGTGGTTCTCAACCTTCTGGCCCTTTAAATACAGTTCCTCATGTTGTGACCCAACCATAAAATTATTTTCATTGCTACTTCATAAATGTAATGTTGCTACTGTTATGAATCATAATGTAAATATCTGATATGCAGGATGGTCTTAGGCGACCCCTGTGAAAGGGTCGTTTGACCGCCAAAGGGGTCGAGACACACAGGTTGAGAACTGCTGGCTTAAAGCCTCAGTCACATCCTTCTGAGCTCCTCTCCCAGGAGTCACAGAGGAACCCAAGCATATGGAACAGACTTCTGTCCATCCTTGCCCTTCTTTTTTTTAAGGATTTACTTTTTTTAAATATATATATTTGTATTGACTTCAGAGAGGAAGGGAGAGGGAGAAAGAGAGAGAAACATCAATGATGAGAATTACTGATCGACTGCCTCCTGCACGCCCCCCTATTGGGGATTGAGCCCACAATCTGAGTATGTGCCCTTGACTGGAATTGAACCTGGGACCCTTCAGTCCGCAGGCTAACGCTCTATCCACTGAATCAAACCAGCTAGGGCATCCTTGCCCTTCTTTTTCCCAAAGCTTTGCTGCAAAGAAATTTCATTATTGCTACTGATAAATGTTTCGCCCCTTTTTCTTACTCCCAATCCCATGTCCCCGTTTTTCTAATTATCTTCAACTGTCATGATCCTCAACTTCCATAATCAAAAACTCTCACAACTGAGGAAAAAGGAATACAGAAGGAAATAAGTAGACAATAAAACTTCTCCAAGGGAAGTTTCGGTTGACAGGGACCCACAGGTCAGTGCATTAGTCTCTTTGGAAAGACTCCTAGCATCCTTGGCTGGAACTTAACTTGGGTACACTGTTATTCAAAAAAGGAACATTACCAGAGGGAGTCAACACATGGCCCATTTAAACGATGGGACTAATACAATGTGTGTGGAGACCTAGTTCAAAGTAACTAAACTGAAATCTCCTCCCAATTGGTTAACTTGTGACTGAACATATCAAATGTTGTTGTTGTTTTACTGTCTAAAGTTTTACCTGTGTCTCCTTTTTCCCTGATTGACCCTGGGCAAGCCCCCACCGCCCCAGTGTCTGTGTCCACTGGTTAAGCTAATATGCATTCACACTGGTACAAGTCCTTTGGTTGCCCTTGCCCAATCTGACTCTATCTGGGCAATCTATGCAGAGATAAGAAGAGAATAAATAAGACACCAGAAATAATCAAAAGGGGTCCTAGGGGCTTGTAATGGACAGACACGGTGGAATTACTCGCTCCCCTGAGGAAGAGCTCTTTGCCAGAGAGGGCAAGCATCCTGGAGAGGGAAAGCAGGAAGACTCAGGGCATTAAAAAGACTGAGTCTGAGAGATGATAAAATAATTGGAAAGGCAGAATTTCAGAGAGAAGCAATTAATGGGAATATATCACACCTAATGAGCCCCAGAGCCCTGTATAAGGCCAAGGGAGCCGCTGTAATCACCCTTCAAAAGGACTTCCCAAGTCTTTGTCCAGCACTTAAAAACAACCACATGCTGAATCCCTCTGAACTCTTATTAAGTGTAATAAAGGTGAAGTATTTTTAATCCTATGTAAGGAAAAAACAACAACAAAAGAACAGGCTTGCGCTTAAAAATAAAAACAGCAATAATAATTTCTGAAGGGTAAGGCTCAACGCTCATGATCAAATAGTTTAAATAATTACCTCATTATATAATCACACCTTTCATTTCACTTTTACACTGAATACCAATTTTTTTAATTAAGTATCAGAGAGGGAAAAATCCCCTCTACCGTTCTTATTTTTTTGTTGTTTGTTTCTGTTTTTTGGCTGATCTAATAATTGAATTGACACAAGACAGATTAACAGAAGAGGAAAAAAATTTAAGGCATACATACAGAGATCTCATAGATATGAGACCTAAAGAAATGACCAAAGCATATAGATTTTACACTTTTTAGACAAAGAAACAATAAATTTGTGAAGAACTGACAGGTCAAATAAACATGGGCTTGAGTGCTTAGTGAGGAATCTAAGTAGAGTTGGGCTTAGGGTAGTAAATTAGTAAAGAAGCAACAATGTTTGCCCTAGCCGGGTAGCTCAATTGGTTAGAGCAATATCCCATACATCAAGGTTGCGGGTTCGATCCCTGGTCTGGGCACATGCAAGAATCAATCAATGAATACATAAATAAAACATAAATAAATGAAACAACAAATCTCTCTCATCCCACCAGAATGGCTAAAATTAAAACAGACCAACAAAAAAACCCTGATAATACCAAATGCTAGTAAGAATGTGGAGTAACTAGAACCTCAAAATTGCTGCTGCAGGTATACAATAGCACAACTGCTTTAGAAAAATAGTTTGGTAGTTTATTTCATAGTAAAACACACATCTTCTCTAAGATCCAACAATTCTATTCCTAGGTATTTCTCCAAGAGAAATGAAAACATATGTCCAAAAAATGACTTTATAAAAATGCTTATAGCTGCTTTATTCATAACAGCCAATAACTAGAAACACAAATCTTAAGAACACTTAAGCCCTAACCGGTTTGGCTCAGTGGATAGAGTGTCAGCCTGCGGACTGAAAGGTCCCAGGTTTGATTCCTGTCAAGGGCATGTACCTTGGTTACGGGCATATCCCCAGTAGGAGGTGTGCAGGAGGCAGCTGATCGATGTTTCTCTCTCATTGATGTTTCTAACTCTTTATCCCTCTCCCTTCCTCTCTGTAAAAAAACAATAAAATTTATTTTTAAAAAAAGAACACTTAAGATCTATGCATTTTACTGCATGTATATCTCAAAAAACAACTTTAAGACGAAAGAATAAAGGTATAAAAGAGTGGTAGAGTAATCCTTCCCCTTCCCCCACTTTTTTGTTTTTCCCAAACTAGAAACAAGAAAGAGAAGATGAGAGGGCTGGGCAGGGGATTTGTGCTGGAGAAAGAGCTGAAGGAAATTTACGGGTAAAGAAAAGGCATGAAGAGATGAGAGGAGAGAATGGAATGAGATGGCTACAGGATTAGCAACTAGAGAGGGTGGGAGACCACAGGACGAACATGATGAATAGGGAAACTGTGGGCTTAAGTATGGAGAACAAAGGAAGTGCAGGTGTTTGGGTGCTGGAAATAGGTTTATACTCTCACAGATTGGATCCATGAGATTGCAAAAACAACAACAACTGTCTTTGACTCCTTTCTCTCTCTTAACCTAATAGTCAATCTATTACTACTGATCCTTGGGTGTTTTTCAATTCTTGTGCCACCCAATGGAAAGTGAGAACCTTGAGTTATTACTGTGGAGCAGCTATAATATTTGCCTAAAATAGTGAGAGAATATCTGGCCAAGGACTGGAATCTCTCTTTTGAATGATGTATGCACTGTGTCAACATGGATTAACTTTTACAGAAAGTATGCTAGGGCCCATCTGTTTCCTGCTCTTTATATGACTTGTCTTGCTACTTTGAACAAATGGCTATGCATTTGGGCCTTTATTTACTTAACTTAAGATGGAGATGTCACAGACTAATAAACATGAGAATCCTTAGATTAGCCAAACAGTCTACAAATGGAACATGTTCTCTAGGTTAATTTACTCACCAACAGGTGGAAGTTAACATTTAATAAATGGTCCAACAAAGGAGCTGATTCCTCAGATGGAGTAAACTCGCTAGAGACGGGGACAAGAAATTATCTTCCGTGTAGCATGAACAGGTCTGGGTGTGTGGAAGCTACAACTTCCTTTTCTGTATACTTTGGAGCAGCGGTTGCCAACCTTTCGGACCTCACGACACCAGTTGGCGACAGCTGCTTTGGAGAACTCTTTTTGAGGTCATCAAATAATTTAAGATGCCTAGAGAACTGTTAAGTTTAATCACCATCTCTCTTCTGAAGAATTCTATCCTAAGAATTAAAATGTTTTCATCAAGGCCAGTTTTCCCATTGCTACTACATCCTTTTCTTTTTTCCCCCCTTTTAAATAGAAGTTTCTTTGAGCCAAACTAATAACATGTGCTGGGGAATAAAATCTCAAACTAACTATCTCTCTCTCTCTCTCTCTCTCTCTCTCTCTGTCTCTCATTTTATGCCCTTCTTTTTCTTAGGACGTCACTTCTAAGATACCTTTTCATTAGCCCCAGCTATAATGATACTGTACTTTACAAAATAAAAAATTCCTTAAAACAAATTCTAGGAGTTAGCTTGATCCCAGCCTTTCACAGAACTTGATTTCGAAAGACACTGGAAAGGAGAGGACAGACAGAGCGGGCTCGGAAATGTCCCTCTAATCAGGGCATCTCACAAAACAGGCAGTAATCAGCCCAGCTCTTCCCTGAGCAGAACAAGCTGCTGACAGCAAGTGATTAGTGTCCTGAAACAACTCCAAGAGGCTTGTCAATGTAAACTATTGGGCAGCTCCGAGGAAGGTCGAATCTCCATGACACTGTATGTTCAGAGCCCTGCATCAGAGTCAGCACAGGTTTACCATGACATGCAAACAGCATTAGGGATGAGGTGCTGCTGCCCATGCAGAAGCAGTGTTAGGCCCGCTTCCAAATGTGACCTGGCATCGTCCCACTGAACGAGGCGCCCGCCAGGATCACATCTGCAGCAGGAGCGGCATTTGTTTACCCACAGGGGCTTGGGGACTTAAACAACAGTTCCGCTTTCTAATCACTCCGGGAGCGAGGGGAAGGAAATGTCTTTTCCCCCTTCCTTAATTCTTCTTGCGGGTTACGCCGTCTGTAGTCCAGGGCACACATCTCTCCGTGAGAGTAGTTTCTTGCATCGATTTGTACAAACTGAAAAGCCTGAGGGCAAGAGTTAAAGCACCCAAAAAAGCAGTAATCTATTTAAAGGCTTAACAAAGGTACAGGTCTCGCTGTCAGATAAAGGTCCTCTCGCTGAATGAAAAGTGAGATTGAGACTCTGAAATAATAATTACAGAAGCCAGTTATTTTTCACGTGGCCAGGAAACTTCATGGTCTTTGCCAATGGAAACTCTGCTGTACACAAAGGGCAGTGCCTCCTCTAGCAGTAAACATTATGAAATACCAACTCATTTTAATGCAATATAGGCTACATTTGTTCCATGTGCTAAGTGCTTTCTTTTGCAAAAGGTCCCAGCAGGTAAAAGTGGCCTAATAAAAAAATAGCTCGTCCCTGGAAACAGGACTGTCAAAAGTAACAACAATACCTTCCCCCATTTCTGACACTTTACAGTTTATCAGAGAGCATTTCTGTATTCCTTATCTCATTTGGGAAAATGGGCCACGCCCACCCAGGACCACAGGAGCATCCCAGCACCAGACAAACCACATAGCCTTACAAAGGTCACAGGAAACACAAAGTAGCCCCTCTGTCCTTGGAGGAAAAAACTAACAAAATCAAAATAAGTGTGTCTTCTCTTGTGCTGAGAAACAGCAACTAAGAAGCTATCAGTCCAGGACTCCAGTTAGTGGTGCCCTGCATTCAACAAACATGCCCCATAATGGAGGTCTGAGAAAGAAAGATTGCAACTACTTAAGAAACCAGACTTGGGCTTTTCTTTCTTTGTTCTTTTGTTTTTGTGTTTTCCCAGCATTGAAACATATAGGATTAGGCCTACTTTGCCCTTTTGTAACCAGAAAACAGATACAAACTCCAAAAAGCTCCATGTCTCTGCCTCTACTTTATAGTAATAGGAAGAAAGTGAACCAGACAATGACATTTAGAGACCTGGTAATGAGGACAGATAGATCTGAGGTAGCAAACTAGAGAAGGCCGAAGAGAAATGCTCAAGCGCCCAGATCCCACTCTGCCAGACGTGACAGATTAGTGTGTTCCTCGACGAGGATGGCAGCCCCGTGTCCCAGGTGAGAGGATTATCTCTAAGGCAGTGATTTGAACTGTGGTTTCATACCACCTCTGGGGGACTCCAAGAATCTCAAAGACTGACCAAGTTTTAGGGTAACATTTTATTTCAACCAATTTGTGGAGGACTGATGTACCACAAATATCGAATGTAAGTATGGTTGGATACCACCTCTCTGGGAACTAGACAACAGTGTACCCTCTTGTTTTGAAATAAAGAAAAAGAACTTCTCACACTTCGCACCCTTCTAGAGAAAAAGAGATCCTGGTGTATAACAATAGGAAAGAAGGTTTGCTTGTTTAAAAGTATTCAATTTATTTCATAGACGCTTCCCAAAATTAATAAAAGAGGCATTCATCTGGGAGAAAAATCAACAGCAGCTATTTTAAGGAAAGAAACAAGGATTAGGGTTACGGTTAACAAGTCAGCAAGTCAGTCCAACTTTCTATTAACTGAGCATATACTACTGAAAAAAAACACAACAACAAAAAACACCAAAAACTGAAAAGTTAGGTGTTGCTCAAAAGCTGTCCTCAGACCTTGGTCAGAAAATGGGAGCTATCTGATATGACTCCAGTCAACAACAAAACAGGTAAAGGAGTAATGATGGAATTAGCAATTTTTCTGTGGCGTTTCACTTTTTAGATCACAAATTTTCTAAAACAAAAAAACAACTACTGTCTTTTCGTCTGAGTAGCAAATTTCACAGAATTAGTAACCACTGAGAGAGAGTAGAGTAACTTGCTAAGAGTCCAAGTAGCAAATAAACAAATAGAGAGGGTTCTTGATCTCTGGCTGAGAATAGGTCCCTATAATAAATCTAAGTGCTGTGCAAGAAAACCAACTAATACACAACCCAACATTTGGGGATAAAATGTCAACAGTTAAGAACTACTGAACATGGTTATGCAAAATCTAAATGTCCCATTAGTAAAAACAAACCAACCAACAAACAAAAACAACAGGAAAAATAGGGTTACTATTAGTGACAAAAATTTGTAAACAAATTAAAATTTGCTCTCTTTAAAATCTCAATTTGATGCTTACAACTAAGAACATATTATGACACCAATTACTCAACATTTGAGTGTTTCCCAACACTCAATACAACAATACAAACATAAAATAATCTAAAACTTGTAAATATTTGCCTAATATAATTCAAATTGGCCTCTTAGTAGTGGAAGAGACTGCAGTCGCAAAAGTGAAATCCAGAGAACTGCTATGGAGCCGAAGAATCTTCAAAGACTGTGCTGTGCTCTCGCTAACAATAACAGCTGCTGTAACACATTCTTTTCAGAATCCTCACTTTCTTCCAGGGGTGGAGTTTCCCAAAGAATTCCAGGCGAAAATCTAAGGGAACACAGCGCCAAAACCGAATGATTCCACAAAATGCAGACTTCCCTTAACACAACTTGGACACTTTACTTGGAGGAGAGGACAGAAGACAAAGCTCTTATCCGTTGCTCTGTTTACACCACAATGGCCTCAGGACAAGGAGCTGTGGGGTCATTCCTGGCCAGCTGGTGGCAGGGAGAATGCCTCTCTTAAGAACTCTCTCAGAAGCAGCCCTATGAAGCCTAGGGGCTGTGGCACATCATGTTATTTTGGGCCTCAAGGAAGGAAGCCCACAAACAAATGCTCAGAAACTATCCAAACACCACAAAGGGCAAATACCTTCAGGTCCAGGGTGAAGTCTGATGTTTGAGTCTCTGTGGTGCGATGATCTGAAAACCAGACAATCACCCACGTTACTGTAAATGGAAGCATGGAGTGGACAGTCAGAGATGATGAGCTAGGGCAGGGTTCCTTAAGCTGTTTCGCAGGGTTGCACCGTTCAGTTACGTGCAGCTGTTCCAGCACAGGGGACTGCACAGACAGAAGCAGCACAGGAGAGAGAATGTGGTGAGGACAGACACAACATATTCAAAAAATATATCCAGAAGGGACTGTCCTACAATTACCCCTTGAGAACTACCTCGTGCAGCCTTTGGTCACTTGACTTGCCTATATTTCTCCCAGGGGAACGGAAGACATTCCTCTGAAAAGTGTATTACTCTTCTTCTCTTTCTATGTAGCAGCTTATTTTACATGACCTTTTCACTTGAAAGTTCACGCCCTCATAGAGAAACACATCCTACACAAGAAAATCTCTCCTTAGAAATCATCAGAAAAACTCTAAATCATGTATTCCCCAAGATATATGCACCCCTATGTTCATGATTCACAGCGGCCAAGACATGGAAACAGCAGAAGTGTCCTGCGACCACAGATAAAGATGTGGTACGTATACACAACAGAATGCTGCTCAGCCATCAGAAAGGAAGAAACAGTGCCATTTACACAACATGGATGAACCCGGAGAACATTATGCTCAGTGAAATAAGTCAGTCAGAAAAAGCTAAGAACCCTATGATTTTACTCATATGTGGGATATAAAACTCAGACACAAACAGCGGTGCCAGAGGGAAGGGGGTGGGGGTGAAAGGGATCCTAATATATGGGGATGGGAGAAGATTGGACTTTGGGTGGTGGGAACACAGTGTAATATACAGATCTTGTAACACAGAAACCCACATCTGAAACCTGTATGATGTCGATCAATGTCACCCCAATAAATTTTATTTTAAAAAATCATGATAATTAACAAACAGGGAAAAAAATCATCAGAATAGGCCAGAGTCCAGCTTCTCTTTAAAGAGGCTCTCTCCTTATCCTATGATGAGATGTCAACCTGTAGAAAGAAATACTTGTAACTTAGAAGATATTAACTTTAACACACACCATATAAGTAGGTGAGTTTCTCAGAACCCTCACCTCAGTCAGTCCCTTTATGGACAGTTGGTGTGAGGTGTTTCTTAATGAAATGCTCTGTGTTCTGTGAGAACACATTATCAGCCAATGTTAATAATAGCCACTCTGGATGGTAAAATTGCAGGTGGTTTTTATTTTCATCTTTATGCTTACCTGCTTTTTTACATTTTCACAAGTATGTATCATTTTTATAGAAGTTACTCGAGGCCTGATGCACGAAAATCGTGCAAGAGTAGGCCTTCCATCCCCCAGCTGCCGGCACCAGCTTCTCTCTGGCCCCCGGGACCCGGGCTTCCCTCCGGCCGGCCACTGGCAGGCACCTGAGACCCGAGCTTCCTTCACAGCCCCGACTTCGTCTGGAAGGTTGTCCGGAAGGATGTCCGGTCTAATTAGCATATTACGCTTTTATTATTATAGATTTTGCTGGAAGAAAGAGCGTTAACTGAGATTTTCTTGATGCTTCAAGCAAATACAACTGAATGGATGTTACTCCAAATGCTGAGCAAAATACAACTAAAGGATCAAATTATAGCAACAATAATTCCTGGATGTTGGCCTGAATCTTTACAACCAACAAGCTCTATACTCTTGCAGAGTGAATGGATATATACTGGCGTTTCCATCTTTAAAACAAGGCCACTATGTAATTATACAATGGAGACACCAAATTTTAGAGATGGGGCCAACTATTCAGACAGCAATAGAGACAGCTGGTCTATCTTCACACACTGTTTTATCAGAGCACTTCAATTACAGAGGGGGCACCTAACCCTACAGACCAGACTAACGATATTTTATTGATTAGACAAGAATTTAAAAAAAAATAAACAAGTGTGGGTGGGAAGCTCTCATCAGAGATTAGCATTCATTCAGAAACTGAGATTTCATTCCCAGAGTTAGAAGACATCTGATACTGAGGGGATGCCATGCAATGGAAGGTGAAACTCTTAGGTATTTTTCACCTCCTTAGAACTTCAGAATTCCTGACTGAGGTCTCACAGTCACTGCACCCATTAGCAATGGACACTGGCTGCCATGGGAGAAATAACTCACACAGTAATCCAGAAGCCCTAAAGCAGTGGTTCTCAACCTTCTGGCCCTTTAAATACAGTTCCTCATGTTGTGACCCAACCATAAAATTATTTTCGTTGCTTCTTCATAACTGTAATGTTGCTACTTTATGAATTGTAATGTAAATATCTGATATGCAGGATGGTCTTAGGCGACCCCTGTGAAAAGGTCGTTTGACCGCCAAAGGGGTCGCAACCCACAGGTTGAGAACCGCTACCCTAAAGTGATGTTAAACTCCCACTAAAGGTAAAACCTTTCACACTCCTCTGTTTAGGTGTGGCTAATGACCCAATTATTTATACAATATGCAAACTAAGGATAATAAGGTTGGGCGATTTGTATTTGGTACTAAAACATGGTGTTTGGGCTCCTAATTGCAAAGAGAGACCAAGTGAAAAGGATAACTAGAAACTAAACAAGTCCTTAGACAAACAGGATCACAGTTCTTAGTGAACAGCAGCTTATAAATCGCTAATTTGAAGGTCTTGGTGATCTATATCAAGAAAAAAGAGCATAACTAACCACATAATAAAGAAATTTTATCAAGGGTATTCACTGATATGAAATATTTCACCGATTAGTTTCTTAGAAACTCACTCTAAAATCTTTCAACTGAACTGAGCAGTCTGCTAACAATGTTATAATCTGAACGCCTGAGTCTTAACAACTCCAAAGTGAACATGATAATGTGTAACACACAGCACTGCCACGGATGAAGACAACCTAATTCACAGGCTCATGCACAATCAACCACAGACACAAAACAGTAGTTACGCCTGCAAAACACAAAATTACACAGCCAGCTATGGCTTCCTTCTTCCCATCAAAAGATGCATTCCTCTGCCATGCCCACTCACACATACTCCAATATGAAGAGACACAGTTACCCACGGATAAAAAGTCAACTCACATTACAAGCTGAAAAGCTGGTGTGTTTCTTACAAATTGGATAAAACAGCTTGTTGTTGTTTCTCTTCCTCCCTCTCTCTCTCTCTCTCTCTCTCTCTCGCAGGCACAGTAAGATAATAAGTACTGGGCAGGACCCTTAATGCACCATCAGAGAAAACCCAAAAGAAAAAAAAAAAACGAATTAAAAGGTTCACTTTCTATCTAAGAATAGTCTTTATCTTTATTCCTAAATGACTTATAAATGTCCTCCACTTCAGAATGTATATGATTATTTTAAAGTTTTGTTATAAAATAAATGGAAACAAAGTCAAGTTACTATTTAGTGAAGACAAAAACTAACTTCCACCCACTTCATTGCCAGGTGCCTAATAGGTCTCGATACATCTGTTGACCCATCATTTTGAGAAAGGGAAGAAAAGCATATCAAAATTCCATCCTAACTGTGAGAGATGATGATGAATAGGACAAGTTAGAGTAAGCAAAACAGATACAATATAAACTTTTAGAACTTCCTCCTACCTCCAATATGGGGTTAAGCTGAGGCTCCAGGGACAAGCAGCCCCTGGGTTTCCCTTTCTGAGAGAACAGGGTGGGGTGGGGGTGAGTGAACTGGAGCTGGAAGACAGGCAACAGTTACCACCTTCTTCACAAAGGAAAGGATAGAAAGCGGGGAGGAATGCTGTAACACAGACCCACAAAATCGGAACTGCTTTACCAACGTCAGACATTCTGCTTTGCATTCTATCTAGGGAAGGCATGTGCTCTCAGGGATGTATCTTTACCCTCTAGGATACTTTAAAACTCAAAGAACAAGACTCCCTTTCTAATTCCCTCAATGAGAATAGAGAGGAGAAAGCGTTTAATAGCATTCCAGATAATTTGTGCCAATTTAGATGATTCATGTATTACTTTCCCAGACTAAATGGTCTATGGCCAGCACTTTCAAGTCAACAAGGGTTTGGAGAGCAGGACCTAATTACAGATCTGAGTCACTGTCTACACGTCCCCTCAGCCCAGTGGGCCATCCCCCACAAAGGCACCATTTCATTTTGAGGTATAAAAACAAGCCAAGTCTACAAATCTCTTTATGTAGAAAATAAGTAAGAAGACGTCATTCCACAAGAAACAAAAAATTGATTTTTTTAAATTTTTTTTTACAGAGGGAGGGAGGGAGGAACAACAACTTGTTCCACTTCTTTATGCATTCATTAGTTGCTTCTTGTATGTTCCTCACCTGGAGATCAAACCCGAAACCTTGGCACATAGGGATGGACAATAATCTAATCAACTGAGCTACAGGTCAGGGCCCTGAATTAATTTTTTTTAAATAAAATGTTCAATAGGCTTTTTCCCTTTAAAAGTACTCATAACATTAAAGTTTTTAAAACAAGAAAATGGATATAAGACATATTATAGGATATCTTACATTTCTTGTGTCTGTGTTTGGCCTGATGTACAAAATGACATACTATCTTGAAAACTGACCGTATCCCAAGGGGAGAGACTTAGTAGCTCTTTTCATAGGGGCCTCATTGATTAGGTGTTTCAACTTGATGGCTATAATCTTCTAACAGTGGCAACATTTTAATTTAAGAGCCTGGGGGGGGGGGGGGGGGGGAATGAAGGAAAAAAAAAACCTAAAGATAGTTACATTTAAATAAAATTAAAACAAGAACACATTCTTTTAACCAAAACAAAAAACATGCACAAGCACAAAAAAACCTAAATTTCAACAAAAGATGTTACTGTTTTCCTTCCTGTAATATAGATACAATATAGATGAATTAAGGGGTAAAACTCTTTTGCATTTACCTTTTGTTCACATGGTAAACATTTAAGCAAAGATAACCCTGAAAGTAAAAAGGAAAGATATCCTCTTTTGATTGTCATCAATCTTTCTCTGGCACTTTATCAGTAAGTCTGTTCCCCAAGCAAAAGAATTAATGATCTCTAAATGGAAAGGACTATTCAGTTTCCAGGTCCAACAACAACATTCCAAACAAGAACAAGGGGTAATAAGATGAGAGAGAGAGAGAGAGAGAGAGAGAGATTGAGATTTAGAGAAATAGAGCTCTCTGAATGCAGAAGTTAAATGATCTAAGATACATTTCAGACAAGAATGATAAAAATTATCTCCAAGGCTCACACTGGGGCACAAACGGAAATAAACAGCACAGAAAAGATTTCTGAGGTTCGAAAGGGACTGAGATACTGAGAACCTCAGACACTTCTGAGGTTCGCAAGTGCCTGGGAGACTGGGGAAAGCATAGTTTGTCACCCCAAAACATGCCTTTTAGAATACTGATTATTTGAAGCTGGTTATTAATTTTTTTTTAAGAAACAGAAGACTCAAGAAAAACCTTTAACCTTCCCCCTAACTGCCTAAAAAAAATTTAGAGGACCTAAAGGAAGGGAGATGTCATCACAGATAACTGCAGTTTAACATCAGTAGTGTGTAATAGGGAGGAACCTAGCCAGGCCCTTTTGATCAAAGTCCTCTGTGTCCTGTTAAGGATGGTCCAGCAAACATTTACTTATCAAATATTTGCTTTTCTATCTCCATGTGAATTACCTTCCTGCCCTTTGAAGTCCTAAACCACAACCCCACCCCCCATTCCCCATCCCCCAAGGGGGCTTATCAGCCTTAACTGCTTGATCTGTCCTCAGGTCTCATATTCATATGGAACCCCTGTAGGTGCACATGTAATAAATTTGGTCATTTTCTCCTGTTAATTTGTCCATGTTAATTAATTAGTCCAGCTAGAAGAACTTAAAAGGATTTTGGCGAGCCAGCCAGGAAACTTTACTGGCTGGACACTGTTTGCTTTGGGAATTTGATCATTAGTCTAGCCAGAAGAGCTTAGAGGGGTAGAAGAAAAATGATTTTTTTCCTCCCTCACAGTACTATGTTTCCAGGTGCCATGCTGCACAGTCTATTCATTGGAGTGGATGCCTCTTTTATAACTGCTGCTAGCAGCACAAAGGACAAATTTACAAATTTAGAAAACACAGAAGTAAGTTCTATAAGTGTGACAACTAATTGTCAGGGTATAGAAAAATGCCCAGATTTACCTAAGTATCCCAAAAGCAAGCACACTGACCATAGGATGAATAGAGCTATTTAAATAAAAAAGGAACGAACACATTCTGAAAAGCTCATTGATGACACAGTTGGTCTGAAAGTGTCCTCCTGCAGGTACCAAACCTGCACAGGACTGCAGAACCAGGTACAGAAAGTGAACTCAGAAGGTGACCAAGCACCAGACTACTGCCCAAGTTAAGAGGCTGTCAGCATGTTGATTAAATGCATCAGCCACTTAAAAGTTCAGATCACTAAGATGCCTAGTAATCAATCTTTGGCGAAGCATCTGAGAACTAATTTACAGCCTCTTCCCCTGATCCTGAATTTATTCTAAACTGAGATTCTGAACAATAAATAGACACAGTATCTACATTGCCTGAAGTTAAAAGCATGCAAAAAACCATACCACCCATGTGTGGTAAAAGGACAAACATATGCACAAGGAGAAAAAAGACCAAAACCAGGATAGTGGTTCCTCAGAGGCAGAGAAATGGCGCTGCGGTTTGGAGGCTTACCCTGGGTTTTTAACTGCTCCAAAGAACTGGTAAACAAACTGGGTAGATTAAAAGGCAAAACCTTCAGGAGGAGGGGGGGAATCTAAAAGTGATATATTTTATCTTCCTGTCTTGGAATACGAAATCACTACCTGGTAACTGTTAAGTGTGAAGAGGGTGCCACCAACACACCAGCACACTCTGCCAGTTTAACTTAACGGTACCATGTGCCACACTTTGTAATTACTCCCACATTCCCCAGGGAGAAACTAATGGATTACTAAAAATAAATGGAGATTAAGTGAATCACTTGGGATGTTTGGCTCCCAATGCAAACTGGCTTAAACAGAAAGGAAATGTATTGGCTCAACAGCTTGGACTTCTGGTGGAGAGACAGGCTCCGGGACTGGCTTCTCTGTCCTCCACCCTGTGTGGCTTCTTGCTCAGGCTGCAGACACATCAGACCTCACACTGGCACCAAACAACATCCAGAAGAAGAGAGGCAGGCTCTCCCTGTACTCTGTTTATCAGAAAATTTCTGCCACAAGTTCCTGGCAAGCCTACCTTGGAGTCTCATAGGCTAGAACGGGATTACCGGGCCATTCCTGAAACCATCCTTCTGGCCAGGTAATGCCCAACACTAGTTGATGTTTTGTCAGCGATGGGTCGATCATGGACAAAGCAGAGAGAGGGTTGCCCCTAATCCCTGGGCCCACCCTAGAGCTGCAGTCAGTTGCTCAGCTCGTTACAGGGGGGATCAGTAGGATACATGACATGGCTCCAGCCCCAATATGCATTCTGCTAATATTTACAGAATAACCTGCATAAGACTGCCGTGATATATAGTTATATATATGACTAAAGACTCAAGAAGCAGATGAAGACATGAATTGACCCCTTTGAGAAAAGTCAATTTTAAAAACTTGGCTTCTATATTTCCACTGCTCCAATGAGAAATTTGAAGACAAAGTCAACACATTTAAAGCAGGTACATCATAGGATGAATGGTATAGTACTTACTATAGTCTTGTGCCATGGCTACAGAAATTTAGACAATCAGCATCCACAGAAATAATGTATAACCTGAAAAAAGAGAAATAAAAAGTTAAAAATGGTATAAAAATAAAAAATAAAGTACAAAAGAAATTTCACCAAGATAAAACAGTTGCATAAAAAACTTTTTATCTTTTTTTCTGAAAGCAACCCAGCCTTTTTAAAGTATGCAGCTGCACTTAAATTAAGAGAAAATGTCTGTAATATTAAAGTACTTCTAAGTATTTTCAAGATCAAATCATCTGCAGACCACCAAAACAAACACACAAAATACATTTTAATCAAGTAATACTGCCCTGCAATGCTATTTATAAAACTGAAACAAAAGCAGAATTACTAAATTGACCAAAAGAATCATACAGTCTAGCCCTACAACACACATCTACTCTATTCCATTTGATGCAACCTAAAATTAAGTTAATCAGCTTCAAATTCTAAACTTCTAAACTCAGGGATCTTAAGAAATAATAGTCCTCAAAATAATACACATTTCTGGTTCAAATTTTTCACACTGCATCCTAATAAAATCTTTGAATATTCAGCATGGATATGGAATGCTAAAGAAACACACCCATAGAATTGAGGACTCTAAGACCCTAGAATGGCTTTTAATATTCATAAGTGAAAGACCCCAGGACAAATAACAATATAGCAAATCACACTCTTAATTAAGCAGGATTTATTAGAAATCTATTGATGCTGTGGTGCTTCCTGGGGATAGTGTGCCTTGACAAGGCCAAGGACAGCTACTGTCCCTGGATCTACAAATAATACCACGTCTAGTTTCACTTGCCTCCGTGTTTGCAGGAGACAAAAAACTTCCTCTACCCTCTCATGTTCAGTTCCTGGGCACATGCAAAGTAAACTGGTAAAAAGAAATTAATAGGAGGAAAGGCATATATTTCTTTATTGATGTTAATATTTTTATATGCAGGGGGATATCACAGAAAAGAAGTAAAATGCCAAAGAGGCAGTTATGGGACTTATATACCATTTTAACAAAGGGCGATGCATTTTAGAGAAGTGACTAAACAAAGGAAAAGGTTTGGATTTGTAAGGATGATAAATTGTAGAAATATGACTAAGAAAAAAATGTATGGTAGATAAGAATTGGTTAGTAAGATCTGTTATGAAGACTAATTTCTGGTGATAAAAATCTTTTTCCTCCTTCTGGTTGGAAGATGGGTGCACCTTTAAAAATGGAAACTTATGCCCTGCTTTCAGGCAGATGGGGGAAGACAGGTCTTCCTGTGTCTGCTATTTCTCAATTTCCTTCAGTTCAAAATATGCCACCATTGGCATATTGTGGGGTACATATCCTGATCCCCTACAGGTTCAGAAAGATAAAATAAAAAACACCTTAAAAAATAAGGGTGCAAGTCTCAGCATGAAAGATGTTTTCAATATATATATCCTCCAAAGGACTCATATAGAATACATACAGAATTCACATAAAACAATAAGAAAAAGACAGAGCGCCCAAACAAGATATCCAAGTGACAATAAGCACAGGAAAAGGTGCTCAATCTCAATCATTTACCAAGAGAATACACATTAAAACCACCGTGACATAAAATTATATACTGACTAAAAATGACTAAATGACTAAAAATGAAGGTCTGAGGACACAAGTCTTAGGACCTGGAGCAATTCAGCTCTCATGCACTGCTGGTGCGAGTGAGGACTAGACAACTGTTCCTCAATATCTAATAAGGCGGAGCATAGATATATACACTGTGGCCCAGCAATTCCACTGCTAGGGAAATGCCTACCAGGAGTGCACAGACACATCGTCCCAGACACACATACAATAATATTCAAAGAAGACAAAACTCAGTAAAAATAAACTGTGGAGTATTCATACAACTGAATACTATACAGCAGGGGTCAGTTAGCGTTTTCTGAAAAGGGCCAGATAGCAAGTATTTTTGGCTTTGCAGGCCATAAGGTCTCTGTGTCCTGTTGCAACTGCTGGACTTTGCCTTTGGAGTGGGAAAACAGCCCCAGACACACGGAAATGAATGGGTGGGTCTGTGTTCCAATCAAACCTTATTTACAAAATCAGGCAGCCAGCACAGGCTGTAGTCTGAGTGCTATACAATAATGAACATGAATGAACTATAAAGAATACAACAACACAAATGAATCTCACAAACATAATGCTGAAACAAAAAAGCCAGATATCTGAGAAAATACAAAACTGTATGATGCCATCTTAGTAAAGCTCAAAGTAGGTAAAACTACTTTTTACAAAAATTCCAGAGACAACAAGTTCATGAGATAACAGTTACCTCTGAGTGTGGGGGGATGGTAGACACCAGGAGGAGGTGGAAGGGGGAATTTTGGTGGGCTAGTGATATTGGATTCTCTGATTTGAGTGGTGGTTTCATGACTATGCTCAATATGAGAAAATTCATCAAAGCGTTCACTTATGATTCACCTATCTTTATGTGTGCTTGAATAAAAAGTAAGACATTTAAATTTTTTTAACAAAGAATACGGGCCAATTCTGTAAGTGGCTGCTTTCTCATAGCTCATTCTCCCTGGACATCAAACACTGATGCACCAGCAAGCTCTGTGTCCTCACAAAGCAGAGCCATGAAGCCTCCCTTTGCTGAAGGTGATGTCTGCAGTGTAGCTCAACCTCTGCTCTGAGTCCCAGGCGGGACTTTGGAGAAGAGTGGTGATCAGATGGAACACACAGGAGTGTCAGGAGCAGAATGCAACCCTGAGGGAGCGGGGAAAGTAACAGACGGTGGAGAAGAGACTGGTGGAAATACGCCCCTACATTTTAACATACTCAGCTGAATATCCCAGAAAGAAACGAGGGTAACAAAAACAGCTTAGAAACACAATTTGGAAGGTCAATGGGCTTGCCTTTTGGACAAAAATTATGACATTTTAAAAGCTGACTTCATTCTTCAAAGGCTGATGAAGGGATTTCTTTTCAGTATCACACTTGCCTCCAATCTAACAGATAAGTGGGTAGGAAGTTTTAACTTTTCAAATGAGGAAGCAACCCTGGCAGATAAAATTAGTCTTGACTTTCTAGGCCTGCATATTTTAAACCATGTCTATACCTTGGTGTCATCTTGTCCCTCTGTACCAGTGGTGGGGAACATCCAACCCAAGCCGTATAGGCCTGCGAAATCATTTGGTCTGGCCCTGCCAGGGCATTAGGGGTGAGTTGATTAAATGTCTGACCAATATAGCAGGCCAATTTTAAAGCTGATAATTTTGTATGGCCCGTGAATGATGTTCTAAATACCCAAATGGTCCTTGGCAGATAAAAGGTTTCCCACCCCTGCTATACTGTGTCTAAAATTTAACTGGAACTTTCCAGGGATAATAGGAGGCCACTTAATTACGAGGGTTGGGCCCAAACATATTAGGAGAGGCAGAAAATATGAAAATTCCAGAAACAACAAGATCATGGGCATCACATTATATGGATTCACATTCTGTAACTATGAGCTTATATCATGAGTGAAATAAAGAGCAAAAGAGGAAAGAAAAAAATCTGTTATTTTGTCAGTCAGCAACCACCACAGGTGTGATTGCTTCTCTTAGGTTCATACCAATTGTGTTGTGGATTCATTTAAAAAATATATTGTTTTAGCCCTGGCCAGTGTCCTCATTGGTTAGAGCATTGGTCCACGCACAGATGGGTTGCGGGTTTGATTCCTGGTCAAGGGCATGTACCTGGGTTGCAGGGTTCACTCCCCATCCCAGGTCAGGGCACATGTGGGAGGCAATCAGTTGATGTGTCTCTCACATTGATATTTCTGTTTCACTCTCTTCCCTCTCTTTTTCTCCACCCCCCTCACCCATACCTCTCTTCTCCCCTCCCTTCTACTCTCTCGGAAGAAGCAATGGGAAAAACATCATTTGGTGAGGATTAACAAAATATATGGTTTTTTATATTTATTTATATATATATCCTTCTATCAAAAAAATTAAACAACTTTTCAAATCAGTAAAACTGGATTAAAAACAAAACACTGCTCACAGTTGTATGGCCCTCTGATAATGATCAGCTGTGGTGCAACCATTGCTAACTGACACGGCCAAAGTCAGAATGAGGAGCACTCAGGAGCCTACCAACCACCCTCAAAGCAAAACGTTCTTCACATCATATAATAAGACTAGCAAATTTTAACAACTGGGAAAAGTATAAGCTACGTATTTACATTTGGCAGCAAAGGTACAATCTATTTTTCTTTATTTTAAATGTTATAAAATAGTGTTCAGAATTTAGATCATGGTCCATATTTTATATGGTGGGAGTATGTACAAAATCTTTACAACAGATGGGAAATTACATAAAGACATCAAGTGACAGTTCTAGCTGATTCAGCTCTAATTCATTTTGTTTGCTTTCTAACAGCACTAGTTTAAAAAGAGCAGTTCTGTGGTCCATAGAACAGAGTTTTACTTTAAGCAGAGGTGACAATCTTTACTTACATAAGAAGGAGTTATACAGATTAACAGAAGAAATGAACTGCAATGGAATACACTAGGGATATGTCAGGGGAACCATTATTTTTCATTCTTGATGGTATGTAATAAGTGCATCAGCCTAACAGTCATTGAATTTATTAAGCCATAGTTTCACTACACAAATTCTCCATTCCTTTTTTTCTCAGAGCACACTGAATAATCAGAAGGCAGTGTTTGCTTTCCTATACAGTAACAACTGTGCACTTGGCCTGAATTCTAAATAACCAGGTTCTTTACAAAATTTTTGAAATCTAGCCAATATACAGATCTTTTCACTGAAAATAAGCATGAAGGAAACAGGCTCAAATCATAACTGTCATATTTACTCAAAATGGGGAGAACATACTTCTCACACAAGTTGGATAAACATGCACAAACCTCACCATCACCATACACTAAAAACAACACTGTTGTTAAGAACTAGATGCATGAATATTCAATTGGATGTTTGATGACATCAGTATCTACAGCCTAAAATTTATTGCTATAATAGTTAACCAATCAGATAGTGTCTTTCTACACTGGTTAAGCCTAAACAGTAGGGTGGTGGTTAGTTTATGTGTTAAGTTAGCTAGGCTATAGTACTCAGTTATTTAATCAAATACTAATCTAGGTATTGCTGAAAAAAAAACAGCTATAATCATTTGACATTTTAGTAAAGGAGATTACCCTCAATAATTTGGGTGGGCCTCATCCAATCAGTTGAAGGCCTTAATATCAAAGACTAGGTTCCATAAAGGAGAAATTCTCATTCAAGACTTGAGCATCAGCTTATGTATTTCTACTGGTTCTGTTTCTCTAGAGAACCTGTACTGATATACCAGGCAAAATAGGAAACCCACTATGAGTTTTAAAGGTTTTTATATTTAAAGTCAAACAAGGAAAGAAATGGCTTAATTTAATTACCTTCACCTGGGGGAAAAGGCATCATGTGCCTACCAAAAAAGCATACCTAATGACTGAGATACCCCCCGACTAACTAAAATAAAAGTAAACTGTGAGATGTGCACTACTACAGCCTTTAAAATGCTGAGGGCAGAGCAGGGCAATATTAGTTCTAACTTGGGGTCTGGAGAAAAGGAAGAGGAGGGCTGGAAGGAAATCAGGCAAAGCAAAGAGGGTGGAGTTGCCCAGGTAAGAACTTAATGCATCTAAACTTTTTAAGCTAACAATGTTTCAGGAATTACTATGTCCCAGGTGTTTTAACTTGACTATCCCATCTGATTGTTCGCAAAAAATATTAAGTGGCAGATGCTATTATTACCCATAATTCTCAGGAGGGATGTAAGAGCTAGACACATAATTCCACAAGGTGACACAGCTACTAGTAGCAGTGGAACCCAATTTTGAACGTAGGCCTTGACTTAAGCTACTGAGCTTTGTGCTTCCCTAATAGCATTTCCTAGGTAGAACAACGGGGCAAAAACATTCCAAGCCAAAAAAATCTCATGAACAATGTCACAGATGTATCAAAAGTAAATAGCAGCTCTAAATGGTTTGGCTCAGTGGATAGAGCATCGGCCTGTGGACTGAAGGGTCCTGGTTTTGATTCCAGTCAAGGGCACATGCCCGGGTTGCAGGCTCGATCTCCAGGAGGGGGCGTGCAGGAGGCAGCTGATCAATGATTCTTTCTCATGGTTGATATTTCCATCTCTCTCTCCCTCTCCCTTCCTCTCTGAAATCAATCCTATCTAATAATAGACAAACATGGTAATTGACTATACCTTCGCTATCCCTCCCATTGGCTAATCAGCACGATATGCAAATTAACCGCCAACAAAGATGGTGGCTAATTTGCATACTAAAGGCAGGGTGGGTCAGCGCCATCCTGCCTGCCCTGCCACCATCCGGGCCTGCTATTTGCCACCCGAGGCGGTGGGGCGGGACAGGGCCATCCCGCCTGCCCTGCCGCCATCTGGGCCTGCTATCTGCAACCCGGGGCAGCGGGCGTCCCATGTGCGACCCGACCCTGGGCGGCTGGGCGGGGCAGCAGCGATCCACCGGCCCACCCAGGTGTCCCGTGTGCTACCCAACCCGGGGCGGCGGGGGGGGGGGCGGCAGCAGCAATCGGCCGGCCCACCTGGCCGCTGTCTGGGCGTCCCGTGTGTCACTTGACCCAGGCGTCCTGTGTGCAACTCGACTCGCGGCGGCCGGGTGGGGCAACAGCGATCCGCCGGCCCGCCCAGCCACCGTCCGAGTGTCCTGTGTGCGAACCGACCCAGGGTGGCGGGGCGGGACAGTGTGGCTCCTCTGTCACCCCAGCTTCCTCATCATAGCTCCCTTGGAGGCCTAAGCCTTTAGTCAGACATCCCCCGAGGGCTCCCTGGCTGCCAGAAGGATGTCTGACTGCAAGCTTAGGCCTGATCCCCCGGGGAGCGGGCCTAAGTTGACAGGTGGACATCCCCCAAGGGGTCCTGGACTGCAAATGGGCGCAGGCCTGGCTGAGGGACTCCCCCCCACCCCCAAGTGCACAAATTTTTGTGCACCGAGCCTCTAGTAATAATAACAAAAAACATTTTTAAAAAAGTAAATGGCAAATTTCAGATCTGTACATATAGAAAGGAGATTAAAGGAAAACAGCATGAGCAAAAATAAAAAAAGCAAAACTCTATAAAAAGAAAAGATTATTGGATCAAAACTGTTAACACCCCACAAATTTACCTTCCCCCCTCCTATTTCATGAAATTTAAAAAGAAATATAAAATATACAAAAATTCACAGAAGTACAGGAAATCTCAGAACAGATGACATCAACAGACCAGAGCACTGATAAATTCTAAGAAACAGAAAGCATTCAGATTGAAGACAAGACTCAAAAGACCTGAAAGACCAGTAACCCCTTGGAAATAAGAGGCTAGATCTCAAAAAAAAAGCTGTCCTGGCAGAACCTAGAAAAAACCCAAAACTGGGTCAGCAGATTCTGGGAGAAGCAGCATACTGTGGATGATGAACCAGGTAAACTGAAAACCATGACACCATGTCAACCCCTTCTCTGTCCATGAGAAGCTGTGGGTGGCATTAGCCCTAGATTAAAGCCATGAGAAATACCAGAGTGATCCCTGGGACTAGAGAAACTGGACCATGTCCCAAGTAACTTATTACTTACAGTCTACCTGCACTCAGAAGGCAAGGAACCCACACATCTAATGGGAAAATCCACCCTACCCAACATGGCTTGGCCCTGTCAAGGCTCCTATAAATCAAAGCCCACAGGTGCTATAGGCGAACAGAATCTCTATAACACAGAATTCAACCTTTTGGTTGTATCATTTGCTACAAATAAATCTACAATAAAGAAATCAAAGGGGTGCCCTGGACTGTTTGCTCAGTGGTTAGAGTGTTGGCCTTCGAACCTCAGGGTTTCAGATTTGATTCAGAGTCAAGAAAAGTACCTGGGTTGCAGGTTCGATCCCCAGCCCTGGGGTGCATGCAGAAGGTAACGAATCAATCTCTCTCTGTCTCTGTCTTCCTCCCTCCCTCCCTCTCTCCCTACACGCCTTTCACTCCCTCTAAAAATCAATGGGAAAAATATCCTCAGGTGAGGATTCAAAAAAAAAAAAATCAAAGGAGTTTAGAACACGACACCCTCAAACATGTGGATTTGGAGTATTATTTTGACTTAAAAAACAAGAGGGGCATAAAGGCACTCTAACCTCCCTTTTCTTCCAGAAAACAGAAGATAAAACTCCCATTTGGAAGACGCTCTCCCCGCACCTGGGGGGAAAGAACACTGATGACCAGGGACAGGGAGTTGAGGTTGAGAATAATCTGTGCAAACAAAGCTTTAAATAACGCTGTTATCTTCCTTTAACCTCCCATAGATTTTACTTTTTCACAATGACTATTCTTTGTTCAAACCAATATATAAACACTTAGGCCTAACTGTTTTTTTGTGTGTCTTATTTTCCTGAGAAATCTCCCATGTACATGGGTTTTTTGTTTTTGTTATTGTTTTTAATTGTAGGCTATTCTTCTGTTAATCTATGCCAATTTCCTTCTCAGGCCCAGCCAGAGAGCCTAGGAGGGTAGAGGAAAGGTTTACCTCCCCCACACATCCACTCTATGAAAATCAACAACATGGAAAGGAGTATCAAATTCAAGAATGCCTAAGAAAAATAAGAATATGGGAAAACAAAGAACATGTTTTAAAGTATAATAAAGTTCCTCAAGAATTTCAAGGAAATATGACATCCACAAAAAAAAAGATAATTATTTGGGGTTAAAATAAGATTATTGGGAAATAAACTATGAAGGGTAAGTCAGCATCGGATCATGGAGGGAGCAGCTGGATCCCACATCCTGAATCCCATCCCAGGTGGACACAGAGCTCTGTCCATTATCCTCTCCCTTGGCCTCTTCCCTTCTGCCTATAAACATGTTCAAATCTTCCTTCATTCATGAAAAGCTTTTTCTTTGATCCAGATCTCTCTCAAAATAAGAAGTAATGAGGGAGAAAGGTGTCAATGATGATTTGGATGGCCCTAGCTGAAATAACTGGGTGGATGGTTCTCCCAGTACTGTGGTCGGCAAACTGCGGCTCGCGAGCCACATGCGGCTCTTTGGCCCCTTGAGTATGGCTCTTCCTAAGCTTTAGGAGTACCCTAATTAAGTTAATATCAATGTACCTACCTATAGAGTTTAAGTTTAAAAAATTTGGCTCTCAAAAGAAATTTCAATCGTTGTACTGATGATATTTGGCTCTGTTGACTAATGAGTTTGCCGACCACTGTCCCAGTAGGTGAACACAGAAACCAAAGGAAAGAATGGGAGACACAGGAGTACTTGACGCTAATATACAAAATTTAAAGTGCCTTTACAGGATGAGGTTATAAACTGAGAGCCTATAAACTGAACTTGGTCCACTGGCATATTTTCTTTGGCCCATGCAATATTTTACAAAAATTCAAACCATCCCTTAAAATTCAGGATATTTAACATGAAAGTCCTGATTTACAGCTTCTCTGGAGATCTGGTAACTTCCGGCCCATATTCCCAAACAGCAACAGTGGCTGGAGCCAAACAGCCTGCATGGGGCCTGTAGTCTCCCACTCTCTACAGTCCCCAGTACTGTCTTCCTGACCCTGAGCCTATGTCAATGGCCATTTATCACTCTACTCACTCTGTTGTTGTTTTTAGTGTAGAAAAATAGTTTTTCTTACCCTCAGGCCTGCTTTTACTCACTTACATTGTTGGCCAGGCACTTAAGCTTGTGAAACTGCTGTAAACAACAGACTCCAGAAAAGTTAAAAACATGGCTGATGCCAGGCTGCTGTGGCTCAGTGGTTGAGCGTTCACCTATGAACCACAAGGTCACAGTTTGATTACTTGTCAGGGCACATGCCTGGGTTGCTGGTTCGATCCCCAGTAGGGGGCATGCTGGGGGCAGCTGATCAATGACTGTCTCTCATCATTGATATTTCTATATCTCTCTCCCTCTCTCTGCAATCAATAAAAATATGTTTTTTAAACACACACACACACACACACACACACACACACACACACACACAGAAGCCAGGGCTTGAGTTATGGTTTTGTGGTTTCAGGTGGGTTTGAAATATGCTAAAATAGAATAAGGGTGAGCTCACAAAAAAGAATGCATAAAAGGGGATGGTAACTACGGATGGACTTTTAGGAAATGGCCATCATGTCAGTAAAAGGAAGAGCAAGTTCAAAGAGTGAGAGGTTCAAGAATGATTTTAAAACCAATTAAGTTGGTGTACAGATTACAGCTCAAATCCATTCATTGTGAGATTGGGGCTGTAAAAAGAGATTGGAGTCCATGGTTAAATAAAGAGCAAAAAATTCACGCCTAAACTGCCCATGAAACTACTCCATGTCAATCGGTTAAGGTCAATTCAGAAAGATGTCTCTCTAATTCCTGTCAACATAAATGTTATATATACCAACTATTTGAAAGCCATTTTTTTAATTGACCGGAATTATCATGTAATATTTAAATTACTTAAATTTTATCCTATATGTTAAAAGCATTTTCGAGTAAAAAGCAAAGGAAGAAAAAAATATTAAGCACAATTCAGCAACATTTTCCTCAAATTGTGGCATATAAGAGAACCACTTACACTACCATAATAAGAAAACTGGCCAGTTAACAAAGGGAAAAAGTTAGCAAGTTGTCCTCCAAATTTCTATGTAAGGAGAAGAGGGAAAAGTCCATTTAACATGAGATTTACAAGAATTTAAAGCATCACAGTGGCAAAAGCCACCAGTCTGTGAATAAGCAGGACTACCTCTGCACATTTGGTTTTAAAAAAGTCAATTTAGAAATTCTACAACCTACACAGGTTTCCTTGTTAAGACTTTTGTATTAGATTATTAGATAAATACAATATAGAACATAGATAGAATCCATAAGGAACTATTAATTCAATGTTAAACAGAATGGAAATGTTTACCCTGATTAGTAAAGAAATAAATATTAGAACAAAAATGAAGTAGTCATCATTTTAGAACTATCAAATTGACAAAAGTAATATCTTGTACACTTACTACATTAGTAAAATAATTTTTGTGCATTTGACACTGGTAAGCCTGGAATTAAAACTGCCTGTGGCTCTATAAACTGGTTTCACATCTTTAAAAGCAGGTAATGTTTAGCGAAATGTTCAAAAGCCTTGTAATCTATGGCACTCCCAGAAATGGATTTTATGTAAAAAATGCAACGGAAGCAAAAGGTTGATTATATGAATGAAAATATACTCTGTTAGAATGTTATTATTAAACAAAAAAGACAAAGAATCTGGAAACAAGTCAACTTTCCAACAATAGAAATATTATATAGAAAATTATAGTGTATCAACACTATAATCTATAATTTATTGCCCCTTAATGTGACAATATTAGAGGTCATATGGACCATGGGAAAATAATTGCTATCATGTGAAGGTAAAAAATAAAATAATATGCCTCCCAAAATTACAACTAGGTAAAAGAAAGACAGAAAGGAAAAAGGAAGGAAAGAAGGGAAGGAGGGAGGGAGGGAGCGAGGGAGGGAGCGAGGGAGGGAGGGGTGCTTGCATGTGGTCAAGCCAAGAATGAGAATATGCAAAAAATGGAAATAATTAATGATAACTGGATGATACATTTATGGAGCATTTCTTTCATGTTTTAATATTCTTTTAATAATACTGTAGATGAAATAGGAAGAAAATCTGCATCACGGGATTATAAATTGGCACAGAGACAAAGACTGCAGTGCTCAGGAGAGAGGCTGGAGAGAGCTGGGAGAACCAAATGTAAGAGCAGTAAGAGGTTTAACAAGCGAACTAAAATTAGAAAGCTACTGGGGACCTCAGAGAGCAGTTTCAGCAAAATGGCAGAGGCTTGAGTCTTATGCAAAGAATTGATTAATAAGTAACTGAGGTGAAGAAGTATCTGGGAGTCAGGCAGTGCTGGGAAAGAAGAAATGAGTGGTAATCTGAGGGGAAAAAGAAATGTACTAGAGTTCGGGGAAGAATCGGGGTTGAGAAACGTTTTTTTAGGCAACAACCTAGGAGAGTGAATAATCATTCAGTAAAGCGAAAGATGGAAAATTCGGAAATGATGAAATCAGGATGTATCTTATTATCAGTGACATCTTATCATACTTTAAGAGGCTGTGGTCTTTTCTCTTAATGATACATAAATTAATGATATATCTTACAATTAATTGAAAGCATCTTAAATTCAATAAAATGTGGTATCTCTTTGTCCTTACAAACTACTCTCTCATGTTACTATACAACTACAATAGAAAAGAGGAGAATAGAGGGAAATAAAAATTTGGCACATGCTATTTTAAACTACTTTATTTTATAAAAACATAAAATTGTGAGCATTTCTCCAGGCAGATTTCTGATTCTATAATTTAATGATCCCTGGGGTCCTGATTCAATAGTTTATTCATGCTCATAAGTGTAAATCACAAATCATATATATATACACATTTGTTTCACAGTTCTCCATATAGTTGATAGCCATTTTTACAGTGCAGGAAAATGGACATTTAAGGGCAAAGAACAACTAAACTAGCATACTTTCATTTAAACATAATAATACTCTAAAGCAAAAATCTTTTCCACTGTACAAAAATCAGAAGCAAAGGTATTTTTACTAAAAATAGTAAACATTAATAGAAATACTAAATAAAGAAATATCACAGAGGACAATTTAAAATGCATATTCACATCTTTATAAGTTTTTTGTAAATATAAAATTATTCCAAAATAGTTTATTAAAATCATTAAATATATATGCATATTAATTTTTACTGGCAATTTCATTGGTTCTTTAACCTCAACAAGTGGGTTATCTAGGGAGATAAAAATTTAAAGAAAAATATTTAATGAAACATTTACCACATCAAACACCTTTGGAAATTAGCATAATCACAATTAGCCCTCTAAATTGCAATTCACTACACATTTTTAAAAGTTTTACAACTAAGGAAACCAAACTTGCCAACCAATACATTTATTATACCCCAGTATCTTGTGATTATGCACAAGATAATAAAATCAATGAAATTTGCATCTTAAAATATTTCTTCAGCATAATCAACTTATGTTAGGCCAGTGATTTACCCATAAAACATTTTAAAGCCATTATTAATTTAAACATGGGTTCAGAATCAAAGACAGAATAGGTACCATGCCAGAGAATTCCTTTACAACCTTCTAGTTGTAAAACTTTGCAATTTACAAAGCACTTTCACAGCATTGTTCTTTGAAGAAAATGAGCTACCTATCAAACATGAGTCCAGATGTTCCAATTTTTAAACAATATTATCTATACCATTTGAGGCTAAACTTAGACAAAGTTCATCACACTGACATATATTAAGAACATTTTTTCAATGGAGGTAACAGGATAGATGTTACATGATCATCACCTAAACCATTGCAACTAATTTTGTCCTATATATAAGGGAAATATATAGCAAAATTCACAACCCAGGATTTTATCTCTGTCTTCTATAAAATGTGAAGACAATGAACATTTTATTTTTTTTTACTTGCTAATTGATTTTCATTCTTTTTAAAAACATTCTCTGATGATTTAATATAAGTAACAGTTTATGTTAGGAGAAATAAATAGTGCCTGCCCTAAAGAAAATTATAGCCCACAGGGAAAAGAAACATAAAGAACCTTAACATATTGCAGAATATGTTAAGTGCTGGAGTTTTATGAAAATACAAAGGTGATAAAATTTTATTAGCTAAGAAGTATATTATACCATAAGTAGATTTACATTATTACAAATAAAAAAAATTCTCTCTGAACCAACAAGATCACTAGTAATAGGATTTACCAGCACCTTATTTTAGTTCTCTGCAACATTAATTTTTTTTAAATCCTCACCCAAGGATATTTTATTGATTTTTTAAAAAATGTATTTTTATTGAAAAAAACTTTTTGAGAGAGAGAGGAAAGGAGAGGGACAGAGAGATAGAAACATCTATGAGAGAGGAACATCATGGATTGGCTGCCTCTTGCTCGCCCCCTACTGGGGACCAAGCCCGCAAGGCCAGCATATGCTCTGACCAGGAATGGAACTGGAGACCTCTTGGTTCTTGGGTCAATGCCCAACCCCTGAGCCACATCAGCTGGGGGCTTTCTTGACTTTTTTAAAGAGAGAGATATGAGAGAGAAACATCGCTAGGTAGCCTCCCACAAGCCCCAACTGGGGATCCGACCAGCAATTTAGGTATGTGCCCTGAACAGGAATCAAACCTGAAACCTTTTGGTGTATGGGACAATGTTCCTATCGAGCCACCTGGCCAGTGTAAGTTCTCTGTGATATTTTTTGTAAACAATGATACGTTTCATATTTCATAAACCCACTGTAGTTTATTCCTAACCTAACAGCCAAGAAATTTTGTGTTTGGCCCTTTAAATATTCAGACTTTACAAAGATCCTTATTGTGAGACATAAGAATTACATCTTTAGTCATTCAGGTGGCCAAATATGTAGATGGTCTTTGTTCAGTCAGCTTCCTGGCTCACAGGTCCCTAAACTCTTGGAATTTCCTAAGTGATGAGAGCTTACAAGTGTCAATGAGGTGACTTTTAGAAAGCAACAAGGAATAGGGGCTGGCCGCCAAAGGAGCCAACCATTTGATCAAAGTTGGAACTTTCAGTCCCACCTCCTGCCTCCCCAACCTCCAGAGAGGGGGCAAGGGCAGGAGAATGGTCAATGATTTAAGCAATCGTGTCTAGTAAGGAAGCGTCCATAAAAGTTCAAAAGGACAGGGTTTGGAGAGCTTCCAGGTTGGTGGAACAGAGATTCAGGGAAAGTGGCTTGCCTGGAAAGTGAACCCGCCCATGTAACTATTACTCAATAAAGAAAGAGCATTATGGCCCTGGCCAATGTGGCTCATTTGGTTGGGCAATGTCCCATGCACTGAAAGATTGCTGGTTTGATTCCTGGTCAGGGCACATGTCTGGGGTTGCGGGCTTGATCTCCGGCAGGGGGTGTACAGGAGACAGCCAATCGATGTTTTGCTCTCACATCAATGTCTGTATCTCTCTCTCTTTCTCTCTCTCTCAAAAACCAATTAAAATATCTTAATTATGACTTCTAGAACCACAGATTGGTTCTGCCTGCTTCTGAACTGGCTTTTCTACAGCACAACCAAAACAATTTCTATAAATGAGGTCACAGAATATGCTGTCTTCTTTCATTTAATCCTGTGAACCTCATCCATATTGTAACATGAAGCATTAGTACCATTATATGAACACACTACAGTGTATTTCTACATTTACTATTAGAACATTTTAACTTTTCTAGTTTGGCATTAGTACAAGTAATGCTGCTATGAATATTTTGGACATGTTCTTTGGGACACATGTGCATGTTTCTATTGAGTCTGTACACACCTAAGAGCAGAATTGCTGGGTCAGAGGACCCACTGATATTCCCACTATCAGTGTGAATGAGTTCCAGCTGCTCTACATTTGGAATTAACCGTCTTTTTCATTCTGGTGAGAATATAATGCTATATAATTATAATTTTAATTCGCATTTCTCTTACAAAAAATGATTTTGAAAAGCTTTTAAAAGACTTAGCGGCCAATTGAGTATCTTCATTTGTGAACTACCTATTCAAGCTTTATGTCTTTAGTCAGGGGAAGGGGAAGAAAGAATGGAAGGTCTGGCTTACATTGGTTTGTAGTTCTTTATATATACTGGATGAGTCCTCTGTTGGATATAGAGCTAGATCTATATAGATCTATGGAGATTTTATATATATATATATATAGCAAATATCTTCCCCCACTGAGTAAGCTACCTTTTTGCTCCTTACCAATATTGTCTGACTGTTCAACTTATCAATATCTTTCTTTCTGGTTAATTACTCCATGGAATTCAAATACTACTCCCCAGACGTAAAAAGAGGAACATTTACACTACTTTCAATTAATATACTGTCATGTTTAAAATTAATTACTTTAAACAAGTATATACAAAGATTCTTAACCTCTAACAAATTAAGTGTAGATAACTGTTCAATAAAAACATCTTAGGTCATTTTAGTGTGGCATTATCAGGAACTATATCCCTGGTCTCTGGTGGGGTATATCCCATATAAATCATCTCCATCCAAGTCAGAGACATTTTAAATTTCTACTTCCATTTGAATAATTTTGAACAATAGTTCTTAAAGATAAATTTTGCTTGATTATCATGAAGAAATCTGGGAATCTAAGTAAGTATGATTTTTTAAAAAATAAATTACATATCTGAATATCGTATAACTAAAATTAGGGTGCTGATCATTTAGTATATCAACAACCTTTCTCTTGTACTTCTGCTTAAATAGTTTCTGTTAACATAAAAGGAATTACTACCTTAACATTCTGAAATGAGAACCAAAAATAACTGAGAAAAATGAAGCTATAAGACGGATCATTTAAGATATGATATCCGGCCGAAACCGGTTTGGCTCAGTGGATAGAGCATCAGCCTGCGGACTGAAAGGTCCCAGGTTCGATTCTGGTCAAGGGCATGTACCTGGGTTGCGGGCACATCCCCAGTGGGAGATGTGCAGGAGGCAGCTGATCGATGTTTCTCTCTCATCGATGTTTCTAACTCTCTATCTCTCTCCCTTCCTCTCTGTGAAAAATCAATAAAATATATTTTAAAAAAAAAGATATGATATCCGCATAACAAATTATCATGTTATGGTATAATTACATATATCTTGAAGAAGTTACTTGACAGAATAAGGCATGCAAAACAGCAAAATACTTTAGGGAGTTAAGTAAGAACTTGATCAAGAATACGCACATAGACAGACATTGTGCTTCTATAAATTACACACAGGGGAACAGTTTCCTTTTCTATTTTATAAACTTTGTGTTAAACCACCAAGCCACTAATCAAGTTTTATTTATAGTAAATGCATTAAATAACATGAAGAATATGGAAAAAGAGTCAACCCTGCAACCCATGATTTAAACGTTTCATGTATGCAACAATGATTTGAGGAATACACTTTTTCTTGTCACTTTTTAGTTTAGTTTAGGTTGGTATTAATAATAATTCACATAGTAATTCACATAGGCCCTGTTGTTCAAAGAATTTGAAGAACCTACAAGTATCCTAACTTTCATGAAAGGACTTTCAGCAAAAAATATGCCACACTACATGCTGTAAAAACATTCGGTTAACCACCTACCTATGGTTAAACAACACAAACTAAAAATCGTACCTCACCCTGTCCTGGTTGGTCTTGAACAGCACCATCTAAGTGATTAGGAAAGCTCTGTTGGATAACCTCTGTTCACCCCACAGTTGCAGAAAAAGCAGCAGCAGCAGCAAAAGAGCTGGTAGAAAAATTACACTGGAAAAAACCCCCACTATTATAATAAATCCAGATTACCTCTGAAAAATAGTAGACTATGTATTGCAAGTTATATTGTTTATTCAGCCTATAAACAATGCTTAGTGTATATGCATCATGTTCACAGACCCCCCCCCCCCCCCCCCCCCCACAGCAACTTCTTGGCTCCAGTTTGAGAAGCACTGAAACAGATGTTGGAGTTTATGTACTTGACTGAGACAAGAGCTCCCGCAGCATTTGCTGAGAGCACTTCACCATTCTTTATCAAATACAATTCTAACAGGCCTGTTTGCGATCATTTCATAAAAGCAGTCAACCAGGAAGGTAATGGGAAGTGGATGGCTGCCAGAACCGGGCGCAGACAGCAGGAAAGTGAGCCTGGAAGCAAGAGGAGCTGCCTTACACCACTCGATGACCTGGAAAGCTTCCTGGCGATTCCAAACCCATATACTAATTATGGCGCATAACAATGACCTCCATTATCAAAAGAGATTATATTCAGTGTACTCAAACAATTGTTCTCAGAAATGGTTAACACAGAACATTTAAAGCTGAAAGAGGACACTTCAAAGAGGGTATAAGGATGGCAAGTACAGGAAAGATGTCTACACTCACTTGCCATTAGGGAAATACAAAGCCATGACAAGGTACTGCTACACACCTATTAGAACGGCTAGAATGACAAATACTGGCAATACTCTGTGGAAAGGGAAGCAAGGGGAACACTCAAACACTGCTGGTGGGAATGCAGAATGATACAGTGCGTGGCAGTTTCTTATAAAGTTAAACATGCACTTACCCGATGACCTAAAAACCACACACCTGGGTATCTACCCAAGAGAAGTGAAAACTTATGTCAACAGGAAAACCTGAACGTAAATGTTTATAGCAGCTCTACTCATAATCACCCCAGCTACAAACAACCCAAGTGTCCTTTAACAGGCAAATGTATAAACAAACTGGTACATCCACACAATGGAATACTCAGTAAGAAAAAGGAATGAACAACTGACAAACACAACAACTCCAACGAACCTCTAAGGCATGCTAAGTGAAGGAAGCCAGTCTCATATGTATGACTCCATATGATAGTCTAATTCATTAAGTTAAATAACATTCTCAAAAAGACAAAGTATAGGAATGGAGTACAAACCAGTGGTTGCTGTGGGATATAGGTGGGAGGAGAAGTGACTATAAAGGGATTGTATGAGGGAGTGTTTTGGGATTATGAAACTGTTCTGAATCCTAATTGTGGTGGAAGTTACAGGAATCTAAATATGTGTTAAATTTTATAAAACTGTACAAATAACGTGATAGTTTAAAACTGTGTGATCGCCCAGCCGGTGTGGGTCAGTGGTTGAGTGTCCACCTATGAACTAGGAGGTGGCGGTTCAACTGGGACTCGGGGCACATGCCTGGGTTGTGGGCTCAGTTCCCATTAGGGGGTGTATAGCAGGCAGCTGATCAAGGATTCTCTCTCATCATTGATTCTTCTATCTCTTTCTCTCTCCCTTTCCCTTCTTTTCTGAAATCAATAAAAATATTTTAAAAAAAGAAGAAGAAGAAAATGTAGCCTCAAACCTCTTCTCTTGCTACTGCTGCTGCTTTTTTTTTTTTTCCTTTAAAAAAAATCAAGTTGATCCTTTATACTGGTGGAAAAGCATGGTTATACTGAAATTTAAAATTTTCAAGCTACTAAAACTAACACCATGCTCCTATATTCTGGCATGCCTCACCTCCCTCCTTCCTGCCAAGTCCTTTCTGTACTGTGCCATGAGGCTGCCAGCACAAAACGTAAAGCCAGTACACCTCCCCGCACTTCAGCCCTGGTAGTTACCAGTATTTCCCAAAGGATCCGAACAAAGACCTTGTTGTCAAGAACAAGAGTCTGTACCGACCTGGCTGCCTTGGCGGGTCATCACAGACAGGTTTAAATACAGTCAGACCACCAGGTGCCGACAGCCTTGGATGAGCAGAAAACAGAAGCGCACTTTTCTCAGGCCATCAGTCGGTTCAGAAATATTTATTGGGCACTCTTTCCTGTGTCAAGCTCTGCTCAAAGTCAGGGGCACATTGCAGGGACTAAGACCAACCCACAGGACCTCAGGGAACCTTCCCTAAAGCTCATCCAAAATGCAAAACTAAAAATTCCAGCTGTAGTTTAGGAAAAAAGAAAAATAGTTACCCCCTTTATGCCCCATAATAACAGCAGTAAAAGATTGTATGGTCGAACCTCCTGCATCTACTCATGCTGCCTTTTAATTAATATGTTTTCTCAACACAGCAACTGAGTGGCCTTTGGAAAACACAAGACACCCTTGCCTAAAGCCATTCCATAGCTCCTCATCACACTGGGCATGAAATTACAAATCCGTGACACTGTCTAAAAGCCCCTTCACTACAATCCAGCACCGTGCCCCCAATGACTACGCCTCCAGCCACACCAACTTTTAAGCTCATCAAACACATTCAGCTTTCCTGTGTGTGTTGGGAGTGAGGAGGTAGGGGCTGAAATATGTTCGCACTTCCCAAGTCAAAATCTGGATCATCCCCATTCATCTTTGTTAGAAATGCTTTCTGCCATCCCCCCGCCTCCTCCTCTACCACTTTCACCCCAAACACACCCTGACCTAATGGGGATATCAGGTACATTCTCATATTTCTAAATAACTTGCTTTTATATACCATCTGCTGAAAATGTACCCCATAAACCCCACCTCTTGCTTCTTGTAGTGTTGGGGTTTTTTTAATAAAACATCAGGTTGTTCCTTTACTAGTACACTATTGGAAAGACATGGTTATGCAGCTTCCAGAGCACTTGCCAAATGTAAAGTTCAATTTACCTGTGTGTCTCTTCACCAAGCTAAAAATTCCATAAAGACAAGTTCAGTGTCAGGTTGGGGAAATACAATGTCCCCAGAGTCTAGAATGATACCTGACACATAGGAGAGACTCAAAGAAACAACGAACAACTGATTATTACTGACCAATGGTAACACGGTAATTTAAACTTCAGAGAACTGAACCTCAGAGACAGCTCAGAGTTTCCAAGAGCCACATTTAGTTTTTTGCTTGAGTTTTCCATTATAGTGAAGGTTTTACTGAGAAAACAAAACCCAGATTAATTAAAAGACTGATGAAAATCCAGTAATTGGTAGTTCCTTTCCAATCGGTTAGAAATGAATCTATGATGTGGATTTGATTTCTTTTTAGTTTTAAATGTAATGTCCTGTCTATCTAAAGAATGACTCTTAGGATTGAAAAGGGTGTTATTACATAAGCATTCAGCAACCTATGGATCATCATAAAAAATTAACATATTACAAATATTATTGTTACTAAGTTAAACAAACTTCCCAGTATTGGGAACAGTCATCTTCATTCCTATTAAACACTAACTTTGAAAATGTTTTCTATAACTATACACACATCATTATTAGGAAACTACTCAATTCCTACCGTTACCTTTTTGAACAAAATTCTACTTTTTGTAGTTTTAACTTTTTATTATGATGAAACATGACTATTGTGAGTGTTTTGCTTTTGTCCAAGCAGGTATACAACAAAGAAAAATATACATAAGTGCTTCCACAAATGTGTCGCTGTATGACATTTCTACCCTAGCTAGTGTGGCATGGTAGTTCTAGAGATGTCCAAACATTACTTATGCAATGCAAAAATATTCACACTAGCCCTCTGTTGAAAACACATCAATTTTAGTAGTAGCGTGGGACACACATACACACACAATATGTACAATAAACTCTGACCTCTTATAAGCAGGTCAGATATTTATTTTGATGTAAAAAGTAATATTACAGATACAAGAGGGTCACAAAATATATAATTTTGTGTTGCTAAATGAACCAAAAAGGCTTAATATTAAACACTAACTCTGTTTAAAGGTATAAGCCTCAAAGAAAGTGTTATACAAATGTATTTGTGATAACCATTAAGACTATAAGAGGTGTCCAGATATAAAGATAGATTTTACTGCATAAAAAAGTTTATTTTACCTTTTTAAATCATGAAGAAAAAATTTCCCTTAACAAGGGTTACCTTTTTAATGAAGTCTAAATAACTCAAGTATTTAAAACTTTACACTTACCATTTTGTTTCAATTTTGAACAAAGTTTTAGGGCAAACATATCCACACAAGCTCAATGTATGCTTGCTTCTCTGATAATTAAAAGGTTAGTAATAAACTTCTCCCCCACCTAACCTTACCCTATTAACTTCTCTGTTGAACACATTCTCTGTAAATCTTAGATTTGGGTGTGATAACTGAGACATGAAAGAATTATTCCATATTTTGATAACTGATTAATCACTTGCATAGTAAAAATGTTTAGTTACATCATTGGATAAACTAACTCTGAGCCCCAGATGAGAGCAACCAGTAGTCACATCTTTCTGATCATTAGGGTTACCAATATTTACTATGTCCCTTGAGGAATATTTCCGACTCATCTTACTAAAACTCAAGAATATATCATATGATGGTCTTATTACCTTAAAATTACCTGTAAGATTTTCTTTCTATGTTCTGTAGCCTTTCCTACTCAAACTGGAAAACACCCAATAAAGTAATGTACAGAAATCAAATTCCCTTCTCTGATGCATAGTCTCTCATCTTCCATGAATTCCCTGGCAGTGATGCATATAGACTGAAGGAAGTGGTGTGTAGTATGAAGATGGGGTTCCCAGTTATGAGGGCACCGGTTCATCCAGCCTAAATGCATACTGCCTTTCAGAGTCTAAAACAGGCCTGGATGAGTTATGAGAAATAGCCCATCAGATTCCCAAGCCCAAAATGTACCAGAGGTCAGCTTTCTCGAGGCACTGTCTATTTTTAAACTAATATAAGTTGGGTTCTAAATTTGACCTGCATTTAAATTATCATCTGGTGAGGAATGTCCAGCTGGACTCTCATGCACTTGAAGTTGCTTGAGGGAGGCCCAAACAAAGTTCATTTTATATGCAACAGACAAAGCCTCCTCTTAGCAACTGGCATCCTCTACAAAGGAAGAATAGCAGCTGTGAAAAAAGAGCCATCCTGCAGCTGAGGGACCCTGGAATCTACTTCTCCACATAATTAATAAAAGCGGGCATTCTTTATATGGAGATGGTTGGGGAAAACCAATTTCCGATTGCTCAGCACAACAGAATAAAGTAATAGAACATATTTTCAATGGGATGCAGAGAACATGAATGTCGTCTCAAAGAAGAAGCCAACAAAAACCTATTTTGAAGGGTCCTCACAGTACACGTCTCTTCAGAAAGTACAAGTTCACAAGGCCATACTGACCAGAATAGTCTCTCTGACAACGAAGTAAGTTTTCTTTTTTAACGTTCTGTTCAGACACCGGAAGATCAAAGAAAACCATAAATATCCTATCAAAATATCAGTGAAATAATTACGGCACTGATTGCTGATAATTTTGGAAACTGTAATCATCCTCAATTTTAAGGAAGCTTCAGAACACTTAAGACTTTTACAATTTAAAAATATATATATTTCAAGGGAACTACAGTGGTATAGGGTTGGCACTAGCACACTGCATCACTTAGGAAATCATGTTCTTGTAATTTTGGTGTCTACATTCAAAAAATCATTGCCAGGACAGAGGTGAAAAATATAAAGCAATAAATCTCTGTAAAAACATTTATAAGTATAAAATGACATAAATTATATATCCATTTCTATAAGCCAAAATAACAGTAATTCAGTAGAAACCATTTAAATAAATTAAACTATTGCTAATTAAGAAGGAACGTAAAATACCAGAGGTGCCCATATATGCAAATGTCACTATAAAACCAGTCTCCTCTCATTAGCCTACAATTCTGGCCTGGTCCACCATGCCTACAGAGAAACTAACACTATGATTCAGAGCAAATCCAAATAGTTCCTTTTCTAGACATCTGAAAGACCAATCTGATTTTAAGGTTCAAAAACTACAGACCGTGAAAAGTGTATAGTATCTGCACCAAAAGCCTTGATCCTGCCATGCTTCTTTCATTCATTCATTCATTCATTCATTCATTCAAATAACATGTATTAAGCAATATAGCTGAGGCTGCTTGTTCCTACCCAATGTCCACTCTCCACTTGTTCCTAACAGAACCCCAAATTTATCTCAGGGAAGCAAGGTACCTAACTAAAAGACTACCAGCATAGTCTCCCTTGCAGCCAGGTGAGTCCACATGAATAAGCTCTAGCCGATGAAAAACAAGTATGTGTGTTTTGAGAAAACAACCAAAGACAGATTGCCCAAAGGGAGCTGACTCTATTCAGAACTGCACCTCTTTTCTCTCCCACCTTCCACTTTTTAAAATATGGAAGTGCTGCTTCTAGTAGCCATATTAAACCGTGCAGTCACCCTAAGGATGCAGGTCCAGAGCTCACAGAGAAGGTCTAAGTGGTATGTCCTTAGTGTTGTCACATCCAGGGAGGCAGTGGTCAAAGATATTGGCATTGCAGAATATGACCTCTGATGCTATTTTTGCCTCGCTATTGCTAGCAACAGACTCGTGTCTCATACATATAAATATATACAAACTTATAAAATCCCTGAAAGAATGGGCCTACAGAATAGCACTTACCTTCCATAATGAGAACTTAATGTTCTTAAAGAAGAAAAACATAAGAACCACCAGTCCCTTCTTTGGCCATACCTATAATCCTTCACTTAAGCACTTACACACTAAGGATGGTGTGTGTGTGGTCTGTTTCCCCCACTATCCTGTAGAACTTAAAGGTAGGAATTATTCTTGCTCTCTTCTGCAGATACCCGATAAGCACTAAGTGAAAAACTTAAAGAAAATGAATACAGAGCTCCTAAATTAAGTCTTCCAATGACAGATAATTCTGGAAATTATACCATGGTGTCTGCAGAAGGGCCAGCTCACTCAGTAAGACAGGGAGAGCTAAGGTTCCCTGCTCTTTACATCAGTGATGTACAGAGCCCCCTGCCTCCTGTCTCCATGGGCTGAGTAGGCTGAAGTGAATGCTGAGGAACTCCGGTCTTTCTCCTCCTCCTGCTGACCCACTCACACTTGCTCGTCCATTACACACTGACTGAGAATACACTCCAGGGGTTCTAATGAACAAAACATGGCAACTGTCCCCAAGGAATCTACTAGTATGATCCAGAAAAAGCAAAGAAGCAATTACAATGAAATGTAAAAAAAGATGGATATGCATGATGTGTGTTTCCTATGGGGAGGCTGGGCACCATTCAGAGTGCTTTACACGAACTACACAACATCACCCCTGGACTTCCTCTGAGAGGCGGGCAGCGAGACTAAGAGGACACTCAGCAGGAAGGAGCCCCAAGCAACTAAACCAGTCAGGGAGCAACAGGTGGAGAGGATAGGCAGCACAGCCTGCAGGACAGGAGAGGCTGAGCAAAGGAAGTGAAGTCTGAACTTCCCCAGGTTGAAAGGTAGAGGCAGAACTTTGAATGGAGAGAATTTACTGGGGAGAAAAATCCAGAGGCAAGAAAAACCACAGCACATCAGAATTAGCCTGGAGATCATGAACATAGACGCCCCCAAGCAGTTTTGTTTTAATTGATTTCAGAGAGGAAGGGAGAGGGAGATAGAAACATCAATGATGAGAGAGAATCATTGATCAGCTGCCTCCTACATGCACCACACTGGGGACCGAGCCCACAACCCAGGCATGTGCCCTTAGCAGGAATCGAACTGTGACCTTCTGGTTCATAGGTTGACACTCAACCACTGAGCCATGCCAGCCGAGCCCCAAGCAGTTTTTAATACCCGACAGGCTGAGTTTTCATGAGGTAAAGGATGGACTCCGAGAAAGACATGATTTTCACAAATATTTCTAAGTCATGCTCTCTTTAGGAGAGGCATGAAAGAATTCTTTAATCTGAAGTGCATAATATCAATCCTACTCTATTTTTAGGCCCATATTTATTAATATTTATAATTTTATAATTTTAAAAGATTGATTAGAGTGTAATAAAAGGATATTAAGAATTTTTTAAAAACATAACAGTTTTTTGGGGGAAAAATTCCCCAAACTGAAATAGTTCTTTAAAATATGCTACCTATCTGGCGCAGGATCCATATCCTTGGCTTCTTTGCACCTTCACTGCAAGCAATGGCCCCACAGTAAAGATCCAATAATAACGAGTTAGTATCATCCTGACCCAGCTCTAATATTTTGTAAAACTCCAAGACAGAAATTCAGTGAAAGAGGGAACACCTAAACTGGCTGTCAATTTATGAGAGCGACCCTTAAATCCATCATCTATGACTCATTTGCCCGTTCGAAGAAATACCTTTCTTTGTGCACCGTGGTAAAATATATATATATATATATATATATGTATCTACCAAAACAGACAGTATCCCATTTTATGAAATGCCGACTCCATGTTTTAAAAAGCTAACCTATACTAAAAAAAATAATAAAATATGCTACATAGTATACTTCTCGTTAAACTTTGAAAAGATGGTTACATTAGATCCATGGCTTCAAAAATAAAGTTTGCATTTAGTGGTAGAGAGTTGACTCTTTTGAACCTAATTTCCACTCCCCTCCCCCTCTTCTCCAATCACAGAAATTTGGTTTTATTTGGGCTGGCAATGTGCCCACTTACATATCTCACTTGGGTCCCCCTTGAAGACATCGGTGGCCAAGGACTTTCAAGAAGATGTCAATAGGTGGAGGTTCCACAAAGTGCCTTTGCCCCTTTCCCTTCCCCCTCCTCTTGCAGACATCCTAGCTGCAGCTCCAACATGGCCTGTGGTTAGGAACGAAGGCCTATGCTTAGGACGCTGAGAATCGGAAGGAGCCTAAGTCCCTCCTGATGACTTGGTAGAAGCACATTCCTAAAGGACATTTTATATGAGAAAACGAAATCCTGTTTAATCAGATCCCCCTTACTACTTACCAGTCAACACAAATTTCATTGCAGATGCCAGAGAATATTTAAAGTATACATGGTAAGATTTGGCAAAAAAGCAATTTCAAATGAATTTACAGTATTAAAACATATTTCATGATTCACTGCCCTTTTCCATCTAAATCTCACATCCACATCCTTTCAAATACAAATACATCTTTTCCAATTTTTTTCCTTTGGGCACAAAAGGCATCTTGACACATCGGATCTACCCTGGGGGCTTAACTGGGCAGAGTGAGTGGGACCAGCAGAACAAGCCCTGGAGAGTGGATGTGTGGGGCAGTGCACGGGGGGATTAACAAGTTAAACAACAGCCCCGGCAGTGTTGCCCAGTGGCTCAGAGCGTCATCCCATGCACCAAAAGATGGCAGGTTTGATTCCTGGTCAGGGCACATGCCCAGATTGTGGGTTAGATCCCTGGTCGGGGCCCATGCGGGAGACAACCAATCGATGTTTCTCTTTCTCTCTCTCTCTCCCCTCCCTCTCTCACTCTCCCCCCTCCCCTCTCTCTTCCCCCGTCCCCTTTCTGGAATCAATAAAAAATAAATAAAGGAAGTTAAACAACAATAACACATCACACTGTAAGCTGTTTACAAAAGCTTCTTTGTGTTTTGCAAGCCAGGAGAATGGTTATTAACAGTCACTTGGGGGCTCTGTGATCTGAACTACTCCCTGGCTACTATCACAGAACCACGCTGAGATTTAAAAGTAACAGCATTCTTATTCTGATATCCCTCACCTTATTTTTAAAAGTTATAGTTGTTTATAGCAACCTGCCTATATAGGTGAGATAAATTATTTTTATTTTACTTTTTTGGAAATGCTCTTACACTCTTTGCTACCCATACCATCAAAACAGCTAAGGCAGTAGTTCTCAACCTGTGGGTCGAGACCCCTTTGGCGGTCAAATGACCCTTTCACAGGGGTCGCCTAAGACCATCCTGCATATCAGATATTTACATTACGATTCATAACAGTAGCTACATTACAGTTATGAAGTAGCCACGAAAATAATTTTATGGTTGGGTCACAACATGAGGAACTGTATTTAAAGGGCCAGAAGGTTGAGAACCACTGAGCTACAGGATTACGTGCAATGGATTATGCCTAGCATAAAAAGAATAACTCCACAGAGCTGGGATGGGGTGGTGGAGAAAGCTCCTATTTGTGGGGAGAATCAGAAATTTACTGACTACAGAAAAAGTCAGGATCAGCTTCTCTACTTCAACTCGATGTACAGATTTTGTTTAAAGCTAGAACAAAATCCAAACAAAGAAAGTAAACATGAAATAATCTATTTCCATTTCTGTTGTCACTTCCTTAAAAAAGATCACTTCTTTATTTTCCAAATATTGTTGCCAAACAAAATAACAAGCCTACTGATATCACTATGTGACAACTGGGACTTCCTGCTGTACGTTGTCATTACACAAACATCAGTTTTTGAGATGTACATAGCATCTAGAGTCAAACCTAGATTTGAATCCTGGCTCTAATAATTACTAACTGTGGGTAAAGCCTTGGGCAGGCTAACTTATCTCTCTCTGGCCTCAGTTCCTACCACTATAAAATGAAAATAATGCTACCATTCTCCTCCTAGCATTGTTGGAAAAGTTAGTGCTAATGTGTCTGGTAGGCATTTTGTAGCTATTAATATGATGCTAACTACTAAGGAGGTTTTATTTGTTTGATTGTTGAAGATAAAAATTTTAAATAAATAAAAAAGCTAACTAAAAGCATCAAGTAAAATAGAAAACAAAAACGAGAGCTAGAGTAACTTCTGAATAATAGACTCCTCTCAGATCCTGCCTGGAACACCTCTAGTGATGGGAACTCACTTGCTACCTCAAAACACAACTCCATCATTCATGCAAGGCTGCATGAACACACACAGAAGATGGTATCTACTACCATCTGTGTCTATTTCTGTATCAGGCTTGAGGAAACAGAATATTAAAACATGGTCCCCTGCTCTCAAGGAATTCACAGCTCTGTCACATGTATAGTGAGACAAGCAATGTCACATGTACAGTGACAGGGCATGCTACAGGAATGCAGAGGTGGGGCACCCTACCCAACCCAGTGGTGTCAGAAGGAAGGAACGCCTTGAGTAAAACCTTACAGAACAAGGAGATGGAAAGTGCTGAGAGGAAACAGAACAAGCACCCTGCGGTGACAGAAGTACCAAGTTCAAAGCAGGGAGTGGTGGACGATGTGGTTCCCAGGTTCCCATCAGAGGGCTGGAAGGCCGCCTTAATAATCCTGGACCTTCTCCCACAGGCTGTGAAGTGCACTGGAAATGTTTTAAGCAGGAGAGTGACATGGTTAGATATGCTTTTTGTATAGAAATTATGGTGGCAATGTGGAAAATGAACTGGATGCAGGGGCAGAATGAGACAGTAAAACCAGGTAAGCAAGAATAAGGCCACATAATTGGGATGCCCATTTTAAGCTAAACCAAACTGTTATAAAACTTTGTAAGGAATTACAATTAAGATGGGTCTTCTGTGGTTTCTGTAGAGGTTTTGTACATGTGTAATCTTCCAATGGATCCAGAAGAATAGAATCAAGTGAATAGAATAGGATCTGGTTTTAAATTCTCGCTAAGTATGATACAACGTGAATGAAAGGTGAACTTGGAGACATTTTCATAAAGAGGAATGTGCAACTTCACAGTGAGATACCACAGAGCACAACCCCCACTTCAGTTTCACATCCAATGCCTCTATATATGAGCAACTGTTTACAGAAATAAAAAGTGAATCTCAAATATTCATCACTTGTCTCTGTGCTGTGGGTAAACTGCTATCTACGTAAGTGTTTCAATTTAGGTAAAAAATGAAATTTTGATACAAATAGCCCTTTATTTGGACCATTTCTAAGACTTTCTCCCAAGGACTGTAGAATGTCCTTGGCCTATAGCTATGAAGGCACTTATCGAAAAAACAGCAAAATAGCTCCATGGATCTTATCTGAGTTTAGCAATTGGCCGGCATTGCTCATAAAAAGGAAGGATACCACACACGTTGTCTGGCTGACTCTGAGTTGGCTGCTGCCTGTACATTCACAAAGGAAAATGTGTATAAACATGCACATCCAGGCACAAATATTCATCTGGACAGGATGTGAGCACCATTTCTCAATTCCTTAGGGTCTTATTCTCTCTTAGAAGCATAAAATCAACCAACTGGTTTAGAGCATCTTAATTAATTTGGGTGAGGAGGAAGGAAGACAGAGAGAAGGAGTCATCTCTTTTGAACACAAATAAAGACTCATCTCTGTAAAATCATTTTGGAAGTTTAAAAGATTAAGTGCATTAATACTCTAAATTATCCATATGAAAATGTACCAAATTCTTATTGCCTTGAACTTCAGCCCTTCCTTTGGATTCTGTCCCCTGACGCTGGATTAACAAAGCTCATTGCAGCACAATTCTATGGAATCAGACATACTCAAGAAAAGGGGGGTGATTACAGGAGACTACTTACACCAAGCTGACATGGGGAGAACTGGCAGAAGGAATGTTCTGATGACATAATGAATCATAAAACCAAGACTGTTCCATTCTTTATTTGGATGAAATTGGATAATCATGAAACCCAGTACTTGATTTTTGAAGCTCCTATATACCTAGTTAAGATGCTCTTTACCTTCATAAAATGTGTTATTTTTAGTGAGGTATAATTAACATAGCATAATATTAGTTTCAGATGTTCAATATGATTCATTATTTGTATATACAGGGTAGAATAAAAGTAAGTTTACAGTTTGCGAGTATGCAAAACTGTTTATTCTTGTATTTTTATTCATTAATTCCTAGTGGCCTGGTGCACAAAATTCGTGCCTGGGGAGGGGTGGTTCCCCTCAGCCCAGCCTGCACCCTCTCCAATCGGGGACCCCTTGGGGGATGTCCGACTGCCGGTTTAGGCCCGATCCCTGTGGGACATCCCTCTCGTAATCTGGCACTGCTGGCTCCTAACCGCTCACCTGCCTGCCTGCCTGATCGCCCCTAACTGCCTCTGCCTGCCTGCCTGATTGCCCCTAACCTCTCTGCCTGTCTGCCTGATCACCCCCAACTGCTCTCCCCTGCTGGCCTGATTGCCCCTAACTGCCCTCCCCTGCCAGCCTGATCACCCCTAACTGCCTCTCCCTTGGCCCCCAACACCATGGCTTTGTCCGGAAGGAAGTCGGACATCCGGAAGATGGTCGGTCGACCGGTCTAATTAGCATATTACCCTTTTATTAATATAGATAGATTATATAGGATAGGATTGCTTAAATGGGGGGAGGCTTTTTTCAGCAGGAGGAGATGTTCTTGGCAGACAAAACTACATAATCCCTATATCTGGACTGATAGCCAGCCATATGCACTATACTGCCAAACCGGTCATTAAAAAATTGAACTGCTTTCTTACACCTTACACCAAACAGCTGTTGCCCTTAAAACCCCTCGTCAGCCCCCACCTTAGGTTCTGCCTTCGCAGTTCACCCAGATTAGGTTCTATTGGTCCCTTTCTATGCCAGTCAGTGTCAAAAGCTCCGCCTCCTAGGCAGCCACTGGCTCCTCATAGTTCACCCAGATCTGGTTCTGATTGGTTGGTTTCTATGCCAGTAAGTGTCTGGGGGCCTATCTCCGGGCCTGATCAGAGAGGCAGGGCTGATCAGCAGCCCCCGCAAAGGCCCAGAAAGAAAGAGAGGTACATTTAAGGAATAACAGGATTATCCAACTATCTTCCATATTCATATATTACCATCACTTTTTATCATTTAAATGTTAAATGAGTTATTCTTAATTACCTCAAACTTGGCCTTTCTAATTGCCTACTCCTATATACTAGTACTGCTATGATCACATTCACATGCCCTTCTGAAGTTGATTCCAAGAGATTACCTACAGTTGAGTCCCCCCTCACTAATTTTTAATATATTTCTTCAGATAAATAATTAATTTGCTAATTTCTAGACCAGGGCATTGTTTCCACTAGGAATCCATTGAACTATTTTTGTTTTTCACCAAATGTCTGATTAATTATATTTAGTCCACTTTTTCTTTTTTAAGTCAGTAGAGAATGAATCTGTTAAAAATAGCCTCTCATTTTGGACTTCCCCAAATCCTCTAATTCCTCCTAGAGTTTATACAAAAGGTTCAGAATGAAGATGCATCAACTCTCGCCTCAGAGGCAACTCAATACTGGATACTGAGGGCTTAGAATCAGACAATTCTTGATGTAACAAAATTAAAAACCCCAAGGTAAACAGAATAATGAATGACTACAGGCTTCCCAAATGCATTTCTGCACCAAAAATCATATGGTGCTAAATGGAAATTTGTATCATGGTACTAAAATGTTTACCTCAAATTGTTATTTTTTTATTAGTGAAGAGGAGCAAGAGAAAGAGCCCACTGTATTCTTAACACAGGATTTTCACAAAACTAGGAGGTTTCTACTTTGTTCTCATACTTTTAAATGTAAATCAATTCAGGCAAGATAATATGACTTTTGTTTTAAAGTCTATGAGAAACAACTGTCCACAGAATGCCTACTGTTTCAAGATTTATGTAACTCATCCAAAAACTATTCCAAATTTTGTATTTAAAAACAACATAGAGGGGACACTAGTTCTGGATAAGATGAAGGAAGTCCACTTGTCCTGTCTCTCACTGAAGGCACCTGTACTGCCTGGACAGAATATAGGAAGCAGCTATTGGAGGGCTCTGAAAAGTAAGATGATAGCAAATTGACTGGGAGAGAAGAGCAAAATTCAATCACTAAACCAGTGATAAACTTCCCCATTTTTTTCCTCCAAAATCCCCCAGCCTGGACTCAAGGCAGGCAGAATCCTAGAAGTAAGCACCAAGATGCAAACAAATGGAGCAAATCCACAAATCCCTTGAATTCTAGCTTGAGAAGCAGGAAGGGGGATTCCTAACTCTGGAAGGATTGGTGGAAATCCCTCCCTTCCCTCCTTTTTTCTCTATTCTCTTGCTTCCCAGTCCAAGGCAATCTCAAGGTAATGGTGGGTAGAGGGAACCATAGCCACCTAAACCTCTGAGAAAAAGGAACCTTCCTCTCTAATCAGAGGAACTGTGATCTCAAGGTATAGGGCAAACCTCTGTAGCTCTTTTTATCTGTCTTTCTGCCTCATGGTCCAGAATGTAAGCAGTCACAGGAAGTGCACCACCCTATTCTAAAGCCCCATCTTTGTGGCTAGATGACTGAGAAAGGGAACCTTGGGGAACAAGAACTACCAGAGAAATTGACCCATGTGAATACAGCCAGTTGATTTCTGGCCAAGATGCAAAGGCAGTTCAATGGTGAAAAGACTATCTTTTGAACAAATGGTGTTAGAATAATTCAACATCCATATGTAAAAAAAAAAAGAAAAGAAACGAAACTTGACCTAAACCTCAGACTTTATACAACTATCAATCCAAAATAGATCATGTAGATCTACATGTAAAATGTAAAACGCTAAAGGTCTTAGATGACATACAAGCAAATCTTTGTGACCTGGAGATAGGCAAAGAGTTCTTGGACATTATCTCCAAAGGAGGATCCACTAAAAAAAAAAAAAAGAGAGAGAGAGAGAAGAAAAGAAATATAAATTGCACTTCTTCAAAATTAAAAATTCTTGCTCTGAGTTAGACACTACTAAGAATGAAAAAATAAGGGACACACTGACAAAAATATTAGCAAATTACAAATGCAACAAAGGATTTGTGTATCTGGAATATATATTCTCTCTCTCTCTCTCTCTCTCTCTCTCTCACACACACACACACACACACACACACACCCTCTGAAAACTAAATAAATAAAACAATTAAAAATGGGCTTTAATAGATTGTTTACCAAAAGTGTGTGTGTGTGTGTGTGTGTGTGTGTGTAAATGGCTGCAAGCATGCACATAAAAAATGTTTAACATCATTAGCCATTAGGGAAATGCAGATTAAAATCACAATTAGATAACTGCTACACATCTAATAGAATGACTTAAATTTAAAATATTTAAAACATTAACAATACCAAGTGCTCACAAGGATGCCAAGTATCTGACACTTCACAAAATTAAATGTACACCTATCATAACCCAGCTATTCTACCCAAGAGAGAGAAAAGCATGTGTCCAAACAAAGATCTGTACACAAAAGTTCATGGTAGCTTTATTTATAACTAGAGGCCTGATGCACGAAATTCGTGCAAAAGTAGGCCTTCCTTTCCCCGGCTGCCGACACCAGCTTCCCTCCAGCACCCGGGAGACTTCCCTCGCAGCCCCGGAAGGCTTTATCCGGAAGGACATCTGGTTAATTAGCATATTACTCTTTTATTATTATAGATACCCTAGAACTAGAATAACTAAAATGTTCTTCAACTGGTTAATGGACAAATAAACTACAGCAGAGCCACACAATAGGTCCTACTCAGCAATTAAAAGGAACACACTATTCATTCCCACAACAACCTGGGTGAAGCTCAAAGGCATTATATGCATAAAAGAAGTTAGCTTCAAAAGATTATATACTGTATGCTTCCATTTAAATGCCATCTTTGCAAAGACAAAACTATAGCAATGGAAAACAGATTAATGGCTGCCAGGGTTTGAGGGTGGGAGGAGAATACAACATGAGGAAACTTTTGGAGGGGATGAAACACTTGTGAGGATGGCTATACAAATCGACACGTGTGTTAAAACTCATAGAATTGTGTACGAAATAAATAAAGGTCATTTTACTTCATGTTAATTTTCTAAACCAACATAAAAATACCTCAAATTGAGGCAAAGGCTGGAATAACGCCTCCCCAGAAGACAGACGTTTTCCACAGCTGATTCCTACAGCCAGTCGGCCTGGTGGTCAAATCCCTCTAGTGTTAACTACAACAATTAAGGCTTGGCTAGAACAAGACTGCGCACAGAGACCACAAGGGGGGGCACCAAGAAAGCATATAAGATGCGGAGACAAAAAAACATGACAGAAATGGAAGATATGGAGCTAAGAATCGCAATTTTGAGGGCTTGCCATAAATTTGTGCAGAGCCTCACGAAAACTAATGAGACCCTCGATGCTACGATAAAGAAATTAGAAAGTAAGCATACACGGACTGAAATAAAGAATATTATACCCAATAGCAGACCAGAGGAGCACAAGAATCAAACCAAAGATTCGACAAAAAACACCCAATTGGAAAAGCAAAATGAAAAAAGAATCCGAAAGTGTGAAGATAGTGTAAGGAGCCTCTGGGACAGCTTTAAGCGGTCTAATATCAGAATTATTGGAGTGCCAGAAGATGAGAGACAGCAAGATATTGAAAACCTATTTCAAGAAATAATGGCAGAAAACTTCCCCCACCTGGAGAAAGAAATGGACTTACAGGTCCAAGAAGCGCAGAGAACCCCAAACAAAAGGAATCCAAAGAGGACCACACCAAGACACATCATCATTAAAATGCCAAGAGCAAAAGACAAAGAGAAAATCTTAAAAGCAGCAAGAGAAAGAGGCTCAATTACCTACAAGGGAATACCCATACGACTGTCAGCTGATTTCTCAACAGAAACTTTGCAGGCCAGAAGGGAATGGCAAGAAATTTTCAAAGTGCTGAATACCAAGAACCTACAACCAAGATTACTTTATCCAGCAAAGCTATCATTCAGAATTGAAGGTCAGATAAAGAGCTTCACAGATAAGGAAAAACTAAAGGAGTTCATCACCGCCAAACCAGTATTATATGAAATGCTGAAAGGTATCCTTTAAGAAGAGGAAGAAGAAGAAAAAGGTAAAGATACAAATTAGGAACAACAAATATGCATCTATCAACAAATGAATCTAAGAATCAAGTGAATAAATAACCTGATGTACAGAATGAACTGGTGATTATAATGAATCAGGGACATAGAAAGGGAATGGACTGACTATTCTTAGGGGAAAAGGGGTGTGGGAGATGCGGGAAGTGACTGGACAAAAATCATGCACCTATGGATGAACTCAGCGGGTGGGGAGTGAGGGTGGAGGGTGGGGTGGGAGCTGGAAGGAGGGGAGTTATGGGGGGAAAAAAGAGGAACAAATGTAATAATCTGAACAATAAAGATTTAAAAAAAAAAATACCTCAAATTTACAATGACAGTTCCCATAACTAACTTATGTAAATATCGTATTGAATGCTGCCACAGAAATGGGTTTTAAGACAGTGGACACATAGTATTCAGCATTATTTACCCAAGTTTATTTATATAAAACATTTTTAAAGGCACTATAAAATCGTTTCTTTCCAAAGCTTGACCATAAAAATACAGCTGTTTAATAGCAAGAAAGCCAATAATCAAGGGAGCCGAAAAGTTCCAGTCATTTTGGCATCTGACTTTTGAGATGTTGATGTTACAAAGCAGGTGAATCATCCAGGAAACAGATGCATGAGCTTAGAGTCATCCAAAGTTTGTCCACTACGATAGGTTCCATCTCTACCCCACGGGGCTTCACACACCTCCTCGGTTTCCTCTACAGGAAGCACTCAATGCGCAGTTTGTTTTTAGAACATGAAGAGCGTGTATACAAAAGGAAAGGGTGAAGGAAACCAACTCACTGAGCACGTGTGCACTTGGTCATCACTACCACCACAGTGGTTGGTGCCTTCCCAGTACCAGAAACAGACCCCAACTCCTATACACCTGGATTAACTGATGCTCCCCTCAGCTCGCAACTGCATTGCTAACCTGAAATGATCCCCTGGGTTCAAAATGCTATGAAAGAATCATTTTCTAAGACATATCTCTGCACTGTTTCTGTCAAAATATGTTAGTCTTCCATTGCCTCAAAGCATTTGTTATGAAGTTATTTTTGCCTATTTCAAACAGTAACAACCACTAAAAGGATAGAAGTACAACCATCTTTTGTCCATTGAGGCTCCTTTCCTTTTTCAAGTATGCACAGCATAATTTAATGCTGGTCATTCAAGTGCATAAAATAATCACAAATGTGCTACTTTAAACAGTACTTTTAAAGAATTTTTATTTTAATGGTAAAGCTATGGACAATTTTTTTCTCTCTATTTTTCTCTACTTGTCAAAGATTCCCTAACTGAAACATCAAGATAGTTGAAAAATTCCCTTTCCTCTAGTCCTGACATAATTTGCTATAAATTATGGCTGTCACTATTTATTATGTTTTCATTTTTCACAATCTTAGAGAAATTTTAAAGGCTCTAATATCCCACCATCACCACCCAGAAAGTGGGGAGGGACAGTTTATTATCTAAAATTCAGATAATATTGCTCTCACCAATTATTACAAAAATAATTCAGTTACAAACATAAGGAGAGTCAAGTTATTTTTTAATGGAGAAACCCCTCCTTGATCTGTTTAACTTGGTTGAGAACAGTGCACAGGCACGGATGGGCATTTAATAAGCCTGTTTTGATTAGAAAGTGGTACATCTTGGGGTTCTTTCAGACATATACTTAAAATAATCACCCGGCTGTACATGACTGAACCTTGACTCAGGCACAGGGAACGCTACTTTCTATTCAATGTCGAAATGAAAGGTGATTCCAATGATGCCATCATAGCAGGGCTCTCCTTTCTGTTGCCTAGGATGCTATTATGTCTATCAGCCTTGGTAGCTGACAAAGATATTTTGCATTCTAAATAATAGCAATACACAGAATTTCACACACACACACAAATTTTACATGACTTAGAGCCTTTAGTTTAAGGTCTTTTTCAGACTGAACTATGTTAGCAGTGCCAGAACTTAAGTTACAAATCAGATCTGAGTATATCACTGTAAACAGCCAAATGAAGAAAGGAAAAATTGGATGCCATTCTGTGAAGCCTGATGACACCAAGGCAAGGAGGAATTCCGATGCCCCCTGCCCCCCTGGTGCCAAGAACAGGGACCCATCCCTGTGCGTGCCCAGCAGAGAATCCTCACCTAAACAGTAATGGGCTTGGACGAGATACTCCACAAACCCTTACACTCCTCATTCGATAATTTTAGCACAGGATTGAGACCTCTTTAGACTGAGCTCCTCAAAGGCTCTGTCTTCTCCATCCCCCAGGCATGACACCTGGCACCTAGGAGATACTCAATAAATGGTTGTTGAATAGGAAGACCTTTTTCAAAAATTGAACTACATAGAAACAACCATGACTTCTAGTGGTCATTATCCACGGGTCCCCTGAAGCACACGCAAAAAAGAACTACATTGTCTTAGACAAAAGTCACTTTTCAGCTGACTTCATAGCTGATAATAGGTTGTACTCGAAGACATCTCAGCTCTGCTAATTTTTCACAGCTCATTTGTGTTTGCATTATCAACATTACCTTCAACCCATGGTTCCTCATAGGAATCTTTATAAGCCAACTGTCAATCCTGTAGCTGTTGTTTTAATTGAAACGGTTAACATAATCTGTAAGTCTCTTGAAATGCAGATGTCACAATAGGCTGAAAGCAGACAAGAGAGTGGGGCCCCCTCCACCCTCTGCCAAATGGAGCCCCTTACAGTTCCCAGGACACCTGTGTTCCAAAGGGGATGCCTATCATCTGATTTAGGACCCAAACAAGGGTCCCAGCTTCAATCTCAATGCTGAATGTTAGTAAATTTTAGTTTATTTCTTAGAACAGCTTAATAACAGCTGCAATGTTTTCTTCCTTCACTCCAACATATGCAACCATTCTGGAAAACAAATCTAGGCTTCTTCTGATAGCATTTCTGCTCTAGCTCATCCAGGTTATGTAACCTTCTATCCACAAGTTCAGGACTTCTAAGGCAGAATCTACTATTCCTTCTTTTTATACTTAACTTTACTAAAGAAAAGATTAAAACGCAGTGCTGGGGGCAGAAAGACCAACAGTTTTAGAATCAGAAAATCTGGGTTCAGAATCTGCCATTACCAACTGCGTAGCTTGGGGTGGGAAAACAACTCTTTCTGAGACTGTGTTGTTTTTTATGTCTAAAATGAAGAAAATGCTATTTGGTTCAACTATATTGGTACTATAAAGATTAATAACTATTATAAATGAATACTAATAATTATAAATATTGAGAGTAATTTTTTCTATACCTCTAAACTTTAATTATGTATTATATCTTTATTATTACACAGATGAACAGAAATTTTATTTATATATGCATATATTTAAGTTTTAAAATAAAAGTAATTTGTGTGTATATTTAATTACAAGTAATTAATAATTATTTTAAAGACTAAAAGTAATTCTTACCATTTCCATTCATGTTCTCTCTTAGTAAGTCATTCTATGAAATAGCAACTCTCAACAGCAACCAAATTCAAAAGGCCTCTTTGTATTTTAAGTCAGCCATTACTATAATAAGGTTATTATGTGGTATAACACCTGTCTGTCATTTGTGAGAATTACAAAACTCAAAATTAAGTACAAAATATACACTCAAAAGTCACCCACCATCCTACCACCCAGATAAAGTCCATTAATGTTGTGGTACAGTTTTTAAAGCTGAGGTCATATATGTAAAACGCCTTGTACCCTTTGCAATGGACCATTATCCTGTGCACACTTCCCCATGCCATTCAGGGTTCTTCAAAACCAGATGCTCAATCCTGCTAACAGTCCTCTAGGAGTACATGTCACAGCTGAACCATGGTTATAACACCTGACATATAGGCTGCACTCAATTTTTACAACTACTAAGTTACAACTACTTAGGTAATAAACATTCTGAACATAAACTTTTGTGAATTTTTTTAAAAAAATGTTTTCCCAGAAAATCCTAGAAGTGCTAAAGTAGTACATAACCATTTTGAAGGCTCTTGGCACAGACTATAAAACTGGTTTTTATTAAGTTCATACAGCAAAACCTCACTTAACCAAGGTAACAAGATAACTGGTTTAGAAATGTAAAGGCTGCTTTAAGCAGAGAACCATTAAACACACACACACACACACACACACACACACACACACTCCTTGGCCATTTTATTTTAAGTTAACATAATATACATTCTTTTGCCAATTTCCTGATGTGGGGGTCAATGTCTTTTCCATAAATAATCAGTCTGTGGATTGACTGTTAGGCTGGTCATTCTTATATAAACCATACCCAAAAAAGCATCACTCCCAATCTCCCTTTTTTATTAGGGTGTACTCAAAGGCTCTCCAGAAGCAAGGTGAGAATCCTTACAGAAGTGTAATTACTCCCCAATCTTTTATAGTTGCCATGACCATACCCAACTTAGCAGCATTTGGGAGAGGGGGGAAGGCTTGCCTTTGGAGGCCTTCCAAAGCATTTGGCACATCTTTGTAGAAAAATAGTATCATATTTAATCAGATTATATAAAATTTTAATTATATAATTACAATAACAAGTACCACTGACAAAAACAGGTTTTGTTATACTAGTAAACACAACTGACTCGAACAACATTCAAATCGACCCTCCAACCCAGAGGGATATGGGCACCTAGAGTGGCTGCCAGCCTGTAGGTGTTTGACAGGAGGAGGAGGTCAGGGAAGTGGAGGTCACCATACAGAGCTCTCATCTCTCAGCACCTTGCACATATTGAGTATTAAGATTTTAAAAGTCATATATACATGCAGAGTATAAACTTACACAGACACAGGTTGCCCCTGAGCTTAAAGAAAGAGCAGTATATGCTAGTGTTTAACACAGACTTGCTGAATGGAAGCCAAAAGCAACCAACCATGGTCTCTCTATTCTGCTCCTCCACCTGACCTCCAAATGCTGGAGGCCACGATCAGTCCTCAACAATCCTCCCTTTTCTATCTATATTCAGTCACCAGCTGATCTCATCCACTCCCAAAGCTTCAAAGACCATATATTGAGCAAAGATTCTCAAATTTAAAACTCTAGATAACTTGTCCACCAAGCAGCTCACACTTAGCAGAATATGGACCCAAACCTGCAGCACTTACCAGACATAATCACCACCGCCCTCTGCTTAGGCTACATGGCTCAGATGACCTTGACTTTTCCCATTTGTAACCCCACACCCATTGTAATAGTAACTCCTGTCACCTCTCCATGTGTTTGTTAATTTATCTCCTGTCTCTTCTCCTTAAAATGCAAGCATCTAGAGGGCTGGGCCCTGCCTTGTTCATGACTGTACCTCCAGCCCCCAAACTCATCCCAGACACATAATACGTCCTATGTAACACTGTCGAATGAAAAAGGCTCCCCAAAACTGCCAGACTCCTCTAGGAGATTTTCCATGTACAATTAGAAGAGTAGGAGACAATTTTCCAACCCTTTTTAAAAGATGCAATTTTCCCAACTTGGGAGTGACAACAGACCACTACTTCAATACTCTCATTTTACAGATGTGAACCTTATGGTCCAGAAATTACACAATTTACCCAAAATCACGAGAACGCAGAGCTCCAGTAGCAAATGTAAACTGATGCACAAGTAGCCCCACAAATTACCCCTCCATCCCCTCTCCTTTTGCTGATATACAACACATTTTTTTCCAAGTATCTGAAGAATTACACTGAGTTAATATCAGAGATGTGTATTTTTCCATTTGGGGTGTGGAAAAAACATTTGTCAAGAGGCCTCTCACACTGTCCCCAATTACACAGCCACTCGAAAAGCCCACGATGAGTGTTGAGGCTGCTGAAGCACCAGAGAGCAACTCACAGCAGACAAAAACCAAGTCAAGTCACCCAAATTCAACATCCCAAAGCCACTGCAGGAAGCTGTTGCTGCTAACCTCACTTCCTTTTTTCACAAGCCTGTCCCTACCAGAATCTACCGTAAATTTCCAGTACAGAGGGAGAGACAGAGCGTAGCTGGGTGTTCGATAATTGGAAATTGTCATCTGGTTTCATATTTACTGTTCAAAGATTCTTCATAAAATGCAGCAACACAAGGCTCACTCGAAAGCTCCCCCAAGTGAACTCCCCACAGATGTAAAGAAATGTTACCTCATTGATTTTATCATTCCCCTGTCCCAATCTCAATACCCTGGTGCTTACAAGCTCTTGGTGCCCCCACCCCAACTCCCAGCTGCTACTACCAGCTTGGGACCAGACCCAGTCAGCGAGGTCTCCCCTCAGCTCCTGTCCCTACTCACCTAACCACATCAACCTCCTGGCTAGGACTAAGCATGGTGTATGAACTTATCCAAACATGATCAGAAGTTCTACCTAGTTATTTGTTTTTAGAAACAACAACTAATAAGCACTTTAAAATTAACTAAACAGTTTTTCCACACACATCTCATGTACGCTGAAGTTTCTAGCAACATCGCCTTCCCTGCTTTTCATATGAGAATGTAAGTGGTCAAAGAGGTTAAGAACAGGGCTAGCCTGGCTAGTGTGGCTCAGTGGTTGAACACTGACCTATGAACCAGGAGGTCATGGTTTGATTCCCGATCAGGGCACATGCCCAGGTTGTGGGCTCGATCCCCAGTGTGAGGCGTGCAGGAGGCAGCTGATCAATGATTCTCTCTCACCCTCTGCCTTGCTCTCTGAAATCAATAAAAATATATTTTAAAAAAGAACAGGGCCAATGTCACACGGTGACATCCACACCTACACTATCTGTCAAAACAAAGCCCTTGCTCTTTTGCCTTCACTGACTATAGAGCCTCTAGTGAGAGCTGCACCTGGATCTGTTAGCCACCTCTGCTACGCCCAGCAGAGCATCCTTCAGCTCATGCAGTCATTGCAGCTCCCTACTGCCTTGATTTTTCCCAAGGCTAGGATGGGAGGTGCGGGAGAGATGACAGGTTAAACATACAAGAGGTAAAAAATAACGCAAGAAAGATCAGGCAATGTTCCCCTCTCCCCCACACACACACAAACACATCTTTACTGTACTTCATAATTTGCAAAGAGCTTTCACGTAGACTTAGTGACCCCCAGAATCATAACAGAGCACTGAGGCTGGAGCCTGGGAAGCTGGGACTCAGGTCTGTGGCTGGATAAGGTATCCTGGAGCTGAGACACAAGCGCACTGTGAAGAATGGGGAAGGTCTCAGGGGAGGTTGAGGTGAGAGAACAGAGTATTCCAGACTTAGCACATACCACCACGACCTGGAAATGGACACAGACCTGGAAAGTCGGGAACCTCCACGCTGGAGCACTTGGTTTTTATTATGGACTAACAAGAGCTCAGATGAAAGCAAAGGAGATGTTTAAAGGAAAGTAGGGGGACTTCAACTTCATCTAAAATAAATTAATAGCTCTATAAGAGAATAAACATAATGAGCTCTCTTCCATAAATATATGTGGTTTTCAGAGAAAAAGCTCAGACTTTTTGGGAGGGGATTTTATGTTTCCTGTCCTCGAAGATCAAAATTCATCTTTTATACTCCTCCGTCTCCTCTGTTTTTCACAGCAAAAGAATCACATCTTTTTATGTATACACTAGAGGCCCAGTGCACAAATCTGTGCACGGGTGGGGTCCGGCCAGCCCGCCCCAATGGGCAGGGCCAGCAGGGGAGAGAAGACATGGGAGGTTGGCTGGCCAGCCCTGCCACCAATCGAAGTGAGGGGGGCCGATCAGGGCTGGGCCGGCAGGGAGAGGGGGGGCTGTGGGAGGTCAGCCAGCCCCACCCCCAATAGGGGGAGGGGCGATTGTGGGCGGGGCTGGCCAGGGGGAGGGGCCAAAGGAGATTGGGGAGCACCTATCAGGGCTGGTTGGCCACCACAGTGCATGTCATAGCAACCGGTTGTTCCGGTGGGGGAGAGGGGCCGATCGGGGGCAGGGTTGGCTGGGGGGAGGGGCCGCAGGCATTGGCCGGCCAGCCTGGCCCCCAATCAGGGTAGGGGGGCTGATCGGGGGCTGGGCCAGCCAGGGAGAGGGGCCGCAGGAGGTTGGGGGGCGCTGATCGGGCCAGTTGGCTGCCACAGTGCATATCATAGCGACTGGTCATTCTGGTGGGGGCAGGAGCTGATCGAGGGCAGGGCCTGCTGGGGGGAGGGGCCACGGGAGGTTGGGGGGCGCTGATGGGGGCCCCAATTAGGCCAGTTGGCCGCAGCAATATGCGTCATAGCGACTGGTTGTTCCATCATTCCGGTGGCTTGGCTTTTATATATATAGACTAGAGGCCCGGTGCACAAAATTCATGCATGGAGGGGAGTGGACCTCTCAGCCTGGCCTGCACCCTCTCAAAATCCGGCAGCCCTCAAGGGATGTCCAACTGACGGTTTAGGCCCAATCCTGCAGGGGTCCCTCTCACCATCCGGGACTGCTGGCTCCTAATCGCTCATCTGCCTACCTGTCAGATCGCCCCTAACCACTCTGCCTGCCTGCCTATTCTCCCCTAACCAGTCACCAGCATGCCTGATTGCCCCTAACCCCTCTGCCTGACTGCCTGATTGCCCCTAACTGCTCGCCTGCCTGCCTGATCGCCCCTCACAGCCTCTGCCTCAGCCCCTGCCACCATGGCTTTGTCCGGAGGATGCCTAGAATGACGTCGGAAGGTCGTTCAGCTGTCCAGTCTAATTAGCATATTATGTTTTTATTATTAGAGACTGCTACTTAACACTTTCATTTGTTTATCTATTTAAATATGGTGCAAGATTTCAAAGAAGGGACCATGTCTTTTATTCCTTATGTAATGCCCTGGAGAATCTAAAGTAATACCAAATATCATTGGCTGATCAGGACCTCACAGACTTACAGAATTGGAACTGATATAAAAGAAGCCGCCATAACACACACATCTATCTCTTTCACCCTTTATACTCTTGCTCATTTGTCCTTACTATGTGCCTGCCATGCACTTTATTTATATCAACGTATACATCCTCCCACCAACCCTAAGAGGTGCACACTATTATCACTGTTGTTACCATTTTATAAAGATGGGAATTGAAGCACAAAGAATTTAAGTAACTGCCCAACATCACAAAGCGGGTATGCAGGCAAGATTTGAACCCAGGCAGTCTGCTTCCAGAGTTAATGCACTACACACCTCCATGCATGACACAGTCTCTCAGAATAACACAGTAAACTTAAAAACACATGAGCCAAACTATGCTTCTTCAAAGAAGTTTTTAAGCTGTGACAGCAATCACATTGATTTTTTTTGAAAATTTGACACAATGCAAACTGCAATTACTTTCTTAAACCACAAAAAAATACCAAGATTTTAATATGCTTCTAAATAATACATTTAGATATGGGCTTGCATGCTGTTTATTCTAGGAAGTACATCTGCTCTTGGCATTAAACACAACAAAATTAGCTATTTTATGATTACACAATGAGACTGTCAGTGCCATTATCTGATCAAACAAATAGTGAATGACTAATGCATCTTCTTAGAGAAGATTCTTTTTAAACATATTAACAGATAAATAGCTAAACAAATATTACTTGATTCAAGTAACCCGATATCTACAAAGACAGGGGAGTTCTTTACCTATAAATAAGAGTCAACATTCACTTGCATGCGGCAGCATCCAATGGTGCATTTGCAAATACCCACACAGTGTTGAGTCAAAGGATCCCCCACCAACAGTAATTAATGCTGACATAAATCTGGACACTGGGATGGCAATGAACGGCATGGCTGGTTTCACAGGACAATTAAGAGTGTTGTTCCAAGCAGTCAGAAAATTTTTCTGTAACAATGTTCTAAAACCTTGTATATGAGTTATAAGATAAAGCTAGTTTGACTTATATCCCTAAAATTATTAACTACTACATATATTAACTGATTTACAGACTGAAAGCACTCATATAACATGACTTCATTCAATTAAAATACAACAAATAAGTTTGTTTTTTTGTTTTTTCGAAAGAGAGTAGGGGAAAGGGAGAGAGACAAACAGCAACGTGAGAGAACATCGATTGGTTACCTCTTATACACACCTTGACGAGGGATCAAACCCGCAACCTGGATATGTGCCCTGACTGAGAATCGAACCCAAGACTCTTCAGTGCATGGGGCACCACTCCAAACAACTAAACCACACTGGCCAGGGCAAGATAACAAATATGAAAGTAAAAATTTTTATCAAAATATAATGAAAGAACAAATAAATAACTAAAGCCATTAAATTTGGTTCCTGTGTACAATACAAAATAGTTCATAAAAAATAACTGGTCAACATGCTTGAGACTAGAAACATTAATCTTAACCCATTTTAATCAGAAAAAAATAGCAAACACTAAGCAAAACAAATGCTCTTTAAGGAAAAGCATTCAATTTAGCTTATAATGCATATACATCTCCAGTTCAGGCACAATTTTTAGATTAAAAAATTAATATAGCCTTGCTCAGAGGACAGAATCAGAACACAATGAATTTTATTACTGTTGCTTTCAGCATGATTCTATTAATGCCCAGTTGTTTATCTCTGCAAATAAAGAGGAGCCTGGGAACTGTCCTAGTTTCTTTGTGAATTATCGACTGAAGCTAATGTTTCCTTAGTGAGAAGGCCACTTTAAAAGGGTACTCCTATGAACCTGGCCCACTTTCTTTGCTATTTACACAGACACAAGCACCATTTGCAACATGGGCAACACCAGCATTGTGATGGAATCTGAGTATACTCCAGTGAGGTCTCTCAACAGTCCTCATTATGTTCATTTGCTCAGCTAAAAATAAAGGACAACCTTTCCCCCCAATAAAGAGCAAGTTTAAAGAGTGCAATCATACATTTGCATTGCACTACAAAGTGAAGCTCTGCTGGGGTCCAATCCCAGCGGGTCCAGGGGTCCCCAAAGGTGTGGACGGAGTCGGCGAAGAAGGAATGACACGAAGACAGCCTTCAGTTGATCAGCAGCCTAGTCAGGACCTATAGCCAGGATCTCCAGCCAAAGTTCTGGTTGGAGTTCTGGTTAGGAACTGATGAGGATCTGATGTTTATTGTCTTGTTACATCCATATTTATACCAGCCGATTTTAATCCTGTCAATTTCTATTACAAAGGTTAGGGCGTTTCTTATCTCCATTCCAGGGAGTAAAGATTATGTAGCTTAACTACCCGCCTGGCACTTAATTAAGGGGTTGTATCCCCTCCCTAACCTCAGGGAAAGATCCCCACCTGGGGAAACAACCTTTCTCGGAGAGGTGACCTTGGTTAAAACACATGGTGCTAAAGAGAGCAAACATATTAAGAACAATATGCTATATACGCCAGGTCCCTTGAAACATATGCTGTGCAGATGTTTCTTTCCTGCAGCGACTGTGTCAAGCAGCAAGGATGGACCGGCTCCCGGCAAAGCTCCCTTTAGGAGTAACATTAGCTTCTTCCTGTCCTGCTCATATCCCCATAGCAGTGTCCTAGACACAGTCACTCACAGTACAGGAAGACCTTTCTCCCCCCCCACAGACCTGCACACATCTCAGAAGTGACTGAATTAGCAGTACTATATATTGTAGTGTTACCTACTGTGACTCAGACACTTGTAGGGCTTATGAGAAGCCACCATTCAGAAGATGTACTAGGAAACTATTGTATGTTCCCCCACACAACCCCCAAGTGTGTGCTGTGAAAATCCTAACTTCCTCTTTAAAACCAGATTGTTGTAAGAAATATAATGCTTGCAGTGTGGCTATCACATAATAAGAACCCAAAATATATACCATCAACGAAGCCACATTGACTGCTGAGAATTCCCTGTAGCCTGAGATGCTGGTACTTAGTGGTGTTTCTATAATGTCAGAGGGGACACCTTAAACAGTAGGAATAAGGGATATAACTTGAGAGAAGTGAAAACTAGTAGCAATTTCGAGCCCCATACTATATCTAGTAAAAATTAAGTAGGTTAGGTTAAATAAACTCAATCAATTTGATTCTTTCACTTCAACTACTAATTGCAATATGATTTAGTATCTTAACAGGCAAATCACTCCAGGTCAGCTTCATAGGATATCTGTACAGAAATGCATCTCTACCTGATACAATGTATGCACAAAACGTTGCAATCTTGTTCTGCACCCAATACCACTGATTTCATTATGGGGATGAACCCGGTTACCAAAAATATATATATATATATTTATTTTTTAATCACAATGGTTTTGAGACAACGATGGAGGTATGTCAAAAAGGTTTTGACCAAATTGCTATAACAGATGTGACCTAACATATATCTTCATCATGATCATCCTCCAAAAGTTCTAAAACTCTAAATCAAACTTACTATTACATATGATGTCTAGATTGCCAAATTCTTAGAATGCCAAAATCCTCACTTCCAAAATGCAGGTGATGCCTAGCCCGAGTGGCTCAGTAGTTGAGCATCAACCTATGAACCAGGAGGTTACGGTTCATTTCCCAGTCAGGGCACATGCCCCGGGTTGAGGGCTCGAACCCCAATGAGGGACATGCAGAAGGCAGCTGATCAATGATTCCCTCTCATCATTGATGTTTCTATCTCTCTCTCCCTCTCCCTTCCTCTCTGAAATCAATAAAAATACATAATTTAAAAAATAGATAAAACATAGGTGATATCTCTTAAAGATTGAATGTTATTAATATAGCATGTGAAAAAAAAATAATTCAAGATGGATCATGGACCCAAACATATGCTAAACCTATGAAGCTTTCAGAAGTAAACACATGAGAATATTATCAAGATTGGGGGTAGGTAAAGGCTTCCTAAGACACAGAAAGTAATAACCATTTTAAAAAAGTGGTAAATTAGATTTAATCACATTTAAAACATTTGATTATCAAATCACACTGTTTAAAAAAAAAAACACAGGGAAAATCATAGCAAAATACAAATTTTTAAAAGGGAGGACTGGTATCTCGGCTATGTAAGCAACTCCTACACTCAACAATGAAATGTTCACCGTGGCTTGTTTATAATAGCCTGTTTTGGAAGGAACAGCTCAATAGAGGAAGAGAAGGCACTGGAAATTTCTCTCCTGTGAAAAGCTAAGGTTAAGTGGCTAGAGAAGAGTACGTTGCCTAGAAGACTACTTGAGGGAGAACAAAGAAAATAAAAATTAGATGCTAGAACAGTTAGAACTATTAAAAAATACACTGTATTCAATGCCAGTAAGTCCACATCTAAAGAAAATTTGGATTTAAAGTAGCAGTTTTGCTGTCCTATTAAGTTCGTTTCAAAAGGCTCCTATCCAAATTTAATGCCAGAGCAATAATTCCTATTTAGGTTTACTCAATACTCCAAATCAAGAAACATATTTGTGTGGGAAATATATTTTAGTGAAAACCTGGATTCGTATTATATCACATTGTAGACATCTTCTGTTTTGTCTAAAAATAAACTTTAATTCTTCAACAACAAGCCAGGAAAATAAAGATACGAAGTAATATAACATGGCATAGAGTTGCCAATAAATATTAAAGTTTTTCAGCCATAATTTCTGAACTGTGTTGTTATATAGTTATATATTTGGCCCTGTCTAGACATGTCATTCGGTTGGATTTGTAAAGCATACCACCCTTCCCCACAAGCACTGGCAGACCAACATATAATAAACAGTTATCCACTGTGGTATTACAGGACACAAAATTGATAGTTATGTTTTTAACATGTAGATGTCAACTACTTATAACAATACAAATTTTTGACATTGTTTTTCAGATGCTAATCTAAATGCACGATAGATGATGGATCAGTTCATGTGAAACCCTACTTTCTCATTTTATTTACCCTTCTCTTTGCTATTTGACCTTAAGTGTAAAAGAGTTGCTTTGTTGCCATCCATGCATTATGCCCTTGCACAGTAAACCACACAACGTGAGATGCTGTTCTGCACAAATTAGCAAGAAATATCTAAATTCCAGGGTTCTGTCTGAGGGCCACTAGAACCTGTTTAGACTAAACTGCCTATCAGAAAAATATGACCTATGTGAACGCAAAATATTTTTTTCTTCCTCTAATCTGCTTAAAAAACACACAAAATAATGCAATTTCTAAGTATTGTACACACAATAGTAAATGAAAGAGTTTTGACCAGAATAGCTAAGATGTCAAATTAACAAATATCTACCTATAATAATAAAAGCGTAATATCCTAATTAGACCGGACATCTTCCAGATGTCCTTCCGGACGACCTTCTGGACGATGCCAGGGCTGCAAGGGAAGCCGGAGTCCCAGGTGCCAGAGGGAAGCCGGTGACAGCAATCAGGAGAAGGAAGGCCTACTCTTGCATGAATTTCATGCATCGGGCCTCTAGTTACTACATAAAGATTGTAACAACCAAAAGTATGTTATTTTAACATACTAACACAAGAATGCATCCTACCACTATAATATGTGAGGGGAGAAGCATAAATACATAGAAAACCCAGGGAAGAACAGTTAAACATAGTGGCTCAGACACTGAAGGCAGATAGATGTGGGTTTGAACCCCAGCTCAGCCACTTACAAGTTTTATGTGACCTTTAGAAAGCAATTATCCTTATTAGTAAATGAGTATATCTGTCAACATCTCACAGGATGAAAATGAAGATTAAATGAGATAATGAAAGCAAAAGTCTTTAGCAAAGTTTTGGGTACAAATTAAATACTCAAAAGTGGTAATTATTTTTTTTTTTATATATATTTTATTGATTTTTTACAGAGAGGAAGGGAGAGAGATAGAGAGTTAGAAACATCGATGAGAGAGGAACATCGACCAGCTGCCTCCTGCACATCTCCCACTGGGGATGTGCCCGCAACCCAGGTACATGCCCTTGACCGGAATCGAACCTGGGACCCTTCAGTCCGCAGGCCGACGCTCTATCCACTGAGCCAAACCGGTTTCGGCAAAAGTGGTAATTATTATTATTATTATTATTATCATTATTATTATTTATTAACTTAAAATTTCTTCAATAAGGATCAGCAATTACCAAAATTACATTGTGGCAATGTAAAGGAACCAAATTTAATCACACACAAAATCCATCCATCAAAGATTTCTAGTTTAGGAATATTTTCTTGTGGTCCCAACCAACAACATTGTAGAACAACATAAACTGATGAACAAAAATAGAACCAGAGACAAAGAATCATCAAACAAACTGTCCAACCTATGAGGGAAGGAGGGGGTGAGGTTACGGGTAAGAGATCAACCAAAGGACTTGTATGCATGCATATGAGCATAACCAATGGACACAGACAGTAGCGGGGTGAGGACATGTGTTGGGGTGGGGGGGGTGGGAGTGGCCGGGGAGAGGTCAATGGGGGAAAAAGGAGACTCATGTAATACTTTAAACAATAAAGAATTTAAATTAAAAAAAAAAGAAACCATGCGAATTTTAAAGTTTAAACAAGCAATACAGGGAAAAGAAATAAACCTTTGTCCTTCCTCTTTCCTGGTCCAAAGATTTTAGGAAAAGGAATGAGAGAGGGAAAAATAAAAAAATCACTTAGGATTTTTTTTTTAATATATTTTATTGATTTTTTACAGAGAGGAAGGGAGAGAGACAGAGAGTTAGAAACATCGATGAGAGAGAAACATCGATCAGCCGCCTCCTGCACACCTCCCACTGGGGATGTGCCCGCAACCCAGGTACATGCCCTTGACCGGAATCGAACCCGGGACCCCCCAGTCCACAGGCCGACACTCTATCCACTGAGCCAAACCGGTTTCGGCCACTTAGGATTTTTTTTATCAGCAATCATTCACTTGGTCAAACAATGGCACACATGCAATCATGGCTACAGATAAACAGTTCCTGTGTAAAGTTACAAAACTACACACTCAGTCCCTCTTACCTGTAAGCCAATACTACAATGATTTTCTAAGTCAGGTTGCCAGTAACCCGAACAAGTACCTGTTCATGATAAAAATATGAACTCAGTAAGAAGACACAATCTTCTATTTCATTCAGTCCTCCATTTGTGCATTTACTCATGAAGGATCTATCAAGTTCTCACTGTGCTTGGTTCTGTTAAATATTAATATGGTAACAAGGGCAACTCCTGCAGAGAGAAGAGCATCTATAAAGAGTATGAAGAAGGAATAGCATAGGATTCCTGTCTCACACAGCACAGGCTCTTCAGAACCTCCAGAGCAAAGGACCAGATAAAGCGAGTGATGGGGTGACATTTACCAAACAAGGCCAACAATTTGATCATTAAAGGACTCTTAGTTTTATGTCATGAGCCAAGAGAATTTAATATTAAAAGCTAGAAACCGGACTCCAGGATTACAATTCTCCCACAAATATTTCATAGAACTATTAGACTTAGACTGAAGTCTCAAATTCACTTTGTACCTACATTAAATTTACTTGTAATTTTCTTTTTTTGGAAGTTAATGAAATTCTTTTATTAGGTGCATGTCATATTATATATGAAATTGTCTAGTATCAAATAACAAATATTTGGGTAACAAGGAGTTAAAACTCTTCCACCTATATAAGAATTAAGAGTCTGAGTATTACATATTAATAATTAGAGAAGGATAAACATGGTCTTGATTTGGTCAGGATAAATGTGTTTCTCCTGCCCCAATCATTATGTCAATGATGGCCTTATTCTAGAACCTCCCAAACTGGTTTTGAACATTCCCAGTCATCATTCCTAAAAATGAAATATTATCTGCTATGTACATGAGCTCTTGAGAGCTTTCATAGCTTGTAATTAAATAGGCATAAAAAGTGAATAGCACTTTCAACTCAAGTGGAATACTGGTTTGTTTTATCAAGCATTTGCAAAAGTACTTGTAATTTTCTCTTCTACAGTGAGATTCTTTTCAAGGTTCCTCTGAATAAACCAGGGCATGATGACTCACACTTGACATACTGGTCTAGAGAAAGTTATTGCACTAAAGCCAGAGAGTTTTTCCTTTTTCTTAAGTTGAATTCTTTGACCAACATCTTAATCAGTCACAATGTAAAGCAGATGGTAACCTAAAATATTTCTTGGTTTCAAACACAGAATAGAAATCACATTAAACTGGGTCATCAAGCAGCAAAATTTGGCTGCATGACAAGTTCTATCTACTGGTGATGCCCCACTTAAATGACGCAGAATAATACATTCTGGGTCTGGTGATGAAGAACTTGATGCACAACACATCTTCAATGCCAGAGGGAGATAACAGTCTCCATTAAAACTGAAATAAAGCTGAATTAGCACAAGACTGAATAACAGTAGATTTTCCTAGGATCAAAGTACTAATACTCCCTAGTCATCAGGAAAATGCAATCTAAACAACGGGTACCACTCCATACCCACTAGACTTAAACCCTAAGAGTCAGTGTTGACTCTTGTCTACTAACACGGAACAAACACACATCCAACCTCAGTAACCCCATTCCTAGGCAGATACACAACAGAAATGTACACATATGTGCCCCAATACAGGAATGTTTATAATAACATTAGCTATAAAGGCCCAAAACTGGAAAAACAAACAAACAAACAAACAAGAAACAGATGTTGTGGTAAATAAATTAGACTAGTTACGATTAAATACTACATGGGGGAGGAGGAACCTGTTATACCTACCCCACAAATACTGAGCAAAAGAAGCCAGAACATTATTCCATTTTTATAAAGTTCAACATCAGACAAAACTAATCCAAGGTGACATCAGCCAGGACACTGGTTACTTCAATTAACCATGGAGGAGGCTGGAGGTAGTGAAATAGGAGAGGACATGTAGGAACTTCTGGATCGTTGGTAATATTTTAATTTTAAATTTATGCATGTGTGTTGAGTCTTCAAAAATCTATCAAAGGTGAAAACTTAGGATCTGTGTGCTTTTCTATGTGCATGTTACACTTTTTTGTTGTTATTGTAAATCCTCACCTGAGGACATTTTTTTCCCATTGATTTTTTTAGAGAGAGTGGAAGCGAGGTGGTGAGATAGAGAGAGAAATATGATGTGAGAGAGACACATCAATTGGTTGCTTCCCATTCACACCCCAACCCGGCTAGGGATCAAGACTGCAACCGAGGTACATGCCCTTGACCAAAATCGAACCCACGACCCCTCAGTCCATGAGCCAACACTCTAACCACTGAGCCAAACCAGCAAGGGCACACTTTTTTTATAAGAGAAAATATCAAGGTATTTATGAGTGCATATATCTATATTTTTTATGTAAGGATGAAAATACATAACTATATTTGAAAGAGTAGAGTGCTTTTTCTTAATAAAATTGGCTTTGTATACAATTCCTAACAAGCATTTTTCTCTTATTATGACTATTTTTCCCTCTCTCAAATATTTTAGAATGAAAAGTTTTATGACTGCAAGGTTGAAGGAAGTATTGGATAGTCATAAGTTGCTGCACAATTTTTTTCAAATATTTACCTGCAAGAATAATGCACCTAGAACAGCATAGGACAGACATATCTGTGCATGTCTCTATTTCATTAAGATACATTCCTTGGGCCAAAAGACTCAGCTGGAATGTGTGCAATAAAACTCTAGAAAAGCTTTCATCAACACTGTTTTAAAAAACTTAGTATTCTGCCCTGGCCGGTTTGGTTCAGTGGACAGAGCGTTGGCCTGAGGACCAATGGGTCCCGGGTTTGGTTCCAGTCACAGGCACATACCTCGGTTGCAGGCTCCTCCCCAGCCCAGGCCCGGGTCAGGGCTCGTGCAGGAGGCAACCAACTGATGTGTTTCTCTCACACTGATGTTTCTCTCGGTCTTTCCCTCTCTCTTCCACTCTCTTTAAAAGTTAATGGAAAAATATTCTCAGATGCGTATTAAAAAAATAAATATTAGTATTCATTTGTTAAATGAACACTTAACTACATGGAAAACTTGGCTACCCGGAATCAATAATTTCTCTGGAGTTTTGCTTTATTAATAGATTCATCTTCCTACAAAGATTTTAGAGTATTTTACATAAATGTTACAATCTAGAGATTGTTATAGCTAGGGAAAACACTCTCTAGCTATAAATGGACACCCTGAGAAATAAATCAATGACATCAGTGCAGGAATCATTAAAAAAACAATAAAGTCCCCCCAAAATATGACAGAATATTAAACCAAACAAAAAGTTGTATATATGCATTTTTATATTACATGTGTACAAAAATTACATAAGGACGTTTTACAAAAATGCTAAATACATCTCTGGTTTAGGAGTTGGGTAATTTTTACCTTAAGTTTTATCGTTTGTATTATTTTTTTAAATACATTTTATTGATTTTTTACAGAGAGGAAGGGAGAAAGATAGAGAGTTAGAAACATCGATGAGCGAGAAACATCGATCAGCTGCCTCCTGCACACCCACTACTGGGGATGTGCCCACAACCAAGGTACATGCCCTTGACTGGAATTGAACCTGGGACCCTTCAAGTCTGCAGGCCGATGCTCTATCCACTGAGCCAAACTGGTTAGGGCAATCGTTTGTATTATTTACAGTAAACATATACCAACCATTTTTAAATCCTGTTAAAAAAAGAAGATAATAGCCGTGGCCAGGTGGTTCATTTGGTTGGAGTGTCGTCCCATACACCAAAGGCTGCTGGTTCTATCCCAGTTAGGGCACATACCTGGGTTGTGGGTTTGATTCCCTGGTCAGGGTGTGTACAGGGGGCAACCAATCGATGTTTCTCTCTCACATAGATCTTTCTCTTTCTCCCCCTCTCTCTAAAATCAATAAAAACATATCCTTTGGTAAGGATTAAAAAGAAAAAGGCTAATAGATGTCTTCTTCCCTATTCACAAAACAAATTACACTGGTAGGAGAGAATTTTCTCAAGTTTATGGTTTTTCTCCCATGTATTTTCATCAACCTTCTGGTTTCTGCCACAGGGTTTCTGCTAGCAAATACCAACAAGGCACACACAGCAGAACAAATGAGGAAAGAAGAGTCGCAGGAAACTGGCACACCCCCACCCTGCAAAAAACCATGCTTAGTTGAGGCAGTTCCCCACCCCACCTCCAAGCCTGAGCCAGTCACATAGGTGGTCATTTTCTGCTAGTAAAAACATTCTTAGTTCCTAAGATTCAATTAAGTACATGTATATTTGATGGTTCTCTATTAAAATCCCCATGACTTCCTGGTGCTATCTAAATCTGGTTGATATCTAAACCAAAAAAAAAGGATCTAGAGACTTCCCTGTTGCCAGAAGTGTAGCCTCAGTATAACATTAATTATACCCTGGAGACCCATGAAGGCTATTAATTCAGCTCCCTATGAAAACAGGATTGTTTACCCATTATCTCAATCACCCTTCCCAAGAGAACTGATGTCACTTCATTCGTTCAGAGAGAAAAACAAAAGCCAAGTGAGTTCATTTTCCCAGCCAATCAAGCCATCCACACTAAGCTATAGAATGGAAACCAGAATTAGTATCTAAATATCCGGTTCCCTTTCTTCAAGGTAGTGCCTTGCTTATTAAAGAGCCTTAACAAATCAAAGAAGATCAAAACGCTAGGATCCAAAATGGGAGCAGCCTTTGTGGTGTCCCTTTGGCTTCAATCACCGTGAAGGTCACACACGAGCTCATTGGGAATTCTAACTCGATCGGGAATTCTCCTTCCTTGGAAGAAACAGGCTGACTCGAAGAGTAAACATCCCATTGAGAGTAAGAGCCTTATTCCCCCACCCTAACTTCAACAGAGAAGACTATCAGAGTAAACAGGTACACTTGCATTATTGCCATTTGGGGGTCGGGGGTACAATTGGATTTGAAATGCAGGCTATTATAAAGAGTCTCTTAGCTACAGTTCAAGGGAAACAGACCATCCTAATGCAAAAACATTTTCAGCTTTCCCCAAATCCTTTTCAGCCAATTTCAGAACTTTATCTCAACTTGGAAATTCATGTTATACTTGTAGTAAAGGTCAGAGCATCCTCGGAATACAGAACTCCAGAGATTAGATTTAGCACGAAGGTTGTTTGAAGTGTGTTCATGCCTCAGAACACAACCAGTCCCATAGGAGGTACCCCAGGGATGGGGGAGTCCAAGAAGGTGGGTGAACAGAGTACTAGTATAGGCCCCTATAGGTTGGTTCAATACAGCACCAATCTACTAGTATACAGGCTAAACTTGATTTTCCAAGTTGCAGGAGCATAACTGTAACACAGTACCAACAATGAGCTCAATGGCTAATTAAGACGATGATGTAGAAGCAGAAATTATAGCTGTGCACATGCAATAATCATCATAACTACTATCCTTTACTGATAGCTTAGTACTGCTTAGAATTTACATACTGTATTTTCATTTATGATTCTCAATTACCCTCTGACATGAGTGTTAAAAACTGGGCAAGTTTCTTATCCTCCCTCTCTGGGCCTCAGTCTCTAAAAAGAAGGTAATATCTATTCTTTAGGATTGGGGTGAAGGTCAATGTATGCATAGCATTTAGAAGAGTAACACTGCCTTGGACATGGCAACTGATCCATCAAGCTCAGCTCTTGTTATTATTATAATCACTGCTATCGGAGGTGTTTTTACTACAGGAAAGCCAACCAAGGAAAATAAAGGGAAAGAAGAATGGCAGCCGCCATATAATAGCCAAAGGGCATAAGATAAACTTCAGTTTCCTCATCTGTAAAATGGGATGACACCACCTGCTCCATCCTCTTCCTCATAGGGCTGTCGTGGAGGCCACCAGAAAGCATCGTTAGCCACAAAACACAAAGCTAATGCCGTATACTGTCTTTGACAGAGGACCTCACTTACCTGGGGAAAACAATAAACCTTCATGGTGAGCCCTAAGTCAAATAACTGTGGATATGAAATGAATATTCTAGACAACACTCCCACCAAAAAAAAATAAATAAATAAAAAATATATGCTTTTTAAAAATCCCACTATAGCTAGATAAAATGTAAATAATGGTAAACTCTCCACTACCTAATGACACTAAATCGCATACTTAGAGCCTTTCATTGGCAGGACAATCAGAACTTGGTATTTGACATCCTTTCAGAGGCAACCCCAAAGTGCGGAGAAACCTAACGGAATTGAGGCGCCACAGCTCATTTTGGGTGCCACAAGCAAGTACAGTCTAGCAGATCCAAACCCCATTTATTTCAGATACGACCTTTTGAGTAAAGTGATTTTCAAGCTTGATGCTCTATTTTATTATGTCTTAGTTTCCTTCACTGCAGCACTAATGTGAAAGTTAACAGGAGGTAAAGTTTCCACTTCAGGCTTCCACAACTTCAAACACACACACAAAGCTTCTGGCGCTGTTTTAATCTTGTGGTCAGTGCTGTGAGATCACAGACATCCGACAGACGATGCCTGTCCTGCGAAATTCTCTGATTAGACGCCAACCCTCTTTAGCCGCAGGATCTACTCAACTCATTAAGTAGCAATGTGCTTTCAAATATGGTTTTAATATTTTAATTAAGAAAATACTAATATTAGAAACATAAATGAGGATTTCCTTTTCTTGTCCCTTTCTACTTTCCAAATTAGCTAAAATAAGCATCTATTACCTAGTCAGCAAAAAAATCCTTTAGAATAAACAAAAAGGTATGAAAAACTATTTTATTTTAATTGAAAATTCTGTTGAATCACCTACTATCTATATTACTTATTTTGTTTGGTACAACTACTACAATAACTAAGAGGAAAAATGTACTTTGCAATAGCAATTCAGGTAAGAAATACCTGTCATCCAACTGTTACAGACAACAAAGATTTTTACACTCATCAGAATATTAACACTTAGTAAGAGACAATTGTGCTACCCAATATTAATATCAAATGCATATCTCCACATAGCACATATGCACTGAAACAGCTAACCAGCAGTAGTACAACCAATCAGCGACTGTCCAGACTTTCTCTCCATTCATGGCTAAGAACAGAGATTCTGCCAGACTAAAAATCAGATTTTGTTTTTAAAGAAAATCCCCAGAAACCATGATCAGTGTAGGTGTACAGGATTCAGCTTTAGCTCTAGCTGCTAATTTCTCTCATCTCAAGACAAGAAATAGGGGAAAACTATTTATCTCCCTTAATATGTGGGGTAGACACATCAATAAGTATTTTCTCCAAATGGAGGGACACTATACCTTGACTCTTATCCTCAACTCTTATCATCAGGGCCTCAGACAACTGAGAATCCTCAGCATACCAGGGAATAAGGAGGTCACACTTTTTGAAGAACAGAGTTTCTCCAATTTACCTTCTCTCCCCCTGTTCACACATCAGAAGTCAAAATGCCTAGTTATGTTTTCAGCTTGCTAAGTGGATTTTCTTTCTAATCTTGGATAGGTCATACATAGGAAGCAATTAGATTGCATGTCAACTTCCACTAATTGCAATTATTTCACAGAAAAAAGTTTTCTCTCCCCAAATAGAATGTAAGCCCAATTTTAAAGTTCATTATCACAAATATTTTATACTTAAACTTGGCATCCGCCAGCTTTTGCTCAACCTTTTAAATGTGGGTACCAATTGCTCCTGGGGTGAAGGTTCCCCCCAACACATACACATTTAGGAACTGGCTCTTATGGGCACAGAATGGGTGCCAGAAGCAAGCTCCCCACTCCAGACTTTATTGGGAAGGATCACATAATCAACTTCTTTAAAATCTCCCAAAGCTACAAGTGTTACTCCCAATTACTTCATATGCTATAAAAACTACAACTGGACAGCATGTAAGGGTAAAGTCTAAAGAGTCCAACCAAGTTGTTCTCTCTGTGCAAATAAAGGAGTGAGCAGCACGCACCTCCTGGGCCTGGCTGCACAGTGCCTACTGTCAACACCATTCTCCAGGAACCAAAAGAAAAGAGGTCAGTCTTGTTTCTCACAGTCCTGCTCAGTACACAAACTATTTGCAAAAAAATAAATCATATCTCCTTATCTTTCAGGCTGAGCAAAAGAAATACAGCCAGGGAACTACAGATGGGAAATGGTCTCAGGCATTCAAATTTGATGCACATTCATTCCCTGTTCTAAGAACCACGAATCAGCAAAGTCCAGGAATTTTTTCAACTTCTGTCTTCTGAAGTTCCTCTGATTTCAGAACATTCTCCTATAACCCCCAGAAAAAATACAGCATGGTTTACTTCTATTTTTTTCACAATGAATGCTTATTTGATTGAGATTTTATACTGGTCTCATGGAAGTAAATACAGTCATTCTTTGTGTCCCAGAGGGCTGGGAAGGGCTGTAGCACCACACTATTTGTAAAGGCTCTGGACACCTAAGAGGTGGCCAAGGATATTACTTTCAGGGACATGAATTCCCTGGCTCTTTCCCTAACACACCTGCTAATAAACACACACAAGAAACTAGAGCCCCAGAGTATCTAAACACACACCAAAAAGGAATGTTCTCATACCACTGGCATTTAACCTTTAAAAATGTCATGTTCTAGCCCGGCTGGTGTGGCCCAGTGGTTTAGCATTGACCTATGAACCAGGAGGTCACAGTTCAATCCCGGTTAGTGCACATGTCCGGGTTGTGGGCTTGATCCCCAGTGTGGGGCATGCAGGAAGCATCTATCATCATTGATGTTTCTAACTCTCTCTCTCCCTCTCTCTTCCTCTCTGACTTTTGAGACTTTAAATATATATATATATCATGTTCTAGCTCTAGCCAGTTTGCTCGATAGTTAGAGCATCAGCCCTCGGACTGAAAGGTTGTGGGTTCAGTTCCAGTCAAGAGGACATACCTTGGTTGTGGTCTCAATGCCGGAGGCAACACATTTATGTGTCTCTCTCACATCAATGTTTTCTCTCTCTGTGTTTCTTCCCCTCCCTTCCACTTTCTCTAAAAATCAATGGAAAATAATATCCTTGGGTGAGTATTAACAAAAAAACAAACAAAAAATATCATGCTCTATTTTGTTTTAATGACTATAATAGAATAGCTTGGACAGAAACTGATGACCAAAGAAAAATGTGTCCAAGCCTGTCTGGATTTCACATGTTATTTATCCCCTGGGGGGGAGGGGAGTGTCTAGTGGCTTCTCCTGCCCACCTATGCAGGCGCCAAGGGATAGACTCCACAGAGCTCATACAGAGGGGGTCCCTAGGCAAGTGCTTTTCAACACCAGGAAGATTGGCTTCCTTTCTCTCCAAGGAAAGGGCTGTTCTAACTGCAGCTACAGATATATGGATATGCCACAATATTATTATGAATTCAGTTTGGTCTCAACAGTCTAAATTCTACACAGTAGAAATTATTCTACTTAACAGACTTTAGCACAGCAAGACTGTAAACATCAAGAAAAATCCCTTAGTCATGACAGAGTGTGTCAAGAAGGGCTCCTGCAAGCGTATTAGTTGGTTTCCCAAGGGTGCTGTTGTGTAAATCATCTTGAGTACATTAAATATCGGCAACATGTGCTTCAATTTGATAAGTGGCTTCCATCTGAAACCAACTTCCATTTTCACTCATTCAAATCTCACTAGAAGGATTACAAGGAACTACAACAAGTATAAAAAGGTAAAATTCTTTATCAATGATTACATATGACCAGTTGTCAACATTGACATATTGATTGGCCTAAAAGATTATTTCCTTATAAAAAACATTAAAAACAATAGACAGTGTCTAGAATTCCACCAAGGTCTTATATACAGTGCATCAATTACCGCCTTCACACTAGAAATAGTACTGCAAAATAGGATTATAAAATCCTATCTAATAAAAGAGTAATATGCAAATTAAATGTCACTTCGCAATAAAGATGGCGGCACCCACAGCCAGTAAGGAGGGAATATGCAAACTGACGCGACAAGGCGAGAGGCGAGAGGCAGAAGGTGGCTCCAGGCCGGAGCGAAGGCAGTGCTGGCAGCCAGGGGAAGGAAGGCCTATTCTTGCACAAATCTTTGTGCATCGGGCCTCAAGTGAAATTATAAAAGGCTAAATATTTTCAGAGATGAATGAAACTATGGAATTTCTTATAGTATGAAAATAAAATCTCAGGCCCTAACTGGTTTGGCTCAGTGGATAGAACATTGGCCTGCGGACTGAAGGGTCCCAGGTTAGATTCCGGTCAAGGGCATGTACCTTAGTTATGGGCACATCCCCAGTAGGAGGTGTGCAGGAGGCAGCTGATCGATGTTTCTCTCCCATCGATGTTTCTAATTCTCTCTCTCTCTCCCTTCCTCTCTGTAAAAAATCAATAAAATATATTTTTAAAAGATAAATAAATAAATAAAACCTCAGGACTTTTTAACTCAAGATCTATAAGCATAAAATTTCTCTCTCCACCTACTACTGTATACTGGCTCCCAGATGTGTAGTATCCAGAAACTTCCAAAGGATATTTCAATAATCGCCTCACATGCAACATGTCATACTATGATGCTACATTATATTGAAGAAAACGTAAGGATCTATTAAAGTGACCCAATCTTTAAATAATCACCCTTTCCCATATTTTTATATCACTTTATCAGAAAAACAAATCATATTTAATATTAAGATATTAACTTTTTATTAAATGTCAAAAAAACATTTTTTTCATTATTAACTACTAGAATTACAAAAATAAATTTCAAGTTGCTGGGGGCAAAATAAATCTCATTACTGCTCCATGCTTGTGCAAACTTTCTTGCACTTCCTTCTATACTCTGGGCTTTGAATCAAGTAAGTGAAATCTTGGCCAGAAGGGAGATATCTTAATGTGACTCTTTCTAAAGAGAATGGAAGAAAATGCAATCCTACATTTTTTAATTAGCCTACAAGATTTTATATTTTTAGTTACTATTCTATTTGGTTATTGTATCTAAAAAGAATTTTTAAGTGTTATTAACATTTTCTTTTTTTTTTAATATATTTTATTGATTTTTTACAGAGAGGAAGGGAGAGAGATAGAGAGTTAGAAACATCAATGAGAGAGAAACATCGATCAGCTGCCTCCCGCACATCTCCTACTGGGGATGTGGCCGCAACCCAGGTACATGCCTTTGACCGGAATCGAACCTGGGACCTTTCAGTCCACAGGCCGACGCTCTATCCACTGAGCCAAACCGGTTTCGGCGTGTTATTAACATTTTCAAGCAATATATTAGACAAGCGTTTAAAAATCTTTATCACTAACAAAACCTGTAGAACCAGGAAAAAAGAGACTTAATGAAAAACTTCACCACTTTTTCCATCAACTGCAATAGCTACTCCATAGCAACAATCACCCAAGATTCATCATAAACATTCATTAAACAGCATTTATTTAGGACTTACTGCATCCCACGCACTGAGTTCAGTCATGAAGAGACAATTATGAACAAGACAAACTTGGTGCCTAATTGTAGGAAACTTTCAGACCGTATCCTTCTGTGCCACCACCTCTAGGCTCAACGAAAATACATGTTTCACAATCAGTCCTAACTAGTTTTGAACAAATTTTCTCCTTACATTGATATTAATAAATAAGAAAAATTTTATTTAAAAGTATAATATTCAACAACTGTATTTTTTAAAATACTCTACATGTCTCAAGGTTCAACCAGAACCCTTTGGGAACTTCTGGGCACTAATACAAGAGAGCAGCCACCAGAGGTCTGGCTGGAGCTGACTCCTGTGTGGGGCCAGGAAGACCAGCCCAGTGGAGGCCATCTAAAAGCTTTGGCCGGCCTTATGCCCCATGGGAAAGATTCCCTGTGCAAGACGTTGGATCTGAAACAGATCCATAAATAACCCATCTGTGGCAGACTTAGTGGCTGTGTATATAAAATAAGTCACAGAGTACCATTATTCAAATAGATTTATGAGAATACCATGTTTCCAGTCCTTCACAGCGATGAACTCACCAAGCTGACAAAATCCTGTGAAAGTTTATACACTCAGAATTACAGCCATAAAACAATTAGGTTTCACGATCTTTCCTGGACAGTAAGCCTTACTTGCCCCCCACCCCCACCCCCGCCCACGGAATCTTAACTTTCCTTAGCCCTATCGTTTAAGGAATTTAGGAATAATTTTAATTTCATTCAAAGATATAGCTAAAGATAAAATTCAAATTCATTATGAAAAATAAATCACATCCACCACCTTTACCTGCCCCCAAAGGATCAATGGCTTCTCAACACTATGAAAAAGGGTCTGAATCCTTTCACTAGGCATTCCAAGTCCTCGATGAGTCAGTTTCAATCCAATTTTCAACTGGTTTCTCTCTATACCCTTCCACGGAAGCCATCACTCCAGGCACAATGAACTATTATTCTCTCTTACCTGAGCACATTCTTCACTTTCCTTCTTACTGTGCCTTTTCACATCGATTCAACTACAATAAGAGCCCACTGACACGTGTCTATAATTCTAAATTACATCCACACCACTATGCCTAATGGAAGAGCTGCCTCATGGAGCCTCTCTGTTACTGCCTCCTCTGCTGAATGTCCACAAGGTGGGCTCTCTATGGGGAAAGAGCATGTGCTTTAGAAACAAAGGTCATGCAAAGCTCAGCTCTGCCAGGTGTCAGTTAGGCCTTGAGCACAGTACTTGCCTTGCTAACCTCAATCTGAACAACACAGGAGCCGTAATAAACTACTCTGCAAGGTTTAAAGGCTTCTGAACGACATTTGCTGCCATAGGTTTAAATCTCAATTCTAACAACTGTAGATGGTCTGACCTTGGACTTACCTTGGAAAAGAAACAAACACCAAGGGCCTCAGCTTTCTCACTGGTCAACTGGGAGGAGCTGCATCCATTTCACAGCAGAATAACAAAGGTAAAGGATCAGTGCAGAACTCTCACTCCCATACTGGGCCCCTCTACCCCCTACCCATCCTCAGGATTAGCGACCTTCCTCTCTGTCATGATATGACCTCTTTTCTCCATCAGACTCTCCCCCTCTGATGGCATGTCTACAGCCCAAGCCTAGACTGCCTGGCAGACCACAGGCCCTAAGATGAATAAATACACTAGAAATGGCAGACCGCAGGCCCTAAGATGAATAAATACACTAGAAACAAGTATTTTTAGGTTTCAAGTGCTGCACAGATATAAATCAAAGCACACAAATAAAAATCAGAACACTGAGATTCTGGGGCTGCGAAACAAAGGACAACACCTGTTGAAATGCCCTTAACCTTGAAGACTCAATTCAGATAATAGCAGCTGTGACTTGTGGACGTGCTAGAGGTGGGCACAGCCCCACACGCTCGCCTGCTACCTCCTTTACTTCTGTGGTTTCCCAGGGAAGGTCACTTAAGTGTGGACCACCACCTCCACACTTCACCAATTCACCTCTAACACAACTCACCACACCCTCCCCTGTACTTTGGCTTCCATCAGAAGCTCCAGGAGGGCAAGGCCTGTGGGTGAGGGCTGTTCTTTCCAGTCCCTCCTTCTCACCACAGAACAGGAATTAAATGAATTAAAAAGGGGTGGTAAAATTTTAGAAGTAAATTACCCAAATCACAAGGTAACTCAACATTACACAGTTGCTCTGTCAAGTGACTCAGCACCTCTAAGACCCCTAAAGTCAGGTTTGAACAGATCTAGACAGCTGTCTTATATCCAGGGAAGGAACTCACCAAAATCTCTCAAAAATCAAAAGTTTTCCACGAATAAGGTTTTCATTAGTGGTAAAAGAATCAGAAACAACAGAGAACAGTGAACTGAAACCAAAAATGTCAGGAGGGAAATTTCTGTCCTGTCGAACTTTAGAATGTCCACGATATTTAATCTTCTCCTCTCCTCGAGACAAATACTTTCCTTAGAAAAATAAATCAATGCTTCACATTCCATATTCATGAGTAGTTATAAAAATAACTAGCATATACTATGGTAGGACTTTTTAAAGTCCTTGATTAATCAAATTAATGAAGGTTGACTTATAAAATATATTTTGAACACTCGCTTTTTCCAATGTAGAGGTCACCTCATTAAAACATCTGGTTTCTATCTCCACCATTTCAGAATCAGCAAACTTCTAACAAAAACTGAATGCCGCCCTGCCTTTTTAAAAATGTAGTTTGAGAGAGAGATAGAAACATAAAGGATAAGAGAAGAATCATTACCCACTGCCTCCTGCACACTCCTCACCTGGGATCGAGCCTGCAACCCAGGCATGTGCCCTGACCGGGAATCGAACCATGACTTCCTGGTTCCTAAGTCCATGCTCAGCCACTGAGCCACACCAGTGGGGCCGCTCCCCACTTTTATGTGAGGGGTGGCAGCAGTGAAGAAGAGGTAAAGGTTGTGATTCTGGAATTAAATATTTGGGTTCCTCTCTGCTTGTCTGTAGTAGTAAAAGAACCAGAAGCTTGGATTTAATTCTGAGTTCAGCAAAGCCTGAGGAGCCAATTGCTGAAACAGAAATTCATGGGCAAGCTAGCCATCCCTTATGTTATCCTCTTCTCTGTGATGTCTGCCCAGAGAGGACTGCCCCACCTCTCCTTGGGACACCAGAGGTGAGCTATTAGAAATGCTCTCACGAAGCTAAAACAAGTGAGTTAATCAAGTGAAAGAACAGTAAGCAGGGAAGCCAGAGGCAGGGGGGAAAAATCTCTGCTCTCCTATGATTTCTGAATCAATTCCAAGAACTTTCCTTCTCCCACTGCCAGCAGCACCCATCAATTCCCATAGTAACCAGCCCACGGATTTCCAACTGGTCCAAAAGGGAGGCATGCATGCTGCAGAGAGAAGCACATGAGAGCATGACCCAAACCCCAGGCAGCAATCCAACTGCCGCTTGGTTGTTTAAACATTCCAATTCAACCTCCCTGATTCCCTTAATCCTCAGGTTACCAAGTGGTTCTGTTCTCTCCTCCCTCCCTTCAACCTAATGTCGAGAAAATGAAGGAGGCGATGTCCTAGGACTCTGCACAATACCATTTTCTGTTTTCTGATGCAATCTTGGTTCAAGGCTATAGATGTGAAAGTAACCACACTCCCCCCGCCGCCGCCGCCCCCCCCCCCCCCCCCCCCCCCCCGGCCAACCACCACAGTGCACAAAAATGTTTGTTTAATGAAGGAATCCTCTGAATCCTTAGAAATAAAGATTTCAAAGATATGGGGTATAGATTTGAGATCCTAGATAGGAATGAAGAGGCTATACTCCCAAAACGAATGAAGAGAAGATAAAAGGGCTATAGTGGGTGGAGTTCATCTTATCTTTGTGAAGAATGGGATTCATTAGGATGACTGAGCAGGAGTGAGAACAGGAGGAGGAGGACCACAGGGGATTAGAGTATTTCTGTGCCCGACACACACAAGGACACTGCAGTCAGGAACACTGGCTCCTGATGATTTTCAGCAGGGAAGGAGGAATGATCAGAACTGGGGGAAGATGTGGGTGATGGCTTAATAAGTTTGAAAAGAAAGAAAAGATTTAGCTGATTCTAGCATGCTTACTATGCTGAAGAGGTTGTTTGTTTGTTTGGGGGTTTTTTTTGTGGGGTTTTGTTTTTAACAAATAAATTAATTTATTCTTCCATAATGAAAAACCCATAAATGAAAAATCCAACAGTGGTATTTAGGCTTCAGAAAACAATGTGATCAGCCACATTTTTCTGTTGATGTTGGTTTGTTTTTTAAACTAAAAGGGTAAGGTGGAGACTCAAATTAAAAGTGCTCAGGCTATGACCCAGTTCTACACGATTTCACATCTTCAACAGTATTTAATGGCCAAAAGGAAAGGGTGGCCATAGGTGCTATAAAAAGCAGCACTGTACTTGCCATTGACATGGAGCCTAAGCCTCACTGAAGAGATGCACATGTTTTTCTTAAGGTAGATGCTGAGTAACGCAACTGCGGGGTTATGGAGTATGCATGCATACAGCTTAGTTTTGTTTTTCTTTTCTTTATTATTTTTTTATTTTTAAAAACATGTTCTTATTTATTTTAGAGAGAAAGGGAGCGGGAGAAAGAGGAATATCAACGATGAGAGAGAATCATCAATCGGCTCCTCCTGCACACCCCCCTACTGGGGATCGAGCCAGCAACCCAGGCATGTGGGAATCAAATCATGACTTCCTGGTTCACAGGTCAATGCTCAACCACTGAGCAACACCAGCCAGGCTCTTTTGTTTTTTTTTATTGTTGACACTATTACAGTGTCCCTCATCCCCCTCCCTTTGCCCACCTGCAGCCAGCCCCCCGTAACCTCCTCTCCTGGGTTTCACCATACTGTTGGTGCTCCCAAATTACTTTCCAGCAAGGACCCCACAGCAGTCTGAATGAGTTTTTGTTTTTGTTTTTTAAATGAGATTTTAAACATTCATCTACTGTATTCATAGTACTGTGCTAATTACAGAACATGAAGTAATAAAATAAAGACTCTAAAACTTGACTCAGCATCACCAGAGGTGTAGGGAAAATGGAAGGAGATATATGAAAACAGTAAAGTTTATTGTGCTTGGAATATGAGATTATATGTAATTGCAGTTTATATTATCAGTAATGAATCTTTCTAACATAAACTTTTTAAAAAGCAGAATACAAGAAATATTTGAGTTATGCCAAACAAATTCCTAAAGGATTCACGCTTTAAAAACAAGACAAAACAAAAAAACCTAAAGTAATATGTAAGTTTATCACACTCCCAGTAAGATTAACAGGATATTCTTTTGGAAATTCAGAATCTAAGTCTAAAGTTCATAAGGGAAAATAAATGAGCAAGAATAACAAGAGGAATTATGAAAAGGAAGACTAATAAAGGAGAAGAGCCTTAATACATGGCAGGTGGTAAACTGTGTTACAAATATATACTAATTTTTAAAGTGTGAAATAGTTCATGAATAGACCAAAAACTAAAAGGATGAACTAAAAATTCTAAAAATACTTTGGAGATAAAGGGATGAAGGATAAACTGGGACACTTAAAATCAGTGCAGAAAAGATAAATTACTTCATAAATGGGATAGGCACAACTATGCAGCCACATGGAAAAGAGAAGAGGATACCGACTCACACCAAAACACTCCCAAATTGGTCAAAAATTAAGAATAAGAAACCACAAAAGTATTAAAGAAAGCAGGAGACATTTTCATATTCTTGTAGAGCATAAAACCATTCTTCTAAGTAGGAGATAAAATCCAAAACCCATAAAGTAAAATACTCATAAATTTGATTATACAAAAGTAATAAACTTATACATGGCAAAATTTACCATTAATGACAAAATATAAACCAGTGGGAAAAGATCACAAGGTGCTAATCATTTTTTCATTTAAAGGGCTTATCTCCCTATGTAAATGAGCAAAGGATCACAAGAGTCAGTTCACAGGAAGAAAAACTGCTCTTCAACACACACCAGTATATTGAACCTCACTTATGACAAGAGAAATGCACAGGAAAAGAGCAACAAAATTCCCTTTTTCGGGTATGAAATTGGCAAGGATCAAAAGGTTTAATCACACACTATTAGCGAGAGAGAGCGGAAAGGCATACAATGTTAATGGGAGTGTAAATTTGTACATTGTCTATGGAGGGCAGTTTAACCATACTTATCAAAGAAATGAAGATACATATTCTTGGACCCGGAAATTCCTCTACATAAACCAGCACAGTTGCAAGTTCAAGGGCAGCCACTGTAGCATTGTTAATAATATCAAAAGATCGGAAACAACTCCAAGTCCATCATCAATAAATGGGATAATAAAGTACAATCATAAGCTAGAATGAAAAGGAATGAAAGCATAGTACAGTATTCTAGCATCTGTGTAAAATTAAATTTCAAAAAGCATATATACTAAATGCAATATGATATTTCTGGACTGGGTCCTGGAAAAGTAAAGGGTAACAGCAGAAAAACCAGTGAAATCCAAGTAAACTATGCAGTTTAGTTTCACAATATAACCTTTTGGATTTTACTCTATGGGCATGTATTAGCTATTTAAAACATAAAATTTAATTTTTTTTTAATCCTTACCTGAGGGTATTTTTTTCCCCATTGATATTTAGAGAGAGTAGAAGGGAGAAGTAGAGACAGACAGAAAGAGAGAAACATCAATGTGAGAGAGACACATCAGTTGGGCCAAGGATCATGACTGCAACCAAAGTATGTGCCCTTGACTGAAATCGAACCTGTGATCCTTCAGTCCACGGGCTGATGCTCTAACCACTGAGCAACTGGCTAGGGCATAAACTTTAATTTTTTAAAAACCTAATTACTTTATGATTGAATTTACACCATCCATGGTATCCATATCCTTCTATATATCACTAATGAGAAATATCAAGTATACATGTACTGCTTTAACCCTTCTAATATTGCCACTATTGCACCTAAATACACTCCTGCCTCACCTACTAGATTTTAGGTCCTTAAAGGTAGGGGCCTTGTCAACTCATCTCTGTACTCATAGAATCTGGAGACTACAGGGTGGGACAAAAGTAGGTCTCCAGATGTGAGTCCAAGAAACAGAGTTTATTCTTCTATTATTATTTATTAGTGATTGCATTATTAAACCTACCTTTGCCCCACCCTATATGTCACGAGGTAAGACTTCAACAAATCAGATCCAAAATTATGTCTGGTCTAGTGATCTTTTTTTTGAAATTTTGTATTTCAAATGTCAAACAATTCTTTTTGGGGTTTCCTTCAATCCTGGGTTCACAATGACATAGAAGAGAAAAGCTAGGGGCAGAGAAGGGTGAAGTAATAATTCTCACTGAGGATTTGGTTAGGAAAACAGAGAGAGACATTTCAGATAAACTATCCTCCAACTGAACTTTCTAACCATTTCACTGTGCTGGGAGCTGCAAGGAACATGAAGATAGATGAGATCCTGTCCTTGCAGTAGAAGTTAGGCATAATTAACTTAATGCCAACACTTGTAAAGGCGAAACTATGAAACTGCCTAGGATTTCCAAAAATGTTTTACACAAAGGTGATTAAAATGCTTTTCAAAAAACTATCTATTTTGCAATATAAGATAATAATAAAACTCCAATTTAACGAAGTGTCGGTTTTCTATGTCTTCTCAGGAAAAGAGCTCATGGGCGCCAAAGAATAGTCAAAGAAAAGTCAAAGAAAAAATTCTAGCCTTAAACCCCATCAACAACCTAATTTTCTAAGTATTCAAAATACAAAAGATAAACTACTTAGGAAATACTCTGAAGTCCCTGAATAGGTAGAGAAATACTAAAGTTTCTCAGAAACACATCGCTAGTGATATCCCACCTCCACAAATTCAGGGCTTGGAGCTGAGTGTCATAAAGTAACACAACCTTGGGCAAACCTTTGATCTCTGGGAATACCCATTTTTCATCTATAAAATGAACAGATGCCAGCTAAGGCTCCTTCCTGGTCTAAAATGCTATTAGCTCTCTTTTCCTTCACACCCCAAATATAAACTAAGGCCTTGCAGTCCTTTCATACAAACAGACACACCAACACATGCATTTGTCTGTGTGTACTGGGGAAGGAGCTACCTATAATACTTCCTCCCTATTCCTAGAAGGGCCTAACATACCCCCAAAAAAATATTTGATTACACATGGGTGCCATATAGAAGCAGTTCTCTATTCAACTCTATGTTGAAATTACATGAAAGTGTGCATGCTGTACAGTGAAACAGCTGTTCAACTGTGTATTCATTCATGTTTAGAATTATAAAAGCTTCTAACTTGGTTTTCATCTATCTTTTATGGACGAGTCAGTCCACATGTAACTTCTCCTGAAAGTTATATTGGTATTTTTGTCTTGTCCACCACTTTTCATAGCACAGGAAAAAGATGAAAATGGAGCAAGTTGCAGGCGTACTCATCCATGTGCAAAGATATATGGATTATCAATGGGCAGTTTTGTTCCAATTTATTTACAATAATCCTTACCTCTGACCTACTGGCTTGAAAGGTGATTGTGTAATAAGCAGAACAAAGGCCTGTGAGTAGGAGCTAAGAACATGGTATAGTATTTACTGAGGGTTTAATTATATCTGTCAGTTGACTTCTTTTTCCGAAACACAGAAATAACATTGCACTGTTAGCAAATATGGTTTTCTTGCAAGGAAGTTGTTTTTCCCTAAATAACCAGCATTTCTTGGTGTAGGTCCCTTATAAATACTAACGGGGACACAGAAGAGTTTTCTAAGATATGCACAAGTAAGTTCAAATTTTCACAGTGAAAGCTATAGTTGAGTGAATGTGAATATGAAATAATATCCACCTGTAGGATTAGCCTGAGAGGCCTTCCTGAGGAAATGAACTTGAATGTGTTTCAAAGGAGGATAGGGTGGCTGACAGGTGGTGAAGAAAGGGAAATTCCAGGCAAGGAAAAGGTTGTGGGCAAAAGCTGCCTCTGTGGTTTCTCAAGAAGCAGAGTCACAAAGCGATCTGGTGTGTGGCAACGATTACTTCAGTCCTTAGGACAAACTGAAGGAGGATTGACTGTTACTTCACACTCCTAACCTCGGTCTTCTCCTCTGCTGTAGCAGGCTGGGCTCAGGTTTCTCTGGTCTGTGCAGCTGAGCACTTGCTCCCTAAGAGGCAGCACACTGGCACCCAGCACTCCGGCAACCCTGCGAGGCCTGTGGCTTATCAGCCCCGTTAGATAAATGAAAAGAGCGAGGCTCAGAATCCTAATGAGGCCTCCGGTTACAGGGTTTTAGAAAGTAAAGGAAATATGCATAACTTTTGTAGAGAAAGAAGTAGCATATGAAGACTGACAACTTCAAAAGTCAGAGCTCTTGACCATAATCAATCGAAATCGTTTTTACATTCTCCTCTTAAGAGATCAAAAGAACATAGAGCTGTATTAGTCTTCCCCGTCATGCCAACCAATCAAAGGAAAGGAAAAGGGTGTATATACCATCTTTACTCTGAAGAATGTCCTTTAAGGAAAACCAAAGGAGGCACTCTGCCTATTCCTGCCGTAGTGGCTCTCATTTAATTATGTATTCCCTCTCCCTGTGGTGTCCGTAATGAGGTGGGTGTTGTGTTGAATGTACAACACATTCTTTAGCCATTAGAACAGAGATTAGCAGCTAACTGAAGAGGCCTTCCAAACCTCAGAAGCAATTAAGACAACCCTCACAGCCAACTTTACCTCCAATGCACAAATTCTCAAGAGAGGTGTTACTTTTATACAAATGCTCAGTGGACATTATCATAATTTACTTGTAACTATTTAATTGCAGAATTTTCTATGTATAAATTCAAATCTGGTAGCAAAATATAGTCCAAAAAATAAAACCAGTCTTAAAGAAAAATTTTTAAGACTAAGTATTAGAACTTAATGAGGTCTACTTATTTATAAACAAGTTGGTTCTTCAAATTTAGCTCCTCCCCATACCATTTCTTTAGATAAACATGTGGAGTTAAAGAACCTGCCCACTACCGATGGGAGTCCCTGGTAAAACAACTTGGGAGTATCTCTTACACTACCCCCTGACCCGGCAACTGCCTGGAGTAACATATGGCCGTGTGCACAGAGCCAAAGACAGGGCCTTATTTGTACTCAGGTTCCATCAAAAACAACCTAGAAGCTCGGCAATAGGAAAATGTTAAAACACACACACACACACACACACACACACACACACACCAAAAACAACTATACAATATTCCTGACTAGTCTATATAACATTAAGCAGCAGTTTAAAAGGATGAACTAAATTTACATGAACTAACATGGACAGATCTCCAAAGCATGTCACTGAATGAAAAGAAAAGTTACTGGATACCAATTATGTGAAGTTTGTTTGCTTGTTTTCATCCTACCTGAGGATATGTTTTATTAATTTTAGAAAAAGGAAGAGAGGGAGGGAGAGGAAGAGGGAGAGAGAAATATCAATGTCACAGAGAAACATCGATCGGTTGCCTCCCATACATGCCCCGACCAGGGTCAAACCCGCAACCTAAGTATGTGCCCAGACTGGGAATCAAACCTGCAAGCTTGTGGTGTACGGGATGATGCTCCAACCTACTGAGTCACATGGCCAGGGCTATTATGTGAAGTTTTAAGACACAAAAATACAATACTATCTATAATAATAAAAGGGTAATATGCTAATTAGACCAGATGTCCTTCTGGACGAAGCTGGGGCCAGAGCAAAAGCCTGGGTCCCAGGTGCCTGCCAGTGGTCAGAGGGAAACCGGGGTCCCAGATGCCAGAGGGAAGCTGGTGCCGGCAGCCAGGGGAAGAAGGCCTACTCTTGCACAAATTTTTGTGCATCAGGCCTCTAGTTATATTATAGAACAGCCAATCAACAAAGTGTTTGCCTCTGGAGAGCTACCAGAGAAACCAGGAAGGGGTTAAGAAATGAGGAATAAACCTTATAGACTAATTTATTAATTCTACTAGAGGCCTGGTGCACAAAAATTTGTGCACTCGGAGGGTTCTCTCAGCTTGGCCTGTGCCCTCTCGCAGTCTGGGAACCCTTGGGGGATGACCACCTGCTGGTTTAGGCCCGCTCCCTGGGGAACTGGGCCTAAGCTGACAGTCAGACATCACTCTGGCAGCCCAGCAGCCCTCGGGGGATGTCCACTTTCCAGCGGGGAGCAGGCCTAAGCTGCAGTCGGACATCCTTAGCGCTGCTGAGGAGGCGGGAGAGACTCCTACCACCACCGCTGTACTGGCAGCCGTCAGCCTGGCTTGTCGCTGAGCAGAGCTCCCCCTGTGGGAGCGTACTGACCACCAGGGGGCAGCTCCTGCATTGAGCGTCTGCCCCCTGGTGGTCAGTGTGTGTAATAGTGACCAGTCATTCCCAGTCTTTCTGCTGTTAGGGTCAGTTTGCATATTACCCTTTTACTATACAGGATAGAGGCCTTGTGCACGGGTGGGGGCCGGCTGGTTTGCCCTGAAGGGTGTCCCGGATCAGGGTGGGGGGGTCCCGCTTGGGTGCCTGGCCAGCCTGGGTGAGGGACTGATGGCTGTTTTCAGGATGGCCACACTCCCTTTAGGGTGGGGGGGGTCCCCACTGGGGTACCTGGTCAGTCTGGGTGAGGGGCTGAGGGCCGTTTTTAGGCTGGCCAAGCCCCCCGGCAACGGAAGCTCCCAGCCTCTCCTTTTTTTCTTTTTTTTTTTATTCTGGGATTTATTTACCTTCTATAATTGAAACTTTGTTGCCTTCATTGGAGCTCAGAGCCAGCTCCTGCTCGCTCCAGCTCCATGGTCACGGCAGGCTGAAAGCAGGTATCTGGGGTTTGTTTATCTTCTATAATTGAAACTTTGTTGCCTTCAGTGGAGCTCAGAGCCAGCCAGGAAGCTTGGCTTCCTCCATCACTGGAGCAACCAAGCCTCCTGCTCACTTCAGCTCCGTGGCTTCCGGCCGCCATCTTGGTTGGGTTAATTTGCATATGGTTTGCTCTGATTGGCTGGTGGGCATGGCTTAAGGCGTAGCAAAGGTACAGTCAATTTGCATGTTTGTCTTTTATTAGATTAGATTAAAAATTAATTTTAAAAATCATATCACAAGGGCTTTATAGGGTTATTAAGTGAGTTAGTATTAAAGAATAAGGTGAAATAAAGATATCTCTGCAACCACTGCTAAATTAAAAGTTAATCAAATGCAAGAGACAAACTACCAGGAGCAACTGCAATATCACAAATGAAGCTAGGGGCTTTTTTGACGAAGAACAGAAGACTGCCAACTTAAATGGCCACAGTTGGTGTAACTAATTATTATTAGTGTGAGCCTGTACACATATTCTTTTTCCCAGGCTAGAAACTTGGCAGTAATTGAAAGAGAACCTGATACAGAAATGTTAAAATTATGTTATCATCACTAAACTAAAACAGTCATGCTCCCTTTAACCCCTTAGAATCCTTCCCCATCAGTAGTCTGTTGATGTGAGAATACAATCTGAAATTTTTAATAAAGGTCAGCTTATGATAACAATAATAAGGAGGGGCCCCTTCATGCACTGGCCTCTCCATAAAATCAGGGTCTAGATGGCAACCTTCACCTTCTCTATTTCCAACATTGTCAGCGAACTATCAGCCAAGCTGTCTTTTACACAATCATCTATCTGCATTCCTCAGGAGAATGAATTCTCAATTCAGAGAATTGCATCACCAATATTATATCCATCCATAACAGATGCTGGAGTGATGAGGGAGGGAGGGAGGGAGGGAGGGAGGGAGGGAGGGAACAGGAAGACTTTGTTATTATAATACATATCATTAATGTAAGATTTGTTTTAAATACAACCAAATGCATCTTTCTCACTTTTAGTTACTGCAATGCTGTAAGATCTAACAGAAAATAAAAACTAATTGTAGAAGAGTAAATGTCCTCATTATATTGCTAAATATAAAAAGGAACTATTTTATAAAAGTTATCAACAGCGGATACAGTATAATCCCAATTTTGCTTTTAAAATATATACATGGTTACATAAAAGAACAAAAATAAAAGAAAATTACTAACATATTAGTCCTAAAGAACAAATGACCCAATTTTTCCCACAATAAACTGCATGAAAAAAGAAGTGAACAGAAAATGTTAGAGTAAAAAAGACCTAAAAGAGGGGAATGCAATGTGTTAATCCTACAGGGATCCAGATTCCAACAAACTAACTGTAAAATGACATTTTTGAGACAATGGAGGGAACTGAACATAGACTATAGGACTAGCTAATAAATATTTAAAAATAATTGTTAATGTCATTAAGGTTAATGATATTGTGACTAATTTTTTTAAGTCATTATCTGTTAAAAATACTAACTGGAGTATTTATAGGGGACATGGTATAATACCTGGGCTATTTTAAAACTCCAATCAATCAATCAAAGCAGGGAAAAGATAGATGCAATAAGAATGACAAAATATCTATAAATGTTAAAGCTGGAAGATGGGTACATGGGGCCTCATTGTACTATTTCCTCTACTTTTGTGTATGTTTAAAAATCTCACAAATGAAAAGTAAAAATGCAAGCAGGGATAGTTATCTCTGGGTGGTAGAGACTGAGTGATCTGGTAGGAACTGGTGACTTTTACTTTGATCTGTGTGCCTTTTAGAAACATCCAGATTTTATACAATAAATATTAATTGCTTTGGTTACTTGGGGAAACAAAGGTTCCTCTTTTAATAGATGGATGGATGGTTCTTTCAATGCCCACCCCAATGGATTTAATTCTCCCTCTATGCATTTTACTTGTATTTCCACTACAGGCCTTAATACATTTGGTAATTTATTATAACAATTTTTAATTATGTCTTGTCTTCCCCTCTAGAAAAACAACTTGATCACAGGGGGAATTTCTTTTTGTATTTCTGCTTGAAGCAAAAAGATCTCTCTATATAATAGTTGTCAAATAATCCTTTACTTAATTGAATTAACTGTTCCACTAATAAATCCAGGGAAGAAACAGTGGCAACAGAAGTAAAATATCTTACCTCTTGTAACTACAAAAGCTTTAAGGCAGGAACATGCCCAGAGGTCCCTATACAAAGACCAGTATCTATCAAATCAACCTAGTGAATTCCTCAAACTATTTATTTTTCAATTAACGAGGGGGGAGGGGGACATCATTCAGCAAAGAAAATGGTCATTTATTGAATTAAGTTACAAACTTTTTTTAAAAAAAAAAACTCCCTGAGAAGAAAATCAGTGATTAGTTCCTCAGTAAGCATTCATTATTTAACCTCCTTAAGACTCATCTACAGTATCCATCAGACCTTTTTTTTTTAATTAAGGAAACCATTTTGGAAAGAACACAGAGCTAGTCATGTGCTGAGACAAACAATGGTTTGGAAACTTCTCTTGCTCTGAAGAGGCTTGCATCCCGTGGAAGGGCTGCACTATAAACCTCTCGTGTTTTCAAGTTGCTGGAGACCTTAATATGTGCAGATGTGAGCAGTAGCCTATTCATCTCTCCATTATCTTGCTTAAAAATCATTTCCAAAAGAACACAATAAAGCCCTCCTCCCAGGAGTACCAAGACCCCAAGAACATGGCCTACTGGACTTCACCAGCATATGGTCTTAATTTTGCATGCATTATTTTGATGAAAGCCACTCAAATAACAGAGAAGATATTTACAACTTCCTTTTACATCCTATCTAAAAAAGCGGTAATATGCAAATTGCCCATCACTCCAACACACAAGATGGCCGCCCCCATGTGGACACAAGATGGCCGGCAGGGGAGGGCAGTTGGGGGCGACCAGGCCAACAGGGGAGGGCAGTTGGGGGCGACCAGGCTGGCAGGGGAGGGCAGTTGGGGGCAATCGGGCCGGCAGGGGAGGGAAGTTGGGGGCAACCAGGCTGGCAGGGGAGGGCAGTTGGGGGCAATTGGGCCGGCAGGGTAGCAGTTAGGTGTCGATCAGGCTGGCAGGGGAGTGGTTAGGGAGCGATCAGGCTGGCAGGCAGGCGAGTGGTTGGGAGCTAGCAGTCCTGGATTGTGAAAGGGATGTCCGACTGCCTGTTTAGGCCAGGATCGGGCCTAAACAGGCAGTTGGACATCCCAAGAAGGGTCCCAGATTGGAGAGGGTGCAGGCTGGGCTGAGGGACACATCCCCTTTCCCCATGCACGAATTTCGTGCACCGGGCCTCTAGTCTAAAATATGCTTCAGTTTGACAAACATTAAATAAAGTCAGGTTTCAAACTCAAACCCCCACCACTAAGTTTCCCAAACCTTTTGAGAAACATCAGTATATCACAAAGAAATGGCAGGTGCAAGCTCTCCACAAGTTTCATCTCTAGTTCCACCCTGTGATCTGGTCCCAGAAGCCAGGTCTTCACAAATGCTTTCACCCACCCAATTTATGAAGTCAGGCCAGAGCAGGAGGGGAGGGCAGAGCTCTGCACAATCCCCACCATGACCGCCACCATATTCACATACACAGTTCGTGTTCTTACTTCTCTATTTTCTGATTCCTTACTTTACATGTTTGTCCAAATCACTCCTATTAGCAAAGTTTAAATTAACTAGACCAGCCGTGGGCAAACTACGGCCCGCGGGCCGGATCCGGCCTGTTTGAAATGAATAAAACTAAAAAAAAAAAAAAAGACCGTACCCTTTTATGTAATGATGTTTACTTTGAATTTATATTAGTTCACACAAACACTCCATCCATGCTTTTGTTCCGGCCCTCCGGTCCAGTTTAAGAACCCATTGTGGCCCTCAAGTCAAAAAGTTTGCCCACCCCTTAACTAGACAGTCAAGAAAGTGGGTCACCTGGTAGCATCACGAAGAATTGTACTTGTACAAATCCTGGGCTCAGAAAATGACTTGAGGTATGTACTAAGAAATAAGGCACTCTTCCAACCATGTGTGCTATTTGCCACTAGAATGAGCTTAAAAGAGGCATCTCTCTATTTGAGGTGGACCGCTGCACTCTAAATTTCTGAACATCATCAAGGTAAGGATTCAGTGAGAATAAACTGTCCTTATGAAAGAGAAGAGGGTATGATGACATTAGTAAATGTGAAGGGGTCATATCACAGTTCTGCAGGCTGATAAAAATGTTTGCTAGGCAAAAAAATTTCATCAATTTTCTTTTTTCAAGAACAAAGAAGGCTATGCATAATAAATAAGCATCATAAAATAATTCTGAGATGACCTCAAGGCATGCCAAACTCAATTCAAATTAATCATGGCCAAAGATAAAAGGGAAACTCTGCAATCATCCCTTTGCTACTCTAAATATTTAATATTTTCATTATACTTAGCATTTAGTTCATACAATTTCATCTAGTGTTTATCTTAAAAAGTTATCTCCATTTTGTACCCTCAGTGCCACCATGAAACTTCAATTTAGGTTGACACAAAGAATCTAACAAGTCTACTAAAGGTAAACATTTCAGTTATATTCTTCCTAGAGTTAATATATTCAAAGTACTATTATTATTTAAGTCACTGTCTTTGTCACTGGCACAGCATTTCTTTTATGCTGTAATGAAAACATAATTTGTTAGAATAATGAGGAAAAGAGAGAGAGGGTGCACCACGTCAATGGACATGAGAGGGTAAGGACGTGCCCTTACCCTCTCGTGTCCATTTTTAACTGACCTCTGAATCTTCTATCATCATTCTATTGCCTGGTTGGCCAATGGAAGGCATTATGATTATTAGGTTTCTTGCTTCCACCACATATAACAAGAAAAGTCTAGGAGCGTTTTTTCACTTATTAAATAGTTGGAACTTCGCATAAAACAACAAAAAGTATGTCTTTACTTTTGTGTATTCTACCAGCAAGCTATCAGTTTAAGTAAATGTGATCCATGTTATTCTTTTTTTTTTTATTTTGTAAAAAAGGAAGAAGTTGAGAGTTTTTTAAATTTCCTCAATTAAAATCTGAAGTCTGGGATGCAATAACTAAACTGAAATAACTGAAAAATTTAAATAATATCTCACCTACCTATGACTACATAATTATCTATATAAGAAGGGGAGCCCTAACTGGTTTGGCTCAGTGGATAGAGCGTTGGCCTGCGAACTCAAGGGTCCCAGGTTCGATTCCAGTCAAGAGCATGTACCTTGGTTGCGGGCACATCCCCAGTAGGGGGTGTGAAGGAGGCAGCTGATCAATGTTTCTGACTCTATCTCTCTCCCTTCCTCTCTGTGAAAAATCAATAAAATATATTTTTTTAAAAAAAGAAGGGGAAAATCCAAAATAAAAATATAATACTTGGGAAAATGCTTAATTTAGTTAGATATCATTATCAATACTTGGGATAACATCACTCTATGTTTCTTGCTAGGTATTTACAAAGAATATAGCAATTTTTTAAAATTGTAAAGGAAAGGGAAAAGGTGTGCTTTCTTCATTTACTTTTATAATTCTAGAACAATACTACTAAAAAATAAGTAAAAAGATATAAGAATGACAGATTTAATAAGATACACATAGAGCTACATATAAAACACAAGGTTTTGTGGGTTGGGTTTTGGTGTGTGAGACATTCTGGATTTTTGTTTTCTTTCAGAGGAAGGGAATTGTTTCGGTATCCCTCACGTGGAGAGCACTTTAGGAAAGAGCACGACCCATTCAGAAGGCCAAGGAAGAGTCAGGCCAGCAACAGGTCTAGAAAACTGTTCCATCATGGCCTCCCTCGTCTGTTGTCTGAGTAGACCTAAGTAAGTACAAATGCCTAAGAGAAAAATCCCGCACCCAACCTGCAGTACCAGCCTCCTCAGATATGACTGCCATTAAACAAAAAATGAGTTAAGTCTCAGGTTATTAAGCTAAGCAACTAATTCAAAAAACAAGGTGTAGCTGCTATGACATCAAAGCTTAAACAAGCTTGGCTTCATAATAAAACTAAAACTTAAGGCCCATGCTAAAAACTGTCACACTCAAGTATATCAACCAGCAGTTATTTATTCAAAAGTGTTTAAAGTACCATAAGACATACAGAGACAGCACTGAAGGTGCACATTTCTACACGATGCTCAGGAGGGGGAAAAAAACAATCTCGAAAACAACTTTACAAGACTGAGGTGGAAACCACTGAGCACTCCATTATACGCACTGATTTTTCTTCTCTCACAGAGTACCTGAGCTACAGCTACCTCCATGGAGCATGCCTGGCAGGCTGCTGCTCACCGCTAAGGAATTCTCAATGGTTAAAAAGACACTACATTCCCAAAGACACATTTTCATTTGGTTGCTAATAAAAAACGTGGGCTCTTCATGGATAAAAATTACAGAGACCTAAAATTCTTCCTCAGATTCCACCTCTATTAAAAAAGAATGACTCTGGGAATCGTCAAATAAGTGCCAGAAGCAAAGTGTCCTCATGTAGTTTAAAAGCATTTTCAGAAATAATCATTCCCCAATTTCTCTTACTGAAATTCAAGAAGGTCAGAAATAGCAAGCCACTTTGAGAGCAGTGCTCCAATTACCCAGCGGACTTCAAGCCCTAAGCTCTGAGCAAAGGTGGCAAGGGGTGAGGTGCTCAGATAACCTTGACCACCCTGGGGGATGCAGCGGTCAGAGGAGCTGACTCCTCAGGAAACTGGCTTCTGTTCCTGACACAGCAGCAAAGAAAAAACTCAAGACCTTTGTTTCAGCATCTGGCTGAGATGAAGGTTAAGTACAAAGTAAGAAAACCAAAGAAACCTCACAACCCAAACCACTTGTTTTATCTGAATTTACGAGTTGAGCATATTATAGCATTTTCAGCCTACAAAAAAAAAGTCTCTTTCAATCAAAGTAAGCTGTTATTCTTCTCAATGAGAATACCCTTTTAAACTAATGAAAATATCTGAGAAACGTCCACTAAAGCATTAGGATAGGCCTAGGACAGAACTGAGTTTCTACCTAGCAGTACCCAAGTACAATCACTACAAGATCAACTGCAAATGTCAGTCAAACAGTCGATCATCCAACCATCTCAGAATTTTTCAGGATAAGCTTTCAGGATATTCCAAACTACTGTATCAAGGTTAACGGGATTCGTATTTAGAACGTGATAAATTCCAATCACAATTTAAGAAACACAGGTTTTTTGAAATGCATTTACTATGGAGCAGAAACATAAACATGAACAAAAAACCTTCACATTACTAGTTTAAGTAGCCAGAAAAATATCTGAACTATTTTATCTATAAAGATGGAAACAGGGGTTTCCTCTCTTCTGCCTCTCAGAAGTAAAACAATAAAAGAGGAAAAAACAATGGGGGGAAAAATAGGATCCACATTTGCTAAATCAAAATTTTGCTATAAGCAGCTGGCCTTCTAAGAATGAACACTTGAGTGACATTCCCTTCCCCCAACAGGACTTAGTGACTAATCCACCAACTCACCCTTTTCCACTTCAAAGTTCTTGCCTTTGAGTCCAACTTGAGGTATTCTTTCAAAACCTAGATTAAAATAATTATAAAGTTTAGTATAACAAGGTTCTTTTCAACGTTTGAAAAGCATAGAAATAAAAAGGGGAAAATCACTACTACAAATAAAATCATAATTGCAAAATGTACTTTACCTGTAAAACCCTCTTTCATTTGTAAACTCTCTATGTACAGTTCAACACATTGAAATTTAAGTCAACTAATAACCACTCCCACTTAAACAACAAATTCTTAAACCTGGCTATTCAGTATCTACACAAATGGGAAGAAACCCAAGGACTTGAATGAGTAAGAACCTCCCCCAACTAGGTGACTTTGATGTAGTTAGTCCATCATCTGCCTATGGCAACCACTATTCCAAACCAGTGGTTCTCAATAGGGGGCAACCCAGGGGACATTATGAAATGCCAGGACATTTGTGGTAATCACAACAGAGGGGGGAAATATGCTACTGGCATTTAAAGGGTAGAAGCCAGGAATGCTGTCAACCACCCTACAATGCACAGCACAGCCCCCATTACAAACAATTATCCAGCCCAAAATGTCAATAATCGTAAGGTTGACAAGCTCTGTTCCAAAGCAGCCAGCCATCGTGATAACTGATAAATTCTACAGTTCTCACACTGGTCACTTCAGGTAGGTTTATAAGCTACAGTCATAAGCATCTCCTGTGACTGCTAAGCTTATTATTAGTTCAAAGAATGCACAAACGTGGTCAATATTAATAATTTACAGTACATGTACTATTCTAAAAATATTAAAATAAACCAGACTATACATGTCCATCAGAGCTTTCAAGAAACTAAGTTTTAAATTTTTGCTGAGGTGAAACAGTATTTCAAATTATGTTACCTCCCAAACCCTGTTCCCAAACATAGAAAACAGAAGAGTAAAAAGAACAAGACCTTAGTCTCCCTCACAGATATTCCCAATTCCTGGTGGGGACAAGAAGGAAAATTCCTCTTCCCAGCCTATCACCTTGGATATTAGGGCTCCCACCTTTATTCAGCCAAATTTAAAAGCACTTCACAGCTTACTTTAACTGCATGCAAAACGAGACTTACTGAGGGACTACTCTGTCCCCACACTATGATCTTATATCAGGACGACCCTGCAACAGGTCTTTTCTACCCTACCATCATCAAATGGTATGCACAGGAGAAGAAAACTTGGGGGAAAAGAAACCTATAAAAGGATATTCTGAGTCAGATATTCCAGGTAATAAAATTAGCATTTTTATATAATTGGTCTACAGATTGCTCCCACAGAATGGGTCAAGGAACTTCTAACACTCAAAATACAGACTTTGTTTTGTTAATCGTAATGGCAAAAGACACCAGGTGTTACCAGAAAGTCAGACCTGGTCCTTGAGTTTGGCAGAGGCAGAAGTGAGCCAGCTGGGCTGCATGGACTCAGAAAGCAAAAGTATGCACCTTGATGAAAGAAACGGGAGGAAAGGCATAGGGTATGCTCTAAAGCAGCGGTCGCCAACTGGTGGTCTGCAAGGTCCGAGAGGTTGGCGACCTGCTGGTTTAAGGAAACCTTTGGAGCAGTGGTCGCCAACTGGTGGTCTGCAGACCACGTCTGTGAGGCCCGAAAGGTTGGTAACCACTGCCCTAAAGAGAGAGCACATCTGAGGGAAGAAGGGGAAAGAAGGGTCCTTCCTCTTAAGGGGTTTTATCTGTTTCCCAAAGGCGGGATTTTAAGGGAAATCTCAGGGGAGGATTTCAATAGCATATTCATCAGCTTTCCAGGTGTGTTCCTTTAGGGTTGTGGTCTCTACTAACTGGTACAAGCTCGAGGGTCAATAGTCATTGCAGCTGGCCCTCAAATCAGCCATGGAGTTGCTTCATTTGATTTTGCTGCTTTTATAGGCCTAGAGCTGAAACACAGCTGAGGCCTAATTGTTATCTCTATTATGACCAAAACTCTGTGTCTGTGGTCAACAGACCCAACCGAGGCTTTGTTTCTAAGAATATTTGATGCAGACCAGAACCTCATTGTCCTGGGGGCTTAATGGTTAAAGGAGTGGTCATGCAGGCTTGTATGGAAGTCATATGAGGCTATTCTCCGGCCCCCTTGTTCCTCCTCTAAGGGAGGAAACGTCAGGGCAGGGTCCCCTCTGAATCCCTTAACCAGCAATATGCTAGGGGAAGAAAGGTCACCTTGGGGATGAGGTCCCACCCTAATACTTGGTTTCCCAGTTTTGCCCATTGCTAGCACCCAGAGCATTCCACACACACACACACACACACACACACACAAAAGGGCCCAAAAATTACTAAGAAGGTTGAGAAATATTAGTGCGCAATATGAAATTTAACCCCTTCCTCCATTTTTCTAGATCTAAATTGATCTTTAAATAAAAACTGATCATAAAATTTCAAAACATAAACACTTCATTTTTTCCCTTCTCTCTCTCAGCAGTAAAATATATTCTGTTCCAAAAAAGAAAGGTTGCTCAATTTCCTGTCAGAAGCAATCCGGAGAAGGCCACCTACACTGTAAAAGCAGCGAGAGAGAAAAATAAAATGCTGAAGAAAAGCCTGTATGTGTGGGTGTATACTAAGTGCAATGTAACTACTGCTCTGGGTCTCTAAAAGCTTTATTCCTTGAGCCTTCTGAGAAATGTGGAAATTAGTGTAACTGCTAAGGAGAAGTTTGTCCTCCAACCTATTTAAGGAAAACAAGCCCTCTGATGGACTTTAGTTCTACCAAAGAAACGAAGGTATGGGGTGGGCATGGGCAATTCAAGGCCTGTAACCCATGATTTTCTATACTGAGGGGGGAAGAGAGATTCTACCAATCAGACAATTGACAAGTTCTGTTCTCAGAAAGAGAAGGCTGCTGTGACAGTTCATCTACTTCCCACAGCTACCCTCCCCCCATTCCGAATCACACACAATATGCTTGGTCCCAATATGCGTAATTCTAAACCTGTGGGGCTAACCATTCACAAACACAGGCATGAGCTGACTAGATATGAATTAGTAGAGCACCACATTTGCCACTCTACCAAATTCCCCTTACCCTGCTGAAACTTTCTGAAAACTCTGAATTCTAAGACAGCAATCAACCAGCCCAACACCTTTTACTAAAAACCTATTGAAACATGCTCAGTTCTGGGATAGAAGCAGTGTGGTGAAAAAAAGAAAGCTTAAACAGCTCACCAGTGAGCAGAGGAGAAAAGAATAGCATAACACAGTAAGTTCAAATGCAGCATTATCACAGAATTGCATCGCAGTAAAATGCCATCTTTCTGTAAACCAGACTTTCCCACTGAAAGAAGTAATTTGTTGCAAAAGGCAAACATAGGTAATGGGAAATAAAGAATGGGCAAGGAAAATAATGTATTAATGAGGTGATGAGGAATAACTAGAAGCAGAATAGCAAAAGACAATCAATATACAACAGGAAGCCACACTGTCAGGGCAGTTAAAAGTCAAGACAACTCAGAGAAGCAAACCCCTTAAAATGGTTTGTTTGATAAGCAAACAAATTTGAAGTACTAATCAACTAACAGAAGAGGGGGGTCAGGGGGTGTCTAATTTAATAATCTCAGATCTAACTACAAAAAAAGAAGTTGCTGGTGTGGCTGAGCATCAATCAACCCATGAACCAGGAGGTCAGGGTTCCATTCCAGGTCAGGGCATATGCCCAGACTGTGGGCTGGATCCCCAATGAGGGATGTGCAAGAGGCAGCAGATAGGTGATTCTCTCTCATCATTTATGCTTCTATCTCTCCCTTCCTCTCCCTTCCACTCTGAAATCAATAAAAATATATTTTTAAAAAGAAGTTGCCAGACTAGGACAAATAACTCGATTTCCCTGAATCAGTTGAGAGTAAGTAGCCAATATAATGGTCTATCACCCCTATAGTGTTTACTGAGTAACTTCTATACACAAGGACACTCTCCTACAAAGCTACAATTATGACCATCAAAATCCAGAAATTAACTGTGATATAGTACCATCATCTAATCCACTGACCAGATTTACCTTTCTTCAATTATCCCAATAATGTCCAACCCAGGATCTCACTTTGCACTTAGTATTCATAGCTTATTAGTCTATTTCAATCAAGAATTCCTTAGACTTTCCTTGACTTTCAAATCGTGACCATTTTGAAGATTCCAGGCCAGATTTGTAGAATGTTCCTTAATTAGAGTTTATTTGATACTTTCTTATGCTTAGACTCAAGCTATGAATTTTCAGCATGAAAAGCTCCTCTCATTGTATTCTATCAGGTGCTGTTGAAACCAGCATCTGGCATTAAAAAGACAAGAGAAGTTATCCTGAGGAATTCTGAATGAAGAAAACATACTAGACAACGTAATCTGTAGGCACCTGTTTCTCTCATCCTACTGTATTAAGCTTACATGATCACAAGACAAGCAGTAATTATCCTTGGGAGTTAAGGAAAAACAGCCCAGTTTTAAAAGAAATTAAAATCTGAAAAAGAAATAAGAAAAAGAAATGTATTTTATTAACATCAAAAAAAGGAAAACTCTGAAACGTATCAGAGTTTCATTGTAAACTCCCAGATAATGAATTTTGGGTAAAGATCAATACAGCTACTTGAAAAATAAATCTTCCCAAGCTAATGTAATTTACTTGTTATTGAGACAATCCACTTATCACGGGACTGCAAGACTTGTATTTTTTAACTTCATTGGATTTGACAACTCATGAGGACACAAGAAAAACGTTCTTCCCAGGAAAGTGCATACTCAATGGTTCTGTGGCCCCAAGCTGTAGAAACTACTTCTTCTTCTTCTTTGCCCTGCAGTTTGAAGCATAAAAATTCTACATGGACAGAGAGCGGCAAGCAAATAAATTGGCTAGGAAAAGACTGTATGGTGATGACAAAAGAAGTCAGTCATTTTACAAGCTTATCTTCATCGTGAGGCTTCTTGGACTTAGTTAAAGTCACCTCTATCTAACCTTTAACTTGAGCCAAAAATTTAGGATTCATCCCCATTCCTTTCTTTCACACCCCTTTTTCATTTTGTCAAGACATAAATTTTACTTCCTGAAGACTATCTGAATCCTTTCCATTTCTCTATTGTCAACACCTTGGTCCAAGTCACAGTTATCTCTCAACTAGACAACTGCCCCAGATTCCTCATTAATCTCCTTTCTACCCGTAATCATTTTCCACAGAGTACTCAGACTGACTTTTAAAAAGGTTTACCTCTCGAAATGGCACTCTTCTAGAACAGATCGTCCTAATCCCCCACAGGAAGGCACAGGCTCCTGTGACACCTTACAAAGTGTGCCACCTACTCTTCACACCAGAAAAGTCACTTTGGGAATTAAAGTGACAAGAGGATATATTAATGGCAAGCTTGTTGCCTAAAAAAGTAAACAGATCTTTAGAAAGTAAGTTCTTCTCACTGGGAGAACCCGAAGCCACATGTGTATGGTGCTTCTGACTCCACGGGCGAAGGCACGAGGTGGAAACTGCTGTCACACACAGGAAACAGATGGGGGGGATAATGCAAATAGATAATCAACTGCCTCCCTCTTCCCTTCACTAGAATTTAAGAAACACTCAGTTAACAAGGAAACAAACCAGAAATACGGTTCATAGCTGAAGCAGGACCTGAATACACATCAAGGAACATATTATGAGCATCACAAAGTGGTTAGACCCAAACGACAAAAAAATTTCAGCTGACAAAAGTCACTTCCTTATTCTCAGAAATGAGTGTTATGCCGAAGCCGGTTATGGCTCAGTGGATAGAGCGTCGGCCTGCGGACTGAAGGGTCCCGGGTTCGGTTCCGGTCAAGGGCATGTACCTGGGTTGCGGGCTCATCCCCAGTGGGAGATGTGCAGGAGGCAGCTGATCGATGTTTCTCTCTCATTGATGTTTCTGACTCTCTGTCTTTCTCCCTTCCTCTCTGTAAAAAATCAATAAAATATATATTTAAAAAAAGAAAAGAAAATGTTTTAACAAAAAAAAAAAAAAAGAAAGAAAGAAATGAGTGTTATACTTGCCCCAGCCTCAATTAAAACTAAGATCCACTTGTACCCTAACAAGTAAGATCTTAATGGAGGTGCAATTATTTGCTGTGTTTATAAACAAGTATTTGCTTTGATTCAAACCCTTCTTAAACATCGACAGGGTATAAGGCTCTGAGCACAAAGCTGCCGAGTTCCAAAGATCACAAAGGCATATAGACTCTCCCTTCAAAAAGTTTACGATCTTATTCATGGGGAAGGATATGAAAAACAGCAATAATACAAACCAAAGTGTTGGTAGGTCCAACCTCAGGGATGGCAAAGAACACAAAGGTTACAAGACATAGTCAATGGAATCAAGGAAGAACCACGAATACGTTTCCAATGAGCAAAGAAGAGAACAGAGGAAAAGCATTTCAGGGGAGGAAACAGAATAAAGACAGAAAAGGCTGTTGTGCACATAGTGTTTGAGTAAACAAAGAGCACACACCACGGAAACCATTTAAATATCAAATGTACAAAGGAGCACTTAAACTCTAAAGGCTACATGGAAATTTTCCCTGAGAGCCACAGGAGATGAATTGGCTTTCCTCTCCATTCAATGTCTGTCGAATAGCTTTGGCCTTGCCCTTCACAAAGCCAGGCAGCCAGATGCCTACTTCTGTATCATTTCTGGCATCCATGGACTTGTGTGGGATCAATCACCACACAATTACAGAGATGACCACCAAACCTCCATCCTAACAGCGTCAGTTGTCAGCACATGGCCCAGCACTGGGAGTTACTGTTGTAGTGTGGGTCATCACTTTCAAAGAGAAGTATTCGGGTTAAACTAGAAGGACTTATAATTCAATCAGGCAGCTGATGTATAAATGAGCATTTTTAAAAACCTATGGTGATGTGAATGCCTTATGAAGCTTTGTGGTCATCTTCATTATACAAGGAGAGGTAGGCTAGCAGAGTGAGTGAGTTAGGGAGTGTGTGTGTGGGGGGGGGGGGGTGGTTCCCTCCAGTTTTATTGAGATACTAGAGGCCAGGTGCACGAAATTCGTGCACAGAGCAGGGGGGGGTGTCCCTCAGCCCAGCCTGTGCCCTCTTGCAATCCGGGACCCCTCGGGTAGGGTCCCTAGGCCTGTCCGGCAATCAGGGACTATTGGGGCTTTCCTTCCCCCGGCTGCCAGCAGTGGCCCCACCCCTGCAGTTGCCACTGCTTGCCATCTGTGTGGTGCTGACCCACCCACCCCTGCCACCAGTTGCCTCCCTCTGCTGGTGACAGCTGTGGGCTGCAATCGCTTGGCTGGCCTGGGCCTCCCTCTGTGGGGCGATCAATCACAGGCCTCCCCCTCCCCGATCGATTGATAGCCCCGCCAGCCAGTGGCCTGGACCTCCCTCTCTTTGGAGCAATCAATCACAGAGCCCCTGCATCGACCGCCCCACAGAGGGTGGCTTGGGCCTCCCTCTGCGGGGCGATCGTGAGGTGATGGCAAGGCCCCCTGGCCAATCGCATTGCACCCGCCTTGGCTGGCTTGGCACCAGTGCATGTCATAATATGGTCATCCGGAAGGTCGTTCAGACGGTTGTTCTGCTGTTCGGTTGTTCGGTCGATTTGCATATTACACTTTTATTATCTACATAATAAAAACCCAGTGGTCGTAACACTGTAATGACCAAAGATCGGTCACCAGGAAGTGCGTTGATGGGTCCTGCAGCACCGGCAGGACATGACACTGGGTCCCACAGCAAGCTGGGTCTGGATCTTGCATGATTTCGTACACTGGGCCCCTAGTTATAGATAATTGACATATAACACTGTATTAGTTCAAAGTGTACAACATAATGATTTGATATGTATATATTGGGAAATGATTACCACAGTAAGTTTAGTTAACATCCATCTCCTCACATGTTCCAAATAAGTATTTCTCATTGCAAAAGAAAATGCTGTAATTCTAATGATGAATTTGAAGTTAACTTTATATACAAAAAATAGTTCAGAACTTTCAAATAGTGTCTAAATTGGAAAATAGCTTTCAACACATTAGTCTAAAGAACTGCAATTAAATTTTAGATATTTTATTCCATTTAGGCCATAAGCCTTTCAAGAAAAAAAATATTCTATGTGAGAATTTTTCACACCTTGTAAAGCAGAATGAAAACACTGCTACCTTAGATGATATAATTGCTTCAGCATGTACTAACGTATGATATTCAAACAAGATGAAAGGGTGGCTTTTTTAAATTAAATTTATTGGAGTGACACTGGTCAACATGAACATACAGGTTTCAGATGTGGGTTTCTATATTACAAGATCTGTATATTGCACCATATGTCCACCACCCAACAGCAAATCTCCTGTCAGAAATGGTGGCTTTTACATTTATAAGGCTACCTGAACAAAAGAAAGTGTGAACACCTAATGCCAACAAAGCATCCCTAACAATCCCACTACAAAGAAAGCAGTTCACTGACTGGAACCACCTGGAAGGGCAAGGAGAAGGTGAGGGACTGGTGCTGGAAGGCTGGAACCATTCCCGTTTTAAACAACCTGAAAGGAGGTTACACTACAGGCACAAGGAGCCACCAAAGATGTACTAGGGACTGTCACAATCAGAACCAAATGTGCATGTATGTATATGTGTAAACACACACACACACACACTTTATTTCCCCCTGAAAGGTTTCAACAGTGACATGGAAGAGAGCCTGAAGGATGAAAGGCACTGAATAAAAGTGCTGGCGACAAGGTTGCTGCTGTTTTGTAGGCCAGAAAATGGGGCTGAACCAGGAGAGTGGGAACAGAGAAAAGAATGAATTAGGAGAGACTTAGAGATAAAACTGATAACACTTGGAAAATGTGGTGACTGTGGTGACTAAGAAAAATGGAACCCAAACAAATCACAATCTCTATGGTGACAAACTGGAGTGTATGGGGCTGATGGTATCCAAATGAGGAAGTGCACACTATTCTCAAAATATTTTCATCAAGGATACATTTAACTGATCTTTGAGATTATGACTATCTTCAACATTCTGAAATCATCCATTAGCCACACAGAAACCAATTCTAGAAAGCGATTAAGCTCTAAATGCGCATTTAGAAATGTATCACTTTACATGAAAGATCTATCTGTAAATAATTGAGATCTATCAAAAGATACAAGATATTCTGCAAAAGAAACATTCCAAAAATGGGATGAACTCAAGTTTCTCCAAAATGAATAGCATTTGCTCAATGAATTTATATCATAATAGAACATGTTACATGTTCTACTTAATGAGTTTTAGCATTAACTCATTTACATCACTTTAAAATATAGTAAAACTTTCAAAATGACACGTGTAGTATAATATATGGTAAAGTATTAACAATGCTACTCAAGCAATACAAAAGTATATCTACACTATGTGATCAGGGTTAATGCCTAATACAAGAGCTAAAATGATAATATTTTCATTAAAAATTATGGCATTTTTATCATACCACCTTCCTTATACCCCACCCCACCCCCAAAACCCCGGATTTCCTGAGGAATACTTGACAAATAAAATTGTAGAATATTTAAAGTGTACAACTTGATGATTTGATATACAGGATGAGGCAAAAGTAGGTTTACAGTTGTGAGTACATGAAGTTTAGAGTTTATTCTTGTATTATTTATTAATTACTGTAGTCACAAACAATTATTTTATTTTCCATACAAACAACTGTAAGCCTACTTTTGCCACACCCTGTATATACACGTTGTGAAAGGATTCCCCCCATTAAGTTAATTATCCATCACCTCACATATTTACCTTTGGGGGGATTTAAGTCATAACCCTTAGAAAACTTTAATTATGCAATACAGTATCATCAACTATAATTACCACGTTGTACATTATTCATCTTATAACTGAAAGTTTGTATCCCAGGCTGCCTGTTATTACTCAAAATCAGGGCAACTGACCACTCCAACCAAGTCTCTCTGTGGGACATGGTGGCTTCCAAAGATGAATAGACTGATCTTAAACTGAAGAACACAGAAACCCAAGTCAGCAATTCAAAGTACAACCATAAATGAACAAACAGGGGACAATCGTTGGCCAGGGGCATAAATACTAAGTAGAAATGGGTGGGCAAAAGAAACTAACACTTGTTGAGGGCCTCCTATACGTCTGGCCCTGGGCTAAGAAATCCAGCCCCTCTAGCCTCACTATAATGGGTGGGTCTTGGGATGGCTGGGTATAAGCTTTATGAAAGCTGAGGGCTTGGAAGCCAGGACAGCTCCAGGTTCTCAAACAGCACCTGGCACTCAATAAGTATTCAATAAAAGTTTGTTGGATGCATGATGAATGGATGGCTGGCTAGGTGGCTGATGGATGAATGCATAGTTATTTTTAATAAGGATGTTCATCTGGCCCAAGTATACAGAGAGAGATCCTGACACCTTAGGAAAGAGGGAGCAAGAAATGTTGTTCCAACCACTGTGTTTCCTTCTTCAAGCCCAGAGTATCACAGCCAAATGGAAAAAGCACAGACTCCATCGTCAGATCTGGATGGGAAGCCAAGGTTCAGACTTGCCTTTAGTGAGTCCCTGGACAAGTTACTCCTCTAACTGAAATGCATAAACTAATTCCTTAATCTTGAAGCTGTAAAAAGGCTTAACTGAAATAACATATTTAGAATACCTAGCAAGTACCTGGCACATAATTAGTACTTAATAAATATAAATCTCTCCATGTCCTGGGCCAAGGGAAACGAGCCTGGTGCTCACAGAGTCCCGGTAGAAGGAATTCTAGTGTAGTCCACAGCAGGACAATGTTTGAGTCATTCCTAACCATCCATCCAAAAGCCCGGCTCATCGTATTGCTAGAGGAACTAACAACCATAGCATGAGCCCCCATGGAATTCAAAGGAGGGCTGGACTTCATCAGTGCAACAAAACACAAAACTAACCAACCAGCATATGCTCTGTGCTAGAGAATTTCATACTTGCCAAAATTAAGCATATTTTTCTTCACTATTATGTCAAAGCTACTTCTCTGATAATATATGAAGTATATTTTATTGACTTAATAAAACTATGGATCAACAAGGATTCTTTTTAAGAAAAATTTCCTAAGGGCTTACTCCAGGTTTCATCTCAAAGAGACCAAGATAATGGCATGTTTGGTTATAATTAGCCCCTTATACCTTTTCTCTTTCGCAGTTCAACAGCATTATATCACAGAATGCAGCCCAACCATGACTAAAACCCCCAAACTTCTTATCCATAATTAAAAAGGTAAAAATAATTTTTGACAAGTTCTAATATAGTTTCCTCTTAGTAGCAAAATAAATCACAAATTATCTTACCTCTCTAGTTACTGCTTAACCATCTGGTGAAGTCAACAGCATGTTAATACCTTTTCTCTTAATGAGTTGATGAGGAATTTACCTTAACTTTACTAGTAGAAGGTGTTTTGAGCATATTGCTCAACTGTAGGCTTCAGGGAGATCAATGTGAATTCACATCACTCAACTGAAACATGGATCCAAATCACTAGACTCAAATATGCAGTTAAATAGTTAGCTTCTGGATGAAGTAACTATACTCACTGCTGATCTAAAGTGAACATTTTACAAAGGACGAACATAGCTGGAGAGATAGAGAAAAGGAGAACAAATTTGGACAGAGAGAGACAGTCACACCAAAGAAAGCTTCTCAAGTAAAAAGGTTATTTCTTATAAATACTAATCTGGGTATCAATCAGCAAGTCTAGAGAGTAGATCAATGGAAAAAGTGATCAATAATATTCTGAGAACTTAAACCAATTTATAAAATCTCTACCTACAAAATAATAGTCCCTTACTGAGGGTTCCAGTTAATAAGTCAACAATTGAAAAGGAATGCTGTGTAATTTGGTGAACAGAGAAACTGAAGCTGTTTAGGACAGTAGGGAAGGTACGCCCTATTTTGATTAGAATCAGCCAGAAGCTCTGAGAAAAAGATTAGTGCCTAGAAGAACAACTCCCTGAAGAAATCTAGGGCAATATGTTGGCTGGGAACAAAGAACCAAACTTGGATAGCAAGTCTTAAGCTCCACCTGTAGGAGTAATCTGATTAGCTTCAACACCTTCATCCGCCCTTGCCAGCCTTGATGCCACACACACACCTTGTAGTTTTCTGAAGATCATAATACTGCCCTAGTAATCTAACAGCTGGGAACAAGACTCATCTATACACTACAAAATGCTTATCCACTTGGAAATATATTTGTCATTGCATGATAATTCATTTTCTAGTAGACATCAATGTTTAGAAATGTCTGTTTAAGTACATCAGATTTTCCAAGGCCTGATTAAGCCCTGGGCAACCAGACCACTGGTGTTGATGAATTACGAAGCCTTTTTTTAAAATATTTTTTTCTTAATTTCAGAGAGTAAGGGAGAGGGGGAGAGAGAGATAGAAACATCAATGATGAGAGAGAATCATTGGTCAGCTGCCTCCTGCACGCCCCTATTGGGGATCAACCCACAGCCCGGGCATGTGCCCTGACTGGAAATCGAACTGTGACCTCCTGGTTCACAGGCTGATACTCAACCACTGAGCAACACTGGCCGGGCTGAAGCCTTTTTTTAAAGCAAGTACTGCAAGCATGAGTGTGGTCCAGTAACATCTTATAAATCAGCTTTTGCAAACTATGAGTTCTGCATCATATCAGAACACAATCTGTTTAGTTGCTCATAGTGTACTTTCAATTTTATTTGAAATATTACTTACTATAGATTTCCTTCACTCTAAATACTTTCCTATAAACACCATTCACCTCTTTACCACAATAATCTAAAAAGATGGTGATTCTCAATTTGTTTCTTAGCCTCATTATACCCTTTCTCAGTCCTGATTAAGATAAGGCACTTCATGAAAATATGACTACAACAATTTGATAACTCTGAAAAGGTTTTAAAAGGAGATACCCCAAATGCCCAGCCAGCGTAGCTCAGTGGTTGAGCGTCGACCTATGAACCAGGAGGTCAGAGTTCAATTCCCAGTCAGGGCACATAACCACATTGCAGGCTCCAATCCCCAGTGTGGGGCATGCAGGAGACAGCCGATCAATGATTCTCTCTCATCATTGATGTTTCTATCTCTCCCCCTCCCTTCCTCTCTGAAATCAATAATATTTATATATATATAATACATATGTACATAATACATATGTACATATACATGTATATATGTACATAATATATATATATATAATATATATACTAATATATAGAAGATAACCCAAATTACTTTTAGTGAAAACTAGAAACATCCTATATAATAAAAGGCTAATATGCAAATCAACCAAACAGGGGAAGGACCAGTCACTATGACACACACTGACCACCAGGGAGCAGACGCTCAATGCAGGAGCTGCCCCCTGGTGGTCAGTGCGCTCCCACAGGGGGAGCACTGCTCAGCCAGAAGCTGGGCTCAAGGCTGGCGAGTGCAGCGGCGGTGGCAGGAGCCTCTCCCACCTCCGCAGCAGTGCTAAGCCGTCATTTGGAAATCCTCTGAGAGCTCCCAGGCTACGAGAGTGCACAGGCCTGGCTGAGGGAACCCCCGCCCCCCCGAATGCACTAATTTCATGCACCAGACCTCTAGTATCACTATAACTTGATACCTTCTCCACTGCACTCCTGCACCTCTCAAGATTTTAATCAACCAATCATAAATTCAATTATTTATTTCACGTATGGTAAGTTCCAATGCCAAAGCCTCACAATAAGTTATCAATATGATAAAGCAAATGAGAATTTATATCCAGTCATTCAAAAATTACTGAATGCCCAGAATGTGCCATTTACTGAGTACCTCTTACATCCTGAAAAGTCAAACAGAATACATAGGCCCTGTCTTCAGGACGTTACAGTCTAGAGGAGCAAGCTAAGCAATTAAATTAAAAAGTTCAGTAATCCTATATAATAAAATCCTAATATGCAAATCAACTGAACAGCGGAATGACCAGTCGCAATGATGTACACTAACCACCAGGAGGCAGACACTCAATGCAGGAGCTTCCCCCTGGTGGTCAGTGCACTCCCATAGGGGAAGCGCCGCTCAGCCAGAAGCCAGGCTCACAGCTGGTGAGCACAGCGGCAGTGGTGGGAGCCTCTCCTGACTCCACTGCAGGCGGGCAGTAAGGAGCAAGGGGTCCCGGACTGCAAGAGACCCGGGCTGCGAATGGGATGACTGACTGCCGGCTTAGGCCCAGGGGGGGGATCGGGCCTAAGCCAGCAGGTGGACATCCCCCGAGGGGTCCCGGACTGTGAGAGGGCACAGGCCGGGCTGAGGGACCACCCTCCCCCCCAGTGCACGAATGTCGTGCACCAATCCTATAGTATGCTATAAAGTAACTAATGCTAGAGAGCCAAGAAAACAACAGAAACTGGTCCTGAAAAGGGGGGAAGAAAGAATTTATTCAATAATAGAAAGTAGTGTTTGAGAAAAAAGAAACAGCAAGGGCCCCAAAGCGCAAGATGTCACATGATGCAAGGAATTTCCACATCACTGGAACAAACAAGGCTCGGTGAGGAGAGACAGTGAGGAGAAAGGAGTTGGCGAGGAAGCCACAGGCCTGCTACCATGGGAAGGCATTCAGACTTCATCCTGTGGGCTATGGGGAATTTCTGGAGCATTTAGCTGTAGGAGCCTGTCCTCAAGAGACACTGGTTATTGGGAGTCACAGCTCTCCCTGAAAAGCCAAGCCTCTGTGGCTTCCTCTTGCCTAGAAGGTTGAGTTAGAGGGGTCCCTGGGCAGGGAGACGACTGGACATTCTTCCTCCACACCTCAATTACACAGGCTGAAAACAATCCTCAGGATCTCCTGGTTCCCATGAGATATGGAACGGCTTCAGATCCTCTAAAAGCTGTGGAATCTTAGAATGGAAAGGGTACCAGCAGAGCTGTCTCATGGCCTGTCAACTCTCAGAATCCCTTCTATACACCTCAACAAGTGACTACATATTAGACAACAGCTAATATGTCCTCGCTTTGTCTTCTTTTCTTCAGAACGCTTGCTATAGTTCTTCTAACCAGGCATCATCTGAAATCCTTTCTTCAGGGTGGACCCCTCCTTTGGATGTACTCCGGCTGGTCAGAGCTGGGCACAAAGAGCCCCGATGTCCTCCAACCACAGCAGAGGACTGTCAGCACATTATGTTCTTGGAGTATAAAAGGCATTTCTCGGTTGCACTGACCTTTTACAGACGTGCAAGACAAGGATCATATTAAATCTGTGGTCAAATAAAACACCTTGTCTTATTCGTTCGCACTGTTCTCATACGCACCATTTGCCTCTCCTTCATACCATTGAACACAGTTATAGGATAATATTTATTTGTGTGATTATCTAAATAATGTCTGCATCTCACCGGCCTATGAACTAAGCATGTTGAATGCAGGTACAAAACTGTTTGGTTTTTTTGGTTTTTTTATTTCCTTTTCACTGCCATTGCATTGTGAGGTCTTATCACAGTACCTCTTCCAAGAAAAGGTTCAGTAAATGCTAGATGAAGAATTGGATGTGCACACTCAAAAAAAATTACCCGGGGCAAGATACGGTAAGTGTGGCAGGAACATTCAAATCAACATTCTGTGGAAGCCCAGTGGAGGTTCCTACAATGCCCCGTGAAGGAAAGGCGTCCTAAGGAAAAGGCATCCGAGCCAATTCCTAAACAGTGTTTCAACTACATATTTAAAGTAAAGAAAATACCTGGGCAATACCGTTACTTACATGGGAAAACAGTTACTTGAAAAATAGTTATTTACATGGGAAACTGTTCAGATTAAATTAATAAACAGAGTGATGGGGAATAGGGAAAGGTGGAGACAGCATAGAGGGAATAAATGGTGATAGAAAAAATAATACAATAAAAAATTAATAAACAGGACACAAAACAGTATGCCCCCTTACACACACACACACACACACACACACACACACACAGGAAAAAAATCAAAGCCAGAAAATCCCTTCCAGGTACTGAGATCTGCCTAACTGTCCCTCCTCCTTCCAGCTACCCACCGACCCAACCCCCTGGAGTGTGTTCCCTCAGGACTTCTTGCAGAGGAGCCAGCCCGGCTCACCCTTACCAAGTCTCCCTGTCTCAGAAACAACAAGCGAACCAACTGTCCTGAATAGTTCGGAGATTCATCAGAACACTACTAATAATCAGGTAGAGTAGTAAAAATTCCATGGTGCGCCATGATTACAGATTCAAGGCAGCTCTTCGGTGAGAAATTAAAATCCTGGCTGACGTGCAGGGTGCACTAGGGAGACGCTGATGGAAAACAGAGGAGTCTGGCAGCTCTAAGGTCCTGGAGCTCCTTGGGTGATTGTGATGCTCAGCCCGGGCTGGGAACTGCAGTCCCAGACCCTCAGGCACCTGCTATTCATGCACTCGAGTGTATTTCAGGATTCCACGCCCTTCTGCAGGAAGGACCTCCTGCCTCCCCTTCCATTCCGATCCTAGGGTATCCTATTAGGAAAGCAGAGCAGGTGTGACTCTGCAGGTCATCTCAGTGACTCTGGAGCCTGGGATATGGCACAGAAAGAGGGCTTCAGTCACGTAAAAACTTCATTTATGTGAATGTATAGCATTCCTCCAGGCTATGAAGAGAAACAAAAGCATGTGTAGGAGCCATCCACTCAAAATCTTACTGTGCATGGAAGATAATATTTGTGTGGTTTCAGAAAAAATTCCTTGTGACTGATCTCCCAAATATGCTAGATAAATGAGAATCAACTTCTTTGCTCAGGTCAATTAAAGTCTAGGCAGTGGAGTTTGCTGTGACAAAGACCTGCATATACACTTTGTACTGAATAACTTTTGCATTACTTTTTTCAAATTCATGGTACATTAACTTAAATTGAGTGAAAGTGAACAAAATAGTTTGCAACATCTTCTGACTTTGGGAAAAGCTTAAAATTATATTGTAGGTCTATCTTCTATGAACACCTTGTATAACATCCCATTAACGCGCTGCTCTACAGAGTAGGATTTCGGTACAAAAGTGATCGGTATTGGCCTCCTTCCAAAAGGATGCTGAAATGCAATGTTTCCATAATCTTACTGATACTCTAGAAATTAACTTGAATTCCTCTTCAACATTTTAGACATAAATTGAATCATACCAAAAGTATCTGCCTTACCGTGTTATTTAAATATTAAGCACAATAAAACCAACCATTTTAATGGCTTGAAAAACAGGCCACACAATCCAGTAGCTTAAGCACTGGAGGGTTATTGTGCTGGTTTAGTCCCTTTCCCACTGTGCAAGAGACAAGACATTTTCCCATGTGCTAGAACAGGAAATCATGACACATCTCACTAGAGAACAATGCCTGTAGAGGTAAAATGGTTACACAGAGGGACAGTTTTGAACACATGTACACATAACTTCTCCTAAATACTCTTTTTCACTCACCAAATTTTTTAATCCTCACCCAAGAATATGTCTCATTGATGAGAGAGAGAGAGAGAGAGAGAGAGAGAGAGAGAGAGAGAGAGAGAGAGAACATCGATGTGAGAAACATCAATCAATTGCCTCCCTCCCGTACACTCCCCAACCGGGGATGGAACTAGCAACCTAGGTATGTGTCCTGACCCAGAAGTCGAACCCGCAGCCTTATGGTGTACAGGAGGACACTCCAACCAAGTGAGCCACCCAGCCAGGGTACCAAACTTTTATGTGCCTTCTATAATTCAGGTGATCCTAACACCTAGAGTAAGGCACACGCACACAACTTTCTTGGTTATGCACCTACCCATGTCTTTGATTATTAATTAAAAACAAACTTTAAGATGTGGCCTTTCATAACATTTTTAAATAGTTCTGTATTAACAATATTTATTCAGTCTGTCTTTTAATATATATCCTTATCTAAGTACCAACTAGTGTTCATAGGGAAGTCTGGGCATACCTAACACAAACCGATGAGAAGGTTCATAGAATGAGAAAATATTGAGCTAGGATGCAAAAGAACTTGAATCCAAGTTAAAACACACAACTCACTGAACCTAGCTAAGCCTACAAATTAAAGACAGTAAAACTTAACCTATCTAAACAATGTTGCTAAAGGGATGTATCAGCAAGATAACACATTTGCAACTGATTTTAAACTAAAAGTTTAATAAGCATCATTCAGCTGCTGCTCTGGTTAGAAACTGCTAAGACAGTTTCCAACTGGAAACAAATAAAAGAGTGTTCCTCTGTTTACTTATCTTCAAAGCTTTGCTGCGTCCTTCTTCCTTTCCTCCCTCCTTCTCTCCCTTTCTTTCTTCTTCCTTAATTTCACAGGGACTTACTGTGCTTCTGCCATATACCAGATAGAGTTCCAGTCCCGCACTGCCCAACACAAAGGCAGTAGTCACATGTGGCCAGCAAGCATTCAACATGGCAGTGGTCCAAATGGAGGCTCACTGTAAGTATAAATATACCCTGAGCTTTGAAGATATGGTGTGAACAAAAGAAGGTAAAATTTCTCAATTTTTTATATTGGGTTACATGTTGAGATGATAGCATTTTGGATATGCGGGTTAAACCTATTATTAAAATTATCTGTCTCTTTCTTTTTACTTTCTTTTAACATGACAACTAGAAGTTTTAAATATACGGAGGCTGACATTATATTTCTGTCTGACAATGCTACTCCACACCTTGGAGATATATTAGGAGTCATGTTTCTGTACATGTAAACATCTATGGCCCTAAAATATTCAGCAGAAAAGGGAAACTGAAAAACAGCAAACATGTCCAGAGAGGACTCTGGGATGAAGGCCGGACACACAGAGGCTGGACACACCTTCCCGTTAGTCCTTCATTCTCCCAAAGGTAGGGCCCAGAGCCTCAGGATAATCAGTCAGCAAGACGGTGAGCTATGACCTTGACCGTCTTGGGGAAGACTGCTCCTTCCATGCTGGGCGCTGAGAATGTGACTTTTAATCCAGACTCACTAAGGAAGAAGGCTTTTAATTTAGGGCACAGGTAGTTTCAAGGCATCATTTTTAGTACTTTGGGTTATGGCTCAAAAACACTTAAAAAGGCTTCCAATTGTTGGAAGATGATTCCTAACAAAGGCACCCTCCCTCTGCATTCTAACACCCTCCCTTATTATGAGAGTACTTCTTCGTTCTTCCTCTCCACAGGTCCAATTAGCCCTGCCTCTCCTCAATACCTTCAGTTCCCACATCACAGGCAGAGCTTCTACATAAAGAACAAGAAGCTGAATCCAACCGCAGGAGTCCATTACAATCTGAAGGTCTCTGCTGGTCTAAAGAAGACAGTAGGGGGAAGCTCCGATCGGCTGACTACCGGCCAGTTAAATGGAAGGTGACTTGTAAGATTTTAAGGAATTTCTGGAGGGTAAGTTTAGTTTAGACCAAATGGGCCTACTATTCAATAGCACTTTTTCTACCAAAAAGGCATCTTAAGCACTTGAACTTTATATTCCATGTGTTAGGAACTTACCTTAAATTCAAACCACAATAAGGCAAACATTTTCCTGGACCATCCATCTTTCTGGCAGACTATCAAAGAAAACCAGGGCTTTCAAGAGATTCTCTACCCTGTAAAATGGGTGTAGCAGGAAGCCGAGAAACTCACATTCAAGGCAGATAATGTTATTTCATATTTGACCCCATCTCTGTCCTTTCTGCTCAGGCTGCTCTCTCAGCTGGGTGTGCCCTGTCCCTTCTGCCAACATAAATGTTACATCTCCCTCAACATCAAGCCCAAAGCCCAGTCTCACACAAATCGCCCCCCGTAACCCAAAATCCAGAATAATCTCTCTCCTTCACTCTCATAGGAACACAGTCAACTAAAGTATCATATGATATCTTACTTTACCTATTCTCAAGGTATTTCAAACACAAATAACTCGGAAGGAAACGTCAATAAGATGTCTAAAAATTCATCACCCTCCCTTTCAATCAGTTGAAGATTTATCCGACCTTCATTCAGTCACAAACATGAACGTAACCCCAGGGATACAAAAAGGATACAGAGTCCAAATCCCGTCTTCCGTGGCAATTAGAAAAAGCCTCACAGAAAAAGTAACATATCGGCAAAGAATTTAAGACTTTATAGAGATTAATTAGGTAAAGTGAGAGAGGCATTTCAAAAGCAGCAAAGCAGGGCACATTAAAAGAAATAAGAGAATCTGTTTTAAACCATCACATAGAACCACTGAAAAGAATAGTATCTTCTAATATATTAAACTAGAGGCCCAGTGCATGAGATCCGTGCACTCGAGGGGGGAAGGGGGAGTCCCTCAGCCCAGCCTGCTCCCTCTCGCAGTCCAGGAGCACTCAGGGGATTTCCGACTGACAGCTTAGGCCCACTCCCCACGGGCCTAAGCGGGCCTAAGCCGTACAACAGACATCTTTAACGCTGCTGTGGAGGTAGAAGAGGCTCCTGCCACCGCCAATGCACTTGCCAGCCTTGAGCCCAGCTTCTGGCTGAGCGGCGCTCCCCCTGTGGGAGCACACTGACCACCAGGGGGAAGCTCCTGCATTGAGCATCTGCCCCCTGATGGTCAGTGAGCATCGTTCGGTCTATTTGCATATTAGCCTTTTATTATATAGGAATACTCATGTGGGCACTCGAGGTTCTACATAAATATACTCCAATCCACCTCTGCTACATTTCCAAAAGGATAACAGCAAATCAGGGTGGGCTCTCTAGAAACAGTCAGGGGTCAGATTCTACTAAGTTCTTCTTGGAAGATGTTTCCTAGCCCTTGCAAGTTTCTTAACCTACCTGTACATCAACTTCTTCATTTGTAAAATGGGGATGATCTACCTCAGAGAGTTATTATATTATTTTATGATTAAATGAATTCAAATAAATAATAATTAGAACAAGTTAGGCATTCAATAAATGCTGGCATCATCGTTTACTTCCCATGCTAGACACTACAGCAGATCTGAAGTTCTTATTCCCAGCACTTGTCCATGCCTCACTCTGAAGAGCTATTCATATGCTCAAATCCCACCTAGCAAGACACTGCTCAAATACCACTTCATACAGGAGCCTACTGAGCCTGCTCCCCTCACTCACTAGGAAATAGTATGAGTCGTCTTCCCTCCGCTGAACTCCTGGCCTCTCTTCGGGCACTCATCACTCTATTATCATTATGCCCATGTCTGATTTCCCCTAGAATCCTACAAAACAATCTTTAAGAGCAGGGACAACATCTTACTGATCCTTGTCCTCCCCCAGAGAACTGGCACATATGGGCACTCAATGTTTGCTGTTGAACATATTAAAATACTCTCCTCTTTAATTAAGTCAAGAACAGACTAGAGCTTCTTAAATTGCTGTGACATCTACCAACTTATTCTTCCTAATAAAAACCCATACTGAGAGAGAAGCTCAGTTCAGTTTTCTGTAATTCCTTTGTTAGTGAATCCTACAGAAAAGTCAATAATAAATTCTTCAGTTACTGACAAATCTGAGTCACCTTTAAACTGCTGCTGGGTAAACAAATCTTTCTTAGTTCTCCAAACTAGTTCTAATGTAAATCTGTTTAGGTTATTGTTACTTTTCTGTTACTTATTTGCAAAAGGTGGAACAAAGTTTCCATAGCAATGCCATTTTTCCTGCTTATCCAGATTCTAAAGCCTATTCTGTCTGGATTTTACTGCTTCCTACCACCCAGGCAAAGGAAGGCCAGCCAGGAACCACCCAGAACGCTTGGCTTACACAACAGCAGTGTCAATACCAAACTGCACAGACCTCTACCTTTGGTGCCCCGTCCCTAGTGAAAGGAACGGGAAGACCAGCGTCAACACTCTCCCTCCAACGCTGACCTAACTCAGTAACATAATTATTGCTAAGTAACATTTGATTAAAATCCTAAGCTTTAATTAACACAGAAAAGTGTTAGCTAGGATTGGCTTCCTCTTAAAATAAAAACATTTTGACATTCAAGCTCATGAAAGCAGTTCAGAGACAGTCTTCATCTACTATGCAGTACCAGAGACTTTTCTAAGAAAGAGCCTTAAACAAATAAAATTAACAAAACAAGAGAAAATAAAACAGAATTCAAAAGGGACTGCCCTATCCTTAAAATACATGTATGCTAACAAGCTCACAGATACAGAGAACAGACTGGTGCTTGCCAGAGGGAGGCCGAGAGATGAGTGAAGGAGTAAAAATATGTACGTATGCAATTATTTTCCATAGTATCACACTGGATATCATGGATTCAAAAAGAAGGAATTGGACACAGAAGAAAGGTGAGGTTACCATCCCAGAAATACATTCACAGAGACGAGAGTCCCAAGAATGAGCAACCTGACTGGCACACACACAGTATATCAGAAATCTATGAAAATATCCCACTGTAGCCTGGCCAGTGTGGCTCAGTGTCGATCTACGAACCAGGAAGGCACAGTGAATTCCTGGACAGGGCACATGCGCAGGTTGTGGGCTCAATCCCCAGTAGATTCTCTCTCATCATTGATGTTTTTATCTCTCTATCCCTCTCCCTTCTTCTCTGAAATCAATAAAAAATATATTAAAATATATATACATCCCACTGTTGTTGCCCATAACCAAAAAGATTATAAGCAAATGCAATGCACTCAAATGGCTTCTAAAACCAATACCCCTATGACTTTTCATGCACCAAGGCTATTTACACCTTGTATCAACAAATATAAAAGTTGTAACTAGATGAATCTATTTTCTATTTTTAAAAAATATATTTCTAATGTATTGATCACTATATCCCCAAATTGACAAAATCACTATAAATTTATCATTTCCTCTATAATGTAGCTGCTTCCAAAATAAACTAAATAAGAGCGGAGGAGGCAGGGAAAGGGAAGATTGTACACTCATTAAATACATGACATCAACTAATGCTTTATACTTTATCTAAATGCCAATTGTGCTATAACAGAAATAGCCAATTATTAACATTCTTTTTTCCTCCTAGTTCTCCTAATTAAGAGTGGGAAAACTTCCATTTTTCCTCGCATCTGAAACAAGCTTTAAGATGCTTACAGGAGGAGCATATTACCAGTAAGTGTTGCTAAGTTGCTAGTACTTACTAGACCTTTGGAATTCAAGTGCAATGGATTTTATGCTTAAATATGACAACCATAGAAGTATGATGATGATTACGAGATGAGACAGGGCTGGATCTAAAAGTACTACAACATAGCCGTATTATCCTTACTCCACTTGAGATCACTTCCTTGCTTCCCAAAGCTAATAGCTATGGCTCGTTATCAAGGCCTACCACCCTGATACTGCTCTAGATTTTAGATTTGTTCTACTCTCCTTCCCAAAAAACAGACCTTTATCCTATTCCTTAATATCCTGTTCCCCAAACTAAATTGGCTGACATTCCATAGGCAGACAATATCTCAAGATATAAGTTCTCCAGTGATAAGACTGGCAACCTAACAGGAGTCTTTGGAAAGCATCCCAAAATTCTAGGTTGAACACAGAACAACTTAGAGGTCTATGAGTTCTTGAGCATCCTTTAAATAACAGCATTAGGACTGACCCTGGCCTTCACAAGTATCATGATATGAACATCATTTTGCAAAGCACAGGACAAGTTCTACGTCATGAAGAATATTCAACTAAAAGTTATTTGCAAGAAGTATTCAATTACCAAAGAGCATATATACAAATACTTTAATTCCTGACTGCCCAAGGACACATTAATTACTCATCACACCACCTTACACAGATGTCCTCCTTTACAATTTTTAAAACACTCTCCTGTCTGTTATCTTACAAGTAAGATAGCCTTAACAATCCTATAAATTTTATATTTCCCATTTATAGGTCAAGAAGATGGCAGTGTATTTAACTGATTTACCCAGGTATCTAGGGTCAAGGAAATCTCTATTTCATGTAATAGCCCTAATGTGTTTATTTTCAAAAATAAGGCATTTGAAAGAATATAGCAACAATTAACACATTCTCAAAATACAAAGATAACTAATCATTTATAATATTTATGCAATTATTTGCCCCTTCCAACAAAAAAATGACAGTACTATATAAACTGTAAAATGGAAAATGTGTAAATTACTGAGTGCTCAAACCAAGCATAAAGAAAGTAAATATCAAAATACTTCCTAACATAAATGAAATTCATAGCAATAAGTATGTTAGTTTTCAAATCATTAAAACACAGTGGAACCCGCCCCCCCCACACACACACATTTCCTTTTCTCCATATATAGCAAAAGATAACACTGAATTTGTGTTTTACATCCTAAAGATCCGCTTAAAACAATAATGTATGTTAATTAAAAGGCTTCATGTAAATAAACTAAAAATTCCCTATAGAAGATGATTGAATATATGCCTACCTTCATTTCCTCCTAAAATGATAAATTTTTAAAAAACAGAAGAAGAAACAACAGCATATGAGAGATTTCTACAAACTTCTGAAAGATATAAGAACAATGCATAACTGGAAACTGATTTAGCAAACTGGAGGAAGCTGAAGCCTAACTGCTGAGGTTGAGGTGAGGAAGTCACCAGGAAGAAAATTCAGCTAAAAAAATGTCTACTCATGATGCAGAATCCAGAAAGGCTACAGAACTGAGGTCTGTGTAAAGGGTAAGACTGAAAACAAAAGGAACTGGTTTTAGAGTCTGTGTAAAGGAGCAATTAATTCCCTAACCCAACAACTGAGCAACTTAGAAGCGTGAGACTGGGGGTTATTCTGTGGGGAACTAATGAGATTTAGCCTGACACAACAGAGAGTCTCTACACTGAAAAACATGGGGAATCAGTTAACAGTAGGCATCCAGCCACCTTCAGATTTATAGACTGGAAAACTTTTTCTAGAGAAACTGACCAACCTGAGAGAAAAGGTCAATAAAAATTGGCATCAGGAACTCCCAATGAAACGGCAGGGCCCAAGCTAATCACTCAGAGTAGACCACCACAAATGCCAACCCACCACGCATACAGAGCATCCAATCAACTTTTAAGACCAAGAGTATTACCAGAGAAAAAAGAACACTATAAGTATAAAAGGAACAATTTACCACAAAGACATAACAATTATGAATGTATACACACCTCAAAATACATGAAGCAAAAATTAAGAAACTTCCAAAAAATCTATAGTGTTCAGCCTTGGGGCCTGTGTCAAGGAAATATTTCCAAACAATTTGATTTCTCTAAAAACAAGATTACAGACAAAATCAGTTTGAATAAAATACATGAGGAACATATGTTGACAACTACTAAAAGAAAAATAGAACTCCTATTTGTAAATTAAAGAATAAATGGTTAAAAAACTTTAGTAAAAGTCAAGAGTATGAAAACACTGAGTCCAGTATCAAATATATCCAATTTTCCAAAAAATATTGCAAATGATAATTAAAGAAGTAAAAAATTTTTTGAAAAATATTCACATCAGACTCAAGAAATATATAATATGCCCAAAAGGCCTTTTTACCCACTGTAACAGGCATCTCATTTCATTTCTTGGGCTGCCCACAGTAACATGGAGTGTTGTCCAATACTACCTCACACCCACAGTAGAGTTGCTCTACACCAGTGATGGCAAACCTATGACACACGTGTCAGAGGTGACACGCGAACTCATTTTTTCGGTTGATTTTTCTTTGTTAAATGGCATTTAAATATATAAAATAAATATCAAAAATATAAATCTTTGTTTTACTATGGTTGCAAATATCAAAAAATTTCTATATGTGACACGGCACCAGAGTTAAGTTAGGGTTTTTCAAAATGCTGACACGCCAAGCTCAAAAGGTTCACCATCACTGCTCTACACAGACACATTACTGCTCATTTCAAATACAGTGACTCTAAACCCACTCTATCTTGTCTCTAGAACAGCAGTTCTCAACCTGTGGGTCGCAACCCCTTTGGCGGTAGAATGACCCTTTCACAGGGGTCGCCTAAGACCATCCTGCATATCAGATATTTACATTACGATTCATAACAGTAGCAAAATTACAGTTATGAAGTAGCAACGAAAAAAATTTTATAGTTGGGGGTCAGAACATGAGGAACTGTATTTAAAGGGCCAGAAAGTTGAGAACCACTGCCTAGAGTGAAATACTTCTGAGGGTATCTTTTGCAAAACAACTCTGAAATCACAAAAATATCAGGAAGGGAGAAATAAGAGAGAAAAAAATATGATAAAAAAATTTTATCTATATAATACATATTCAAAACACTGGCAACATTTTAACCTATTCCTTTACATGTTAGGTGGGAGACTTACTGGAAACCCTGACAAACTATTCATTGATCCATCCAATCAAAACATTCTTATTAAATGCATAATCTATAATAATAAAAGGGTAATATGCTACTTAGACCGGACAGCCAAACGACCTTCCAGATGTCATTCCGGTCGTCCTTCCAGACAACCTTCCGGATAAAGCCGCAGCAGTGGGGTTTGAGACAGCTGCCATCACAGGCAGGGGTCGAGGCAGAGGCGGTGAGGGGCGATCAGGCAGGCAGGAGAGCAGTTCGGGGCGATCAGGCAGGCAAGCAGTTAGGGGCGATCAGGCAGGCAAGCAGTTAGGGGCGATCAGGCAGGCAAGCGAGCGGTTAGGGGCAATCAGGCAGGCAGGAGAGTGGTTAGGGGCAATGAGGCAGGCAGGCAGAGTGGTTAGGAGTCAGCAGTCCCGGATTGCGAGAGGGTGCAGGCCAGGCTGAGGGATCCCCCGCCCCGTGCACAAATTTTGTGCACCAGGCCTCTAGTATTAATTATAATAGTTTCAAGGGAACTCTACAGATCATTTCTAAAGTAGACTTCATCCCATTGAGCCATTTCTCACTGAAGATGTATTCGGCCCATGTACTCATTCTAGTGTTTGTAAAGTGTAATCTATGATTATGCAATTGAATATTACAGTCACCCCAGGCCATTCTGTGTTTAAAGAGAAGTGTTTATGGCCATATCGTGCCAAACAACCATAATACCACTTAACCTCAGTTCAACCACTGCTTGAATGAACTTGTTAGGATTACACTGAAATACAGATGCAAAACAAATACTAGGCCAAGGAATGTAATGTCCACATATTAAAAGAGGGGAGGATCCTTATATAATGCCACTAGGACAGAATGTACATGAATATTTAAATTCTGAAAACTGGAAATTTAAGTCCAGAACATGGATAAAAATAACAAATACTACATTTTAGAAAAAGGAATGAATTCCTCTGAAGGGTGGGGTGTGTCATCTCAGAAAGCAGCCCCAAGTAGGTAGCAATAAAATACAATGTTGTTTCTGGATCTTGCCAAACAAATTAGCAAATCTAGAAAAAGATAAATCTGAGACCATTTTTTAAATGTACTGTTTAGAGTAGACTGCTTTAGGTTATTGATTTGAGTATACTATATAACAATATTAATTAAAAGTCACTACCGCCCAATTGCTTCCTGTGATGTAAACCCACTCTGTGGTGCCAGACTAATTCTTAGTGAGCAAGTCAACACAAGAAGGTGAGCCAACGCACTCATTCTCTTCTGTCAGTCAGTTATCAAATATGTACTAGCCAAAATATGTCTTTTAAAGAATACTCATAAATTAAAAACCGGAAATGAGACAGCATGATAATGTCTCAACTGTGGTTTATCAAACATTTTCTTACTTCTTAATAAAATACAGAGTTCATTCTGTAAGGCTGAGCGCCCACCCAATATGGTGTCTGCTTCAACCATTCAGACCCATATTTCAAGTTTAAAAAGGAGTTTTGTTTATTAAGGAGACTGAGTAAGGATTAAAAAGCTGAAACTCACCATCACATGGACTCCAGACCATGTCACTTAAACCTCTATTTTATTTTATCATTCATGTGAAATGTGACACAGGAGTACACAAAGAATATACGTGAAACCATGTATTTGCTAAAATTCCATTTATAATAATCGTTATTGAGAAATAACCACCCATGGCTCCTTAAAACAATTATGCCTGTAATTTAAATTATGAGAACATATATTTCAGTGTGTTTTTGTTCATGGTTTAAAAGAATTAACATTATTAAAATGTCTATACTATCCAAAGCAATCTACGGATTCAAAACAATTCCTATAAAATACCAACAGCATATTTCACAGATCAAAACAAATATTCCAAAAATTTATATGGAACCAAAAAAGACCCCTAATGCCCTCAGCCATCCTGGGAAAGAAGAACAAAGTTGGAGAGGAGAGAAAAAAATGGCGGAGGCTTAGACGGACGTGTTGGTCCTTCGTCCCGGAGCAGATAGGGGCGAGCAGCTGAAACGGGTAACAACCAGCCCGATCAAGCTGGGGAGGTTCAGCTGAGAGACAGTCTGCAGCCAGGAAAGACAGAGAACTCCTGAAAAATGCGGATGGTTAGAGATTGAGGCTGAAACTTCCCCCTGGGCGCCAGCGCAGCGGCGAGACCACGCCATCTTGGGAAGCGGTTACCTACCGGCATCCAGAGATCGGCTACTAACCCAGCGGCTACTAACCCGGAGGCGGCGACTTGCGGGCAGCGCGACTGCGGGAGCCCAGAGGAGGCCTGCGCCCCTCCATGGAGGGGCGGACACTCCTGGGCGGCCAGCAGAGGCACAGCGACCACGCCATCTTGGGAAACAGAGCTGCTTGAGACTAGGATCCTGGCCTCAGCACCACCCAGTCTGATCTCAGACGCATACCAGGACCCTGCAGCCACTGGGGACAGAGACCTGTGACCACAGCTACAGACCTGCAGACACGGAAAGTTCGGAGATCCCTGCTGCAGATCCGTGAGTAGCAGAGCCCATCCCCCCTTCCCCCAGGATCGCGGGCAGTGCCAGAGTAACTAACTGATAGACCTACCCCTTGCCGGGGCCTCAGCGCTGCAGAAACTTTGGCCTGAAAGTGCGCGAGCACCTTAGAACTGATCCTATGCGCACTTCGGGCTTCAGAGCCCTGGGCTGGGAGCAAAAACGCGCACAGCACCAGGAACTAATCCTGTGCGCACTGCTGGCATCAGAGCCCTGGGCTGGGAGCAAAAACGCGCACAGCACCAGGAACTAATCCTGCGCGCACTGCTGGCATCAGAGCCCTGGGCTGGGAGCAATCGCGCGAACGGGAGTTTGTCCGCCTAGCACAGGCCCAGAAACCCCGTTTCTCAGGGCAGGAGGCAGCACCAAGCACCAGTGACTTGACTGTGTTTCTTATCACCTGCGCCTGAGATCCTGATTTCCTGTGCATTCATACTAAGAGCCAGTGAATCCAATTCCTGGTGCAAGGGCACACAGGGACCCTGATTCTCAAGGTGAGGTTGCGCGAAGCAACAGAGACTCTGATACTGAACTCTTGGGGAACTCTGACTCCTGGCGCAAGCTAGGGGGCTCTGCTCTGGTGCTAAACACGCGTCAGGGGGGCCTCTATTTCAGCACAGTGCAGGCAGGGTCCCTAATTCTAAGGGCACGCGCGAGGCCACATTGAGTGTTGGCAACACTGACACAGAGCGAGCCTGGTTCCCACCAACCAACAACAACCACACATCTTAGTGTCAGAGCTCTTCAGTGACACTAGGGTGGTGGGAGCCTCCCACTGCGCACGGCCCAGGCCCACGCAACTCAACCTTTGAACCATCAGGAGATAATCAGAATGAAGAGACGACACAATACCCAGAGGAAAGACAATGAAGAATCACCAAGAAAGGAAATTAATGAAGCTGAAGCGTGCAACATGACAGAAAAAGAATTCAGAATGATGGTTGTACAATTCATTCACCGGATGGATGAGAAAATCAACAACCTATGCAAGAATCAGGAAGAAATGAAAAGTGATATAGCTACAATCAAAAACACCATGGAAAGTTTCAACAGCAGACTAGAAGAAGCAGAAGACCGAATTAGTGAGTTAGAAGATAAGGCAGAGAAACAAGCTCAATCTGAACAGCAACTGGAGAAAAGAATTAAAAAACAGGAGGAGAGCCTAAGGGAGCTTCAGGACAACATGAAACGAAGTAACATACGCATAATAGGGCTGCAAGAAGGACAAGAAGAGCAGCAAGGATTAGAAAATCTATTTGAAGAAATAATGACAGAAAACTTCCCAGATATGGGGAAGAAAAAAGTTACACAAATACAGAGAGTCCCAGGCAAGATGAACCCCAAAAGACCGACACCAAGACACGTCATAATAACGATGGCAAATGTACAAGACAAAGAGAGAATCTTAAAGGCTGCAAGAGAGAAACAGAGAGTTACCTACAAAGGGTCCCCCATCAGATTATCAAACGATTTCTCAACAGAAACACATCAGGCCAGAAAAGAATGGACGGAAATCTACAAAGTGATGCAAAGCAAAGGACTGAATCCAAGAATACTCTATCCAGCAAGGCTATCATTCAAAATTGAAGGGGAAATAAGAAGCTTCACAGACAAAAAAAGGCTAAGGGAGTTCATCACCACCAAGCCAGCAATGCAAGAAATGCTAAAGGGACTGGTGTAAAAAGAAGAAATAAAAAGCCCAGAAAGAAAGCAGCCACAAAAAAATAGAAATGGCTACAAACAAGTACCTTTCAATAATAACTTTAAATGTAAATGGACTAAATGGTCCAATCAAAAGATATCGAGTGGCTGAATGGATAAAAAAACATGACCCATACATTTGCTGTCTACAAGAGACCCACCTCATTAGAAGGGACTCACACAGACTGAAAGTGAAGGGATGGAAAAATATCTTTCAGGCAAATGGAAATGAAAAAAAAGCTGGGGTAGCAATACTTATATCCGACAAAATAGACCTCAAAGTGAAGGCCATAACCAGAGATAAGGAAGGCCACTTCATAATACTAAAGGGATCAATACAACAAGAGGATATAACCCTGATAAACATATATGCACCCAATGCAGGAGCACCCACATACATAAGAAAACTCCTGGAAGGTATCAGGGGAGAGATCGACAACAATACAATCATAGTAGGGGACTTTAATACACCACTAACATCACTGGATAAATCCGCTAGACAAAAACTCAGCAAAGAAACAGCAATCCTAAATGACTCACTAGATCAGATGGACTTAATTGACATCTTCAGAACACTTCACCCCACAGCTGCGGAATATACATTCCTCTCAGGTGCTCATGGGACATATTCAAAAATAGACCACATATTGGGTCACAAGCAAAGTCTCCACAAATTCAAGAAGATTGAAATCATAAAAAGCATCTTCTCAGACCACGATGGCATAATGTTAGAAATAAACCACAATAAAAACAACCCAAAATACTCAAACACTTGGAAGCTGAATAGCATGTTATTAAATATTGATTGGGTTACCGATGACATCAAAGAAGAAATTAAAAACATCCTGGACACTAATGACAATGAAAACACAACAATCCAAAACCTCTGGGACACAATGAAAGCAGTCCTGAGAGGGAAGTTTATAGCTCTACAGGCCTACCTCAAAAAACAAGAAAAAATGGTAGTTAATCATCTAACTCTACAACTCAAAGAATTAGAAAGAGAGCAACAAGAAAAGCCCAGAGTGAGCAGAAGGAAGGAGATAATAAAGATTAGAGCAGAAATCAATGAAATAGAGACCAAAAAAACAATACAGAAAATCAATGAAACCAAGAGCTGGTTCTTTGAAAGGATAAACAAGATTGACAAACCCCTAGCCAGGCTCACCAAGAAGCAAAGAGAGAGGTCCCAAATAAACCAAATCAGAAATGATAGAGGCGAAATAACAACAGACCCCAAAGAAATACAAATGATTGTTAAACAATACTACGGACAACTCTACTCCAACAAACTAGACAACCTGGAGGAAATGGACAAATTCCTAGAAAAATACAACATTCCAAAACTCAATCAGGAAGAATCTAAAAATCTCAATAGGCCAATAACGATGGAAGAAATTGAAGCAGTCATCAAAAAGCTTCCAGCAAACAAAAGCCCAGGACCAGACGGCTTCTCAGGGGAGTTTTACCAAACTTTTAAGGAAGAACTGAAACCTATCCTCCTCAGATTACTACAAAAAGTCCAAGAGGATGGAACACTTCCAAACACATTTTATGAAGCTAGCATCACCCTAATACCAAAACCAGGTAAAGACAACACAATGAAAGAGAATTACAGGCCAATATCCCTCATGAACATAGATGCCAAAATCCTCAACAAAATCTTAGCAAATCGGATCCAGCAGTACATCAGAAGGATCATACACCATGACCAAGTAGGATTTATCCCAGGGATGCAAGGATGGTACAACATCCGTAAATCAATAAACGTGATACATCACATAAACAAATTGAAAGAAAAAAACCACATGGTCATATCAATTGATGCAGAAAAAGCATTTGACAAAATCCAACACCCATTTTTGATAAAAACTCTCAGCAAGGTGGGAATAGAAGGATCATACCTCAACATAATAAAAGCCATATATGACAGGCCCACAGCCAACATCATACTCAATGGACAAAAACTAACACCATTTCCCCTAAGAACAGGAACAAGACAGGGATGTCCACTCTCTCCACTCCTGTTCAACATAGTCCTGGAAGTATTAGCCATTGCAATTAGACAAGAAGAAGAAATAAAAGGCATCCAAATTGGAAAAGAGGAAGTAAAACTGTCCTTATTTGCAGATGACATGATATTATACATACAGAACCCTAGAGACTCCATCAAAAAACTACTAGACTTAATACATGAATTTGGCAATGTAGCAGGATACAAAATTAACCCCAAGAAATCCGAGGCATTTCTATATACCAATAGTGAACTTGCAGAAAGAGAGATTAGAAAAACAATCCCATTTACCATCGCACCCCAAAAATTAAGATACCTAGGAATAAACTTAACTAAAGAGGTAAAAGACCTCTACTCAGAAAACTATAGGACGTTGAAAAAAGAGATAGAGGAAGACATAAACAGATGGAAGAACATACCATGTTCTTGGATTGGTAGAATCAACATCATTAAAATGTCCATATTACCCAAAGCAATCTATACATTCAACGCACTTCCCATTAAAATACCAATGGCCTTCTTCAAGGATCTAGAACGAACTCTCCAAAAATTCATCTGGAATAAAAAAAGACCCCGAATAGCTGCAGCGATCCTGAGAAAAAACAAAGTAGGTGGGATCTCAATGCCAGATATCAAGCTGTATTACAAAGCCACTGTTCTCAAAACTGCCTGGTACTGGCACAAGAACAGACATATAGATCAGTGGAATAGAATAGAGAGTCCAGAAATTAGCCCGAACCAATATGCTCAATTAATTTTTGACAAAGGAGGCATGAACATACAATGGAGCCAAGATAGTCTCTTCAATAAATGGTGTTGGGAAAATTGGACAGATATATGCAAGAAAATGAAACTAGACCACCAACTTACACCATACACAAGAATAAACTCAAAATGGATAAAGGACTTAAATGTACGACAGGAAACCATAAAAATTCTAGAAGAATACAAAGGCAGCAAAATCTCAGACATATGCCAAAACAATTTCTTCACTGATACAGCTCCTAGGGCAGTTGAAACTAAAGAGAAACTGAACAAATGGGACTACATCAAAATAAAAAGCTTCTGCACAGCAAAAGAAACCATCAACAAAACAACAAGAAAACCCACCTCGTGGGAAAACATATTTGCCAACGTCATATCTGATAAGGGCTTAATCTCCAAAATTTATAGGGAACTCATACAACTTAACAAAAAGAAGATAAACAATCCAATCAAAAAATGGGCCAAGGATCTAAATAGACACCTTTCAAAAGAGGACATTCAGAAAGCCAAGAGACATATGAAAGCATGCTCAAAGTCACTAATCATCCGAGAGATGCAAATCAAAACAACAATGAGGTACCATCTCACACCTGTCAGAATGGCCATCATCAACAAATCAACAAACGACAAGTGCTGGAGAGGATGTGGAGAAAAAGGAACACTTGTGCACTGCTGGTGGGAATGCAGACTGGTGCAGCCACTATGGAAGGCAGTATGGAGGTTCCTCAAAAAATTGGAAATGGAACTCCCATTTGACCCTGTGATCCCACTTCTAGGAATATATCCCAAGAAACCAGAAACACCAATCAGAAAGGATATATGCACCCCGATGTTCATAGCAGCACAATTCACCATAGCTAAGATCTGGAAACAGCCTAAGTGCCCATCAGTAGATGAATGGATTAGAAAGCTGTGGTACATCTACACGATGGAATACTATGCTGCTGTAAAAAAGAAGGAATTCTTACCATTTGCAACAGCATGGATGGAACTGGAGAGCATTATGCTAAGTGAAATAAGCCAGTCAATGAAGGAAAAATACCACATGATCTCACTCATTCATGGATAATAAAGACCATTACAAACTTTTGAACAATAATAGATACAGAGGCAGAGCTGCCTCAAACTGATTGTCAAACTGCAGTGGGAAGGCCAGGGAGGGTTGGGGGGGAGGAGGGAGGGGATTAAGAGATCAACCGAAGGACTGGTATGCATCCATATAACCATAACTAATGGACATAAGACACTGGGGGGTAAGGGAGGGCAGGGGTCTGTCAAGGGCAGGGGGGAAAAAAGGACACTTATGTAATACACTTTGTAATACTTTTAGCGAAAAATAAAAAAAAATAAATAAATAAAATTTAAAAAAAAAAAAAAAATTCAAAAAAAAAAAAAACAAAGTTGGAGAGATCATAATACCTGATATCAAACTATACTGCAAGGCCACTGTAATCAAAACAGCCTGGTAATGACACAAGAACAGGCATATAGATCAATGGAATAGAAGAGAGCCCAGAAATAAACCCACATCTTTATGGTCAATTAATATTTGCAAAGGAGGCCAAGAGCATATAATGGAGTAAAGACAGTCTCTTCAATAAATGTTGGGAAAATTGGACAGGCACATGCAAAAAAAATGAAATTAGACCACCTTCTTATTACACACACAAGAATAAACTCAAAATGGGTTAAAGACTTACATGTAAGATTCCAAACCATAAAAATCCTAGAAGAAAAATTTCAGACATTTCTCATAGCAATATTTTTGCTAATATATTTCCATGGACAAGGGAAACAAAGGAGAAAAGCAAATGGAACTACATCAAACTAAAAAGCTTCTGCACAACCAAAGAAGCCATCAACAAAACAAAAAGGGAACCCCCTGAATGGAAGAACATATTTGCCAATAATACAACTGACAAGGGGTTAATATCCAAAATATATAAAGAACTTATACAACTCAACACCAGAAAGACAAACAACCCAAACAAAACATGGGCAAAGGACCTGAATAGACACTTCTCCAAAGAGGACATACAGATGGCCAATAGACATATGAAAAAATGCTCAATGTCACTAATCATCAGAGAGATGCAAATTAAAGCCATGAGATACCACCTCACACCTACCAGAATGCCTATCATCAATTAATCAACAAACAAGAAGTGTTGTCAAGGATGTAGAGAAAAGGGAACTCTAGTGCACTGCTGGAGGGGATGTAGACTGATGCAGCCACTGTGGAAAACAGTACAGCGTTTCCTCAAAAAATTAAAAACAGCCCTAGCTGGTTTGGCTCAGTGGATAGAGCTTTGGCCTGTGGACTAAAGGATCCCGGGTTCAATTCTGGTCAAGGGAACATGCCCAGGTTGTGGGCTCAATCCCAAGTGGGGGCGTGCAGGAGGCAGCCATTCAATGACTCTCTCTCATCATTGATGTTTCTATATCTCTCTCCCTATCCCTTCCTCTCTGAAATCAATAAAAATATATTTTAATAAAAATTAAAACGGAACTGGCCTTTTGACCCGGCGATCCCTTTTCTGGGAATATGTCCTAAGAAACTCAAAAACATTAATTCAAAAGAATATATGCACCCCTATGTTCATTGCAGTGCTATTTACAATAGCCAATATCTGGAAACAGCCCAAGTGTGCATCAGTAGATGAGTAGATAAAAAAGCTGTGGTACATTTACACAATGAAATACTACTAGACCATAAGCAAAAGGAAATCTTACCTTTTGTGACAGTATGGATGGAGATTATTATGCTAAGTGAGATAAACCAGCCAGAGAAAGACAAATACCATATGATCTCACTTACATGTAGAATCTAATGAACAAAATAAACTGACAAACAAAATAAAACAGACTCACAGATAATAGAGAACAGACTAATAGCTATCACAGGGAGGGTGGTTGGAGGACTGGATGAAAGAAGGTGAAGGAATTAAACAAAAAATAGATATATACGACACATACAACAGTGTGGTGACAGCCAGAGGGGAAGGGGGGTGGTGTAGGTGGAGGTGGGCAAAGTGGAGGAAAATGAGGAAGAAAAGAGACTTTGCTTGGGTGGGTACATGATGTAGGGTGAAAATTTTTTGTTGAGTTGTACACTTGAAGTATGCTTTTGCTAGCCAATATCACCCCACTATATTCAAGTTAAAAAAATAATTTTGTACTAAATGGTATTAGTATATTGCTTTTATTATAAATACTTTCTATAAAATAGAGTTCCAAAGCACAAACTATTTCTGCATTTGTTAAATTATTACTGGTATTATAAGGTGAAACAGAAATATAAGTAATTTAGAAAGTAACTGTGATGTCATAGATACAAAGCACCATCTCAGATTCCGTAAAATCCTGACATCATAGTTGGAAGTAGAAATCTTTGCATTCTAAATCTAACCTTCACATGTGACTTGACTTCTCCAAATCATTTCTAAATACTCAACCTGAAAAATACCACCAACTGCACTGTGTTGCTAAGAGAAAGAAATGAGACTGTGTATACAAGAAGTTCTCAACTCTGTGCTTAGCATAAGATAGTACTGGCCATTATTGCTGTTTGTTATTGAAGGGAAAAGCATGTAGCAACCACACCTAAAGGAATTAAACTTGAGCAATACCCTCACAGGTCTTTAAAGGTCTATCCAAAGAGTGAAATGAGACTACCAAAAAAAAAAAAAAAAAAAGGAAATTTACAAAACCATATGAACAGGTTCTCCAAGGTCTAGTATACTTTATCACAATTTTTTTAAAAAATCTAAGTTCTGTTCTGACTTGAGCATACAATGTCTAAGATTTCATATGCAAGACATTTACTACTTCATCTCTCAATATCCTGAAGACAAAATAAATCTTTTAATAAGAATTAATTAATATTTTAATAAGAAAACTCTAATATGTTCATTAACATTTTCTGCAAAAGTAGAAAATTGGAAACAGGCTAATGTCCCTCAATATAGAAAATATATGAAAAAAATAAGCAGCTATAAAGAGAATAAGAGGAATTTATATATACTAATATGGAATGATCTAAGACATGTTATCAAGTTAAAAAAAAATACATAAAACATAAAATATGACTATGTTTAGACAACCAAAAAATAACTTATGTTACATTGCATACATATTTATGTACTTAAATTCATACACAAAGAATTGAAAGTATGCAAGCAATGGTGACCTCTTAGTTTTCCTCTGAATAATTCTGTTATTTGACTATTTCAGTGAGACTGTATTTATGTATTACTTGTGTAGTTTATGACCCTCAAGGAAAGTTAGCCAATAAATACACTAGGCTAAAATAAAAATAAGTTTTAGAAAGCACTATAGTTTACAAAAGGATTTTATATTTTAAATAAATCCTCTAACACGTTACCTAATTTGATCCCCACAATAAGCTTATAGAATTTAAGGTAGTATCCTTATTTTAAAAGTGAGAACACTCAAGTATTTATTAATTAACAATTAATAAGTACAGCGCCCAAATGTAAACATGGTCTACTGACTCTAAATCCAGTGTTCTGGCCTTGAGGCTACAGTACCTCCATGCCCTGGAAACGCTAATATCTACACCAAGGCTCTCAGTCTCTGCAGCGCTTCCATTCACACAAAAGTTCCACATGAAAGTTCACAGTGCAGAGAAAAAAGGCACTAGAGGAGTCAAAGACCTGGGTTCTAGTCTTTTTTTTTTTTTTTTCAAGCAGGAGAATATCAAGTTTTAATACATACATACACATGGGGAATTCATAAAGCATGAAAACCCCATAAAAATTCCAAAGATGGTGAGGCAATATTTGGGTATATAACACATTTTTTAACAAAGGAGAAAGTGGGGAAGGGTTATTCAATTTCAGAAGTGAGACTGTACAACTTATAGGTAGTTCAGGAAGAGGCAAGGGACATGAGGGTGCAGGCCCGTCTAAAGCCTTCTATTTATCAACCTTAATTCAAATTAGGCTAAGGTGACATCCTAAGCTCTCCTTCCTGAAGCAAGTTTCTCTGAATCTCTTGGTTCTTTCCGGGTCTTGTTTTTCAATAAACACCTTAAAATTAACATCAGAATCTTGGTTGTAGGTCTTTGCTTTTCATCATTTTGAATATTTCTTGCCAATCTCTTCTGGTCTGCAAAGTTTCTGTTGAGAAATCAGCTAACAGTCTTATCAGAGCTTCCTTGTAGATAACTGCTTTTCTCTTACTGCTTTTAAGGTTCTCTCTTTGTTTTGAACCTTTTGCATTTTAATTATGATGTGTCTTGGTGTGGGCCTCTTTGGGTTAATCTGTGTTTCCTGAACTTGTATGTCTATTTCCTTCACCAAGTTAGGCAAGTTTTCTGTCATTATTTTTTCAAATAGGTTTACAATTTCTTGCTCTTGCTCTTCTTCTCCTGGCACCGCCATGATGTGAATGTTGGTATGTTTGAAGTTGTCCCAGAGGCTCCTTATACTATCCTCATCTTTTCAGATTATTTTTGTTTTGTTTTGCTGTTCTGATTGGGTATTTTTTGCTTCCTTATATTCCAAATCTCTGATTTGATACTCAGCTTCATCTACTCCACTCTTGATTCCCTATAATGTATTCTTCATTTCAGTTCATGTATTTTTTATTTCTGACAGGTTCTTTTCTATGGTTTTTATCTCCATTTTTATGTTTTCTATCTCTTTGTTGAAGTTCTCACTAAGTTCATCTACTCTTCCCCAAAGTTCCTTGACATCCTTATAACCAGTGTTTTGAACTCTGCATTTTGTTTAGTTCTTTTTCTGGAGTTTTGTTCTTTTCTTTAATTTGGAACATGTTTCTAGCCTTGATTAAATCACCACTAAGACTTCATGGTAAATCTAACTCTATGCCCAGGATTTTCTGTGGCTGCACATCAGATTCCACAGTAATATTTTTAATATTAATACCCAGGCCTGACCTCCAGAAATCAAGATGTAATTGGTGAGGTATTAGCACATTTATTAGAAGCTCCCCAGGTTTACTAAGGTGTAACTTGGTTAAGACCACAACTTTAAGACTTAATATACCTATCTGATCAAAATCCTATATAATAAAGAACTAATATGCTAATTAGACCGAACAGCAGAACGACTATCCGAGCTACTGTCCGGACGACCTTCTGAATGAGGCCGGGGCTGCAAGGGCCGAGGCAGCCAGGGCTGCCAGGGCTGCCAGGGCTGCGAGGGCTGAGCCTCTTGCACAAATTTCGTGGATCGAGCCTCTAGTAAGACATAAAAATCCTTTGTGCTAGGTACTTTGCAGATATGAAAACATGTTATGGGAAAACATCTTATAAATAATACATGCTTTACAAATGTAAAGGAATTATTATTCATTCATTCAAACATGTACTATATCTTCTTCTAAGTGCCAGGCATGTGCTTAGGATGGAGAGGAAAGACATTGCCCTCAAGAAGCTGGGAAGCTATCACATCCTTAACTACTGAACAGTGAAACCACAGCAGCAGCAACACAAAGATGGTGATGACCAGCCCAGCCCTGGGACAAAGGTGCACAGGGGTTATGGTGAGAAGACGGCTTAGAGAGGCCTGCACAGAAGAGACCCTTGGGCTAGATCTTGGCATTTACATCACACCCAGGCAAGTATTGAGGAGAACCAAAGGTTCTCAGGGAGAGGTGTTGGGATCCTGGAGGTACCTGAGACCTTTTCAGGAGGTCTGTGAGGTTGAAATTATTTTAATAATAAAACTAAGACACATCCCAAATTAGAAATAACCCAAATTCCCTCCAACTTGTAAATAGACAAACTGCAGTATATTCATACACTGGAGTAAGGTTCAGCAATAAAAAGGAACAAATTAGTGATACACACAACAGCATTGGATGAATCTCAAATGCATTATGTTAAAGGAAAGAAGCCAGACTCAAACGGCTATGGTTCCATTTATGTGGCATTTGGGCACAAGCAAACTAAAGGGCTAGGAAATAGGTCAGAGGGTATGAGGCTAAAGGTAGAACATTTTGGGGAAATGGAAATGTTCTATAACTTCATTGTGGTTACACAACCATACGTGTTTGTCAAAACCCAGAGAAGAACTGCACACTAAAAAGGGTGGGTTTCACTTTATATGTTATACCTCAATAAATCTTAACGTTTAAAAATAACACCGTGCTACCTGCCTGTTTCACTCTCATTTTCACACAATTGTACCATGTTCCCCAGAAGCTGCATGACTGGGATTATGTCATCACTCTGCACTAAGGAAATGTATATTCCCTTGGGGTTTTTTTTATTTTAATTTATTTTTTCCATCACCATTTATCCCATCTATGCCCTCTTCCACCTCCACCCACCTCCCTACCCCTGCAGTCACCACACTGTTGTCCATGTCCACGAGTTCTCTCTTTTTTTTTCTTTTTTGCTCAATGCCTCCACCACCCCACCAATACCACCACCCCCACCACCACCTCGAGCTGTCTGCCTGCTCTCTATCTGAGTCTGTCTCTATTTTGCTTGGTAGTTCAGTTTGTTCATTAAATTCCACATGTGAGTGAAATCATATGGTTCTTGTCTTCCTCTGACTGGCTTATTTCATTTAGCATAATGTTCTCCAGGTCCATCATGCTGTCTCAAAGGGTAAAATTCTCTTCCTTTTTACAGCAGAGTAGTATTCCATTGTGTAAATTTTTCTCGGTTTTAATTTCAATAGTGAAGAATATAATCAACCTAAGCAAAAGTTCTCTTGGGGCCTCAACAATTTAACAATATAAAGGGATTCTGAGACCAAAAAGTTTGAGAATCACTGCCATAGATAACAGGGAGGCCCTGAAATGTTCTAAGCAGAGAGTAATAAGGCCCAGCTTTACAAAGAGTGATGCAGGAAAATTAGTTAAGAAGTTACTGCAAAGCTCTGATTAAGGCTGACCTCAGGGTGCACAGGAAAGAAATTATGTCCACACATCACCTGTGGTGTGTTACAAACCCTGAGCCAGTTCCTCCCCACTGTGCTGTCTTTGCTGGTGTGCTAATAATGCTTTCCAGACTAAATCCTGCTAACTGGCAATGTAGGTAGGAAACTAAATCTGCTATAAGAGGCATCCTACAATGCATTACTGATAAGTGATTTTTGGATTATTCGCTCAATTGCCAATCATTTAAAACTGAGTTTCACATATTTTAAAATTGGAAAGTCACCAGCCTAAAGAGGTATAGAAACTAATTTAGAAGTGACTCACTACCTCAAAGTAAATTAGGGAAATTAAGTAATTGCTTAAAAAGCCGATATATTACTTCTCTGAAATGTGCTTTCATTTGCATCCAGAAACACTATGACAATCCCAACTCAGCACAATTTTTTCTGTGCAATCAATGTGGGGTTTTGGGGGTGTTTTTCTTGAAGGAGAGAGAGGGAAAGTGTTTGGTTTTGGTCTGCACAGTTCCCTTTCCTCCTGGGAAAATTCATTTCTGAGTTCTAACCCTGTAAATTGTCAATTATCTCAGGTGCAGATCTTTTTCTCTAATCTTCTCATGCCCAGAATTATTATAAATACTTTGGGATGCCACAAAGGTAGAGAAATTAACCTTAAAACCATCCATGTCATTAAGTTCTAAATATATAGAAAATACATGAAAGGATGGATAGATAGATAGATAGATAGATAGATAGATAGACGATAGATCAATTAATCAATCTGGGAGGAAAATGGCAGGTATTAGAGCAGTGGTTCTGAGCCTTCCTAATGCCACGACCCTTTAATACAGTTCCTCATGTTGTGGGGACCCCCAACCATAAAATTATTTTTGTTGCTACTTCATAACTGTAATTTTGCTTCTGTTATGAATCGTAATGTAAATATCTGATATGCAAGATGTATTTTCATTGTTACAATCTGAACATAATTAAAGCAAAGTGATTAATCACAAAAGCAATATGTAATGATTGATACTTCTTGAGAGAGGAAGCAAGATGGCGGCGATATAGGCAGACGCGTCCCAGGTCTTGTCCCGGAGCAAACGGAGTAAGCAGCTGAAACTAATAACACCCACCCCGAATTGGCAAATTTACTCAGCTGGTGAGACGGCTTGCAGCCTGGAAGGGCAGACCTCCCCTGGAAAGGTTAAAAACCAGGGATCTGGGCAGGAAAGTTTGCCAGACCTGAGCCCAGAGGGTCGGAGGGAGACCGCATGGCAGACAGCCGCGCCTCTTGGGACAGACACAGACCCTGACCAGGGTAAGGAGTTCCGCGGGTTTGCTGGCGCCAGGAGATTTGAGATTTGGATTTTGTGATTGCGGAGAACTGAGACTAAAGGGGGCATCCTGAGGAACTGATCAGACCGTGCAGTGCCCATAAGAGAGGAGCGTTTCCCAGACCATGCAGTGCTGGTAAGAGGAGCGTTTCCCAGACCGGTAAGAGGAGCGTTTCCGCGGCCAGCCGGCGTTTGTCTGTTTCTTTGTTTTCACTGAACCCTGCTCATAGGACAGTTCGGATACAGACACTCACCTGTGCTGAAGAGAGGGTGAAGGTGCAGACGAGGGGAATCTGGGGAGAGGCTGAGGAAAGAGGGGGAGCCGGAGGAGGTGGCAGCGAATTGAGTGCTGAGACCCCCCTGGGCCCAGGACTGGGGCAGCCATTCCTCCAGAGGGTGGAATTCCTCCCCCCAGCCCCCCAGGCAAGGAGCACAGCCACACCCAGATTCCACCCTGTATGAGATAAAGGACTAAAACAAGCTGATTAGTCCCTGGGAGTTACCAGGGTCTGGCCTATAGAGGGATTTTCAGTCCCACCAACAACACAGAGCAGGGTAAGGATTAAAACAGGATAGAGAAGCTGTATAGCCTCAGAGGCCAACCCAAAAACACTGCCACCCAGAGGTTGAGCCACAAACTGACTCTTAGGGGAATACAAATTAAGGCAGACTGGATCACAAATACGGCCTGCTTTAAAATCAGGACTGTGATTTACAACACGGAGGAACAGTGTAATGCAGGCAACACTCTCCTAAATACCTGGCAGGACCAAGGCGAACCAGGCTGAAGAGTAGAAGAACCGAAAGACCATCACTACTGCAAATTTTTTCTTTTTCTTTTTCTTTTTAAGTTTTTCACCTTTTTACTAAGAAACCAATTTTTTTTTTCTCTTTTTCTTCTTTTTCCATCACCTGATTTTACCCTTTCAATTACCACATTTTTATTTTTAACCAGTATTATTACTCCTACCATTTTACCATTTTTTAAAGTGCCATTTTATTTTCTCTTTATTTTCTTTTGGGATTAGTGTTCTCCATTCTATTTTCATCGTTCCTTTAGCATTAATTTTCCCTATCTCAATTCCACCTCTTTGCTAAAACCCTCTTCCTTACTTTTCCCCTTTTGGTGTCCTGTTTCTCTTACCCTATTCCTGCTCCAGACTTTCCCAATTCCCTCTTTTTACCCCCTGTCTAATTCCACCCTACTTATATATCCTATTTCCAATCTACTGCTCTTAATCCTTATACACCTATTCTTTATCCTTCTTCACTTTCCAACCATTTTTTTTTCTCTCTTATCTTTCTATTGTTTTCTTGATTGTTGAATATATTGGGCTTTTTTTTTTTTTTTTTTTTTTTTTTTAATTTGTTTGTTTGTTTTGTTTTGTGTTTTTTCTTCTTTTTTAGGACTGGTTGTGAGGTTGTTTTTCTTTTTCTTTTTCTTTTTCTTTTTTTTTTCTGCTGGTTTTTCCCTTCCCTCCCCCACCCCACCCCAGCTATTTTTGTGCTTCTGTTTTCCCTTACCCCTCTGGATATTATTGGTGGTTTGTAGTTTGCATTCATCTCCAGGGATCTGTTGCTGGAATTTGTTGAGATTAGTGGCAGTTCTATTGGAGTTTGTTCCTCATACGGGGAGTCTCTTCCCCACTTCTACTTCATTCTCTTTTTTCGCTCTCTTTTTTTCCCCCCTCTTTTTTCCCAATTCTATTTTTGCACTCCTTTTTTGTTTGTTTTTTTCTTATTTTTCTTTTCTGTTCTCTCTTTTATCTTCTTCTCTTCTTTCTCCCTTATCCCCTAATTCTCTTAATTCGGGTGGTCACCTTTATTTGGAGTTATTAATATTGTGAATATTCTTGTGTTCAGTGCCTGGTACGTTGTGCCTTGCTCTGTTGTATTTTGTGCCTTTAAATCAACGCAGCAGATCCAAGCAACAGCAGCCCCCTGATCACCGCAGCCTCCTGATCACCACAGCCTCCTGATCACCACACCCTCTGTCTGTGGAACAGCAACTGTACGTGAAGCCTCCCCCCACCAGCCAGAAGAGCCAACACAGCTGTGAACAACACCCACCAGAGGAGCTGCTGCCAACTGGAAAGCAGCTGCTACCGCAACCGTCTGAGCAGCAACCACAACCCAAGGAGCCCCTGCCACCCAGGGAGCAGCCACTGAACACCTCAACATCTACATATGTCAGCGAGATCAAACATGGGTAGGCAAAGAAACCCCCAAAGGAAAGAAAAGGAGGACTCGCCAGAAAAGCAGCTAAGTGAGACAGAGATATGCAACATGACGGAAAAAGAATTCAGAATAAGGTTCCTAGAGTACATGCACCACATGTTCAAGAAGCAAGAAGAAACAGATGAAAAACTCAACTACTTATGCAAGAAGCTAGAAGAAACAGATGAAAAAATCAACAACTTAAGTAAGTCCCAAGAAGAAATGAAGAGTGACATAGCTTCAATAAAAAACTCCATTGAAAGTATCAACAGTAGACTGGGAGAAGCGGAGGACCGAATTAGTGAATTAGAAGACAAGGAAGCAAAACACACTCAAACTGTACGGCAAATGGAGAAAAAAATTAAAAGACAGGAGGAGAGCCTAAGGGAGCTTTGGGACAACATGAAACGAAACAACATACGAATAATAGGGGTGCCAGAACAACAGAAAGATGAACATGGATTAGAAAACCTATTCGAAGAAATAATATCAGAAAACTTCCCTGAGGTGGGGAAGAAAAAAGTCACACAAGCCCAGAGAGTCCCAAACAAGGTGAACCCGAAAAGACCCACACCAAGACACATCATAATTACCATGGCAAATGTTCAGGATAAAGAGAGAATCTTACAGGCTGCAAGAGAGAGACGGAAAGTAACATACAAGGGATCTCCCATTAGATTATCAAATGATTTCTCAACAGAAACACATCAGGCCAGAAAAGAATGGACGGAAATCTACAAAGTGATGCAAAGCAAAGGACTGAATCCAAGAATACTCTATCCAGCAAGGCTATCATTCAAAATTGAAGGGGAAATAAGAAGCTTCACAGACAAAAAAGGGCTAAGGGAGTTTATCACCACCAAGCCAGCCATGCAAGAAATGCTAAAGGGACTGGTGTAAAAAGAAGAAATATCAAGCTCAGAAAGAAAACAGCCACACACACACACACAAAAAGAAATGGCTACAAACAAATACCTTTCAATAATAACTTTAAATGTAAATGGACTAAATGCTCCAACCAAAAGACATCGAGTGGCTGAATGGATAAAAAAACATGACCCATACATCTGCTGTCTACAAGAGACCCACCTCATTAGAAGGGACTCACACAGACTGAAAGTGAAGGGATGGAAAAATATCTTTCACGCAAATGGAAAGGAAAAGAAAGCTGGGGTAGCTATACTTATATCTGACAAAGTACATCTCAAAGTGAAGGCCATAACCAGAGATAAGGAAGGCCACTTCATAATACTAAAGGGATCAATACAACAAGAAGATATAACCCTGGTAAACATATATGCACCCAATGCAGGAGCACCCACATACATAAGAAAACTTCTGGAAGATATCAGGGGAGAGATCGACAACAATACAATCATAGTAGGGGACTTTAATACACCACTGACATCACTGGATAAATCCGCTAGACAAAAACTCAGCAAAGAAACAGCAACCCTAAATGACTCACTAGATCAGATGGACTTAATTGACATCTTCAGAACACTTCACCCCACAGCTGCGGAATATACATTCCTCTCAGGTGCTCATGGGACATATTCAAAAATAGACCACATATTGGGTCACAAGCAAAGTCTCCACAAATTCAAGAAGATTGAAATCATAAAAAGCTTCTTCACAGACCACGATGGCATAATGTTAGAAATAAACTACAATAAAAACAACCCAAAATACTCAAACACTTGGAAGCTGAATAGCATGTTATTAAATATTGATTGGGTTACCGATGACATCAAAGAAGAAATTAAAAACATCCTGGACACTAATGACAATGAAAACACAACAATCCAAAACCTCTGGGACACAATGAAAGCAGTCCTGAGAGGGAAGCTTATAGCTCTACAGGCCTATCTCAAAAAACAAGAAAAAATGGTAGTCAATCATCTAACTCTACAACTCAAAGAATTAGAAAGAGAGCAACAAGAACACCCCAGAGTGAGCAGAAGGAAGGAGATAATAAAGATTAGAGCAGAAATCAATGAAATAGAGACCAAAAAAACAATACAGAAAATCAATGAAACCAAGAGCTGGTTCTTTGAAAGGATAAACAAGATTGACAAACCCCTAGCCAGGCTCACCAAGAAGCAAAGAGAGAGGTCCCAAATAAACCAAATCAGAAATGATAGAGGCGAAATAACAACAGACCCCACAGAAATACAAATGATTGTTAAACAATACTACGAGCAACTCTACTCCAACAAACTGGACAACCTGGAGGAAATGGACAAATTCCTAGAAAAATACAACATTCCAAAACTCAATCAGGAAGAATCTAAAAACCTCAATAGGCCAATAACTATGGAAGAAATTGAAGCAGTCATCAGAAAGCTTCCAGCAAACAAAAGCCCAGGGCCAGACGGCTTCACAGGGGAGTTCTACCAAACATTCAAGGAAGAACTAAAACCTACCCTCCTCAGACTACTACAAAAAATTCAAGAGGAAGGAACGCTTCCAAGCTCATTCTATGAAGCCAGCATCACCCTAATACCAAAACCAGGTAAAGACATCACAATGAAAGAGAATTACAGGCCAATATCCCTCATGAACATAGATGCCAAAATCCTCAACAAAATCTTAGCAAATCGGATCCAGCAGTACATCAGAAGGATCATACACCATGACCAAGTAGGATTCATCCCAGAGATGCAAGGATGGTACAACATCCGTAAATCAATAAATGTGATACATCACATAAACAAATTGAAAGAAAAAAACCACATGGTCATATCAATTGATGCAGAAAAAGCATTCGACAAAATCCAACACCCATTTTTGATAAAAACTCTCAGAAAGGTGGGAATAGAAGGATCATACCTCAACATAATAAAAGCCATATATGACAGGCCCACTGCCAACATCATACTCAATGGACAAAAACTAACACCATTTCCCCTAAGAACAGGAACAAGACAGGGATGCCCACTCTCACCACTCCTGTTCAACATAGTACTGGAAGTATTAGCCATTGCAATTAGGCAAGAAGAAGGAATAAAAGGCATCCAAATTGGAAAAGAGGAAGTAAAACTGTCCTTATTTGCAGATGACATGATATTATACATACAAAACCCTAGAGACTCCATCAAAAAGCTACTAGACTTAATACATGAATTTGGCAATGTAGCAGGATACAAAATTAACCCCAAGAAATCTGAGGCATTTCTATACACCAACAGTGAACTTTCAGAAAGGGAGATCAGAAAAACAATCCCATTTACCATCGCACCAAAAAAATTAAGATACCTAGGAATAAACTTAACTAAAGAGGTTAAAGACCTCTACTCAGAAAACTACAGGACGTTGAAAAAAGAGATAGAGGAAGACATAAACAGATGGAAGAACATACCATGTTCTTGGATTGGTAGAATCAACATCATTAAAATGTCCATACTACCCAAAGCAATCTATACATTCAACGCACTTCCCATTAAAATACCAATGGCCTTCTTCAAAGATCTAGAACGAACTCTCCAAAAATTCATCTGGAATAAAAAAAGACCCCGAATAGCTGCAACGATCCTGAGAAAGAACAAAGTAGGTGGGATCTCAATGCCAGATATCAAGCTGTATTACAAAGCCACTGTTCTCAAAACTGCCTGGTACTGGCACAAGAACAGACATATAGATCAGTGGAATAGAATAGAGAGTCCAGAAATTAGCCCGAACCAATATGCTCAATTAATTTTTGACAAAGGAGGCATGAACATACAATGGAGCCAAGATAGTCTCTTCAATAAATGGTGTTGGGAAAATTGGACAGACATATGCAAGAAAATGAAACTAGAACACCAACTTACACCATACACAAGAATAAACTCAAAATGGATAAAGGACTTAAATGTACGACAGGAAACCATAAAAATTCTAGAAGAATACAAAGGCAACAAAATCTCAGACATATGCCAAAACAATTTCTTCACTGATACAGCTCCTAGGGCAGTTGAAACTAAAGAGAAACTGAACAAATGGGACTACATCAAAATAAAAAGCTTCTGCACAGCAAAAGAAACCATCAACAAAACAACAAGAAAACCCACCTCGTGGGAAAACATATTTGCCAACGTCATATCGGATAAGGGCTTAATCTCCAAAATTTATAGGGAACTCATACAACTTAACAAAAAGAAGATAAACAATCCAATCAAAAAATGGGCAAAGGATCTAAATAGACACCTTTCAAAAGAGGACATTCAGAAAGCCAAGAGACATATGAAAACATGCTCAAAGTCACTAATCATCCGAGAGATGCAAATCAAAACAACAATGAGGTACCATCTCACACCTGTCAGAATGGCCATCATCAACAAATCAACAAACGACAAGTGCTGGAGAGGATGTGGAGAAAAAGGAACACTTGTGCACTGCTGGTGGGAATGCAGACTGGTGCAGCCACTATGGAAGGCAGTATGGAGGTTCCTCAAAAAATTGGAAATGGAACTCCCATTTGACCCTGTGATCCCACTACTAGGAATATATCCCAAGAAACCAGAAACACCTATCAGAAAGGATATATGCACCCAGATGTTCATAGCAGCACAATTCACCATAGCTAAGATCTGGAAACAGCCTAAGTGCCCATCAGTAGATGAATGGATTAGAAAACTGTGGTACATCTACACGATGGAATACTATGCTGCTGTTAAAAAGAAGGAACTCCTACCATTTGCAACATCATGGATGGAACTGGAGAGCATTATGCTAAGTGAAACAAGCCAGTCAATGAAGGAAAAATACCACATGATCTCACTCATTCATGGATAATAAAGACCATTACAAACTTTTGAACAATAATAGATACAGAGGCAGAGCTGCCTCAAACTGATTGTCAAACTGCAGTGGGAAGGCCAGAGAGAGTTGGGGGGCAGGAGGGAGGGGAGTAAGAGATCAACCGAAGGACTTGTATGCATGCATATAAGCATAACTAATGGACATAAGACACTGGGGGGTAAGGGAGGGTAGTGGTTTGTCAAGGGCGGGGGGGGGGGGAAAAGGATACTTATGTAATACCCTTTGTAATACTTTAAGAGGAAAATAAAAAAATAAAAAAATAAAAAAATAAAAAAAAAAAAAAAAAAGCAATATGTAATGATATATGTGTTTTCCGATGGTCTTAGGCAACCCCTGTGAAAGGGTCGTTCGACCCCCAAAGGAGTCGCAACCCACAGGTTGAGAACCACTGTATTAGAGGAAAGGATGATTTCCTTCCCCTAAAAGAAACAAAAACTTATAGTTTTACAAGCCACTTTAAATGGGCATGAATATGTTTTAACTGCCACCACATATAGCTTCTCTAAATATTCCGTGTAGCCAACCCCACTGACACGTCTTAGGGAATCCCAAACATGTAAAAACCTGTCTGGAAAATTCAATGTGCCACCTATACATGTGAAAGGGGGCAAGGGTAACTCTACACTTCTGCCAAAGTAGCTGTGTATTGTTATAAAGAAAATTAGATCCTTACCTGAAAGTATAGTCCTTTTGATCTACCTCTGACATAAAAATCTTGGAAATTAGGTTACAGTCAGTACTACAGCAGATTCCAATTTGAAACTGAACCTGTGGATTGAAAAGAGGAAAATAATTAATTTGAAATACATGCCCAATGAAGATAAAAACATCAATCTGATCAAAGATGAAATTTCCTACACTTGTTGAAGCCAAATGGTTTCTGCAGGAAACCTGTTTTCTGTGACTCAAATCCAAAAGGGAAAATGTGGGTGGCTCTTCCTGTCTTACCACCAAGAGTCAGCCAATTGGCTGGTGAAGTTTTCACACAACGGAAGCTCAAACTCTAGCCTTCCATCTGCTCCAATACTGTCATACCTTAGCGAAATGAAAGAGGAATAAAGGCTTTCTTCAGACTCACAGTAAGTCTTTAATGGAATACCTTGGCTTATTCTATCTGAGCAAAGTGCCAAGTTCTTCAAAACTTCAAATCCAGACAATGTGAAAAATAATGAGAGCAAAATCACAAAATAATTCAGGGACTTGAGAACTATCTCTGACTTTGGAGCTATGATTTATGAAAAATGACAAGTGAATCTCTCTTGGGTGCTAAGCGACAATAGGAGCGTAACTGTGGAGCAGGGGCTTCCAGCCCAGCCATCTTACCCAGACTGCACTTCTTCCCCACCAAAGTCACTCACCATTTGCCAAGACGTGCCTTCCAACACATACCATATATGAACTGCTAAACACAACTCTGCCAGGCTGGGGTAAGAATTCAATAATTCAATAGGGTATTTCTGCATCTCCACCTAGAGCTAGTAAACTGGCTGGTGTGATACAGACTTAACTGAAAACACACACAACAGTATGCACGCCTTCCAGGAGAAAAAGAGCACGGGTATGTGATACTAGCATGGGAAAACAATCGTGTATAGTAAGTCCTCAATTAACGTCGCCAATAGGTTCTGCAGCTTTAAGTGAAATGACATATAATATGACCAATTTTGCCACAAATAAAATTTAAGTTTCTAGGCATCTCATCAACATTATAATGAGACATTATTAGAGGACCTGCTATACACACATCTGCCAAAGGCCTCCTATAATTTACACCTACAATCAAAAAAATAATCTGCAAGCACAAGGCAATAAAAACTCAGATGGCTACTTCCAACAGTAATACTGGGACTCCAAGTGGCAAACTGCTCAGGGTTAACAACTGTCCATTACCTAAACATTGCAGGCCCAATATGAAAATTCTTCATGTCTTAGAGGTTGTCTCAAAATGCTAAGAGTCTCACATAAAGGACCTTTTGTGAGCCACCAGGGACTGCTAGGCAAGTTCTCGCCTGGTTTCTCTGGTAGTCACGCAGGAAACTCACTGACCAGACGAAAGCAAGGGGTACTGGCTCCCAAAATCTTCACCTCCAGGGAACTGTTTTGTGTGGAGACAATGAAACCTGAAATAACGCACAACTGTTTGTATGTTTAAATTTTAGAAAATATGTGGATGGAGGCACTAAGCAGATCATGAACAAATACAGATCATAAGCTTTTAGAGTTGGAAAAAACCTCAGTATCTCATTTACCACAGTAAAACCCTCATTTTACAAGCAATATTAAGTCAGGATCTCTTGACTGCCAGCTTAGTGTTCTTCCTACGATGCCCTGCTCTCTAATCAATTGTGGAAACAGTATTTTGGAGCATATAAAAATAAAGTCATAATTCAGTGGCATGATAAGTCACACTTAACCATGTATTACAAAAGGAACAATTTACATAAAAGATTACAAAATAAGAACCTTTAGAGCAAGCATGTCAAACTCACAGCCCGCAGGCCACATATGGCCCACAATGAGTATTTTGGTTGCCCAGCCAATATAACGGCATGTAAGAAAAGTTTTAATAAAAATTTCATAACTTAATTTTTACAATATCCTGTTATACATAATCCTATATAATAAAAGGCTAATATGCAAATTGGCCCAACGGCAGAATAACCAGTCACAATGACGAGCACTGACCACCAGGGGCAGACGCTCAATACAGGGGGAGCGCCACTCAGCCAGAAGCCGGGCTCAGAGATGGCTGCAGCAGCGCTAAAGATGTCCAAAGATGTTCGAGTGCTGAAGGCCTAAGCCAGCAGTCGGACATCCCCCAAGGGCTCCTGGACTGCGAGAGGTCGCAGACTGGGCTGAGGGACCCCTCCAAGTCCACAAATTTCGTGCACTGGGCCTCTGGTTATTGATAAGGAACTACGTTTGCTAAGGACTGATTACTATAATCATGTTGCATTCATTTCCCTTACACGCCTTTCACACAGGAGCACCATCTCTCTCCACTAATAATAGCAGCAAATACTTTAGCAGCCAACTGCCATGTCATTAGTCTTGTACTGATTTGTTTGGTGTGCGCAACAGAAAATATTTTGCTTTCGGAGAACAAGAAAAATAGGTTTATTTGTGTTGCACTTATTAATTTGTACAGTTATTCAGTGTCTGATAAGTTAACGTTCAATAAAAATATTAATTTTTATTAAAATGTACTATTATTTTATTTAACGATTACTCATTTACTTCAGCCCTTTGTATTCAGCATGTCTCTATCGAATTAACCTACGTTTCTATGAAAATTGAAGCTTTTGTTTTTTTGCAGCCCACATAAACTTAACCCTTGTTTATTTGGCCCATGTTCGCCTTTGAGTTTGACATGCTTGCAATATTCCCTGATGGGGAAGTGGTAGGGTGCAGATTGGCTGTCTTTCTCCACACAAGTATGGTCTAACTTCATGGTCAGGGAAAAGTATATACAAATTATCTATACAAATCATTATCTCTCTCTGTCTCTGTCTCTGTCTCTCTCTTTTTAAATCGATCACTTCCAAACTACTGGAAGTGAAAAGATACAAAACAGGGTATCTTAGTTCACTTACACAGAATGTTGAAATGACAGAAAGAGTAATCTTTTCTTCTCAAATTGAAATTTAAAATATTTTCTATGTAAGGTATTTTCACTGTACTATCATTAATTCCCTCTAATATAATATTTAACATCAAAAGAGATCATGTAGAATTATTTCCCTACTGTAATTTTCTTTAAAACTCTGATTTTTTTTAACCGTTCTAAGACAGCCTATGGTGATCTTTCATTCTGTTCATGTCCTCAAGTTCCAAATGACAATTCCTCAATAAGCACATTTTTTGCAAAGAAACAAAACAAAAACAAAAAACAAACAAAAAATACCACATGCTAATACACTTAAAAAGAAAAGCCCATAAATAATTTGTATAGGATGAAATATCTGCATAAATTTTTTAAAAAATTTTAAGCTCTGGCTGGTTGGCTCAGTGGATAGAGCATCAGCCTGCAGACTGAAGGGCCCTGGATTCGATTCTGGTCAAGGGCATATGCACGGGGTTGCGGGCTCAATCCCCAGTGGGGAGCATGTAAGAGGCAGCAGACCAATGATTCCCTCTCATCATTAATGTTTCTATCTCTCTCCTCCCTTCCTCTTTGAAATCAATAAAAATATATTTAAAAAATTTTTAAGCTAAAACATAAATCTCTACACAAATTCATAATTGTTCCCTGGATTATCTCCAAAGACAGTCTATACACACCTCTCCTAATAAGGATACTTCATTGAAAATTTGTGATAAAAATTAGTACCAACTCTGCCATGAATTAGTTGTGTGATGTTAGACAAATCATTTAAGCTTTGGACTTAACATCTTCCTAAGACATTAAGTATCACCTTTATTTCCCTTGAATTCTAGAAGTCAAATATATCTTTAAATAATAATGTTAGTCTTTATAAACTACAGTATATCCTAGAACTTGTTAGGAGACGACCACCAGCTTCGCTAAATGAACATTTTAAGACACTGTATACTCTAATTTAACGAACTGTGCCTCCTTGTCTCACGTCTCAGCTTTTCCAACAAAGGTTTAGAATGTACTTTCACATCTGGACGACTCTGCAGAAACCTTTTCCACTCCACAGAGACCTCGGTTCCTCCCACTTCCCTCACCATTGCCTCAGTACCTCATACTCTTAAATCTGTTTCGTTTTGCCACAATGTTGAAAATGAAAATAAGAAAGTAAATAAATGGAGAAAAATAAAATGAAAAGCTAAGTCATTTGTTTAAAACCAGCACTGTCCAAGTCTATATATGAAAAAGACTGTGTGTGTTTCTATCATTTTGTAATCTAGATTTTAATAGCTAAAGAAGGTGTTCCACTGATAATATCTGAAAATCTTATGATTTTTTTCATCTGAATCCAAGTTCCTTGTTTATTGCCAAAAAAAGGCAAGGAGATTCCAGAACACTACTTATTTTCTTTACATTCCAACTGATGATTCTGCCATCCCCAATGAGTTCATGAATAAAATAATAATTAGGGTTCAGAATCTGTCTTTTTACTAATAGGAATCCTAAAGAATATCTGCTTTTGCCAAGTTCATTCATTCAACATATATTTATTGAGTATCTACTATAGGGCCGGTACTATTTATTCTTCATGCTAAGGATACACAAACTGAGAAAAATCTGCCTTTATGGAGCTAATAGCCTGGAAGAGACACCATAAGCAATCAACATAATATACAAACTATCTGTTATGTAATGTTAGAAGGGATATGTGCTATTAAAAAGAAAAAGGCCAGAATGGCAGAATAAAGGGGTTCGGAATGAATGGAGTAAAGGTGGATTGCAATATTAAATAGACTATGTCAGGTACGATGCACTGCAAAGGCAGCTCTGAGCAAAGACTTGGCGGTGACAAATTAGACAGACCAAAGTTTCGTAGTAATTCTGACCTTGTACTAAATATGCAAGTAATAATGAATGCCTTATCCAGAGTTGTATATGAGCAAATTTATGAACTGCCCAGAATAAACAGAAGAGAGCTGTTTATAAACACCCTTCATTTTTGTAGTTTGGTGTACCAAGTGAAACTTACATCTTCAATTAGGTGTCCCCTGCCCCCCAAGTGTGGTTTTGAACAAAAGTCATACTTCTGTGATTCATTTTCCTTAAAACTCAAGAATAAATTTCCAAGTGTTCAGTGAACACATACAAGCACACCAATGTCATCCAACCAACATCAGCCCCCGGAGACAACCCGACTACTTACATCAGGACTTAAATATCCAGATGGGAACGCAAGAGAGGGAAAACCTCTGCTCTCCTAGAGGGCTCCGTGGGAAAAGGCCTCGCCCCCTGGGCTTAAGTTTCCCTCAGCTACAAAATCAGGGGCCTGGACCACGTGACGTCCAGTTTCCCCCACCGAAGAGTAATTTTGAACAAAATTCTTACTTCTGTGATTCATTTTCCTTAAAACTCAAGAACAAATTTCCAAGTATTCACTTGATACATAGAAGTTTTATTATTTCAAATAGGTGCTGTAATGGCCATCTGTTATTCAAGAGGCCCATAATCTTTGGCCCATTTTCCAAGTAGAATTTAAAAATGAAAACAAATAAATAAATCGGGGATGGGAAGATTATGTTTCCTGCTTCCCCACCCTTTAGTACGGGGAGACTTATGAGCCATGTTCTGCCAACCAGACACACCACAGAGGACTCCTTAAGAATGGAGTTAGCTGGGGAAAGAAGCAAGGTGGCAGAGCGTGTGGCATCCATTCTGCTGGCAGACAAAGGTGAAGGGATTCCGGCTCTGGCTTCTCGATTTGGAGCATCCCCACCCAGGCAGGGGCAGCAGCTCCTTGGAGAGCCAGTTCCACAGTGCAGCACGGGTCCCCACAGTGCAGAACTGGCCCCCACAGTGCAGAACTGGCCCCCACAGTACAGAACTGACCTCACAGAGCATCACTGCCCCCCCAGTGCAGCTGTGGCCCCCACAGTGCATAACTGACCCCCAAAGTGCAGCTCTGGCCCCCACGGTGCAGCACTGGCAACCATTCCCAGAAACCCAGCCTACAGTCTCTTTCTTCAGCCCTCCTAATGATTGCTAAGCTACCTATTCCCTTTAATAAGTCCTGTTGTGCTTACTCTAGCTACACTAGATCTTAGTATCTGTAACTAAAAACCCTGACCGATTCACCAAGCACATATTCCTTTCATTGTTTCACATACAAGAGCTGAGACTGAAAGAAACAAGTGACACAGAACATTCTGCTATAAGTCAAGAGTTTTGTTTCGAGCCAGGGCTCAAGTCCACAATCAACACTCACAACCTCTCCTTATATGTACTTTCTCATAAATTTCATCACCTCTGCCATGCACGGAGAAGAAAATGATTTTTACCTAACTAATTTTCTATCAATAAAGAGTGTGATGATAGTAACTTGGCAAGATTTTGAGAACAGAATACAATAAACATCCTCCTTTTTACCAGCTCGAGTTTGTGGAGAATCCTGCAGTGTTAGGTAGCACAGAACCTTCCCAAACTGCAGACAAGGTGATCTAATGCTGTGTTTGAATGCCAGAATGATCAGCGCTCCGTGCCAAGGCACAACTTGATTCACAAAGCAGCGATGAACTTTTCACTTATTTTCTCCCATCCCTCAGGGCAAGACAGTCACGTTAAAACCACAGACACATCAGGTAACTAAAATATGACACTATTACCTAATGCCAAAAGCAGACTGAAAATGCAGAGGAGTATGCATGTTCAAGTTCTCTTCTTGGTAGAAAGACATTAAGTCCCATAAAACCAGTTGGCAAGGATGGGAAAGTTGTTAGTAACACTGTTCTTTAACATGGTCACAGAGTTTTACAAAGGATATTTGATATCTTTGAGTAATCAAATTACTCATTATGAAACTGCACAAGATATTTCCCAGGTAATACTCAAAGGCAACACTTTCACATAAGAGATCACTTACACACTTCTGAGGCTTTCTAATGACACTGATTCTCACTGAGAAGGCGTCTCAATGCTCCGCCAAATAGAAGATGGTATCCAATTCAAAGGAAAGCACCAGTACGCCTCATCGGAGATTCAAAACAAGTCTGCTTGTTCGTGCCAACCAAGCTATGGGTCACGGACACTCCTCTCCACCTTTGTTTCTACAGTACCACTTCCCCCTCCTGCTGCCCCACGTGGCTTTTACCAAATACTTTGTAGTTACACTTAGCTGTAACATTGGGGGCGGGGGGTAGGGAGGTGGTATACCCAAAGGTTAAAACATAGCTGTATTTGTCCCTAAGGACAAGGCAAATCAATTTGCTAAAGAAAACTGGGAGCTTGGCTACTTCAACACAAAATTTTAGAAACAGTAATTTCATAAAGCCCAATAGCAAAGAAGATACTAAGATGAGTGTCAGCCTTACTATGATTGCACGTGTACCATATGTGCTTTTAGGAGGCATCTGGCTCTCTTTTTTTTAAGAGATGAAGTATTTCTGGGCTAGAAATGACACATGGCCTACTCTGACCATGTTTTTTATGGTTTCTCATATTTAGACTCTAACCTCAATCAATCTTACTGCAAGTTTCAGGACAGATATGATGCTCATTTATTAATAGTATCAAAATCAAAGGATATATACATAATGCTACAGACCAGTGATTCCCAAAGCTGGTCTGCAAAACAACATCAGCATCTGTGGGTCTTCAGAGAAATGAGAAAAAAAGCAAAAAAAACAAACAAACAAACAAACAAAAACAAACAAACAAAAAAAAACCACTTGTTCATGAGTATTTCAGAAAGCTAAATTTATTCAATTTAAAGGATTTTCTTTTATTCTGAGGTTATGTCCTTCCCATTTTTTTTTATTTATTTTATTATTTTGGTATTCAAATGGCCTTTCTTTATAAAATTCTGAAAAACTATTTTGATTACATGCATAAAATGCAAAGGATTGGCTATAATTAAGTCCGGATCTTCTTTGCCTTTCCTGTCTCCCATGTCCCAACTTCCCTCCACCTAAGGCCATTCTTGACTCCTCTTGTTCACAGCACTTCCAGACCTTAAGCATAACCTGTCAGCCTTACTCTCAAAATGTGTCCATATTCAACCACTCTCCCCATCACAGTGAAGATCTAGAACATTTCCATTACTCAAAAAGTGGAATCAAGTGGCCAGTAAACATGAAAAGGTGCTCAATTGCATTAGTCTTCAGGGAAATGCAAGTTAAAGCCGCAATGGACTATTTCTACACACCTGCCAGAACAGCTAAAGTCAAATGGCAGGCAATACCAAGTGCTGCCAAGAATGTGGAGCTGTCATATATTGCTGATGGCTATGTAAACTGATACAACCACTTTGGAAAACTGTTTCTCGGTGTCTACTAAAGTGAATACACACATACTGCATGACCCAGCAAGTCCACTCCTAATTATAGCCCCTATAGATGTCTTTACCAGAAAGACATACACAGGGATGTTCATGGCAGCACTAAATAAACCAACTGCAAATACGTGCAAGAACATGAATGAACCTCACAAACACAATGTTGAGGGAAAGAAGCTAGAAACAAACGAATATATTATGCATGATCACGTTAATATAAAGTTCACAAACTGACCCAAAAAACTAAGCTATAGTGTTAGTAGTTGAGGTGTAATGCTTTGACTGGAAGGTAGGAACCAGGCCTTCTGAGGGGCTAGCAATATCTGTTTCTTAATCTGAGTCTGATTATACAGTGTAGTCGCTCTGTGAAAATCTATCCCACTCTATCTGTGCTTTCTGCACTTTCCTATATGTTTGTGAAAACTAACGTATGGTGTTAGAAGTCAAAGAGTGGTTACTTCTGAGGAAAAAGGAGGGCTAGTGATCACAAAGAGACAACTGAGAGCTTCTGAGGGGCTGTGAATGTTCTCTTTCTTGATCCTGCATGGTGAGGACACGTGTATTCATTTCCTGATCATTTATTTAAGCTGTATATTTACGATTTGGGCATTTGATGTGTATTATAATTTTTAAGTTTTTTTTTTTAAATAACTGTGGTAATTTCACATTTTTTCCTATCACCTATAGATCATCCTAGGAATAACCTCAATAAACATTTGTAGCCATAGCCTACTCTTTTGTTCCATGCTTATTACGTGCCCTTTTCTCTTTTGTGCACCACTTAAAATCTGGCTTCCTAAGAAAGTAAAGAGAGGCCCTGGCCTGGTGGCTCAGTTTGATGGAGTGTCCCATACACCAAACGGTGGCAGGTTCAATCCCCAGTCAGGGCGCATACAGGAAGCAACTGATCAATGTTTGTCTCTCTCTCTCCTTCTTTCTCTCCCTCTAAAAATCAATGAAAACATATTCTAGGGTGAAGATTAAAAAAAAAAAAAAGGAAAAGACAACAGAGAACAGGAGCAAATGTTTGCAAATCACTTATCTGATAAAAGATTTGTACACTCAATAATAAAAAGACAATGTTTTAATAAGAAGAGGCTCTAAACAGACATTTCTCCAAAGAAGACATATAAATAACCGATAAACAACAAAAAGAGGCTCAACATCATTAGTCATTAAGGAAATACAAATCAGCAGATGGGAGGGAGATTGCTGGGAATGGATAAAAAGGGGAAGGCATTAAGATGTGCAAATTTCCAGTTATAAAATCAGTCAAGGGGAAGTAAAGTACTGCATAGGGAATATAGTCAATAATATTGTAAGAACCATGTATGGTGTCAGATGGAAAGCAGATCGCTTCATAAGTTATATAAATGTCTAACCACTATATTGTACACCTGAACTAATATAATATGTCAACTGTAACTTGAAATAAATTAAAGAAGAAATAATTCATTTTAAAATTTATTTTTTTAAAAAGGAAATGCAAATCAAATGAAATACCACAATGAGATACCGCTTCACACCCATTAGGATAGCTAAAAGAAAAGGCCAGCTCAGCAACAAGTGTTGGGAAGGATGTGGACGAACTGAAAGCTTCATACACTGCTTGCTAGTGGGGATGAGAAAGGGGACTGCTACTTTGGAAAACAGTCTGGCAGTTTATCAAAAGGTTAAACATAGCCCTAACCGGTTTGCTCAGTGGATAGAGTGTCGGCCGGCGGACTGAAGGGTCCCAGGTTCAATTCCAGTCAAGGGCATGTATTGGTTGTGGGCACATCCCCAGTTGGGGGTGTGCAGGAGGAAGCTGATCGATGTTTCTCTCTTGTCGATGTTTCTAACTCTCTATCCCTCTCCCTTCCTCTCTGTAAAAAAAATCAATAAAATATTTTTTTTAAAAGAAAGGTTAGAGTTACTACATAAGCCAGCAATTCCATTCATAGATATATTCCCAAGAGAAATGAAACACGTGCACACAGACTTACGCATGAATAGAGGCATTATTCTTAATACCCAAAAAGTGAAAACAATCCAAATGTCCATCCAAATGTCGTAAATGAATTAACAAAATGTTATATATCCATACAATGGAATATTACTCAGCAATAAGAATTAAGAACTGATACGTGCTCACAAAAGACCACATATTACATGATTCCATTTACATGAAACACCCAAAATAGGCAAATCTATACAGACAGAAAGTACATTAGTGGTTGCTTAAGTCTGAGGGGAGGGGAAGGGGAAGTGAGAGCTAAAAGACATGGGTTTCTTTCTGAGGTGATGAGGATGTTCTAAAATTGACTGTGGTGATAGTTGTACATAGCTGTGAATGCACTTAAAACCATGGAACTCTGTACATTTTAAATGGGCTAATTCTATGGCATGTGAATCATATACCAATAAAGCTACTCTTCAAAAATCTGGCTTCCTCTGCAATGGCCCTAAATAGCAGTGCTGCCATCTTCAGATGTGGGCCCCATTTTTGCTCATTAGTGTGATTAGAATCCTACAGTCACAACTTTAGTTTCTTAAAGTTTTCCATCCAACTAGATGAAATCATATTCCTTTTCATAGTTCTGCTGGCCTTAGAGGTACACTGCATTTTCTCTGAACTTTGTGAAATCTCTTTCTAAAATTCTAGGCCCTAAGACTCTTCCATCATGAAGAAACTCCAAGATGAAACAGCCACTTTCACCCAAATTCTCGGCATGAATCAGTCACAATTTCCACTTTCTACCTTCTAAAAGTGGAATTACAAATAAGCCAGATGTCTCCATTTACAGGGTTGGGACTTCCACAAATACATAGGGAGTTGAAATGCACCACTGACAAACTACCTTATTCCTGCACCAGCTTTGAACTTACACACATTTATTCAGGGATGAGTTCAAGATTAGGCTGTGGGAATACAAAGTTGCAAAAGACGCAGCCCTGGCCTTCAAGGTAATGGAGCAAACACAGAAAAATAATTTTAATACAATTTGGCAAAGCTTCCTCAGCTTCCCTCTACCTTGGTATTTAAAAAGTAAATTGTAATTTTCTGTTACTCATCTGTCAACTTGGTTGCTCTCATGAGGATGGATGGTCCTTTTGGGTCTCAAGACTAACAGTGCCCTGAACATAGGAGAGCTTCCAACAAACTGTGACTTGAACTGTGTGTGAATGAAAAAGCATGTATGCCAGGAGAACCAAGTATCTACCACAGAAGTACCCATCCTGCCCCCTTAATCTCTGCTCACTGTTACAAACCCCAGCCACACCGGGTCACAGGACAGTCCTTGCTGATGCTGGCAGGTAGCAAATTAAAACAGGAAAATACCCAAATTGATTCTTCCCTCTGCTCCCTTCCCTCTTCCCCATCTTAGCTCTTGGCTTTCCTAGCCCTAGCCTTCCCCCATCAGACACCCAGGGAAAATATTAAGGACTAGAGGCCCAGTGCACGAATTCGTGCACAGATAGGGTCTGGCTGGCCCGCCTGGATCAGGGCCAATCAGGGCTGGGCCAGCTGGTGGGAGGGACCCTGGGTGGTGGACAGGCCAGCCCTGCCCTTGGTCAAACTCCCAGTGGAACTTCAAGTCTAGGGGACAATTTGCATATTAGCCTTTTATTATATAGGATGACCTCACAAAGACTGCTACCCCAGAGATGGGATTTTCCTATATATGCAGATGAACCTTATTTTACAAATCCAAGAACCCACCATTATAACCCAAATGAAGTTGATCTCTCAGTCAGGGTCCTTAAAAATCCAAGGGAAGAGAATAGGAAACCAGAGGAGCTGGGAGGCTTATAAGAAGGAAGGATGGGGTAGTTGACACCTATTATGTGTGTGCTGCCAAACAACTAACATCCTAAGAGCTCCCATCTACTGGCACTGAATCCAAACCGTGAGAAGGGCGTCATGTACATTGTCTCATTTCATGGTGACAAAAACCTTGTGAATTAAGCATCATCACTGTCCCTGCCTTAAAAACTAAGACAACCCTAGCTGGTTTAGTTCAGGGGATAGAGCATCAGCCTGTGGACCAAAGGGTCCTGGGTTCGATTCCTGTTGAGGGCATGTACCTGGGTTGGGTTGCAGGCTCCTCCCAGGCCCACACCCTAGTCAGGGCCCGTGCAGGAGGCAAATCAATCAATGTGTTTCTCTCACATTGATATTACTGTCTTTTCCTCTCTTCCACTCTTTCTATAAATCAATGGAAAAATATCCTAAGGTAAGAATAAAAAAAAAAACTAAGACAGAAATTAACGAATTACCTGAGGTCACACTGGTAGGATGGAACCCAGGTCTCTGGTCCCAAAGCCTGCCAATTATTGTGTAACCCAGACAAGCAACTTAGCCTCTGAATCCATTTTCTAACTTTAAACTAGAAAAATGAGGAAAATCACCCTGGCCAGGGTAGCTCAGTTGGTTAGAGTGTCATCCCAATATGCTAAGGTTGTGGGTTTGATCCCTGATCAGGGCACATACAAGAATCAGCCAATGAATGCATAAATATGTGGAACAACAAATCAATGTTTCTTTCTCTCTCTCCCCCTCTCCTCTCCTCTTCTCTCCTCTCTTTCTCTCTCTCTCTCTCTCTCAAAAAAAATAAATAAAAAATAAAAATAAAAAATGAAAGAAAAATGAGGAAAATCCCTTCCTCAAATGCAATGAAATTAAATGAGACAATATATCAAAATAAACAGTGCTAGTACCTAACAGACTCTCAAAAACAGAATTGTTTCTTTTCTTGCTTCTCCTGCTATGAACTCTCTTAGCCTTAACCCATGGTCATGCAGTGGACACACTGTAATTTGTAAATCATCTCTCACATCCTGTCCTAAAGGGCAGGCTCTGTCTTACGCATCTAGAATAGATTAAAACAAAATTAATGTTTGAGAAAAGCATTTGAAATGCCAACTACCATTTTACAAAGTTTTAGGACACAACACACTTGTAATTCGGGAACTATGCGCAGAGAAATCTAAGGTCGACACTGCTGCTGGGGTTTTTCCCCAAAGTTTTCTTTCGGAGAAATCCCAGAAACCTTCCCTCACGCTGCTGTGTTTGATGTCATAGTCCCCCACAGAGCAAACACTGCTGTTTTCCGGGGCCTCATGCCTCCTCCCCAACAAATTCCACCTTAAAGCCCTTTTTTACTGGACAGAGCTCTATGATTTGCTTATTCTTAGAAGCCATTTTGAAAAGACAGGAAACATGAAAAAACAATGGTGATGGTATTACTTGGGTGGTAGAAGGATGGGTGACTTTTTTCTTCTTCTTCAGACTTTCTTGTATCTTCCAAACTTTCCACAAAGCCTTATGCAATGTGTTCATAATAATAATAAAAAGTAGACAATACATTTAAATTTCATTCATCTCCTGTTGGACATGTTTCCCTCAATTCTTCCCAAGTTCCCTGGAGAGCTGGAAGCATCTTGAGAAGAGAACTGCTAAACTTTCTGCACAGCACTCAACACAGTCCCTCATCCACAGCAGGTGCCTGGCACAAAACAGCTCAGTAAGTCTTTGCTGGGTGAATGATGAATATTCAGGTAATACTTAGAAACAGATTTTGCCGACGGATGGTGGGTGGACCAAGGTGAAATGTGGCATGCCCTTAATGGACTTAGATTATTGCAATTATATATCATTATTAAAAAGAGAGCTTTCAAATAATCAAAGCAGTTAAACATGAAAGACTGCAACCTGAAGACAAGGTGAACCGCTCAAGGTGATTTGTTGCTGCAGTGGTCAGTCAAGGACAGGCCAGTGAACAGGCCTAAGGTCCTTGCGCATCTTGCTGTAATGAGGGCACCCAGAACTGAATTCCTTAAATAGCCTCTGAGCTCTCTGCCCCATTTAGAAGGTACATCGTGGCCCTGGTCAGCCACCAAAACTTAACAATACTTCTAAAGATTAATCATTGTTCTTAAGATTAAATAATAAGCCTAAATCCTACAGCAAACGGGGGATTAAGATAAAACCACCCCAGCCATGTTATTACGCCACCAACAATCTTTATCTAATAAACCAAAGCAGAAAATCTTGAGGATTTATTTAACAGGAAAGAGAAATTTGAAATATTTGGTTTGCAGAAATGACCTACACATAAAGCTTAAAGAAGGGTACAATAAATTCAATAAACCTATAAGGCCCACAATTCATTAGAAAAGTTAAGGTAGTAAAAAATGTTCTTCTTTTTCACCATGATCTAAGTTAACTAGGTTAACTTTTACTAGTGACTCTGATACCTTTTTGCAGTCTGGGACCCCTTGGGGGATGTCCAACTGCCAGCTTAGGCCCACTTCACCTGCTCACTGCTCCTTACTGCTTGGCTTGCTGCTCCCTAGCGCTGCTGAGGAGGCAGGAGAGGCTCCCACTACTGCCACTGTGTTCACCAGCTGTGAGCCTGGCTTCTGCCTGAGCAGCGCTCTCCCTGTGGGAGCACACTGACCACCAGGGGGCAGCTCCTGCATTGAGCGTCTGCCCCCTGGTTGTCAGTGCACATCATAACGACTGGTCATTCTACCGGTTGTTCCGTCAATCATTCTGCCGCTCAGTCGATTTGAATATTAGGCTTTTATTATATAGCTTAGGAAAGGAGCAAAGGGGGAAGCCAGACATTATAGGCATGTCATTTGGGCAACTTCACCAGGAAGCTGCAATCTCATACTCCCCAGGTAACCACCAGCCCATTCCCCACAGATCACTGGGGTAAGGAGTCCAACAAAGGAGATAGATACATGCACAGTGAAGTTGGGGTGACTATGGGAGATGTCTGTCAGTGAAGCTGGGGTGACTACAGGTGTCTTTCATGGGCCTGCATTAGTTCCACTCAGTCTGGTCAATGATCTCTGGGCCAAAATGAGTAGAACAAATGCAAGCCCATGAAAATGTGGGGATATATAATCCCCCAAAGGAGTTCACTCTCTTGGCTCATGGGGCTTTCTTGTTCCTGTTTCTTTGTTCCCTCCAAGCCATGTGGCCATGCGGACCCCTCATGCAATGGACTGATGGACTGCAAATGGGAACACAAACTACACTAGCCTGATGCTGGACTGGACTTGGCTCCAGCATGAGTGACAACTCTGGACACTGACTCTGATTCTAGCTGTGCTAAAGTCACTTCTTCTTTGGGGGGGGACAAAGGCAAATGGGACCTAGGAAACTCAGGGGTTTGAGTCCACTGGAATAAAGCTTTCTACAATATTGGATACTCCCATGTGAGTCTCAGAAAATTCTTTTTCTGGGGATATCACAAGAAACCCACAGCAGGGATAAGGATCTCTCTACACCTATAACAACTTTAATTCTGTTTGATGAATTCAGTGCTTCCTAGAACACAATTGATTGCCAAGATTGATCTTACACCTGTTTTTGTATTTTTAGTTAACTTCAGTTCATCAACTTATCTTTTAAAACCTACATATTTCTAATATGCTTCCAGACTCTTAAGATACTTATTTCAAAATAGAGCACATGCAGACTTCATGACAGCATGATCATATTAGGGCCATAACCGGAAGTCAATGATAAGATGACTTCACCACAGAATCCATGCTGCAAAATGAGAAAGAATTCCATCAAGAATATAAATTTCTCACATATCCTGTCTTGTCTTCAGTTGGGAAGTAAAGTTAAGGTGTTCTTACTAGGAAAAAAATTCTGTGGTTATTACAAACTCTGTGAAGATTTATATTTATTTCATCACAACTATAGATATTTACATTTTATCTAGCAATTTGTACTAGAAACATCTGCAACTCCAGGCCTTGAACTTCTCTAGCACGTGTGAGCCCAACATGAGGCTGTTTCCCAGATTTCAGCTAAGTTCAGCTGGTCAGAGAGAACATTCAATGATAATCATCAACTTGACTCCACTGGAAGGGAGAAAATTAAACATATTACCCAAGAATTGTCCCTAGGAATCTGAGATACTTGCTCTTCTTCCTCTCCTATAAGTTTACTCGTCTACCACTTAATGTTTCTCAGTAAAGCCAGCAACAGAAGGTGAGAGAAATTAAAGAAATGGTATCACTCCTGTGAGGACCCCTGGAGAAATGCAAACAGATAGGAGTCTGAAAGCTAGGCAAGTTACTAACCTTTCTAAGCTCCAGTTTCACTGTCCTTTAAATGCTGATGGTATCTATTTAACAGGAATTTCATAAGGATAAATAAAGAACCTAACGTAGAATTAACTATTGGTAAAGTTCAGCAAAGACATTTATGATCATTATTAACTGAGAACTCTGGAGGTCACCTTGACATGCCAAAGTCCTACAACAGATAAATGGAGGGGGAACACACCAAATGGGTCACATGCCAGTTTTGGGAAATCCTGATCATCACTGAAAATATAATAAACAGCCCCTGACTCTCCACTGTGGCTCAACACGGATGAATGATAAAGTGCATACCAGGCTTAAAAATCTACCAGTAAATCCTGGCCAGGTAGCTCAGTTGGTTAAAGCATCGTCCCAATAGCCAAGGCTGCAGGTTAGATCCCTGGTCACAGTACACATAGGAATCAACCAATGAATGCATAAATAGAACAAGAATCCATGTTTCTCTCTCTCTCTTTCCCTCTCTCTCTCTAAAAAATTAATAGGTAAATAATTTCTTTTTAAATCTACCTGTAAGACCAGGATTTCATTGGGAAAATGGGTTGAGAGCATCTATCATCAGTGTGGCATAGTGTTTAAAACAAATGACCAGTTAACAAACAGGGTGATGGTCATTACTACCCTATCATATGTAGACAGGCTTTCTGGCATTCCAAACAATAAGATACATTCTATGCACACAGCTAAAACATGACTGCACTAGACAATTTCTCAACTCAGTAGATGCTGCAATATATCTATATATATAAAAGCCTAAGCGACCGGCCAGCCATTCAACCATCCAACCGGTAGCTATGACGCACAATGGCCACCAGGAGTCAGACGTTCAATGCAGGAGCAGCTGAGCTGCGGTGACTTGGCAGCTGCGGTTCTCGGGTGACACACCCAGAACCAGAGAGGAGGGAGCCCGATTCCGGGGTGCATCACCCAAGAACCGCCCTCTTGCAATCCAGGACCCCTCGGGGGATGTCGGAGAGCGGGTTTCGACCTCATCCCCACAGGCCAGGCCGAGGGAACCCACCAGTGCACGAATCCATGCACCAGGCCTCTAGTGTTATTATAAGAAGAAATTCTATAACAGGAATTCAACATCCTCGCTCCCACTCAGAGTCCTAATGTCTATCTTGCAGCCTGTTATAAAGATTAGCAGTAATGTGACATGAAGTGCCTGGCATACTGGGTACTCAGTAAATGGTAGCCAACGTTAATTTATTAGTAGGAAACAACAAAAATCAAAAGGCTGAATCTGCCATGAAGCAACTGTAGATAGAACGGCTCCTTTTCAACCAATAAGTTAAGCTGTCTGAAAACAACTGGATAAACAATATAAGTGACAAGCTTTACAACGAGAAACCAGTAAACGGCAGGCTTACCACCCCAGAATAAATGCCAATGTGTCCCTACAAAATGAGAAATCGTCCCTATCTTCAAAAAATCCACATCTACCTGACAAGAAATCACATGGTTTCACCCATCTTCTTCATTCCCCCTTGACTCTAGGTCCTTTGAAGGCAAAACCCATAACTCTACATGGTCACACATGCAGACACTCAATATTTGGTAAATAAAAGAAACACTCATAGGATCTCAAAAGTTTCCAAACCTAACTTCACAGACTACTTAATCTAAACTTGCCAAAAACTGAGAATCTGTACTTAACATGCTCCCCAGGTGATTGTGACACTATAGAGTCTGAGAACTGCTACTCTCATTGAACCCCCATGAATCATCTGAATGCCCTTTACAATGACCCCATCCAAAATGATCTAGCCTGTGCATACCTGTCATCCCTGCATGCAGCTCTGCTAGAAAAGTTCCTTCAAATCTATATTCACTCATTGTTCTACCCTATGGAGTCTGAGAAGACAAAGGTAATCTCTCCTCTTTCCACATGACAGACTTTCAACTCTTCTGGCAATAGACAATGTCCTTTCTGAGTCTTCTAAAGGCTACACATCCTTGATGAATCATGCATTATTAAATGCTAAGCTCTTTAAGTATATGACAGTACAACAGCATTTCAGCAAAGGGAGAAATCAAGATGAGTTATAGAAACCAGAAAGATATCAGTGAAGAGGTGGGTCTTGAAGGATGAGAAAGATATACATAAAACTAGAGTTCTGGGGCTGGTATGGCATCAATGGGGATAGGAAGACAAGATAATGGTAAGGAGCATGATATGCAGGGAAGGGGATAAGAGAGATGAAGCTATGCGTGAGAAACTTATTAGATTTTTACACATATTTTTAATGGAATAGAACAAAATTGGAAATGAACAAAGGCTCAAAGGAAATCACAATAGTTGGGGAGAGGAGAAAGCAGAGGCCCAGCGTATGAAGGCAGAGACAAAGTCTTAAAAAGGCAAAAGAAATCAGATAAACAGGAAAGGAGAAACCCAAGAGAAAGGTCACAAAAGCACGCAGGAAAGTGTGAGTTTGATGTGGAGAGGTACTGGAACCACTTTAATTCCTCCAGGGTGGCACCTGAACCTAAGTGACACATTAGATTTAATCAGACAAGATGGACTGGAGGTGGGGCAGCAGGAGTCAAGGAGGTCAGAAAGGAGACTGCTACAGCTACCTATCAACGTCATGGGTCTGTTCTTAGATGGTGGCAATGAAACTAAGAGAAGTTGAAAACAAGAATCAAGTCAAAAGAAAAACATAGCAAGGCATGGTTCCAGACCAGACCAAAGGTAAGAAAGAGAAGAATCAGAGATGATTTCTAAGAGGTATCTGTAAAATTCAAGGAAGAAGCAGACAAAGATAAGGCAAGCAGTGGATTAGTACCCGCGTGGCTCCTCGCTCTACACACACACACACACACACACACACACACAGTAATGTGATTTTCCTATTTTCTCTGGTACCAACACAGGCTGTAGTTTTTGTGTCAGCAGACTGGGAATATCTGGTTTTGAATCTGAAATCTGTAACATTAACACCAAAGTTAGGCTCTTTAAAAAAAATTAGATGTGCTTCGATAGAGCTAGGTAAAAGAAGCTAATCACAAAATACCACAAGTTATATAAAACATCCAGAATAGGCAAATCTATAAAAACTGAAAGAAGATTAATGGTGGACTGGGGGTGGGGAGGTGGGCAGGGATTGGAAGGAAATGGGAGTGACTGCAAATGGGGATTGGAGTTTCTTTTTGGTATAATTAAGATGTTCTGACATTATTTATGGAGATGGTTACACAATTCTACAAATGTACTCAAAACTACTGGGTACAGCTGAAATGGGAGAATTGTATAGTAAGTAAAACTCAATAAAGGTGTTATAAAAAAAAAAAACTGACGAACCCATGAATAGGTACTATGACTTCAGAAACTTAGCATATATCCCCCATAAAAATGACTATTAATACTCCAGTTCAAATAAAAACCATCAGGCGATTTGGAAAATATTACAAGACATTTTAGAAAGTCTAAGTAAGTTACATTCCTTCTAGAAACATGAAGAAGATAGAAATTTAAACATATACATTGCTTTAAAATTATTTCTTACAATTAATCTAAATATTATAATATGTACTTCAAAAAGACAGACAATGGCACGGGTTTTTTCCCAACAATTATGTCAAGTGATATTACACTAGATACCTATGGTTCCGTTTTTTAGAAGCTGAAATAAAATAATGTATAGTAAGACAATTCAGTGAAAAGTAAAAGATTATATAACTTAGCAATTATCAAGTAGATGAGTAAAGTTATTTTATAAATTTGAGGATCTGACAAAAACCCTAATATAGAGAGATGTCCTCATTTGAAAGATACCAGAGAATAACCCAAATAATTTCTGCCTCCACCATATCTCCTAACAAATATAGCTCCTGTTACACTGACACATTCCCTCCTTAAAGGCATTGCTGCCCTCTTTTCACTGAACACCTAGAATACTCACTTAGAGTTCCCAACGATTGTCAGTTATTCATAAACATGTGTCAAGCACTCAAGGGCACATAATTTCACCTTCTAAGTCACATAACCTGGGCAAAGACAGCCAATACCCAACTGAATCTTGTAGATCAGCATTTTTCAACCTTTTTCGTCTCATGGTACACATAAAGTAATTACTAAAATTCTGTGGCACACCAAAAAATATATTTTTGGCCAATCTGACAACAAAAAAAAGTACATTTTGATTTATTCACACTGGATGGCTATTGTGCTGGCTGTTGTCAGCTTTTTATTTGACAATCTAAGGGGAAAGAGGTCAGTGCCCCTGACTAAACAGTCAGGTATTGCACCTTTTAAGAATTCCTGCTGCCTCTTGCAGCTCTCGGGATGAAAATCGCTATTGTGGACGGATGATGAAATGAACAGGGCAGTGAAGAAAGAGCAGTAGTGTTTCTGCTCAAACTGCCTCATGGATGAGAAGAACCAAGAATCAGCACCACATCTCTTGACTGAAGATGTTCCTAAAACAACATCTCACTTTTGGGAAGAAGCCAATTATCAACAAATACTGCATTTTAAGGAAACAACTATGGATTACGACCTCTAAGGAAAGACATTTAATAAATTCAAAATACCATTGATTGAAATGTAAGACTGATGCTTTCAACATTTTTTAAAAATATATTTTATTGATTTTTCACAGAGAGGAAGGGGGAGGGATAGAGAGTTAGAAACATCGATGAGAGAGAAACATAGATCAGCTGCCTCCTGCACACTCCCTACTGGGGATGTGCCCGCAACCAAGGTACATGCCCTTGACCGGAATTGAACCTAGGATCTTTGAGTCTGCAGGCTGACGCTCTATCCACTGAGCCAAACCGGTTAGGGCTCAACATTTTTACGTGTATCTTAAATAAATTTTAATTCCGTGGGTACAAATATATATTTAACATATTTCACCTGCTTGTAAGCAATCAAAAAAAAAACAAAAAACCTAGGATCACACAGAGAATGGTTTCCCCAATAAATCTAACCTATGAGATCTTACCTGTCAGCTGAGCTAAGTTATGGGAAGCTTAAAATAATAAAGACTTTGAGAAAAGATAGGGCCTTTTTGTTTTCCTATTACAATATCCTCCCACTTAAATAAAATTACTTTTGCCTGAAACCATGTAGTGGCCCAATGTCTTTAGACAAAATAAAGCCCACGACACCCTGGAAGGAACCGAAATGTTAAGTTCTTCCAGAAGCTGCCCAGGAGTCACAGCATGGATCACAGAAAGCATTTCCATCTATTCGGAGAGAAAGCATTTGGAAGGCAAATGCTAAATTTCCACAATACATTCTGGCCTATGAATTTAGTAGCTCGAAAGAGACCACAAAGTAAAGATGGTAACAGTGTACTTTCCAGAAATAATATCACCACCATAGGACATAACTTTAGAAGCTTTAACTTTTTTTTTTATCTCATTTGATCTCAAGAATTCTGAGAAGGGCAAATTCTTTCCCCATTTCACAAGTGAAAAAAACTGAAGCTCATGAAGATTAACAGACCAACCCCGCTGCCAACTTGACTTCTCCACTTGCACATCCACTGGTATCGCATACCCAACATGTATAAATCAGCACTTAATTCCCCACCCAAACCTGCTCCTCCAGTCTCTCCCATTTCAATAAATGGCACCTCCACTATTTCAGTCATTCAGCCAAAAACCTTGGTACTATCCTTGACTCCACTCTTTTTCACCCCACATCGTCTCACCCTTAGCCCCACTTGGGTTATGCCAAGAATCCAGCCACTTCTCATCACCTCCACCATTGCTATCATCACATCTCATCTATATTATTGCTAGAACCCAGTATCTCCCTGCTTCCACCTTTGCCTCCCTTCGCCCTTCCCACCCCCCGCACACATACACACCTCATTCTATTTTCTACACAGCAATTTTATCCTTTAAAAACATCAAAGGGGTCAGATCAAACCCCTTTGTTCCGTCTAGTGGCTTCCTATCTCACCCAGAGTTGTTCACGACTGTATATCCAGGATGAGAACAGTATTTGCCATATAGAAGGTACTCAATGAATGTTGCTGATCAATAATGAAAGAAAAAAATGGCCCCAGCTACAGAGCCAGAACTACAACAAATCTTCCAATGTTCTTTAGTGAAAATGATGCCAGATTCCCAACAGCCAACAATCCACAGGAGGGAAAAACTTTTAAGTTTTACTTTGCAGAACTGAATCTTGTAACACATAAACAATACTCTGTTGAATTTCTAACAACAAATTAAAATGAAATTATCTACACTAATAAAAGAGAAACATGGTAATTAGCATACGACCGCTACCCTTCCCATTGGCTAATCAGCGTATCCTTATGCAAATTAACTGTCAGCCAAGTTGGCGGCCGGCAGCCAGGCAGCTGGAAGCTAACAGGAGGCTTGCTTGCTGTGGACTCCAACGTTCCCCGCCGGCCTCTGAGCTTCAGTTGGAAACATAGTAACATTTATAGAAGATAAACAAAACTCCAGAAACCTCCTGTCAGTCAGCCGGGATCTCAGAGCTGGAGTCGCAACATTGTTTCGAATACAGAAAACAAAGGCCAGAAACCTGCTTTCAGCTGAGCCTCAGAGAGAAAGCCGGCTCTCAGCTCCAGTGACAGCCACAGAAGGTAAATAAATGCCAGAATTTAAAAAAAAAGAAAAAAAGGAGAGGTTTGGAGCTTCTGTTGTCCGCCAGCCTGAAAACGGCCCTCAGCCCCTCACCCAGACTGGCCAGGCACCCCAGTGGGGACCCCCTCCCTGAAGCAACAAGATGGCGGCTAATTTGCATACTGAAGGCAGGTGGCAGCAGGCAAGGCTGTCTGCGGTCTGGGACCCGGATCTGTGACCCTGCCGGGCGGGATCAGCGGAGCCGCGAGGCCTCCTGGCACCGGGATCAGCGTGACAGGGGGCAGTGCCCCAACCCCGATTGCCCTGCGGCTCTGTGTGTGACAGGGGGCAGTGCCCCAACCCCCCAATCGGCCCTACCCTGAGCGTGACTGAGGGTGGCATCGCAACCTCCCCATCCGCCCTGCTCTGTGCATGACAGGGGGCGGTGCCCCAACTCCCCAATCGGCCCTGCTCTGAGCCTGACCAGGGGCTGCACCTAGGGATTGGGCCTGCCCTCTGCCACCCAGGAGCAGGCCTAAGCCAGCAGGTCGTTATCTCCCGAGGGGTCCCAGACTGGGAGAGGGCACAGGATGGGCTGAGGGACCCCCTTTCCCCCCGAGTGCACAAATTTTTGTGCACCGGGCCTCTAGTCATTTTATAAAGACACAAAAACTCACACTGGGCTATCTGAATCTCACATATTTGCAGCATGGACAATTGCCAGCATGGACAATCTTAGTAACAGTGCTGTTACTAAGATCTTCAGTGTGACTTCTGTACCCCGTGACATGTGTCACCATATCTCATAAGTGATATGAGCCCCAAAAGATTCGGAATTGAGCACATAGGAGAGGTGATAAGCATTTCTAAATCTCCCACACTGGCACTATATCAATCATCTGAAATAGGGTGTTACAAGTAACAGCAGAAAGGTTAGATTCAGAACTTTCTTCTACCAAAAATTCAAGGAAAGACTCTCAATGTTGAGTTAAAATGTTGATTTTTTTTTCAGATCTGAGTGAAATTATGCTAAAATGATCCAGCATTATAGAATTTTCCCACTAAAATGTTTTAAAGTTAAAAGAAAAACTCTGTATTTCTATTTCTTTAGTTTTTTTTCAAAAACATTTCTACTATATGCAAAAAGCCCCCAAATCTCACTAAAACACACTAATAAATTCACAGAATTTTAACAGTTGGCCTTCAAGGAAACTTAATTCAAACATCAACCTTCTTCCTTTTACACATGAAAAGATTATCTGGTATATCGTAAGTGCACATTGAAAATTTGTTACATGAACAAATGAACAAATGAAAGAAGATCCAAAAAGGGTATATGGCTCTTTTAAGATGTGATAATTATTGGAAAAATCCAGAATTAGCCAAAACGAGGTTTCTATATTCTCTAGGTGTAGGAGTGAAAGAAGAAACCAAGATTTTAAAACCTTATTTGGTTCCTCAGAAAAACCTTAACCAGATTCATTAGAGCCAGTTTCCTTTATTTGTTACTTAGAAAAGCACTTGATAAAACAAATTTAGCCAAGACATCTCCTTGGAAACCAAAAGGCAGAACTGTCTAGTGTTTCTTTCTTCCTCTACACAAAGAATATTTAATGTGGGGCTATTTTCAACTACAATTGTTTTATACCAGAAGTAATACAGGTGCCCTTTGACTAAAAGAAAAATCCAACCAGATGAGAGGATAGAACACTGAAAAGGACCACACAAATCCCTAGAAGAGTATCCACCCCATGAGAACAGGAATCATGTATCTATCCTTTCGTCACTAGAAGTGGCCACCAGCCCCTCGCATACAGTGAGAGTCAATAAATATTTATGGGATAAATGAGTAAGTTACTGCTTAGAGACCTACCCGGGTACATATACATTTATTTGCTCACCATTAAATAACTCTTTACTGCAGCATACTACATGTAAGCAAACTACCATTTTCCACCACAGACATTCTACTAAATGTCTTGTCAATACACCCAACCAAAATTATCCCCCTAGTTTTAATAAGAAGGTGAGAAAGTAGGTCTTAGGTATCCTAAATTATTGAAGCAGCCATTCAACTGGCTGTTCTGGCTCCAATCTCTCTGCTTCAATTCATTCTATACAATCCAGCCAGGTTAATTTCCTTGTTTTTTGCACATCATACAAATTAAAACAGTGTTATGGCTAAGTACTCTATCTCTGTATGCTGCCCACTGCCATTCAATGAGCAGATATGAAAAATAAGAAAACAACTAGATTGGAATAGGAAAGGCAGTATTATGTCAAGGAAAAAAAAAATACAAACAACAAATAACTGATCCCATTGAAAATTTTGAGATTGCTACTAGAGGCTTTCATTAAAGACTTCCCTACAGTACTGTGATGCAATGGACACAGATGGTTTGGGGTATTTATACCCATCCAATCTTCAAGATAAATTCAAGATCCATCATCCTCTTGAAGCTTTCCCAAGCCGTTGGACTAAATATCTATGAGAGTCCTTTGTAAACTAGGAAGTGCTAGCCCACAGCTCTTATTATAACAGTTGCCAATTGATAGTCTTGCATACATTCTGCCATATAAATCAAGTTACCTCATCTTTAACTGTGCCTAGTCCCCTCAAAAAAATGAGAAGTTATGTGAATTGTTTTCCCTATTGCCAACTTCTCTATTCTCTATTACTTAATATCATACATAACGCAAAAGTAAATGTCTCTTACACTTCCTGATTTCAAAATATATTACAAAGCTAATAAAATCAAAACTGGGTAACACTGGCATAAAGACAGACAATTAGATGAATAGAATAGAATAGAATAGAATAGAATAGAATAGAATAGAATAGCCCAGAAGTAAACAATGGTCAACTGACCTTTGACAAGGTCCGAAGACCACTCAGTGGGGAACGGACAGTCTTTTCCACAAATGGTGCTGGGAAAACTGGATACTCACGCAAAAAAATGAAGCTAAACATTTATCTTACAACATATATAAAAATTAACTCAAAATATATTAAAAATCTAACATAAGAAACAAAACTATAAAACTCCTAGAAGAAAACACAGGGGGAAAGCTTCATGACATTGTACGCAGCAATGATCTTTTGGCTGTAACACCAAAAGCACAAGCATAAAGACCAAAAATAGACAAATGCGACTACATCGAACTTAAAAATTTTTGTGCATCCAAAAGCATGAAAAGGTAATCTACAGAATGGGAGAAAACATTTGCAAAGCATATATCTATTAAAGGGTATTAATATCCAGAATATATAAAGAACTTTTATAACTCAACAACAAAAAATCAAAGAACCCAATTGAAAAAATGGGCAGACTTGGATAGACATTTCTCCAGAGATGATATAAAAATGACTAACAAGTGCATGAAAGATGTGCAATATTATTTATCATTACAGAAGTACAATTCAAAACCACAATGAAATTATCACCTCACACCCATTAGGATGGTTACTATTTTTAAAAAAACACAAAGTAAGTGTTGGTGAGGATGAGAAGTAACTCTTATACATTGCTGGTGGAAATGTAAAATGGTGCAATCACTATAAAAAAAATAGTATGGAGGCTGCTTAAAAAATTAAAAATAGAACTACCACATAACCCAGCAATCCCACTTCTGGGTATATATCCAAAAGAACTGGAAGTAAGGTCACAAAGAGATATTTATACATCCATCGTCATAGCAGCACTACTGGCATAGCCAAAATGTGAAAACAACCCAAATGTCCATCTGCAGATGAACGGATAAACAAAAGTGGTATATACACCCACTGGAATATTATTCAACCCTAAAAGGGAAGGAAATCCTGTCACATGCCAGTATGTATGAACCTTGAGGACATTATGCTAAGTAAAATAAGCCACCAAAAGACAAATACTCCATGATCCACTAAAAGAGTCAAATGCATAGAAATAGAAAGCAGAATGGTGATTGCCAGGGATGAGGGAAGATGAAATAGACAGCTGCTTAATGGGTACAGCTTCAGGTTTGCAAGATAAAAACACTCTAGAGATCTGTTTCACAACAATATAAATATATTTAACACTACTCAATGTACACTAACACATGGTTAAGACTGTAAACTTTACGTTACGTTTTTTACCCCAATACAAAGTCAGTGCCAACATGCAATTCCAAATTGGATTTACATGTCCTACCTCCACTACAGGAGTTAAGCAGCCTGGCCCTTTTAGCTGTTGACAGTCATTTCCAAATTACTTCCAAGTTATCTTTCGTCTTTTTTAATCAATGAGACTGTACAGAGAGAGGATAGGGGGGTTCTCTTTTTCACCCATCAGAAATGACGTTTCTACAACCCCCAGGAAGCTGCTTTCTGGTTTGAGTCCACTACTTATCTGCCTATTGTCAAACAAAAATCCAAAAATGGTATAAAATCCATTATGTTCTCAAGAGGGTGGGGGAGAAGCATAACAGAATCTCAAACCATCTATTCACCTGCTATCTAGCATGCTCCCCGGGAGAAAAGCCCCAGCGGTCACTGCGATTCTCTACCCTCTCCATCAAGTGCTCACTGCTCCCCCCAGCACATCCCACCCAAGGCACTGAAAACCACTGTTTTTAAACATACCTTGAAAATGGCCCTCAGAACCATCCCACTGAAAGCCATTTCTGGGCTGAGGTTCCAGGACTTGTAATAAGTCTTATCTGTGAATCCTACAGCTCTCCATAATCATTTATCTACGGAAACAGGTGTGTGTGTGTGTGTGTGTGTGTGTGTGTGTGTGTGTGTGTGTTTATTTTTTTATCTGTATTGATTTTAGAGAGAGGAAGAGAGAAGGAAAGGGGGGGGGGGAGAGAGAGAGAGAGAGAGAGAGAGAGAGAGAGAGAGAGAGAGAGAGAGAAACATCAATTGGTTGACTTCTGCCCGAACTGAATCTGCAACCTGAGTATGCGCCCTGACCAGGAATTGTACCTGTGAACTTTTTGGTACATGGGACAATGCTCCAACCAAGTCACACCAACCAGGGCTCTACTGAAACAGTTTTATGCAATTGTTATACCTCATTTCCTACTACAAAGGATCAGCACTAACATCCTAAGTTAAAACATAACATACAGTAACACTAAGACTCTGAAGAATCACAGGCATTTCTAAAACTGGAAAAGAGACAGGGTTAGAAAACTACATTCAGGCTCAGCCAGAGCAAACCTTCCTAACAGGTTTTCCAAGGGCAAACCAGGAGCCAAACCCCACCCCAAACACATATACACACACTGAGTACACTCTCTTTACACATGAAAAACCAGCTACTCAGAAGTTAGACTCTGGCAAAGTATATTGGCAGAACCTTCTGAGGTCTCCACTGGAGCAGCCGGAAGGATGGTTAGGGAAGAGTCAAATCAGCTTACACACCAACCCTCATTTCAAGACTAAGAACATGTGTTTCTGAAGTCTTCCAAATAGTATGCTTCTGACTAGTCACAAACTTACACTTCTTGCAAAAACAGGGGGAAATACTGCTTTCCATTTTTTCCCTAGGTACATACCAGTGAACTAAGCAATAAAAGTTAGTCAAATTGGGTGAAAATTTTAGAACATTCTAGTCATTTATAATTGCATATCTTAGAGGCATTTTCTTATAAGTACTCTCTCTTAAAGGGCAGCAGTACCACAGTTCAATTATCAGTTGCTTCTCTGCAAGCATTAAGAACTAAAAATAAACCTGGAAAGACAAATAGTCAATCAATTCTGGGAAATAAGACTGTTAGAGGAAATGCAAGGATCTCACAATATATCAAACTAGAATTCCTACATAGGCAAATAATTGAGAATATGGGGGGGGGGGATGAATTTCAGAAAAATAATAGAGGAGTCAAAGTAAAAGATACTGATCACAGTCAAGTCTTGATTATAGGAACATGACGGTTAGGCACATAGCCCTTGGCTTTTTGTTTCTCAATAGCTTTATTCTGAGAACTTCAGAACTCATTCTAAAAGGAAGCAAGACGCTGAACCACAAAATCTAATCAATGACTATCCTTGTAACTTTGGTAAAAGGTTTTGTGGGGAAAGTGGACAGAGAAAAGAGGAATAACCAAAATTCACTGCTGGGTCTGTAAAATTCATTTAACCTGAACCTACTCTGGGGGAGGAGAGAGGAGAAAAGGAATCCAGTGGCCACCTGGGTTGGATGTCCTACCTGCTCAAGTTGCCTCTGAGTGACCCCTGTGTTTGTACAAACGTAACTGTCCCTCTCCAAGCAGGCATTCTCCCACAAGCGTGCATTCTCCTCCTGCCTCTCCTGCATTGAAAAAAAGGAAATCTAACATTATGCAATTGCCCGTTTCTCTCCGTTTAAAGTTAGGCATACTACAATCCTCATTAAAGGGAGAACTTAGTGCAACATGACAAGTAACAAATTAGAATCTAAAGGCTGAACATTCTCATCACAGACCTCCAGAGGCAAAGAAACAGCTTCCCTGACTCAGTGGCACACCCACCAAGCACTGCTATTTACTAAGGAAGCCCCTGACAGTCCCCTGTGTCATTTGGTGTAATTTCTCTCTAGAGCAGGGGTCCTCAAACTTTTTAAACAGGGGGCCAGTTCACTGTCCCTCAGACGGTTGGAGGGCCGGACTATAGTTTAAAAAAAAAAAAACTATGAACAAATTCCTATGCACACTGCACATATCTTATTTTGAAGTAAAAAAACAAAACGGGAACAAATACAATATTTGTATTTGCATGTGGCCCGTGGACGGTGGTCTGAGGATCCCTGCTCTAGAGCATCAAGAAAACACTCATGTTCTATTTTCAGCTGGATTTACCTTACTCTCCTTAGGCCAGAATAAAAGGAGAAGGTGGATGTGGACTGGCCTCTATCCTCAAAAGATCCACCAGATAGATGGTCTTACCCTTATGATCACAAACCCTATGACACAAACCCTATGATATTAGTCCATCCCTCACCCAAATCATCTGTGTTTAAGAAAGCCAAACAAAAGGGAGTCTTTATAGTTCTGACTCACTCCAAGGCTCATCGAGAGCCTACGGGAAGAATAAATGAGCTTCATCTCAGAGTAATTAACTTATATACAGTTGACTCTCAACAATGCAGGGGTGAGGGACCCTAACACCCCCCCCCCCCCCGTGAACTCAAAAATCTGATTATAACTTTTGACTCCCCCAAAACTTAGCTAATAGTCTACTGTTGACCCAAAGCCTAGATAACATAAAGTCAACACATACTGTGTATGATACATGTATTACATACTGTATTCTTATAATAAAGTAAGCTAGAGAAAACATCATTAAGAAAATCATAAGGAAGAGCAAATATAGTCACAGTATTTATTGAAAAAAAAAATTCGTGTATAATTGGACCCTCACAGTTCAAACCCGTGTTGTTCAAGGGTAAACTGTATAACCTTTGAAAAACAAAGTACAAATGTGAGTACATGCATGGGCTTTGTTTTGGTTTGCCTTTTTTTAAAAGAAAAAAACAACAAAAAGCAAAAATCCAATGAGGCCAATTTATTTCCCATACCAAAAAGTAGAGGTGCAATGGAGAGAAGGTTAGATTGTCAAGTTCAAGTAACAGTGAAACACCTATATTTTAAATAGCACTGTATATGGAACAAGACACAAATTTTTGTGTGAGCACTGAAGGAATAACATAACGCCTAACCCTGCCCGGAACAGGGAGAGCCCCTCATTTAAAAGGCAGTCACCCAACTGGCAGGAATGTTTCTTGTCTCCTGGCTCAGATTACCCCAGAGGAAGGTAGGGTAGTGCTATATAAATCAGTCACGTTCTCAACAGGAAGCTCCTACAACATTTTCCTGTTTTCTATGCAGTTATCCTTCCACCTGACTGATCCTCCCCACCCTCAACCCCTGCCCTCTGGTTACCCTTACAGGTAGCTGAGAGAAGGTCCAAAAGTTGCCACTGTTTCAGAAATAAGGAAGATACAACCACTTCTTCTACAAATGAAAAATAAGTTTAAGAAGAGAAGAAAATGGTAAACTAGAATAAATTAAGTTTGGCTTCTCTAAAGAACATACAAGTACATTGTGCTCTGAGTTAACAAAGATTCCTTTTCTCAAAAAAAAAACAAGCCTACAGGCTCTACCACGTAAATACTTTAACTCATAATTTCTTTTTCCATTACTTTGGAATTTGAGTAACTTTAACTAAAGCTTAGTTACTGAATACCACATCAATGCTGTTTTCATAGCTTTTCAACCTTTACATAGATTTTGTTTCCTTAAGTTTTGCTACTTCTCATTTTAGACATTTAATGAACACTGAACCCTTAAGTGTGAGAGGGAAAAAGTAATAAACAAATTTTAATTTAATAGGCTTTAAGGTAGGAAAAAACAAACCAGGAAGCAGAAGTAGAGTTAACTCTGACAACCCGCCTTCCAAGCATTGTGCCTGATCACTGACTAGTTGTATAACCTTCAACAAATCCCTTGGACTTCCTGGTCTTCAGTTAACCATCTGTAAAATGGGGAGGATGGGCCAAATGATTTTTACTCAAACTTCCTTCTAGCTCCTACAATCAATGAATATGCTTAGCACCAAGAAAATACAATCACAAATAGACTTTATGGTTAACAAAGTAACTCACACAATTTTGCAGCAAAGATGTGAGGCAAGTATTATGCCCATCTCTGCAGAAGGAAGTTTTTTGGAAAGACAGTTGAGAAAAAGGTTCAATTATTTTTCAAGATTCCCATACCTGAGAATCGAAGATGGCGGCATAGGTAAACACCGGAGACTGCCGCCGTAAACAACCACTTCAAAAATACAACTAAAAGTCGGAACGGACATCAACCAGAACCACAGGAAGGCTGGCTGAGGAGAGACTCTTCAACTAGAAGCAAAAACAACAGCATTCCGATGCACAGAGGAGGCGCAGTGTGGAAAATTTAAAGGTACGGTGGTGCGGCGGTGCGCGCGCAAAGCGGGCTGGTGGCTGAGGGCGCGGTTGTCGTTTTCACTCAGGAGTGAGTCTCAGACTCTGGGCTACAGATCCGGGCGAGTCTCTAGGGACCCAGACTCAAACGGGAGAAGCGGGACTGTCTGGCTACGGCCCCTCCGAGGTTTGCAGCGATTGCTGGGACAGAGAGGCAGAGCCCCTGGGGACGAACTGAGAGCGGCCATAGCTGCTCCCTCCCCCCGCCCTGTTGAGCCCGCCCCGCCCAAACCCTGCGCAGAGCCATTTGCCGATCGCCTCAGGCAAGGGCTGGACTAGCGCCTCCCCAGAAGACAGACGCTTTCCAAACAGCTGATTCCTACAGCCAGTCGGCCTGGTGGTCAAATCCCTCTAGTGTTAACTACAACAATTAAGGCTTGGCTAGAACAAGACTGCGCACAGAGACCACAAGGGGGTGCACCAAGAAAGCATAAAAGATGCGGAGACAAAAAAACATGACAGAAATGGAGGATATGGAGCTAAGAATCGCAATTTTGAGGGCTTGCCATAAATTTGTGCAGAGCCTCACGAAAACTAATGAGACCCTCGATGCTACGATAAAGAAATTAGAAAGTAAGCATACACGGACTGAAATAAAGAATATTATACCCAATAGCAGACCAGAGGAGCACAAGAATCAAACCAAAGATTCGACAAAAAACACCCAATTGGAAAAGCAAAATGAAAAAAGAATCCGAAAGTGTGAAGCTAGTGTAAGGAGCCTCTGGGACAGCTTTAAGCGGACTAATATCAGAATTATTGGAGTGCCAGAAGATGAGAGATGACAGCAAGATATTGAAAACCTATTTCAAGAAATAATGGCAGAAAACTTCCCCCATCTGGAGAAAGAAATGGACTTACAGGTCCAAGAAGCGCAGAGAACCCCAAACAAAAGGAATCCAAAGAGGACCACACCAAGACACATCATCATTAAAATGCCAAGAGCAAAAGACAAAGAGAAAATCTTAAAAGCAGCAAGAGAAAGAGACTCAATTACCTACAAGGGAATACCCATACGACTGTCAGCTGATTTCTCAACAGAAACTTTGCAGGCCAGAAGGGAATGGCAAGAAATATTCAAAGTGCTGAATACCAAGAACCTACAACCAAGATTACTTTATCCAGCAAAGCTATCATTCAGAATTGAAGGTCAGATAAAGAGCTTCACAGATAAGGAAAAGCTAAAGGAGTTCATCACCGCCAAACCAGTATTATATGAAATGCTGAAAGGTATCCTTTAAGAAGAGGAAGAAGAAGAAAAAGGTAAAGATACAAATTATGAACAACAAACATGCATCTATCAACAAATGAATCTAAGAATCAAGTGAATAAATAACCTGATGTACAGAATGAACTGGTGATTATAATAGAATCAGGGACATAGTAAGGGAATAGACTGACTATTCTTGGGGGGAAAAGGGGTGTGGGAGATGCGGGAAGTGACTGGACAAAAATCGTGCACCTATGGATGAGGACAGTGGGTGGGGAGTGAGGGTGGAGGGTGGGGTGGGAGCTGGAAGGAGGGGAGTTATGGGGGGAAAAAGAGGAACAAATGTAATAATCTGAACAATAAAGATTTAAAAAAAAAAAAAAAAAGATTCCCATACCTGGAAAATTTAAGCCCAGACCTTCTGAGAACAAATTCTTTAGTATATCATGATTTCAAAATTATTTTTCAGAAAATTACTTTTAATTAAATTATTTCAGAAATTAATTTAAGTAAGGTAAAATTCAAAGATAATTGCCTGCTATGCAAGACCTTCATGGGGGCATCAGGATATTATAGCACCAAACCAGGAAAGTTTACTACAAAAGGCCCCATTGCACAGAAGTTCCTTGAGGCAGGAACACACTGTAATTATCATTGGGAAACACAGAATCCAAGAGCATGCCTTCCAGATAGAAGCACTCACCAAATACTGTTTGACTTGCCACAACTCTCAAAAGGTTAGGAATATAGTGATATTATGGGGGCAAAGGGGTCTGAATTTGAGATATGAACTTCTGTGATTTGAGTCAAAAGGAAGAACAGAGCTCTAACTCTATATTAATGGGAATGAGTCTATTTGTCTTCCTCAGAGAAAGTCCAATTTGGTCAGTGAGCGAAATTTGAGATATCATGAGAAAATCTTCAGACTATTCATATTTTATACTAGAGGCCCAATGCATGAAATTCGTGCAAGGGGCTGGGCCCTCGCAGCCGCGGTGGCTTGCCTTGGCTCTCACGTCCAGAAGGACGTCCGAAAGGTTGTTCAGCTGTCCAGTCTAATTAGCATATTACGCTTTTATTATTATAGATGTGCACTGATGTGGACCAACAGAAATTATAATACAACAGTGAGGACTGACGGAAACACATAATCATGTTATCATTAATCACTATATATTTTCCTCTAAATGCGAAAGATTTGGGAAATCTCATACTGTTCTAACTCTTCTCATGCTCCTGTTTCACAGCTCAAAGAGATAGAGAATAGGAATTTATTTCAAAATTCAAACTTGAAAATACATTATCTCTCAACTCATAGTCAGCCAAGATCCCCCAACATCTACTGAATTGCTAATCTCAAGCAATCTGCAGTCTATGACTTCAATGAAGTTACCAGAAAGAAGTTTTTAAAAAGCTGTTTTAAAATGGGGGGTAGGGGGAGACACCAAAATTATACACCTAATTCAAAACAAAAGCAAATGCAAAAGCCAGAAGAGAATAATTAAAGGATAGAGTTAAAAGAATCTCAATATACAATTTCAGTGAGGTGCACTGAAATTATTACCAAGAGTTCAAGTCAATCTTGCCATGGAATGCTACAATGAAGTCACAACTAACACTGCCTGACACTTCAGATCTAAGTTCATTGCACCAGAACTGCAATTTCAGATTCGAGGAGCAGTACCAGGAACTGCAGAGAAGCTAACAGCAACACCTACTGACTGTCTTGAGCCACTTGCCAAACTTGTTCTCTCAGTCAACTAGAGAAATCTAATGATACAGTCAACTTCAAGAGTCCTTTACTTAAGCATAATGAGATAAGAAAATAAATCGTCAGCCACATGAAACCATTCATCCCCCAAAAGCTCTTATTTTGCCCCTAACCATTTACATGCAAATCACCACCCAAGTTATTTTAAATGCATTGTTAATTGCTAATGCTTTAGTGGAAATAATTTATTCCATGGGAAAAATGCTTTAATATTAATATTCTTGTTAATAACTGGTATGTCATCTAATAGTTAGAGACATCAGTGACCATAAACTGCTTTATGTAAACCTTTTATTTGAAACTACTGTTACCACTGTTTATATTATTCCCATCAGCTTTCTTTCCCATCCTCGTAAAAATGGCTTAATTGCAGCTTTCAAAAAAGTAAAAAGTAAAAGTCATTAAATCAAGATTATATAAAAATAAAAAAATACCGTTACTAAGCTACCGAGAATTGATCCATAGGACTTAATCTTGTACTTTTCCAAAAAATTGAGTCAGAGAATCTTTTCCTAGGACGAATATTCCACATGAGAAAACAGGAGAAAGTTGACACTGAACTCCCACAGAGTACCAGTATAAAACAATGGCTTTAAGAGTCTGAGTCAGAGTTTCAACATGAAAGAGGTTTGCTTTATAGAGGAAACGCCAACCCCAGTTCATCCAGATAGACCTGGAACCTGATGAAAGTCGACACCTTTACTCTGAAATTTGCATCGCATCACTGGCTCCCAGTTTAGAAATATAATCGTTAAGCAGGAAATAACAATTTCAGTGACTGCTGCCTCCCGTCATGAAAAATAAAATCTATAAGATAAATGCCGTCTAGGAGCCATCAGTCCCCAAATGCTTCCCTTCAAAAGGAATAGCAACGACGCTTTCCTGAAAGCGAGCCATTTCCCTCGCCTGTATGTTTTCTAAACGGTGAACCCGATGCAATTTCAACCTGCCCAACGCGCTCACTAGTCCTCCTAGAAATGCTGCGGAGCGATGGAGAGCCTCGCACATTTCTTTAAGGTCAGGAGGGAAGTTGGAAACAGATGGGGCGCGGGCGGTAAAGTTCTTTCTGCAGCAGCCTCCCGCCTCCCCATCCCTCCTGAGGTGTACTTCAGAGTAGGCGAGAGCATCCCGAAATTTCACTGCCCCCGGACCCCTGGGAGAGAGAGATGAACCATCCGCGGGCACCGAGCTGCTCTTCTCTGCATCTCGCGATTAAACCTCTCGGCCTGTCCCCGCCAGCTCAGCCTACAAAGCGCTCACCCAGGTGACTGAAAGGAAGGGTCTCCCGCGGAGATGATGGCAGCGGGGTGGGCGCAGCCACCCCCACGGGGCGCGGGTCTCCCAGCCTCTCCCTCGGGTGCCAGACGGAGACTTGTGCAGCTTTGGATTCCTAGGTGCGCGCGCGCACGCACGCAGACTCGCCCCCGCCAGGCTGCGGTCTCAGCACGCCACCAAATCGGAAATAAAACTTTGGCCGCCCGGTGTCCTGCGCCGGGTCCTAGACCCGAGCTCCGGCCAGAATGCGGTGGGAGGCTGTCAACAGTCCTGCACCCCCACTTCCCTGACCGGACCAGGGGCGCGGGAGCCACTTACCGCTGGGCCCGGCCTCCGGGGCCGCCGCGCGTCCCGGGCGGGTCCGCCGCGCGCTCTCCCTGGGGAGAAAGAGAAACCGTGGACCGTCGGCGCGCGCCCCCTCGCCGCCGCCTCTGCGGAGAACGGCAGGCGGCGAGCCTGGGCCGGGGCTGGCGCGGAGCTTGAGGGGCCCGGGGAGGCGGGGGCGAATCAGCCCAACTCCCGAACCGGGCTCCGAGGGGGCCCGGAATGCAGACTGGAGCGCAGCCGGCGGGGGGCGCGTTCCCGGTGGAGTAGGGGGCGGAGGTGCCCGGTCCCCGAGCATCAACTATTGTCTGGGCGCACGGGTCCCAGCTCGCGCCGCCTCCAAAGCTCGGCACCCCCCATCCCGCCCGCCTGCCCTCGGGAGGTCTAAGAGCTGAGGGGGCGGCCGGCGCGGGAAACGAGTGCGGGGTGTCTGGGGGCCCGAGGTTCAGGGGTCCTAGCTGGGCGCCGGGGCAGGGGAGCTGCGTGCCGAATGGGGGAGGGGACAGGTAACTGCAGACGGGGGCGCGAAGGCCGGGGAAGACCGGCGGCGGGAGGAAATAGAAGGGGAGCCACGGAGGCAGGAGGGGATGGGTGGCCGGGGCTGGGGGGCGGGGGCGGCCTCTGGAGTCCAGACCTGGCCCTCCCCGGGGACCCTTCTCCCGGGCACTCAGCGCCGCACTGACTTTCGCTCACTCGCTCACGCTCGCACTGAACTCGTTCACAAAGTTGCCGGCGGTGGTGGCGCCGAACTCGCCCTTCCCGTCCCCTCCCCTCCCCGCCCCATTCCTCCCCCTCCCTCCACCCGGTCGCGGTGAGATCACCGCGGAGCTGCCGGGCTTGGCGCGCAAATCTCGCGAGAAAAGCCGCAGCTCTGCCGGCCGCCGGGGGAAGTGGTAGGAGTTGGGGGAAGGTGGGGGATCGCGGAACTCCTAGTTGCTATGACAACGGCAAAGCCCTGCAGAGAAGCGGCAGCAAACGTGGGTGCAGTTTTCAACCCGCCCCCGCCATTGCCCGACGCCCTAATGGTGGGGAAAGCGAGGACTAGAAGCGGGAGGAGGGTTTTTTAACCTACTCAGAGGACAGCTGGAGAAGACCAGCGCCCTGTTAGCTGGCCACATCTGGCAATTGAGGCTAATGGTGTTTTAAGAGGTTCTGGGGTAGATTTCTGCCTAAAAAGTCTGCGCATATCTGTACCCTTATATTTCTATCTTACATATATTCATTTTTCGATCACCCGGTCTAATCTCATCCCTCAACCTCCACCCACTCCATTCCCTCCCTCTCTTTCCTTCCCACCCACCCCTCCGTATAGCTGCCACCCCACCAGACTGGGCTCCTTGAGGATCTGCCTGACTCATCTTTGTATTCTTTGCGCTTCCACAGGCTTGGTACATATTAGGTATTTACTTAATGTCTATTGGGGTGAGGGGGGGGGGGGCATTGAACGCAACAGTCTGTACCTGTCCTAGTACTTTTCTTTCACCCTACCCTGGAAAAATGCCTAGGCTTAGAATAGAAGTTTTTACTCCACAGTTACGTTTTTCAGTCTACTAAACTAACCTCCCAGTTCCGTTCACACAGAATGTGTCTGTTTTTAATAGTTATAATCCCTCCTTTCTCCATGTTTGTTTCATAAAAACCCTAATCACCAGGGGAGGGGGGACATTTTATTTTAATCACTAAGCTTCTTCAGACGCCTTTATACCTACTCCAAAATGCTGTTAAGGATGAACATGAAATCTTTTCAAATCTAGTTTTTAATTTTAGAAACTTTTCTGTGGAGGTTTTATATACCCACTGCCTAAATAAAATAGATACCTTTATTTTAAATTTAGTGTAAATATCAATTTTTACTCATTCATTTTGATATTGAAGGGGCTTGCTCATGACTTTTATATTTACACTAAATATAAATAGAAGTTAAGTTTAAATTTCAATATCAAAATGAATGAGTAAAAATTGATTTCATGGTATCTGAATTAAATGTTTCTCTCCTCTCTCTAAAATCAGTAATAAAAATTAAGAAAAAAACTTTAAAAAATAGATTCCAGCCGAAACCGGTTTGGCTCAGTGGATAGAGCGTCGGCCTCCGGACTGAAAGGTCCCAGGTTCGATTCCGGTCAAGGGCATGTACCTGGGTTGCGGGCACATCCCCAGTAGGGGGTGTGCAAGAGGCAGCTGATCAATGTTTCTCTCTCATTGATGTTTCTGACTCTCTATCTCTCTTCCTTCCTCTCTGTAAAAAATCAATAAAATATATTTAAAAAAAATAATAATAAAAAATAAAAAAAATAAAAAATAGATTCCATCCCTATTTACATCAATATGGAGAACCGTTAGTTAACCTAATAGAATAGAAACCTAAAAAAGTACATTAAGTCTCTTTTAGGTTACATGCAAGCTTAAGTGCTATTTGGATGAAAGTTTTTATATTAGAAACCTAGTGATACGGTGATAAAAAGCACTAGAAAAAGTCAGGAAACTAGCATATCACTAATAATTGAGGCTCCCTGAGAAGTTATTTAACCTTTCTGATTCTTCACTTGTAAAATAAAATGAGGGGTAGCCCAGACGTTAGGGCATTACAGCTTTAAAAATCTATAGCTCTTAAACTTAGGAAAGGTTCCAATAAATAACAGATATTTTCCTTTTACATCAAACAGACTAAAAAAAAACTGTTTCATTTTCTAGGTCAGCTTCACAAAGTTTAGCTACATGTTGACAAGTTGATTTTAAAGTTCTCTTGTCTCAAGTATAAAAACAACAAAAATATTGACCACGTTACAGTAATTTCCATTGAGAATCCAAAGAGAATCCATTGTTCCTGGTTTGCTTTTACACTAACTCAAAACAGATTACTTGTTATTTAATAAATATGACAGCTCAAACCAAAAACCCAAATTGAATACATCCATACCCTCACCAAAATAACTTTAAGAAGAAAGGAGGGAGGGAGAAAGGGAGACTGGTGTTTTGTTTGTTCTTTAATTGATTTTTAGAGAGAGACAAAGGGAGGGGGAGAAACATCGATGTGAGAGTGAAACATCCATTGGCTGCCTCCTGCATGCCCCCCACGGGGCATTGAGCTGGCAACCCAGGCATGTGCCCCGACGAGGAATATAACTGGCAACCTGTGGGCCCAGGATGACACCCAGCCATCTGAGCCACACTGTCCAGCACCAGATTTGTATTTTTAGTATCAAAATTTTACACAAATGGAGCATCACCATCAAGCTGTTGATCTGTTTTAAGGAACCATCTTTCATAGCATAGCAGACAACCAGTTGTTCAGATGCTCTGGCTCAACTTTTAACATAATTTTGCCCTTAAAGGATGGTTGCCAATCTATATCCACCAGATAGTACAATTTCAGGGCCACCTGTTTTATGACACCCAGAGGGCCATTTGATACATTTGAAATAATTGATCCAAGTGCTAGCCAAATCTATTAACTTTATTCAGTGCTTCTTATGAGGCTCAAGAGATGGGTATTGACTTCAAATTACAAAGATAACTTCCCTAACCTTCAGGCATAGAATAGTAGAAACTGTTCCAGAGAAAAACTGCTCTTTCAAGGCCCTGGGCTACTATTTATCCCTCATGGGCAGAACTTTCACTAGTATTTCTGGAGGAAATAAAAGGCAAAAAATCCACTAAAGTTAAGGTTCCAACTGCACATTTTCTGGGTCAGGGACTCCTGTATCCTCCCTGACCTTCCAGAGGTTTCAAAATAACAGACAAGGGGCAGCAGAAGAGGGAAATGAGGAGTAGAGAGTTTGCCAAGGACAGATTAGATCTCAACCCCCTCCCGCCTGCTCCCTTTCTTGGCTCCTCTCTCTCTGCACAACCCCTCCACACACAGCTAAGGGATGTGTAACACTTCCTAGCGATAAGGTGAGCATCCAGTCATTTACCGTCTTATTTCCTGTTCAGCTGAATTAATTTCCCTCTGGTTATTCACGTCTACTCAACAACACACCCTAGCATATCCAATATGAAAAGAATTTTGACACCGACGCCTACCAAGCAAGGAAAATTGATATTTTTAATAATATAAACATCAATTCACAGCTGCATGTTTTGCAATTAAAGTCTGGTTTGTCCATCCTATTATCATAAAATCAGGATTTCCTGTTACTAGCTATACATCTACAGGGCATTATTAACTAATACAGAAAAAATGACTCTTAACTATTAAAAAAATTGCCCCCAAATCATCAAAGATTAAATTTTACCCAATGTTGTTTCAATTTTTTAAAAAATATGTTTTATTGATTTCTTTACAGAGAGGAAGGGAGAGGAATAGAGAGTTAGAAACATCGATCAGCTACCTCCTGCACACCTCCCACTGGGAATGTGCCCACAACCAAGGTACATGCTCTTGACCGGAATCGAACCTGGAACCCTTCAGTCCGCAGGCAGACACTCTATCCACTGAGCCAAACCAGTTAGGGCTCAATTTTTTTGGTTTTTTTATTGTTTTAACCCTCTGTATGTAACTCTATTTGCCTGAATAGATTTCTTAAAACAATTCATTCTCCCATCTTCATAACAGTATTTATTACATGTTTAAAACATCAACTACTTTATAATTAATTAACATTCCTCAGCAAAGATACTACACTTTCTTGTCCACTCTCCCACTTCCCTAAAGGACTATTTCATACCTTCTCCTCCTCCATCAAACCTCCAGTTTATTTCTCACAGCTAATGGTCCTGTTTTTCTTTTTTTTTTTTAACTTCTATTTTCACTGATTTCAGAGAGAGGAAGGGAGAGGGAGAGAAGGATAGAAACATCAGTGATGAGAGAGAATCATTGATCGGCTGCCTCCTGCACACCCCCTACTAGAGAGTGAGCCTGAAACCATGGCATGTGTCCTGACCGGGAATTAAGCCATGACTTCCTGGTTCATAGGTCAATGTTTAACCACTGACCCACACTGGCGGGGCTGGTCCCCAGTTTCTAAAAGCAATCAGAAGAGAACTTAGCACACACTCCCTCTCTACCAATCTTGCATCTGCTGCATATACCCTTCTGTCCTGTTGCTCACAGTGAACGCTCAGTGCTCATGGTGAACATTAACCTCTCTCCCTGTGCACTAGTCCCATCCCCTCTGACTCAGGGACATGGATTCAGGAAATTGTCCCTCTCTCTCTTGCATCAGGAAAAATTCCCTCTCCACTGAATCATTTTAAGAGCTTACAAGCATGCTGTAACACTTTTCATGGTAAAAAAAATAAATAAAACATTTTTTAGATTCCATATCTTCCTTCACTTTATCACTGAAATCTTCAAGAAGTTTTTCCACACCTGCTTTCATGTCTTCAATTCCTCTCCTCCCATCTCTTGAGTCCACTCTGAGCAGCCTTTCAGACCCACCACTCCAGGGAAAGGGTCACTTCTCGGGGCCCTTAGTGACTGTCTCGTTGCTAAATCCAGTGGTCATTTCCCATCCTAACCTCAACCTACGGCTCAGTAGCAGGGAAGAAGTTGACCACTCTCATCCTTGAAACACTTTCTTCACACGGCTTCTGTGTTAAGAGACTGAGAAGCCCTGGAAGGCCTTGGGGCAGAGAAGTGACCAGAGCTCCTCATCTCACTCAGAGAAAAAGCCAAAGTTCCTAGTCTGCTCTAGAGATCTGTATATTATCTCTGATGCCTATCTAGAGCTCTGGTCTCATCTCCCTCCTCTCAGCCTTCCTCTCTCCACCTCAGCCACACTGGTTTCTCTCTGTTCCCTGAATACACCAGGCACTCCTGCCTCCAGACCTTGCCTTTGTGTGCCTCTGTGGCTCATTCTCTGAGTTCCATTAGGTGTCTGTTCAAAAGTCACTTTGTTAGTCATTTGCCTGCTTGCTCTCTGGCAACCTCTCTTCTCCTTTCCATATTTTGCAAGGGGGGCTGACATCCCCCCAACTTCACCCTGGGCTGTGTTTCCCAGGCTCCCCTATCAGGAGCTCACTGCTGGGTTTAGCCAATGTGTAAACGCTTTGTAGGTGGGATATGTGTCTTGTTCACTCTTAAATCCCTAATGTCTAGCATAGTTCCAATCACAAGCAAGACACTCACTACATTTGTGGAATAAACTAATGAATTCTAATAACAGTAGAATCAGAGCTCCCATCCTGGTTGGGTGGTGAAATCACTTAACTGGCTTTACCTGACGTCAGAAAGGGAAGAACACACTTTGCTGTTAGGAAGCCGCCTTGAGCTTTTTGAGCCATGAAGATACAGGGGCCCAGGGCAGGGAGACAACCCAGGGTGCAGGCATCAATGTCAGCAATAACAATGGGGGCTTTGTCTGATATGTTGAGGATTTGGGGCCTTATTCTGTAGGCAATAGGGAGCCATTGAAGGATTTCAGCCAGGCAGAAACATATTCAAATTTGTGTTTAGTAGGGATAGCACACTTAAAACATGAGGTTTTGAAATTCATGGGTCAGAGAAGAGGTCAGAAGTAGAATCATAAATGTAGGAGCCAGGAGCTTATTGTTGCTGACATATTTTTGCATTTTGCTAACATTTTAATGAAAAACACTCTCACAAATTTTCTTTCCTTCTCATAGGTATCTTCTTTTGAAATAGTCCATTGAGCTATAGTACAAGCCATTCCTGGTTTTCTGATGATTTTCTTATTAATATGGGCTCAATAAACATCCCATGGCTTACTAGTCCTTTTATTTTTTAATTTTAAATCCTCACTTGATATGTTTGGGTTTTTATTATTATTATTGATTTGAGAGAGAGAGAGAGGTGAGAAACATTCATAAGTTGACTACCTCACTCACCCTGACCAGGGGTCAAACCCACAACCCAGGTATGTGCCCTAACTGGGAATCAAACCCGTATCCTTTTAGTGTACGGGACAACGTTCCCACCAACTGAGCCACCTGGCCAGAACACCAATCCTTTTGACCTTTCTCTATGTAGGCACCAGCCCATACTAGTCCAGCTTTAATTTTTAAAGAATTATCTGAAGCACTTAAAAATATTTTTATTCATCCCTCCAATCGTACTTCCTTTCAGGGAGTTCTTTGCACTCTTTAAAATAACTTGAATATTTTCCTAGGAACTGGAATTTTCCTTCCAAGTAACCTTCCTTTCATCAGATTTCATAGTCGAGAATGTGTCAGGGAAGGAAGGTGGGGGAAAAGATCTCTCTCCACTCCCTTGTCTTTTTTAAATCCCTAGAAATGAGAAGAGGCTTGCTCATGACTTAGAAGTGGTGGGCTGAGGCCTTCTAGAGCCATCTGGTCGGTTCCATTGCCAGCCTGGGTCCAGGCGGCATTCACGAGAACCAGGAGCTGCAGGGCGCTGGTGTGGCAGCTGCTTAGTGGCATCGGAGGAGAGCGCAGCGCGAGTCTGCAGGAGAAATCAAACCTTGCGTGTTCCTGAGTGCAGGAAACATGTAATGAGGGTGTCCGTTCATGGGCATACCAAGGAGCACGACTGGAATGTGAAAGCCTTCAGAGCCTCTATTTAAGGAAAAAGAGGGGGAAATGAATATGCTGATATTTCATATGTATTTTAGGACCTTAACACAGCTCAGCACTCACCCTGAATTTTTACAAATCACTTTTCAGAAATTAAAGCTCTTAAAAGTCTCTTTCCATTTTATTATTTCTTTTCATTTGGAGGGTAGTGATGAGTATATCTACTTAGGTATGAGAAATAGCCAAGGCCAATACATGTAATTTTTTATATACCCTACAGATAGACCAAGAAAATATCACCCAGTGGCATGGAAGAAAATCTACTAGACCTTAGGTTCTGGCTTGGGTTTCTGGACTCAAACTCAACCAGCTCAACTCTAACTTTAATAAAGTTAATTAATTTTTCTGAACTTCTCTTTCTTTAAATGGAAAAGGAGAAGACTGAGGGCCCATCCTTCTAGACTAAATATCTGTATTTGACATGTTGCCATCTTTCAGGGATCTATAGTATGCTCTTGGTCAGGAATCTGAGATCTGAAAAAGAAAAAGTTTCCTGAACCATTCCTAGCACCTCTTCTGCCCCTTTCCCATGTGCCCATTCCACAAACCCATCTCAGACATCAAGGGCAACCATTAGTCATGCTAGCAGGGTGGAGAGGGGTAGACACCCATGATCAATTCTCAGTCACCTCCTTCCTAAAGAACTCTCCTGGTGGCTGTAGTTGGCGTTGCTACAATAGATATGGATCATTGCTTGTGGCATGGCCAGCCCATACTAGCTGCCCTGGTGGCTCAGGACTGTGGCACCCAGCTGCTCCCACCTCTCCTAGTGTGGCTCCCAAGCTACTGGATCCCTGGCCTGCTGGGCAGTTCCACATCACTTGTTCCATACTTCCTCTAGAGGGCAGCACAAATCACAGTCCCTGCCAAGTAGGTGCGGACAACTCAAAGATGCAGGACTGGTTTGCAGAACTCATTCTAATCCCTCTAGCCTGGATTGATATTCTGGGAGCAAGAACAAAAGTGTCACACCCACTGGTCTTCACCTGAAGGCATTTCTGCATGGTGGAATCAGCCCTGGCCTGATATCCCATTTCCACCTCCATGCTTAGTAGCCCCATGGTTTGGGGAAAAGTTATTTAACCTCTCTAAGCCTCAGTTTTCTTACCTTTAAAACAATTAATAATAATAATAATAATAGATTTTTAAAAACATGGTTGTTTAGAAGATTAAGTCAGATAACACATGTTTTGTTAGACTCTGTGGATTAGCTACCTAAAAGCCATCCACACCCCCTTTTCTCTTGGCCTCATTCTTTCCAGACTTCCTTGAAGCCTCCAGAACTAGTTTACACAGAACAGGAACTTTATTCTAAAAATTATGAGTTCCAACAGATTCCCAGGGATAGAAATATAATACCACCCAAACTCTCTCCATCTCTCATGTACCCCTCTCTCTGCAACTGCCTCTATAGCATTCTTCTCTCCTTCTGTAGAATGCTTTCCTTGACTCTTTTGGTGCACATAGGGAAAATGCCTCCTGGGCTCTTTCCAAACTCAAACATCTTCTAAGTTTACAAAATACCTGGAGAGGAAAGGACCTGCCTGACCCAGCTTTGGATCAGGTGCCTGCCTCTAGACCAGTCAGCTGTGACCAAGAGTCCAGGCCATGTTATATAAAATGGCGCAGAGGAACCATGACAAGTCTGCGAGGGTGGCAGTTCCCAGAGAAGAGGAACAGCAGGCAGCAATAAATGTGTAGGGTGGAGGAGTTACATAAGAGGTATGAGACTAGGTTTTAGCCCTTATGGAGATTATCATGTAGTTGGGGAATATTAAGAAACATTAAGTCTTCCGTTGAAATTGATTTTGAGCCCTGGCCAGTGTGGCTCAGTTGTTTGAGCGTCATCCTGTGCACCAAAAGGCTGCTGGTTCGATTCCTGGTAGGGACATGCAGGAGGCAACCAATCAGTGTTCCGCTCTCACATGGATGTTTTTCTCTCTCCTTTCCTCTCTCTTTAAAAATCAATTTAAAAATTGTTATTAAAAATTGATTTTGATGGTGAAGGGAATAATGTTTTAAAAAAACAACTCCAAAAACAATCAACAGTGGTAGAAGGAATATTGTGCTTCTTTAGGTCCAATCAATGAAGCCCAATGCAATGCTGGGTGTGGCATGCAGGCATTGCCCTTCCTTCTGCCTTGGAAGAGAAGAAATAAACGCACTTATTCAAAGTAAAAGATGGCTAGGAAACAGGCCTAGTCAGAGAGGGGAAACATTTAAAGTGGAATCTATCTGCCCTGGGCAAGAATTAATGGAATTAAGCCAGGAAGGGGGATTTACTATACACATGAAAGAGGTTACAAAATAAGGCAGGATTAAGTAGCATAATTAGAGGCTATGAAAAAGAGATCAAGAAGTTTGGCTCTATGAAGCCAGTAGATCTTAGCCCAGTGGTAAAGAAGACGGAGGGGGCTGGGGCATTCCTGGAGGCATACGGTGAACAAAGGAACTCAGGTTGGAGTGCACGTGCAAGGGAGCACAGAGCAGCGGTCCTTAAACTGAGGGATGCACAATGAAGCACCCAGAGTGCCTGTAAGATGCAGATTCCTGGGCTCCTGGTGCAGAAATTCCCATATAGTTGGTCTGGAGTGGGTCCCAGTATTGGACATGTTTAATGAGCACCTCGGGGGTCTGCCGAGCCCAGTTTGAGAAGCACAGGTGTCTACACTGGTGCTGAATACTGGGCAAAAGAAATGGCTTTTCCTTTTGAGTATGTGTTCCCTCGGTGACAGCAGCTACCAGACTCTGAAGTCTCTTCTGATGGCCCAGGAGAGCTGCTTTCAGCCAGTGCCATCGTGGCAACCTCCTGGGCTCCTTCAGTCCTCCATCCCCAGAGGGGTCCCTTGATCACCAGCTGATCTGACCTTCAGCCTGTCACTGTGAGGCAGTGACACCAGCTCAAGATGCAACAGAAGCTGTCTAGATGCTGCATCCTTCTTAGTGTTGCTGTTTATGTCTCCCTAATTCAATCACTTGTCTTTCATGATCTAACCACAGGTAATATTTGATATAAACTTAATAATCCGCAATTATATAATGGTAAAAGAGTGTTTTTTATCTTAACTTTTTAAAAAAGAGGTTTTTATCTTAACTTTTTAGAAAAAGTTGTTTGTTTTTAAAAAGGAAGAGTTATTATCCTAAACTTCTCAAGAGTTGGTACTATTTATGAACCATGCAGTTGTCTTTTTCTTTCTAAGCCACTTTTTATCTCCTCTCCTGTAATTCAACCTACGTAATTTCTACTAAGGTATTATTTTACAATAAGAAACAGAGTTAAGAATAAGTCAAATCATTTTTAAGGTGTTAGGACTGAAACTAAGGTTTCTTAACACCCCACCCAAGAGTTTTTCTTATTAAGGCATTATCTTGTCATTATTTTATTCTTAAATTGTTCCCTTCAGTTGTTTTCAGAAAAAAATTAAAATGCTAATGTCTTCCAGTCACTTGAACCAGCAATCAAAGTACACACAGATAATTAGTTCTTCCTTCTCTGCTCAAACTTATATATATGTATACACACACACATACACACACACACAAATATATATATATTGATTTCAGAGAGATGAAAGGAGAGAGAGGGATAGAAGCATCAGTGATGAGAGAGAATCCTTGATCAGCTGCCTCCTGCAGGCCCCCTACTGGAGATCAAGCCTGCAACCCAGGAATGTGCTCTGATGGGGAATTGAACTGTGACCTCCTGGTTTATAAGTCGACGCTCAACCACTGAGCCACACAAGTCGGGCCGCTCAAATTTATCTTATACTTCATCCCATCCCCAGTCTGATTTTTGCAACCATATTTTACTGGACCTACCACTAGGACGAGAAAGGAAAGGCATCTGTCTTATCATTTAGTCAGGCGGTTATCACTCCACCATAAAAATGAACAGTTTTGAGGTCTTCTATTTAATTTCCACCTAATCCCATTCTGTTAGAAATGTTATTTCTGCTCAGTGGTTAACTCTTCTAATAACCAGAAAAAAGAACTATGATTATTCCTATTTGAAATCTCTGTGTCCTGAGGTTGGCCTGGGTCTCTGGTCTACATTACCCAGGAGTACACAATATGAAAACATAGTATTTATTGGATCATGGCCATCGGTAGTGAATTAACCGAACTTTTCTTGCATGTGTACCATCCCACTCTAGTCAGGTGAACAACAGCTCTCAGTACATAAGCTGATTTCTGGGGTTCTGAATAATATACACAAAGCCTCCTCCAGGATTGTGTTCTGATTATTTCTCATCATATAACAAATTACCCTAAAACTTAGAGGCGTAAAACTACGGCCATTTTATTATATCCCATGATTTTGTGGCTCACGGAATTCCAGCAGAGCCCAGTCAGGTGATTCTTCTGTTCCGAGTGATGTCACGCTGTTAGTCTGGAGTCTCTCCTTACAAGTCTGCACCTTGGTAGGGATGGGTGGAAGGCTGAACTTTGCTGGCAATGCCTACTGGCTTCTTCAGCAAAGTAATCTCAGGGCAGCCAGTCTCACCTGGCAGAGCTTCCAGAGTGTTCTGAGGCACAGAAGACCTGGGCCCAGCTGGTGTGGCTCAGTGGTTGAGCATCAATCTATGAACCAGGAGGTCCTGGTTTGATTTTCAGTCAGGGCACATGCCTGGGTTTCAGGTTCTATCCCCAGTAGGAGGCAGCCAATCGAAGATTCTCTCTCATCACTGATGTTTCTATCTCTCGCCCCCTCTCCCTTCCTCTCTGAAATCAATAAAATAAAATAAAAATCTTAACAACAACAACAAAAAAGACCTGGGCCCAGAAATGGCACACTGTCACTCCTGCCATATTTTATTGGTCAAGCAATTACATCTCTGCCTGTGCAGTAAAAGAGAGAAATAGTAAAGAATATATGGCCATCTTTAATCCATCACAGAGGTTGTTCACCAAATATTTATAGAACTTGTTGTAAGGTCCAGGCCCAGTGGGAGACTCTGGGAGTACCGAGGAAAGCTCACTCAGATGGAGACCAAGATGGCGGCATAGGTAAACACTGGAGACTGCTACCGCAAACAACCACTTCAAAAATACAACTAAGAGACGGAACGGACATCACCCAGAACCACAGGAAGGCTGGCTGAGGAGAGACTCTTCAACTAGAAGGAAAGACAACAGCATACCTAGGCTCAGAGGAGGCTCAGTGTGGAAAATTTAAAGGTGTGGAGGTGAGCGCGCAAAGCGGGCTGGTGGCTGAGGGCGAGGTTGTCGTTTTCAATCAGGAGGGAGTCTCAGACTCTGAGCTCCAGATCCGGGCGAGTCTCTAGGGACTCAGACTCAAACGGGAGAAGCGGGATTGTCTAGCATCAGTTGGAACGTGAGGGCAGCTTTCTCTCCGAGGTTTGCAGCGGTTGCCGGGGTTCTGAGAAGCAGAGCCTCTGGGAACGGGACTGAGAGCAGCCATAACTGCTCCCTCCGCCCCCCCTGTTGATCCCGTGCAACCTGCACCGCCCCGCCCAAGCCCTGCGCAGAGCCATTTGCCGGATCGCCTCAGGCAAAGGCTAGATTAGCACCTCTCCAGAGGACAGAAGTTTTCCCACAGCTGATTCCCACAGCCAGTCGGCCTGGTGGTCAAATCCCTCTAGTATTAACTACAACAATCAAGGCTTAACTAGAACAAGACTGCGCACAAAGACCACAAGGGAGTGCACCAAGAAAGCATAAAAAATGCGGAGACAAAAAAACATGACAGAAATGGAGGATATAGAGCTAAAAAACGCAATTTTGAGGGCTTGCAATAAACTTGAGGAGAGCCTCACGAAAACTAATGAGACCCTCGATGCTATGATAAAGAAACAACTAGAAATTAAGCATACACGGACTGAAATAGAGAATATTATACCCAATAGCAGACCAGAGGAGCGCAAGAATCAAGCCAAAGATTTGAAATGCGAAGAAGCAAAAAACACCCAACTGGAAAAGCAAAATGAAAAAAGAATCCGAAAATACGAAGATAGTGTAAGGAGCCTCTGGGACAGCTTCAAGCGCACTAATATCAGAGTTATAGGGGTGCCAGAAGATGAGAGACAGCAAGATATTGAAAACCTATTTGAAGAAATAATGGCAGAAAACTTCCCCCACCTGGTGAAAGAAATGGACTTACAGGTCCAAGAAGCGCAGAGAACCCCAAACAAAAGGAATCCAAAGAGGACCACACCAAGACACATCATAATTAAAATGCCAAGAGCAAAAGACAAAGAGAGAATCTTAAAAGCAGCAAGAGAAAGAGGCTCAATTACCTACAAGGGAATACCCATACGACTGTCAGCTGATTTCTCAACAGAAACTTTGCAGGCCAGAAGGGAATGGCAAGAAATATTCAAAGTGATGAATACCAAGAACCTACAACCAAGATTACTTTATCCAGCAAAGCTATCATTCAGAAGTGAAGGTCAGATAAAGAGCTTCACAGATAAGGAAAAGCTAAAGGAGTTCATCACCACTAAACCAGTATTATACGAAATGCTGAAAGGTATCCTTTAAGAAGAGGAAGAAGAAAAAGGTAAAGATACAAATTGTGAACAACAAACATGCATCTATCAACAAGTGAATCTAAGAATCAAGTGAATAAATAATCTGATGTACAGAATGAACTGGTGATTATAATGAATCAGGGACATAGAAAGGGAATGGACTGACTATTCTTGGGGGGGAAAGGGGAGTGGGAGATGCGGGAAGAGACTGGACAAAAATCGTGCACCTATGGATGAGGACAGTGGGTGGGGAGTGAGGGCGGAGGGTGGGGCGGGGAACTAGGAGGAGGGGAGTTATGTGGGGCGGGGGGGAGGAACAAATGTAATCTGAACAATAAAGATTTATTAAAAAAAAAAAAAAAAGAAAGCTCACTCACTCACTCCCTGCCACTAACAAGCCCACAGCCCGGAGGACAGGCTGATGTGTTTATACTTCCTACACACGATCTTTCAGGAACTCCCCAAAACAACAAATCAGTGAAATCAGGAATGAATTTTAGAAGGAGATTAATGTTAAAAGTAAAAGAGGAAAAAACCTATTGTCTAATGATCTCCAGTTGCTCATAATTCAAATGTTTATGTATCTTATAATTCCTGGTGTTACAAATAAATTGTGCTGTGGAGCTAAAGCTTGAAGTGTTAAAGGGGAACTAAATGGCAGAGATAACTTCTTTGAGGAACAGAGCTTGTGCATGCTAAGAAGAAATTACAGTCGGTTCTCAGAGATAGTGGGATGAATTCTAAATGACTTTAGTTCTCAACTGTAAGGCAAGTGGTTAGGCCAGTTATCACCCTTGGCAAACCTGTCAATCACAAATCAGAGAAGCCTCACTCTTGTAAAGATTGTGAGGATCATAAAGGAAAGGCAGAGCAATCACGCATCACCTTGGTGAAGAGGGAAGATAATGTTCCTAGTTCAGCAGCCTTCCAGCTAGGAGGCTGCCTCGCCCTAAAGCAGAGCTGTTAGGCATGAAGCTGCTTAGTTTAATAGACTGACATGTCACAGTTGGTTAAGGTCTGAGATTTCTAGCAAGAGTCTGGAATAAAATGGTTAGATTACAATAGGGTATTGTATTCATAAAAGCAAAAATATAATAAAGATTTTTACTATGAAGCAAACTGGTTTAGATTCTGCTTTTTAGGGATGTTTCCTGAGGGACATGGCCATCCAATCACTGACGTACAAGCTGTTCCCTGAATGCCATGTTCCTTTGGGTCTCCGGGCTTTGCCCATGTTGCTCTCTCACCTGAAACACCTAGGTTATACTAGAAAAGGGAAAGGAAAACGTGAGAAAGTGGTTGGGACTAAAGAAGTGGTCCCAGAAAGACAACATGTTTTCCCAACAGTGATGCAGATTACAACTGCTGTTGTTTAGACAGGAGAGAGATCAATGAGGACCCACATGATGAGAAAAGGCCTTTTTTTAGGGTGTATAATCTTTCACTAATCAGAGATTTGAAGAAGAAGATTCCATGCTGACAAAATAGCACAGGTAAGAAATGGATGTGGTCAGGCCACTGGTTTTTGTGCACCTACTCTATGGCAGGCATTGGCTGCTAATGAGCAAAGCATGGGACCAGGGCACACTCAGGAGACCTTGGTGTTGAACTAGGAACATTATCTTCCCTCTTCACCAAGGCGATCAGCCCAGTACCAGTGACTATGGGGGATTGAAGAATGTTGGGAGAGAGGATTAGCAACATAGGCGCAGCCAAGTTAGAAAGAGACTTGAGCCCTCTACTGAAGTCTTTGAAGCCAGTATTCCTCATTCTAGAAGTAGGAATTTCTTTGTTTGCTTCAGAGAACTCTTGATAGATTCCTTTCCAAAGGCATAATCCATCTATATCCTATCTAATAAAAGGGTAATATGCAAATTGACCATCACACCAACACACAAGATGACCACCCCCATGTAGACACAAGATGGCCACCACAAGATGGCTGGCAGGGGAGGGCAGTTGTGGGCGATCAGGCCAGCAGGGAAGGGCAGTTGGGAGGGACCAGGTCTGAAAGGGAGGGCAGTTGGGGGTGACCAGGCCTGCAGGGGAGGGCAGTTAGGGGCAATCGGGCCAGCAGGGGAGCAGTTAGGCGTCAATCAGGCTGGCAGGGGAGTGGTTAGGGGATGATCAGGTTGGCAGGCAGAAGCCGTTAGGGACAATCAGACAGGTAGGTAGGTGAGCAGTTGGGCGTCAACAGTCCTGGATTGTGAGAGGGATGTTCAACAGCCCATTTAGGCCTGATCCGGGTGGGGTCCCAGATTGGAGAGGGTGCAGACTGGGCTGAGGAACACACACACCCCCGTTCACAAATTTCGTGCACTGGTCTCTAGTCCTATATAATAAAAGCCTAGGTGGTGTCACGCCCTCATGTGACATCGCCACAAGATGGCCACCCTCACATCGTCACAAGAGGCCGCCACAAGATGGCCATCACAAGATGGCTGCCACAAGACGGCCGGCAGGGGAGGGCAGTTGTGGGCGATTGGGCCGGCAGGGGAGGGCAGTTAGGTGCGACCAGGCCTGCAGGGGACGGCAGCTGGGGGTGATCAGGCTGGCAGGAGAGGGCAGTTGAGGGTGATCGGGCCAGCAGGGGAGCAGTTAGACATCAATCAGGCCAGCAGGAAAGCGGTTAGGGGGTGATCAGGCTGGCAGGCAGAAGCAGTTAGGAGCCAGCAGGGCCTAAACTGGCAGTCGGACATCCCTCAAGGGGTCCCAGATTGGAGAGGGTGCAGGCCGCACTGAGGGACACTCCCGCCCCCCACCCCCGTGCATGAATTTCATGCACCGGGCCTCTAGTCTAATCTAATAAAAGAGAAACATGGTAATTAGCGTACGACTGCTACCCTTCCCATTGGCTAATTAGCGAGATATGCAAATTAATCACCAGCCAAGATGGCGGTTAACTGCCAACAAAGATGTCAGTTAATTTGCATATGCAGGCACAATGCAGGGAGGCAAAAGGGAAAGCACAGAAGAAGCCCCCTGGCACTGACAGTGATCAGAAACCCGGGGGGGAGCTAAGAGCCAGGGGGCAGGGCAAAGGCGGCCCTGTGGGCCGCCTTTGCCCTGCCCCCCAGCCATGATCGGAGAATCCTGCGCCTTTGCCGCACTGGCCAGTGATAGCGGGAAGTAGGGGTGGAGCCAGTAATGGGAGCTGGGCAGGGGCAGAGCCCACGATCGGGGGGCGGCTGCAGCTGGGGGGGTCCCCTGCCCGGGCCTAACACCTCGGCCAGAGGTGTTAGGCCCGGGCAGGGGCGGAGCCCACGATCGGGGGGCAGCTGCAGCTAGGGATCCCCGCTGCCCGGGCCTAACACCTCGGCCAGAGGCGTTAGGCCTGGGCAGGGGCGGTGCCAGCGATCATGGGGAGCAGGGGCAGAGTCGCTGATGGTGGGAGCTTGGGGTCCCCTGCCCAGGCCTAATGCCTTGGCCATAGGCATTAGGCCTGGGAAGGGGTGGAGCAGGAGGTCCCTTGGAGAGCTGTGGGTCCCCTGCCCAGGCCTAATGCCTGGGTGAGAGGCATTAGGGCGGAGCCGTCAATCACAGGTAGCAGGGGCTGAGTTGGCAATGGTGGGGTGCTGGGGGTCCCTTGCCCAGGCCTAATGCCTTGGCCAGAGGTGTTAGGCCTGAGCATGGGCAGAGCCAGCGATCATGAGCAGGGGCGGCGTGGGCGATCGTAGGGAGCTGGGGGTCCCCTGCCCACCCTGATCCGGGACACCCTTCAGGGCAAACCAGCTGGCTCCCACCCATGCACCAGGCTTCTATCCTATATAATAAAAGGGTAATGTGCACATGCAATTTTTTTTCCAAATATATTTTATTGATTTTGTACAGAGGAAGGGAGAGGGATAGAGAGTTAGAAACATCGATGAGAGTGAAACTTCGATCAGCTGCCTCCTGCACACCCCCTACTGGGGATGTGTATGCAACCAGAGTACATGCCCTTGACGAGAATTGAAACTGGGACCCTTCAGTCCGAAGGCCGATGCTCTATCCACTGAGCCAAACCCGTTAGGGCGGTAATGTGCAAATTGACCCTAACAGCAGAACGACTGGGAATGACTGGTCACTATGACACACACTGACCACCATGGGGCAGATGCTCAATGCAGGAGCTGCCCCCTGGTAGTCAGTGCACTCCCACAGGGGGAGCTCTGCTCAGCCACAAGCCAGGCTGACGGCATCACAGCGGCGATGGTGGGAGCCTCTCCTGCCTCCTCAGCAGCTCTGTGGATGTTCAACTGCAGCTTCGGCCTGCTGGCAAGTGGACATCCCCCAAGGGATGTATTACTGCCAGCTTAGGCACAATCCCCCGGGGAGCAGGCCTAAGCCAGCAGGTGGACATCCCCCAAGGGGTCCCAAACTGCGAGAGGGCACAGGCTGGGCTGAGGGACCCCCGAGTGCACAAATTTTTGTGCACCGGGCCTCTAGTATATATATAAAAGGCTAATATGCAAAGTGTCCCCGCAGGAGTTTGACTGAGAGCCCAGGAGTTCTAGCACTCACTATGACGTGCATTGACCATCAAGGGGTGGTGCGAAATGAAAGAAGGCCCCGGCTGCCACCTAGAAGGCCCCAACAGGCCCTGATTGCCAGCCAGACCTAGGGATCCTACCCGTGCACATATTTTGTGCACCCGTATTTCACATAAAAAAGAATAGGGCCTGCATGCTACATATATCTCTGTTGTCATCTCTGTTAAACATAATTTATATTTGAAGTCAAATGCCTAATGTTCTTCAGTCCCTATTCCCATAGACTTCTTATTCTTATACTAGGAGCCCAGTGCACAATTTGAAATCGCGAGGCACCACCCATCCTCTGGTCTGGCCCTGCCTCCCTCCCCAGGCCCCGCAGCAGCCATGGCCACTGCCGGTCCAGCCCTGCCTCCCTCTCCAGCCCTTGAAGCAGCCAGGGCCACTGCTGATCAGGCCCTCCCCCAGCACAGGCACACGGAGGCCCCTGCCGCCACACCCCCGACGCTGCACGCCCAACCTCCTCCTGTCCGGTCAACCCGTTATGGTGTCCCAGTTAATGAGCATATTTCTCTAATATATATATATATATATAGATATAGATAGATAGATAGATAGATATAGATATTTGTTGATTTAGACATGATATGAACTGTGTATTGTCCAATGATTTAAAAATATCATTGGGTTTTCTTAGATGATTATGAAATTAGGGGTAAACTATTTCATATGTTGTGTTTTTCTAAATCACATTATTAAAATATTCAGTTTACTTCAGTAAGATGAGGCTAGGAGAAGGAAGAATAAATAGTATCTATAAAGTAGACTCCTGAAAATGGATGATAATGCTAATTCCCTATCTTCTCTCTATTTTCCCCTGTTATAGTAGCGGGAAGTACGTAGACTGCTTCACCTACTGTGGGAATGCCTTCCATATACCAACATTCTTGCTGCTAGAATTCCCTTACTTCAACCGTTTCTTCCATAACATGCTTTCCAATGTCTCGACTATATTAGACTAATCTTAGATATTGTCCATCTTAAAACATGGTCTTCTAAACTAGAACAAATAACTCAGATGGGATCTGATTAGACCATGTCATAAGTCTGGTCTCCCAAACAAAATTACAAGGCTCACAAACCAAGCTCATTGTCATTCTCCTCTCTGGGGCCCTCAGCCCATCCCAAACACGTATCAGTTCCCATCTTCTGCCACATGTACACTTGGCCCCCGTTTCTGAATGTGATAGTGGTGAGGATTTCCATCTCCACTGTGAGTGGGGTATCAGTTAGGAATGCTTTCCATTGTGAATAATGGAATTCTATCAATGGCTTAAACAAAGGGGTTTATAATTCTTATATAATAGCAGACAAAAGTTGCTCCTGGCATTATTTTAGTGGCCAATGACAACAGGGCTGGCATCTCTTAGACTCTCTTAGCCTTTTCTTCCTAGTTACAAGTACAGGCAAGTCAGGGGAAAAAAGGAGCGAAGGTTATGTCTGTTCTATTCCTTTTAAAGGAAAAACAAAAGCTTTTCCAATGACCTTTTCAGCAAACTTCCCCACTGTCTCATTGGCTACACTTGGGTTATATGGCACTTACTGCTGCAAGGGAGTCTAGGAAGTTGGAGAACATGACTGATATGATTAACTTAGACTGTTCATAATCCACTGCCTGGGGCTGGGCACATTGCTGTCCAGAAACAAGGAAGAAGAAAGGGAAAAGTCCTAGATATCAGAGAGTATGTAACAGTGTCTGCCATGGTGGAACATGAAAGTCATGTGGCCCTATATCCAATGTCTACATTGCTTGGGGATGAAATTAGTCTTTGGGCAGCGATACATACATCCAGCTACAGCCTCCCTCCCTACTCTACTGGTATCTATTCATTTCCTGCTAGAACTGAAATCCAGCTACAAATCGAAGCCATGAATTCAGCTAATGCCTGCCAATCTCTTGCTCTGGATCCTGCAACCAGTTATAACTTTCAGCAATCTCAAGAGATGTCCCTGATCTTGGACTCAGACTTGACCCTTAAGGATTAGAGCTTTTTGTTGCTTTTTAATATCTGCTTCATGTCCCATTTTACCTTCCCAATTCAGACTTCTTGATTTTGGACTTGGGCCTGGACTGGAATTTGGTCTTGGCTGGCGTTAGCTCAAATCTTCTTCCTAACTGGGAACTCCCAGCATGCCTTGAAGCTCAAGCCACATTGTTTATGACACATAAATAGATTACTAAATAAATTCTTGTTGAATTGCTTTGAATATTTAAATTCCCAGGATGTCAACTGCTGTTACTAACAGTAATTGCCATCTGTCAGAAATGCTATTAAGGAAGTGACCTCATTCAGTGAAGATTTGTAGCAAGTAAACTTCAATTTATTAGGCAATATGGTCAAAGATAAATGAAGTTCCATTTTTAAGAGAGAAACTTTTGAAAGTTTCATACATTGAATAATGAACCACAACAACAATCAGAAAGCGATAAAACAGGACAAGTCTGAATATGGGTTGATTTTGTGCTGTATGGCCAATCTACCCTGAATATTTGATGACTAAGCTTTCAGATAAAAGAACCAAAAGCAGAAAGTCAGAAGACTTGGAAATATGATAACATCATGTACAAATCCTGATATCTATATTCCAGGAAAGTGTCTCATCTAAAGAGTGAAAATAGTTTCTTTTACCCAGATAATGAGAATTATTTAACCTGCCATTTTTTTCTATAGCTCAGAGCTAAGAATAATGCGTAAGCACAATAACCACATTTTCCTAGAGTCTTGGTATCTGTGCATCCCCATAATCCTGCATCGCTTTTTATTTTCTGTTTTTTAAATTGTTGTTGTTGTTTTTTTTTGTATATATAGCCTATCGAAAGACATCTAAAAGTCTTTTTACAAAAGATAGAGGTGGTTTTTTTTTTTATTTTTTTGTTGTGATTGTTTTGGTTTGAAGAGGGACAGCTCAAAGGGGTTGCATTTAATCAGTTCCTGGTATACAATTTTTTTGTGATCTAGCTTTTTACAAAATGTAGCTTATTAGAATAAGTGTAAGTAAATAGGTAGGTCACATGTGACTTTCATACAATGTCAATTGAGCATTTAACATGGTTTAGCAAGATTTGAATGGCAATAACATCAAGATTGAGCTCTCAGGCGAGAGCTTGCACTGTAGACATGGTGCCTCTGTTGCTAACTGGGGGGAGTTTCACATGCTGTGGTTCCTGAGTATGCCTATGTCATGGATGATATTTGATTATAAAAGTTCAGAAATCCAACTACTTTTCTTACTGTCCTGTGGGTCTCCTGACCTCTTAAGGGTGAGCCACAATTTTCTTTCGGGGAAATTCAAGTAATTGAGTGAATGTTTACATAAGGTCTCACAGTACCATCCACTGACCAGGCATGCCAACTCTAATTGACTTGTAGTGGCTGTGGGCACTGTGTTGAAAGGGTTCTGAGATTTCATCCAGACTCAATGAGAAAGATGCTCAGTTTCATTGATACTATCTGTCGGGGATGGAGGGGAAGTTAGAATATAGTTGGCCCTTTGTTTTTTTGTTTTTAAATCCTCATCTGAGGATATTTTCCCATTGATTTTTAGAGAGAGTGGAAGCGAGAGGGAAAGACAGAAACATCAATGTGAGAGAAACACATCAATTGGTTGCCTCCTGCAAGAGCCCCCACCAGGGCCTGGACCGGGGAGGAGCCTGCAACCGAGGTATGTGCCCTTGACTGGAATTGAACCTGGAACCCTTTGGTCTGCAGGCAATGCTCTATCCACTGAGCCAAACTGGCTAGGGCAGTTGGTCCTTTGTGCTCTGAAGAAACTGATGTAGCAAATATGATAACATCATGTGTAATCCTAATATCTGAATGAGTTGTTTACTATTGATCATTTGAAATCTGAAGGGATATTAGCTGAAGATAGCAGTTTGGAGTGTGGTCCACCTAATATAGAATTGTTCTCTCACTGCTAATTAGATATTAGGAGAAGCTGCATATTGAGCCTACTCTTGGTTCATGGATTGTGCAATCAGAATAGAACAGGGCATCTGTCCTCCTGTTTGCTGGGCCTGAGGAATGGCATCCTACTCATCTAACAGTTATTAATAACTGAGTACATGCTAGGCAGATTAGGTTTTGCATATATTACCACATTTAATATATTAGCACATTTAGTCCTCATAGAGGCTCAAAAGGGCTCAATAACTCTCCTAAGGTCACAGATATAGTAAGGTGAGACTGAAATCCAGGCAGTCAACCTCTAGGGCTTGTACCCTTAAGTCCTACAGTATTTGCAACTGCAGATGAAACCAAATTAAACAACTTTTGGTTGAAGGGGCAAGGACCAGGACACAACCTGGTTTTACAACATTTGAGCCAGACATAAGATGTTCAAAGGTTATTGCTCTCCACTGTGATTCTAGAAATACTATTTTACTACAATCTCGGTTCACCTGGATTTCAGCTGTCCTTATCTGGCAAGGCCACCCCAATGACATGGATGGGATATGTTAGCTATCAAGTTCTACGTAAGTCATACCATTGTCAATCATATCTCCTTTTAAGCATGCCCAGGGAGTTGGTTATTTAAAGGAATCTATTGGCAAATGCTCTTCCTGAAAATGAAAAATCTTCTTGTAATGAAAATAATCAGCCCATGTTCTGTTTTACAAGTCTGATTTTTTTTTTAACTCCAGATTTTTTTCTTGGCAGGTGGGAGGTGTTTGGTTTAAGTAGGGAGAATTTAGCCCTGAGGAGAAATCAGGAGCCAAAACCAGAAGCTCATTTGCTTTCTTATCCTTCTCCTTCTTAAATCTAAGGGGCAAGGTGGGATTTAGACCAGGAGTGGGCATCGCTGCGCTGGAAATGGGTTCCTCTGCCCTGGGTGGTTACTGTCCCCACGCCAGGGGACAGTTGCCTTGCCCAGGACTCCCCACAGTGGATGCCATGGAAGCCTGGTGAGCACAATAAACCAGCATTGGAAGGCCAGCATCATTCAATTTTGGGTAAAGATCAAGGAAATGAGAGAAAAATGTTCATCAGTTCTCATACGGAAGGCCGAAGATCCTGTGTAACTTCACATATTCATCCAAGGGCGAACTATCAACAACAACAACAAAAAAGTTCAATGGCACTTTCTCACACAGCCTTCATCTTGGGAATCATAATGGGACTCTCCTCAGGAATGTGAGTTTCCCGGATTTGTCTCTGTGTACTTAACTGATTTACAGAACCATTTTGAATTGTGAAAACTCTGGGGCCATGAATAAGAGAGGAGAGAGACGATGCAAAATCCAGACCAAAACCTGTGCTCTGAAGCTTCACTTATTGTTATTTAAATTGTGTCTTAAAAGCTGAAAAAATTCTCCCTGATCTATATATAGATCAATGCTTCCCAAACTTTTCAGCTGAAGTACCTCTCACCGCAGCAGGTTTGAGCCACACACTCTCCTCCTCCCGCCCCCCCCCCCCCCCACCCCCCGCCCCACACATACACTCTCCTGATATCCCGGGGTCATAGAAGGAGCCTGCTCAAGAGCACATCTTCCCTGCCCTGGCCAATGTGCTCAGTTGGTTGGAGTGTGGTCCTGTGCACCAAGAGGTCCAGGGTTTGGATGAGAAGAAATAAACCAAAGAACTTATATACTTACTAGAGGCCCAGAGCACAAAAATTCGGGGGAGGAAGGGGTCTCTCAGCCCAGCCTCCACCCTCTCACAATCTGGGACCCCTCAAGTAAGGTCCCTAGGCCTGGCCTGAGGTCAGGGCCTATCAGGGCTTTCCTTCCCCTGGCTGCAGGCAGCTGGCCCCACCCCCACCGCTGCCCTGCTTGCCATCTGTGCAGTGCTGCCCTCCCCTCCCCTGTCACCGGTGGCCTCCCTCTGCAGGCGACAGGCGTGGGATTCGATGGCTTGGCTGGCCTGGGCCTCCCTCTATGGGGCGATCGCTGGCTGGCTGCACGCCTGTCACTGGTGACCTGGGCCTCCCTCTTTCTTTGCTGGGGGGCAGGGCCAGCCCTGTGAGTGGCCATCTGCCTCCTTGATCACCCCTAACCACTCTGCCTGCCTGCCTGATCTCCCCTAACCACTTTGCTTGGAGGCGGGGCCAGCCCAGCAAGGAGCTGTCTGCCTACCTGATTGCCCCTAACCATTGGCCTGCCTACGTGATCACCCCTAATGCTGGTCTGCCTCCCTGATCACCCCTAACTACTCTGCCTGCCTGCCTGAGCTTCCCTAACCACTTGCTTGGGGGCGGGGCCAGCCCAGCAAGGGGCCATGGTGGTTCTGGTCTCTGGTCCTTTTGGTCATTATGCTTATGGTGGCTGGCCTTTTATTATATAGGATATGCATAGGCCATGGGCATGAGCATGGACAATAGGGTGGCAAAGACCTGGGGGGGGGGGGGGGGGGGGCGCGGTGTGGATAGGGGCTGGGAGGAGGGGGCTAAAAGGGAGGGGAATGGGAGCTATCAACAATATAAAAATATATATATATATTTTAAATAACCCAAATAAATGAATAAATAAATGGAACAACAATAACAAAAAGGAGGTGCGTGTGATTCCCAGCCAGGGCACATACCCAGGTTGCAGGTTTGATCCCTGGTTGGGGCGCCTCAAGATCTATTTCAGCTAAAAAAAAAAATAAAAATAAAAAAAATTCACAGATTTTGCACCCTTGCTTTGGTCCTGGGGGTGTGAGTTACAAAAGAATACACTGAAGTCAGATTAAGTTTAACTGATTATGGTAAAGGCAGAGAAGACAGTAAGGGGAGAGGATGTGTGTAACTTTAGCCCGGCAGAGGATGTGTAAAATACAAACTTCTTAAATGAGGGTTAAAAGGGGAGAATGTAGCATGCAGTGTCTATGCAGTCATGTGCCACGGAACAATGTTAGAGCAGACAGCATGTACCACAGTGATATACCACATAGCCTACGTGTGTAGTAGGCTATCCTATCTAGGTTTGTATAAATACTCTCTATGATGTTCACACAACAACAAAGTCACCTGTTGCATTTCTCAGAACCTATCCCTGTTGTTAATTGTGCAAGACTATATTCTGCATCATAAATATAAAAGTAGGCCCTGGCCAATACCTCGGTTGGTTAAAGTGTCATTCCAATATGTCAAAATGCTTTTTGTACATGCTCTCTCCATAGCCCTCTTTGTAAAAACACTATTTATTTATTTTAAATTGATTTTTTAGAGAGAGAGGGAGAGAAGGGAGAGAGAGAAACATAAATATCAGTTTGTTGTTTCACTTATTTATGATTTCATTTGTTGATTCTTGTATGTTCGGGGATCGAATCCCGCAACCTTAACTCTTTTCAGTGATCCTGTTGGTGGTGAGAGCACTGGAGTGTTATCCGAGTCTTTGATGTATATTGTGAGATGAAGCTGCAGCTTTTTCAGAACTTCTCATAGTTGACTGACAGTCCCATCTGCCTTCTGGATCCCCCGTTGTGTTGGCACTGAGGCCATGTCTCCCAGGCTGCTCCCAGCAATGACTGAGCATGGTGGGGGTAGGTTAGTACAGGCTTGTTCCTGCTGGTCCCAGCATAGAGGGCTCCCCATCCCCTTGTCTAAACTCTTTTAGAATTGAGCAGCAGTCTGGGGCTCTTACTACCAGTCCTCCTGCCTTCCCCGTGTCCCTTTCACAGGTGTCAGACGTAGCGCTGTGTCTGTAGGGCTGTCCTGGCTACTTTTGTGTCCTTGCCTTTATTCTTCCAAAGAGGTTCCCCTCCAAAATCTCTTACGTGTCTGCTCCCGTCTTAGTGTTTGCCTCTTGCAAGACCTGAACTAACAACCTAAAAGCAAATGGGTAGTTATGAGATATTCTAATTGCTAGGATTCTCAGTATGAAATAAAGGAGATTTAATATAGAATAAATCAAATAAAAATCCTCAGTCCTACATGTGAAATGGAAGTTTCTGTAGAAAGGTGTGAGGTATTTTATCTTTAAATACCAACCAACCTCCAGGATGGTCCCCAGTGTTATGTCCTCTGGGTATTCACAGCGAGGTGCAGTCCCCACCCCTCGCCTGACCTGCATAGCCAGTGGGACCAGCTTGTGAATGACAGAGGGTGATTCCCAAGGCTGGATCATAAAAGACATGATGTTTCTGCCTTGTTCTCTTGGGTCACTTGCTCCGGGGAAAGCCAGCTGCCAGTCATGAGGACATTTCAGCAGCCTTTGGAGGGGTCAATGTGGTGAAGGCCTGAGGTGTCCTGCCAGCACCCAGCACCAACTTGCAGATTGGGAGGGCACTACCTTGGAAGTGGGTCGTGCAGACCTGGCCAACATCAGGACAACAGCCGAAGTCACAACCCCCCAGGAAAGCTGCTTTTGGGTTCCTGACCCACTGAAACTGTTTAAAATCATAAATGTTTATTGCTGTAAGCAGCTATGCTTTAGGGTAAATTACACAGTCCTAGAAAACTAACACACACACACTTTATAACTTTGTCCAATCACGGAAAGACATATAAGCAATGTTTCTCCTAGCAGGACTCCCTAGTGCTCAGACTGGCCTTGAAATACCATTTGGCTCGAAAAGGAGCCAGGTTTGGCTCAGGTGGATAGAGCATCAGCCTGTGGACTGAAAGGTCCCGAGTTCGATTCTAGTCAAGGGCATGTACCTCGGTGGCAGGCCTGGGCCCTGGTCAGGGCAAGGGCAGGAGGCAACCAATCTCTCACATCACTATTTCTCTCTGTCTTTCCCTCTCTCTTCCACTCTCTCTAAAAAGCAGTGGGAAAAATATCCTTGGGTGAGAAATAAATAAATAAACGAATGAAAGGAGCCTGGGTTTCCTGGAGCAGTGATTTCAGATCCAGGGTAGGAAAGGTACAAAATGAACCTGAGCATCTTATCATTTCAACTAGCAGGCAAGTTACCAAAGACTACTGGGTTCCTCCCAGAAGGACTTAGGGGTCAACTTCAAGGGACTCCCACTAGCCCAAGATGAGATGATTTGAGCTTCAATAATGATAATGATAGCAATGGATTGAAACCTATTCAATATATGTAAATCTATGAATCATTACGATATTAAAAAATAATTGGTCACTTTTGGAGGATAATGGGGAACGAATTTATTATCTTCAAAACTAGTTTAAAAAGATGGGAAATAATCAAGCATTTATTACCTTTCTATATAAATTGTACCGCTGGATTAGCAGTAGAGGGAAATACCTCTTTATAAAAGCGTTCTAGCTTAATAAAGGAAAGAAATGATAGAATTAGACCATCATTATTTTGCCACCCCTAATGAATTAATGGATCTAGACATTATTAACAGCTTGTAACATCCCCAAAGGAGAGACAGCCATACATTATGTGCCTCCTGAAAAAAGGACAGAACGCCATCTGCAGTCTTGCCAACAAGATCAAAAGTTCAATTAAGCTTCTGAATCCAGCTGCCAATTTGCAGGAAATGCAGAGGACAAAAGAATATGTTGATTAAAAAAAAAAAGAAGAATATGTTGAACTGAACTGCACCACACATTCAATCAGCAAATTCATGTATTCAAATTTAAACTGTGTGTTAGTCAGCAAAGTCAAACTGGGGTCAACTTTGCAGGTCACGCAGCCTGGGTTCTTTAACAGGAAAGAAAGGAAAAGAAAGGGCCAGATGGGAAACCTTTAGAGCAGTGGTTCTCAACCTTCCTAATGCCGCGACCCTTTAATACAGTTCCTCATGTTGTGGTGACCCCCAACCATAAAATTATTTTCGTTGCTACTTCATAACTGTAATGTTGCTACTGTTATAAATCTAATGTAAATATCTGATATGCAGGATGTATTTTCATTGTTACAAACTGAACATAATTAAAGTATAGTGATTAATCACAAAAACAATATGTAATTATGTATGTGTTTTCTGATGGTCTTAGGCGACCCCTGTGAAAGGGTCGTTCGACCCCCAAAGGGGTCGCGACCCACAGGTGGAGAACCGCTGGTTTATAGCATTTGTAGGGCAGGCCTTCATCTCTCCCAGAGATACTCACAGCCTCAGGTGTGAGGTCCCGGCGGGGAGGGCGCCACCTTAATCCCGGAGCCCACAGCTGTGAGGGGGAGAGGCCGCCGTGTCTGACCTGCTCCTGGCCTGAGGTTAGGTGACCTGCTGGGGAACTCAGGTGGCAGGTGACACACCAGGCCAATCAGCTCTGCTCTGGGGAAGACGGAGGCCAGTCCACCCGAGAGGCCTTCCCCCGGCTGCCTCCCAGTGTGCCCGCCTGGCCTGGAAGGGAGACCGGCCGGCGGGAGGGACCTGAGCCATCTCCGCTGCTCGCTCACCTGCATCGCCACAACCCCCACCATCGGAGGGTCTCTGGGCATCGCTGCCGCCCACCGCCCAGTGATGCGAGGTCCTCAGAGATGCAGGGTGGCAGCACGTTCGGGCGCCAGTCAGCAAGTCCGAATAATGCCCATGGCCCATGAAATGCCTCCTGGGTGCCAGGGGCCACTTACCTCTAAGCAGCAGGGCGGCCTGTGGAGGCGTGACCTCCAGCTCACAGGTGAGGACCTGCCCCGGGTCCCAGCTGGTCCCGCGCGTCTGAGCCCAGGGCTGGAGCCTCACAGCGCGGCCGGGGCGGGGTGACACCCACGCAGGCGGTCAGGAAACCCGCGGAGGGGCCAGGGCTCCACACATTCATGGCTGTGGGAGAGCAGTCACCAGTGGGCGCAGAAGGCCCCCGAGAGCCAGGAGTCGGAGGCTGCAGGCTGCCAGCTGGTCTTCTATGGAACCGTGGGCCCAGGTCCCAGAACGGCTAAGTCTGTCCCATGTCGACTCAAACCCGCGCCTTCCCGAGTGGACGGCGCCTCCGTGCCCCGCGTGGGCTCAACACGTGCCCGGTGAGCAGGCCCGCAGCACTGGTCACCATTTCAGCCAGATTCGGGGGGACGTCCAGACGTTCCGACACGCGCTGCTTCACCAGGTCGCCTGTCCCCACACGGGGTCCAGGGCAAAGCCAGTGGCCGGAGGAAAGGGACTGGCGGCCGACTCTGGACGGACGGGCCACACACTGCCCGCCACAGGGTCAGGGAGGTCGTGGATCATGTGGCCACGCCCACCACCGGGGTCAGGAAGAGCCTGGATCACGTGGCCACGCCCACCATGGGGTCAGGAAGGTCGTGGATCACGTGGCCACGCCCACCACGGGGTCAGGAAGGTCGTGGATAAGGGTGAGCAGTATGAACAGCTGTCACGCACTTAACAAACATCAGCTGTTACTGCTCAGAAAGCCCTGCTGCTGACCAAGCTCTGACCGGAGCGGAGAAGGAGGATCACTGGACAGTAATGTGACACAGATGCTGTAAATAGTCTCTTTGTCTTCAAATCTGAAGGAAAGTCAAGATTACGCTTTTGTTGCTCTCGTGTGATTTTTTTTGGCCGCCAACTGTGTCCTGTGAGTAACAACTTCACAGAGGCTCGGGCAGATCAAATCCAGGAACAAGACCTGAGCGGCGAGCGTGGCTCTATAGACTCTACCTTGAGGCTGCATTCATTGACTGTTGAAAACCCGGCCACCACGGTCAGGGCTGGTTTGCTTCCTTTTGCACCGATGGGAGCACAGAGCCTGCGCACTGGCCCTCACGCCGTCTCCTGGCAACAGCCTGTGCTGACGTTGGAATTCCTGCTGGTGGTAACACGATTGGGTTCATGGTCACATGGGCCACAGAGCCTCGTCCCGCAGTGAATTTCACCTGCCCTCGAGCAGCTGCCAAGTGTGTGGAGGACCGGATGTGTTTAGTGATAATTTCACCAGTCAGTGCCATCGACCCTTATATCCCTCTGGTCTGGGTCATTTGTCACAGAAAACCCAGTTAGTTTCCCCCATAAATGAAGTTGATGACTCGGCAAAAATGCAGCGTTGTCCAGAACTGAGGTGAACATCGGGGCGAGAAGAAAGGCCTCCCGGTGAAATGCAGAGAGGAGAGATGACAACTGGCACGGCCAGAGGAGAGTCCACAGTGAAGGTGCTGGGGGAGCATCCTCCTGGCAGCCGAAGATGCTGACCCGACCCCAGCCTCCCGTCCACGCATCTCCACCCGTGCTGTCTAACACATGTTAATACAAGCACAACTGTATTAACTCCTTCCTTTGCCAAATGTGGACTTCTACCTACCCAGTAACCCATGGTATCTGTTCATGATAAATCTATAGATAAGTGGATGGATGGACAGATAGACAGATGGATGGGTGTGTGGGTGGATGATGGATGATGGATAGATGGATGGATAGATGATGGATAGATGGATGGGTGGGTGGGTGGGTGGATGGATGGATGGATGGATAGATGGATGGGTTGGTGGGTGGGTGGATGGGTGGGTGACTGGGTGGATGGATGGATGGATGGATGAATGTATGGGTGGGTGGGTGGGTGGGTGGATGGGCAGATGGATGGATATGTGGGTGGATGGATGGATGGATGGGTGGGTGGATGGATAGATGGATGGGTGGATGGATGGGTGGGTGGATGGATAGATGGATGGGTGGATGGATGGGTGGGTGGATGGCCAGATGGATGGGTGGGTGGGTGGATGGCCAGATGGATGCTAGATGCTGGATGGATGAATGAACTCAGAGGGGGAAGCTATAACCTAGTGATCTGGGTGGAGAGGCAGCTTAGAGTGTGATTAAGAGCAAGGCCTGTGGAGCCCCCCTGCCTGTGTCTAACTCCCAGCACCCAACACCCTCCCCCCATGGCCCTGGGGACTCCCTCCCTGCTCAGGCTTCTGACATGTAAAACGTGAGTGGGAACAGGGCTGTGGTGAGGACATAATGAGCTAATACATGGAAGGCGCTTGGAACAGTATCTGCCGTATATTCACGTCGGCCACAAGTCATTGTGACCGAGAGGCAGAGCTGGGCGGGGAGATCCGTGAGCGCCCATTCAGGGGACAGCCCACATGGACTCTGGACAGAGGGCTGGGAAGCAGGCCTGGAGTCAAGAGTTTTCATAGTTTCACAATCACTCCTCACCGTTGACCTTGGCACTCCAGCTGCCCGGAAGCCTGCAGAGCGCTGTGCTCCCTGGTGGGCAGTGAATGGGTCCTTAGGACATTCTCCAGCTGCCTCCCCGGGGGAAGACTGCTCACCACACATGCAAGGCTCTTGGGCTCACGGCTACCTGGTCCCTCCCTCTTCCCTCGAGGCCACCTACGAGCACCTGTCTCTGCTGGAAAGCGTAGGACACCGGTTCTCAACCTGTGGGTCGCTCGCCTGGCTCCCTCGCTCCCCTGGCTCCCTGGCGCCCTGGGCAAGGTCACCTCTGAGGAGACCAGGGGCCTGTGGCTGTGACAAAGGTGGTTGTGAGCACAGGGGTTGAGGTTTGGGCCACACAAAGGCTCCAGGGTCTTCCAAGAACACACAGTCCAGTGGCTCTTTGCATTCCCAACAACAGGAATGCAACTGAAACTAACATTCCATTTCTCCCCCAGCAGATGAGCACACCGCCCGCAAGCAAGCCGGAGGCACTAGGCTGGCTGGGAGCAGGTGCTGCACCCCGAGGTGAGTGTGGAAGCGGCAGCATCGGGGAGGGATCTGTCTTGTCCCCACAGGTAGGGAGACACAGGGACCTGGCCCGCAGCCCCAGCTCGGTAACCCGGTCAACACCGGCCACCTGCACAGCGACCTACATATACCATGGCTCCCAGGTCAGAGCCTGCAGGGCAGAGAGCAGGAGGGCCTGGGTTATTGTGCCCGGGCTGCTAGGACACCAGGCAGCTCTGAGGGAGAGCGAGAGTGAGAGCAAAAGCGAGCTGCATGCTGCTGTGAAGGTCTTCAGAGCATGAGGCCAAGTGAGAAGCAAAATACAGACCTGCAGGGGTGGGGGGAGGAATGTGTCAGCATGTGCTTTTATTTACATAAACAAACAAAAAATGATACAGCTGATGAGGGAACTGGGTGTGGCAGACATCTGTACAGATCATGCTGAGCTTTGAACTTCAAGCTATCACCCGGCCGGCTGTGGTGGCTCAGTGGATTGAGCATTGACCTGTGAACCAAGAGGTCCCGGGTTTGATTCCCAGTCAGAGCACATGCCTGGGTTGTGGGCTCCATCCCCAGTAGGGGGCGTGCAGGAGGCAGCCAATCAATGAGTCTCTCTCATCATTGCTGTTTCTATCTCTCTCTCCCTCTCCCTTCTTCTCTGAAATCAATAAAATATATATATATGGCTATCATCCGGCTCATCAAAAAGTTAAAGCCTCAGTACTAGCTTGAGATTCAGGTCAGTGTTTTGCTCATCTCTGTCTCCCCTCCCCCTTCTCCATGGCTTCCTCCCTCTGACCCCCCTTCACCCTCCCCCTTCCCTTCTCCATGGCACCCTCCCTTCCCCCTTCTCAATGGCACCCTCCCTCTTCTCTGTGGCACCTTCCCCTTCCCCCCTCCTCCGTGGCATCCTTTGAAGCCCAGCTCGGATGCCAGCTCCTCCGGATGCCCCACCAGCTGTCATCACTGTCTCCCTGTGTTTCCATAACGCACGTCTATACGTTTATGAAAGCATTTATTTCGCTCAGCCTTCCACAATAGATAGTAATTAACCTGCCTGTCTCCCCCAAATGACAGATTCCCGAGGGACAGTGCTGGGAGCCAGTCCATCCTTGCTGCTTGACACAGTCGCTGCAGGGAAGAACCATCTGCACAGCATATGTTTCAAGGGACTTGGCGTATATGGCATACTGTTCTTAATATGTTTGCTCCCCTTAGCGCTATGTGTTTTAACCAAGGTCACCTCTCCGAGAAAGGTTGTTTCCCCAGGTAGGGATCTTTCCCTGAAGTTAGGGAGGAGATAAAACCGCCTAAGTGCCAGGTGGGTAGTTAATCACTTTAACTACAAACAATCATGCTTAAGCTACATAATCTTTACTCCCTGGAATGGAGATAAGAAACACCCTAACCTTTGGAATAGAGGTTGATAGGATTGGAATCAACTGGTATAAATACAGATGCAACAAGACAACAGAAGAGAGAACCTAGAGACAGGATTTGGCTGGAGATCCTATACAGAACCTAGACACAGAACCTAGAGAAAGGACTTGGCTGGAGATCCTATACAGAACCTAGACACAGAACCTAGTGAGAGAACCTGGCTACAGAACTTGGCTGGAGAACCTGGATAGAACATGGCAAGAGAACCTGACTAGAACCTGGTGACTGAACCTGGCAAAAGATCCTGGAGGGAGAACCTCGCCATGATGATCACCTGAACGCAGCCTCTGAGTCCTTCCTTCTTCACTGACTCTGTCCACACCTTTGGGGACCCCTGGACCTGCTGGGGCTGGACCCCAGCAGGACAGAGTTCATCACAGTGGGGCGGCGGGGACACTGGCTGAGGAGGGAGTAATTAGGGGACCCCTGAGAGTGCTCTGCCCACAAGGTGACTGGGGTTCTCTCTGCACCAAACTGGGAGTGGGACCTGCAGGAACAGGTGCCCGTCTCTGGGTTGACCGTGGGCTGCCATGGGCGGGCCAGGCTCCCTCCTCCTGCTTCGGGCTGTGGGGTCGGCATAAGGCCGAGTGGGGCGGCTGGCTATCTGGTGGCCTGTGTTCGGGTCCAGGCGAGGCCCAGGTGGTCGCACAGCCGGGGAGGACACGGGCAGGGCTGCCCTTGACCAGCCCCCAAAGGGACCTGGGAACTCCGGGTGACCCCCGGCAGGCCACGCCCACCTCGTTGTGACTGTGCCCCTCGGGGCATCTTTAACTCCCACTCTCGAGTGCTCCTGGGTCGGGCCTGTCCGCTGCCTGGTGACAGCGCCCGTGAGCAGTGGTGACCGGGAGGGGCCAGGCCAGAGAGGCCTGGACATGGAGGAAGGGCCTTGGCGTGTGCGGGACCGAGCGCCCAGCCCGGCTTGCGGGCGGCCTCCCTGCAAAGCACAGCGGTGCTCCTGCGGGTGATGGGGGACAGAACCCAGCCGTGGGCGCTGTCCCGGGCAGTGGGGAGAGCGGGGGGCGCAGCGGTGGTGCTCACGCTGCTCCCCCCACCCCACCCCCACCCCTCCCGCGTCCAGTCCGGGACAGCAGAGCCTGGAACTGCTGGGTGGGCCCTGCTCAGAGGCAGCTCCAGGGTGGGCCGCCTCGGCAGTTCCGAGAACAGCGGGGATCGCCCAGATGTGCTGTGGGGTCCAGCTGTCCCCCCCCCACCCCCGACCCGTGCCTCCAGCAGCAGCTCCTCTGCCGCCTGCTCTGCTCTGACTCACAGGAGGGTCCCCCCTCAGGAGGCCACATGGAGGCCCCACGTTCAGCTCCGAGGGAGGGGCTGGTCCTCGCAAGGGCCTGGCTGATGCAGACGCTGTCCCCCGCCTGCTGGGCTGCAGTGGAGGAGCCATGGCATCTGCCCACGAGTCTGCACCCTTCCCCGCCGGCCAGGGGCTCAGACAACAGGGCGTGTCCCCTCACCACTCCCCTCCACGTGGGATGTTTCTCTCTCTCTCCCTCTCCCTGCACTCTTTGAAACCCATAAAATATATTAAAAATAAATAAATAAAAATAAGAATGTGCTGTCTCTCTATGGAAACACTGCGCTATTTCAAAGTGAGTATGTTTGCATTGTTTTAGAAGAACGTTTAAACCAGTACAAACTGCCACTGTTCTAAATACATTATTTATTTTGTTTAAAAATTTACAGCATGCCCATCAATAATGCATCTGGCTGGGGAGAGCGAATCCGCAGCAGGCCGCGCACCAAAACCTTCCCAGCCTCGCCTTCCTCGAGCCCCGCGCTGCCGGCAGTGAGCTCCATCGCCCAGGGACACGCGGTGGTCGGCCCAGGACAGAAACGTGCCTGCACGCCAGGGAGGGCACGGCTCCCCGAGGTTCCCATGTGCGTCACAGGCTGGCTTGTGGCAAACCCCAAACCCTAATGACCTAGCTCCTGAGGACAGGAAGTTGCAGAACCATCTCGAAAGGGATTCGGGTCTTTGGGTGTCTGCCTCACCCTGAGGTCCCAGGATCCGATCTGAGGAAGTACACCAGCCACGTTAGGAGAGTGCAGGACAAGAAATGGGCACAAACAGTATTTCTTTCCATGCAGAACATTTTAAGGTTCGTCCTAAAATTATTGTTCTTCTCTAAGAAAGCCCCAGAGCACAGATCTTGTAAAATTCAATCATTAAAATAGTCTAAACAAGCAGGAGTCCCTGAAAACATCAGGTTAAAATAGCCCTGTCAGCCTAGCCGGTGGCTCAGTGGTCAGAGCGTCGGCCCGCAGACGGAAGGGTCTCGGGTTCGATCCAGTCAAGGGCAGGTGCCTCGGTTGCAGGCTCTGTCCCTGGCCCGTGTGCAGGAGGCAATCCCACGTTGATGTTTCTCTCTGTCTCTCCCCTTCCCTTCCACTCTCTCTAGAAATCAATGGGAAAATGTCCTCAGGTGAGGATTTAACAGCAACAACAAAACAAAACACACCCTTCCAGCCCGCTGGGTGTTGGAAGCTGTGGCTGGTTTGGGCGGGAGGGGGGGGGGGCGGGGGGGATGCAGGTGGGGCTGGGGCTGCCTCAGCCGCAGAGCTTGGCTGGGCCCCTCGCTGACGTTCTGGCCATGAGTCCCACGGGAGCCTCAGGGTGGGCGTTTGGCAGGAAGAAGCAGGGGGGAACGCAAAGCCCATGAGGATGGTCCTGGCTTGTGAGGTTCCAGATCCCTGGCTGCACGGCCCTGGGTCGGAGGCCCTGCACCCCTGTGGGGAGGTAGGGCTGGAACCCTGACCTCTTGGGGTCGGCCGCCTCCGGTCCTCCCACACGCTGACACCCGCAGGAGCAGTTGTTTGGGCAGCATTGTCCTGACGTCTCCTGTTCTTCAAGATTTAAATGAAAAAAATGTAAGTACAGGCCTTTTCCGTTGAACATACACTCACCTGGCGTGTAAGGTGTGTATGTGCATGTATGTCCGCCTGGCCACAAGGAAGGGAAAGGAGGTCTGAAACCCCAGCCCTCGGCCCCTCTTATCTGAGAGGCTGCCAGCGCCCAGGGCATTCCTTCCGGCTGCTGTTGAGATGGAGATGGAGATGACAGAGATGACAGGAAGACCTGGGGCTGAGGCTTAGAGGAGAAATAAGGTCCCTCCACAGCCTCTGATAAGGAGGGCGTGGAAGTGGAAGCGTGAAATGCCTGGAATTCACTTTCAGCTGAGCCCGCCTGCAGGCCCGCTTGGGGGAAGGCAGCCTGGGTGACCGACCCGGAGCCCACCCTCTCCATGGGAGATAAGTCCTTTCTGGCCTCTTCCGTTTCTAAACTAGAAGACTGGAGTGTTCCCTCTCTAACCTCTGGGATCCCAGAGGCCGGTCTCCAACCCCAGCCCGGCAGCCCGCCGTGCGACCTGGGGCAGGTCAGGCAGGGTTTCCTCTCTTTTTCTTGACGTCTTTATTGACCCCCCGCCCCAGCCCCGCCCCACCGTCCTGTCTGTGTCCATGGTTATGCATGTATAGAATATATAGATGATCCAGTAGTGAGGGAAGATGCATGAGAGAACAGATGGAGCAATGTCCTTGAGTAGGCAAGAGAAAATAAACTTCGAGTGTAAGTGAAAGAATCACGCTCCTCCAAGAGCACAGACAAATCAATCAGAGTAATAAGAAGGCAGAATATATGTGTGCAGATGCCGGTAGGTAGGTAGATATTTGTGGAAGATTGAGGCAAGGTCTTTGGTCTCCTCCCCTCGCCTTCCCGCCTTCCGGCTGAGATTCCCACTCTGAACGCAATGGATCCAGGGACGTCCGCTTTCTTATCTGGGAGGCTGTCCGCCAGGACTCACTGAGGCAAGGCCGTGCCTGGCGTGTGCTCCCCACCCCACCAAAGGCTGTCTTCCTGGAACACGGTGTTTGCCCCCCATAAACACACTCACGGTCTAGGCCTGACATGAGGGTGCCCCGGCCTGCAGCGGGGCCCTCACATGACCTCGGCGACCTCGCTCTGCCCTGGCCAGATCGTGGGGTTCTGGTCTGGAGGCTCAGGTTGGTGGGAGGGCGCCTGCGTGAGTCACCACAAGTAGCAATGGCCCTGATGCCTCCCCTGGGGGCTGGGCTCCTTCTCCCTTCGAGGATTGTCCCAGAGAAAGGCACTCTCACTGAGCTCTGCGTTCACACCCAGGCCTCGCAGACCGCAGAAGCCCACACTGACACTGGGTCACGCGGTGACCGCGAGGGCGGGGTGCGGGGGGCAGCCTGCCAGGGCCTCGCGCACCCTGAGAGCACTGAAGCATCGCCCAGGTCCCCACACAGAAGGGGCAGGGCTGGAGAGAACCAGGAGCTGTCACGGCTCAGATGTGAGGATGCGGGCAGAGCCGGGGCAGCCTCCTGCTGGGATGCCCTCGAGGTCATGCGCCAGGTGCACCGCAGACAGGTAAGTGCGGGTGGCGGCCCAGGGGCGAGGGGTGAATGCAGGTCCCAGGGACGCGCTCCCCGCTGGCCCTGAGCCAGCGGAGAAAGCCTGACTGGGCGCAGCCCCACCGGACTGCAGGGAGGGCCAGCTCCCGGGACGTGGCTTCCTGTACGTTCAAGTTCAAGTGGGATGGGCGCTGCCCCTGTGCCCGCGGGAGGGGGCCGCCGGCCGCAGTCTGAGGCTTATTATAATTCGTTTAGCTACACATTTGTTTTACAAGGGTTTTGTTTGCATCTGAGTTCTATTTTATAACAATGAGGCTAAAAAATTAAAATTCTGCAAGTTAAACAAATATACAGACTTCAAATATTTAAAGTCCAACTGAGTGATTTCCTCAGGTTCCAAAATCAGAATTTAGGTATGACACGTCTGTCTCATATATCGCATGCACAGTCTATATTTTAGTTCCAGCCTCTGTATTGGCTCCCATGTTCCCTCCTACAGAAATTAGACAAATCATGGAGAAATGCAACAATCTCACATATGAGAGACAACTTATTTATAACTAGACATTTCTCATTTTTCTTTACCACTGATATTGTGATATTTCTGAAGCACCAATAAAAGTAAAACCCCGGTATCAATATAAAATGTTGGGAGTTAGAAACAAAACAAAACATAATGTGCATTGGTGGTATAGTAGGGAGCACAGCTGCCTTCCAAAAGACAACTTGAATCCCCAAGGCACTTTTGGTCTACTCTGGAGATGCAGTTTGTTTTTTTTTTTTAAGTTTTTAAAATTGATTTATAGAAAGAAGGGGAGGGAGAGGGAGAGAAAAACATCAATGTGAGATGGAAACATCGATTGGCTGCCTCTTGCACGACCCTCACTGGGGATCAAGCCCACAACCTAGGCAAGTATCCTGACCAAGAATCGAACCGTGACCTCCTAGTTCATGGGTCAACACTCAACCACTGAGCCACACAGGCCAGGGCAGAGAAGCAGATTTTTTAAAAAGCTACAAACAAATGAAATTAGAAACATTATATAAAATTAGAAACATTGACTATACTTTATGTTGCTCTCTTCCATACATTAGACTTTCTTTAAAAATTTTACAACAGTATAAATATAGAAGTCGTAGTTATAACCTAAGCCCCAAACTATTCTTGAAATATTTATGACAAAATTAAGTTCTAGCAAAGCTTTTATGGAGATATCTTTGTAGTATCTTATTTTTATTTCTTCTTGATTCCTTCTTATCGCCATCAACTATTTATTATCTTTTCTTTGTAAGACACTGTATTGAGAGTTTTGCAATAGCTTGATTATTGTTAAATTGAAATAGATAACGTGGGCATAGTGATTCAGCTAGGGCAATATTAAGTGATCATCTTCCTATCACTCGTTACTTCTGTGTCAACAAGATGTTTTCATGGTGTTCAACTTCTCCTTTTCTTTCTATTTTCTTCTTTGAATTGGGTATTAAATGGACAAGGCAGATACTGTGAGAGAGTGCAGGTTCCTCCAGAATTCTGGTACTTCTGAGGAATGACCAGAATTAATTGTTTAATGTTGAGGGAGAAGAGCAGCAACTGCACCATTACTTGTTCAATAAATAGATGCTGAGAGAGGAACCCAGATGGTGGCATAGATAAACACCTGTACTTGCTGCCTCCCACAACCACATCAAAATTACAACTAAAATACAGAACAACTATCATCCAGAACTGCGGGAAAGCTGGCTAAGTGGAAGTACTACAACTAGAGAGGAAAAGAAGAAAGCACACTGAGACTGGTAGGAGGTGCGGAAGCACAGAAAGGGCTGGTCCGGCACCCAGCTGTGTTGCTGTTTTAATCAGGAGGGAGATCGCCTCTGCGGAGGCCGCCTGGAGGAGCAAGGGGTCCCAGCCCCACACCAGATGCCCAGCCCAGGGTTCCAGAGTTGGGGAAAGAAGTCCCTACAGGCAGTAAGAACTATGGACTGTAAAAACAAGTACAGATTGGGGCTGAGTGACACACAGGTTGCTGGAGACTCAGCTGCTCCTCTTAAAAGGCCGACATCATGAACTGAATTTACAAGCTCCCGCTTGCTCTGAGCTCCGGTGCCGGGTGAGGCTCTTGGGGACCCAGACAGATACGGGGAGAAACTGGACTGCCTGGCATCAGGGCAGGAATGTGGGGGTGGCTTTCTTCCAGATGGAGGTGCTCACAACGGTCACTGTTCCTGTGCTGGGGCCTCCTCGGTGCAGGGCTGACTGACAAGACATTTCTGTTTGCTCCGCCCTGGAGATTCCCTGAGACCCCGCCCCACCCAATTACAACCCCACCCGAGCTGTGTGCAGCTGCTTTTGCAAATGAATGGCCTGTCCTTTCTCAGCCTAAAACCTGTCAAAGAAGTTGCAGCTGGGTCAGGGAGCCCCAAAGCTATCAATAAAAGGCCCAAGGTGGCACCAGCACCAGCCTGCCTTGCTTCACAGCTGGGTCTCATCTGGGCACTTCCAAACCTGATACAAAGAGGAGGAATCTTCAGATCTCTCTGTAGCTCCTGCTGGGTGGCCACAGGCAATGGCTGACTTTGCACCTCCTTGGAGATCCAAGAGCCAGTGTACCCAGTGGTAAGTGTGAGACCATACCAGATTACAACCCATCACATCCATAAGCGACACACTCAAGGGGAAGACTCAGTGAGCACCAAACCCCACTGAAGCAAGTCCTGCCCCATAAGGGTGTCTCCTGCACAGCAGCTCTCCCACTGTAGTTGCAGCTGGTCCCCACAGCCAACTGGCCTGCAGGTCAGTTCTTCCCAGTGATACCAACAGCAATCAAGGCTCAACTACAACAAGACTGTGCACACAGCCCACAAAGGGGTGCACCAAGAGTGTCCACCTCCGGTCATTAGAGAGGCTGAGCCACTGGCCCTATAGGACACCTACTACATAAGGCCACTCTATCAACTCAAGGAGACTTAGCAGCTACCCAATACATAGAAACAAACACAGGGAAGCAGCCAAAATGAGGAGACAAAGAAACATGTAACAAATGAAAGAAATGGAAGAAAGCAAACTTCTGGATATAGAGTTCAAAACCACAGTTATAAGGTTACTCAAGAATCTTCTAGAAATTTCTGAGAAACTTGGTCAGACCTTCAAGGATCTTAGTGAGAATGCCAAAAAAAATGGAAAAGGACCAGTCAGAAATTAAGCATACACTGACTGAAATAAAGAATAATATACAGGGATTCAACAGTAGACTAAAGGATCCCAAGAATCAAGTCAATGATTTGAAATACAAGGAAGCAAAAAAACACCCAACCAAATGAGCAAAAAGAAAAAAGAATCCAAAAATATGAAGATAGTATAAGGAGCCTCTGGGACAACTTCAAGCATACCAACATCTGAATTATAGGGTGCCAGAGGAAGAAAGAGAGCAAGATATTGAAAACCTATTTGAAGAAATAATGACAGAAAACTTCCCCTACCTGCTGAAAGAAATAGACCCACTAGTCCAGGAAGCACAGAGAACCCCAAACAAGAGGAATCCAAAGAGGACCACACCAAGAAACATCATAATTAAAATGCCAAGGGCAAAAGACAAAGAAAATCTTAAAAGCAGCAAGAGAAAATCAGTTAGTTACCTACAAGGGAGTACCCATACGACTGTCAGCTGATTTCTCAACAGAAACTATGCAGACCAGAAGGGAGTGGCAAGAAATATTCAAAGTGATAAATAGCAAGAACCTATAACCAAGATTACTCTACCCAGCAAAGCTATCATTTAGAATTGAAGGTCAGATAAAGAGCTTCACAGACAAGAAAAAGCTAAAGGAGTTCATCACCACCAAACCAGTATTATATAAAATGCTGAAGGGTATTTTTTAAGAAGAGGAAGAAGAAAAAGGTAAAGATAAAAAATTATGAACAACAAAGTGACAACAAATACATATCTATCAACAAGTGAATCTAAAAATCAAATGAAGAAAAAATCTGATGAACAGAATAAACTGATGAATGGAATAGAATCAGGGGCATGGAAATGGAACAGATTAACAATTCTCAGAGGGAAGGAGGTGTGGGGGGCGGTGAGGGAAAAGATTAGACAAAGATTTTATATGCATGTATGCAGTACCTATGGACACAGACAATAGGGTGGCAAGGGCCTGGGGTGAAGTGGGAAGCGGGTGGAGGGGAACTGGGGGGCGGGGGGCGGGGGAGAGGGACATCTGTAATAATCTCAACAATAAAGATTTAAAAATAAATAAATAAATCAGGAGAAGGGCAGTAAAGATAAATAAATAAATAGATGTAAGGGCCTCCTTTATGGTTTTTACTGTTTGGTTTTTTGTTTGTTTTGCTCACACTGTTGAAAATCAGATGAGAGCTAGAGACTTATACCTCAAAAAATGTCAAAGGCACCACAGAAGTTCATGATGCTTCTAGGCTGTGTGCCAACATGCATGGATTTCCCATTGGATTCAAGGACCGGGCAGAGCATACCTGACTTCATTATGCTTTACTCTGCTGAGTACTGGGAATAGAAATAAGTAAACAAATGGTACCTGTTTTCTAAGAGCTTTCATCTCAGTGCAGAAAAAATAGGCAAAATATTTTTATTGCAATAAGATAATGTTTTAATTGAGCTACGTACAGGTCAAAGCCTTTTGGTAAACAACACTATCCTTTTTATATGCTTGTACCTTTTCTGAAAATGCCTTAAAGGTCTTTATAAACCATACTAGAGGCCTGGTGCACAAAAATTTGTGCACTCGGCAGGGGGGGGGGGGGGGGGCGGGTTCCTCAGCCCAGCCTGTGCCCTCTCGCAGTCCGGGACCCCTCGGGGGATGTCCACCTTCCGACTTAGGCCCGCTCCCTGGTGGATCAGGCCAAAGCTGGCAGTCTGGGAGACCTCAGGGGATGTCCAACTGACAGCTGAGGAACAAGCCTAAGCTGCAGTCTGGGAGGCTGGGAGCCCTCAGGGGATATCCAACTGACAGCTTAGGAGCAAGCCTAAGCTGCAGTCAGACATCCTTAGCACTGCTGAGGAGGTGGGAGAGGCTCCCACCACCACCACCACTGCACTCACAGCCATCAGCCTGGCTTGTGGCTGAGCAGAGCTCCCCCTGTGGGAGCACACTGATCACCAGGGGGAAGCCCCTGCATTGAGAGTCTGCCTCCTGGTGGTCAGTGCACATCATAGCTACCAGTCATTCTTGATCATTCTGCTGTTAGGGTCAATTTGCATATTACCCTCTTATTATATAGGATTTCCAGATGGAAAAATGGGCGAAAAGAGAGATTCTGAGCTTGCCAAATTTGACTCAGCAGTCAGTGACATACCTAGACATGGAAATGTGAAGCAAAACAAGTTTTCAGCAATGTTCCTTGAAACAAGCAATCTCTCCATTGACTCAGCACTGCAGTTGGAGAGAGGCAGCTCTGACACTGTAGGAAGAAGAAGCCAGTGAGTCAGCCCAGTGAGGAGAAGAGAGACTTCCTGGGTAGAACAGTGCAGAACTCTGACTCCTTGCCTAGTCACTTCCTCCCTGGTGACTGGAGAGACCTGACCACACTTTATGCAGCAGCCTATCCTGCCACCTGCCTTTTCTTTGATCTATGACACAGAACTTGTCACTTCTGATTCTTAGAACTGTTCCTATTTCCTGCAGGTAGACTGACTGACTGGAGGTTGAAGGTGAGGAGAGTTTGGGTCTATGGATTCTGCCCTGCAGACTTTTTTTTTTTTTTTGTGGGGGGTTGGGGGGAAGGGAGTTGTCTTGCTGGCCCTGAGAACCTTCTGGTGTAAAATTCTCCAGAGGAAATGAAGTGTTTTGTCTCCAGCACCTGGCCTAGGACCTGACTCATATGTGGATGCTTAATAAAGATGTAACCATACTTATCAGAATGTGCTGCCGTTGTGTGCTTAGTCTTCTCTACTAAATGATGGTTTCCCAGAAGGCAAATATGACACGTATTCATTTCTGTATCCTTAATAACCAACATATGGCCTGGAGCTCAGTAGATGCCCAATCAATTCATGAATGAGTGAATGCTGAATTATGGACAGTCTATATGATGCTAGTTCTTGATATGGGTTTAAAGGGGCGGGGTGTAAGTTATAGGGAGAAAGAATTCAAACCAAATTGTTCAAATCCAGCTTTAAGTAATGATAAAGTTAAATGTGTATGTTTTTTTTAAAAAAATTGTTAAGGTCATTTTTATCAGACTACTCCTTATTATTTTAAAATCTAAGTAAAACCAAAAGTGGAAAGAATAAACTAATCACCTCACCCAAATTGCCTGAGTCCAAAAGTAACCACGATTAAAGTTGGGTTGCCATTGTTCCAGACATCCGTTAACACATAGGTTTATGGATAATATTTTAAAATATTAAACTGGTCCAGTAAATTCTCTTCTTACCTGGTTCCCCAGCAGCCTACCCTCATCAGGGCTGAGTAGTTGAGTTACAAGGCTCATTGTTCCTGGGAAATTACAGATACTGCCTGGAATAGGGATATTAATCACAACTGATTTCCTTGACCTCTTAGTTTCAAACAAGAAAATATTCATGAAAACCAGACATTATTAAGAGAGAAAAGGGTTTTTAAGCCATGCCACCGCCCCCTCTAACAACAATACGAGGTCACAGAGCTTCTTCCTCAGTGCAGGCTGGCTGCTCTAGGAAGAGTTTGTGCTGCTGATGAAATGGAAGTCCCCAAACCTGCCCAATTCTGACGCCAAGAATTATACAGAAAGAAGGGTCAGACAGGGATTGAGAAGGTCAGATATGAGGTTCTGGTTTTCCACCTGCCTCAGAACCAAACTCGTGGGCACAGAAGAAGGTTTACAATGTCCAGATAGCTAAGAAGAGTCCAGGAGCTCGGGGCTTCCCCCACCCCTCCCACTAGGAGGTCGTCATTCTCTAGAGCAGCCCTGCACGCCCCCACCTCCAGAAGAGCACAGGCAATAGTGCAGCAGCATTGGTGGGGTTCAGGTAGACAGTTCCACCTGAGGCAGAGCTTCTCATCCCCCCATGACTTGTGTGTGGCCTACAGGGGGCCCAGAAGTTCTTACATGTCTGAGGACAGGAATGCGGAGCGATCCATAGGGTCTGTGGTCAGGGAGAAGCCTGATTGTGTGGGACTTCAAGACCAGAGGCAAATGGCCAGGACTATGCGCGGCTGTGGTGAGTGCCTCGGAAGTCACCTGTCCAAGAAAGAGTCTACAATAGTTCAAAGCAGAGCTCTAGGTAATCAGAGGGTTGAGCATGGATTTGAAGACTTTGTCTCTACCCCGACTCCTACGAGGCCACCATCCTATATAATAAAAGGCTAATATGCAAATTGTCCCCTCTACTGAGAGTTCCATGGGGAGTTTGACCAGATGGCGGCGCCGGCCAGCCAACTACCTGTGGCCCCTCCCCCAATTAGCCCCCATACCCTGATTGGGGGCAGGGCCAGCCCACCAACCACCCACTGCCCCTCCACCTGGCCGGCTCAGCCCACTTGGCCCCAAGTGGGGCAGGCCTGCCAGACTCCACCCGTGCACGAATTTGTGCACCGGGCCTCTAGTAAATTCATATAATCCACCTTCCCTTATAAAGACAGATTTTACCTTGGAAAGAAGCAAGGAGAAGAAGAGGAAATCTGAAAGACCAAGAATTTACCTAAATGAACTCCTTAAATCACTGCATTCTCTTAAGCTTCCCAGATTGGAGTACAATTTAGATCCCTCCTTCCTTGTATTCTACCCAGAACAACAACCATTATCATGTAGCTGAAGGAGATTATAAACAATATGAGAGCATTTATTTATTTTTTAAGTGGTGTCTTTTCTTTGTAGAGATGAGTATGGTAAATTTGTAGCTCTGTTATACAGAAACACAGATAGAAGTGTTGAGAGGTAAATGTAAACAATTGTAGCAACATGTGACCATATTGTATGTACTCATTAGGATTCAGCTGTACACCAGCTGCAGTTTAAGCAGACAAATGCAATCATGAAAGGGCAGAGAGGCAGGCTTCTGGTTTGGGCTGCTAGAAATGACTTACAGAGCCTTTCACAACTGGTGTGACAAGCAGTGTTTACTTCTGCTACAATCAGGAAGCTGCTGTCCCAAAATTCAAGTTCCAGGATGATACCACTTGTGGTAGACTGAAAACGGCCCCCCAAAGATATCCACACCCTAATCCCTGGAACCTATGGGAGTTATTTTATGTGGAAATAGGATCTCTGCAGATGTGATTTAGTTGAGGGTCTCAATTTAGAATTATCCTGGATTATCAGGGGGAGGGAGCTAGAGGTGTTCAATAGGTATCCTAATAAAAAGGGAGGCAGAGAGAGATTTAACACAGACGGAAAAGGAGAAGGTGATTGAAAATGGAGGCAGAGACTTGAGTGGTGCGTCCACAAGCCAAGGAATGCTGGCAGCCTCAGAAGATGGAAGAGGCAAAGAATAGATTTTTCCTGAGAACCTTTGGAGAATATTACCGTTCCCATTTAAGAAAACACAGTAGGCTGAAAAATAGGAAGAGGTGTTAAATAACCCATGTATGTACCATATGATCCATGACATTTTCTTGTTTAGTTTTTTTTAATCCTCCACTGAGGATATTTTTCCATTGATTTTTAGAAAGAGTGGAAGAGGGAGGGAAAGACAGAGAGGAATATCGATGTGAGAGAAACACATCAGTTGGTTGCCTCCCACATGTGCACTGACCAGGGCCGGAGATCCAGCCTGCAACCGAGGTATGTCCCCTTGACTGGAATCAAATCTGGAACCCTTCAGTCTGTGGGCTGACACTATCCACTGAGCCAAACTGGTCAGGGCCCAATTTTTTAATTTAATTTAATTGTATTTATTTATTTATTTTTTAAAAAATATATTTTATTGATTTTTTACAGAGAGGAAGGGAGAGAGATAGAGAGTCTGAAACATCGATGAGAGAGAAACACCAATCAGCTGCCTCCTGCACATCTCCCACTGGGGATGTGCCCGCAACCCAGGTACATGCCCTTGACCGGAATCGAACCCGGGACCCTTGAGTCCGCAGGCCGATGCTCTATCCACTGAGCCAAACCGGTCTTGGCTAATTTTATTTTATTTTATTTATTTATTTATTTTTTAAAATATATTTTATTGATTTTTTACAGAGAGGAAGGGAGAGAGATAGATAGTTAGAAACATCGATGGGAGAGTAACATCGACCAGCTGCCTCCTGCACATCTCCCACGGGGGATGTGCCCACAACCCAGGTACATGCCCTTGACCGGAATCGAACCCGGGACCCTCCAGTCCACAGGCCGACGCTCTATCCACTGAGCCAAACCGGTTTTGGCTAATTTTATTTTTTAACTATAGTTTACCCTATTCATCCCTGGCTAACTTCATTTTATTCTTAAGCCTTTAAAAAATTTCTGGCAAGAAGTTGTACTTCTCTCCTTGTTTGGTTGCTACTAGTGAAGCTTGTTTGTATGTTTATTGAATACTTGGTTATTTTTGTATCTTTGTATTTAAGAGGCAGATTTTATTGTTTGCATATTATTACATATTAAACCAGCCCTTTTGCCATCTTGACCTGAAACTCTCCAAGAACTAGTTTGGAAGATCAGTGTTGGAAGGGCTCCTATTGGTCTAGAACAGTGGTTGGCAAACTGCGGCTCGCGAGCCACATGCGGCTCTTTGGCCCCTTGAGTGTGGCTCTTCCACAAAATACTACGTGCGGGCGTGCATGTACAGTGCGATTGAAACTTCGTGGCCCATGCGCAAAAGTCGGTATTTTGTGGAAGAACCACACTCAAGGGGCCAAAGAGCCCCATGTGGCTCGCGAGCCGCAGTTTGCCGACCACTGGTAGAAGACAGACAAAGCCAGTGTCGCTGCGGCCTGGTTCTATCTGCCAGAGCAGAATACACTCCTGTCGCAAGTAGTGACCTGCAAAGTGGCCCTTCATGTATTTGAAGAGAGAGCTCTCCTATTCTGTCTTCTCGTTTCCAAGGTAAGTATTCCCAGATCACTTCCACACCAATAGCAGTTTTGATTGGACTTCTCTGTATCGCCATCCGTCATAAAATGTGATTCCCAGAGCAGAACACTACAGATATAACAATGACCACAGCAGATCATGGCTCAAGTTCTTGTTAACCTTTCTGGCAGCTATATTTAACCATGAACTCATGATGGATTTGTCTTTACTTAAAACCTCTAAAACTTTGGTACACATGCTGCTGTTAACCCCTATCTCTCCTACCTTCTATTTGTGTAGCTGTTTTGTTGTTGTTTTTGCTTGTCTGCTTTGGACCTTCAGTTATTCATTCTGTTTACATTCATTATTTTAAATTTGCTCTATCATTTTGAACCATTGGTCTTTTGGATAATAATTTTATTATCTGATGCATTAGCTAGGCCTGAAAGCCACATGTCATAAGAGTGTCACCAATGTCCTAATCTGGCTATGGCAAAGTTGTTGGAATCCATTAAGCATAGGTTTAAGTCTTCGCTTCCTACTTACTAGTTATATGATATTGAACAAGCTAATTGTCCCTTTGAGCCTCAGTTTTCCCATCTATGAAATGGTGATAAAAATGATATCTACACTTGGGATTAAATGTAGTGCTCAGCAGTGGCATATATTAAGCATCTACTAAAGGGTGATATTGTTAGCATCATTGATTAAAGTGCCAAAAAGGAGCTGACAAGGAAAGAACTCCTTGGTAGGACATTAGGAATACCGCCACGGTTTGTACTAACTCTTCAACCAACAGCCTTTGGGGATGGTCTTCATAGTGTTACATGCACCTAATGGCACCATCATAGAAACTTCATTTTGTTTGTAAGGTTATAATGAGAGATGTTGTCAAATATGTTGCTCGAATCCAGATGAAGGATTCCACCATAGCCAATGGAGAGGAACTGAGGTTGGTCTGGCCTTGCTCTCTCCTGGGGAACCCTGGCTTCCTGGCCTCCAGGGTTTGCTGCTTCCCTTGAGGGAGCTAATGAATGACTTCTTGAGCAAAGGTCCACCTTACTGATCTAGAGAGGTGGTGTTCACCCTCGGGCTCAACAGAGTGCCTCAGGGTGTGCTCCCTTTCCAGGGAAAGAAGGGGGTGCCCCTAACCCTCCTGTCCACATGACATCCAGAGCACCTCTACGTTGACAGCTTTCTATATCTGAGTTCCAGAGATTTAGATTGCATTTTTTTAAAAAAAGCAATAGGAGGGATCTTGGAAACAACTGGTCCTAGCTATTTTTAAGATGTCACCTTTTTAATCTTTGCTCCCCTTGAGTTTAAGACCAATGTTCCAGTTCTTTATGGTTTGTCACAGATCACTGAGAATAGCAGCACCTTTATCTGCAACCAGTTCCTTCTGACCTCGGGATGTAAATCACGTGGGCTGAGAATCCACCCGAGATGCCGGAGCCCTTGACTCCTGGCTTCCCCTGCTGCTCACCACCTCCTGCACCCGCTTCAGGATGGAGAGCTTCCTCCCTGCAGGGGAGGCAGAAGGCCAGGACCCAGCAGCTCTGTTTTCCCTGTCATCTGTTATCATTACACATCTTGCCCCAAAGCAAAGAGGCTATGTCTTCCTTGTTCTCCTTCCTCTTATAACTGAAAAGCCCTTTCATTGTCTTCGCATGTTACACAGGACCCGGCCGGCCTGGGTTTTAGAATCTCTGTGGCTTTTGCAAGTTGAGTTGAGGATGACCTCCCTCTACATATACACACTACCCCCGCCCCTCCCCCGCCTTTCGCTCATTTCCATTCTTGCTCTTTTCTTTTGTTATTAAACCAAGTATATGTATATGTGCTGGTCTTTCTAATCCACTTCGGGTTTTGAAGACTTTCTTTTCTCCCTTATGTGTGTGCTTTTGTTTTTTGTTCTTGTACTAAGTTTCTTGTAGTTCCCCCTGTATAATCACATCTGATTTTTTCGCTATGCCCCCATTTTTCCTCACCAGTCTCCTTCATTCATTTAGAAACTATTTATCAAAGTTGCACTGTGTGCTGACCCTGGCGGAGCACTGGGGATACAGCACATAGTTCCCATTCTCAGGGAGCCGGGCGATATAGACAAGTGAATGGGCAGTCACAATGCAGTGTGATTGCCTTGGCACAATTGCATTTTTTAATATATTTTCTTCTCTTTTGAGCCACTTCCTTTTAGACCTGAAACCAGAGGCTAACTCAGGGGCAGGCAATGACCTCTACCAGCTGTGACTTTACATTGAGCAAAGCCTGAGCAACGGGTTTCTGTTCAAGACTGGAAAGAGAAAGGGAACTGGAAGGTGTTAAGTGCCAAGGGCATGCTACTAGGCTGGGCCTGCTGGTGACATACCTTATTTATCCTCCACAATTACCCAAGAAGGAGGAATTATAATCCTCATTTTGCAAGTGAGGAAATTCACGTTTAGAGAGCCCTGTGGTCACGCAGCTATGAATGACAATGTCAGGATTCATATCCAAGTTTGTCTTTCCGGGGTCTGCAGCGCCTCCTTTGAAATGGTGCCTTTGGCCTTCCGTGTCTCCCTTTGCTGTGTCCATTTCTCACCCCCAGACTCTGGCTCAGCACGCACTTCTCCCAGTCGCCTTCGCTAACTGCCCAGAAAACTCTTTTTAATTCCACGCTGTCCCTCTTTCGGCCTTGTCATTATGTTGTACCGGTTGATGTTTGCTTTATACCCGTGTTGGCATTATTTCATACTTATGCACTTGGCTTTCCTACCTGGTTACTAATTCCCGGAGGGCTGACTAGCGCAAGGTGTCCAAGGTGTGGATGACAACCCCCCATAGACTCGCTCTCTGTCCTTACCCTCCATTCCTCCTTCACTGTTTAAAACCTAGGTCTCTATTCCAAGTACAAAGCAGGATGGTTTCAGCAGCTGTCTGTATAGGCCAGTGATGGCGAACCTATGACACGTGTGTCAGAGGTGACACGCGAACTCATTTTTTCGGTTGGTTTTTCTTTGTTAAATGGCATTTAAATATATAAAATAAATATCAAAAATATAAGTCTTTGTTTTACTATGGTTGCAAATATCAAAAAATTTCTATATGTGACACGGCACCAGAGTTAAGTTAGGGTTTTTCAAAATGCTGACACGCCGAGCTCAAAAGGTTCGCCATCACTGGTATAGGCTCTGCCCATACTGGGGCAAGAAGGGGTTTTAACCTGTGGTCGGTAGTTAGCCAGACAGGAGCACAGCAAGGATGATGGGCCACGTGCAGAAGGTCACTAGAGTGAAAAGCCCCAGGTGCCTAGCAATGGGGAAAACTGGGTAAACAGGGACCTCGCCCCCAGGGTAACCTTTCTTCCCCTAGCATGTCGCTGGTCAGGTGTTTTAGGCCCCCTGACCTTTCATATCGGTGGTTGTGCGGTTCGGGCCCTCCCCTGACCTTTCCTCCCTTGGCATGTTTCTAGTCATGCAGGTTAGACCTTAGAGGGGGAAGGAACAAAGGGGCAGAGAATAGCCCTTAAGCATTAAGCCCCCAGGACAATAAGGTTCTGACCCATGTCAAATATACCCAGGCCCCAGTTGTGTTTCAGCTCCAGGCCCCAAAAAGCAGCAAAACCAGGCAAGTGATGTCATGGCTGACACCAGGACCAGCAGCATTGACTAAAACCACCTGCCCTGGCACCCAACTGTCAGTAGAGACCCTGAAAGGACACACCTGGGGCGCTAATGAATATTCTATTGGATCCTCCCCTGAGACCTCCAGGTAAATACCCTCAAGTCTGGACCCAGTGCTGCTCTGTCTGGAGCATGCCCTACCCCTTTCCCTGCCCCTTCCCTGGGTGCATTTTCCTGTCTCTCTCTCTCTCTCCTACGCCCCAAGGGTCCTTCCTTTGCCTCTGTAACTTGTTTCCTGAGCCCCTTTCTTCTTCTATGCTCATGTCTACCTCTGTGACTTTCTAACCAAACTTTCTCTTACAGTTTGAGTCTTGGCTCTGAATTCTTTCTTAGCCAGAACCCAAGTACTGAGGTTGCTGAACCCAGGTCCAGTCTGACTCCTGGTGCCGTTTTCATTCTCAGAGCCAACAAACCCGCCAGCAGAAAGGAATGACAGAGGCCGGAGCGCTGCTTCCCTCCTTCATAGAGCTGTGGTCCTCCAGGAACATAGCCCAGTGTCACCCAATCCCCTTGGCTCCAGTTCATGCTCCGCTCCGTGACCACAGCTAGCGCTGTGATGAACTGTGAGCTCTACTCCCTGCTCTGTGTTCAGCCCTTCCCCATCAGCCAGAACTGCTGCTTCATTCATGAGACTTATAGCACTATCCCATGGGACCCGTAAGTTTTATTGCCCGCCCCCCTCTGTTTTATTTTTCCATTCACAAACATTTTCCAGAACTTGTCCAATGAGTAAGGCCACAGTTTTCATTGCCATCCCTGCAGGCAAATTCTTCAGAGGGTTAGAGAACAGGTATTGGTATCATATGACATAACGTGTGGGAGTTTGCTATTTTTTTCTTCTCTTGTCTCTGCAGAGCACACATATCCTCACTGCAGTCTGTGAATCATCCATCTCGGACACGGGTTCCTAGCCCCTGACATCACTGTGTGGCAACACTGCCTTCGTCCCCGAGCTAGGACTAAACAGATACTCAGTGCGGGGTAAAGGGTTAGCATTCACACCACTGCCACACTTGCCAGTCCCTGAACCTGCCAAAGAAGGCCATCTTGCGTACTCGCCCCATCCTGTCACCCCACCCTCTGAGCAGGTGTGTTGGCAATTGTTGCCCATCATTCTGCAAGCAGCGAACGTCAAGATTCTGGGTAAGAAACTTGCTCAGGGACGCAAGAATTGGTGACACACAAATGGCTCCCAGGACCCAGACTCTGCCTGTCCTATGCTGTCTGTCCCAAGCCTGCCCTCAAAGTCCAGAAGTCCAGGGCCCTCCCTGCACTCAGACAGAACTGAGCTATCACACTGAGCACTTCTCATGCGCCAGCCACTGCTCTAAGAGTTGTACACGTGTTCACACTTTTAACTGTTACAAAACCCAGGAAGTAGGGTCTATGATTATCCCTGTTGGTATGTGAGGGAAATGCGGCACAGAGATGGCAAGTAATTTTCCCAAAGCCACACAGCAGAATCAATAGCAGAGCTGGAATTTGAACCCTGGCAGTCTGGCTCCTGAGCCTAGAATAACCATTTCCAAATGGATGTTCTGTTCTCAGAGTGAACATATCTCTCAGAGAAAGTGAGACAGGATCTGTGGCCAACCCTGTTGTTTACCCAGAAGCCATTTACCCAGAAGCCATATTCTCTTCTTTCCTCTCACAAAGCTCTCATCTTAATCACGCCCTGAAAGGCCAGGTGCTTAGAGCTGGAGGGGCCCCAGGTGCAGGTATGAGCCATGGTTGGTCTAACTCCTGCCTGACTGGTTGAGAGGTGAACATGGAAGTGACTAGAAGGTTCTGGGAAGTTTCCTTGCTTTTCCCAAGCGTCACCCAGGAAGAGGCTCTCCCTTCCTGCCTTTACATGGTGTGGTGAGCAGGTAGATGTGGTGCTTGAAGTGGCTGCAGCATCCTGGGACCCCAGGGGACAAGCAAGGACCAGAGCGTACTTGACCCGCCTGCTCACAGGGTCTGGGCTTCACTTCACAAATAAGGAAGCAAAGCCCCTTGGGAGTTAAAGAACGTCCCCAGCCAAAGCAGCAGGTCCTGGCAGAACCAAGGACAGAGTGTTGCAGGAGCGGATCCAGTCAGCCTCTGTTGGCAGGAAATGGGTTCGGTTCTAGCCTAACAGTTCTCAGGAAATGTTAGCGATCAGCTGCATCTCTGCTTCTTATGTCTCCCTCCTCTCCCGTTCTAAATGGACATGAAACCTCTCTCCTCCCAGGCCACGCCATCTATCACTCGTCATTTCCAAGTGTCAGGAGTTCCAGAAAGCTACCCGGACCCCCTGGCGCGGTCCTTTCCTTAAGACAGGAAGGAACAAAGGAGGCGCTTTTTTATTGGCTGGTTCTGAGCAAATATGGGTACGGTAATCCATACTTTCTAATTCTCTTTGTTTGCCCATAGAAATTACCTGGGCATGTTCTTTAAAGGAAAAGTCATTTCTCCTGAAAGAAAGAGGATAGAAGGAACGGTGCCTCTGACCTGTGGTGTCAGCGTAGCTTTGCATTCCTCAGAGCACAGCCCGGCGGTGTAGTCTCCTCAAACCCTCCATTGCCTCCTCCCCGAAGCTGCTTCTCATTGTCCATTTTAAGTGCTGCACTATGGCCCAGGGGTCTATTTTCTCCACAAGAAGATGAATTAGTGAAAAAGTAGAGTGACCAGTGCTACAAGGACATTACCAGAAAATACAAGTAAATGTATCACCCCCGGGGGCACTGTTGCTAAAAATAAGAAGCAATGTGCAGAAGTCACTCTGAGATGCGTCCCCAGACCTTCCCAGCACTCGGCAATTGAATCCATTATTATGAAGAAAGTGCTATTAAGCCCAGCGCTGTTCTGGATGGCAGGGGCACGGTGGTGCTCAAAATAGGTGACTCTCCTGTTCTGGTGGAGCTCAGCTTCTAGAGGGGAAGGGACAGGCCACAGACGAATGAACCAAGAAGTATGTAATTTGTCACGCAGTGATAACGCTGTGAAGAAAAATAAAACAGGGCCAGGGAGAGAGATATTGATGAGATGGGTGTTGGGTTAGTGTGGTATAATAAGAAACATACTTAGTCCTTGTCCCCGGTTCCTGGACACAAAGCCCCTAAAACCTTTGGAATTTCTTTTTTTTTTTTCCCAATAGGTTTTTTATTGATTTCAAAGAGAGGAAGGGAGAGAAAGAGAGAGATACAAACATCAATGCTGAGAGAAAATCATCAATCCACTGCTTCCTGCATGCCCCCTATTGGGGATCAGGCCCACAAGTGGGGCACATGCCCTGACCGGAAATCAAACCGTGACCTCCTGGTTCATGGGTAGATGCTCAACCACTGAGCCACACTGGCCTGGTGACCTTTGGAATTTCTTGAGTGACAAGAGTACCTTTTGTTACTCATAAGGAACTCCCCTCCCCCAGATAGCCTCAGGATGGGGCTGTTCACCTGAGGGACCAAGTGATTAGAAGGTTGGAGCTTTTAGCCCCACCCACTGGCTTCTGGGAAGGGGATGCAGGGGGAGGGGCTTCAGATTAAGCTTTGTAAAAACTCTTGAACAATGAGATTTGATGGGTTTAGTGGTTGGTGTGTGCATCCACGTGCCAGGAGGGTCATGACCTTCAGTTCCATGGGGAAGGAAGCCCCTGTGCTTGGAACCCTTCCAGACCTGCCCTATGCACCTCTTCATCTGGCTGTTCACCTGTATCCTTTATCATATCCTTGATAATAAACTGGTAAATGTAAGTAAACGTTTCTCTTGCACAGTGGTTCTCAACCTGTGGGAACGAGCCTTTCACAGGGGTCGCCTAAGACCATCGGAAAACACATATATAATTACATATTGTTTTTTTGATTAATCACTATGCTTTAATTATGTTCAATTCGTAACAATGAAATTGGGGGTCACCACAACATGAGGAACTGTATTAAAGGGTCGAGGTAGAGTCTAGCAAATTAATCAAACTGAGGAGGGAGTTTTGGAAACCTCCCATGTATAGCCAGTAGGTCAGAAGAACAGGGGATAACTTGAACCTAGGATTTTTGTCTGAGGTGGGGGCAGTCTTATGGGACTGAGCCCCTTCACCTGTGGGACTGACACTATCTCTAGGTAGTGTGAGAACTACACTATCTACCTAGAGACAGAATTTAATCAAATTTGTAGGACACCCAGTTAGTGTCTCCTGAGAATTACTAGTAGTGAATTGCTTGATGGTGTGGGAAACATCGGTGTTAGATAAGGTGGCCCATGATGGCTTCCCTGATAAGGTAAGATTTCAGCAGAGATCTGAAGAAAATGAGAGAGTAAATGTGGTTTGCCTGCAGAAGAAACAGCCCATGCAAATGTCCTGAGGCAGGACTATTTGCCATAGTCAAGGAAGAGCAAGGAAGCAGGTGTGGCTACAGCAGAGTAAGAGAGGGGGAGAGAGAGAGATGTCAGGCATTGTAGGGCTCTGTAGGCCAAACAGACTTGACAGTATATGAGAAAGTAATGAAGCCATTTAAAGTTTTGAACAGTGGAATGATAAGAACTGACTTCCCTTTTAGAAAAACCTGCTTTAGAAGGTTCTCTGGCTACTTGGGGGGGGGGGGGGGGGTGTCAATTCCAGAGCCTGGCACTTCCCACCACAAGCAGCAAAAAAGTGACAGGCTAGTGGGGAAGAAGGTAATGGGTAACCGGAAAGAGAAGAGCAGAATGCCTTGGAAATCTATAGTATCTGATCTAGTCTGAGGATCCAGGGGAAGGCTCCTGGAGGAAGTGATTTTAAGCTGAGATGTAAGGGATGAGTAGACGTAGAGGAGCTAAAGGAGGGGAAGAGCTTTCCAGGGATGGGGAAGGCCCTTGTAAAGACCACAGGCGTGAGAGAGCACAGGCTCATTGGGGGAACTGAAAAAAGACCAAAGAGGCTGAAGCACAGTAAGCCGGGGGCCAGGGTGGTGGGTTAATGCTAAAGAAGGGAGGGCTGCCCAACCAGTGTGGCTCAGTGGTTGAGCATTAAACTATGAACCAGGAGGTCATAGTTCAATTTCTGGTCAGGGCACTTGCCCGGGTTGCAGGCTCGATTCCCAATGGAGGACTGCAGGAGGCAGCCCATCAGTGATTCTCTCTCATCATTGATGTTTCTATCTCTCTTTCCCTCTCCTTTCCTCTCTGAAATCCATATATATATATATATATATATATATATATATATATATTAAAAGCGGGGGGTGGGGGGGCTGTTCTTGAAGGGCTGTATTCAAAGTGCTGAGGACTGGTCATGATCCTAAAGTTACAGGGGACCAGTGAAGGGTTTTCTTTAAAGGAGTTACATGATCAGACTGGCATTTTCAGAGGATGACTTTTGCCCCTAGTCACCTGGACAAATACAGGTGCCATTCCTGAGGGAACTAGGCTCTGTGGTTTGGAATTCTAGGGCCTTGGCCAAGGCTGGTTTCTCCACCTGAGCAGAGCCAGCGCTGCCCTGTAGGTGAGCGGGCAGGAGCCAGCTTGCACCCGCCAACCGGTTGTTTGGCTGGCAGTTGAAATCGGCTCTGAGGGGAGAATTCACACAATGGGGGCCAACATGACAAATCACAGTGTTCCCTCCAGCGAGCACTCCGCTGCCAGCGAGGAAACGTTGGCCCTGGTTTCAGGCGCTTCAGTGACTCGTTGCTGGTACTTCAATCGTTGGGGAATGCAGGTCATCATTCTCCAATTTTGTTACAAAATGTGGATTTAATGCACAGGTACCGTCTTCTGTACAGATGATCTCCTCCGGGCTCGTGCCAGAGCTGAGAATGGAAGCGGCTGTGGGACGTTGGAAAGAGCTCTGGGTAACCGTGAGGCACTCCCAGGAAACCAGTCTTGGCTGCTTTTCTGTTTTATGGCTTTCTGGACTCGCCGCCTGGACACCCTGCCTCCCCTTGACCTTTTATCTGATGCCAAGATTCCATGATTAGCAGGATATTTGAGAAGGAGGCAGATACTGGAAAGCACAACAGGCAGGATGCCTATCCACCCATCCACCCATTCAACAAATATTTGCTGAGCATCAAGTATGCGCCCTCTGCTTCCTCGTGCTGGGGATATAAAATTGAAGAAGTCCTTTGGGGTTATCAACATCAATGGGGAGAGAGACTCATAAATAACTAATGACAGTTTTCATCAAGATGTGTTCCACAGCCGAAACCGGTTTGGCTCAGTAGATAGAGCGTCAGCCTGCGGACTGAAAGGTCCCGGGTTCGATTCCGGTCAAGGGCATGTACATTGGTTGCGGGCACATCCCCGGTGGGAGATGTGCAGGAGGCAGCTGGTCGATGTTTCTCTCTCATCGATGTTTCTAACTCTCTATCCCTCTCCCTTCCTCTCTGTAAAAAATCAATAAAATATATTAAAAAAAAAAAAAGATGTGTTCCACTACAAACACACAAAACCTAACTCAGAGTGGCTTGAATAACAAAGGCATTTATTGTCTCAAATATTAAATAGTCCAGAAGTAGGGCAGGTGTTGTGTGCATTACATAAGGTTCCAGTTCCTCTTCTCTGTAATACTCTTGGACTTGGCCTGCTCTATGTCTATTGGGGTCCAAGCCAGGCTACAGGTAACATGGCTGCAGTGGTTCCAGCCATCACAACAGACATCCTAATATCCAAAGGAAGAAAGAAAACAATTTCTTCCTGTGTCTCTTTTTTAGAAGAGAGGACACTTTCCCCACAAATTTCGGGGTAGATGTTTCTTCATCTCTTAGTTTTCAGAACCAGGTCACATGTCCATTCCAAACTTCATCGCCGGGAGAGTAATGAGATAACCTTGATGGGCACAGACTGATCAGGATCTACCCGATACTGAGAATGGGCCACCATCCCCGAGTCTCATGGGGGAGGAGTGAACATCTGAATGAAACGGCGTTTTCTTAGTAAAGGAGAATAGGGTGAGGGCTCTGGGAGTTAGGTAGGATGGGGAGATGCTGTATCAGAGGTGTATGTACATTGCATGCTGGGGGTTCAGAGGGAAGGACACAATTTTTCTGGGTGAGGGAACAGAGGAAATGGTTGAGAAGGTTTTAAAAAGATGATTTGGGAGCTGGGCTAGGGATAAAGAATATGAGATTGAAAAGTATGCCAGATCAAGACTGAGAGGGTCTTATCAACCCTCTTGAAGGATCTGGTTTATTCCTATAGGAAGTGTAGACTTCCATGCATTGTTTTCATATTTTAAAATCCTATTTAAAATATGACATGAAATATATTTAAATAACAACTAGGAAAGGGGAAGAAAAAAACCCACTTATTGAATGTCTGCTATGTGCTAGAGGCTGTGTGTATACTCTATATAGACTCCCTCCTTTAACCCCCACAACAGTCCTAGTAGAAGTCTACCACTGCCCCATCTTACAATGAACAAATGGGTCACGGATCAGGGACCATAGCCTGATCAAATAACAGAAACCCTCCCAGACTGATGTTTGCTCAGGGATCCACTACAGGTGTGGCAGTCCCCCAGCCCCTGCCACTGGGTAGGAAAAGGCTCTGTCGTGAAAGGGCATGCAGTGGCCATGGCAACAGCACAGAAGGCAGGTGACGAGCACCTGCACTGGAGCAGCAGCATCAGGGATGGAGAAGAAGAAATAGATGTGAACAAGCCAAAGTCATGAGAATTCGTGACCAAGCACCTGTGTGGGTAAAGAGAGTTTTCCAAGATACAGTCCGTTAACCTATAATCCTTGCTTTGGAAATTCAAATTTCTTCCAATCCTACTGAGATATTAGGAACAATCTAAGCATAATGTGAGTTTCAGGATTAGTTATGCACATGTTTGTCCCTCGAGAAACACTAGGTGAATGCAGAAAACTGCATCCAGGTTAGGAACACATAAAACACATGTGGACACACACACCAAACTTCTACCAGCTGCCTCAGTTCACCACGAGTGTTATGAGCCACACTCCTCCACAGCCAGTGTTACAGCCATCTGTCTGATTTCTAATCATCTTCCTCCTACCCCTTCACAATGACCCACAAACTACAGCCCTCCCGACATCCACTTCCACAAGCAAACTTCAGGCTTTGTTAAAGTGCCACATTTTTGTATTATTTATGTATTTCTCAACCATTTCACAGGTGTAAAACCACGCTACCATTTTTGGTAGGTTCCTATCTATCTCTCTCTCTTTTTATAATAATGCCCCTAATAAACTTTTTAAGTGTTGTGCCCATTTCCCCCATAGCCCTGTGGGTTTTATTGATCAGTTTCACACCACATGCTGATTTTTGGAACATGTACTCTGCTTATAGTAGAACTGGCTGTGCCTTATGTTTTTCTGGTTCAGATAGCTGGACTTAATGATAATGCACTTCACTGAAAGGGGGTTTGGTGAGCGACAGAGAGATTGTGGCTTTAGCTTTGGATATACTACTGAGTTAGAAGGCCCAGGAGATGCTGGAAAGTATCCGGAAGAGGATTAAAAATATTAATCTGAACATCAGGAAAAAAACAACTAGGGATACACAAGTTGTTTTGCAGACAATTAGCAAATACAAGGTAATTGAGGCCACGTGAGTAAGAGAGGCTTCCCAGAGAGAGGTGTGGAGTGAGAAGACCAGAGTCTAGGAAGAAACCTGAGGGGCATGAGCATCCAAGGGCAAGGGCAGGTAAAGAGGCAGACAAGGAGCCTGAGGTGATGGGGTCAGAGAACTGGGAGAGAGTAATGTCAAGAAGTCAAGACAGGTCAGAGCTCAAGATGGGAAAGCCTGCCAATAACGTCAAGCACTACAAAAGTTCAGATAGAATGAATAGTGAAAAGTGTTCGTTGGATTAGAGTAAAATTCATAAGTCATTTTTAGCCAAAGGGAGGGTAGGCTTTCAGAGTCTCTTCCCCCAAGATTTTTATGATACAAAGGAAAGCAAAAGCATGGTATTTTGGCCTGGCCAGTGTGGCTCAGGGGTTGAGCATTGACCTATGAACTAGGAGGTCACGGTTTGATTCCCATTCAGGGCACATGCCTTGGTTGCAGGCTTGATCCCCATTGGGAGGCATGCAGCAGGCATCCAATCAATGATTCTCTCTCATCATTGATGTTTCTATCTCTCTCTCCCTCTCTGAAATCAATAAAAATATATATATATATTTAAAAAGAATGGTATTTTATTTATTTTTTATTTTTATTTTTTTTTTAAATATATTTTATTGGTTTTTTACAGAGAGGAAGGGAGAGAGATAGAGAGTCAGAAACATCGATGAGAGAGAAACATCGATCAGCTGCCTCCTGCACATCTCCTACTGGGGATGTGTCCGCAACCCAGGTACATGCCCTTGACCAGAATCGAACCTGGGACCCTTCAGTCTGCAGGCCGACACTCTATCCACCGAGCCAAACCGGTTTCGGCAAGAATGGTATTTTATAAGGGAGTCAAAACTGAAGGAAAATTTAATAAATGTTCTGCTCTGGCTGGTTTGGCTCAGTGGATAGAGCACCGGCCTGCGGATTGAAGGGTCCCGGGTTCAATTCCGGTCAAGGGCACATGCCCAGTTTGCGGACTCGATCCCCAATGGGGGGCATGCAGGAGGCAGCCGATCAATGATTCTCTCTCATCATTGATGTTTCTATCTCTCTCTCCCTCTCCCTTCCTCTCTGAAATCAATAAAAATATTTTTTAAAAAATAGATGTTCTTAGAGTAAGGAATAGGGATTAGAAGAGATTAGGAAAAAGTAAGAAAAGAAGGAGATGGGAAGAGCCAGAAAGAAATGGAAATGATTGAATTTGGAAAGAGCGTGGTCCCTTCCTGCTCTGAGACAGGAATGAACAAGGCAAACGAATTGAGATATGGCGGAGTTTACACCCACAGCCTCGATTCTCCTTGGGAAAGGAAAGGAATGTGAAATTAGGATCGCAGTGTCTTAACCAAAAAAGAGCTTACTTTTCTGACATAACAAGAAGCAAGTAGAGGTAGTCAGTCCATGGCTGATATAGATGCTTCCCAATGTACCCGATGCTTAAACTTCTACATTCCTACCCTGCTAGCCTTCGTGTGTGGCTTCTGTCATTACATAGACAATATGGCAACTGACACTCCAGACACTCTGTCTCTATTTCAGGAGGAAACATGGAGAAGGTAAAGAAATTGCATGCTAGATATATTGTTCTTTTTTTAAATCAGGAAAACAATAGCTTTCCCGAAGGCCCCTACCCAAGAGATTTCCATTTACATCTCACTGGCCAGAACTCTTAGGAAGAGAAAAAGGAAGGTGGGTATTGAGACAACAACTAGCTCTGCCTATGGCACTGAGAGTAAGAATGAATTCTCAGGACACAGTTGGGTTTTGAGAACACAAAGTGATAATAGCACCAATTTCTATTTGGGTTCCGTCATCAGCTAGTTGGGCAGCTGAGAGTAGCTATCTTACCTTAGAGGGCCTAAAATGTTCTTATATATAAGCTATATTATTTCTAAGATTTTAAAAAAAAATCTACCATCTGTAACTCTAAGGGTTTATATAATATCCATTTCTAAAACTGACTTTCTTTTTTTTTTTTTTTTTTTTTTTAAATATATTTTATTGATTTTTTACAGAGAGGAAGGGAGAGAGATAGAGAGTTAGAAACATCGATGAGAGAGAAACATCGATCAGCTGCCTCCCGCACATCTCCCACTGGGGATGTGCCCGCAACCCAGGTACATGCCCTTGACCGGAATCGAACCCGGGACCCTTGAGTCCACAGACCGACGCTCTATCCACTGAGCCAAACTGGTTTCGGCAAAACTGACTTTCTTAGAAGTGTGAAAAACCTTCTTCACTAGAGCTACGCTCTTCAGCAATGACCCAGTGCAGTGCGTAGGAAACATATTGGCCATAGTTATGTATGATAAGGCTAATTAGTACACTAAATTCAAGTATTTCAGAGTTAAATATGCACCTATGAATAGTTTGGGGTGTCTAATATAGACACCCAGAAGTGCAATTGCAGAGTTTAAGCCCATGGGATTTAAACAATGTAAAAGATTGAATTTCCCTCCAAAAAGGCTTTACCAATTTATGTTCCTACCAGCAATGTGCCAGAATGTCAATTTCCCTAGCAGAAAATATATGTAAACATGAAGAAATAAATCGTATTGTGAATTCTTTTATTCTTTGTCAGATACTATCATATGCTCTTTATAATTATCTATACATATAAAAGCCTAAGTGACCAGCCCATTGGCTGGTAGCTATGATGCACACTGACCACCAGGGGGCAGACGCTCAATGCAGGGGCTGCCAAGCTGTGGTGACTTGGCAGCTGTGGTTCTCGGGTGACACATACGGAACTAGAGAGGAGGGAGCCCGATTCCGGGGTGTGTCACCCGAGAACCACCCTCTAGCAATCCAGGACACCTCAGAGGATGTTGAAGAGGTGTTTTTTGGCCCGATATCTCAGGCCAGACCAAGGGACCCCACCGATGCACGAATCCATGCACCAGGCCTCTAGTTATTGTATATAACTCTTCTGGCTACCTTATGAGGTAGATGGTATTATTATGGTCATCCTACAGATGAAGAAACTTAGGATCAGAAAGGTTAAAAAGCTTGCCCCAAACCATACACCTAATTAAGAGCAAAATTAAGACTGGATTACAGGTGTGTCTGACACCAAATTCATTCTCTTAAACCCTGAACTCTACTGCCTCACAATGTATTCCTACTGGGTCTGTCGTGTACATGGAGAAACATAGAAAGACCCCTCTATCTTGCCTCAAGATTCTTCCCAGAAGCCCGACTATTGCAAAGGTTAGCACTTGGAGAGCAATGCTGCTCAGAATAAGTCTGAGACGACACAAAGCCACAGAGCAGTAATACTCACTGACAAAACCTTCAAGAATCACAAAAGACCCTCCCTTTGATGGTTTTCAGCCGTGTGAATAACATGGGAGTAAAGAAAGTTTATTTTCACACACCCCCCGCCCCCCTTTATTCAGTAGAAACTAACTGTCTTCTGGTTACATTTTAAAAGAAAATCTCAGGCTTTTCTTGTTCTCTGTCGTAGACCTGCGGTGAGGTTCCCACAGGTCCTGGTCTATGCCCATTTGATCCTCCCTCACTCACACATCCAGGTGCTGAACTTTGCTTTGTTGTAACACATAACCACCACAGGAGGGAAAAGAAACCACTGAATGGACGGACCTGTGCTCAGAGTATGGATTTTGTTGTAACAAGGTCAGAACACTGTGGTAGCTATTAGTCACTGACTAGTTCTTAGAATCCTGCCAAGACAGAAATGGCCAGCACAAGTCAATCTCAGAGTTTCGCCTGCACTTTCTTAAGTGCACAATAAAAAGGGGCAGTGGCAGAGTTGAAATGGTTATTAGAAATCATGGGGTACCTTGACAAGAGGTGATAGCACAGCCTTGGAAAGGTGTACATTCACATAGTGGAGATGCAGAGGTGGGGGCGTCACCATTACCAACCAGCGAGAAAGATGCTTAGATCAGTCTGAATAAAACTAATTTAGGAGTCCTCTATCTCAAAGCTGAACATATAGCATTGGCTGATATAATCGTGCTTTTTGAAGTCGATTAATTAGGTGCATTACATTGACTGCTTCTTTTAAAGCTTAATGGAGGCATAGCTTGCTTACAATCAAATCCACCCATTTTAAGCATATAGTTTAATGAGTTTTTGGCACATACATAAGTCATGCAACCGGCCCAATGTCTGTAGGACTTTAATCCTCTTTTATTCCTGATATAGGTCATTAATATTTTCTCATTTTTCTTTATCAGTCTTGCCAGGTGTTTCCACTTTTAATAATCATTTCAAAGAACCAAATTATGGCTTTATTTTCTCTATTGTTCATCTGTGTTCTAGTTCATTGACTTGTGCTGTTTATTATTTCCTAATTGTTATTTACTTTGGATTTTTTAAAAATTTTGTTTTATTGCTTAAAGTATTACAAAGAGTATTATATATATCTCCTTTTTCCCCACTTCTTGACATTCCCCCAGCTTCCCCTATCCCCCAGTGTCTTATGTCCACTGGTTATGCTTATATGCATGCATACAAGTCCTTCGGTTGATCTCTTACCCCCCATGTTGGATTTAATATGCTCACTTTCTTCCTAGTTTCTTATGTGGAAAATTTAGATTTTGGGGGGTGGGAGAGTAACAGCTATATTGAGACACTTTACATACTATTCAATTCACCCATTTAAAGTATACAATTTAATGGTTTTATCTATATTCACAGAGTTGTGTAACCAGCATCAAATACATTTTAGCACATTTTCATCTCTCCCCCAAAAGAAATTCTATACCCTTATCAGTCACCCTACCCCTTGCTAGCCCTTTCCCCCAGCTCTAAACAGCCACTAATCTAACTTCTGTCTCTATAATTTGCCTAGTCTGGACATTCCTATAAATGGAATCACACAATATGTGGTCTTTTGTGACTGACTTCTTTCACTTAGCGTAATGTTTTCAAGGTTCATTGAAAACATTCATATTGTAGCATGTACCATACTTCATTTTTTATTGCCAAGTAATATTCCACTGTATGGGTATACCATATTTTATGCATCCAGTCATCAACTGATGCATAGATGATTGATTTTAAGTTTTCTTCATTCCTAGTATAAGCATTTAAAGACTGATAATTCCCTCTGAGTACTCACTCCTCTGATACATCACACAAACTTTTGATATCTTATATTTTCATTATAATGCCATTCAAATATTTTCAAATTTCATTTGTGAAATAAATTATAGATTTTTATATTGACTAATTTCTAAATGTTTGAGACTTTTATCTATCTGCTAAAGATTAAATATTTTTGTTTTTTCTTTCTTTTTCTAATGCTCTCTTTTGATCTGTCTTTAAGTTCACTATTTCTTTGCTGCCTCCAAAATGTTAAAAACATCCAATAAACTTTTCATTTCAATAATTATACTTTTCAGTTCTAAAGTTTCCATTTGGTTTCAACCAAGCTGCTCTGCCATTATCAGAAGTCAAAATTTGTTTTTAACCAATTTTTTAAAAACACAACATTTGCAAAGATCTTATGGGGAAGGGATCTAAGTATGACTTCTCCTACCAATGTGGTTTTGGTAGGAGATCTACTAAGAAGATTAGCAAAATTAGGGAAATGTAAATCTTTTTTTTTAATATATATTTTTTGATTTTTTACAGAGAGGAAGGGAGAGGGATAGAGAGTTAGAAACATCAATGAGAGAGAAACATTGACCAGCTGCCTCCTGCACACCCCCTACTGGGGATGTGCCCGCAACCAAGGTACATGCCCTTGACCAGAATCGAACCTGGGACCTTTCAGTCCGCAGGCCGACGCTCTATCCACTGAGCGAAACCGGTTAGAGTGGAAATGTAAATCTTTATGGCAAAACCACATTCATCTCTCTGAGGTATATACATTAGTTTTTAAAAGGGAGAGAAAACTGAACATGGAATAAGCAGTTAAATATTACATCCAATTTTAAAATTGGTATTTTTCATAGAAGACTTTAACTTTGAAGGAAAAGCTTCAAATGTTAAACACATTAGGATCAATTGCTGTGTGAAATGGCTTCTAGTTTGATCCCCCCTCATTCAGATGATTTGCAGCTATAAGTGACAAACAACAAGCACCCTGAGGTTGTGACTAAAGCAGGCGCCACACAGCCCATGAGGCTGAGAGTGGTGGGGTACAGAGTGACCCCAAAGACCCAGGCTCCTGGCTGCCCAGGGCAGAGAGAGCAGCAGCACTTCAACGACTGGCCTGTTTGATGAGCTGAGATCATGACAGAGCTTGTCCCCATAAAAAAAAGTCAGCTTCACTATTTAGCAAGAAAATTTTGTAGTAAATAGCTCATGCAAACCAAAAAATGTTAACATTACATAATTGAAGCGAATGTGACAAGCAGGTAACTGGTTCACGGATTAGTAAAAATAAGCCAGTTAAAAGCTCCACTATTATCATTGGTTAGTTGGGGTGATGAGTGTTCGCTCAGATTCCTCTTTTGGAAATGAAGCTCCTCTTGCACAGGTTGAAAGGTCATAACATTTTGGAATGGAGATATTTGAAAAAATCTTTCCTTCTCTAGGGCTGTGTTAGAGCAATGTGGGACTGTTGGGTTCAAAGGACCATAATTTTCAACCTGAAATCATTGATCTAATGATCCTAGTTTAGATTTCTTTTTAAAGCAAGTTCACATGAATATACGAACCATCAAGATTCAGAGGCAGCCAAAGAGAGAACAACCTGATTCTCAGAGATCAACTGAGACCCTGGCGGAAAGACAGAAGGGATGGGAGTAAACTAAAAACATTATGAGATGGAAGCAAGAGTGAGTTAGATCAGTGGTTCTCAACCTTCCTAATGCCACGGCCCTTTAATACAGTTCCTCATGTTGTGGTGACCCCCAATTTCATTGTTACAAATTGAACATAATTAAAGCATAGTGATTAATCACAAAAACAATATGTAATTATATATGTGTTTTCCGATGGTCTTAGGCAACCCCTGTGAAAGGGTCGTTCGACCCCCAAAGGGGTCGCGACCCAGAGGTTGAGAACTGCTGAGTTAGAGGGAGGCAAAATTAAAATTCACTGCTATTTTAAAGAGCCACCAACATTTAAAGCTCAAAGCATCATGCCATGCTATTTTAACCGGTCAGTGTATTGTTGGCATTTAAACAACTAAAAATTTTAAGAACTATGGCAGTGGTCAGCAAACTCATTAGTCAACAGAGCCAAATATCAACAGTACAACGATTGAAATTTCTTTTGAGAGCCAAATTTTTTAAACTTAAACTATATAGGTAGGCACATTCAACTTTAAATTCAACTTTAAATTCACGGTTTTTGTCTTCCGTTTTTCTTTGCTTCTTCTTTGTAGCCATGTCAAACAGGGCACCTAAAAAAATGTTTTGTTTTGTAATAATAAAGCGACCAACACAAAAGAATTACAATTCTTAAATTGATGACAAAAATACCTGTAGGATTTGCAGCTGGTTGGAAAAATACAGGTAACTTTACGCGGGTACTTCTGTCACCCACGTGCGATTTGCGGACGCGACTAGCACTAACCACTGCATATGAGACTGCTGACTGGCTCACTCAACTCTTGCATGAATCATGCACGTATCCTGCGGCCGCGTCTCCCATCGCCTGACCGACCTACACCCCCCACTTCTTCTAACGCCACTTCTTCAAAATAGACTCGCCCAGGCCGAAAACTGACTTCTGCGCACGGGCCACGAAGTTTCAATCACACTGTACGGATGCGCCGCGCGTGGTATTTTGTGGAAGAGCCACACTCAAGGGGCCAAAGAGCCACATGTGGCTCGCGAGCCGTGGTTTGCCGACCACCGAACTATGGCAAAACACATAACATAAAATTTGTCATCTTAACTATTTTTAAGCGCACAGTTCAATGGCATCCGTTGGTACTTTTTTTGTGCAACCATTGGTACTTTTAAAACATTAAAACAGCAATTTTCAACTGGTGTGCCACAAGAATTTTTAAAACATGCAATACCTGACTATTTAGTCAGGGGCACTGGCCTCTCTTCCCTTAGATTGTCAAATTAAAAACAAAAACGACAACAGCCAATAAACAACAGTCGTCTTGGTGTGAACGCCCTGTCTTGAACCATAAATATATAAGTCATATAATAGACTTGCATCTTATGGGTCATGTCACATAATAAGGTTGCATCTGATTGGTTAATTCTTGGTAACAGAAATCTTATATATAAGTATAGGCAACTGATTTTTTTTTTTAAGTCACTTTGGAGCAAAAAGGGTAGGTAATTACTGTTATTGTTTTGTTATTATACCTATTTTTATTATACCTATTTTGGGGGCTCAGATTGGCAAAAAACATATTTTTGGTGTGCTGTAGAATTTTAGTACTTAGCTTATGTGTGACACGAGATGAAAAAGGTTGAAAATTGCTGCATTATAACCATTATGTGGCCCTAAGATAGCATTTCCTAATGCCTCCTCTCTAAGGCTAATGGTTTTTCTTTGAGGAAAAGAGACCCAGGGAGCAGACGCTGCTGGCTGACAGGTGAAAGTAACAGGAAGTTCGAATTTGGCTCAACATGAGAAAGAACTTTCTATATTTAGATCGGACCAACAGAGAGGGGGAACAGGCGGCCTGGGAGCTCCCTTCGAAGGCAGAGAATGTTCACACGGGGGCCCCGAGGCCATCTGTTGGGTGTGTTTTGGAAGAGATTCCAGTGCTGGGTGGGGGAGTGACCTCCGGGCTGCCCTCCAACTAGGAGATCTGATAGCTGATGTGAAATTGCTGTGCACTCAGGTTTCAGAGAGCTTACTGGAGTTCAAGTTTCTAACTCTGGGCTTTAAAGTAGTCACACTTAAACCACTTATGGTAGGTTTTATTCTTTCCTGGCAAGTTGGCTGCTGGTTTTGTCTAAAGTCCAGGGTTCTCAACCTGTGGGTCACGACCCCTTTGGGGGTTGAACAACCCTTTCATGGGGGTCACCTAAGACCATCGGAAAACACACATATAATTGCATATTGTTTTTGTGATTAATCACTATGCTTTAATTATGTTCAATTTGTAACAATGAAATTGGGGGTCACCACAACATGAGGAACTGTATTAAAGGGCCGTGGCATTAGGAAGGTTGAGAACCACTGGCTATGAAGAAATCATTAAAAATGGGATACTTAGGTCTCAGGCCCATTCCAACCACTGATTCACCAAGAGATGTGAGGCAGGTGATCTTCGCAAAAATCAAGTTTTTTCTTTTTTTTTTTTCAAGCGAGTTTTTACTTAAATGGGCTCTGCTGCCTCCAGGCTTACCCCATGCCAATCCATGTCCACAGTGCTGTCAGAATAATCTTCTAAGATGTAAATCTGAGCATATTACCTTCTCCCACTTAAAAACAGTCTTCAATCGTCCCCCTTCCTTTGCAAAACAAAGTTCAAGTTTCTAACTAAGCATGGCCTCCCGGGCCACCCTGCTCACCCCTCAGTACTTGTCTCCTGTCATTCCCTCTCTAACGTGCTTGTCTTTAGCTGGTGAATTATTTCAATTCTCCAGTCCTTATTTGTCTGGTTAATTTTTACATATTCTTTAAGATTCATCTCAGGTATGGTATTTCACAAGAAAACGTCCCTGTGTTCCCTTACAGCTCAGTCAGGGCTCATTACAGCACCCTCATCATCAGCATGACCCCGAGCACAGCAGAAAAAGCACATTCGGTGCACTTTCAGCTCTGTGGGGAGAAACATAAAATTGAATCCCTACTTCACTCTGTACATCATAGTAATTTCCCAGTTGGTCAAAAGATAGAAGGATTAAAATAATCTTGGAGTGGGAAAGTCTTTACATATCTTACCTAAAAATAGACAAACATGTAAATTGACCATACCTTTGCTATGCTAACCAGCCAATCAGGAGAGTATGCAAATTAACCCAACAAAGATGGCGGTTAATTTGCATACATAGGCTCCAAGCAGCAGAGCGAACACTGAAGGCGAGCCGAAGCAGCGAAGACAGAAGACTGAAGGCAGCTCTGGCCCAAGCAGAGAAGATGGAAGGCGGCTCCGGCCGGAGCGAAGGCCTGGGTCCCAGGTGCCGGAAAAAAACTGGTGTCAGCAGCCAGGAGAAGGGAAGGCCTATTACACGAATCTCTTCGTGCAACAGGCCTCTAGTATGACATAAAACATAAAAGCCCCTTTAGAAAGACTATTGAATATGGTTACATGAAAAATGAAATTCCCCATGTCAAAAACATCACTAACAAAATCTAAATACAAATAATAAATGGCAAAAACTTGAAACATATTTCACAGAGAGTCCCTACACATCAATAAGAAAACAAACACATAAAAATGGCCAGAGAATACAAGTAGTATTCCTAAAAGAGTTACTTACATATGGCTTTTAAAGAATGAAAAGATAAACTTTATTGTAAACATTACTCATAAGGGACATGCAATTAAAGCTGGAACGTAATACCAGTTTTTTTCACTTAGATTAGCAAAGATTAAAAATTTTGAGAACATTGTTATGTTATATGGAAGCAAGCATTCCATTCATACACTGTGGATGGAAGTGTATGAATTGGCATGATCTTTATGTTAACAATGACCAAAATTACAAATGCATATATCCTTAATCCAGCAACTTTCTTGCTGGGACTTTATCCAGATATTTGTACATGAACAAAATGACAAATTGAAGATGAAGCTTTCCTTCTTCTTCCATTCTCAGACAGAAAATAAAAAATAGTAATGATCTGTTCCTTGAAAGTCTCCTAAAATTTGCCTGGTTTAAAGAATATATAGCCAAAACCGGTTTGGCTCAGTGGATAGAGCGTCGGCCTGCGGACTGAGGGGTCCCAGGTTCGATTCCGGTCAAGGGCGCGTGCGTTGGTTGCGGGCACATCCCCAGTGGGAGATGTGCAGGAGGCAGCTGGTCGATGTTTCTCTCTCATCGATGTTTCTGGCTCTCTATCCCTCTCCCTTCCTCTCTGTAAAAAATCAATAAAAAATAAAAATAAATAAAAAAAAAAGAATATATAAAGGGTGTCCCAAAATTCACGCAAGAAGTAATTTTGATAGAAAACACAGGTTTATAATTAAAAATTGTAAATTTTTTATTGATTCATAAAGCATACAGTATAGGGTTATGTATGGAATAGCATACATAAAAACTGGATTATCATGTCGCGATAGCGAGCACCATTAACTGCTATTGCCTGAGCAGCCGCATTTTTGAAGAAGAATGGTCCGATGATGCCTCCAGCCCAAAATCTGCACCAAACAGTGACACGTTGTGGATGCATTCGTTTCTCAACAATCACTCGTGGATTTTCTGAACCCCAAATGTGACAATTTTGTTGATTAATCAAGCCATCAAGATGAAAATGAGCCTCATCAAAATTCAGCCACATTTATGCAAAACGGTCATGGAAAATTTCAACAAAAGAGTGTGTATGTGCCAGCAAAGCCGTGGAGGCCATTTACCTGATATGCTATTCCATACATAACCCTATACTGTATACTTTATGAGTCAATACAAAATTTACAATTTTTAATTATAAACCTGTGTTTTCTATCAAAATTACTTCTTATGTGAATTTTGGGACACCCTTTACAAATATTCTACTTCTTAGTTTAATTTTGGCAATTGTTTCTTAAAATACATATTTTATTCTAAGTTTTTAAAATTTAATGGCAACATTCATTTGTATTATTACATTCATGATTTTGCATTGTATATAGCTACTGTATCTAACTCCTCTTTTGAGTTAATATTGTTTATTTGAGCTTTTAAATTTTTTCAAAGTACAAGTCCTTGGTTTTATTGAATCTATTATTTGTTTTCTAGTTCATCAACATTTGCTCATATCTTAATTATTAGTTTAATTTTACTTTCTTTGGACTTACTCTGTTCTTCAATTTTTTAGCTATCTGAGTGTAAGGATTTGCCCATTTATTTAAATCCTTTCTTTCTTAAATAAGTTTATTTAAGGCTATGAATTTTCCTCTAAGTACTACTTTAGTTGTTTTCCACAGGCTTTAATATGTAAGGCTTTTGTTTACATTTTAAATATTTTATAAATTCTTCTGATTGTTCTCTTTGTCTCATGAGTTATTGAAATGAATTTTCCCCAACTTTTTGTTTTTTGGGGTTTTTTTGGTGAAGCACTTAAATGTAACTTGTAGACATTATGACACTTCCCCCTTAATTAAATATGAACTATTACTATTATTAGTAGACTTTTCTTTTTATTGTTGTAAAGTATCACTCTTAAAGCCTATTAAACTTTTTCTTTAAATTCTATTTTATCTACTGCTAATCTTGGCATATAGGTTTCTTTTGATTAGCATTTGCATGATAATCTTTTTTATTTTTACTTTTTAGAGCATGTTCTTACAGCTTTATTTACCTGGGATTTTTTGTTTGTTTGTTTGTTTTCTTTTTACATTAACAATGAAGTGAGAAGAAGATTTGAAAAACAATCCCATTGACCACAGCACCAAAAAGAATAAAATAGGAATCAGCTTAACTAAGGAAGTGAAAGACTTATACATGGAAAACTACAAAATATTTTGAAAGAAATGAAAGATGACATAAACAAATGGAATAACATCTTGTTTTTATGAATTAGAAGACATAATATTGTTAAATGTTCATACTACCCAAAGAAACATACATATTCAATGAAATACCTATCAAAGTCCCAATGGTGCCTGGCTGGCATGGGTCAGTGATTAAGCATCCACCTATGAACCAAGAGGTCACAGTTCAATTCCCGGTCAAGGCACACGTCCAGGTTGTGGGTTCAATCCCCAGTGTGGGTGTGCAGGAGGCAGGTGATCAATGATTCTCTCTCATCATTGATGTTTCTATCTCTCTCTCCCTCTCCTTTCTTCTCTGAAATCAATAAAAAATATATTTTTAAAAATCCCAATGGCGTTTTTTACAAAAGTTGAAAAAAAAAAACAATTCTAAAATTTATATGGAATCACCACAGACCATGAATAGCAAATCAATCTTGAGAAAGAAAAACAAAGCTGGAGGCATCATACTCCCTGATTTCAAACTAAATTACAACAGTAATATATAGGCATCAGGCAGATATATAAACCAATAGGACAGTTTAGAGAACCCCCAAATAAATCCACCTATATATGGTTGACTGATCTTTGATGGTGCCAATAATACATATTGTGGAAAGAACAGTCTCTTCAATAAATAGTGTTGGGAAAACTGTATACCCAAATGCAAAAGAATGAAACTGGGCCTTTATCTTATAACACACACACACACACACACACACATCAACTAAAAATAGATTAAAGACTAAAAAGTAAGACCTGAAACTGTAAACTTCTAGGGAAAAAACATAGGGGACAAGCTTCATGGCATTGATCTTGACACCTTTTCATAGATAAGACACCAAAATCACAGGCAAAATAATAATATATATATGTAAAACTACATCAAAGTAAAAACTAATGCACAACAAAGAAAACAAAAGACTGAAAACTTAATCTATGAAATAGAAAAAAAAATTTGCAAGTCATATATTAAATAAGAGGTTAATATGTTTTTAAAAAAGGAATTCTTAAACTTTTCTCATCTAAATACAAAGATACAAAAACTGCAAAAAAAAAAGGAATTCTTACAACTCAGTAGCAAAAATCCCCCTAATAACCCAATTTAAAAATAGACTACAACATTGAATAGACATTTCACAAAACAACAACAACAACAACAACAACAAAAACACCTACAAATGGCCCACAGGTATATGAAAAGATGCTCCATGTCACTAATCATCAGAAAAATGCAAATCAAAACCACAAAAAATAAAGACAAGTGTTGGGAGGATATGGGGAAATTCTAACCTTGTACGCTATCGTTAACAATGGAAAATGGTGTCGCCACTATGGAAAACTGTATGGAGATACCTTAAAAAATTAAAAATAGAACTACTATATGATCCAGCAATTTCACTTCTGGATATTTATCCAAAAGAATTGAAATCAGGATCTCCCATGATCATTGCAGCTCCATTCACGATAGCCAAGATGTGGAAACAACCTAAATGTATATTGATGGATGAACGGAGGAGAAAATGTAGCATAAACATACAATGGAATACTAACCAGTTTTTAAGAAGAAGGAAATTCTGCAATATGTGATAATATAGATGAACATTGAGGGCATTATGCTAAGTGAAATAAGCCAGTGTGAAATATCCAAAAATTGGTTACCAGGAGCTGGGGGGAAAGGGAAGGGAGGAAATAGAGAGTTGCTAATCAATGAGCATCAAGTTTCAATTATACAGTATCACTAAGTTCTAGAGATCTGAATAATAATGAACTTGTAGTTAACAATGCTATATTGTACACTTAAAAAATTAAATTTAAGAGAGGACAGCTCATGGTAACTGTTCTCACCACGATAAAATACAGTTAAAAATGCAATTTGTTAATATCTCCATTTTAACTGTGGAATTAACTTACATTTATTGTTATTACTGACACATTTGGAATAACTTCTATCATTTTACATTGTATTTTCTGTTTTTTTCCCTTTGCCTCTTCCTTCCTCCTGTTCAACCTTCTGTTTGAGATGACCAAGTTGAGGGTACTTTTCTTTTTTCCCTTCTGCTGGATTGGAACCTATAGATCGCACTTCTGTTCCTTTGGAGATTACCGTTATGGGTGCTAACAAACTATGCCATACGTGCATATTCAGGTGCTGCGATTCAATGTCTCTAAATCATGGGTCGCCAACCCCAAGTAAAGGAAAACGCAAAGGTTCTGCAGTACGTGGTAGATTCTGTTTCTCATGAAGTCACCATGTGTTCTTTTGTATATCACTTTCTCAAAACTATTCTTCTTTTGTTTTGTTTTGAGGAAACCACGTTTTATACATCTTTGTATTTATTTACAAGTTCCTAGTTTCCCTTGCTAGATAAACAATTTGATGGGTTTTAACAACTGCATCTATCTCTACCAAGATAATGAATATTTTCACCACCCAGGAAGTTCACTTGTGTCCCAGAAGCAAATTTTTTTTCAAAATAGATGAGTTTTGCTGCTATAAAACTTCATATAAAACGACTCACCCAGGATGTATTCCCTTATCTCTCACTTCTTTGCTCAGCATAATGTCTGCAAAATTTATCCATGTTATTGTGTGTAACAGCAGGCTTTGGTTTTGGTTTTCTTTCCAAGTCGTATTCCGTTGTATTGATGTACAAAATTTGTTTATCTATTCTCCTGTTGGTGAACATTGATTTGTTTCCAAATTGAGGCTAATACGAATAAAATTGCTATGAACATTCTTATATAAGCATTTTTGTGGACATGCTTCCATTCTCTTGGTTAATTACCTAGGCACAGAATTAACAGCTCATAGACAAGTGTGTGTTTAACTTTCTAAGAATTATTTGTAACTGTTATGTCTTCCTTATGAGTTAAAACTTATTATTATGACATTTCCCTTTTTATTTCTAGTAATACTTTGTCTTAATACTCTGTCAAATACTCTAAGTCCATTTGTCTGATTTTAATTTAGCCACTCCAACTTTCTTTTTTTTTAATTTTTATTTATTTATTTATTTTAATTAAATCTTTATTGTTCAGATTACATTTGTTCCTCTTTTTTTTCCCCCATAACTCCCCTCTTCCCAGTTCCCACCCCACCCTCCGCCCTCACTCCCCACCCACTGTCCTCATCCATAGGTGCACGATTTTTGTCCAGTCTCTTCCTGCATCTCCCACTCCCCTTCCCCCCCCCCCAAGAATAGTCAGTCCATTCCCTTTCTATGTCCCTGATTCATTATAATCACCAGTTCATTCTGTACATCAGACTATTTATTCACTTGATTCTTAGATTCACTTGTTGATAGATGCATGTTTGTTGTTCATAATTTGTATCTTTACCTTTTTCTTCTTCCTCTTCTTAAAGGATAGCTTTCAGCATTTCATATAATACTGGTTTAGTGGTGATGAACTCCTTTAGCTTTTCCTTATCTGTGAAGCTCTTTATCTGACCTTCAATTCTGAATGATAGCTTTGCTGGATAAAGTAATCTTGATTGTAGGTTCTTGGTATTAATCACTTTGCATATTTCTTGCCATTCCCTTCTGGCCTGCAAAGTTTCTGTTGAGAAATCAGCTGACAGTCGTATGGGTATTCCCTTGTAGGTAATTGAGTCTCTTTCTCTTGCTGCTTTTAAGATTCTCTCTTTGTCTTTTGCTCTTGGCATTTTAATTATGATGTGTCTTGGTGTGGTCCTCTTTGGATTCCTTTTGTTTCGGGTTCTCTGCGCTTCTTGGACCTGTAAGTCCATTTCTTTCACCAGGTGGGGGAAGTTTTCTGTCATTATTTCTTCAAATAGGTTTTCAATATCTTGCTGTCATCTCTCATCTTCTGGTACCCCTATAATTCTGATGTTGGTGCGTTTGAAACTGTCCCAGAGGCTCCTTACACTATCTTCGTATTTTCGGATTCTTTTTTCATTTTGCTTTTCCGGTTGGGTGTTTTTTGCTTCTTCGCATTTCAAATCTTTGACTTGATTCTTGCGCTCCTCTGGTCTGCTATTAGGTGTCTGTATAATATTCTTTATTTCAGTCAGTGTAGGCTTAATTTCTAGTTGGTTCTTTATCACAACATCGAGGGTCTCATTAGATTTCGTGAGGCTCTCATCAAGTTTATTGGCAGCTTCTAGCACATTATTGAAAGCCCTCAAAAGTGCGTTTTTTTAAGCTCTATATCCTCCATTTCTGTCATGTTTTTTTGTCTCCGCATTTTTTATGCTTTCTTGGTGCACCCCCTTGTGGTCTTTGTGCGCAGTCTTGTTCTAGTTAAGCCTTGATTGTTGTAGTTAATACTAGAGGGATTTGACCACCAGGCCGACTGGCTGTGAGAATCAGCTGTATCTGCAGTGGGAAAACTTCTGTCCTCTGGAAAGGTGCTAATCTAGCCTTTGCCTGAGGCTATCCGGCAAATGGCTCTGCGCAGGGCTTGGGCGGGGTGGGATCAACAGGGCGGGTGGAGGGAGCGGTTATGGCTGCTCTCAGTCCTGTTCCCAGAGGCTCTGCTTTCAGAACCCCAGCAACTGCTGCAAACCTCAGAGAGAAAGCTGCCCTCATGTTCCAACTGATGCCAGACAATCCCGCTTCTCCCGTTTGAGTCTGAGTCCCTAGAGACTCGCCCGGATCTGGAGCTCAGAGTCTGAGACTCCCTACTGATTGAAAACGACAACCACACCCTCAGCCACCAGCCGGCTCCACGCACACCTCTGTACCTTTGTATTTTCCACACTGCGCCTCCTCTGAGCCTCAGTATGCTGTTCTCTTTCCTTCTAGTTGAAGAATCTCTCCTCAGCCAGCCTTCCTGTGGTTCTGGGTGATGTCCATTCTGTCTTTTAGTTGTATTTTTGAAGTGGTTGTTTGCGGCAGCAATCTCCGGTGTTTACCTATGCCGCCATCTTGGTTTCTCCTCTCCAACTTTCTTATGTCTTTATTCATCTTGTTACTTTCAATCTGAGTCTTTACATTTAATGTGTGTCTCTTGCAGATAGAATACATGTAGGCCTTGATTTTATATTTTTATCCAGTCTGATCCCATGGTTTTTATTTTGAGGATTAGTTTATTAACTTTTGATGTACAAATGGAAATGACTAGAATTAGGTGTTCAATTGCTATTTGTTCTTTATTTGTTCATCTGTTTTTTGTTCCTCATTCCTTCCTTTCTTATTTTTTGGGGGGTTAATCAAATTTTTATTTTATTATTATTATTAATTATTTTACTATTCAAGTCTAAGACTTACGTTGGTATGTCTAATTCTGTCATGGCATCTGCTTCATGCAGGACTTAGCTGATGTAGTCTTTTATATGTACCATGTTTTTACTATTTCTGGTATTCTTCTTTTCTGTAGATTGGAAATTCCAACAGACTTGCCCAAGCCCAGACTTACTGGATGAAATATACTTTTAACAAGATTCCTGCGTGATTTTGCATACACATTACTTTTGAGAAGCACAGTTCTAGCCATTGTCATACTACTTATCACACCATCATGTTTTCTTTTTTCCTTTTCTAGGATGTGCGCTACAAATGTCTTTTATACGTCTATCCCTTAAACCTACACAGTACTTGGTACAGAGTAAATGCTCAATAAATGCTTACAGAATGAATAAAATGGGGATAACACACCTACTAAGCGGTTTGCCGTTGGTGAAGGCTGCACTTGAGGTTGGCAAGTTGTGTTTCATTCCTACGTTTCCATTAACTATCACTTGCTCGCGAATAATAGGAACCATTCCACATTAGGCCCACCAACACAATCTGTCACCTCATAACCACACAGCAAAAGCTTTTCATCTCTTAATGGAGCTTTGTGTGATTTAAAAAAGATTTTTTTTTTAAGTCAGAAATCAGAGAACTTAGGTGAGGCTGTTAGAAACATCCCAGAAAAAGCTCATAAATACGGGGTCAAGGAGAATGGAATTCTATTAGGTCATAACCATTGCTCTTTGTCTAGAGGAGAGAAATATGCCAGAAGGAGATCTGAAATTTATCAGGCATAGAGTGAGAAAGGGGAGATGAGGGGATGGCAAATGGGAGGGGAGGGGAGGAAGGTATATAAAAGAAATAAAATTTCCCATCAGCACTGGGCCCAAGGACAGAGAAGAGAAGGAACATTTTAGAGTCCCATCTAGTGCTTAATGCTTGACAAGAGTCTACTGATCTGCATTGTTGCTCACAATGCCCTCTTGATCTGGACTGTCACCTTGTCTGATCTCCTTCTATAAAAAGTCTACCAATCCTTTAAGGCTCTTCCAAAATTCCCCTCTACCCTCCAAGCTTTCTTTTATTGTCTCCAATGGATGCCCTATCTCCATAGAATCCTCTTCTGTGACTTGGCCCTGGCCAGGTAGCTCCAATGGTTAGAGCATCATTCCAATACATCAAGGTTGTGGGCGCGAACCTGGGTCAAGGCACATACAAGAATCAACCAATGAATGCATAAATAAGTGGAACAACAAATCATTGTTTCTCTCTCTCACTTACCAATAATTAAAAAAAAAAAAAAAAGGAATCCTGTTCTGGGACTAACTTCAAGTCTGTTTGTGTGCTTGTCTTCCCTTATTCAACTGTAAATGTCATGGACTATTTTGTCTCTCTCAGTCTCCTAGAGCACAGCCCAGTGAAGATCAACTTACAAGGCATCTACTGGGCATAAAAAGTAAAAAGATTTCAGTTAATTTGCACTGAACTGATCTGGACCTAACCTGGAAACAGAGTGAGCCTCTTCTCCAAAAATTACCCCTCACACTCTGTTTCAAAACTTTGAAGATTTTCTTTGGCCCTGTAGAGCTGCTTCCTTCTATCTGATAATACTGACCAAACCACAGGTTGGTCCCAAGGAACAGGATTGCTGTGTTGTCAGATAAGACTATGTTTAGCTTTGGAAGAAACTGCCACACAATCTTCTGAAGTGGGTGGCTATCCTGTTTTGCATTCCCACTAGCAATGAATGAGAGTTCCTGTTGCTCCACATCCTTGCCAACATGTACTATTGCCAGTGCTTTGGATTTTAGTCATTCTAATGCGTGTAGATGGTATCTCATTGTTGTTTTAATGCGCAGTTCCCTAATGACACATGATGGTGAGCATCTTTTCATATGCTTATTTGCCATCTGTATATCTGTTTGGTGAAGTGCCTGTTCAGATATATTTTGTCCATTTTTAATTGGGTTGTTTGTTTTCTTATTGTTGAGTTTTGAGTTCTTTGTCTATTTTGGATACAAGTCCCACCGGATATGTGTTTTACAAAGATTTTCTCTAAGTCTGTGTCTTGTCTTTGCATTCTCCTAACAATGGATTGTGCTTTTGGTGTTGTATCAAAAGTCATTGACAAACCCAAGCTTGCCAGGATTTTTTCTTACAGTATCTTCTAGAACTTTTATATTTTACATTTAGGGATATAATCCATTCTGAATTAATTTTATAAAAGGTGTAATGTCTGGGTCTAGATTTATTTATTTTATCCTCACCTGAAGATATTTTTTCCATTGATTTTTTAGAGAGTGGAAGGGAGAGAGGTGGGGTGGGGGGAGAAAAAGGGAGGGAAACATGGATGTGAGAAAGACACATCAATCGGTTGCCTCCTGCTTATGTCCCGACTGGGCCAGGGATGGAACCTGCAACCAAGGTACATGCCCTTGACCGGGAATTGAACCTGTGACCCTTTGGTTCGTGGGCCGATGCTCTAACCACTGAGCAACCAGCCATGGCTAGATTAATTTTTTGCATGTGAATACATGCATTTATTGAAAAGATGATCCTTTCTCCATTGAATTAGCTGTGTTCCTTTGTCAACAACCAGTTGACTATATTTGCGTGGGTGTCTGGGAGCTCACTTTAGAGATGCACTGTGGCTCCCGCAGCAAAGGTATCTGGGAAGTGCTGCACTCTCTGTGAGTGCAAACCTCTCTGTGACCCTGCACCCTCGTGTTTGGCTGACTGCCTGGAAAGCTGAAAGCCAGAACGCTGCCCAAAGGCAGACATCATGCCCTGGGAGGGGGGTTAGTGAATGTATAGAATGTGATAATTGCCTGGTGTTATCTTTTAACTTAGGAATGTATTGTTCATTCTGGTGACTACCCGCCTATGGCTTGCTAGTAGCGCCCTATAAAAAGGGACTGTAGCCCTAACGGTTTAGCTCAGTGGATAGAGCATTGGCCCCTGGACCAAAGGGTCATCGGTTTGATTCTGGTCAAAGGCTGTACCTTGGTTGCAGGCTCAATCACAGGCCTGGGTTGGGGCACATGTGGGAGGCAACCAATCGAGGTGTCTCTCTCACATGGGTGTTTCTCTCTATCTGTCTCTCCCTCTCCTTTTTCCTCTCTCTAAAAAATTTAATGGGAAATATCCTCAGGTGAGGATGAACAACAACAACAAAAAGGACTCTATCCTGGGAGGGGAGTGGATTTTCCCTGGCCCACCACCGCCGGGCAGCTGCTTTTCCTGTTATGCCCAGATTTCAGGATCCCCAAGAAACCACATCAGGGAGCCAGCCATGTCCGATGCAAAAGCATAAGAGTCTTTATTCGAGCTAGCTCGGCTCCCCCACCTTGCCGACACAGCAGCAGGAAGCAGAGAGAGATAACTCTGTGTGGAGACGGGTTATATAGGGGGAGTTGGAGTAAGGGGCGGAGAAAGGACTGTGCTCTGCTGATTGGCCAGGCAAGAGTCGGTGTCTTGTTCCTGGATGTGGCTAGCAGAGGCTTAGACTTCCGGGAAGAAGCTCCTTGCCAAGCACATGGCCAAGGTAAGATGGAGCACTTACCCTGGGGCAAGATGGAGGGCATAGCCCTTACCCTGGGGCAAGGTGGAGGGCGTAGCCCTTACCCTGGGGCAAGGTGGAGGGCCTAGCCCTTACCCTGGGGCAAGGTGGAGGGCCTAGCCCTCGCCCTTTCATTTCCCATGTATGTAAGTTTCTCCTAGTAAAGCTCTTATAAATTTGAATAAGGTTACAGTCAGTTCTTCAGAATTAATCCTGATTTTGGACTTTTGGGGGCTTTCCCTCCACAGTGGGTTTATTGCTGGGCTTTGTACTTTGTTCCTGACCTATTTATCTATTGTTTTACTGTCCTGATTACTGTAATTTTGTATTAAGTCTTGAAGTTGGGTTTTATAAGTCTTCTAACTCTTCTTCTTTAGTGTTGTGTTGGCTATTCTGGGTCTTTTGCCACCCCATATAAATGTTAGAATCAGTTTATTTATATCTTAAAAATAATTACTGAAAAAATAAAATAAAAAATAATTTACTGACATTTTGATTGGGTTTGTGTTGAATTTATATGTCAAATTGTAAAGAATGTACATCTTAACAATGTGAAGCCTTCCTATTCATAAATATGGAAAACCTCTTCGTTTATTTAGCTTTACTTTCTTTCACTGGGGCTTTGTAGTTTTCCTTGCGCAGGTCTTATACATATTTTGATAGATTTATACCTAAGTATTTAAAATTTTATATTAATGTAAACGGTGGTGTTTTTCTAATTTCAAATTCCAAATTTTCATTTTTATTATATAAGAAATTGACTTGTAACCCTAACCGGTTTGGCTCAGCAGATAGAGCGTCAGCCTGCGGACTCAAGGGTCCCAGGTTCGATTCCTGGTCAAGGGCATGTACCTTGGTTGTGGGCACATCCCCAGTGGGGGGTGTGCAAGAGGCAGCTGATCGATGTTTCTCTCTCATCGATGTTTCTAACTCTCTATCCCTCTCCCCTCCACTCTGTAAAAAATCAATAAAATATATTTTTTAAAAAAAGAAATTGACTTGTGTGAATCATGTTGTATCCTGCAACCTTGCTATAATTGCTTATCAGTTTCAAGGTCTTTATTAATCCATTCTTGGGATTTTTTACATAGACAATCATGTCATCTACAAACAAAGATAGTTTTATTTCTTTCTTCCTAAATCTGTATGCCTTCTATTTACTTGTCTTGTCTTATTACATTAATTAGTACTTCCAGGCTAAAATGAAGACATTCCATATACATATCTCTACTTCTCACTTCTCTTGAAAAAATAGAGAACTGGGCAAGCAGCCTGCTTTGGGAGCCTTTGCCTGGAGGTAATGAATGGTGCTTTTTCAGACAGAGCATGTGCTTCTAGCTCCCTACAGTTCTTACCACTTCCGGGAAACAATACTCTGTTTCTTTGTGAGAAATGGCAATCAAGAGAGGGTTAAAATTTTTATTTAAATAAAAAACATGGTCCAGGGATACCAAGATCTTCACAAAAAACAACAACAACAAAAACAGAAAAATCTCCAGGGACATGTGATTTGGAAAAAAGCCAGAGCCTCTTTAAACAGCTCCCCGTTTACATATTTGGGGATTTTAAGATTTTCAAATATCTCCTTGTGAGATATTTGTCTATTAAACAGGCAGCCCCTCTCACACCACCTCACTCACAGCTACCCCATCCTCCTCCTTAGGTCTTAACATTCAGCTCTTATGCCCTCTCCCTTGGTCTCCAAAGCCAGTTCTCACCCTTGAGCTTGATCTACTCCTTTCTCCTTCCCTGTATCATTGACATTTTGTGTTGCTCTTCCTGCCTCTGCCATTATCCTTTCAGGGAACATATCAGTGTACAGGAATCCGGCAACGTGGGCCCATGTTGTTAGTGCTCTAAATCCACAGAGATTGCCCTTTATATGCTTTGGTTCCGCTGTTTTATGGGTTAAAAGGTTGTACTAGGCTAACTTAAGACATTACCACCATGATCACACCATTTCTATGGGAACGTGTGTTGGAATTCCAAACACATAATTTAAGACAGAAAACAATGTGTCACTAAGCTGAGGTCACCTGCAGCCCGGTAAGGGCAGGAAGGCCATTTTGACAGGCCCCAGCTGCTTCAGTGTTTTGTGCCAAGTAGGCCAAAGCTGGAATTTGCGTGTAGAGCTACATACGTCACTGTGCGTGTGCGTGTGTGTGTGTGTGCACGCATGCACACATGTGCAGGTAAGCATGCATGCACATGGTGGGGTGGCGGGGAAGGAGGGAGGATCATCATAGTCCACCCAGTGTTCAGATTCGAGCATTTGACTTTTCATAACTTCGGACCCTGTAGACTTTAGGTGTTGCATTTCCTTTCTCTAGTTACTGGGTGTCATCAGCTGTAAATAGGCAACCAGCTAAAGAATAGTCTTTGAATTTCAAAAGAAATTTACCTTGTTCATAGGGCAACAAATCCAGGCATGGGCAGACTTCTTGAAGCTCTAAGCCAGTGATTCTCAACCTGGATGCACATTAGAATCAATAGGGAGCTTTATTTTTTTAAATATCTTTTAATTAATTTCAGAGAGGAAGGGAGAAGGAGAGAGAGATAGAAACATCAATGATGAGAGAGAATCATTGATCGGCTGCCTCCTGCATGCCCCCTTACTGGGGATCGAACCCACAACTTGGGCAAGTACCCTGACCAGGAATTGACCCATGACCTCCTGATTCATAGTTTGATGCTCAACCACTGAACCACACCAGCCAGGCACTATAGGGAGCTTTAAAAAACCTCCAATGTCTGGCCCTACCTCAGGCCAGTTGAATCAGATTCCCCAGGGTGAGGTCCAGGAAATCAGTGTGCTTGGGTATGTATACACACTTACACACAATCCTCCAGGTGATTCTCATGCAAATTGGGTTGAAAAGCACTGCTCTAAGGGTGTGACACTCAAGCTTGTACCTCTTTGAATGTGACGCGAAGACCGAATAGGAGCAAGGATCCTGTACCAGTTCTGCAGAGGAGGCTGTTTATGGACACTTTCTGGCGACATTACAGACACCTGATACTTTAGAAGGGAACTGGATCTCCTTTTTGATAAACAATGTTCTCTCTTTCAAGGGAAGAGGAGGAGGTAGAATTGAAATCCAGTAAGATAATTGAAGCAAATAACTCCAGGCACAAATAACAAAAAGTTCTTCCGCATATTCATTACATAAAGGCAACTGCTGCTTATAGAAGAAACATAATTTGTACCGAATCTTCCTTTTTTTAGAATTATCTATAAAATTTTAAATTAACTTGTAGTCGTTGAGACACTTAAAAAAATCCAAGGATATGTTTAGAGAGGGAGGGTGGGGGGAGAGAGAGAGAGAGAGAGGAGAAACATCAATCAGTTGCCTCGCATATGAAACCTGATGGGGTATTGAACCCACAACCCAGGAATATGCCTTTACTGGAAATCAAACCCACAAATTTTTGGTGTATGGAATGACACTCCAACCAACTGAGCCACCTGGCCAGGGCTTAATTTCTTACTTTTAAGAGAACACCTACTTCCCCTGTCTCTGTCCCTCTCCTCCCTCCTCCCCCGCCCCACCCCCGCCACACACCTCCAATATGCTTTTCTTTTATTCCTTTTGCTACAAGTGGAGAGCAGGAGGAGAGGAAGATCTTTAGTGTTTATTTTAAAAGTCACATGTAAAATCTCACCAGAACAGGAAATTGAGTAAGGGGTTAGCAGAGAAGGAATATAAAATTAGTCCTCTCGGAACAGAATTGGTCAGTATCTGGCATACCTGTGAATCAAGCCACCAGGAAAGTGTCATTTGTGGCATAAACAACCAGGAACCGACACCGGAGGTCTTAAATAATCAAAACTAGAGGCTGTGACAGTTATTGTTTCAAGGTAAATTAGTGAGGAAAACTGATCTGCTTGAGAAGCTGAGCTGGTTTTCCTGGGGGCCTGGCTGGAGACTGTGCTCCACAGCTATAAGGCTGAGGTATCTGGTCGGATGTGCTGACTCATTTTACCTGAATCCACAGATAGGGGCCTTGGAGTTAGTGGCTCTGCAGTAAGGAGAAGGTGAGGAGGGCAAAAGGCTGGGGCGGGGGAATAAGTGGAAAAAGGTGAAGAGTAGAACACAGTAGGGAGTGAGGACGGAGGTGTGAGGGAGGTGCTCATTTAAATGCCCATACTCATCCGATCCCGTTTATAATTCACTTACTCTCACCACACACTGACTCATCTCTGAGCTAGGAGAAACTTGCATGGACTGCAGATGTTTGGCTCTTGAGTTTGGAACGGAAGAGTGCGCTGTCATCACTCGCTGGTCACCGAAGAGAACCGGGAACAGCGTGCGGCTGTATTGCATGGTCCGCTGGGTCACCATCACTCCAGGAAAACGACTCAAGATGCATGCGCGGTGGCTGCTGTCATCGCAGCAGAAGACAGATGGCCTTGCAGGGTGTCATTCCCACAGCTTCTGTCAGACTTGTTTATCGCGCGTCTGGCTCCACTGACAGGCCAGTTGAGAGAGAGTGGAAGAACTCATTTGGCACATGAAGACCGTTTCAGGGGGCGGGCATCATGCGTGCACACGGGCAGGAAGATCACACAGCCATTCCAAACACACTTCTCACAGGTGTCCTCAAAAGGCTGAATTTCGGTAGACAGCCATCTGCCTTTCGCATGCCCTGATCTCCAGCTGAGAGGAGCGGGAGGCCCTGGTCCCTGTCACATGGCCTAGTGGGCCACACCTGTTTCTTATATACGGGACATTTAACTTTTCTTTTTTCCAAAACTTAAGTTCAGAATTCTGAAAATAAAAATAACATCCTTTTCTATCCATACACCTGCTAGTAAATATCAGGCACACACACTGTACTGGTTATTCTCCTTTATAATACAGCTCCCCACCCTTCCATTCTCCGCCCTTCTTTGTCCCTTTGGCTTCTTACTGGGTTTGGCCAAGGTGGGGGAATAGTAACAAATCAGAGGGTAGGAGGAGAGAAAAATGGGGACATTTGTTTCCTGTGCCACCTTGTCCACAGCCCTAGGTTTTGTAGGCTTACAGATTGCTTCACTCATTGCCATGGTATGTCTCACATCTCTGCCTCCCAAGAAAGAACTCACATGCCAAAGGAATGAGGTGATTAAGAAGGGTCTAGGGCAGTGATGGCGAACCTTTTGAGCTCGGCGTGTCAGCATTTTGAAAAACCCTAACTTAACTCTGGTGCCGTGTCACATATAGAAATTTTTCGATATTTGCAACCGTAGTGAGACAAAGACTTATAATTTTGCTATTTATTTTATATATTTAAATGCCACTTAACAAAGAAAAATCAACCAAAAGAATGAGTTCGTGTGTCACCTCTGACACGCGTGTCATAGGTTCGCCATCACTGCCCTAGACCAGTGATTGATTTTTCTTTGTTAAATGGCATTTAAATATATAAAATAAATAGCAAAAATATAAGTCTTTGTCTCACTACGGTTGCAAATATCGAAAAATTTCTATATGTGACACGGCACCAGAGTTAAGTTAGGGTTTTTCAAAATGCTGACACGCCGAGCTCAAAAGGTTCGCCATCACTGGTCTAGGGAAATGAAGTAACTGCCCACTGCCTCTCAACCAAAAAATGGATTCAAGAATAAAACCAACCTGTGTGATTCTGAACCCCTAGCTGTTTCTATCAAATGACAACATCTCATTACTGCCATGTTTGATATATCTCAATTCCACGGCAAAATAAATTTGCTCGGACCTGAATAAATGCTATAGAGTAGACCACATGAAGCTAAGAGCCATATTAGAACATTCCACTCAACACCAGAGTACACATCCTTCTGATGTGCACATGCAACATTCTCCAGGATAGATCACATGTTGGGCCACCAAGCAAGCCTTAACAAATTTAAGAAGATTGAAATTATGTCTAGTGTTTTTTCCAATCACAATGGTGTAAAACTAAAAATCAACAACAGGAAGAAAACTGAAAAATTTATGAACATGTGGAAATACAACAACACATTGCTGAACAGCCAATGGGTGAATAAGGATATTTAAAGGAAAACCAGAAAGTATCTTAACACATTGCAGGAGGATCATGAGCATTCTCGTGTTTTCGTATTACACAATGTTTTACATAAATGTTGAAGGCACGCCTTAAAATGAAATACCCATTGCATTTTGAAGTTATTTATTACATGTTCTTACAAGCTAATATATTTTTAAAGTATGATACTTTGTAAAACGTTCTTTGTACTTGTTCAGTAGAAACTTATCTGGCCACTGGGTAAAGCTAGCAATAAAACTACTGGTGCGCAATGTGTTAAGACAAATACAAATGAAAACACAATATACCAAAACTTATGGCATGAAGCAAAAGAAGTTCTAAGAGGGAAGGTTATAGCAATAATTGCTTACATTAAAAAAAGAAAGATCTCAAGTAAATAACATAACTTTACATTTTAAGGAATTAGAAAAGAAGAACAAACTAAGCTCAAAGTTAGCAAAAGGAAGAAAATACTAAAGTTTAAAGCATACATAAATAAAACAGAGACTAGAAACATAATAGAAAAAGTAAATGAAATTAAAAGTTGTTTCTTGGAAAAGATAAACAAAGTTGACAAAATTTTAGCTAGACTAACCAAGAAAAAAAAAAGAGGACTCAAACAAAATTATAAATAAAAGAGGAGACATTACAAGTGATATCCCTAGAAACAATTATACAGCAAAACACTGGATAACCTAGAGAAAATGGATAAATTCCTAGAAACATACAACCTACCAAGATTGACTCATGAAGAGATAGAAAATCTGAACAGATCAATAATGACTAAGGAATTGAAGCAGTAATCAAAACCTCTCAACAAAGAAAAGCCCAGAACCATATGGTTTGATTGGTGAATTCTACCAAGTATTTAAAGAAGAATGAATACCAACCCATCTCATATTCTTCCAAGTGTTAATGAACACTCTCATACTCATTTTATGAGGCAGCATTATCGTGATACCAAAGCCAGATAAGGACACTATAAGAAAAGTATAGGCCAATATCTGTCTTGAATAAAGATTACACCACTGTTTAGAACTGATGAATGAATTTAGTTGGGTTGCAGGATACAAAAGTCAACATACAAAAATCAGTTGCATTTCTATACATTAATAATAAAACATCTGAAACAAATAAAGAAAACAATCTCATTCACAACAGCATCCAAAACAAAACAATAAAATACTGAGGAATAAGTGTATATCAAGGAGGTAAAAGAGTTGTACACTGAAAACTATAAGACACTGATAAAAAAATTGAAGAAGACACAAATAAATAAAAATATATCCTGTATTTGAGGAAGAATTAATATTGTTAAAATGTCCATACTACCCAAAGTCATCTATAGAATCAATGCAACCCCTATCAAAATGCCAATGGCATTTTTTTCCAGAAATGGGAAAAACTATCTTAAAATTTTTATGAAACTATAAACAACCCTGAATAGTCAAAGCATTCTTAAGAAGAATCAAGCTGGAGGCATCATAGTTCATGATTTTAAACTATACTACAAAGTTATAGTATTTAAAACTGTATGGTACTGGCATAAAAACAAACACATAGATCAATGAAATAGAATCAAGAGCCCAGAAATTAACCCATGCATATACAGCCAACTAATATTTCACAAAGGAGCCAAGAATACTCAGTGGGGGGAAAAAATAATCTTTTCAATAAAAAATGCTGGGAAAACTGGATATTTACATGCAAAAGAATGAAATTGGACTCCTGTCTTACACCACTCATAAAAACTAACCCAAAATATCAAAGGCTTAAATCTAAGAACTGAACCTTAAAACTCCTAGAAGAAGACATAGGGAAAAACTCCTGGACATTGGTCTTGGCAATTATTTTTTTAATATAACAGCAAAAGTACAAGCAACGAAAGCAAAAATAAATAAGTGGGACTATATCAAACTAAAAGGCTTCTGCACCGCAAAGGAAACAATGAACAAAATGAAGAAGCAACTTATGGACTAGGAGAAAATACTTAAAAACCACAAAGCACATAAGGGGTTAATATGCAAACTACATAAGGAACTCATACAACTCAATAGCAAAACCACAAATAATTTGATTAAAAAACTGGCAGAGGAACTGAATAGACGTTTTTCCAAAGAAGACCTATAAATGGCCAACAGGTATATAAAAAGATACTCAACATCACTAACCATCAGGGAAATGCAAATGAAAACCACAGTGAGATATTACCTCATACCTGTTAGAATGGCTGTTATAAAAATGACAAGAGATAACAAGTTTTAACAAGGATGTGGAGAAAAGGGAACCCTTGTACACTGCTGATAGGAATGTAAATTGGTACAATTATTATGGAAAACAGTATGGCGGTTTCTCAAAAAAATTATAGAACTGCCATAAGATCCTGTAATCCCATTTCCATGTATATATCTGAAGTAAATGAAATTACTCTCTCACAAGATATCTGCACTTCCCTGTTCATTATAGTCTTCTTTACAACAATCAAGGTATGGAAACAACCTAAGTGTCCACCAATGAATGAATGGATAAATAGAATGTCACACACACACACAACCTTATAAAAGGAAACCTGCCCTTTGTAACAACACAGAGGAACCCTGAGGCATTATGCTAAGTGAAATGAATCAGACAAAGACAAATACCCTAGGATTTCACTTACCTGTGGAATCTAAAACCGGCCAAACTCATGGAAACAGAGAGTAGTATGGTGGTTGCCAAGGAGTGGGGGTGGGGAAATGGGAAGATGTTGGTCAATAGATACAAACGGCCAGTTATAAGCTGAGTAAGTTCTGTGGCTCTAACACAGAGCATGGTGACTACAGTTAACAATACTGTGTTGTATACTTGAAATTTGCTACGAGGAGATCTTAGATGTTCTCAACACACACATACCAGTTAATTTGAGGTGATGATATGTTCGCTCACCTATTGCGGTGATCATTTTGCAATATATATGTGCACCAAATCATTGCATTGCACACCTCAATGTTACCCAATGTTATATGTCAAGTATATCTCAATAAACTTGAAAAGAAAATATTTGTCCTGCATTGAGCCTTAACTAAGATGGTTTAAAGCAGCGGTTCTCAACCTGTGGGTCACGACCCTTTGGGGGTCGAATGACCCTTTCACAGGGGTCGCCTAAGACCATCGGAAAACACATATATAATTACATATTGTTTTTGTGATTAATCACTATGCTTTAATTATGTTCAATTTGTAACAATGAAATTGGGGGTCACCACAACATGAGGAACTGTATTAAAGGGTCGCGGCATTAGGAAGGTTGAGAACCACTGGTTCAAAGTGTTACCAGACAAGAGCAATGTTGTGGTAAAAAGGGCCGGGTCAGGGGGGTGAGGTGTGAGCGCTGTCTCTTCCTATCTGAGAAGCCCTGATGTGTCACCAGAGAGTCCACAGCTGGGAGCCCCACCCTACAGTCCCATGGCCATTGTCCGTCTGGATCCTTAATCCTTCTCCTTCGCAAACTGAATCCCAGGTCCATTCACCCTGCCTGAACGGCCATGCGCTTCAAGGAAAGAGCCCACAGAATGACCCTTTATCCGTCTCAGCCTCTCTGTTTGTCTGGGGCCGACCTTGCCAAAAGATAGCTCTGAGCAAGGGCGTGGCAGTGCAATGCAATTGTTGCTGAAAAGATGTGAGGGAGAGTTGCAAGAGGCACTTCTGGGAAGGGGTTCCTTGTCTCAAGAAGTTACACCCGAGAGAGGTAACCCTTTTTTTCTGTCTTGAATGTCATTGCCTGCAAGGATGCCTAAAACCGCAGAAGCCATGAGGAGAGCCCTCCTAAGGGGCCGGTGTGAGGATGAGAGGGGGCAAGGAAAGAACTGGGTCCCTGCCATAGGTCTGGGGCCCTGACTGGAAGAACCAGGCACTGCCCAATCTCACCTACCTTCTTATTATAACACACAATCCTCATAGTGCAGATTCCATCTGCTGAGTCTTGTTTCTTGTGGCCAAAAGTACAACAGGGACAGATATGTACAGATTGTGGTTCTAGCATTAACTTCTAATATCTAAGGATATTTTCTAAAGGAAATAATTCTGTCCTGATCCCCTGCAGATCCTCTTATTCCACTGTCTTTGTCCAAATGGTCATCCTCACGACATGAGGTCAAGCATCATATGAAAGAACTCCAGAAATTTAGGACTCACATCTTTGCTCTGAATCTGCAGCCTTGACCCTCCCCTGCCCTCTATTCTACCAGCTTTTGACTTCTTTTTCCACCCGCCAGTATTCAACGCCCCTCTTCCTCAGGCCTGACCTTGGGTACTGCCTTGTCCGTGAGAGTTTAGAGTTCCCGCTGGTTAAGCTTCGGGGTCTCCCCGCAACCACACAGGCCCAGCAGGACTTGGGTAATGTCCCTGCCATCTCCCCTCCCATCTCATACCTCGCTGGGGTCATCTCAGAAGTTCTGCTTCTTGTCCTTTTTGGTTTGAGGTTCTCTTCTGGGTTCTCCTGCGGCCCTGTCTGCTCACTCAGACCAGAGGTGTCGAGGCAGTGGCTGCAACTCCTCAGTCTCTCCTCTGAACTGGCTCAGAGTTCTCCCGTGAGGTCCCGGGTAGCCTTCTACTCTGTTTCCACGGAGGGCTGCTTCTCTTCGCTGTGCACCCCGTGGGAAAGCCGCCTGCAGCTGTGACGGGGCAGGGTTCTGCACGGTGGCCTCTGCCGGCCTCCCACAGGCAGGAATTGAAACCTTGGTATCTCCTTCCCGGTGCGGTGGCTGTTTTAGGTGGAAGGGGAAGCACGTTCAGATTGGACACAATCCTCCGTAGTGCTCCCCCACTCTCCTCATCCCCAGGTTTAGCAATCAGGGCTTTTTCTGTTTACTGTTTCAGGCCCACAATCTGAAAGCGACATTAGGAGTTGAGAGGTATGCGAAATGTACAAAAAGGCTGTCTGCGCTTGTTTTCGTAGCAGTGCCTGCCTGCCTCGCAGGTCCAATCCAGATCTTAAATCCCATGCTGCCAAATAAGATAGTAAAATTGCAACTGTAGGATTGCTAACAGATTCTTGGACTGAAGCGCCAGCCGCCCCAACGTGCCGGATTGAATAACAATGCAGAGAACAATGGTGTAACATATGCAACGCATTGTCTTTCTTTTTTAAAAACTCATTTTATAAAATCCCTTAATTGAATCAGGCTTGAACTTCCTGTGGCATCAAACCAAGTAGAATTACACCGATGCTAAAAATGTAAATGTATCCCAGATACTGCTAAATGATGCGTGCCTGGGAACGTTAGCCTGAAGTCTCGCATGCTCACACTGCGGTGATAAAGCAGAACCTGGAGATCAGGCTTTGAGATAAACATTTATGGGAATACTTTTAATTCCATGCTTTCTTAGGATTGTGAAACTGGTTTTGACCTTGGAATCCTAGATGTCAGACCTGGGATGACCTCTAAGAGATCAGCGGTTCCTTCTCCAGATGGTGAAACAGGTGCCTGGAGGGTGTAACGAGACACACTCAAGGGCGCTCGATGAGCAAACAGAACCAGGCCAGGTTCAGTTCAACGCAGCTGTCCTACGCCTTCACCTTGTGTTGGGGCATGGTGATCAAAGTAAAGTAGAAACAACACTGCTTTCCAGGTAGCCCCAAGTGTGTGGATGTCCAGGTCAGGCCTATTTCACTTCCCCCTTCATTCTGATAGATTCCTTGAGAAATAGGAAACTTTGTGGTTAGCAGCACATGCCTAAGAAACTAGAAAATCTGAAAAAACAAAGGCTACGTCCCTGGCTCCCGAATGTTGGGTCCTACTCCCCAAGCAGAGGGCCAATGAGCTCTGCCCCTCCAGCTTTGTCTCTGTGCCTCTCACTCCGCAGCAGGCACTCATTTATTATTATTCCACCACTAGAGGCCTGATGCACGAAGATTCATGCAAGAATGGACCTTCCTTCCTCTGGCTGCCAGCACCGCCTTGGCTCCAGCCTGAACCACCTTTCCACCTTCTCAGGCTGCCCAGAGGCCCAGAGAGGCTGGGGCAGTGCAGAATGTCTGTGTCCTCCCCATGGCAACACGACGAGTCAAGCGACCAGCCCCCAGCCGTTGGGCACCTGTGTATGCAAATTAGCCTGCTGTTTTGTTTGGTTAATTTGCATACTCACTCCTGATTGGCTGGTGGGTGTGGTGAAGGGACGGTCGATTTGCCTCTTTCTCTCTCTCTCTCTCTCTCTCTCTCTCTCTCTCTCTTTTTTTTTTTAGTATAGAAGATAACACAGCCAGGGGTAGCCAGAGCCTGGTGGCATTTCAGGTCATCAGACTCCCTGTTTGGTGGCAGGTTAGAGGATATTGTTTAGAGAATGCATGTACCAAACATTTCTTTTCCTTTCCTTTTACTTTTTCTTTCTTTTTTTTTTTTTTTTTTTACCATTGCAGTCAGCAACCGAGGAGGAAAATTGTGCAGTGCAATGCAGCCATCGGTGTGACGATTCTGGCTGTGATGCTGGAGCCTGGTACCTCCTTCCTGGTGCTGTTGCCAGGAACACTTGTCACTGACACACATTTGGTCCCTGAGAAGTGAGCTCTTCCCCCTCCCGCCTTCATTATGCCTGCAGAGGGAGCCATGCCAGACACTCGTGTTCACATGCCTGAAATGTCAGGCCGGCCTGGCAATGCGAGCGATGCGATAAATCTGGAGAGCAGCATCGGATCGCTGGATGCGGAATCTGTTCGCACACACAGGCTGCAGCAGGCACGGCGGCAGGCCCTCCAACCCCTTGAGGGTTCCACCAAGGAGGAGGTTAAAGGACACAGCCTCCAGAACCGGGAAAGGTGGGTAAGGAAGTCAGGAGCTGACGTGCAGAAGAGCCTACAGCTGTTGACATACCTCCCACATACCAGACAGGAGACTCAAGTCGAGCTTCAGAGAAGGGGGAGGATCTGGGGGAGGGAGCCCCGGAGGGGCCTCGATGTGAGCAGATCCTCCAGCACAAAGACCTGTGAAGGCCCTGAGTCTGGACATCAGAGGGAAGGTTGGTTTCATCTTCACCGGGAACCCGGTCAAGACGGAAAATCAAATATGCAGAACCTGCCAGGTTGTCAGGTCCCTTAAAGAAATCGCTGGGAAAAGCCAACCAAGTCAGTCCTTTCTTCAGTGAACGAAGAAAAGCGCCTCCCCTGAGCCACTTACTCACTCCAAGGCCCAGAAACAAGGGGCCAGTCCACCGAGCTCAGTTCAGGCCACTGGATCCCAGGGTTTCTTGACCGGGACCCGGGACATCTGCTGACACCAATGACAGTTCTCTGGGTTGGGCAGAGCCTAACCCCAAGAGCCTAGATTCCTCGCTCAAAAGTTGTGTTAGAATCGTATGAAGTCATTATGCAGTACATCTAAAGCTTACACAGTGCTGTGTATCTCTCCATAAAACTGGGAACAATGAAGACGCATATGACGGTGAGGAGGGTTCATACCTCAGGTTCCTAACCCTCAACGGTTCCTTGTCAGGGTCAGGTCCTGCTGCCTCAGTGTGACTTTGCACTAAAATCAGGTCAGATTCTTTGGGGCTTTGGGCCTGGGTGCAACAACTAGGAGTGACAGGAGACAGAGTGGGATGAGGTGGGAGGTGCCACCTGGAGCAGCACTGAATATAAATTAAAGGGAATTAAGGAGCAATTAACGGACCACCCGAAAGTGTCCAAGAGTTACATCCTGAGGAGCCATGAAAGACCCACGAGCAGACTAGCAGGTGGGAGGGCCCAGGGCTCCATAGCAGATGAGTAAGCCCAGGTGTTCAGGTGAGTGAGACCATCAACAATGTGCCATGATGTGAGATGTTCAGAAACTAATTGTAGTTTACCTTTTGTGCTACTCTGGCTTATCAGCCAAAACAAAGGAAAGAGAATTTCCCCTTTCCCTTCCAGGAAAGACAGCCCAGGGCTTTGTGTTCCCAGACCTGGGTGCCCTGACCCCAGGCAGGGAATTTCCAGCTCTGTGTGAGTCAGGCCCACCTGGGGGAATTCAGGAGCCCTCCAAGAAGGAAGGAGGGTAGAGGTTTCTGTGTTTTGTGCGTAAGTGATTGTCGGGGAGGTGGCTGAATCCCGGGAACTTGGTAAACAAGAGAGGCGGGTTTGTGGGATCCTCCACGTAGCCTGTCCCTGCACCTTGTGCCCCAGCCATGGCCAGAGGAGGAATGGCTGTGGATGCTCATGGGTAATTGACACCGTTGTGGCCTTGGGAGCAGGGTCCAGGACCCCTTTAAGGGAGGCTGGAGATGAGGACCACCTTTGTGGCTGCCTGGAATAAAAGTGCCCAGTAGGAGGCAGGGACCAGCACATGGTGGAGACTTCGAAAAGCAGAGATAGCCGCAGTGACAGGAGCGACACACCTTGACTATGTGTGAAAAGGAAAATAGGGTTGGTGGGGGCGGGGGGGTGGGGTTTGCAACCTAGTTCAGTATCTGGTTAAAACTGTAGTCTTACTTCCCCACTCTGACTGACTTAGGCAGAGCTGCGGAGACCCTCGGGGGCTGCCACAGGAGGAGGTATATACTAGTAGGTCAGGGCCTCCCCCCGAGTTCAGTTCAGGCTTTGGATCCGGAATTCCCCTGGACTAGCAGATCTGCGAAATAAAGGTTAAACTTGCCTCCCTCAGAGTGCTGGCTGATCGTTCTCCCGTGTATTCTGCCACAACATGTGACTTATAATCCTACATGCCCTCGGTCTCCTCTTCTCAGCAAGCTCATCTCCCCACATCCCACGACGCAGAGTGACTGACAAGCACCCACGGATTTCCCGTTCCCGAGCATCCCGCCACCCGGGCCAGGGCGGTGGTTGTACAGCTGTGCACCATTTGCACACCACCCTCCCGCGGCAAAGCCACGCATGTGGGAATCGGGGGAAGACGTGTGCTGCAGATTGGCCAAGTCCCAGAGGCCAACAGAAAACATGACGTAGCTTTGGGATTTAATGAAAAAAGCTTCTATGCCTTTTCAGTGTTAGACGACGAAACCAACAGCTGCACACAGTCAGGCACCAACAAGCAGGGAGCCACCTCCCTGTGGGCACAGGAGGCCCTGGCACGCTCCGTGTTTCTCTAGAAGCCACCCCCGAGCCGGCCAAGGTCTCAGCTCCGGCCCTGACACATGGGTGGCTTTGACTTAGCTTTTGGAGCTCAGCCCACTTCTGGGTCATCTCCCAGGTAAACACAGCACTGCCACGTCCAGGCCTGAGCTTGCCTCCCTGCTGGCCTTCAGCCAGACAGGTTCAGAGTCCCATTCAGCCTGATGACTGGGCAGAGGCCTCAGGGGCCGGCTCTGGTGGGCCAACTGGTTTCCTCACGTCCCAGTGCCGTCCCTCCATCTCTGTACCCCACTTTCTTAATGTGTCCCCCACATTCACAACTTCTCCACTAGTAAACTCCTACATGTTCTTCAAGGGCCAATTTAGACACCATGTTTCTGGGAAGCCTCCTGAACTGCTCAGAATTCTCTGCTTATATCTGGACCCTTGGCCAGCTGTTTCATTTCCCTGTGGACTGCAGTTAAATGCCTACCTGTCTTTCTCACTTATTACATGGCAAATCCTGGGATAAGAGAAGCCATATTATTAAGCCCTGAGCCTTGTGTAATACTGGGTAAAATAAGTATTTTTCCTTATGTCACTTAGAAATTTATTTTACAAGGAATACCATATAGATGATAAAGCCCAAACGAGGGCAATATCTGGTATTCAAAAGAGATTATAGCTCTCCAAGTCAAAAATTCTCATAAAATTGACTATGGAAAGATAAATTTATTTTAAAGAAACTTATGGCAAAATATGTTTGACCAAATTTACCATTTTAACCATTTTAAGTGTACAGTTCAGTGGTATTAAGTCATATACATTGTTGTACAATTATCACCATCACCCACCATCCATCTCCAGCGTGTTCTCACCTTTCCCAATTCAAACTCTAGACTCAACAAACATCAACTCTCCATGTTCCCCTCGCCAAGCCCTGGCCACTGTCATTCCACTTTCTGTCCCTATGTATCTGACCACTCACATGAGTGGAGTCATACAACCTCTGTCTTTTTGTGACTGGCTTATTTCACTCAGCGTAATGTTCTAAGGTCCCTCCATGTGCATGTGTCGGAATTTCTTTCCTGTTACGTCTGAATAATATTTCATCATATGTTTATGCCACATCTTGTTTATTCGCTCACCTGTTGATTGACATTTGGGTAGCTCTCCTGTCTTGGTTATTGGGAATCATGCTGCTATGAGCATAGGTATGTACAAAGAGCTCTTTGAGACCCTGCTTTCAATTCTTTTGGTTATAAACCCAGAGGGTAACTGCTGAATTCTATGATGATACTATGTTTAATTTTGGGAGGAACCAGTATGCTGGTTTCCACAGTGGCTGCATCATTTTACATTCCCATCAACATGCGCAGGTTCTAATTTCTCTGTATCCTTGCCAAAACTTGTCATTTTCTGTTTGTTTGTTGTTTGTTTTTAATAATAGCCACGGGTGTAAAGTGGTATCTCATTGTAGTTTGATTTACATTTCCCTAATGTTCAATAAAATTAAGCAAAATATGTATTTCTTTTTTTTTTAATATATTTTATTGATTTTCTACAGAGAGGAAGGGAGAGAGATAGAGAGTTAGAAACATCGATGAGAGAGGAACATCTATCAGCTGCCTCCTGCACACCTCCTACTGGGGATGTGCCCGCAACCCAGGTACATGCACTTGACCAGAATCAAACCTGGGACCTTTCAGTCCGCAGGCCGACGCTCTATCCACTGAGCCAAACCGGTTTCGGCAATATGTATTTCTTTACTGTGGTTTTTACAGATTATTAAACAAACAGATCACATACTTTAAAAAATTAAAATTACAAAAATTAAAGTACAGAAACATACAAGAGAGAAAAAAAACCCATTTGTAATTTGATTACCTAGAGATAAACACTCTTGATAGTTTAGGTAGGAATAGTCTTCTAGTCTTTTATCTGTGAAAATATATTTTTATGGCAAAAATTTATTTTCTTATTTAGCAACGCCCTACCCAGCTTTGCCCCAAGAAGAGACCTTTCTTACTCAGTGAATTATTTCCTAAGTTTCCTGAGGAGTAATTAGAAAAATACGTATGTTGTTGGTGTTTGGTTTCCTACCAGGTGTTTGTTTGGCGGAGTGGGCATATTACAAAAGGGACTGGTGATGGTGGAGGGGAAGCATGTAGCCAGAGAAGAGTAACAGAGAAGAGTAAGAGGGGAGACTGATGACCTGGGAAGAGATATTTGGAGGAAAGAGCAGAGGTTCACAGAAGAGTTTGATTACACTTCTGTCTCTACACTTGATCTTCGGTAAAGCCTGCATTGTTTGCCAGTGGGTGATGGAGTGGGTTCAACGGGGGCAGCATGAGTGAACAGAGCAAGAACTCAGCTGGAGAGGAGCAGGAGCAGAGGCTTGCCCTGGGCTGAAACGAGAGAGACAAAGCTGATGCGTTTCTGGAGATGGGACACCTGGGCTGACACTCTGCACGCTGCTCTGTTGGTGTTTTCTCCTGTAATTTAATAATCCCCTGCAGTTTATTTTAGTTACCAAAATCCCCTTCTTCCTGGGCTCCGTTGCTGTTAGATGTGGCCATGTGACTGAGTCTTAGCCAAGGGAAAGTAGACATGGTTTGTCTCATTTCTAGGCCACGCCTTTTAAGAAGCAGGGGTGTCCCCTTCATCTTCCTTTCCCTTCCTTGATGAGGAGGATGACCAGGTCTAGGGGGTGGGCGGGCCAAGAGGGCGAGGAGCCGGGCTTCCTGGGAAGCCAATTGAACCATGTGGAAGAGCCACGTGCTGACCAGGAACCCTTGCTTCGCCAGGGATCCTCAAACTTTTTAAACAGGGGGCCAGTTCACTGTCCCTCAGACCGTTGGAGGGCCGGACTATTGTTTAAAAAAAACTATGAACAAATTCCTATGCACACTGCACATATCTTATTTTGAAGTAAAAAAACAAAATGGGAACAAATACAATATTTGTATTTGCATGTGGTCCGCGGGCTGTGGTTTGAGGACCCCTGCTTCAGACTATTATGCAAGTGAAAAGTCCATTTTTATGTGTAACAGCCTAATCTGCCCTAGCTAATACACCATCAAAGGGTGCAAGTTAATGACCCAATATGCAACTGTTAGACCGAATGGACAAATTGCATTTTGGGGTATAGTATTGCTTTTGAGTTCAACTGCTCAGTAGTTGGGTGTATTGGGGTTGAAAGTAACAAAGAAACCTAATTGAAACTCATCATCAAGAAGGGATTTATTGGCTAACTGGGAGTCCAGAGCTACAGTGGACTGCACCGATTGCTAAAATGTGTGAAGACTCGCTTTCTTTCTAGCTCACTACTCTTTCATACCCACTGTTGGCTGCTTCCTAGGGCTAACTTCCTGATGACTGTAGGAGAACTGGCTGCAATCAGGCCTACGCACTGACTTATGCTCAGGAAACAGGAGAGGTTGTCCTTGGCAATCAGTCAACAGCAACACAAAGCTTTGTGCAGACTGGCTCATCCCTGAACCAAATCCTGTGATCATAATTGAATTGCCAATGGCCTAGACCAGTGGTCGGCAAACTGCGGCTCTCGAGCCACATGCGGCTCTTTGGCCCCTTGAGTGTGGCTCTTCCACAAAATACCATGTGTGGGCACGCACGTACAGTGTGATTGAAACTTCATGGCCCATGTGCAGAAGTCGGTATTTTGTGGAAGAGCCACACTCAAGGGCCGAAGAGCCACATGTGGCTTGCGAGCCGCAATTTGCCGACCACTGGACCAATCAGGGCTATCTGCTGGAGCTGATAGGTAGGCTTGGTCCCACCCACACTATATGGCTACGACCAATGATGTGTATTTCTGTATAGGGATGGAGAGACTGAGTTACCCAGCTACAGAGAAGAAAGTCACCTGATTCTAACTTTCTCTGGGACAGGAAAAGTTCTTTTAGAGATGCGAAATAAAAGTCAAGTAATTTCCTTCTTATATGCATTAAAATATGGCTGTGGGAAAATTATTTTCAGCAAAAAAAAAAGAAGATTGAAATTGTTAAAGCGGTGGAAGATTTAAAGACAAGGACATGGAGCCAATGACCTGGGGGAAATTAAATGACTTGCAAAGTCTGGCTATTTCAGAAAGAACACTTTATATGAGGCACTTTCATGGTGAGATGGTACAAGGTGGAATAAAAGAGGACAGTGCTGTATCCAGATGTCATATGTAGGATATTCAAGTTCAAATTTGTTCCTCAGACTGTCCCCTTTCTGCTATTGAGATACCTTGCTCGCTCATCATGAGTATTAAGCGTTCCTGTCAAGGACACTTCATTGCTAAGGTCAGCCTCGATGTGCTGATCTCAGCTCTTCCTCCAAACAGTATAAATTCATTTTTCTGGACATCTACCATGGACTAAAAATAAAAAAGGGATAATTAGCTTTCTTCCCATCCTGAATGAGTTTACCTCTAAAACAGGAATTAGAAAGGTTTTCCTTGTTGATTCGGAGAGGAATTGGGGCGATTAAGTTAATGCACACAAAAATAACTCCTTTCAGCACAGATGCTCTTTGATTGACTTAAAACCCCTGCGTGCAAAATCTACACAAACAAAAGAAATGTGGAGAGATCTGCTATAATAAGATTAAGCTCAAATGGCAAGGCAGGTGTGGAATTTAAAATTAATTAGTAATGCCAACTACAAAATGGACCAATTTTCCTTCTCCATTGCTCTGCAGGAAAAATAAAAATAAAAAAACAGGAGAAAGAGAACTTGTGTGTTTTGTTTTTCTGCTCTACCCTCTCCCCAGTGTAAATCTCAGAATCCAGCTCAACTTCCACTTCCTCCATAGAATCTTCCAGAACTACCCCAGCTCCTATCTCTAGACTTCCTGGAACGTGCTGAAATGGCATGAAAGAATAGGAGTTAAAAGCTCAGACTCTGATGTCAGAGCTGCAGTCAGCGAGATCCTCAGTCTGTTAGCTGAATGGCCTGGGGCTCATCCACTGGCCTGCCTCCTCCTCTGAAAAAATGGGACCAAGATGGTGACAGAAAGAGATGAGATGATGCATGCAGTGAGATAACGTCTGACCAGAAGCAGGCATTCCTAAGTGTTAGCTATTATTAATAGGTAATATAGTGTCCCCCAACTTGGAGTAGCACCACACTGGACTCATAGTATCTGCTCAAACCAACCCTGTTGCACTGAACTGAAGGGAACTAGAAATGTTTTTCAAAGTGGAGGATGGTTGCGGACCAGGTTGAGGCGGGAAGGCCAGTGACTGCAGGACCAGGGTCGCACTGTGCTTACGTGGCCTGCAGGGAGCTCTCTGTAAACACAGCACGAAACAGCCACTAAACTCCAACCAACTCCAGTGACTAAAAGTAACTCCAGGGCTGCTGCTATGGGAGAAAGAAGTACGCAGGGACGGGAACGCCAGCACCGTTCAAAAGAGCGTTGCTGGTCAGAACGTCCTGTGTGACGGCTGGTCAAGCAGAAATGTGGGTCTGCTGGAACTCAGAAATGAGCCAAACTCACTTACGAGCGTTTCATTTGTTGAGTGTGAGGGGGCTGGATGGGAAGAGGCAGTGCTCACCATCCTTAAGAGAACAACAGATTTTCTATCACCTAAAAAGAGTCAACAAATGAGCCACTGAGAACAGACCTTGATGCATTTGTTCATTGAAACAAATCTGTTAGGCCCTGAATCGGACAACGCAAGCTAACCAGCACATGTACTTGGCATGATGGAAATGTACTTCTTTCCAAAACACAAAGTGCCCATTACTTGTTCATGGCAGTGGTAGGGCTCTGAACCACAGGATGATGTAAGCCAGCACCAGAGCTTTGGCTCTGTTCCCCACTGGGCACTATCTTGGGAGAGTTACATCAGCTCTCCAAGGATCAGTTTCCTCATCTATGAAATGGGAACAATAATTCTCCCTACTCAAATGGTTGCCGTGAAGATTAAACAAGCCCATTCAGGCAAAGAACTCGACTTAGTATCTGACATATAATAAATATTCAATAAATATAAGCAGCCCTAAGCAGTTTAGCTCAGTGGATAGAGCGTCGGCCTGCGGACTGAGGGTCCCAGGTTCGATTCTGGTCAAGGGCATGTACCTTGGTTGTGGGCACATCCCCAGTTGTAGGTGTGCAGGAGGCAGCTGATCCATGTTTCTCTCTCATCGATGTTTCTAATTCTCTATCCCTCTCCCTTCCTGTCTGTAAAAACAAATCAATAAAATATATTTAAATAAATAAATAAATATAAGCAATTATGGTCATAATTTTCCACAACCCAGATTTCTTACTATTTTTCCTTTAGCATTGTCTTCAAATGCTGACAAATTTGTTTGACCACACCTTTGCATGAAACTTGGAGATAGCGCTATGCCCTTTTGTGGAATTTGCTTTTTTTTTAACCAATACATCTTCTGAGTAGTGCTCGGTAGATATCAAGAATGATACAGATAAGGGCTGTCTCTGAAAATCTGTGAAGGAGATGGGAGAATGAGACCCAAGGTGAGGGAGACGGAGATAATTTACAATTACATGTTTGAGAAATCAGCTCCTTCTCCAAATTGGCTTGTTTTCCTAACCTCAGCAAAACATCCTTCAATTTCTTCTCTGACTTGAGGAAACTTAGATAAATCAAATACGTACCAAGTCATCTATCGCGCTTGAACGGAATCCGAGAAAGTCTGAGTTATGATATTATACACCTGATACAGCAAGACGGAGCTTGAAGCCAACCTCCGGAGAGGGCTTTCAGAATAGGCTCCCCTTTGTGTAGATTGGGAGGTGATGTCATTGTCTCGCTGTCACGGGGAGGGTGCCAGGAGTTGTGATAGGGCTGGGCCCCGAGCTGTGATGGATGGCGCCTCTCACCTGGACCCCTCGTGAACAATAACGCCTTTGTGAGGCCACGGCCCAGGCCTTTCTGCTTGTGGAAGGAAGCACAGACACTTGACCTGCAGGAGGACTGGAATTCCCGTCAGCTGTGTTATAAGCAGGCAAAAGGGACTAAATAAAAGCCACAGCCTCAGACAGGCACTGGTGAGCCACCGGGAATTCACTGAGCAAGACAGGCATGGCTGCTGCCTTCTTGGAGCTTACAGTCTAGTGGGAAAGACAGCGAATGAATAATTAGGCGAATGTGAATTCATTACAATTGTAATGAGCCCCATGAAATACAGAGCACTATTGAACTTTATACTGGGGAAGAGGAGGGAAGGTTAGGCATGGAATTGCAAACACAATTTTTATATCCAAACCAGCACAGATACTTGATGTAGAACACAATCTTTGCTTGAGTTTTGAAGAGAAAGCTGGAGACAGCAGGGAACCCCCACATTTGCCTGGGGTGGGGCTGGCTATGCCTCTGCCGAGTTGGGGATGAGGCTTCCAGCTGGGGGTGGCTGAGTAGGAAGAGTTGGAGAAGCCCTGGCCTGGGCATTGAGGGCTCGGACCCCAGAAGTGAAGGCCTGGAAAGACATGAGCAGGACACCTCCTGGCCGGCTGGAGGGCAGCGCGTGGCCTGAAGCGCCCTGGCCCAGACTGCCAGCCACCGCGGTGTCAGTGTTGTCTCCTCAGCCCACGCCGGCCCTCTGGTCTAAGGTGTCATCTAATCTCCCCTCGGGTGTGGATGGAGCTGTCTGGGCTGGGACACTAAGGAGCTGGTGGGCACTCTCACCTAGGAGAGGCGGGGCCGGGACAGACATCCGCCCCACTCCCCTTTCCTAAGGCCCTCTCTCCATCTCTCTCTCTGGGCTGTTGTCCACTCCTCTGTTAATGATCCGGTTTAATCCCATCCCGGGACACAGTGGGCTCAAAGGCAGTGGCCATACAATATCAGCTGCACCCCACTGTCCCCACCCACCCCAGCATCTTCCAACTTCTCTGGCTAGATTGCATGAGGATTTCTGAGGTGCCGAGAGGGGGCACCCAGATCGCCATGGCATGAGGAGGGACTGACGATGAAAGAAGTGGAGGTAGAGAGGGAAGCCTTCACTCTCACAAGGGAGGAGGATGGAAACCCTCAGAAGGATCTAACCCCACTGCCCCCCCTCCCCCCGTTGCCCCCAAGTGGTGCCGGTTGCAGGAGAATCTCTGAACCCCGGGGACCAGGAAGCTCACCACAGAGAACCTGAACGTCGGCAGGGACTCACCCAGGACTGCTGAATCCTCCAATTCCTGGACATCATCAAACCTACCAAGGCCCTAAGTAAAACGTACTGAAGGATAACTGAAAAAATACTAGTAAAATGACCCCTTAATAACCTTATTAAGCTGTGACTGCAGGACTCGGCGATTTATAACAGCATTTCACACTAGCACTTGTCTTGCTGTCGGAAGAGTTTGCCACCCCTAATGAAGTTTTTACCGTGGCAACAATAACTACAATGAGCAGAGAATGCCTGTGTGGGTGCACGGATGCTGGTAATTCATCTCGTGGTCCCTGAGATGTGTGCTCCCATACACTAACTCCACCATAAAATGCGATGCCTTGAGATGCAGACACGTGTTTTTAAAACACTGAGAATTTAATATGTGGTGCATTTCAAACCGATTAGAGAAAGGAGGATATAGTCAATAAATGGTACTGGGTAAAAATGCTACCTGTTAGGAACACAGATAAGTTACACTCCCTCTAGCCCACCTGACACCTTGCCCCATAATTAATTCCCGTGATGATTAAAGAAGTAAACACAAAACGAACACCTTTAAAATATATGTATGCATTGTTTAGAAATAATACTGAGATAGTGAAATAAGTCAGACAGAGAAAGACAAATATTGTATGTCATACTTCATATGCGGAATCTCAGAAAGTCTCATTCAGAAACAGACAATAGAATGGTGATTACCAGAGACCAGGGTGGGGGGAAGTGGGGAGATACTGGTCAATAGATACAAACTTCCAGTTTTAGAGGAGTGAGTTCTGGGGAATCTAACGCACTGCAAGTGACTATAGTTAACAATATTGTATTGTATACTTGAAAGTGACTAAGAGAGTAGATCTTAAATGTCCTACATACACACACACACACACACACACACACACACACGCAGATAATTATGTGAGGTGGTGGGCATGCTAATCACCCTTACTCTAATGATCATTTTGCGATATATACATATATCAAACCATCACAATGTACATCTTAAAACTGACACAATGTTATATGTCAATAAAGCCGGTGGAGGGAGGGACAAAAAAACAAAATGGCCAGACTGGCAGCAAACAGAGCACATCTCACCAGCTGCCTCCCAGGCACTCTTTTCTCAGTGGGACTCCTCTTCCCTCTAACACTCGGACTTCGGAGAGCATACATCGCTCTCCACCACATGTTTTGGGCCAAGGTTTACACAGAAAAAATTTGTTTGTGCATCCCCCAAACCCAATGTAACATTTTTTAAAAAGTAGTATGTGTATGAGGGGAAGGAGATCTCCAGTTATTTTCCAAATATAATGGAGGAATGCCAGAGTTATGTGCTGATGTTTTGAAAAGCACAGGATGTCAACACCGTGATGTGACTAGATGCTGACGATGCTCAGAGAGGCTGTGTGGCTGCACACATACAACTAAATGCCTGTTAGAAATCGTATTCACTGTTCGGTCATCAGGAAGCAACGTGTCATGCATCTGACATGCTAAGGGGTTTGCTATACAAACTTTTCTGTGTTTTCAGAAATTGGTTGGTAGTGATGGATTGACAGGGAGAGGCTGCTGGCTCACATTTGCACTAGGTGTCTGGTTTTTTACAGGTTCCTGATGGTAAAAGAAAGATGCTTGTATTCACAACCAGTAGTACAGACAAAAGACTAATATTGAAAATATATTTATAAAATAGCTCATTTAAATGTGAAGAGAAAAACAATCACTAGAGCAGGGGTCCTCAAACTTTTTAAACAGGGGGCCAGTTCACTGCCCCTCAGACCGTTGGAGGGCCAGACTATAGTTTAAAAAAAAACTATGAACAAATTCCTATGCAACTGCACATGTCTTATTTTGAAGTAAAAAAACAAAATGGGAACAAATACAATATTTGTATTTGCATGTGGCCCGCGGGCCGTAGTTTGAGGACCCCTGCACTAGAGAATGGGGGAAGAATGGAAACAATTCACAAAAGGCTAATTGTGAAATTAGCCAATAAATACAAATACCCAAACTCAGTAATAAACAAGAAAATGCACTGAATACATTAAAACAATGGACTATTATTTTAAAAATTCATCAGATAGCCCAGCCAGTGTGGCTCAATGGTTGAGCATCAGCCTATGAACCAGGAGGTCACGGTTCAATTCCTGGTCAGGGCACATGGCTGGGTTTCAGGCTTGATGCCAGAATGGGACATGCAGGGGGCAGCTGATCAATGGTTCTCTCTCATCATTGATGTTTCTATCTCTCTCTCCCTCTTTCTTCCTCTCCAAAATCAATAAAAATATTTTTTAAAAGAATATTAAGAGTTGTTGAGGATTTGGGAAATCAGGCAACTTTTCCATTGCTGATGGCTGTGTGCATTTTTGAAGGCACGTTGGCAGTATCTATTAAAAATTAAAATGTACACATGTTCTACTTTAACTTACTTTTAGAAACCTATTATTCAGAAACACACATGTATACAAAGTTATATGCATGTAAGGATAAATATCATGGCATCATTTGTAATAGCTAAAATTATTGAAAAGATCTAAAAGTACACCAAGAATCAAAATATATTATGGCATGAAATGCCATATAGTTGTTAGAAAGAGTGGGGGGGAGCTATAAGTACTGATATGGAAAGGTCTTCAAAGCATATTAAGTGAACAGAGCAAGTTGCAGAACAGTATGTACAGTATTCCATATTTATGTGTATGTATATATATTATGAATAAATAATAAATATGGGATACCTATGACCTTAGGCAAATACATCAGAATGGAGACTGAACTGTTACCTTGGGGGAAAAGCTGTCTGAGAGGAGGCAGTGCAGATGGATTCTTGCTCACCAAACGTTCCAGTCTCTCCCTTGCAGCGCTCCTCACTGCATGAGGATGTGTTCCCATGCTGCTGACCTCAGGAGTGATCACATGACTTGCTTTCACCAAAAAAGTGACGTTGGTCACTTTTGTGCAAAGCTTTAGAAGTCAGGACATCATTTGATTTGTCTCGTTCTTTCTCCCATGAGATGACAATGCTCCAGAGAGAAGGTAGGTTTTCCCATCAGCTTTGGCTCTGGAGTAAAAAAGGCAAGAAGCAGGGCTGTTGCTGACTTGTGAAAAACATGTAGTGTGAACAAGAAATAAACATTTGTTGCTATAAGCTACTGAGATTTGGTGGGGGGGTGGGGGGGGAGAGGGGATTGCTCTAGTGCAGCGGTTCTCAACCTGTGGGTCGCGACCCCCTTGGGGGTTGAACGACCCTTTCACAGGGGTCGCTAAGACCATGGGAAAACACATATATAATTACATATTGTTTTGTGATTAATCACTATGCTTTAATTATGTTCCATTTGTAACAATGAAAATACATCCTGCATATCAGATATTTACATTATGATTCATAACAGTAGCAAAATTACAGTTATGAAGTAGCAACGAAAATAATTTTATGGTTGGGGGTCATCCACAACATGAGGAACTGTATTAAAGGGTCGCGGCATTAGGAAGGTTGAGAACCACTGCTCTAGTGTAACATGGCCAACCCTGACTGATACAAATAAAGGAAGACGTCTTTCCTTCTGTATATTTCTCTATTGTATGAGCACCTGGCAATACCTGATACCTGTGTATTACTTACGTAATAAACTGATTTTTTAAAATCGACATCTTCAAATTACAAATGACTACATGTTAAGGACCTTTGGGATTGTTGACAAGTAGAAACTGTAAAGTCAAATCCTGGGATTCCAAGGTCAATGTTGATGTGTCCGCCTGAGTGAGACCTGCAGGCCAAGGCACCACGCTGCAACCTGGGGCTCTGTGAAAGGTGAAAGGTGTGTTGTCCAATCAGGGGCCAAGAAAGATGGCGGTTAATTGGACACATGCGAATTCTTCTGGTGTATGGTAGTGGCAGGGGAGGTCAGAGCAGTAAACATTCTACCCACTGAACCACGGTGTGAGTGTAACCCATCCCTCAATTCTTTCAATATTGTTTTTGTTAGAAGTGTTTTTGTAAAAGATGAATTTTTAACTAATTTGTAGCCCGTGGATACCTAGCATACTTGTGTAATAGTTCCAGGAACTACCAGTAGCTTTGGGGGAGGAGGCTGATTCCAGCTACCAGACATTCTGGCTCTGGGAGACTTGCTGACACTCAGCCATAAAACTGGACCTCTGTTTGGCCAGTTTCAAGATAATCATCAGATTGGACTGTCTGACTTACATGTAGAGAACTTTCAATCCCCCCAATTTCCTTGTTCTCTGTCCCTCTCCTTCCTGAGTAAAACCCCTGCCTGCACTGAGACGTTAAGATGGTCTATGGGACAGCAGTCTGCCCTCTTCTCAGGCTGCTGGCACTTGAATAAACTGTCTTTCCTTGCACCAGCACCTGCCTCTCAAGTATTGGCTCTTGAAGCAGCAGGCAGCTGAACCTGAGTTCAGTGTCATGAGGGGGCATCCTAATCAAGGATAGAACCACAGGGGTTGCTTTTATAGATATTGGGGGGGGGGCATTGTTCTTCAGCAGTAAGGACTGAGTTGCAATCACAGCGGATGCATAATTGTCTGAATATGTCAGTCCCTTCCGATGTCCCAAGCACACACACACAAATGAGAGCCACTGACCCGGGAAACGGAGCAGGTAACTGCATGTAGACTCATTTCCTGGTGGCTGCTGCCCTGGCTCAAATTCCAGACTCTCAACACTTATTCAGTGATCGAGCGCCTCCTCTGTGTCAGGCACTGTAATTGCTATCACACTACAGATCCAATCTGCCCTCACACTCAATGCCTACATCACTCATACATGCCTACAGGCAGGATAATAGCTATAGCAGTAGTAACCCTTTCTTAAGGGGGTAGTAGTTTCCAAGAATTGCGCCAGGTATATAATTTCCAAATCTCCCAAAAAGACCTGGCAAACCAACTGGAATAATCAATTCTTTTTAGTATGAGGTTGAGAGAAATTAATGAGCCTCCTTCAGTTCTGACTAAATAAGGGTCAGTCTCCAGTTCTTGTTGTCTGTACCACCTCACCTCCTGTGCACAGGAATGAATAGGTAATAGCACTGAAGGGGGAGTGAATAAGTCTTGAGTCAGAACTTTATCCTTCAGAGCAGGGCGCACAGATCCAGCTTTTAGATTATGTTGCCCCAGAGTGTGAAACAGAACCCTGGTCAACGGCCAGCCTGGCAATCTGACTTAGGTTAGCCGTGGTTAGCATTCGTCCTAGTCTCTGCCCCCACCCCTCCTCTTTCTTGGCTGAAAGTAAACATCTGACTTGCTTGAGGCATGAGGGCGGGGGTAAGGCAGAGTCCTCTCAATGGGTCTGCTGTTCTGCAAAGATTCTAGAAGAAGCAGATCTAGGTGTGGTAACGTGGGGGCTGTTGATTACATTTTGCTTATATATTAATATACAACTTCTTTTTTTGTAGCTTCCTTTGGGAATTTACATGGTAATGCAAATCTGTGCACACATTATTATTGTAACACTATTTGACACAGAAAACTATATGATCTTCTCCTCAACCTCCACAAACCATCTCCAGGGCACATACCCTGGCGAGGCCACTGTTTTCCTCCTTCCCAACCAGTGTTGGGGCTTCCAAAACTTACCATCACATTCCTTACATCACAGACAGAAGCCCAACAACCGGCTGCTGGGCTTTTTTCCTAAAAATATGTTTTTATTGATTTCAGAGAAGAAGGGAGAGGCAGAGAGAGATAAAAACATCAATGATGAGCCCTAACCGGTTTGGCTCAGTGGATAGAGCATCGGCCTGTGGACTTTGGGTCCCAGGTTCGATTTGGTCAAGGGCATATACCATGGTTGCGGGCACATCCCCAGCTGGGGGTGTGCAAGAGGCAGCTGATCCATGTTTCTCTCTCATCGATGTTTCTAACTCTCTATCCTTCTCCCTTCCTCTCTGTAAAAAAATCAATAAAATACTTTTAAAAACACACACACACATCAATGATGAGAGAGAATCATTGATTGGCTGCCTCCTGCACGCCCACCCACTCCCCTCACCCCCCGGGAATCAGGCCCGCAACCCTAGCATGTGCCCTGACCTGGAATCGAACCATGATCTCCTGGTTCATAGGTTGATGCTTAACCACTGAGCCACGCCAGCTAGGCGTTGGGCTTTTAAATATAGCAACAGCAGAGATCCCTCTGGGCTTGATGAAGAGCCACTTCAAATATCTCCTAATTTCAGTTGTTTTCTTGTCTATCAAATACAAAGTCTAAACATGGCTCTGAAGGTATTTAAGTGCACTCACGGGAAACCCGCCCCTCCCCGTCAGAGGCAGGGATGCAAGGAGGCGGAAGTGGGGGGGAAGCCAGTGCCCTCCGGTTTGGGGATTTGCAGGGATTGCCTGTGTGTGAAACTCTCCGGGGAGAAGGTGACAACGGCACAGAAGTGGGCCCCGGCCCGGTTGGCACCACAGTACCAGGCTCAGTGGCAGAGCTGCAGCCGCTCTTTCCCCTTTCTAATTGGCGGGACCATTAGCAGTTGTATTCATGTGTCTGGTTTAAGAATAGGGAGCTTCTTGGTTGAATAAATGATTCCCTTTGAGCTCCCCTGTGTTGGTCTGACCCCACCAGCTGCACACACAGTGGCTGGAACCTCCCCCACTCCCACCTCAAATCCCTGGACTTCCCCCGTGGGAAAGGGGGCCTCCATACCCTATCCCAGCATCTGCCCTGGGCGAACCCGTCAGGCTTGGGTCACATACCCTCCTTTTACATCAACCCAGTGGCCAGGAAGATGGAACTCACTGTCTGGCCAGAACAGGGACACATGTCCACTTCAAGAGCTGGGCTGAAAGTGGGTCCACTCCTAGAGCAGGACTGAGAGGGGGAAGGTGGGTCCCCAGAGGAGAATCAGGGTGCTGTTACCAGAAGAGGTTGGAATGGGCACCGCTCGGGCCGGAACCACAATGACCTCCGCAGTCCCACCTATTCTAACGAGGGACACAGTTGGAACCACTTGCGACCTGGAGAGGTGATGGGGGAGCCCGGGACTTCTCCCCACCCTACGTGTCCATCTCCTATGGAGTGTTCTTACCACGAAACAAACAAACCAAAAAAGAGACACAGGGAAACTGGGAGAGGGGTTTGGTATGTCTATTATGTTGACGGTATAAAGGGTGTTTGCATATATCCCAACTCGTCAGAGTGTATATATATCATATAGATGCAGCTTTTTAACTCAATAAAGCTGTTAAGGAAATAAAAAGTCACCTTCCTCTAAGTTCACCTAACTTCTATATCCTGAGGAGTTAAACCGAAATTAGCTAAGGTTTGGCTCAGGCTCTGATATAAAAAGGGCCTGAATTCAGAAGGCCTGAATTCTGGGACAGACCCTGGAGGCTGGGAGGGAGCCCAGTGCTGAAAGGAATCCTTCTGCTTCCAAATGAGGTCGGGTCTTTCGGCTGCTCTGAAAGACGCCGTGTGAAACCCCGTGAAGAAAACGACTAAATCATTCTAATCTTCAGGTGTTTCACAGGAGCGGGGCAGCAACTGCAGGTTATCGATGGCACATTACCCGTTTGGAGAACCTGCCAGTCGATACATCGTGGAAGACCCCATTAAAGGCGACGCATCATGTTCGGTCAGAACGGACAGCAAGGACGAGAGGTGCTGAGCACTGGCAGGGGCAGCTAGCATCACCGTTGACGAGCTGCCTCAGTGACCTGGGTCCCAAGTTTAAACATCTCTGAGAAGGGCCCGCTCAGCCTGTCTTCAGTCAGATGTCACCCTGGGACCAGTCCGCTGGGGCCACGGAGCAAAGGTGATGCCGTACAAAATATAGCTGATGACTCTGTAGTAGCCATGGCTGTGTGGGGACGGTAACTGTGCGGAGGGAACAGTAACCGGGGGTGGGAGGAACCGGGCAGACAAAAATACGTGCCCAGTGTGCCTGACTTGGGCTGGAGAGATTCCAGCAGCTCAACTTTCGTTTCCTGCTGCTCAGCACGGACGTGCTGTTGTTACTTCTATGACGCAGATGTTGAGCCTCAGTCCTATAAAGGAGCTGTGGGTGAAATAACTGACCTCTCCCTGGAGGTTGAAACTGGCATCGTTCTCCACCCTGCACCTCACAGGCCCCACTCGTGGAACCAGCCCCATAACAGTCTGTCTGGAACTGGACTCCAAGGGGACCGGGGTCTTTACCCTGAAGCTGGCCCACATCCCCAGCTCCACTCTCTGCTGGGAGACTTCCCTGATGGGAACACGACTTCCTGCCTTTCCCTGGACTCCCACTGCCATGCTGTAAGCCCCACGTCTGCCCCTTCCTGGGGCAGTTAACCCAGCCGTGATGAGCACCCCACCAGGCTGCCTTCAAGGCAACGCTCAGTGGGAAGGCTTGGCCGAGCGTGGATGGACGCATGAATGACAAGAGACTGAGGCAGTCTGGAGGCGGGCAGTCAGCCCCCAGATTGTCTGGGAGAGCTGGGTGACCCCAAAAGCCAATCGGGGAGTTGTTACAGTTTCCCTTCTCTTCTCTCCATACTCCTGGCATAGGGAATTTGAGCTGCTGGTGTGCGTGAGGTGAAATACGAAGAAAAATCAGGACTTGACAGTTTCAAACATCAGAATAACATTTACTGTGGATCCAGCTGTAAACAGTATTTAGCCAGTTTACAAGAATGCCCGGAACCCTCACCCAACATGCAAATCACAGGGCAACCAGAAGGCGTCGGTGCTGTTCGTTTTCCCGGATGTGACCCTCGGAAACCTCCACGGGGGCCTCGGCCATCGCCTGCCCTTCCGGGGACCGCAGGGTGAAAAGAGGGCAGCGAGAACCACTTCTCAGACCACTGAAACCCGCTCCGAGCACATGGAGAGACAGCCGCGCATCCATGCGGTTTCAGGATGCCCAGCACGACGCCCGAGACACAGCCACTGCCCAGGTGTCAAACCAGAACGCTAGCACAGTGGTTTCAGGAAAGATTTCTCCTACCATCTCGGGGGTAAAGAAATGACCAAAACACCCAGGTTTTTAAACCCCAAGAATATGAGGAAACGATGATCTCCACGTGCCTGGTCTTTAGAAAGAATCACTGGACTCTAAGAAACTCTCTAAAAAAAGGTGGTGGTAGAAATAGTGCTACAGCCTGAACATTTCTTTGTTTGTATAGACCAGGGGTCCTCAAACTATGGCCTGCAGGCCACATGCAAATACAAATATTGTATTCATTCCCGTTTTGTTTTTTTACTTCAAAATAAGATATGTGCAGTGTGCATAGGAATTTGTTCATAGGTTGTTTTTTTAAACTATAGTCCGGCCCTCCAACGGTCTGAGGGACAGCGAACTCACCCCCTGTTTAAAAAGTTTGAGGACCCCTGGTGTAGACAGTCAACTGCCAAGTTTTCGGGGAGGTTGTGAGGAAGATGAGTCTGAAAGGCAGGCAATCTGAGACGGGTCCCTGCGGGGCCTTTCCTTAGCTGTGTGAATTTTGATAATTTACATAGCCTCTTAAGCCTTCATTTACTTGCCTAGAAAATGGGCATAGAATACCCGATGTGAAAACTTACAGGAAGGAATGCCTTAGCTCATTGCTAGGCACACAGCAGACTCTGAGCAAGACACGTGCTTGGGAGGGGAGGAGTCGAAGGTGGAACAGGCGGAAAGCAGGCATCTTGGGAAAGTGCCAGGCTTGGGCCATCCGCATCTTAGAGCAAGCCCCTTGAGGTTCAGCTGTGCCCTGCGCACCCTGGAACCTCCAATACCAAGCCCGGCCTTGTCTAAAGTGGGCATTCAGGAAGCAGTTGTTCGGCTGAATGGAGCCGTAGCTGGGCTCCAGTCAGGGAGAGGTTCCCAGAAGGGAAGGAAGGCAGGGAGGGAGGGAGGACAGAGAGGCGGGACAGAGGCAGCTGACAGGGAGGAAGGACACAGATGACAGAGCCTGAATGAGGGAGGTTCCAGATGATGAACTCCAACTTTGCCCTGTCTTTAGAGCCCCCGTAAAGTGAACAGACTTGTGATGGAACGGTTTCAAAGGTGCTTTGGAAGCCAGATGGGAACTTATGTCATTGTTTTCACTTGCAAGCTCAACTGAAAAGAATGAGCCCGTTACTGCCCGCAGGGGAGGGTCAGGCACCCTCTGTCTCTGCCGGGCACTGCGAAGATGAGCCTTCCCACCCCCTCTGCAGGGGCCCTTCTGGAAGGCTGCCTCCTGGGGAGGTGTTTGCTGCGGGACAGGGAGGACTGGATGTCCCAGCCTCACAACCAAACACCTCCCACATCTCCTACCAGCAGTGAACAAAACACTGAAGGCTAACCAGACCCCGAGGCTGGTTCAAGAGAAGCTGTAGTTACACACAAAAGCTGTGGGAAACAGTAAGCTGCTCCATACATATAAAGGCATGTTAGTTATTAGTGTAGAAAAAAACACCAAACCGAGAGAAATGGCAGGGTCCCTCCACCCACTTTGCCATTCAGCCTGTCAGACAGGCTCACTAACCTCTTTGGACCTCAGTCTTCTCACTTACAGAACAAGGACAGCTTCCCCCACACCAGTCGTGGTCAACATGACCCTTGTTTCTCTATGCTCCCACACCACAAGGCCTGGATTTTCACTCGACACATATTTCACTCTGACATGAGATTTTTAAAAATATATCAGTTGGTTGTTTACACAACTCTGACCCAGCAGATTATAAGCTCCACGAAGGCAGGGGCTGGTGGGAAACATAGTCAATAATTAATCATTTTCAATCATTCACTTGACAAGTATTGGCTGATCCTACTTGGCTCTGCAGTAACGGAGAGTTTTCTCTCTGGTCTGGAAAGTAGATAATAATGACAGACCATAACATCTACAAGAAAAATAAAAGCAGGACTCCTGCACCGCACAACTCCAGGGGGTGCTCTTCCTACCCAATACAATGCTCCCTGGATTGTGCAAGGGCAGCTGCCCTGGTAATTCCTTCTCCCCAGGGCCTGGCCCAGTGCCTGCAGTGTGGTAAGCATTCTGGAAAGATTATTAAGGAGTAAGTGAATAAATAAATGAGTGGCCTTTCTCAGTGTGGTAATGTTTTTTTAATGTCCTATTTTTTTGTCCTTTCTGCATACACTTCTTGGCCCCTTAAAGTCAGGCCGTATGACTCATTCTGCCCAGTGAAATGTCAGCAACGTGATGGGATTCACCCCTGGGGGGGGGCGGGGGGGAGTGTTGGGGGGTCTGACCCCAGCTATTTCTTCTCCTGCTGCAGACCCTGGCTGTACAAGATGTGGATTCCCTATCACCGAGCCCCTGAGTGATTTGATTCCGTGGAGCAGAGCAGACCCTCACTGGATATGGAGCATTTGCGAGATAAGCCTTTGTTATGTTAAGCCACTGAGACTTTGGGGGTGGTTTGCTGCTTGGCACGGCCTAATCTAGTCTGACTCATGCTCTCACCCTCCTGTAAACTCTTTGAGGATGGACCACGGGGCCATTTATCCAGCCCCACAGAGGTGATCAGTAAAAAAGAGCAATTAGTAACCATAACTGATTCATAGGGTTTATCAGTGCCTTTTCCCTCCGCTGAAATGCCTCAGCTCTTAGGGAATGTACCCCTGGGCCCTGGGCCCTTCCACAATGGCTGGACTGTTCCTTTCCTGTGGGTGGGTTTCCTTTTACCCTCGAGGCCCCTCTGTGGTGAGGTAATGCTGTCCTTTCCGCTAGGACAGAAACCACAGCAGCTCCTTTCCCTGTGATGCAACCAACCCAGAGAAAGGGCGTGATTTAGAGAAACTCTCAGCCCCCCGGGGATCGGGGTCACTGCCCACCCAAGCCCCCAGCGTGGCTCACTCAAAACAGACACTGCAGCTGTGCTGTGTGCAGACAGAGGTATGGACCCACGCGCTCCCTTCCCCACGGGGTCGGAAATACACGGGGACAGGTCCGTTTCCTTGGACCAGGGGTTCCCAGATCACCTGGGGGGCTTGTTCAAACACAGACTGCCAGCCCTCACCCCAGAGTCTGTGACTCTGCAGTGTGTCTGGGGTGGGGCCTGAGAACGTGCCTTCCTAACAAGCTCCTGGGTGCTTCAGGGTTCAGGGACCATATTGTGAGAAAGCATTGCTTCGACAGGCCCTGCCTCTGGAAGTCAAGGTTAAATGTAATGCCACTGAGATGAGCACTATGACCTGCTCTCAGCCGTTAAGGATACAGAACAAAGTCAGTTTCAGGGAGGGGAGGGTCTGGGGAAAACCCAATTTGAGGGTTGCTGTCCAGAGGGGAGGGCTGAGGGGTGTCACAGAGGAGGGTCCTGGGATGAAAGCCAGAAGGAACCTGGGGCCAATATGGGTGCAGAGGTGGTTGGGGAAAGACGAGTTTGAGAGCCGATCACCGGGTAGTGACCAGCACTAACTTGTAGTTGGAAATCTGCAGTCCTCCCTCATAAGGCCTTGCAGCTGCTGACAGTAGCCAAGATGAGGCACTCTGAGGTCACCGAGGCCGATCTAACAGCGCCCCTAGGCAGATGCTGCCAGGTTTCCGGGTGGGTAAGCCCAGCCCAGGGCCCTCTGCCCAGGGCACTCTCTGTACCAGGCCTGAGACCCAGGACAGGATGCCACCAGGCAGTGCAAAGCACCTCGCACCATCTTCCTGCGGACGTATTATCCCTGGTCCCAGCAGGGCTGTGCTGTGCCAAGACTCAGCGTGGGCGGCCGTGACTCACTCCGCCTCGTGGGGAAGCAGATGCTGCTACTGCAGCCAGGCCGCCAAGGAAACAGGCTAAATCAATCCCAGGTCCCTGCAGGGGCAGAGAACAAGCGGCCTGCAGCCAGTGAGCCAGGGCTGCTCTGGTTCTGGGCCGGGTGCAGCACCACATCGCTGAGCTGCCTGGGGAGCCCCGCTGAGAACAGCAGCAACAGAAGCTGGGGCAGAGACCGGAGCACGTGACGAGGGGCCGGCGGGAGGCTGTGATGGTGGCTGGGAGACCAGACTCACTGCGGGATACTTGTGTTTTATTGGTGGCGTGGGAAGAGGACATGCAAACCTCACCCCTGCTCTCCTGTTTGGGAAGATCTGGCTCCCACGGATCTGCTCCCTCGATAGACAACGTGGGGCTTCCCTCATCCCAACTGGCCAGAAATATACCTGAAGAAGGGGAAACTGAGGCAATGACCTAGTCCTAGGCGAAGTCCCACAGCTTTCCGAGGCTGAGCCAGGCTGGGCTCCCGGACCCCGTGCACAATCCCTCATCTTTTCCACTGGACACCGGTCCCAAGAAAACAGACGGATGGGCCTCGGGAATCTGCTTTGCCCCTAGTACTGCTCCCCCAGGCAGTGGTGGTGCCATTAAGAACACTGCTCCCCGCCCCCCACCCCCCACCCCCACCCCCACCCCCAGAGCACCAGTGCCTCTCAGGCCAGCTTTCCTGACCTTCTTCCACCCCTAAGCCAGGTGAACGAGTTCCCACAGGCCCCGCCTGCCAAACAGTGGAAATCCCAAGCGTTTGCGGGGTTCCCCGGCCTCGGTCATTACACGGCCGGGAACGGAGCCAGGACTGGGCCTCCCGGGTTTTACACCAGCCCTCTCCGGGGTCGTAAAGGACCACACTCACCAGGCCCATCTGGGGATCCTCGGGCTATTTCTCCAGTTGCCCCCTCGCTCCTTTCACCCCTGAGGCTCGCAACTGGCTGTGGTGACAGGCGCATCTTTATCCCTGGAGGACCCCCAGCCCTGCGAGGCACCTCCCCCACCCCCACCACAGCCGCTCAGACCCCTCTCCCCTTCCTCACCTGCAAGGGGGGCGGGGTGCTGGGGGACCTTCCCCTTCATTTCAAGGATGGGATCAAGGCTTCCACCTCCTTCCCGCCTTACCGAACCACCTCCTGGTTAAGGAAAATCCCTCCGCCCACCCACTCTGTGTCTTTGATCCATTAATTAACCCCTTTCTCCTAATTGTTCAGCTGTGGCTTTTCTGTGAGCTCTTCTCCTCAGTCTATAAACACGTTCCTGTCTGTCCCACGTGAAAAGCAACTAAACCAAACACGTGTCCTCCTCTGGTTGTCCCCAACCGAAAAGCTGCCTCTCGAGTAGCCTCGGTCTCTCTACCCTCCGTGCCTCCCGAGGCAGCCAAGCCTCTGCTACCAGCTCTCCCCTCTCGGCTCCTCCTCCTCCACGCGGGCCCCGCCTCCCTGCCCCTCCCCCACCCCCCCCACCCCCAGTCCACCACCCACGTATCAGCCGCTGGGGTGTATCAGATGTTCCCAATATGTCTAGTCCTCAGGGCACCAGAGGGGGTTAGGTTCCAAATACAGTGAGGCCTTGACTTACGAGTGTCCCGACTAACGAGTTTTTGAGATACCAGCTGTCTCTTGGCAGATTTTTTGCATTGAGTTGATAGAGTAATTTGAGTTAACGAGCTCCTTAACGAGCTCGGTCTCAAACGAATTAAACTCGTAAGTCAAGGCCCCACTGTAGGGGGTTGAGCAGGGTCCCCCCCACCCCAAGCCTCGCTTCCTCCCCGGAGCCGGAGCCGCAGAAGTTATCCTTGTGCTCAGTTTCCCCGAACTGCCTCCTTCAGCTCCAGCCCTTGTCCCCACCCACCCACCCCCAGCCCCAAAGTGGGCTCCTGGAATGCACACTGTGTGACCCCAGAGCTCAAGCTGTCGGTACCCGCGTCCGTCCCTGGAACTGGCCGGGCTTCTGGACAAAGTGCAGAAAGGCCAGCACCCCTGCAGCCTCACGGAGACAGCCACCAAGACGGAGACCCTCACCCTCACATTCCAGAGGGACCTCTGGTCCAGGGTCCTCCCTCTCACTGGGGATACTGTCGAAGGACCAGCCTGTCTGGCTTTAGCTCCCAGAACGGAGGGCTCCCCGCTGGTTAGGAGGCTCTGAAGGGACTTTGGTTAATGGAACCCTCTTCCTGATTTTGATCTGAAATCTGCCTCCTTGTAACTTCCACCCACCTGGCTCTGCTCTGTGGTCCTTGGAAGCCAATGTCTCATCAATCATTTAATTGGCCTTTCAACGACTGCCAGGGGGGGAGGATGGAGCTGTTGGCCTCTCTTAGAGAAATGGACACCTGGGGCGGCTAACAGGCTTCTGAAAAAGCTCCAGGTGGAGTCGGAAACAGAGCCCAAGCGTCTTAACTTCCCAGGCCAGCCCTCCTTCCACCACTCTGTTTCTTCATCCTTGCCAGTTGTTGTTGAGTACCTACTGTGTGCACCTGAAATAGTGGGCAGGCCCACTATTGGAGACCCAGGAGACCTTGATCCTCCAGAATGTAATCAATTCCAGCTCCAACGCGCGCGCGCGCGCACACACACACACATGCACACACTTCAGAGCACTTGCTCAGCCAGCAAACTGGGTGGCCTCATCTTCACCCCAGAAAACCAGGCTTCTTCCTTACGTTCAGCTGCTCCCCCCAGTACAGGCCAACAGGTAAGGAAGGGAAAATGTGGAGAAGCTTATCTTAGCCAGAGAAGAGCCTGAACTTGAATAGAAGAGTTTGCAAATGATAGCTGTCAACGCTGGGCTTGCAGAGCCCGCTCAGAGCTGGTGGGTGTGTGGGTGGGAGGGATGCTCACCGGTGCCAAAGCTGAGTCGTGTGGCAGAGGGAAGTAGGGAGCAGGGCCGGAGCGGTGCCAGGCTGCAAACCAGAACCGCAGAGACCTGGTCTCCACAAAGGCAGGCCCTGGCAACTTCCAAGCACCTGGCTCTTTGGGCCAGGCTCCACCCCCGGAGGTGTGGCTTCATCTCTCTTAAAGGCACAGTGCTTCAATGTCAGTGTCCACCTGAGTATCCAGCCATCAGCTGCTGTACAGTGGTTCTCAACCTGTGGGTCGCGACCCCTTTGGCGGTCGAACGACCCTTTCACAGGGGTCGCCTAAGACCATCCTGCATATCAGATATTTACATTACGATTCATAACAGTAGCAACATTACAGTTATGAAGTAGCAACGAAAATAGTTTTATGGTTGGGTCACAACATGAGGAACTGTACTTAAAGGGCCAGAAGGTTGAGAACCACTGCATCAGCATTAGCACCAGGTACTCCAGGCTTCACTTTCCCTCCCTTGGATGGCAGCATTTACTCCACCAAATCACATAGGCACAGACAGCCCCAAACTCTATTCTCTGAAGCTTGTGGATGCAAAAGATGACTGACATCTTCTGTTATGGATTGAATGGGCCCCACCCAAACCCATGTGTGGAAGCCCTAACCCCCGATGTGAGGGCATTGGGATATGGGGCCCTTGGGATGTGAGTAGGTTTTGATGACATCATGAAGGTGAAGCCCCCGTGATGAACTTAGTGTCCTTATGAGAAGGGAGGCCAACGCTTCCTCTCTCTGCCATGTGAGGACACAGCAAGCAGCCATCTGCATGCCGGAAGCAGGCTCTCACCAGCAGCCAAATCTGCTGGCCCCTTGGTCTTGGCCTTCCCACCACCAGAACTGTGAGAAGTAAATGTCTGTGGTGTGTACGCCACCCAATCAGTCTATAATAGCTTGTTATGGGGGCCGAGCTAAGACATCCTCTAGGATGCTCGGATGTAGAACATGCAGAGATTTGATAATCCAAACGGCATTTACAGACAAGGCAAGCCCTGCCAAACTTGGCTTCTCTGGGGGGAGGGAAGGAGAACCATCAGCTCTGTGGAGGCTGCATTTGGCTCCGGATCTCTGATTGGCTCCATCATCCGACAGTGGGGAGTGGTGGTACTGGCTGGTGTGGCCTTCTATGCCTGCCTTCTCCCCAGCAGCGCACAGGTTTCCTATTGAGTCTCAGCCTCTGGGTAGATACAGTAGCTATGGTCTGGTAGGACCATCCCTAATGAAGGAGCAGGCCTGTGCCTCCAGCTGGGCCAGTCTACGAGCCACCCTGGAACCTGAATCTGGAACAGAATACAACAAAAAAGACAGAAGGGTAGGATTCCCATGGTTCCAGCATTCTCTCTGAGCAAACTGTTCCACCATAAGACCATTTTATTGTCTATCCCACTCATTTGGCCTTGAAGTGGCCCAGATTCCCACCTATCTCCTGGCTCTTCCGACTTCTGTTAATTCTGTCAAAATCTGATCTCCCTCCAATAAATTCTCTTTGGACAGAAAGAACTAGGCTGCTCCCAACTGAGAAACCCTGACTGATCGGCCAGCCTCAGGGACACCCTTCACCCTCTGTGTGTTGGCTTTTCTCTTCCATCCTGACTTTCTTGCCCACTGGAGCCTCACCTGGGCAGCCTCAAGACCACAGAGAACAAACCAGGTTCGGGACTCTAACTGTGTCCATTGTTCAGCCTGGAGGTGACGTCACATAAAAGGACAGCGCTCCTTTAAGCGGAGGAAGGAGCTGCCTGCGCCCTGGTCATCTTGCTTAAGGTACAGTTTGATTCTGTGAATCTGGGATGGACCTGAATTCTTCATTTCCGACCTGCACCTGGTTGAGGTCCCTGCTGCCGGTGCCTGGATGCTGGCACACTTGGGTAGCAAAGCTCTGCAGGGAATGAACAGGGAGATTTGGTGGCTGAAAAGGGGGCACTTAGGAAATTTAGATATTTGGTAATAAAGCTGCTGTTCCAGTAGAGTTCCTGGGGCGAAAGCCAAGAAACTGTGAGCTGAGGCACAGGGTGGGAGTTGCGGGGAGGAAGAGCAGATGACAGAGGGTGTGGAGCTCCGGAGCCTGCGACAGTACCTGCCCACCACGCGTCACCTGCCCGCCTCGGGCTGTCAGGAGGATGTGCCTCTCGGAGGAGCACTCTGGATAAGTACAAATCAATGTTTGCCGGAGGAGGACGGGAGTGTGGAAGCCTGTGCAACTCACTCCTGCCCGAGTTTGCCTCTGGCTCCTCCCAGCGTCGACTGAGCTGCACCTCATGGGTCTCGGGCAACTTTGAAAAGTTCACACGCCATTCCAAATGTCTTCCTTGGGCGCACGTGGCCCCTTGGCTACTGGTGGCCAGACCCGTATGGTACCTGCTGCTGGTGGAGAGAGCCTGTGTCTGCTCCTCAGCCCCAGTCCTCACCAGTCCTTCCTGCCCCGACAGCGTCTCTGGGCAGGTCCCAGGTCCTGCGGAGACCTGTTTGTGTTAGTCCCTGGGACTGTGCCCTTTGTGAGTCTCAGGAGAGACAGGAAGCCACCTGGTGCCAGCCTACTTCTCTAGGGACTGGGGTTGGTGGCGCCCAGCTGTGTGACCTAAGATGATGTCACGTTTCCTCCCTTGGCTTCTGCTTCTTCCTCCAGGAGTGAGAGGAGATGCCACCAGGACTCTCTGGACACTGCGAGGTGGCGCTCTGGTCAGGACTGCTGGCAGCTGGAGGCGTGGGCGGCTGATGGGGGTGATGTTGGCAGTCCCTCCACCACTGCCTCTCAGGGGTTCAGGCAGGTGGAGCATCTCGTGGAGCCCCAATGGGCACCCCGTGATGGGAACTGGGCCTGCACTGAGACTCTGGCCTGGGCACGGGGAGTGGGAACTATATACCCCCTCCCGAGGCTTAGGGGCCTCTGCCCACCCTCTCTCTGACTGAAGGCAGCATTGGGAGTATTTCAGAGATACCACTTAGGTCTTCGGTGGGCAAGCCTTTCTGCAATTCACACGTACTGGTACTCGTTGCTTGACTGCAGCTCACGGAGGCACTGTGTGAGGGCTGAGGCGGGGCTGCCTTGACTTCTAACGGCACGATTAGCTCTGCCTATATTTGAACTTCACACCCATGGAATCACACAGTGTTACTCTTTTGTGTCTGTCTTCTTTGGAGCAACGTAAGTGTGTGCATTTAACTAGCCCTAAGCCCAGAGCAAGACCCTCCCAGCCAGCGGGAGTACAGGCCCCTGCAGGCAGCTTTGAGGCTGCTGAGAACACCCTTCAAATGGGAAGTCGGGAGATGTGCATTTGTTCTTGGCCCTGCTGCTTACCAGCCGGGTGTGTGGGGACCGCCCAGCCCCCCTGACTGGGCCTCAGGTCACCCTCAGTACAATGGGGTCTCCACTGTCAGCCCCTTGCAGTACTTTCCTGGCAGTCCTGGGAACCAGAGAGAGCCCACAAGGCCTTTGATTGGACCCCTGCAGTAGGTGTCCTGGGGCCCAGGCCCGGGGTCAGGGGGCCCCCATAGCTCCATGTACAGCCTTGAGCTGTGGTCAGGTGGCAGGAGTGCACATTTCAGCACCTGCACGGGGAAGTCTGGCTGCTTCCTCGGGGGTGAGAGTTGTTGGAGGCCCCACTTCCTCTCCAGACTCCAAATGTAGGAATCAGGTTATTTAAGGAGAAGCGGAGAGCTGGGGTCACACTAGGTTTTCCTGAAGCCTTGGGGCTGTGAATGGGCTCTTTATGGCCCCATATCCCCCACCTCCTGTCCCCTCTTCCGCTTAAACCACCTGATGTCCCCACTGCGCATAAGTGAGATAGGTAAAGTGTCTCCACATAGTAGGTGCGCAGGCCGTGGCACTTTTTCTTTTCGGTTCTGCACAGTAAGAGCTCTGATGATGTGCAAGCAACAGAAGACCCAGGTAACAGGGCTTCGACACTCCGGACACGCTGTGCCACATACAAGGGGCGTGGGAGGTCACCGTCCGAGGATTCTATCAGTAGCTCAGCAATGCAGCGAAGGTCCCAGGTTCATTCTTTCCTCTCGACTATCCTGGCCATGTACCTCTCCCCCTCATGTTGTGGCCTAATAGTCACAACAGGGCTGCCACAGCCCCTGCTTTTATGTCTGTTTTCAAGGCAGGAAGAGTGGAGGACAAGGTGGGACCAGCTATGTTGTTTCTTTTATCTGAGAAGCAAAAGCTTTTGCAGAAGCCGCCAGCAGACGTTCCCCTGTGTGTATCAGTTTCCTATCACTGCTGTACCCACTCCCTCAAACATAGTCACTTAAAACAACACACATGTATTATCTTCTAGTTCTGGAGGTCACAAGTCTGAAGTGGGATTTACTGGGCTAAAATCAAGTTGCCAGAAGGACGACATTCCAGAGGCTGTAGGGGAGAATCCATTTCCTTGCCTTTTCCTGCTTCTAGAGCAGGCAGGGGTCCTCAAACTTTTTAAACAGGGGGCCAGTTCACTGTCCCTCAGACCGTTGGAGGGCCCGACTATAGTTTAAAAAAAACTATGAACAAATTCCTATGCACACTGCATATATCTTATTTTGAAGTAAAAAAACAAAACGGGAACAAATACAATATTTGTATTTGCATGTGGCCCGCGGGCCGCAGTTTGAGGACCCCTGCTCTAGAGGCTGCCCGCATTCCTTGGCTTGTGGCCCCCTACCATCTCCAAATCCAGCAACGCCTGGCCAAGCCTTTCTCGTGATGCACGCACTAAGGCTGACTCTTCTGCCTCCTTCTTCCACATTTAAGGGCCTTTGTGATGACACTGGGCCCACCTGGATGGTCCAGGGTAATCTTCCTCTTTAAAGGTCAGCTGATGAGCAAACTTGATTCCATCCACAACCTTGATTCCCCTTTGCCAGGTAACCGAATGTATCCTCAGTTTGTGAAAATTAGGATGTACACACCTTCTAGAGCAGTGGTTCTCAATCTTCCTAATGCCGCAACCCTTTAATACAGTTCCTCATGTTGTGGTGACCCCCAACCATAAAATTATTTTTGTTGCTACTTCATAACTGTAATGTTGCTACTGTTATGAATCGTCATGTAAATATCTGATTTGCAGGATGTATTTTCATTGTTACAAATTGAACATAATTAAAGCATAGTGATTAATCACAAAAACAATATGTAATTATATATGTGTTTTCCGACGGTCTTAGGCAACCCCTGTGAAAGGGTCGTTGGACTCCCTAAGGGGTCGCAACCCACAGGTTGGCGACCCATGGGTTGAGAACCGCTGTTCTAGAGGTTGTTTTTCTGCCTACCACGGTGTCCTCCGGGTTTCAAACCAGATCTCAGGGCCACCCCTACTAGCAAAGGAGATGGGTAAACCAGGGAGCCTGTGAAAGGAGCTGGGGAGTCCTGACTGGCTGTGACTAATCATGGTTCATCACCTGAATCTGGGCCCTTTGTTATCTCAAACTAACCAGCGTGGCGTTAGCAAGGCAAGGGGGCAAAGGACTGGCTATCGGGTTGGCTGCTAACTGCCTGCCACAGCAAGGTGCAGCCAGCTTGGCGGGTTTCCCTGGCCACATGCCATCTTTGCATTTGGTGATGAGACGGGATGTGAATGTTCCCAGGCTGTGCCCAAGCCCTGAACATTCCAGTGACTCTAGCTCGCCAGCCAGAAGGCTCATGCCCTCCCCTCCTTCTGCCTTCAGCCCTCCAGAGAGAGAACCTATACAGACAAAACAGTTTTCTTGTGTGTCATGGGCAGAGAGGAGCGAATGAGAGAGATGAGAGAGGCAGGGAAGATTTTACTGAGAAAGTGTGTCAGTGTACATCAGAGAAGTCTGCTAGAGTGAGGGAGAAGAGAATAGGAATTGAGTTAGGTAGGTCTGAGGTAGTCGGGAGTTTTCCCAAGGGCATTAAGGGTGACCATAGCAGCTGGGGACCACAGACCTCTTCGCTGGGTTAGAAAAATACAGGTAAAGATCACGAGTACTTGGGGATTATTTTGGGTTGCACAGTTGACTGTGACTCCACTCTGGAGCACAACCAAATGGTAGATTCAACAGAAATTATGACAAGTAACTGCGCCACCCGGTCCCCCTGGTGCTAATGTGCTAGTCGGTAGCGCCAGTCCGTGCCTGGCAAAGCGTTAGCACTGGCTTTGGAGACTCACGTAGGTAAATATCTGACACGTAGGTATTTGGACAAGAGGATCTCTGAGTCTGCTTCCGGCTTATCATCCTGTGATCACCAGCTGGAATCCAAGACAAGCGATGTTTAGTGCCCTGGGGTGTCGTCTGGGGTATCGTGTTCTTGTGTTCTTACCGATAGGCTCAGAACACAGGAACACGTAATTTGGAACCCGAGCATTCACAAGATCCCTTGACTTCTCTGAGCTTCAGGTTCCTCAAGTGCAAATGGCCTCAGTGACACCCAACCTGGGGAGTCGATGTGAGGATTCAGGGTAACAGGTGTAAGGCACATGGTAGGCACTCGAGGAACCCTTACTCTTAAAATACAGAGGAATAAAAGATGGAACTTGGTCTGTGATCAAAGGAGAAAAACAAGTTCTTTGAGAGCTGACAATACAAAAAATACCCAAAGCAAACATCTTGAAATTTGTTAGTTCTGAGTCTCAGGACTAGCCAATGTCTCTCTGTGGCACACTTCCCACTGACGGGTCACTGACAGGTTTACAGAACAGCACACCTCTCCATCGGAGAGGGGAAGATTGCTTGCTTGTCCTGTTTCAAACGTTGCATGAGAGTCCCTCACTCTGTACCCAGGGCCCTGTGACTGTCAAACAAGACCCGGGGAACTGTTTCTGTGTTCACCGATTTGTGGAATTCATTTGATACAAGATCTGCCAGCCCCACATCGTCCTGTAGACTCTAGCCACTCATGGCCATTTAAATTTAAATGAATTGAAATTACGTGAACTTAAACATTCCGTTTCTCTGGCTCAGTGGTTGAGTGTCGATCTAGGAACCAAGAGGTCACTGGTTCAATTCCAGGTCAGGGCACGTGCCTGGATTGCAGGCTCAGTCCCCAGTAGGGAGCGTGCAGGAGGGAGCTGATGGAAGATGTTTCTCTCTCATCGATGTTTCTATCTCTCTATCCAGTGGTCGGCAAATGGCGGCTCGCGAGCCACATGCGGCTCTTTGGCCCCTTGAGTGTGGCTCTTCCACAAAATACCACGTGCAGGCGGGCACGTACAGTGTGATTGAAACTTCGTGGCCTATGCGCAGAAGTCGGTATTTTGTGGAAGAGCCACACTCAAGGGGCCAAAGAGCCGCATGTGGCTCGCGAGCCACAGTTTGCCAACCACTGCTCTATCCCTCTCCCTTTCCCCCCTCTCTCTCAAATCAATAAAAACATATTTTAAAAAATTCAGTTTCTCAGTCACATGGGTCACATTTCAGGTGCTGGATAGCTACATGTGACACCCCCATGGGGTCTGATGGGCCTGGGCAGCAGCAGCCGACAGCCCTCCCCACTCTCTTTCAAGCCGCCTCGTGCAATGAGCAGTGTGAGAGGACAGCAGGCAGGGCAAGCTGGGACCCAGGAAGAGACCTGTTCTGGCTCCCGGGAGTTCCAATCCGTGGGCTCCTCAGGCACAGAGGCTCCAACGCTTCCAAAGCTGACAGCATCCTGCCTAGGCCACCGAGGTGGCGAGCCCTGCAGCTGAGCTGACGTCAGACTAAATTTTCAATGTCCAGGCAGCCTGGGAGGCCGGGAGCAGAGTATTTGCATATGCACCGGTTTCCTATGCCAGTATTTTATTCTAATAACTTTTCATTGACTGAGTGATTCATTCTTTCTTTTATTCACTCAATACAATTTTATCGAATTCCCCCTCCAGGGCGGATCTAGCACTTACCTGGGAACCCTCCCACTGGATGGAAGGGCCTGATTACGGGAGGAGCACCTTGCCTGAATTGAATTGGGGGCGATGATCCTGTGATGTGGGGGCCCACTGAGGAGTGGATTGTCCAAGCTGCCCCGACTGGGCAGCCCCCCTTGGGCGGCCATCAGAGACAGACAGTACAGGACACAGAGATCCAAGTCCTACCTGGGGCCTACAATTCTCCCACTTCCTCTGGCGGCTCAGCCTCTCATGTCTCACTTCATTTTGGGCCTCAGAATTCTGGCAGTTTCCAGATGTCAGCCCCACCTCCCACCCTCAGCATGTGGTTGCTGATGGCAGCCCAGGTGGAAGCCGGAGGGGGGGGGGGGGGGGGGCGGGGAGCAGGTGGCAATGCTGAACCACGCTTGCTCCAGGGCTGCTGGGGGCCTGGCAGAGGCTCTCTGCAAACCTCCTGAGTCAGCTCCTGTGTGTGCCTTGGGCCTCGTCGAGGAGGAGCACAGGGAGGCCGGGAGAATTCCCACTGGAGTCGGCTGCTCCCTGCACGTGGCAAGCGCCTGGGAACGCCTTGCAAGCACACACGCGCAGACCTTCTTCGGCAGGAGAGCATGAAGCGGTGCTAACAATAACCACGCTCGTGCGGGTGCAATGCCTACCACTCCACCAGGAGCAGGGATGCTGCAGGCACAGTCTCCTGTCTCTCCCTGCCGCCGGGACACACTGTGCTTAGTGTGAGGTTCATAATGAGATGGAGGGAGGCAGACAGATGAGGCTTCCTGATGAAATGAGCACAGAGTGAGAAGTAAAATAGCCACGTGACTTTGAACAAATTATCCAACCTCTTTAGGCTGCAGTGTCCCTCTCTGCAAGGTAGGGATAAAATGCTGTCTGCCTGAGCACACCTGGCTCCCAGATCTTGGTTTCTAGAACTATCAGCTGATATAACAGGAAGCAGGGCTCCTGGGAGGAATGGCTGATCTCGGGCCTGGCACAGGGCAAACCCACAATGAGCCTAGAACACCTGGTAGTGCCAGAAAGTGAGAAAGTACTGAAAACACTACAAACGAAAAACACCCAACCCACCTCAATGGGGGTGGGAATGGGGGGCAGTCTGTCCAAGGACTCGGGGGAACAGAAAGATCTCCCAACAGCAAAAACTGGAAACATTTGAGCAACGAAACTGATAAAGCAGTGTTAGCTTATAACTCAAAGTACAAAATAAATATCCTGAGTCCATATTGACATAAAGAAATGATTAGAAAAATAAATAAATGGGCGAGAAGAGACGTCTTCCATGCAGAAGAATTCCAAATAATTTATACATAATAATTTGCCCTCAAGGAGATGTGGGCTATACAGAGTGACTTCCTTCTGAGGAGGGCCAATGGGGGGGCATGGGGGCAGGGGGTAACTGACAAACACCCCCTCAGCCAGGTGAACAAGGTCATCAACAGTGACACATATCTTGGTCATATGTGCCCTTGATAGGCTGGGACGAAAATGGCACATGACCTGAGTGGTCTTCCTCCCCCACACACCTCAAGACCGGTCTAATCACAAGCAAATCATCAGTCAAATTACAACTGAGGGATATTCTACAACATTCCTGATCAGCACTCCTGATCAGCAGGCCCCTCCGCCCCGCCCCCCGATCACCCGCTGGTTGCCCCACAGATCAGCCCTGATTGCTGGCTAGGCCTAGGGACCCTACCTGTGCATGAATTTTGTGCACCGAGCCTCTAGTTAATAAATAATGATACAAGAATAAACTGTGTTTCTCATACTCACAACTGCAAATCTAGTCTTGCCCCGCCCTGTAGTTGCTGCTGCCCAATTCATGAATGACTTAATAAAGCCAATTAGATCTCCAAATTGACTCCACGTTTACTCAGGTGAATTTTGTCTTTAACACGGCCAATGATGAGATCCTTCATGCCAGCCACCATCCTGTGCCAGCCGCCTGCCATGAGAAGAAACCGTCTATCCGACCAGGTAGCCTGAGCCACTCTAGAGCCAAGGCTCCCTGTGGCTCTGACTCACCCTCACCCTGAAGGGCCCTGTAACCAGGCACAGACCCTGAGGATCAGCGAGGGTTCCAGGGGCTGTGGACTGGCATCAAAGGAATACAGGTCATGGAGAAGCAAACCCAGAGGCAAGAAATCCAGTGCTCAGTGTGTTATTTTTCAGACTTGGGGGCGCAAGTGAGACCCAACTCAGCGAGGTTAAGGGGGTGAGGGAAGGAGGTGACATGTGTTAGGAAGACACAGAGGTGAGCTCACCCAATCCGGCCTAGAGACTCAGGGCTGCTCCACAGGTCACTCGATGGACCCAGGATTCCAGGGCTGTGGAGGGGTTCTTTCGGTGGGTTTCTGGTACCTGCCCCCACCCCTCCACCACCTGCTCACCGCTGCTGTATCTCCTCAGGCACGCTTTCTCCTGGCGCACACCGCCCCCACCTTCACCATCTCCCCACTTCACCCACAGAGAGCAGAGAGAAACCACTGCCTCTCTCCTGCAGCCAAGCTTCCGCCTAAAAAAACCACAGGGAAGGCCTCCAATCCCACCTGGCCCGGCGTGCTCACCTCTGCTGAGTCAGGAACCAGGGTTTGCTGAGCAAGGTGATGGCTCCATTCAGGCCACACACTGCGTCCGGTATTGGAACAGAGAGAACTTGGTGAGAAGAACTTTTAATTGTGTGTAAGGCTGTCACTGAGGAACCGGGAAGGTAAAGAGAGAATTCCCACGGATCAGGGAGCGAGCACACAAGGACAGGACATTCGATGAGGCACTTGGCGGGGCAGGACGGTGTCTGCTGCCCATAACGGTCTGAGGGGCTGGCCTGTGGCTTCTGCCTCTCCTCCCTCTCACCTCGGGCTCCCGAATCCCAATCATCACGCGTCTCAAGTCCCACGCAGCCCACCTCTCCATCTCTCCCCGGGCCTGAGGGCTGTGGCCTGGGGGTCAGCCTGGCATTGAGCTCTGTACCAGCTTTATGCCATGTGCAGCCTGAGACCCATTTAGGTCTGCGACGAGGGACTGTGGCTGTGGGCTCCTACGCAGCTCTCACCCCAGTTCTGCAAATGGGTGCCTGAGTGATGGCTCAGCTATTAATAAAGTGGGGTACTGATTCCTATTCTGCATTTGTCATTCTCCCGTGTATAAGAAATAAGACAACATTTGAGCATTTCTGGTCTCAACCCTGCCACAAACCCATCAAACTACCACCCAAGCCCAGCGCAATGCCTCAGCACTCGTGGTTGCACTAGCAGGATGCTCCCGCAGGTGTGGCAGGGTCGGATGCTGGGCGGCACCAGTAGGGCTGGTCGCTCACTGACGAACCTGGGGCTAAAGAGAGCTGCTTTTCACATTTAATGTGCGAGTTTGACTCGGGGGACCCTCCCTAAACGCAGGCTCTGATTCCAGAGCTCGGGCAGCACCCTCGATTCTGCATCTCTCATCCCCTTCGGTGGTGCCCCGCTGCTGGTCCGTGGACCACTTGTCTCAGAGCTTCTCTGCCTGGGCTGCCTCCACCTCAAGGGCGGGCAGGCCTTTCCTGGGCAGGCGTCCCGCAGTCCCTGGGCTCCCGGAGCGAGTGTGCGGAGGGACACCTGCCTCTGCCTCGGCTCAGGCTCCAGGTCCTGCGGTGGCTGCAGGCTGGGACAACTGCAAAGGCCGCCCCTCCTTCAACCTCCCCTCCCCCAACAGAGAAAGCGATCAGCTGCTGATGAGGCGCGGCTGAGACCAGCCATTCACCACTCAGTGCAGCAGCATGAGCCCTGTGTCCCCGGCTCAGCACCCTGGAGGCCCGGCTCCCGCAAAGGCTCCTTCGGGTGACGGGCGGGCCCTGGAGCACAGCCAACAACAGATAACAAAGAACTTGCTGCCAAGGCAGAAACAGCCACCCCCACACTCACGTGGCTGCTCTCGGAGTCAGAGAACGTTTGTTGAGCATCACAAGGTGCAAAGCACTGCTGGAGGCCATGTTCTCCGGGAGCCCCCACCCTGGGGCATGTGAAATGAGAGAAGGAGGCCCTCATACAGAGAGAACTTGCTTGGAAGAGGAGACACAGTGTGAGTAGGGAGGGAAACTCACTTGGAGGACATGGCATCAGAACTGAGTCTAAAAACTGGTTAGGGTGGTGGTAGGTGGGGATGCACCGAGAAGAGGCCCACAGCCTGGGAGGGGAAGCTCAGTCCATTTGCAGAACGAATCTGTGCATCTGATGAGGCACTGAGATGTGGACTTCATCTTGCCCATGATGCTCTTCTCCGGGGATCGGGCCTAAACCGGCAGTCAGACATCCTTCTTACAATCCTGGACCACTGGCTCCTAATTGCTCACCTGCCTGCCTGCCTGGTCGCTCCTAACTGCCCTTCCCTGCCAGCCTGATCATCCCTCTCTGCCCCTCCCCATAGGCCTAGTCGCCCCTAACTGTCCTCCCCTGCAGGCCTAGTCGCCCCTAACTGTCCTCCCTGCTGGCCCAGTTGCCCCTAACTGCCCTCCCCTGCAGGCCCGGTCGCCCCCAACTGCCCTCCCCTGCAGGCCTGGTCACCCCTAACTGCCCTCCCCTGCCGACCATCTTGTGGCAGCCATCTTGTGACCACATGGGGTAGCCATCTTGTGTGAGGGTGTGATAGTCAATTTGCATATTACCTATTTATTATATAGGATGGTTTTGAAGTCTATGTCAATGCTTATAGATCTGCTACGTTTAAAATTTTGTTTGATCTTTTAGAAGTAGTGTGTGCCTATGGTAAGAACTGGAGTCAGAAGGATGAGAAACAGAACATAAAAGTTTCCTGACTGCCCATTTCACTTGGCTCTGAAGCATATACTTCCATTGATTGTCTAGGCACCTCATTCACATATGTCTTTAAAACAATTTTTTAAAATATTTTTGCAACTCTCTTCTCTCACTTCATATATCTTGGACAGCTTTCCCGATTAGCAGATAGATATCTATCACATTCATTTTTAGCTGCTGTGTAGTATTCCCCTGAACAAATATATCATCCTCTATTTTATCAGTCTGCTACTAATAGATATCATTCAGATTGTTACTAGGGTTTTTCCAATTACAAAAATACTGCAATGAGCTCTTTATGCCTATATCTATGCCGTTGTGTATGCGTATTAGATCAGAGATTGCCCAATGGTCTCTGTTAACCAATCTCCTCTACTTTCTTTAGTCACACAGCCCCTGAACTTTAGTAGGCACATGGCTGCCTGGAATAAAGACTACATTTCCCAGCATCCCTACATTTACCTATGAACATGTGACTAAATTCTAGTCAACAGCATATAGCGGAAGTGATGCCTGCAACTCAGATTGTGGTCTTAAAGGGAAGGGGTTTGTCCCCATTCCCACCCTATCCCTTTCCCCATTGGCCCGGCGGGAATGTGAATGTGGTGGGAGCTGTCTGTCATCATGTGGATGAGGGCAGCATGCTGGGACAGCAGAGCAACAAAATATGAAACCCAGACCCCAGTGCCATGGCCATGGAATCATCTCCACTTCCCTCCCCATATAGCACCCCAGCCCTAGATTGATTAAGCTGGGCTGTTTTGTTTCCAAAAGAAATACACTTCTGCAGAGAAACCAAGATGGCGGCATAGGTAAACACCAGAAATTGCTGCCTTGCACAACAACTTCAAAAATACAACTAAAAGACAAAACTGACATCATCCAGAAGCACAGGAAGGCTGGCTGAGTGGAAATTCTACAACTAGAAGGAAAGAGAAAAGCACACTGAGACTCAGAGGAGGTGCGGAAGTAAAGTGCAGAGGTACGGAGGCGCACATGGAAAGGGCTGGCAACTGAGGACGCTGTTGTCTTTTTCAATCGGGAGGGAGTCTCAAGCTCCCGACTGCTCTGAACTCCAGTTCCGGGCGAGTCTCTGGGGACCCAGACTCATATGGGGAGAAACTGGACTGTCTGGCATCGGTTGGAACTCCAGGGCGGCTTTCTCTCAGAGGTGCTTGTGGCGATTACCGGGACACTGAGACCCAGGGCCTATTAAGGTAGAACTAAGGATCAGCCATAGCTGTTTGCTCCACCCTGTTGATACCCTGAGACTCCGCCCCACTCAAGCTGTGCACAGAGGCTTTTGCAGATGAAAGGCCTGGCCCTTTGCAATCTGAAAATTACCTAATAATCTGCAGCTGGGTCAGAGAGACCTAGAACATCCAAAAGAAGGCCCAAGGCCCCACAGCAGCTTGCATTGCTTCACAGCTGGGCCTCATCTGGGCACCTCCAAATCCCAAACAAAGAAGAGGAACCTGCAGATCTCTCCATAGCTCCTGCTGGGTAGCCTCAGGCAGAGGCTAAATTAGCACCTCCTTAGAGATCCAAGAGCCAGTGTACCCAGTGGTCAGAGTGGGACCATCCAGATTACGACTCCTCAGATCCATAAGGGACACACTCAGGGGGCAGACTCAGTGAGCACCAAAGCCCCACTGAAGCAAGTCTTGCCCCAGAAGGGTGTCTCCAGCACAGAAGTTCTCCCACCATAACCACAGCTAATTCTCACAGCCAATTGGCCTGGAGGTCAATTCCTCCCAGTGATACCTACAACAATCAAGGCTTAACTACAACAAGACTGTGCACAAAGCCCACAAAGGGGTGCACCAAGAGTGTCCACCTCATGTAATTGAGGAGGCTGAGCCACTGGGCCCTATAGGACACCTAGCACAGAAAGCCACTCTATCAACACAGGGAAGCAGCCAAAATGTGGAGACAAAGAAACAGGTCACAAATGACAGGATGGAGGAAAGCAAACTACTGGATATAGAGTTCAAAACCACACTTTTAAGGTCTCTCAAGAACTGTCTAGAAGCCGCCGATAAATTGAGTGAGACCCTCAAGAAATCTAGTAAGACCCTCGAGGATATGAACAAGGACCAACTAGAAATTAAGCATACACTGACTGAAATAAAGAATATTATACACAGTTCCAACAGCAGACTAGAGGATCGCAAGAATCAAGTCAAAGATTTGAAATATGAAGAAGCAAAAAACACCCAACCGGAAAAACAAAAGAAAAAAGAATCCAAAAATATGAAGATAGTATAAGGAGCCTCTGGGACAACTTCAAGCGTACCAACATCCGAATTATGGGGGTGCCAGAAGAAGAGAGAGAGCAAGATATTGAAAACCTATTTGAAGAAATAATGACAGAAAACTTCCCCTACCTGGTGAAAGAAATAGACTTACAAGTCCAGGAAGCTCAGAGAACCTCAAACAAAAGGAATCCAAAGAGGACCACACCAAGACACATCATAATTAAAATGCCAAGAGCAAAAGACAAAGAGAGAATCTTAAAAGCAGCAAGAGAAAAAAAGTCAGTTACCTACATGGGAGTACCCATACGACTGTCAGCTGATTTCTCAACAGAAACTTTGCAGGCCAGAAGGGAGTGGCAAGAAATATTCAAAGTGATAAATACCAAGAACCTACAACCTAGATTACTTTATCCAGCAAAGCTATCATTCAGAATTGAAGGTCAGATAAAGAGCTTCACAGATAAGAAAAAGCTAAAGGAGTTCATCACCACCAAACCAGTATTATATGAAATGCTGAAAGGTATCCTTTAAGAAGAGGAAGAAGAAGAAAAAGGTAAAGATACAAATTATGAACAACAAATACACATCTACCAACAAGTGAATCTAAAAATCAAGTGAATAAATAATCTGATGAACAGAATAAACTGGTGAATATAATAGAATCAGGGGCATAGAAAGGGAGTGGACTGACTATTCTCGTAGGGGAAAGGGGTGTGGGGGGTGCGGGAAGAGACTGGACAAAAATCGTACACCTATGGATGAGGACAGTGGCGAGGGGTGAGAGGGGTTAGGGCAGAGGGTGGGGTTGGAACCGGGTGGAGGGGAGCTATGGGGGGGAAAAAGAGGAACAACAGTAATAATCTGAACAATAAAGATTTAATTTAAAAAAATACACTTCTATTTTTGTATTTTTCTCCTAGGACAATGACTAGTTAAGAATATGTGGATCATTTGGTTTAACCCAGCAGCTTTATTTATAAAAAGATATTTAAGATTTTTGTAAAGGACAGAAATAAATATTCTATGAATTCAGTGACATCTCTAGGCATGGAAAAAGGTGAATCCAGTTTCGCCCATGACCTGACCAGGAAGGGAATCAAACTGTGACCTCTTGGTCGACACTCAACCACTGAGCCACACTGGCCAGGCAAGTCTCCTTTAAATGGGGAATAATTATAGCCTCTTATCTTGGGGTGTGTGTGTGTGTGTGTGTGTGTGTGTGTGTAAGAGAGGAGAGGAGAGAAGAAGAGGCATGGGTAAGGGAGAGGAGTCAAGTGGAGAGAGATAATAAGTGGAAGGTGCTTTGCGTATAGGAGAAACTCCATGAACTGGGCCTTTATTTTTATTATTCAGGCTGCACTTCATTCCATACACACATGCAGCACCCAAGCTGTGGGGTGTACACATGTATATGGGTCCTACTTTTCCAGCCTCATTTACTCATTCATTCAGAAAATATTTGTTGCTCAGTCTTGACGTCTTTGGGCACGACATGAGGGTAATTGTCACAACATTAGTAACACATGCATAACGCTGACATGGGCCAGGCCCTTTCCTTGTGCCAACCCACTTAATTATCACAACCACAGCCCTGAGCTGTAGGCTTCAGATCCCCACTGTGGTCCCTCTGGACTCCCGCACTGTCCCCCTGAGTGTACATGTGCACACACACACACACACACACACACACACTCTCTCTCCCGTACTGCCCCCCTGAGTGTACATGTGCACACACACACACACACACACACTCCCGCATTGTCCCCCTGAGTGTACATGTGCACACACACACACACACACACTCTCCCACATTGTCCCCCTGAGTGTACATGTGCACACACACACACACACACACACTCCCGCACTGTCCCCCTGAGTGTACATGTGCACACACACACACACACACACACTCTCCTGCATTGTCCCCCTGAGTGTACATGTGCACACACACACACACACACACTCTCCTGCATTGTCCCCCTGAGTGTACATGTGCACACACACACACACACACACTCTCCCGCACTGTCCCCCTGAGTGTACATGTGCACACACACACACACTCTCTCTCTCCCGCACTGTCCCCCTGAGTGTACATGTGCACACACACACACACACACACACTCTCTCTCTCCCGCACTGTCCCCCTGAGTGTACATGTGCACACACACACACACACACACACTCCCACATTGTCCCCCTGAGTGTACATGTGCACACACACACACACACACACACACTCCCACATTGTCCCCCTGAGTGTACATGTGCACACACACACACACACACACACACTCCCACATTGTCCCCCTGAGTGTACATGTGCACACACACACACACACACACACTCCCACATTGTCCCCCTGAGTGTACATGTGCACACACACACACACACACACACTCCCACATTGTCCCCCTGAGTGTACATGTGCACACACACACACACACACACTCCCACATTGTCCCCCTGAGTGTACATGTGCACACACACACACACACACACACTCTCCTGCATTGTCCCCCTGAGTGTACATGTGCACACACATACACACACACACTCCCTCATTGTCCCCCTGAGTGTACATGTGCACACACACACACACACACACACACTCCCTGCAAGGGCACCACTCTGGGCTGAGCCCTCAGGGAGCTCCAGCGGGGAAGGTGCTCTCAGCCCGTGAGCTTCCTTAGCACATGAACTCCAGTCTCTTCCTGGTTGTCAGCAGCATCTGTCCCCCAGCCGGACCCCGTCAGGTCCCCGCAGGCCTCACTCACTCTGTGACATGGCAGATCAGGATCAGGTCACGCAGACAGACTGAAGTCAGGCCTTGGTAGAGGAACAGGGCAGCGCCGTGAAGGAGCGTAATTTCCGCTCAGCAGGTAGGACGAGCGGAGCAGCTGTCCCGTTGTGGCACAGAACTGAGGCTTATCTGTCTGACCCGCAGGTCACAGACGAGCACCCAGAGCTAAGCCCTGCCAGAGTCACAGGGGAGTTCAGGACAGAGCCAGAACCAAACCCCGGCCTCCTCCCCTCCTGGCTCCACTACACTTTTAAAAAGTCTAGCTCTCACCCCAGCCAGTTTCCTCAGTGGTTAGAGCATCGGCCTGTGGACTGAAGGGTCTCTGGTTCAATTCCAGTCAAGGGCACGTATCCGGGTTGTAGGCTCAATCCCAGCCCCAGCCCCAGTCGGGGTGCCTGTGGGAAGCAACCAGTCCATATGCCTCTCTCACTTCCATGTTTCTTCGTCTCTCCCCCTTTCTTCCACTCTCTCTAAAAAAATCGGGAAAAATATCCTCGGGTGATGCTTAGCAAAAATAAAATAAAATGTAAAAGTCTAGGTTTTGTCACAAGGAATTATCACACCTCGGGGACCCAGAGTGTAGGTTGGTGCTATCGGCATCCAGCAGCGATCAGAGATGCTGCTACACATGGCACAAGGCCTAGGAGCCCCCACAACTAGGAACTGCCGCCCCAAAATGTCAACGTGGCTGGCTGTTAGTGGGTGTGGGTAGCAATCTAGCTTCCAGGAATCACCCCAAGCTCCCATGAAAAGTGGAATTATAAAAGGGAAAGATTTTAGGAGAAACAAACTGTATTTGAACAACTCCACTGTTTGGTAAGAAAACAGGTACCGTCTTTATTCTGACACCAAACCTGCGGAGTTTTTTCCACACCAACAGCCAATAAGCCAACACGAAGCCCAGCACTTGAAGTCAAACACCTGGAGTTAGTGCAACCCCCAGGTGAGGGCTCTGTCCCCCCAGATGCCTCCACTTCAGGAGCCAGTTACACGGCCCCAGGTCCCTGTCCCGCTGACCAAATGGCTGCAAGTTGGGGATCCCAGTTACCCCACCTCAGGGTTAACAATTCACTGGAACAATTCACAGAACTGAGGAAAACACTCTACTTACATTTACGTTTATTATAAAGGATATAACTCAGGAACAGCCCAATGCAATGGGAGAGCGGGCAGGGCAAGGTCAGGCAAGGTCAGGCGAGGTCGGTGCGGGGTGCAGAGAGAAGCCTCAAGCTCTGTGGGCACACCACCCTCCAGGACAGCACCATTCACCAGCCCGGGAGGGTCCCAAACCCGTCTTTTAGGCTTGTTATGGAGATTTCCTTTGAGAGGCACGATGGATGACCTCATTGCCGTTGGCGATTGAACTCAATCCCCAGCCCGTTCCTTCTCCTGGGGCTGGGAGTGAGGAGCGGGCGGAACATTCTCTGATCAGGGATTTTTATGGTGACTGGACCCTATCCTGACGCTCCCTCTCACCCACCCATCGCCCCCCCCCCCCCCCCCACACACACACGAATTAGCACACAAGACAGTAAATTCCAAGGGTTTTGTGGAACTGTCAGGAACTGGAGACAAAGACCATGAGTTTATGTTGTATTTTACCACAACAGGTTCATGCCAAGCCCTGACGGGGAAGGAGCGTCTTCTAGTTGAGGGACAGGAGTGGGATGTGCGAGGCGTCCCGTGTGGTTAGGTGAGTCTCTGACGCCCCAGGATGTGGGTGGTGTGGGGCCGCCATTCCCTCCTCATCCTAGAAGCAGGCCAGCAGGCCTCTCGGGCGCCCGCCGGGCTTTCTGGAAGAGTTGGAGAGGGCGTGGCAAGCTCCCGTTGTTACCTTTCTCCCGCAGCTGGGAGGAACACCTGAGTTTGCCTTCTCTCTGCAAACCGCCAGGCTGACCCTGAGTGGGAGGGAGGGAGGGGTGAGCCCCCTTCTCTCACTGTGTCCATGGCAACCCTTCCCCGGCCCAGCAAAAGGCCTGAGGTGAGCCTCGCCCCAGCCGGTGTCTCCTGGCTGTGGGGAAAGACAGACACTGTGAACAGGTGCTGTTTCCTGTTGTCAGTGGTGGCGAGATTTCAGAGGGGCCTTTTCCTGTCTGGACTCAAACTGAAACGCATTGACACCAAGGGAAGTGGTGAACCGTGGGTTTTAGAAATCTGATGTTTGGAAAGCTGCAGCCTTGAAGGGTCAGGGGCTTCTCATGAAGATCTGATATTCAAGTGCTACCCAGACAGCAGCTGACTCATCGAGAGCTGTGGTGGATGTCTGCAGAAAGCCTCAGACCACACCTTTTACCTCTAACATGAGTGAACTTTATTAGACGTTTCTGGTAAGTGCTGTGTGAAACACATGAATGACTGGCTTCTTCCTCCCCTCCCCACAGTGACTACATGCATCTTTTATAATATGCCCATGCCATGTGGTCAGCTTCCAAGGAAGAAGTCATTAATGAGTCTGTTTAAGGATTTTGAAATGGGAGGCCAGAGCATTGCAGAGCAGCTGTTCTTTTTTACGTGAGCACCAGACCTCCTCCCGATCAGGCACTGGGGTGGGAACAATGTGTTTACTAATGAGGGGGCGGAGAAATGAGACGGTGGAGTGTCCTGTGGAGGGACCACCATGAAGAAATCTCTCCACCTCCTGATTTGACCCAAGTTTTCCAGGGACAAAGTAAACTGGGGAAAACAAAAACAATCCTGCTCCAATTCCCAACCCTCCTGCCTCATGTCTCCAAATTTCCCACCAGATTCAGCTCCCAGCTGAGCAGTAACGGGTCCGAGTTTATTAGATGGCAACAGAAGGGTGTGTGTTTCCTGGTGCATCCAGAAGGACTCTTAATGGTCCACTGCCCAGTCTCTGAAGCTGAGGGAGAGGCCAAGTGGCTGCAGACACACACACACACACACACACACACACACACACACACACAGTGCCCCCATGCAATCCCTCCCCAGTGAGGCTGAGCTCCTGCTGCCCTCTGGTGGCCGTTTGTGTGAGGGACACGAGAATGCAGCGCCTCTGTTCCCAGGCCTGCGTTCATCTGCCGGGATGTGGGAGTTTTCCTGACTCTGCTCCCATCTTCTCCTCCATGAACACAAGGAAAGGTCTCTGCTCAACACACTACTGCCCTCTGCGAGGGTCTCACTGGCCCCGCCTGGAGAAACTCTAACAGCGAGCCCTCCCCTCCTCGTGAGCAGGCAGGTCGGGAGCTGCGACAGTGGGGGGAGGGGGTGTCACCGTTCACCACCAGCAGGGTGGGCACTAACACGTGCTCTGAACTTCGGAGCCCCCCAGGAAGAAGCTTTTGAGTCGGGGAGTTGGGTGTCTCTGTGGAAGGAAAAATACAAGTCCCAGAGCTGATAACAAGCTCCATTACACCCCAGGATGTCTTGTCCTGTAGGCGCCTCCCCATTGATGCTGGTGCTGAAATCCCGGCACCGCCCTGACTGTCCCGTTAGTGCACGGGTTCCAACTGTGAGCTCCGTGAGGCCTAGGACCTTCCCCCTATCCCCACCCCCATAGCCTGTGCCTAGCACAGGGCTGAGCACAGGGAAGGTAGTAAGTGTTCTTGAGTGAAAGAATTCTATGGATTGGTGCCTCATATCCTATAAATTCTTCTTCCAGAAGTCGTTCTCCTACCTACAGTCCTCCTTTCTATTCCCAGGGTCAGTGTAATGGATGCTGCATGCCACCCAGACTTCCCTCACGACGACCACACACTCATTCCCCTCGATGATCAAAGCCAAGTCCCTCCCCAGGAACTGCCCTCCTTCCAAAGGAAGCTACATCCCCAGGGTTGAGTCTCCTTCGGGGGCAGCCCTCACCCAGTAACTGATCCACGGAAGGTCCGCCCAGAGCACAACAGGAAGGGGACAGCGCCAGAGAAGACTGATGCCCGAGTCAGGCACGCCACGCCCAGGGCTCTCGCCGGATGGGACCCAGGGCAGCGCTAGAGCCCCTGACACTGGCTGACACCGTGGTTGTAACTGGATGCTCTTGAGAACCTTGAAGCCCCAGATCCACCGAACACTGGCCTGCAGATGTGACCCACTTCCTCCTGCTCGAAGACGACTCAAAGGCTGTTCCTGCCCTTCACACTCTGCTCCCACCTCCCCTTCTGGCTGCCTGGCCAATAACTGGCCAAGCACACCACCCCCTGGCCAGGGCAGTGCCGGGTCTGCTAAGGGAGGAAAGGGGCTACCTGTTGGAGGACCGTGAGACCCTGCCCGAGTGCACCGGCAGAAACGAGGAGAAACCACGTAGGACTGGGTCTGCAGGGGATGGGGCGAGAGGAACAGAATATAAAGTTGGGTAAGAGAGGGTTTATCTCTGCAGCCAGTCCAGGATGTGGTGCGAGCAGCCTTGTGGCTGGGTCCACCCAACCTAGTAACCTTAAGGTATTCAAAGCATCTAGGATGGGCCACGGAGTTTATGGAAGCCTAACTGGAGAATCTCAGTGTAGAACCGTAGGGTGTCTTTTGGTCCCTCCTTGTCCACTTGAAATAGCAAATGGTCAGTTCGGTACAGCAGTTACTGCTTGAGAAGGGCAGGGTGACCAGGGACTCAGAGCTTTCAAGGATGAAGGAGTCAGTCATCCCAGCAAGTAAGCCGGGAGGTAAGAGCAGGTAAGCGCCTGAACGAGCAGAGGTGCTAGTCCAGGAGGAAATCTCAAAAGGGTAGTAGAGGAGGGGGTGGTGGGTGCAGCGGTGCTCGGCCCACAGTCCCCCTCAGGAAGGAGGCGAGCGTTCCCCCAGCTGCCAGGAGGGGTGCCCTCTGTAGTGAGGGTTCTCAGGACACTCATGGTTTTCATTCAGGACATCTTAGAAGGGCCCATCCAGCTCCAGATCTCCCGATAGACGTGGACTCAAGTCTTTGTGGTCACTGCATCACAGTTCAGCCCAGCCTCCTGTGCTCCCTCACACACATTGCCCTGAAAGCGCTCCCCAGTTCACTTCCTGTGCAAAACTATCAGGCTCAGTCTGCGAACACAGGCGCTAACCCACTAGTCACACCTCCCAGCCAACACTGCCTCAAGGCTGAATCACAGCGGCAGCTCCCACCGACTTCCTCGGGCTCCCCTCGCAATTCCAACATCCTGGGCACCACCACTGAGAGGAATTTCCCCCAGTATTATGGTATTGTCTCAGGCAAATTACTGAGCCCCAGGTAAAAGAAAAATTGTGCCAGGTTAAAATAAACGTGTACATCAGTGGGAAACTACATAGCTATAACACATCCTTCTGTCTTATCAGATCCTGACTCAGTGGGAGCTACTTTATAACATTGTAAGGTGTAGGTAACTGATAAGACATGTAAATTTGGTCCCCTTTAGGAGAGGTTCAGTTGACTCCTCCTCTCAAAACATTTGTCTCTATTTACATTTCAACATTCCTCTACTCCATAAAAATGTGCTTTCAAAAACTTTAAATTTGAGCCTGTTATAACATGTGGTTAATTCTTCAGATTAATGCATCAGATAAAACCTTGAACATATGCACATTTTTGTATCTGAGTCATGATTTTACCTTCTCCTGAAAAAAAAATATTTTTTTGCCCTCAATTTCCACATACGTAAGATGATGAAACATCTGGCAGGCTTGTTCTGGTGCACAGTGGGGACTTCCTTGCTGCATCAACCTTTTTCAAAGAAACTCATTATGGCTTTATATAGAGTCCTTTCGCTGGAACTTGCAATGTAAGAGTTACCATATGCCAGTCCTTAGCCACAGACATGTCAGTAACCTGTTTGTTCCTTTCACTGTTAGATCAATTATGTCTAATCAGTCTATCACTGTAATTTATTATCTTCGTCCTTGGATATGGAATATTTCAAGATCAGATAACTTTACAACAATCCTTTTCAGGTTAAGCAGACCCCAAATTTTAAACTTTCTTTTTAAAAATAGTTTTTACTGCCGTAACCGGTTTGGCTCAGTGGATAGAGCGTCGGCCTGTGGACTGAAGGGTCCCGGGTTCAATTCCGGTCAGGGGCATGTACCTTGGTTGTGGGCACATCCCCAATGGGGGATGTGCAGGAGACAGCTGACCGATGTTTCTAACTCTCTATCCCTCTCCCTTCCTCTCTGTAAAAAATCAATAAAATATATTTTAAAAAAATCGTTTTTACTGATCTTTTTAAACGCTTGCTTGCCCCAATTTCTAGAACTATAAATTAATAAACTGGCACTCTGACCATCATATTGATCTTCTACTACTTTTATTATTACTGAATTTATTGGGGGTGACATTGGTTGTTTCAGGTGCACAATTCTATAAACATCATCTGTTTATTGTATTGTGTTCACCACCAAAAGTCTCCTTCCATCACCACTTTTATCTCTTTATCTTCTTCTACCTCCCACATCCCTCCCTTCCTCTAGCAGTCACCATACTGCTATTAGTTTTGTGGGGCTTTTTTTGCTTAATATCTAACTTTTTCAGCCAGCCATCTCTCCTCTAACAGCTGTCAGTCTGTTCTCTATATGTGTCTATTTCTACTTTACTAAATTCCACATAAGTGAAATCATAAGGTATTTGTCTTACTTTGACAGGTTTATTACACTTAGCATAATACTCTCCAGATCCATCCATGCTGTCACAAAAGGTAAGATACCCTTCTTTTTTACAATCAAGTAGTATTCCATTGTGTAAATCTCTTTCATCCACTCATCTACTGATGGGCACTTGGGCTGTTGCTACATCTTGGCTATTGTAGAGAATGCTGCAGTGAACATAGGGGCACATATATTATTTTGAATCAGTGTTTTGGGTTTCTTAAGATATATTCCCAGAAGTGGAATTGCTGGGTCATAAGGCAGTTCCATTTTTGAGGAAACTCCATACTGTTTTCCACATGGCTGCACCAGTCTGCATGCCCAATGGTGCACGAGGGTTCCCTTTTCTCCATATCCTCACCAGCACAGGTTAATTTATTGATTAGAGCCATTCTGACCGGTGTGAGGTGCTATTTCATTGTGGTTTTAATTTTGCATTTCTCTGATGACTAGAAACCTTGAGCATCTTTCATGTCTGTTGGCCATAAGTATGTTCTCTTGAGAAAAGTGTCTATTTAGGTCCTTTGCCCATCTTTTAATTGGATTTTCTTGGTGTTGAGTTTTATAAGTTCTTTATAAATTTTGGATATTAAGTCTTATTAGTTGGTTCTGAAGTTAATTCAGATTCTGAAAAAATATCAGGTTTCTAAAATAAACCTTTGGTTCTGACAAAATCAAGTTTTAGTAACCTACAAACCCAAAAGCCAGTCATAGCTAGATAGGCGATCTGCCTCCCTCTGGAACCTCTCTCCCCCCTGCCCCCCACATGAATTCTACCTCTTAAGGCCGCCTTACTCCATCTAAAACACACTTTGTGCAACTGTAGCTACAAAATAATGCTGATGGAAATTTCATTATGAAAACAATACACCTTAAACTTGACTTGATCTTCCATGCTGTCTAGAAGAGCAGGGCTGAGTGAGAGTCTTGCATCTTCAGGCCAACGTCCCATTCCCATTAGGCCTGCAGCGAGGCCATGAGCAGACAAGCCGGGCTGCCGTGGTGGTGATGCCGTGCCACCTACGGGCGATACAGCAGCTGTCCTGTTTCAGGACTTGCCATTTCTTTGGCCTTCTCACCCGTGACCCCCGGTTACCTACAGGTTTCCTTTCCGACTTGCTCCCCAGAGGGTGACATACAGGTTGACAAACAGGTATCAACCAGAGACACGTTGGAACTTGTGGGATGGGACAGTCTCTGGTTCCCAGAGGAGAAGATATTACCACAATGAAGCTACTTTTTGACACCTGTCCTCTGGCCCCATGTTTTCAAAGAAAAGGTCTACAGTCACACAAAATGAATCATAAGCATGTGGACTGAATGGTTTTCAGTAATTAAACCACTTTATTTCTCTAAATACCCCTCCCAGCTCAAAAAGAAAAAAAAAAAAAGAAAAAACAGACACAGTTCACTTAGCTTTTACCTGGAACACATTTCAGTGCTTAGGCTATCAATGGAGATTGTGTTCCATTTAGAACAAACTAAAAGGTTAAACTTGGTGCTGGAAAACGACCCTGCACTGGCTATCTGTGTGCTTACCGCAGCGACACCACCCAGTGAGCCATACCTGATGTAGGAGAGTCAAGTAACTGCTGAAAAGAAAACATGGGAAAACCCATGGTGTTGTGACTGAAGAGGAAATACTGATTTTTAAATAATAATGTGACTGCATTTTAAACAGATCCTGCAGGCATGCAGAACATTGCTGAGGTCCGCGTATCTTTCATTGGCTTACGGGTTTTAGCTGGAGAGTCTGGCCTATCTCTATGATACACTTTGAATTATGTACATTTCTATTATAAGATGAATTACCTGTTTATAGGCCAAATGTTTCAAATGATTCAGAACCAAGCACGTTTTTAAAATGTATTATGCAGAATTTAATATGGTACATGCTAATTTTTCTTAATTTGACAAAAATGGACAAAAGGCAAAATGGAAAAAGAAATTTATTTCCTCAGTGTTTTATCCACTGTCGATACTGTATTTTTGATGCAATATATTTGCAAAGAAAAAAAAAATACAATCTCAGCTTTTATTTTCCATTTTAAACAACTGCAATATTTACAAACTGTTTAGAGTAACAAACACTCACACACACTCACACACACACACTCACACACACACGTGAGCACATTTCTCATCCCGGGTTTATGCTGGATGCTGGTAGAGGCAGTGAAGCCTCCGGAGCCGCCATCAGGCAGAGAGGCACTGCCTTCCTCACATCTGCCTTCCCCGAGTCACTCCCAGGAGCCCCTTCCTCTCCCTCAGCAGAGCGCACTACCAGGCTCGTATAGTTTTTACAATTATCTTTATTTAAACTACAAGCGTTTAAAAAGCATAAGCAGACATGATTCTGCCCCCATTTCTATACTTTTGGTTGTAGAATCAAACTTCATAATTTTGAAAATCTCATTGAACCACAATGCCACGAAACCCCCGTCATTCTCCACTGCTCCTCTGCCTTGAGTTCCAGGTTATCACCCCATCTGTGCTAGTAACACCCTGTTCACTCTGACCACAACCTTAGGTGACCTTTGTTCCTTAGCTTGGCTCCACTGAATCATAAACTGTCAGGTGCAGAGCTGAGGCCCAAGAAAGTAAGTATAATCCTATGTAATAGGCCAAGTCTTAGGACAGAGCTGTCACGAACCCTGCGATGACTAGCAGCTCTGGTTCCCTCAAGAGCGTTACGCTGCTTCTGTAAACAGGCAGATAATGAAGGTCAGCTCATTCACAGACTTACCTACTCTAATCCCAGAAAGAGTATGTGGCTGATAAGCAATTAAAAGAAATTCTTATCACACATAAGTCTTTACAGATTATTTTGATGAGGTGACTCAAAGCAGAAACCATACTTCCGTTTTTAAGCAAAATTAATACTCCATTCACATACCTGCCAGAACTATTTGTATAATAAATTCCTTTTCAACCACAACTCTTACCTAAATATCTAACAAGTTAAAAATGAGGCCTAGATGTATATCAGCTATATTTTTTTAAAAAGAGAAACAAAGAGAAGCTGGTTTTCTAATACTTAAAAAATAACCCTCTACATAGCCAATGTAATATTAAAATGTAGGGTGCACAAATACACAGTGATGGCTCATTTTCCTTTCTCCAGATCAACAGAACTCACTTTCTACCTGACTGAAACAGAAAGCCCCCACTCCAGTCGCAGGCTCCAAGCATCATCTCTGCCTTCACTGACATTCATTATTCTCCCCACACTTGGAATTGAAGGCAAAGCCTCTAGATAAAAATTGATGTTTTATACCTCATTTGTGTCCAGGCAAAGTAACTTTATATTATCACATTACACTATAAAAAACAACAAAAACTAAGAATGAATACTGAGGACTTAAAAATAATGAAAATAAACACAAAGCAATTAACAACTGGGCTGCAGTTTATCGTTCAGCAGCCAGTAAATATAAACTCAAAGAATGCTCACTCATTTTACTGTTACCTTCTTCTCAAGCCACATATTTAGGAGGAAGGGTTTTTGAAAGTTAACTAAAAGAAAAAGGTAATTTTAGATTCTGAGCAAATCATAAAGAGCCTGTTCTGGATGAACGACTCAATGCAGCCATCAACCAAATGAAGATTTTCTCAAAGAGGCAGAGGAGCTGCTCAGAATTTATTAAGGATAAGTAAGCTACCTTTGCTTAGATCTGAGCCTGTTCTTTGTATTTTGATACAAAATGTAAAAATAAACCAACCCAGAAAGAGAGTTCACATCTTCTTAATGAGATGTAGTTTCCTACATAAAAACTTGTATTTTCATTGCCTGACACTTAGTACAGAGGAATTTTCCTTATCTCATAACAGAAACACTGTCTGACTACTTCTGTTTCAAAGATTATCTCAGATATACTTGAAATACCTTTAAAAATACTTCAAACTTAATGGAAGTTAACCTTCCAGTAATGGAAACTCAAAGAAAGCAGAACACTGATGAAGGTTGTTCACTAATTTCCTGAAAGGTAGCTAATCTCCTTTTACCATAAAAATATACAGTCTTACCACCTACTCTCCCAAGCCCCTTATAAATATCAACATATTAATTTAGGCTCTTTAAAAAAAATTGGTTCTTTAGAAATGAACATTTAAAGTCTTATCAAGTATTGAAAATGGAGTAAAAAGAGGGCTCACACCAATTTATAAGCTGAAAGATTAACTAAAAGCTTAATTTTGAGCTATACAATTATTTTTACCTCTGAATGAGAGGAAACAAGAAGAGAAGCTAACATTATATACAGTCCAGGATTCTCTTTCAAAGGGGAAAAAATAAAATCAAACAACAACAAAAGGCATTAATGAAACTCTATTTAAAGGAAATAAATAAAATACTAGTTTTAATTTCATATTTTTACTTTCAATTTATGGAACTCTGAAAGTTTTGCAACTGTGAAGTAAAGACACTAATTATCTCTGCTGGTCTCACACATTAATAAAAATGTGAAGCAGGGAATCGAAATGGCTCACTATTCTGAGGGGTGGGGGTAGAATAAGACATGTATGATCAATTTAACGGAAGTATATTCCTATTTAATAATTTAGGTCAAATTATTGTTAAGAAAGAAATATTTCTTCAATTATCACCTTTTCCCCTAATGCAGTTATTAGAAAAGTACTATAATTTGTAAAAGACTACCCATTTTAGCCTTAAAAAATAAGAACAGGGTTCCTGATTCATAAAACTTCACTAAAGAGCTATCTGATAACAAAATTCAACCTGTTTTGAGGAAAATGTCCTAGTTGCTACCCCAAATCAAGATGCAATGAATGTGTTCCATATAAAATTTAGTCTGGCATTTGAAATCTGGCTTTTAGGAGTGTGTTTATCAATTGGGGGTAGGAGGTAGGGGCTAGGAATAAAAGTAATTCTAGCCATTCTGACTAAATCATCTGAAATTCAGATTTTTTGTGTGTGTATGTAGGAAAGTGAATTATTTTCCATTTAATACTAAATATTAGTATTTAGTAGCATTTAATACTTATCTTCTCACCGAGGTAACGACCATAAAAAGATCACATTTATTTCAGAAAGGGGACAGGCAAAGGGGAGCAAAATTCCTGTGAGAAGATTTTAAATAAATATACATAGATAAGTATATATATTTTTTCAGAAGAAGAAAAAAAAAGAGCCTGAACTTTAATGGCATACTACAGAACTGCCAAAAAAAAAAAAAAAAAAAAAGGCAAATATAGAATACAGTGACAGTATCAGGGAAACACATTTTGATTGGTCAATTTAGAAAGGGTACCTTTGTGCAAAGGTTTAGAAAATCATTGACAAATGTTTTTAAACAGTAAATTTTACAAAGTGTGAAGTCTGGAAATGTTAACACAAGGCACATTGGGTCCTGAATAACCACAAGAATGTTAAATTAGAAAAAGGAAAAAGAAATAGATTTTAAGTGGAAATGCAGTAAGAAGCATTTATTTATTTCCTTCCTTAGTTTTCATTCCTTCTACTGAAGTGTTATGCTACACTGTAAGATCTATATTACAATTAGTAGGAAAAACAGCTTCTCTCTCCTGTCACCTCATAAAAAAGAGACATTAAACCCACGATGTCCAATACAGTAGCCACTAGGCAGTGTCTAGTGAGTACTTGAAATGGGCTAGCGCCACAGGCTGAAACTGTAATACTTTGGATATAGTAGATTACATAGAACGCTTGATGAAGATTAATTTCACCTCCTCTGACTGTCCATTCAGGCGGTAGAAAGACGGCTGCTCTTAAACACTCAGAAGAAACGTACAGTCTTCTTTTTCACTTAACAAGGGAAAATTTTCAGAAGAATTTAAAAAATGCCAACAGTTGACAAATCTAAATTGCAGTTCCCACCCAGCCCAATTGTAAATCATATAAATTTCCCTGAATACATGCATTTAAAAAAATAAAATTTATGTTATGAGACAACATATGAATTAAGTCAATTTACAGTTATAAATATTTCAAATTACAGCTAAACACTATAAATTATAGGAAATAAAATTCAAGTAATAGAAAAAGGAGAGAAAAATTAAAGAAGTTATTAAAGAGGGATATAACAATAAGGACTGCACCGTTTGGATAATTTTGTTTGAAAAAACTTTACTTAACTGAACTGTATGTGAATAACTTCAAGAGCTAAGAACTCTTAAAATAAAAGGCAGTCAATCCTCTCTTTAAATTCCTGGACACTCATCTTTTTCTTTGAAAAGCACAAGTGCTTCCTTCCCAGGACTGGTCCCGAGAGTGTGCCGATGGAGAGCAGCAAGGACCTGGGGCCCACCGCTGGAGCTCACCCACGATCGCAGACTCGGGAGCTGGCAGAGTGTGCGCAGGACTGGCTCCGGGAAACGTCAATCATGACGCTATTCTCTCTTGAGATTTAGTATTCATTTCAAAGACAGCCTCCAATGTACTGGCATCAAGCACAGACTATTAACAGAAAAATGGGCAGCATAGTTCCTGATACGTATGTTTATAAGGGAGGGTAAGGGGTTAATCCCAAAGTCAATTTAAATAATGGTATTTTATTTTTATATATAAATAAATGTTCTGAAAAATCTCAGACTTTAGTGCATTGTTGTAAAAAATTAGTGCAGTTTTTCTTCATTAAAGTTTTTAGCGCTCAAGGAATAAGATAAATATGTCTGTTCATAGTCTCTCACTGTACATTAAGCCTTTATACTGCTCTATGTCCAACTGAAGGTTTCTACACGGATCTGTTTTTAAAAATCAAAGTAAATGGATTTCATGTTCTATGACAAAACATGGCAATTATTTTTGGCAAAGAAATGAGAAAATATAAGATCGGCGAAGTTTAGAAATTAAGAGTTTGTTGATTTAAAGCATAGGCAATGAATATGAAAAAACTCTTAAAGGATGTATTTTAACAGAACTTGATCCTTCATGCAAAATGTTTTCTCAGCAGCTAACTTAAAAAAATATTTCAGCTTTATTTGGGGATGAAGACAGTGACAGGAGTCAAGGCGAAGAGCGAAGGAGAGGCGCTTAGCCAAGCCCATTCGGTGTTGAAGTCTCTCCTTTTGGGATGGAAAGATCCCTGTAGGCGTCCTCTGCTCTCGCCTCTCTTTCTCCAACGTCTCGGAATTGACAGGGGCAAAAAACGTAGTTACAAAACACTGGCTCACACTTCAGCCCCAAGTTCAAGCACCCCGGTTTCCACCACAGTCACGTACTTATCATCGATCTGGACCAGAAGTACTGTCTTGTCAATGTGGGACCTAGTACCTGGGTCTCTGCTGCAAGGCACCCATCGGTGAATCACCTAGTGGTTCAGAATGAAACAAGGCGTTAGTGGCGGGACCCTGAACATGCCCACGAGCTCTTGCCTTCGCTCAATTCTATGAGATAATTTAAACATAAGGACGTAAGTCAACTAAAAACATGCATACAAATCAGCCAGGCTACAAAAGAGTCAGAGCAGGCAACCAGCTTCATCAGAAAACTTACATGGCCTTCCATACCCTCCTGAGGACTCCAGTCTTTCCAGCTGTTTCTCCCAGCTTTTAACCGAATACCCTCATCAGGCCACTGCAGCTCTTTCCTTTTTGACAGGTTGATCCCATCCAGAATTTGACTGGGATCCACAATCTATATTGTAAATAAATATAGATCATTTCCAATTAATTTTTCTCCTGAAGATGAAAAATTATATAATTCCAAACAAAAATTTCATAGGACTCTTTGTGTCTCAAGTTCTCTACTGCCTATCGTATATAATAAAAGCCTAGTATGCTAAGTGTCTGGCCAACGGGTCGGCCGTTCAACTATTCAAAGCGTAATATGCTAATGATATGCTAAGGCTACTCAACCACTCGCTATGACGTGCACTGACCACCAGGGGCAGACAGTTGTCTGGTCGACCAGTCGCTATGATGTGCACTGACCACCAGGGGGCAAAGGCTCCGACCAGTAGGTTAGCTTGTTGCTGGGGTTCGGCTGATCAGGACTGAGTGAGACAGGCCAGACATGCCCTGGAGCCCTCCCGCGGCCCCTCCCCAGCTGGCCAACCTCCCACATCCCTCCCCGGCCCCAACTGTGCACTGGTGGGGTCCCTCGGGCTGGCCTGCGCTCTCTTGCAATCTGGGACCCCTCAGGGGATGTTGGAGAGCCAGTTTTGGCCCAATCCCGCAGGTCAGGCCCAGGGACCCCACTGGTGCATGAATTTGTGCACTGGGCTTCTAGTAATGAAATAAAAAACAATCTAAAGAGCCACCTCCCAAATTCCTTTCAGTCTACTGTTAGACCTTCTGCAATGGCCACACAACCGCAGCTGGGAGGGAACACATCACCACTGAAGAACTGCTTGCTTTCAGTTACACACTGCCAGAAATGTTCTAGTCTTCAGACTAAGTAATATAAGATTGTTTTCACCACACCTTCACTCAACAAACAGGAAATAAAAACAAACGCATAAGAGAAACAGTGCATGAAGAACCTGGGCTTACTCACTTGGACTCTGTAAATCACCTCCCCCTTTTTGGCGTGCGCATTATTGGCAGGACTTAAGGTGTTGCCTGGCGGTGCATCAGGAGCACTACTGCTCTGACCCCCGTCTGTCCCAAGAAAGCCCACGAGAGTGTGATGCTTGCAGGCCGGGATGCTTTGGCTGGAGCTGCTGGAAGAAGGCAGACCATGGTGCACACAGGCCATGCCGCTCTGACCGGAGGGTTCCATCTGGTTCACCATGGAGAGGCGGGACTGGATGGAGGACGGTAAGTTTCGAAGCGATATCTGACTGGTAGAGGAACGCCGACAAGGCACAAATCCTGTGGTGGACATCCGGAGGGACGAATGCCGGCTGCTGTAGCAGTAGGAAGACTGGCTGGCTACGGAGGCCCGTGCTGGGGACTGTCTGACCAGGCCTGACTGCACAGAGTGAGTGCTGTGGCTAGTGCCTAGGGGACAAACAATAGCACTCATTCTAAGTGGAATGAGTCAAACAGTTCTTTTTTTGTTTTTGTTTTTGTAGATTCTAAGGCTTTGTCCCTTAAGCAATTACTTGAATTTAACATTTACTCCTAAAAATTCAAAATTGTTAAAAATAAATATCTGAGATCTGTTTTCTTTACCGTTTTTATAACATTAATTTGCTGAAGCATTTTAAAATTCAAATTTTGAGGCAAAAGAAAGACGACCAAAGAATTTATAGTAAATATCAGGATTTAAGGTTGGAATAAATCCTGTAAGTTTCACAGATACATTTTAGAACAGTGGTCGCCAACCGGTGGTCCATGGACCACTGGTGGTCCGTGAGGTCCGAAAGGTTGGCAACCACTGTTTTAGAATAACAAGAATTCTTCTTTAATCAGAAATGAGATATCTCATGGAAATATTAGTAAGGATCTACTACGTGGCAGGCTCTAGAACTATTTCTCCAAGTATTGTATTAATACCCTCACAATCTATTCCAATGACAAGCTGCACTGCCTATCAATAACACTATAATCTTCACAGATATAAAGGGATTACTTATAACTATGAATTATCAGTGATACTTAATAGGTTTTTCTGTGTTCTTTTTCAGATGAATTAATATGATTCTTCAGATCTGTCCTTTTCCTAGCTCATAGTGATGTGAAGATTATTAGAAAAAATTATAGCCCAGCAGTGTGGCTCAAGGGTTGAGCATCAACCTATGAACCAAAAGGTCACGGTTCGATCCCCACTCAGGGCACATGCCTGGGTTGCGGGCTTGATCCCCAGTGTGGGGCATGCTGGAGGCAGCTGATTGATGATTCTCTCTCATCACTCATGTATGTTCTCTCTCTCTCTCTCTCTCTCTCTCTCTCTCTCTCTCTCTTTTCCTCGCTCTGAAATCAAAAGCATATTAAAAAATTATTATTATTAATGATATTGAAAAAATAGCAATAGGCACTTTTTATCTGAAAATTAAAAAGAAAATTAAAAAGTAACCAATGTAAGAGAAAGGTAATTTAAAGAAGCACATTGACAGTTTTCAGGGTTTGCTCAGAAGGTAAAGAGCAACCTATGAAATGTTGATTATACACTATTCAGAATCTTAACAATTCCAGTGCCACTGGATGTTTTTAAGTTGAGGTAAATGTCTTGACTTCATCTGCTCCACGTGCAGCCACAGGGAAAGGATGGTGCTGGGCCCACCGACCACCATATGGAAACATGAGATCTGATTCCTGCTGCATATGAGGTGGGCTATACATCACATGTAAAAGTTAAGTTAATAAAAAAAAACACCTCATGGAATGAGAAAATGAAATATCTGGAACTATTTCTCAAAGTATAGTATTAATACCTTCACAATCTATTCCAATGACAAGCTACACTGCCTGTAGAAAATTTATAATTTTTCTTAAATAGGATACAAAAAGCACTAAGTATAAAAGAAAAGATCAGTAAACTGCTCTACACTAAAATTAAGAACATCTCATCGAAAGGCCACTCTTCACAAGACGGGAATGGAAAGCCACGAGACAATGGAAAAGACATTTGTAGCTGGAAAACTGACAAAGAGCTCAAATCAGAACATACAAATATAAATGAGAAAAAGATAAGCAAATAGAAAAATGGGCAAGACACTTAAAAGGGCACTTCAGAAAGAGGAACAGCTGATAATCTCATTTAAAAGCTTCCAATATCAGGAATCAGAGCAATGCAAATTAAAGGAAGAAATTAAAGACCACCCTCTCTCCTGTCCCTCTGAGCACGCTGGGAGCAGAGGTGAGACCTGGTAACACTCAAAGCTGGTAGAAAGTTTACCAGATGGGCATTCCTATGCATGACTGGTAAGAATACACAATTGGTTAAAAAGAACTTTTATGGAAAGATTTTCAGCATGATATATCGTGAGTCTTAAATATTCTCATAAACTTTGACATAGTGATTCCATTTTCAAAGTTTCCAGCCTACAAAAATAGTACGTGATTACAAAGATTTATATAAAGATCATTACAACATTCAGAAGAAACCAAATCATTGTCCAATAGGGGAGAAGTTGAATAAATTATGTTAATTAAATATATTAGCCTTTAAAAAGGATGCTTTCAAAGAAATATTTCAAATAAGATATATTTATATACATAAAACGATTATTATAAACAAATAGGATAATGTCCAACTGTGAATCAAATAAAATGTTCTATTTATATATTTCCAAGTAGATAATATGTCATCCTCTTTATCCATGTATACTGAGCCCCACAACTAAGACGGTAACATTGTTCACATAATTTTGTTGTACATTACCGAGTGTTGGAGGGTAAGCCGTGACGGGCGGATGGAGTCCTGCTCCAGATCCCCGGCCTGTGTTTCCGATGCTTCCTTGGGACACGGTGCTGTGGGGGTCATTGGCAATTGGTGCATTGTTGCTAATGCAAGAAGTTCCCCCTCCAGTATCAGAATCTTCAATATTGCCACCACTGTTACATCCAGCCCCACAACCTTTCCTCAACCTAGGAGCAAACACCAGAGTAGGAAGCATTATCCCAAGACCACTTCGAGGCAGGTACTTTATTCTTTTTTAGCTATTCTGAATGCTTAAGGCTACTAATGGTCACCTTTGAAAGTCTTTATGGTGTAATCAATATTAGGAACAAAAAGTCTGTTATGTTTTCATATTCTCTTGTATTCACTGCCTTGATACTTCCCAATTGGCTCACTGTTCTACACTCTATCATCTTTCTACACTACAGGAAGAACTGCACAGAATAGCTGTGACATTAAGAACACAGCTGGAAACAGAATTCTTGCCAGTGTCTACTCAGTGCCTCTGAAGTCTGCAACACCTGAAACCTAATGTATTCAAATGAAACCTAACTTATGCTGCAGTACACCTGAGGGAGCTGCTGTAATGATTCCTCCTTCGTTCATTTGTCTATTTTTTATGTGTAACATGGACCAACTGTCCTGGTTTGCCCACAACTGTCTTGGTTTAAGCACTGAAAATCCTGCATCCTGGGAAACCCCACGGTCCCAGGCAAACAACACATATTTTTTGAAAAAAAAAAAAAAAAAAAAAAATGTGTTTGACACTACCCTGGCTTGTGTTCTTCCTTCTGTGTGGACAGGGACTGATGTTAAAATGGTGCAACCTTACTTACTCTTTAATGTTGGGTATTTCTAGAAGAATTTAAAAACACCTACTTGAGAGTTTATTGCTCTAATCCCAGATCCTGCTTTTCTTAAGCTCTGATTTAAGGATCTGAACAACTCTTAAGAAATTAGAAATAGTATTCTGTGATTTTTTTCTTTACTTGTCATCACATTATGATGTTCCTACACCATACACCACAATTTACTAGACAAAATGCAGAGAAAAACATCGTGTGCATTCTTGAAGACAGACTACAGATTTGAGCTTGGAGTGATGACTGGGTTGGGAAAATAGTAGTATCTCTGCACTGTACAACCAGGAGTTTCCACATGAACTGTGCTCCCCCTACTGCTGCAATGGAAAACAATAGGTAGAAGAAAGCAATCAATTTGCACAAGTTCCTCATGCTTTTCTCTAATTTGTCCTGTTTGTTGACCCACACATTCTAATAGCAGCAATATGCTGCAAACAGGTCAAAAACATTGAACAAAGGAAACTATTCGAAATTGTTCTAAATGCTAAAGCAGTGGTTTTTCGCCAGAGTTGCACATTAGATTTACCTAATAAGAGCCTGAAAATATAAATGCTCAGACTCTGTTTCCTGAAGTTCAGATAAAATAGATTTATATTGTGCTGTGGCACCTGTATTTTCCCTACAAACTTTCCAGGTGACACTAAAGCACACTGTCTAGCTCAAAGGTCAGGATACACCACCACCCAGTGGCTCACCTGTGCCAGGTTGACACTATGAAGTTTCTGATGTTTCCCAAACTGATAGGTCCCCCAAGAATTTCTTTAAGCTGTTCGTGGCTGTCAGAGTAAGAAGTTGTCAGGGGTGAGACAAAGATCGGGTAGCCAATAGGTTGATCACAAGATGAGTTTATCATGTTTCTCAGAGCCTGCTTTGCATTTTGGATGCTACCTCTCTCGGGGTTACGGTTCCGTAGAAATACAAGCTCCTGCTGTTGCCCCGCCCAAAGACCTCGGACACATTCCTTATTCACCTGAAAACCAGATCACATGGGAATTAGGTCATGGGGCCAAGAATGAAATTCATACAAACAGAAGCACAGAAATGGGAGGGATACAAAAGACATGACGGCCAACTGTGAAAGGCAGGAAATAGGTCACGTCTGCACAGGAGTTAACCGTTTCCCATTGTCGTGCACAGGCTGGTACACAGTAAGCACAGAGGACTTCTGCCTGTCTTATAAAAATACCAAGTAAACTGTAGCCCATTTCATTTTCCAAACCAGTGAAGCACTGAATTCTGTAAATGAGATATTTTTTATAGAAATCAGAGGTAACAATATTTTGAGTTTAAAGGATGTTTGTGACTTTGGGGCTTGATTAAGTGAAGTAGTGAAAAAAATAACCTTAATAAATTATCAAAATAAAATTTCAGAGATTAAGCCCCTTAAAGTCCTAAGACGTTTAACAAAAAAAACAAAAACAAAAACAAACAAACAAAAAACAACAACAAGCAAAGCCTAAGGAAATGTTAAAGTGAACCACTGACTGGCCAGTACAAGCTACAGAACTATTTTGCAACCTAGGAATCCCATCATATTAGCAATATGGAGGTGACGTTTAAGAGATTCTGCCCATATAGCAAATGAAATAGATTTAAAAACTACCAAAACAGAAATAAGCAAAAATGTTAAGGCTTTATAGCGCTTGAGAAAATGTCAGAGGACAGACTAAATTATTGACAAAATAAATAAAACTAAGTGCTTATAAACAATAAATGCTAATGAAATATGGTCATTTCTCCAAGAGTTTCAACTACTTTTTAAAAGTTTGGATAACGTTATCTAAGTTGCAATTTTTTCAGATGCAAATTAATGCCTCAAAAACTTACTTTAATGACCCTGAAGCTCAGGTAGCGTCTGTTGAGCATGATGACTTTATACTCGTTGGTGCCATCATCCATGACATGCCGCAGGGCGAGCAAGGAGGGAGAGTTGGCGAGGACCGCACTCCGCCACGCAGGGTCGCCTTCGTGGGCTATTACGAGGTTTTTCTCATGAGATACAATGGCTTCATAGAGCACTGTGGGGTCATCGTACTCATCTGAAGAAGTGAAATGATCCTATACACAGGAATAAAATTTTTTTCTTTTTTTAGGAAAAGAAGAGAATGACTTCCAGGATGATATAAAAACTTCTATAGTTACTAAATCAATTACTAAATAAAAATTTCCTATTAGCACACATTAATATTATTAGACATAAAATATATGAAAAATACTCTAAAAATTTAAGTCCTGGTATTACCAGGTAAACCTAGGAAGCAGCTAAACCTCTTTGAGCCTCAGTTTTGTTATTTGTGAATGCCAGCATTATCTGCAAACCAACTTGGCAACAAGGTTGTTGTAAGAGTGAGATGAAACAGTGTATCGGAGGACTTTTTACATTATGAAGCATTATTCACATGCACAGTGAATGCTTTTATTATTCCATGTAGGCTAGCCCTCAGACTTGGATGTGCATTCTTGGGGATCCTGCCTTCTTGCTCCCCGTCACCTCCCCTTCAAACAGCACACACTTGAGTGAAAATTTATCAACCTCTCAATTACAAATGTGAAGGCAGCTGATGTAATATTTGCATTTCCTTAATAACACACCATTTCAGACATTCAGATTTGTGTTATAGTTAGTTAATTTATAGGTTTCTGAATGGGAGATACATTTCATATACTCTTTTGTTTCTTCCTTGCTACCTGCAATGGAATCTTGCACATGGTAATATTAAAAGCCTACTTATCAAATGAATGAATAGTTATTAGGTGAAGAGGTTGTTCAGGGAAGACTCCACTAGTTCCTCCAGGACTAGGAGCCTTCATCTGTTGTAAAGCTCACAACCATGAGCCATATCTCAATGAGTGAGAGGCAGGATAACATGGGTTTTAGAATCATCCTAGAGACGTGGCTCTAGTGAAAAGTGCCTGGTTAGTAAGAAACACAATTTTACAGATTTTTTAATGTAGTTTTAGTTAGCTAACAGATGATCCTTCAACCGAAAAAAAAAAATATATATATATATATATATATAAAGACATGAAAAAATCAACTTGAGTGAGGAAAACAAAGAAAATATATAAAAATTGGAAAATATTTGTTTAGCTAAAATTTAGAGGATAGGGTTGCATTGAGGAATTTACAAAAGGAGCAGTATTGCAGTAATGAGCTACATTTTTAGCTCTCTGGGAACAAAATTGTTTTTTAAAGTCGAGTCTGAGGTATGATTTACATACAATGAATGCCCCCACTCTAAAGGTAGTTAGCTGCCCTTTGACAAATATGCACACCCATGTAACCACTGCTAAGCCTAGCTAAGTCTAGATGTAGAACATTTCCATCACCCCAAAAGGTTCCTTCCTGCCTTTTGGCATTCAATCTCTATATTCCAAGCAAACACTGATCTGCTTTCTGAATCTACAGATTCATTTCGCCTGCTTTAAATTTTATATAAATGAAACCATACAATATAGACTCTTCATATGTCTGACTTCTCTTGCTCCGCATAATGTGTGAGATTCATTCATGTTGTGGTGTCTCACAACAGTTCATTTTTTTGTCGTGTTAAGTAAACTTATTCTATCATGTGGCTATCCCATAATTTGTATGTTCATCCACTGACCGACATCTGAGTTGTTTCCAGTTCTGAGCTATTATGAGTAAAGCTGCTATGCACATTTGGTTTGTGTGGACATCTCCTTTTATTTTCTTGGGTAAATATCTAGGAGTAAAATTGCTGGGTCATATGGCAAGTATGCACTAATCCTTTCTTTTACTATATAAACCTATTGTCCACTTTTGTGGATTTTTGTGAGTATATAACATATGAACTTTGGGGATGACCAGTATTGATTTACGCATGTTTCTTTTCCTGCCCAAGAGTCCCTCATGGACAATGCAATGCGTGACTAAAAGTGCTGGTCAATAAATGGGTGTTATTTGTTACTTTATAGGTCGATCTCTATCTTCCTCAAAGGCATACAGAATTACAAAACTCATGCAGGTTGCACCTGCGTTCTCTATGGCCTCCCCAGCCCTCATGGCTCCCGGCTGATTCCCCTGCCTCATCCTCCCTGTTTGTCACTGCTGTTGTCAGTCAAGCTAATGGTGAGAGGGTGCTGTTCCCAAGTGTGGGCCTGATCATAACGCAGAGAAGATCTGTTACAGGCAACAGTGTGTCAGCCAGAGCAACATGGAGGGTACAGACTCCGAAGCAACAGGCAAGAGCACTCTAGCACGAGACTAGAGGCAGTGACCCAGACATCAGAGGCTTTGGACCCTGTGCCTTGGCGTCTTCTCTGTCAGCGAGATGACACCGTCATAATGTTTAGGATGAACGGAGATGCCTGTCAGGAACTGTGAGATAACTATGCTGTGTAAAGAGATGATTCTTACATGGAGATATTTAATTGGTACCTTTTGAGAAACCTGATTTAAAAAACATTTTAGGGAGCATTTGAAATCTTGCTTCCCAGCATTGTAGTCAGTTTGGCTCAAATAAAATTTTATACAGTGAAAATTTCTTACAGGCTTAGGCAATTCATAGGACATCACAAGACAAAAGGAGAAATACCAGACAGAGAAAGACAAAATAAATAAAAATTTTAAGTTATAGTTATTACCTTTTTCTTTTACATACATTTAATTTTGTCTCAAACTCTAAAGCTAGTCTGAAGATAACTTTATTTGATCCCAAATATATATATTTCCCCATCATCCTCACAATAGAATTCTATTTTTCAGAGATTTTTCAAATAATATATCCCTTATTAGAAATGCTCCTAAATTAACATGGGACATGAACTTCATTCCAGTACTTTAGACCACAGTAAGACCACTTGAAGAGTTATTCACCTTTTATTTGGGGGGGGGGGGGGATTTCAGTCAGCTGTGAGCACAGCAGATGCATTTTAATGAGTCTTATCATGTGGTCTCTATCATCAGATCTGAGTACTACTGTCAAGTGGAATGAACAGAGCAGCAAGTGCCAGTACAGCAAGTCCTCGAATGGCGTCGTTTCATTATAATGTTGATGATCCCGGCCAGGGCCGCTGTCTGTAGAGTGTGCACATCCTCCCCACGCCTGCGTGGTTTTCTCCAGTTTCCTCCCACCTCCTAAAGCTCTGCATGTGAGGTGAACTGGCGTGCCTCCACTGTCCCCATCTAAGTGGGCATGGGTGTGGCTGTGTGTGGGCGCTGTCATTAAATGTCCAGGGTGGGTGCCTGCCTTGACCCCTGAGCTTCTGGGAGAGGCTCCAGCCACCTGCAACCCTGAAATGGCATAATCAGGCTGGAAAATAACTACCTTACTTGTTTTTATTCATCTTTCTTAAATACTAGAGGCCCGATGCATGAAATTCGTGCAAGAGTAGGCCTTCCTTGCCCCAGCTGCCGGCACCGGCTTCCCTCCGGCACCAGGGACCCGGGCTTCCCTTGCAGCCCTGGCTTTGTCCAGAAGGTCGTCTGGAAGGATATCCGGAAGGACGTCAGGTCTAATTAGCATGTTATGCTTTTATTATTATAGATATGTAATAGTTCACATTTACTTCAATGTTTAATACTAGAAGTGTTTTGAATCTTTACTTAGATGTTTGGTGATGTTTCAGTGACCAGAAATATGCCATAGGAACTGTTGTTTATAACAATTAGCCTGTGGGAAAACTGGTTTCGTCATGTCATTTCACTTAATGTTGCAGTTTCCAAGAATCTACTGACAACATTAAGTGAGGCCTTATTGTACTTAATTTCATAATATATTCTCAAAGTGATCCAGGACAATATGCATTGTGAGGCCTCATTTTAATTTTTTTACCCTCCTAGGATTAAACTAGGGCTAAATCTTTCCTAACCACCTATTATTCTATACAGCTAAGTGAAACTCACAGTTCAGTAACAGCAGCATTGAGGAGACTTCTGAGATGCTGCTGCACTGCACTGAGAGTCACCTAACCATCACACGGAAGAGGTGTGCATTACAACCACATGACGTCAAAGCAAGTATCACAGGGCCAAAGGCTTGTTTCCAGTTTGTCACTCACTGCTTGCACTTGTCCTAAAGCTCATGCCCAGATCAGTCAGCCTCTAACATTAATATTCAAATTTACTGGTAGAAACATAGGTTCGGGATTCTAAGATAGAGCATCTTGCCATAAATCATGTTTTTCTTTGTTTCAAATTAGAATATTTCTCAAAAGGTTCCTAAGAAACTTAACTTGGAAGTCAAGTGAAGAAGCACAATTAACTAGTAGCAAAGGATTAGGAATTTTCTCTTCTTACCTGATGAAGTTTAATGGACATACGGATTCCAGGGACTACTACTTTTCTTAGTAATTCCATGTCAGCGAAGATCCATTCATCTCGAATTGAAGAAATACGGAAATCTCCCTTAAACAGGGCATGCAATCCATAGAGGAATGACTCCAAATTACTGTTAAGATTGGAGATAAAACATTTACATGTTTTGACAACGGTCTTCCGTTACATTGATTCTTACATCTGGTTGTGCATCACAATCATGAGAGAGTGTTTTAAAAATAGAGATTTCAAGAACTAATGTCAGAACCCCTAAAGCAGAATTCTGAGGAATAGGGCCTTTTGACCTGGGACTGCGGTTTATGAACCACTATAATAGAGTCCATAAAACTAAACAACAGGCAAAGAGTATGTAAGTTAAAAGATAGTAAGGAAGGGCTAGTGGAAAAGATGAAAATTTAAAATATATGGCACTTCTTAATTCTAATTCATTCAGATGCATATGTCAAGAAATACAGTTTATATTTAGAGTTCCAAAATCTAATGTACAACTATATTCAAAGTATAAATGCTCTGGCAGAAACTGCAGTGAAGGATAAAAAAATTTAAAAAAGGTAAATTGTTAGAAAAAGAGATGTTATAGGGTGATTATTTTTTAAATGTCTCAAATCTATTAAATTTTATCAATAGTTGCCTACATATATGTCAATTTTAAAAGCCAGTTCTGTTAACCACTTAGAACTCAACTATATTCAGCAAAAAGATCTATATAACATCTGAAGAGACTTTTGCAATAAATTAGCACAGTACGCTTCCATGAAAGACGATTCCAGACTTAGATCATACAGCTTCCCACAATCCCTTCCTAAAAACAGAAATGCCATTACCTGGACATATGGTGGGATGCAGTCCCCAGAGCTCTTCGTCCCAGAACACAGAGTCCATAACAAAGAGTCACCAGGGAGGAATCTTTGTCCACATCCAGTGGCTTAAAAAAATAAACAACAACAAAAAAGAAAGAAAAGACAGGGTGAAGGAGGCCTTAAGGTACAAATTTCTAGTTGCAAAATAAATAAGTCATGGGGATTTAATGTAGTGATTATACGTAGCAATACCATATTGCATATTTGGAAGTTGTTAAGAGAGATCTTAAAAGTTCTCATCACAAGGAAAATAATTACAACTATGTGTGGTCATTGAAGTTAACTAGATTTATGATGGTGACTATTTTGCAATATATACAAATACAAAATCATTATGATGTACTCCTGAATGTCAATTATACCTCAAAAAAAAGAAAAACAAGGAATGTTAATAATCAAAAGGGTATATATGTATTTATCAAATCAGAATATATCTATTTAATGAATCAGAGAAATTAAGAAACTCAACTAGTCTCTACCTCCTCAGATAAGTTTTAATGAAAAGAAACAACAAAACACTATATGAGGAGGGTCTTTGGAATCTTTAAATAAAATCTAAATAATACTTTATAATACCAGGATGTGAAAAAAAAAAAAAAAAAGAACCCGGTATAAAGTACTTAGATGTTTAGCTAAGATCCTAATACTCTATCGAAGAACCCCGTTGCCATACAGAGTTACAAAACTTTATTTCCTCGTGGTAAGAACTCTAAGATCGACTCTAACAACTCAGGAGGGTACTGCCTCGGTAATGGGAGAAAAATCAGCTCCAGACTAATGGCTGGTCCCTCCTAAGAAAGCTTAAAAGCAAGCTCAGAAAAGATCCAACTGTCCCCAAAGAATTTAATTGTCACAGAGTTAAGGTCAAGAATATTTATAGGACTACAAAAATATTCAGCACCCATCAAGGTAAAATTCATAAAGTCCAATAAAAAATTGTCAGGCATGTGAAGTAGCAGAAAAATATGACCCATAAAAGAATAACCAATTAATCACTCACTCAATCAAAATTGTCCCAAAATCGACACAAGATGTCAGAATTAGTTAATAAGGACATTGAAAATGTTATTACAACTGTTCAAAAAGATAACGGAATGACATCATGCTAAGTAGAAACATGAAAGATTTATACAAAAGACAAGTTAAACCTCAAGAGATACCAAAAATGCAATGTTTGAGATTAAAAAAAAAAATGCTGCACGAGATTAACGGCATATTAAACAATGCAGAAGAAAAAATAAGTGATTTTAAAATATAGCAATAGAAACTTTGCAAAATTCAACAAAGAGATAAAAGAGACTGAAAAAGGCATCAGTGAGCTGTAGGACATCAGGCAGCCTAATATGAATATAACTGGAGTTTCCAAAAAAGGGAAGAGGAGGACAGAAAAAAAAATGTTTGAAAAAAATAATGGCTGAAATATTTCCAAATCTGATGAAAACTATGTACTTAAGACTAAAGCAGGTACTACATCTAAAGACAGTCAGTGTGTACACCCAGACCACAATAACGATGCTAGCCGTGGCCGGTTTGGCTCAGTGGATAGAGCGTCGGCCTGCGGACTGGAGGGTCCCGGGTTCGATTCCGGTCAAGGGCATGTACCTTGGTTGTGGGCATCCCCAGTGGGGGGTGTGCAGGAGGCAGCTGATCGATGTTTCTCTCTCATCGATGTTTCTAGCTCTCTATCCCTCTCCCTTCCTCTCTGTAAAAAAATCAATAAAATATATTAAAAAAAAAAAGATTAAAAAAAAAAAAAAAAAGATGCTAGTTGTCCAGGTGGCTCACTATGCTCTGAGATATAGAGTAATCTTGTACCTAGGTGGTTCAACTACACCAGACTTTGCTTGGAAAGCAACAGTGGTGGTAGGAATTAGCTTTTGGAACCACAGGCCTTGCTTGGTATTGTGATTGTGTTACATGGAGTCTAACTAGGAGAGCATCATAGCCATGAGGGCCATGAGGGCCATGAGACCTAGAAGGAAAGTTGCAGTTGATGAAGTCTATAGCTCACCTTATTTTTAGGATAAGACAAGTTATCCTGAAGTGTGATTAGGAACCAAATGAATTACAATCAACCAAGGTGAAACAAATTTTGGATCCTCAGCCTAGACCCGTGGTCAGCAAACTGCGGCTCGCAAGCCACATGCGGCTCTTTGGCCCCTTGAGTGTGGCTCTTCCTAAGCCTTAGGAGTACCCTAATTAAGTTAATAACAATGTACCTACCTATATAGTTTAAGTTTAAAAAATCTGGCTCTCAAAAGAAATTTCAATTGTTGTACTGTTGATATTTGGCTCTGTTGACTAATGAGTTTGCTGACCACTGGTCTAGGCCAAGCACGTCAAACTCAAAGGCTAACATGGGCCAAATAAACAAGGTTTAAGTTTCTGTGGGCCGCAAAAAAAACAAAAGCTTCAATTTTCATTGAAATGTAGGTTTATTTCAATAGAGACATGCTGAATACAAAGGGCTGAAATAAATGAGTAATTGTTAACATAAAATAATAGAACATTTTAATAAAAATTAACATTTTTTCTTGAACATTAACTTACCAGACACTGAATAACTGCATAAATTAATAAGTGTAACACAAATAAACCTATTTTTCTTGTTCTGCTAAAGTGAAATATTTCCTGTTGTGCACATCAAACAAGTCAGTACAAGACTAATGACGTGGCAATCAGCTGCTAAAATATGCGCTGCTAGTATTAGTGGAGAGAAATGGTGCGCCTGTGTGTAAGGCACGTAAGGGAAATGAATGCAACACGATTATAGTAATCAGTCATTAGCGAACGTTTTACTTTGTTATTAATAATTATGTATAATAGGATATTGTAAAAAATTAAGTTATGACATTTTTATTAAAATGTTTCTTACATACCATTATATTGGCTGGGCTGCAAAAATATTTGCGTGCGGCCCGCGAGTTTGACATGCTTGGTCTAAGTGAACAGTCATACTGCCCACATTTCAAGTGTTTAACCATAGCCAGATGTGGTGGTTTAGTAACTACCACACTGGATCAGCATAGAACATCTCCATCATCACAGAAAATGCTATTAGACTGCACTGGTTTAGACTTTGAATTTGGTTTGCATTTGGGACAAAGATATTAAATTATTCTGGTGTGTGAGAGTGTGTGTGTGTGAGGTGCTGCAAAACGTAGAATTTAAGGAGCTGCCTATGACCTGTAACCTAATTTTGTGTATACGTATGTGCACACACAGGACGGAGGCCACGCTAATTAGAAGGTGAGATTATGACCCTGCAGGTGAAAGAACGAGGCAGAGTTGTTTTGGCAGAGTTGGTTAGTTTGGCCCCACCATACTGAACCAGAAAGGTCAGAAATAGGAAGGCCTCATAATGAAAAGATAGTCTTCCCATCTTTAGAAAAACGGACTCAGAGTTATAAATGAAATAACTCTACCTTTGCCCTTCGGGAAGAGCAATACTCGATCCAGTTGAGGTAAATCACACAGAAACTCTCCCTGGATATGCCCGCCAGTCTATGGTCATAGTCTTCATCGATGTTGGGATTAAATGTCGGGTCCACATCCACATAATTTCGATCCGCGTACAGACGTAGTCCCTCCTGCATTGTCTCATTAGCTAGCCACTCTTCTAGCTTAGAAGAGGTTGTAACATAATAGATGATTCCCTAATGAGGAAAAGATAAAAGCAAAAATTTGAGCTAAATCACATTTGAATTAATTTCAATCTTCAGTAAATAAATTCCAACTGTTTATATTGACAATACAAATCAAAAATATATTATTCTGGCTCAATATTATAAATATACATCTTAAGAATGCTATAAAAGTATGTACCTCAGGTCTTCCTGGATGAAAAAAACATTTAATACTTTTAAAATTATAATCCACAAATTCAGCAAGGCAACTTCAAAAATAATTCTAGTTTACTGATTTTGGGGCTTTTGAATTTAGAATCTTTTAAGAGAGGTGAAAAGCCTTTATTGTGGTGCATTGCTTTTGAAAATTTTCTTATAGAAAACTACTAAATCATCCTGTTATCCTAGCTGAAGTTATAGAAATATATCTAACTAGAGGCCTGATGCACGAAATTCGTGCAAGGGGCTTGACCCTCGCAGCCCCGGCTTCATCCGGAAGGTCATTCGGCTGTCTGATCTAATTAGCATATTACGCTTTTATTATTACAGATGATAAAGCAATAGAAATATACATACTTAGAGACAGAAAATGCCACACACACGTAAAATTTGTAAAATCAATCTATCTTCCTGAGGTTGTGTTTAACAAAACATTAAATAGAAGACTCAAGGTTCACCCCAGTCAGCACAAGTAAGGTGGCATATATAGGTAACAACACAAAATACGAAAAATTCAGATAAGGGTCATTAAAGTTTAGCACATATTTTCCTCCTGAAAATATTGGATTTGCCTGCAAGCTCCCAAATCATAACCATGATGTACTTCTGCAAAATCTTTAGCAAAAACAAACAAAAAAACCCCTGTGTAGTATAGAACTAACCCTGCCCAAAGAGTTTTGGGCTTTGCACTTGGGTCCTGAGAGGTAAGCTCTAAAAGAGTTTTTGTTCACCTGGAGGCTTAGAGCTTTGACCTCTAGAGGGGCTGGAGACTAAAGTTGGACATGTAGGTGCCCAATCACATCTAAGTGATTTCACTCCAATAAAAAACTCTTCACCCTGAGACCCAGGTGAGCTTCCCTGATTGACAACACTCTGTGAGTATTATCACACACTTGGCAGGAGAAACAGGCATTGTTGGTACAATTCCACTGGGAGAGGACAACTGGAAGCTCATGCCTTGGTATCTCTGGACTCTGCCCTATGTGCCTACTTGGTTGATCTTAATCTGTATCCTTCCACCTTAATAAATCCTACCTGTGAGTATAATGGCTCTGCTGAGTTCTGTGAGTCCTTATAGCAAACTATTGAACCTGAGTGATCTTGGTGACCTCTCAAATCTTGCAATACTTTTATTCAGCTTGTTGAAAGTAGTGCAAAGCAGTGGTTAACAGCAAGGGCTTAGGAGTCAGACAAGCCTAGATTTTAAATCCCTAACTTTACTTGCTAGTTAGAGATCTTTGGGCAAGTAGACTTCTAATTCTTAATTTGTTTATTTGTAAAACAAGGATGTAATATTACTTTAGAGCAGTGGTCGGCCAACTCATTAGTCAAAAGACCCAAATATCAACAGTACAACGATTGAAATTTCTTTTGAGAGCCAGATTTTTTAAACTTAAACTATATAGGTAGGTACATTGTTATTAACTTAATTAGGGTACTCCTAAGGCTTAGGAAGAGCCACACTCAAGGGGCTAAAGAGCCGCATGTGGCTCGCGAGCCGCAGTTTGCCGACCACTGCTTTAGAGAATTAGGTAAGATACATGTATGTGTATGTGTGTGTATATTTCTCAGCACAGTGCCTAGAACATATGAGCTACAAATGGTAGCTACTAATATTAATGAACAATGAATAAGTTTCACTAAAGAAAAAAACAGAGGAAACCTTCATAGGTATAATTTAGTGACTATACTGGATACTAGAGAATTGAAATCACTATATAGAAGCAAAGCACAAGTTAAAAAATTTATATATATATATATTGTATATATATATATATATAAAATTTTATATATATATCTTTTTCAAGAAGAGTCTTCAGTTACTAGAAGAGCTAAGTAGGCGCATACCCTACCTTGACATAGTAAGTGGTGAGTACTTTTCGAAGATCAAAGACTTGAAGCATAGAAGCAGCACTGTTGTCAGTGATGCTGTAACCCTCCAGAATGTACTTGGTGACTATGACTTCCCAGGCCAGCCAGCGCTGGCTAAATGCAGCATTGAATGACAGCACATGAGGAACATGGCCGGGTTCACAACAGCAAAACCCTTCATCTTCTTCCACACCTTCAGTTATGGCCTCTACTTCCCGCTGTTGACAGTAAGTACCTTAAAAAAAGAGAGACAGAGACCACTTACAAAGGGAGGACAAAATCATAAAGTGGGAAAACAAATGCTTTAAAGACAAGAAATCTAGAGAGAAGACCGTTTATAGCAAATGAAAGTATGTGACTGATTGCCTTAGAATGGTCATTAACAAACGGCAGCAAGCTCCTGAGACCAGGCACACTGTATATTCATCTCCTACAGAATGACATGCATTAGCACATTCAAGGTTCTGAGGGTTTGTACCGTAGAGTAACTAACCTCCTTCATTTTTATTCACCAATTCTCAAACTTTTCAAATTGGGCTTATAACTGCATTCTTATCAAATGAAGACCAAATTAGTAAAGGTATATCTCATGAGGGTTGTGTTAATTCTGAAAAGGAAGAGTGGAATGAGAAACGAATCATCCCAGGGCACCTAATACAGATGGACATGCAGAACTCAAAAGAATGAAAGCTGTTTACCAGCATCATGTCCACACTGCAAGCCAATATGTTATATACATCCTGCTTATTTGGCTGTATAACTAGTAACAGTTCATTATAATTTAATGTTAAATACATAATTAAAATTTTTCTGTTGCCAATTCCAATAATATGGATAAGATTACATAACTGGCATTTGAGTTTTACCTGCTGATACAAGTTTCAATTATGTATGTATGAAGACTGATTATTCTGCACTAGCAAACAATGCTTTGAAGTTACATTCTTTTATACAAGATACTCATCAAACAACCATCCTCTGCATTAGTGTTATTGAAGTAAAAATACAAAATTAGATTAAATATTGAATTAGACTCACAGCAATCTAATACTAGCAAAATATCACCCATCACACTGATGTTAATTTTTATTTTGTTATGTGGTCTTGCTTCTATTTAATTTGTAAATTCTTTATATTATATAAGAACTTAAATATATTAAATTGAATTATAATAAAAATAACAAGTGGCACTATACATTTTTTTCCTTTAGAGAGAATGTATATACCATCCATGTTTAAAACACATCGCTTTGAAAGAAAAAGGTGCCAGGAAACCTAGTCCGACATGGTGGTGGTGGTGGTGTGATAAAAGACATGCTGAATAGGTAAGCTTAACCAACCTAATAAAATGTATGATTAGTTCTCTAGAACCATCAGCAATTTTATTATTTTCTACTTTAATTATATTGGCAAACACTTCCAAAATAATGACACATTGTAGTAACAAGAAAAACTGTCTCGAACTTGACAATAACAGGAATGCCTGCTGTAGTTGATGATTGCCCATGATATGACAATATACATACATATATATTTTCTTTCAGAATAGGAACATATGTAATCTTATAAAGTATTCTTCAAAGAAGTAACAGAAATAAAATTTAATCAAATGTCCTTTGGCATCTTTCGAGAGAATCATATTACATTGTTTACTGTGATCTATTAAAAGAAGATGAATTCTACTAATATGCTATTTTAGTACTTAAATTAACTTAAAAGGACCAATTACTAAATTGGTGAGAGGTACTTAAAGTATTGCTGGGTTTTGCTTATTCTGGGTTCTGAGGATTTTTGCATCGATAGTCATCCTAAGTGAACTAAACTATAATTACATTTTTAGCCAGTTTGACCATCTTCTGGTATCGATATTACACTGATTTTGTAAAAAGTCTTGAGAAACTGTCCTTCTGTATCCACGGGCTAGAACAGATTAGAGAGGTAGGAAGAATCACTCAATTTCTAGAAGGAACTTCCTGAGCCTGGGTTTTTTAAACTGTGGCATGAAGTTGGGTCTATTCCTTAGGTTTGATATTCGTTTTATTACTTCCTTATATTGACTTTATCCTCTTCTTTGGAAGGCAGTCAAAGGTGTTTTTTTTTAATGTTTCTTTTTTTTTTTTAATATATTTTTTTATTGATTTTTTACAGAGAGGAAGGGAGAGAGATAGAGAGTTAGAAACATCGATGAGAGAGAAACATCGATCAGCTGCCTCCTGCACATCTCACACTGGGGATGTGCCCGCAACCCAAGTACATGCCCTTGACCGGAATCGAACCTGGGACCCTTCAGTCTGCAGGCCGACGCTCTATCCACTGAGCCAAACCGGTTTTGGCAGTCAAAGGTTTTTAAGTAAAGGAAATAACACGAAGAGCTATATTTGTGCAGATCACTTTGACAGTGGCTTTTAGAAAAGAGACGTGGCAAGAGGGTTCTGACTTTTACTCAGGAGACACAGGGACCTTGTTCAGAGTAGCAGAAAGTTAATAAGGTATGAATTAACGCAGGATATTTTTACTTTACCAAACAAACCCCAAGAATATTTTCTAGCCCTAGCCTGTTTGGCTCAGTGGATAGAGCTTTGCCCTGTGGACCGAAGGGTCCTGGGTTGGATTCCGGTCAAGGGCACGTACCTCAGTTGCAGGCTCCTTCCTGGTCCGCGCCCTAGTCAGGGTGCATGCAGGAAGCAACCAATTGATGTGTTTCTCTCACATCAATATTTCTCTCTGTCTTTCCCTCTCTCTTCCATTGTCTCTAAAAATCAATGGAAAAATATCCTCAGGCGAGGATTAAAAAAAACACAAAAGAACCCAAAATAGTATTTTCTACTTCAACATACCCAAGTAATACATTTTGCTTAGAAAATTAAGGCAAACAACAAAAAGAAAACAAGCACAGGAATTGATATTAATAATTGAAAACAGAATTTTGAGACTTGGAAAGGGATTCTACAATATTTACGAGGATCTACTACCAATTACCTAGATCTTTCAGTCACTTGATAGTGAAGATAACTGGTAAAATAAATAAATAAATAAATAAATAAAAATTATAAAAACTAGAGGACCACCAAGATGGCGGCATAGGTAAACACCAGAGACTGCTGCCGCAAACAACCACTTCAAAAATACAACTAAAAGACGGAACGGACATCACCCAGAACCACAGGAAGGCTGGCTGAGGAGAGACTCTTCAACTAGAAGGAAAGACAACAGCATTCCGAGGCTCAGAGGAGGCGCAGTGTGGAAAATTTAAAGGTATGGAGGTGCGCGCGCAAAGCGGGCTGGTGGCTGAGGGCACGGTTGTCATTTTCAATCAGGAGGGAGTCTCAGACTCTGAGCTCCAGATCCGGGCGAGTCTCTAGGGACCCAGACTCAAACGGGAGAAGCAGGACTGTCTGGCTACGGTCCCTCCGAGGTTTGCAGCGGTTGCTGGGACAGAGAGGCAGAGCCCCTGGGGACAGACTGAGAGCAGCCATAACTGCTCCCACCGCCCGCCCTGTTGATCCCCTGCGACCCGCCCCGCCCCGCCCAAGCCCTGCGCAGAGCCATTTGCCGGATCGCCTCAGGCAAAGGCTAGATTAGCACCTCTCCAGAGGACAGAAGTTTTCCCACAGCTAATTCCCACAGCCAGTCGGCCTGGTGGTCAAATCCCTCTAGTATTAACTACAACAATCAAGGCTCAACTAGAACAAGACTGTGCACAATGACCACAAGGCGGTGCACCAAGAAAGTATAAAAAATGCGGAGACAAAAAAACATGACAGAAATGGAGGATATAGAGCTAAAAAACGCAATTTTGAGGGCTTGCAATAAACTTGAGGAGAGCCTCACGAAAACTAATGAGACCCTCAATGCTATGATAAAAAACTAGAAATTAAGCATACATGGACTGAAATAAAGAATATTATACCCAATAACAGACCAGAGGAGCACAAGAATCAAACCAAAGATTTGAAATGCGAAGAAGCAAAAAATACCCAACTGGAAAAGCAAAATGAAAAAAGAATCCGAAAGTGTGAAGATAGTGTAAGGAGCCTCTGGGACAGCTTCAAGCGCACTAATATCAGAATTATAGGAGTGCCAGAAGATGAAAGACAGCAAGATATTGAAAACCTATTTGAAGAAATAATGGTAGAAAACTTCCCCCACCTGGTGAAAGAAATGGACTTACAGGTCCAAGAAGCGCAGAGAACCCCAAACAAAAGGAATCCAAAGAGGACTACACCAAGACACATAATTAAAATGCCAAGAGCAAAAGACAAAGAGAGAATCTTAAAAGCAGCAAGAGAAAGAGACTCAATTACCTACAAGGGAATACCCATACGACTGTCAGCTGATTTCTCAACAGAAACTTTGCAGGCCAGAAGGGAATGGCAAGAAATATTCAAAGTGATGAATACCAAGAACCTACAACCAAGATTACTTTATCCAGCAAAGCTATCATTCAGAAGTGAAGGTCAGATAAAGAGCTTCACAGATAAGGAAAAGCTAAAGGAGTTCATCACCACTAAACCAGTATTATACGAAATGCTGAAAGGTATCCTTTAAGAAGAGGAAGAAGAAAAAGGTAAAGATACAAATTGTGAACAACAAACATGCATCTATCAACAAGTGAATTTAAGAATCAAGTGAATAAATAATCTGATGTACAGAATGAACTGGTGATTATAATGAATCAGGGACATAGAAAGGGAATGGACTGACTATTCTTGGGGGGGAAAGGGGAATGGGAGATGCGGGAAGAGACTGGACAAAAATCGTGCACCTATGGATGAGGACAGTGGGTGGGGAGTGAGGGCGGAGGGTGGGGCGGGAACTGGAAGGAGGGGAGTTATGGGGGGGGGGGAGAGGAACAAATGTAATCTGAACAATAAAGATTTAATAAAAAAAAAAAAAAAACTCCAAAAACAACAAAATAACAAAACAATTTTTAAAAAACCTAAAAAAAAAAAAAAAAAATGGAAACTAGATATGTTAGAATTAATTTGAGTAAAAAATGAAAGAAATCCAATTAGCATAATTTTTTTTTGCCTATAATGTTTGACTTAGAAAACTGTACTTGGTAGAAGTAACTTTTATACATAAAAAGTTTACATGATAGAAGCTGTAATCAGACAATTCCGATAGAAAAAATGAATTGGTAACTCAAATCTTGACATAAATTTACATAGAAAAGAATCTTGAAAAATGAAATAAATATGAGGAAAACAGATCAAGAAATTTGTTTAGTTAAATGTCACTTAAAACTTAGCATCCATAAGAAGAGACACTAAAATCGAAGGACTTAAATTGGCTTAATGGAATTTACCAGAAAACACATAAAAATGCTCAGCAGATCCAAATATCTGCCTGGCAAAATACTGACACTCTTGACTAATATTTTGAGGGGTCAAAGGTAGCTACAACGGGGCCAATGTTGTGAAGGAAAGAAGTTCTGGAATAAAGAGAAAGGAGAAAAAGCTCTATATTTACATTAATGATTCTATAAAATTAAATATGAATTATATGCTAACTGCAGTGATAGGTGCTGGACACATAATGATGAATGAAGCAGGTCTGATTCCTGCTCTTGAGGAGCTTATAATATACAGCAAAGGCTTACAAAATACAACCTTGAGCCTGGCTGGTGTGGCACAGTGGTTGAGTGTGGACATATGAACCAGGAAGTCACGATTTGATTCACGCTCAAGCCCCAGTGTGGGTTGTGTAGGAGTCAACTGATCAATGATTCTCTCTCATCATTGATGTTTCTATTTCTCTCTCCCCTCTCCCTTCCTCTCTGAAATCAATAAAATATATATATTTTTAAAAATAACCTTGAGCCAAACTCAAGCCAAGAGTGATTTTTAAAGGGTTGTTTAGAAGACAAATATGTAACAGAGAATGTACATAGGCCCAAAAGTTTATAAACACAAATAAACATAAAATTAAAACTATGCTACGCACTAAGGAGCTAAAAACAGAGTAATAATAATCATGTAGGACAGGTGGTTAGAGAAGGCTTCTCTGAAAAATTGACATTTAAGCTATTACTTAAAGATAATTATAGGATTAGCCAGATGTGAGGTTGGTGGGAGGAGGGGGGATGGTTGGTACTTTCTGGGCAAAGGGAAAGGCAATAAGAGTCCTTAGTAAGGAATTTAGCAAGAATCTGGTAAGAGAGTGAGGAGGTGACACAAAAAGCCAGGCTGGAGACACTGGCAGAGGCCAGATCATGCATGCTGCAGGGCATGTTAAGAAGTTGAATTCTATTTTAAATGTAATGGGAAACCATTAAAAAACTTAAGCATGGAAGGAACATTGATCAAGTTTGCTTTTTAAAAAAGTCACTACAGCTGACTAAAGAATTACAGGTACCCCTCGCTATCCACATCCAGCAAGAATTCAGGTAGTAAGAGGTACTTACTATGTTCCCAACTTGGTTTGATTTGAATTTTGTTTGGCAAACAATAATAATTTGGATGGCAAAGGATTTATCCAAAATTTTATTTGAAACTCTTTGGTACCAGACAGTGAAAGTTGGGAGACTGACAGAATTTGGATCAAATTTTCTTTGGAGAATTGCTTTCTCTCTTTTTTTGAAATCCTCACCCAATGATAAGTTTTTATTGATTTTGGAGAGAGAGGAAGGGAGGGAGAGAGAGAAAAACACATCAATGTGAGAGAGAAACATCGATCAGTTGCTTCTCATACATACCCCAAAGGGGAACAGAACCTGCAACCTAGGTACGTGCCCTGACCGGGAATCAAACCCACAACCTTTTGGTGTATGGGACAATGCTCTGACCACCTGAGCCACCCAGCCAGGGCATGATTTGGAGAATTTCTGATCAATATAGTAGATTGAGCAAATAATAAAAAGGACCCCCTTCCAATTCACACACACAGGAATGCTAGATGAAATAGCCTCCCACACATATTTGTTAAAAAAATAAAAAAGTTAAAGTTTAAAAGCAAAGGTGAAATCTTCAGGTGCCAACAATTTAAAAAGAAGCTGAAGTCATAGCAGTGGTTGGTGTAGTGGTGAGTGGGTGCTGACTCTTGATGAGTCCAGTTGGATTAGATTTGAATAGCACTAGGTAAGACTCTAGAAGAGATGGAATTAAGGTCCATAAGACAAGAATAGAAGAACGAGAGAGAGAGAGAGAGAGAGAGAGAGGGGATGAGCCACAAACAGATTACAAATGAGTAACAAACATCAACATTTACTGTCTTAATCTGAGTGTGTCTCACAAGTAAACTCTTATTTCCCATGAATGGAGTAACTTTAGAGAAGCACTTGTTCCATTAACAAAAGATATTATATGACATTTGTTATGTGATTCTACACCACAATAGGGTGTAAGTCTGATTTGATCCTCTATCTAGTCAAATGCTTCTTATTTCTTATTTCAGGTTAAAAGCACACAAGGCACTTCTTAAATACATCAAAACAGCTTAGATGCTCTCTCTAAAAAGTCCAAATGTTCACTAGATTGGAAAGATATACATTAATAGGATGTTCTTCAATTCCTAAAAAACATATTTCTATTCATACTTACAAGATATTCAACTTATAGCACTAGATAACATCAAGTTGATGTTTCTGAATGCATGATTTTCTGTGTATAAATAGTTTCATTTGTCTTATACGAAACTGTTTAGGGCTGGTGAAGAAACGGGGAGTACCTGCTTAATGGGTGTGGGATTTTACTTTGGGGAGATGAAAATTCTTTGGAACTAGACAGGGGTGGTGGTTACACAACATTGTAAATGTACTAAAAGCCACTGATTTGTTCCCTTTAAAATTGATAATCTGATGTTATGTGAATTTCACTCCAATAATAATTTTTAAAAAGCTGTTGAGGACAAAGGCTTGACGTCCGTATGAAAGTAACTTGGTTAACTACTCTCTGCCTCACACAGAAGACCACACTGCCTTCTGTCAGCCATCTAACAGATAGAGAGCAAGCACAGAACCACAGAAACTCAGCATCACCAGGAAAACAAGTCACTTGCACACTAGTGGTACTGCCTTTACATATATAGCATATTGCACTAGTGAGTCTTTTTGCAATATGAAATTTTGGGGGGAAATCTAATAATTACTCTGTAACAACTTTTCTCATTCTACAAGTCCAAAGACTAAGGATCAAACTTAAAATTTTTGATTTGCAATGTAATCACAGAAAACTCAGATACCACAGGAGCACATTGTAGAAATAAAAGGTGTCCGTCTTACCTCTGAATTCAAGTCCCCGCAGCTGGAAAGTGACCAGCCCGTTGCCGATCTCGATAAGGTGTACTAATGCATTGAGGTAGTCAGAGGCAAGAATGAAACAGTCCCCTGTACTGTAGTTTCCCCACCGTCCTAGGAGCAAATCACCACAGAGACTGTGTTGTAGGGATCTGGTTAAATGTTCATAAAAGATGGAATTCAGATTGTTGTCATCTGATCCTACAAGAAGGGATTTTTTTTAAATGTTAAACTTTACTCTAAAACCACTTTATATGAATATACAAGAGTGTTAAACATATTAAAACTAATTTCCAGTTAGGGTTGTATCTTTATTTTTTGACAAGGACAATAATATTTACACTCTTACAATTTTTATATAAAAACGAAATACGGAGTAATAGCAAAAGTTTCAGAATTTAGGGTTAGAAGTCACATAGCCTCTCTGAATCTCTGGTCCCCATCCATAAAATGCAGGAATTGGAGTACATGAAATCTAAGGTCGTTCCACCTTTTTAACAGCCCACGATCTTTTCTATCACTGTTCAATTAACCATGCAGGAGAAATAAAAAATTTTTTTTCTAAAAATCAGAACTAGAACAAAAAGACATACTAGTAAAGAAAATGGGTAATTCAAGACTTGAACAAACAAGATAGTTCAAAACAAAGATAAATTATCAGTCAAAATAATTTGTATATTGAGATGGCTAAAACTAATTTTCAATGGAAATAAACTGTATATATAGAAACAGCAGCAAAGAACCTACAAAAGTTTAAGAAAAAAATAGAGTAAAACATTACCCAATAAATGAAATGACCATCTTCAGAAATAACCCATGCAAGGCAATAACCTGTAAATGGATGCCTTTAAACTCAGCCTAACTAAATAATAAAATAATGAAAGGGGAACGCCAGACTCTATCTTCAATAAAATGGTCCGGTATAATGCTCTGTCTGACCACTACAAAGTATGCATACTAATTCATATTAACTCGGGACACAGCCTCTTTGATATGCAAGAATGGCATCATCAGCATCGTGAGAATTCCATGCCCCTTACAAAGATATACTAGAGCTGAGATGGTTGTTTTATCTACCAGAACGTGATAATGACAGCCATTAATATCAATTAATCCAATTTTATAATTATGAATTAATCTGATTATTATAATTTAATTTCTTAAGTAGACAGCATTGCAAGGAATCTTCAAGTCAAATGAATACAAATATTTCAGTCTATTTGGGAGTAATATTTCTTTTAGTAAATTAATTTATTGGATTTCTATGGTTGGAGAAATGTGATTCACACTTTCTGTGTCAGATTACTAATGGGTGGGCCAACAAGTTTCCCAAACGACAAAACTAAGAACCAGACTTTAGAAACGGCAACACTACCAAGTGGTACTCAATAAGGCCCTGTATTGAATGGCTATTTAGCCCTCCTACGTGACATCGCTATGTCAATTAAGTAAATGAAGTTAAATTAACATTTACCTAAACATTCAGGGAAGAGGGGAAACAAACATATTAATAAAACACATACTGGTTAGATTACATAGTATTCAAGACAGCTAACCAATTTTACTTTAACCATGTTCTACTTTTTAAACTATATAAGAATAATCTTTGAATGGCAATTTTATCCCTATCAGTGTTCTTAAAATACATTTCATCAAGTAAGAATATCAAAGTTGTAGATACTCTAATTCATGTATATTTTGCTAAAGTAAACAAAATAAAGCAAAAGGTATTTGGTTTAAAATGACCATTTGGAACTCACGCAGGATTCCTAACATGTTGGGGAGTGAAATATATATGTAACAAATTCATTAGACAGGCTTCTTGATTCACAAACAAAGGTGTTACCTGGGTTTCTATCAAGCTGGGAAGCCAATCTGGTATTTGAATGATCCACTCGTTTTGTGCTGAAGATGGCAAAATAAAACATTTTTAGTCATCTTTTTTATATTTAAATATGCCTACTAAGAAAAACTGTACAACAGTGATGAAATAAATATTACCACTTTATGACTATCTCTGAGAAAAATCTATGATTAGCATATTGGTAAAACTCTGCAGTAGCACAATAGGTAAGGTGTTTTGTTTTTTACTCTCCCACATCCATCATACATAAACACAGCAGTTATTTCCTGACTGTGTGTCACCGAACAGTGCGTAGAGAGACACTGATGAGTTTAATGGAAAAACATCATTGAGCAGGATGAGAAAAAAAATCCACACTGTATACAGACCTTACAGATGTACAGTGCATGAAACATCCTTTGCAAGGGGAAGGTATATCTATTAATGCCCAGTGTTCCTTTTAACAGTGGTTCCCAAAAAGTGGTCCATAGAACCCCGAGCAGGGAACTCAAGACCCTTCCAGGGAATTTTCCAGATCAAAACTATTTTCAAAATAATATTGAGCAATTATTTGTTTCTTTCACTGTGTTGGCAATTGCACTGATGGTACAGATCAAGGTGGGTAAGACTGTTGGTGCTTTAACATGAATCAAGGTAGGGGCACCAGACTGTACTATTTGTTACTGCCACACAGGCACAAGACAAAATACAATAAATAAAAATTCAACTTCCACTTTAAAATGTCCTTAATGAACAAATATTAATTTTATTAAATTACAAGCCCTTTTTTTAACACAGTGTGTGGCACGTATAGCACCTCTGCTGCGTGCTGAGTAGGGTGGGTGTCTCGAGGGAAAGCATTGTACAGCTGCTGGATTTACAAGCTGCACTGGGTACATTTTCTCACAGGAGACATTTTTACTTGAATGGCTATTGGATTAACTGATTATTCAGCTCTGGGTATTTGACAAACATTTCTCAAAAATGAAGACAGTGAGTCTGCCATTTCAAAGAAAACAACTGACAAGGGTATCTGTTGCCAATAATAAGAGTTTTAAGCAAAAATTAGAATTTTTGAAGACTTATATTTACCACCATGAGCTTGATAGTATCTCAATACTCAAATAGTTTTCTTTTGGGATTGGAGGTGATATGAGTGAATACATTTTAAAAAATATTATATAGTGAAATGTGTCAAAATTCGGAAGCTCTGCATTACTCAGTGAACCCGTATTTCCTAAGTGAACAATAAAAGATGTTACAAGATTATATGTAGGTAAAAAGAACCATCCAAAGTGTTAGACTTATCAGTGGATTATGATGTAACACAGTTCCAGAAATTCATGGATATGGTTTTAGATTCCACATTTTAACTAATCTTTAGGAAACAAACCATTTGTTGACTTTTACTGAAAGATCAAAGAATATCCACAGTTGACTAAAAAGGCAATCAAAACATTTCTTTCTTTTCCAACTATGTCTGTGAGACCAGATTTTCTTCATACTGGTATACTCCAACCAAAACAGTATATGGCAACAACAGACTGAATGCAGCAGCAGGTAAGAAAATCAAGCTTTTTCGCTTTTTTTTAAAATCCTCATGGAGGATATTTTTTCCATTGTGTTTTAGAAAGAGTGGAAGGGAGAGAAACACCGATGTGAGACAGACACATTGATCGGTTGCCTTCCGCATGCTCCCGGCCTGCAACCGAGGTACGTGCCCCTGAGTGGAATCAAACCTGGGACCCTTCGGTCTGCTGGCCCACACTCTATCCACTGAGCCAAACCAGCCAGGACTTGAGCTGTCTTCTATTAAGCCAGACATTAAAGAGATTTATAAAACAATGACACTTTCTCACTGATTTTTTTGGTGGGATGGAAAATTTAGTTACTTTTATTTCAAAAATTATTTTTGTTTATTTGTAATGGGTTTATTGTTGCTATTTTTAAAATAATAAACATTTAAATATAAGTTTTCTAATACAGTAAATATTGGTAGATAAAACCCATAGCAACAAAAACTCTTTGGAGACTTTCAATAACTTTTTGTTGTTGTTAATCCTCACCTGAGGATATTTTTTCCATTGCTTTTCAGAGAGAGCGAAAGGGAGGGAAGGGGGGAGAGAAATATCAATGTAAGAGAGACTCATTGGCTGGCTGCCTCCTGCACCCACCCCAACTTGGGGCGGGGAGCAAACATGAAACCCAGATAAGTTCCCTTGACTGGGAACTTAAAGCATGTGCATGGCCCATGCTTTACTGCCGAGCAACACTGTCCAGGGCTCCAATAACTTTTAAGAATGTAAAAAGGTTCTGAGACCAGACAGGTTAAGAACTGTGGCCACAGATATAATTTGGGGCTAAATTTAAGTTGTCCCAGAAGAACAGAATATTAATAACACTAAAATTCATCAAAAGGGAAAACACCATGTGTGGTTTTTAGATAAAAAGACCAGAGCGAAAGTTTCAAATCCATAAGGTAGTTCATTGTTTAAATGGTAAGACTACCATTTTCACCTATATATGCCAACATGTGAAAGAGTAGGAAAAAAGCAGTCATGGAGCTGGCCAGTAGAATTACAAAGCAGTATAAGCCTTTTCTGAATCAATGTTAATACATATAAAATGTTAAAGCTCCATGACTCAGTAAGTTTCCTTATAGATAGTCTTTCTTAACTTAAGAGAAAAAAAAAAGAAATTTGGAGAGATTACATAAAAGGATAATTTTTAGGCATTAGGTTAAACAGCCCTAGGAACTAAGCCTAAATGGAGAAAACTTCATGTACAAAATGGTCACTGAAAACTTATCTTAGTGAAAAAAACAGAATCTATATATATAAAAGCCTAAGCAACCATTTGCCCAGTAGCTATGACGCACAATGACCACAAGGGGGCAGGCGCTCCAACCTGTAGAGGAGGGAGCCCGATTCCTCTCAGAATTGGCCATGGGTTAGGTTGCTGCTGGGGGACTGTCAGCCCCGAATATGCTTCACCTGCACGCCCTCTCGAAATCTAGGAACCCTCGGGGGACATCAGAGAGCCGGTTTCGGCCCAATCCCCTCAGGCTAAGCCGAGGGACACCACTGGTGCACAAATCCATGCACCGGGCCTCTAACTAACCTATAAAAAAAATTAGCTCTAATAATAGCTATTTCTAAGAAAAATGTGAAATAACTAATTATCCTATATAAAACCCTAATATGCGCCCAACCGGTTTGGCTCAGTGGATAGAGCGTCGGCCTGCGGACTCAAGGGTCCCAGGTTCGATTTCGGTCAAGGGCATGTACCTTGGTTGCGGGCACGTCCCCACTGGGACGTGCAAGAAGCAGCTGGTCGATCTCTCTCATCGATGTTTCTAACTCTCTGTCCCTCTCCCTTCTTCTCTGTAAAAAATCAATAAAATATTAAAAAAAATAAAAAATAAAAAAAAATAAAACCCTAATATGCAAATCAACTGAAAAGCGGAACAACCGGTGGAATGACCAGTCGCTATGACGCGCACTGACCACCATGGGGCAAACTCTCAATGCAGGAGCTGCCCCTGATAAGCCCCTGAGAGGGAGGCAACTGGCAGCGGTGGCGGCCGGGGGGGGGGGGGGCAGGGCTGGCAAGCGAGCAGCGCCAGGCCGCCAGCCAAGGCAGTGCCAGCGGGGGCCCTCGGATCACCCCGCCCACCGGTCACCCCACAGATCAGCCCTGATCGCCAGCCAGGCCTAGGGACCCTACCCTATATATTGGGAACAGTTCTTAGATTTAAAAATTAAAACCTGGCAAAGCTACTCTAACACTGAAAAAACAGGATGATGCAGCAATGACACACATGGACTCTGGCTTGCACATTTTGTGGTCGGCCCTGATTCTGACACTTACAACTGTGTGACAAAGCCAATTACTTAACTTCTCTCTGCTTCAGTTTTTCTACCCATAAGATGGGGAAAATGGAACTACTGCCTCAGAAAGATCATGTTATGTACTACTTTTTATTATCAGGCCAAAAAAATGTAGCTGCCCATACAACAGTAAGACACCTATCACCTGTAGGAAAAGTATAGTCACTGGTGCATGTAGTGTCCCGGATTGCGAGAGGGCACAGGAGAGGCTGAAGGACTGCCCCCCTCCCGTGCCCGAATTTCATGCACCAGGCCTCTAGTGACTGTTATAATGATGTAACACTATATAGTATAAAACTTCAGAGTATTATTAACATGGAACCATTCTAAGAAATAGTATTAAAAGAAAAAAGAGAAAAATCAGTATATCCAACTAAAATTATGTTTTAAAATCTTATAAATATATTAACCAATATAACCCCAATAAAAGTAATTTAAAAATCTTATAAATAGAAGAAAAGGTTGAGAAATAAGGAGTAATTATTCTCTGACTCTTCTAATTTACATAATTTTGAAACTTTTAGAAGTATTTATAAAATTTTAGCAAAGTAATTTAACACAAAAAATTAACAATCCTGGTTTACGTATAATTAGGCTGTCAATTGTTTTCTAATAAAAAACATAAAATTGGCTTTAAAATGCTTTATTTTACTCACTTATAGTCTCTCTCCCAGAATTTCACAGGTCGAACATATGAAGTGATGAATATTGCACTTCCCAGGAAGGGGTTCAGTGGTGTGGAAAAGAAGGCTGATACAGCAGCCTGAACAAACAACATGGCTGAATCTATGGGAAAACTGGTTAAGGACCTTAACATCCATCTGAGTGCACACACAAACAATACACACGCATACACACACATATCTCACAAACATGCTGCAATTACAGCAATTAGAAAAATGATGTTCATGAGAGGAATACAGGAAAGGGTGCCACTGGACAGCACATGGGTAGAAGTAGAAAGACACAGCGTGATGAAAGGCACGATGCTCAGAAGGGAGCTAAATAAATATCTGCTAACAGGTATTAGATAAAAACCCATATGTCACTTCTGGGTAGAGATACTTGGATTTAATTTTCCAGAGGATAAAACTAAACTTTACAGATACTAAAAAAAACAACAACAAATCTACATTCCAAAATCTATGTGGTTCACTAAACATTACTTTTATTTTAAAAGTACTTTTAAGAAATGATGAGAATAGAAGATTTTAGACATACGATTATAAAAAATGTTTTGTATCTTCATTCAAAAAATATTTCTAAACACATTTTGTATTTATTGAAAATTCATGATAGATCAGGATAATCTAAGAGAATTATGTAATGTCTAATCATGGGGGTGTACACCTGAAACTAATATAATATAGTATGTCAACTGTAATGGAAAAATTAAAAAATGACTTTAAAAAATGTTTGGACTTTAATAGTCATATGTATAAACATAATTTTTTAAATCAGCATTATCCTATATAATAAAAGGGTAATATGCAAATTGACCGAACAGCTGAACAACTGGTCGCTATGACACACACTGACCACCAGGGGGCAGACACTCAACACAGGAGCTGCCTCCTGGTGGTCAGTGCACTCCCACAGGGAGAGTGCCGCTCAGCCAGAAGCTGGGCTCACGGCTGGCGAGTGCAGCGGTGGTGGTGGGAGCCTCTCCCGCCTCCACGACAGCGCTAAGGATGTCCGACTGATGGCTGGAGAACAGGCCTAAGCCGTCAGTCGAACATCCCCCCAGGGCTCCCGAACTGCAAGAGGGCGCAGGCTGGGCTGAGGGAACCCCCCGAGTGCACAAATTTTGTGCACTGGGCCTCTAGTTTAATTATAAGACCGTAATACTTTTCTCATGTCCAGATGATCTGTGGGGCACAGATGTTAATACAAGTTAAACAATCAGTATAGATGTGGACTCAGAGAATAGCGAGTTTTTGATAGTTTACCACATGGTAACCTATATTTTACGCCTGTGAAAGGTTATCCCTACAAACCAACATTTTCATCAAGGATATGACTGCCCTTTCTTATAAAACTTTTATGAGAAGGATACGGGGCACTGCAAAGGGCTGAGCAAAAGCATGGAAAGCAGAACCCCATGTAATTTGCCATGGGGCAATGTAAGTGTACACAAACTGCAGTTTATAAAGGAGCTCCCAAAGCTGTGGAAGGATAAAGAAAGAAGCAATCAGTAAAAAACATTGGATACTTGAAAAACAAAATAAAACATCTCTAAAATGTTGTCTACCTAGTAGGAAAATGGTATTGACATTATTTGCCATTTGCATAAAAAAAGATATATCAACTTCTAAGACATTATATATTTTTAAGTAAAGACAGCTAGCTGATTTATGAATTGTGTTCCATCTGTTTAAAAAATTCTGTGTCCTCTATTGGCTATTGATTACTACAAGAAGCAAAACAAAAGGTAGAAAATCCAGATGTCTGTAAAGCTAAGTAATGCATATATATTTTGATTCTAAGATATTTCCTTCGAATTTTAGTGCTCTGCAAACTGGGTGTGTTTTAAATGAAATGTCCAAAGAAATCTAAAAGTAGCCAGGCAGGGGATAAAGTTGTAATACAGTGTCACTGCCTGTTTGCCCCAGAATTTACATGTATATTAAGCATCTGCATGAAATCTCAATTGTTATTATCAATGGAAACACAATATACTTTTAAATCTTATTTAAATTAGGGTCTGTTTTGTTGTTTAACATGTCTTCAACAATGAAACAAAATTAGTATACATGCCCAAGATTGCCTCTGCATGCTAGGCAGTGCAAGACCCAATTCTCCAAACAGATCACAGAATCTTAAAAGCAAGAGGTTCTGACTCACTCAGTGCCATGATTCATGCACCTATTTAAATCGTTTAGCTGATTTACAATGATCCTGTTTAACTTCCAATTTAAAAAAGAAATAACAACTTCAACCAATTAGAAAATGCAGATGAACCCTTGCATTCTTTGTCATGGCCTCAAACTATACTGGTGATTTTTGGTACTAATGAGTTCAGGATGAAAGGAAGTAAAAGTGGGATGTATATTATCAAGATGCCATTATAATTGCTTAAAAGCAATGATTCAGAAAATTGTCCAGAGTCTAGATGTGAAAGGGACTGTACTCCAATTTTGACTGTAATATTGAAGAAAAAATAATATACAATTACACGGATAAGTAGTTAGTGGGTAAAAATATTTTTGTATATATTCAGAATAATTTTTTCTTAAAAGGCTATTAAATCAATAGTGCATTTTACAATGGTATCTTAAAAAAATCTACCTAAAGAGAACCCTTGACTATTAATTACTTGCTTATTGCAGCTAGTAAGTTCTATTAAGTAGCCATATAAAATGTAAACTTCTAAGAACAAATCTTTCTCTGAACAGGGTATGCTCTCAAAAACAATTTGCTTAACAAATGAAAGCATTAAGAAGATCCAAACTTATACAAGTAAGTGCAGTGACTCTATTTCAAGGATTGTTTAGTTTATATTTTACTGCAATTTTCACTTTTTTCCAAACCAATATAAAAGATGCAATACAATTTCCAATCTAAATATTTAAATTTGTGAGCCACCACATGCTTCTTTATACAAACAATTCTCTGATTAACTTTCTGGCTTCCTCCTTTGGTTAACCATGCTCACTAGAAGAGGAAATAAATAATAAAAATGCATACAAATTAGCGATTGAGCAAATATAATATTACAATATTTTAGAAGTTAATTAGCTTAATATTTAGCATAATATTTTGAAACTGATCATCACTAAAACCTTGTTCAGATTAATGGTTTCCAATTTGTACTGTTCCCATCCTAGGTCAGATCTCTATCACATCTAAATTACTGTCACAATCTCTTAAGCTGTTCTCCATACCTTCAGGTTCTCTCTTCCCCAATTCATCCCAAATGTGGCTGACCAGGCTAACTTTCCTAAAATTGGGCTTTCATTGTGTTTTGTAGCTGCTCATATGCTTCAGCTCTGTTACCTATCAAATGGGATAATATATGTCAAAGTCCTTTGCATGTGGTCAGCGTTAACATGAAATCTAAGCTCTATTTACCTTACAAATAACCTGACTGCACAACCGACTTCATTTAGAAAGGTAGTGTGGTTCAGCAAAAAGGTCCTTGGAATGGTAAGGCAGAAGAGCCAGACTTTACCATCTCATTCGTAAAAGGACTAAAAGCACCTCTCTTATGGTGGATACCATATTTTAGAACCATTTTGTAAACTTCAAAGCATTCTGCAATTGTCCCTATCAAACTAATTTCTGACTGCTCCCACATGGCCTGACTGCTCTGGGTACCTACCATTTTCAATCAGCTTTCAGGTTATTTTCTCTCTCCATCTATCTCCAGCCCACAGCCCAGTTCAACTGTTACCATGTCTATTTCTGAAATTATCCCCAAACTACACCCCCCTTTTGGAAGACCCTATATATTTAAATATATATACTTATTGGTGTTTATCTAATGGTTCCATATAACTTAATCTTATCTTCTTCGCTATTACAAGAAGTATGTCTTATGGATCACAATGACTAGCATTATTTAGGGATTCTAATATGCTCCAAATAACTGGTTAAATGAAGAAAAATGTTACTTAAAAGATAATGTCATGAATGAAATGCAAGGATAATACTCACTAAATAGTGTATGACTTGGGGAGGTGCTTTTTACAGAGAGGGATATTCCTCTAGTGATGAATTACCTTGTTGAAGAGTATGGACATGAAGAACAGATCCAATAGCATGGTCTCTGAAAACGCTTCATAGTCAATTTTGAAAAAGAGCACAGTGAAGACAACTGTGACATACTGATACGTAGGGCTGCTAAAGGAGGATCGGAGCAACTTCAGACCAGCAATGGTGATCATTAAAGCACCTAGTCTAGAATAAAAAGACAGCACAACTCATCAACTAATGACTGAAAACTTGAGAAAACCTACTAACTTCAGAAAAACCACCATTTTATTTACTTAGCTTACAATATATATATATAGTAACATATATATATTACATATATATATTACAAATTTAAACTTCTAAAAATAATTTACATAGCTAAGCAAATCACATCCAAAAATAAACTACCATAATATACCCTTTTAATAATATGTATTATGACTTTTATCCTTTTATAAATCAGTTTAAGAAACAAGTTAACAGTATTATAATTCCAACATTTGTTTTTCCAGTCTCTCGACATTTCTATTGCTTTAACATTAATAGCATTTAGCACATAAAAAAACATATTAACACTTACCCAATAACATATACCTAGTCTAATGGGTAAGCCAACTACACAGGGTGGGGCAAACATAGGTTCACAATTGTTCATATGGAAAAAATACAATAATTCTATATAATAAAAGGCTAATATGCAAATTGTCCCATCGGGAGTTCAATCACTCACTATGATGTGCACTGACCACCAGGAGGCAGTGAGGAACAGGGCAGGGGACCAGCAGCAGCAGCAGCGGCAGGGCACTGAGGGAGCGAGGGAAGGAGGAGGCAGGGAGGCAGGAAACCTGATGAGCCCTGATTGCCAGCCAGGCCTAGGAACCCTACCTGTGCACAAATTTCGTGCACTGGGCCTCTAGTTACTAAATAATAATACAAGAATAAACTGTGTTTCACATATAACAACTATAAATCCATTTTTGCCCCACCCTGCAAAAATAACCATTTCCCAAACTTACCATCTAATGTTAAAGAATAACCTTATTTAATAAGTATCCTCTCATCAAGTACCAATCAACAATAAGATGTCTGGAGTAGTGAAATGCCAGGAGCAAAAGCACATGTTCAGAAAAGGAAAGTCAAAGACAAAATTTCACCTGGATTTTATTTTTAATACTAAAGGCCCAGTGCACAAAAATTTGTGCACTCGGGGGGTGTTCCTCAGCCCAGCATGCGCCCATTTGCAGTCCAGGACCCCTTGAGGGATGTCCACCTGTCGACTTAGGCCCACTCCCTGGGGAATCAGGCCTAAGCTTGCAGTCATCCTTCTGGCATCCAAGGAGCCCTTGGGGGATGTCCAACTAAAGGCTTAGGCCCCTAAGGGATTGGGTCTAAACCGTTAGTAGGACATTCTTAGTGTGGCCACGGAGGTGGGAGAGGCTCCTGCCACCACCTCTGCGCTGGCCAGCCATGACCCAGCTTCTGGCTGAGTGGCACTCCCCATATGGAAGTGCACTCACCACCAGGGGGCAGCTCCTGCAATGAGCGTCTGCCCCCTGGTGGCCAGTGTGCATCATAGCAACCGGTCATTCTGCCGTTCAGTCAATTTGCATATTAGCCTTTTATCTACACTAATAAAAGAGAAACATGGTAATTGGCGTACGACCGCTACCCTTTTCATTGGCTAATCAGTGAGTATATGCAAATTAACTGTCAGCCAAGATGGCGGCGGGCAGCCAGGCAGCTGAGAACAGGATGCTTGGTTGCCCCGCGATAGAGAAAACCAAGGTTCCTGCCTGCAGCTGCGGGGCTCTGAGCTCCTGAAGCAACAGCTCCGAAAGATACAATGTTTCAAGTAGAAGCTAAAAGATGGCGGTTAATCTGCAAACTCAGGCTCCAAGCGGTAGAGCGAAGCCAAACAGCCCTGAAGCCACAGAGCAGAGAGGCCTCACTGCCCGGGGATCAGCGGAGCCGAGAGGCCTCCCGGCCCCTGGATCAGCAGAGCCGAGAGGCCTCCCGGCCCCTGGATCAGCGGAGCCGAGAGGCCTCCAGGCTGCCTGGATCAGCGGAGCCGAGAGGCCTCCCAGCCCCAGGATCAGCGGAGCCTGATGGAAGCCCTGTGTGTTTATGCACCCTGGGGGTTCAGAGGTCCTGTCCTAGGCAGAGGCCTATGGCGAAATTTTCGACTCTGAGAAGCAGCCTACGGGCTGGAAGGCAGCTCCTCTGACCTCAGTGCTGGAGAAGACGATTAAGCAGAAAACTAAAGAAACCGATTTTACATCATTTCCCAGGTGGAGAACAGTTGGCATGTAAGCCCCTGACCGGTGCCCAGCCTCTCCTCTGTCAGTCTATCTCACTCTTAGGTACCATGTTCTTTGTTCTGTCTTAACTGCAACTCATTTTTAAACTAGATTGCTTTTAAAAGAAGACTAAATAAAGTTTCCCTTAAGTTATTTAGGTGGTGCTGGGGCTGCTAGAAGACACAAACACGCAACAGGTGGCCTGTACCCAGCAGCTCCAAGGCCGGCCACCTTGGTGCTGGGGCTGCTGGGGGTATCAGAGACACAAACCGGCAGGCCTGGCACCCAGCAGACCCGAGGCCTTTGTGGCAGCACTAAGGAGCAGCAAGCCAAGTGCTAGGAAGCAGCAAGCAGCTGGGAAGTAACAAGGGAGGGGTCCCGGACTGCAAGAGGGCACATGCTGGGCTAAGGGACCCCCCCCACCCATCCCCAGTGCACGAATTTCATGCACCGGGCCTCTAGTTATTATTATATAGGATGTTCCTATTTCCCCCCTTTTGCCCCCTCTACCCAGCTCTTGCCCCCCACTTCTCTCTGGCCATCACCATACGGTTGTCTGTGTCCATGAGTTGTGCATATATTTTCTTTGGCTAATCCCTTCTTTAAATTCACTTCTTTAAATTTTTATTTTCAGATAAGTGCTTATAACTGCACTATTATATATTTTCTATTATATCATTTAGAATTAAGATATCTTTTAATTGAACCCTTGTAAATTTTAGCACAATTTAATAAATTATGCTAGAAGCAATTAGGAGATTTTTCATGTAATGCAGATACATTTCAATTAATTTATTAATTTTTAATTTTTTAATTTGAAATAATCTCATACATGTAAAAAAAACTATAAAATACTACAGCATATTATATGTACCCATCACCCAATTTCTTAGGTGTTAATTTAAACATAACCATTATACAACTAACAAAATTTGGAATATATTTTTCTTATAATCTCTTTAATGTTACTTAATCCATTTACTTTGTTTTTGTTAATCTTCACCCAAGGATATTTTTCCATCGAATTTTAGAAAGAATGAAAGGAAAGGGAGAGACACATCGATTGGTTGCCTCCTGCACATGCTCTTATAGGGACTGGGGATCAAGCCAGCAACTGAGGTACATGCCCTTGACTGGAATCGAACCTGGGACTCTTCAGTCCATGGGCTAATGCTCTATCCACTGAGAAAAACAGGTTGCAGCTTAATTATTTACTTTTAATCTATATGTGTCTTTATATTTAAAGTGGGTTTTGTTTTTGATTCACCCTCATAATGTCTTTTCATTGGTGCATTTATGCCACTGACTTTCAGAGTGCTCACTGATAGAGTTACTGCCATATCAGGTGGCTTCTGGGGCTTCTGGGGCTGGCCAGCAGCCCAGGATCGGATCCATCACGGGCGGCAGGCAGGCGGCTTCTGGGGTTGTACATGGGGGCCTTCATGGTGGCTCGCACTCACGCTGTCCTGCGCTGCCTGCGGTATGCAAATTAGCCGCCATCTTTGTTGGCCGTTAATTTGCATATCATGATGATTAGCCCATGGGAGGCATAGCAAAGGTACGGTCAATTACCATGTTTGTCTATTGTTAGATAGGATATTTTTATTGATATCCGAGAGGCAGGGAGAGGGATAGAGAGAAACATCAATAATGAGAGAAAATCACTGATTGGCTGCATGCCCATACTAGGGATCAAGCCTGCAACCCGGGCATGTGCCCTTGGCTGGAATGGAAGCTGGGACCCTTCAGTCTGCAGGCTGATGCTCTATCCACTGAAACAGTTAGGGTTCACTTGGATTTTATCTCACAGTGTCTTGCACCAAAAAGACCCTTGATTACTTGTAACTTGATGAATAACTTTAAGACAGTGCTTCTGACTGCCCCCAGTAGTTCAACTTAGATTAAAGGAGTATTATACTTACTCTGTATCCAGTTTTTTTGGACTAGCAATTGTCTCTGCACTGCTACTCAGTTCATTAAGAACAATCAATGGATAGATGATATTCTTCTCCATAAAAAGAAGCCACACATGAAGTTTCTCAAACCACATTACAGTGGCTGCATCTAATAAGGAAATATAAGTCAAGACCACATCATCTAGTGTATAAAAGCAATGGGATGAGAAAAGAAAATCTTACAACTCGAATTCAGCTCTACTATAAATAATGTAAGAAATCCAGTACTTCAGTCATCAACTTCTATGACTACTGAAACACATCCAACTTTGCAACTTATATGTGACTTAAATATAGATGAGATTTATTTTAAACTTTAATTCTTAAAACTCTTTCTCACTTATGCCAATAACTTTTGGAGAAAAAGTTACTGAAGATTATTAGACTGCCCCTTTGTTTTTAAAATCCTAGACATACCTCATAAGATATATATCTCAGAAGAGATATGAAAGTATGATGTTTTTGGTTCACATATTTCGTACGAGTCACTTTCCTTGTCATTACTTTAATATTATTTAATTGGACAAAGTATCTAGGACAGCGGTTCTCAACCCGTGGGTCTCGACCCCTTTGGGGGTCGAACGACCCTTTCACAGGGGTCGCCTAAGACCATCGGAAAACACATATATAATTACATATTGTTTTTGTGATTAATCACTATGCTTTAATTATGTTCAATTTGTAACAATGAAATTGGGGGTCACCACAACATGAGGAACTGTATTAAAGGGTCGCAGCATTAGGAAGGTTCAGAACCACTGATCTAGGATAAACTGAAAGATTTAAAATAAGGTTCTCTGCTATATGAAAACAATGTCACCAGGCTTTAGGAAATTCTCAAATGAATATTTTTCCTTCAGCCGCTAAAATCAGTAGAAGGGGAAAGTCAACTTTGCTAATACTTAGTACTTTCAATAAGTCAAAAATGTTATGCTGATTCAAAATTTGTAAAAATTTAGACTAAACGTTTAGTTAAGATAAAAATGAAGAAACAATATAATCAATGATTTACTCTAATGAAAATTGCTGTTTAAAACAAATCAGATATACTTATGAAAGCAATACTGATAGTTCATCGAAAAAAATACATCATTCTGAGTTATTTTCTTTTTTTTAAATTAAATCTTTATTGTTCAGATTATTACAGTTGTTCCTCTCCCCCCCCCCCCCCATAGCTCCCCTCCACCCGGTTCCCACCCCACCCTCTGTCCTTACCCCCCCCACACACTGTCCTCATCCATAGGTGCACGATTTTTGTCCAGTCTCTTCCCGCACCCCCAACACCCCTTACCCCTACGAGAATAGTCAGTCCACTCCCTTTCTATGCCCCTGATCCTATTATAATCACCAGTTTATTCTGTTCATCAGATTATTTATTCACTTGATTTTTAGATTCACTTGTTGATAGATGTGTATTTGTTGTTCATAATTTGTATCTTTACCTTTTTCTTCTTCTTCCTCTTCTTAAAGGATACCTTTCAGCATTTCATATAATACTGGTTTGGTGGTGATGAACTCCTTTAGCTTTTTCTTATCTGTGAAGCTCTTTATCTGACCTTCAATTCTGAATGATAGCTTTGCTGGGTAATCTAGGTTGTAGGTTCTTGCTATTCATCACTTTGAATAATTCTTGCCACTCCCTTCTGACCTGCAAAGTTTCTGTTGAGAAATCAGCTGACAGTTGTATGGGTACTCCTTTGTAGGTAACTGACTTTCTTTCTCTTGCTGCTTTTAAGATTCTCTCTTTGTCTTTTGCTCTTGGCACTTTAATTATGATGTGTCTTGGTGTGGTCCTCTTTGGATTCCTTTTGTTTGGGGTTCTCTGAGCTTCCTGGACTTGTAAGTCTATTTCTTTCACCAGGTAGGGGAAGTTTTCTGTCATTATTTCTTCAAATAAGTTTTCAATATCTTGCTCTCTCTCTTCTTCTGGCACCCCCATAATTCGAATGTTGGTACGCTTGAAATTGTCCCAGAGGCTCCTTACACTATCTTCATATTTTTGGATTCTTTTTTTTGTTTGTTTTTCCGGTTGGGTGTTTTTTGCTTCTTCGTATTTCAAATCTTTGACTGGATTCTTGCAATCCTCTAGTCTGCTGTTGGATCTCTGTATAATAATCTTTATTTCAGTCAGTGTATGCTTAATTTCTAGTTAGTCCTTTTTCATATCCTCGAGGATCTCACTAGATTTCTTAAGGGTCTCACTAAATTTATCGGCGGTTTCTAGAAAATTCTCGAAAAACCTTAAAAGTGTGGTTTTGAACTCTATATTCAGTAGTTTGCTTTCCTTTATTTCTGTCATTTGTGACCTGTTTCTTTGTCTCCGCATTTTTTATGCTTCCCTGTGTTGATAGAGTGGTTTTCTGTGCTAGGTGTCCTATAGGGCCCAGTGGCTAAGCCTCCCCAATTACCTGAGGTGGACACTCTTGATGCACCCCATTGGGGGCTGTGTGCACAGTCTTGATGTAGTTAAGCCTTGATTGTTGTAGGTATCACTGGGAGGAATTGACCTCCAGGCCAATTGGCTGTGAGAATCAGCTGTGTCTACAGTGGGAGAACTTCTGTGCTGGAGACACCCTTACCAGGCAAGACTTGCTTCAGTGGGCTTTGGTGCTCACTGAGTCTGACCCCTGAGTGTGTCCCTTATGGATCTGAGGAGTTGTAATCTGGATGGTCCCACTCTGACCACTGGGTACACTGGCTCTTGGATCTCTAAGGAGGTGCTAATTTGGCCTCTGTCTGAGGCTACTCAGCAGGATCTATGGAGAGATCTGCAGATTCCTCTTCTTTGTTTGGGGTTTGGAGGTGCACAGATGAGGCCCAGCTGTGAAGCAATGCAAGCTGCTGTGGGGCCTTGGGCCTTCTTTTGGAAGTTCTGGGTCTCTCTGACCCAGCTGCAGTTTGTTAGGTAATTTTCAGATTGCAAAGGGCCAGGCCTTTCATATGCAAAAGCCTCTGTGCACAGCTTGGGTGGGGCGGGGTCTCAGGGAATCAACAGGGCGGAGCAAACAGCTATGGCAGATCCTCAGTCTTACCCTAAGAGGCCCCGGGTCTCAGTGTCCCAGTAATTGCTGCAAGCACCTCTGAGAGAAAGCTGCCCTCGAGTTCTGACTGATGCCAGACAGTCCAGTTTCTCCCGGTATGAGTCTGGGTCCCCAGAGACTCGCCCGGAACTGGAGTTCAGAGCAGTTGGGAGCTTGAGACTCTCTCCCGATTAAAAAAGACAACCGTGTCCTCAGTTGCCAGCCCTTTCCACGTGCACCTCCGTACCTCTGCACTTTACTTCAGCACCTCCTCTGAGTCTCAGTGTGCTTTTCTCTTTCCTTCCAGTTGCAGAATTTCTACTCAGCCAGCCTTCCTGTGGTTCTGGATGATGTCAGTTTTGTCTTTTAGTTATATTTTTGAAGTGGTTGTGCGAGGCAGCAATTTCTGGTGTTTACCTATGGCCACCATCTTGGTTTTTTTCCCTGAGTTACTTTTTTGATGGTAAGAATGGACCAGTACAGATTCTTATACAATTTTACGTCATTTTCCCTTATTAAAAAAAGCACACATTTTGTAAAAGGTCTGTAGTGTTATCATTGCAACCTGCACACTAGCGTTTATTTCATTCTCTTCCAGGATCAAACTGGTGATCAAGATTACATAATGCTCAATTTTGGTAAAGGCCTAGGAAATTTGCTTTGAGAATGTAAAGTCAAGATTGCTATAGAAAACTTCCAGTTCTCGAAGGAAGATAACATCTTCAAACAACTGAGGAATTTCCTCTCTATAGTAATTTACAAACTGAAAAAAAGTTTGACGAAAAGCACTGGCCTATCTAATTACTAGAGTGTAATTAACGACAGAAGTATGAATGTTTGTTATTTCTCTAAATAACAGGTCATGCATGGGGCCAACAGGACTGTGTATTTAAGACACGGAAGAAAAGTCAGGGTGTCAAGTGGCAAGCACGAACCCTGCCTCGTGGACTGGCCTTCCACCTCTTTTTGAGTCATTTTATACTTTATCCGAAATCAGAATGAATAATAGCAACTACAAATGTTTTAACTTCTTTTCTCCTAATCAATTTTTTTATACCCTTCTGTGGTAGGACATAGTGCCTCTGGTGGAAGCAGAAACAAAGACCTTTCTATTCCCCCTAAGCTTTGAGTTAAAATATTTCAAATAGAAGCCTTAAAGCAGATTGTGTTGCCCCACATGGCCAGGAAAATTAAAGGAAAGGGTAGGGACTGGAAAGAGAAGTCACAGACATACACAGAGGGTGCATCAATGATGTCTGTGAAGAACAATTTAGAGAAGGAAGAAGGAATTTCATTTTGTGGAAAGTTGGCTTTGTAGCACTGATATTTATACTTAACTAAAATAAAAGCAACCTACAAAAAGTTTGACTCATTACAGCTTCAAACCTAAATATAAGAAACACAGCCAAAGTGTTACTTGATGATACTATTTAACTTTCATCTGTTAACAGAAAAGAGGAAACCAAGAGAATTAAAAAGAAGGGTGTTACTGAAATACTCACTTTGAACTTCATATTGGTTGTACTCCACTGTCTTCAGCAGAGGGTGAGAGAAACAGTGCCACGGTAGCTGTTTTCTAACTTGAGGCAGCACGTAATGGGTTACAAAACCCACGAAGCCAACCAGTGCGTACAACACATACTTGAGAGCAGGCTAAAAGAATATGGTGGAGAAAATAAAAAGTGATTTTGAGACCCACAGGAGAACTTCCCATTTGTCAGTTCAACTTTCCATTTGATAATGAAGAACAGCAAAGTCAATTTTAGAATCTAAGATTTAAACATTTGTCTACAGTTAATATTTTTATATCATGTAGTTTTTCCAATTAAGTCAGCTATGAAAGTTAGTGGCTGTTTATGTATTACAAATATTTTAAATGTGTGGCATCACACTATCATATAAAGAGAGAAAGGCCTGGAGTGTACTGCTCGCTATTCTAAGAATGGTCTATGTGACTTGCAGAACATGGATTGATTACATTGTTTTAATTAGCAGAGATGAAGGACACGAGCTAAAAGAAACTTAAGTCTGAGTAACGAGCAGACTAGGATGAAAAAAAAGAACCTTTTTTGTGACTTCACGTGGTGCATCATTAGAAGACAGTTGTTATGTATGACTAAATTCACAAAAGAGGAAATCAAGTACATCACCTAAATGTTCAAACTGAAGTCACATATTTAGAAACTCTAGAACCTCTTGGACATGAAGAGCCCTCCATCTGAGCCCTGAAACCCACTAGACCTGACTCGGCTTGTGGTGTTCAAGAATGAGTAGTTCAAATTGGAAGAAAAGAAAAACAGACCAAAATGTTAAATAAAATTAAATAATATAACCTTTGCTTCTGGCCAAACGGAGTAATAGAGATTTACTCTCCCACATGACACAACCAAAACAGAATAAAATATGAACCAAATGGTCTGCAATACACTAGACCTAAGGAAATAAACAGTAAACCCGCAGAGAAAGGAAAGAGATGAGTCAGTGTCAGGGTTGCCCCAGTTTACTGCCTTGAGGGAGTTTCCTGGTTGCAGTGCAGGGAGGGAATCCACACAAAGCCTGGTACCCCAAAATGACAGAATGAAATTGGGAGTCTGGAGAGACTAAGACAGCTAGAGGTCACCACAACAGAGTGCGCACAAGAGAGAAAAATGAGAACATCTGCAGAGGTCCCCTTGAGTATTCAGGGGAATGAGCACAAGTGTGTGAGGAAACTCCATGAGAGCAGGGAAAGAATCAGAGGAAAGGGCTAGAGAGAACAGCACCCAGCACTCACACAGGGCCAGGAACTGCCTGTTCCCACAGCCAGACTGGAAAAGCTCTTGGGTCCACAGGACACTGAGCAGAGAGTCAAAGGGGTGCTGCCTCAAGGAGAGGGAGATTAGCTCTACACTAAAACCTACACTGGTTTCACTTAACAAATCTTAACATATTGCGGACGGATCACAGGAATTCTCACTTCATATTGCACAGTATTTTACAAAGTATCATACTTTAAAAAGATATTAGCTTGTAAGAACATGTAATAAATGACTTCAAAATGCAATGAGTTTTTAATTTTAAAGTGTGCCTTTAACATTTATGTAAAACATTTTTGTACTCGTTCAGTACAAACTTATCTGGCAACTGGGTAAAGCTAGCAATGTGTTAAAAGTAAGGGCTGAAAGGATCAAACTGTTAATAAGTAACTTAACTGCCGAAAAACAAAATTCAAGAAAAGTTCTAGAATATAAAAATATACAATACCAACAAGGTAAATTTTATAAAGCTTGGCATCCAATAAAAAATTACCAAACATGCAAAGAATCAGAAAACTATGGCCCATGAAGGGAAAAAAATTAATTACAGGCAATCCTCGGGTTACGTCAGCCTCGACATACGTCATTTTGTGGTTACATCGCCATCTCCCATTTACAGTATTTATAAAAAAAAAAAAAGTTCCGTCATTTTGACGTATGTACATATGTGCTTTATGTTTTTTATTATTTATTTACTAGTGGCCCGGTGCACGAAATTCGTGCGCGGGGGGGGGGGGGGGGGGGTCCCTCAGCCCGGCCTGCACCCTCTCCAATCTGGGACCCCTCAAAGGAGGTCCCACTGCCTAATCGCTCACCTGCCTGCCTGCCTGCCTGCCTGATTGCTCCTAACCACTCTGCCTGCTGGCCTGCTCACCCCCAACTGCCCCCCTGCTCACCCCCAACTGCCCCCCCCGCCAGCCTGATCACCCCCAACTGCCCCCCGTGTCAGTTTGCTTGCCCCCAACTGCACCCCCCTGCTGGCCTGCTCACCCCCACCTTCCCTCTCCACTGGCCTGCTCACCCCCAACTACCCCCCTGCTGACCTGCTCACTCCAAACTGCCCCCCCCCCACAGTCCTGATCACCCCCAACTGACCCCCACTGACAGCCTGCTCGCCCCCAACTGGCCCCCCTGCTGGTCTGCTCACCCCCAACTGCCCCCACCACTGGCCTGATCACCCACAACTGCCCTCCCCTCTTGGCCTCTAACCACCTCTACCTTGGCCCCGCCATCATGGCTTTGTTCAGAAGAACATCCGGAACGTCTCCTGAAAGGTCTCCCAGTCTAATTAGCATGTTACCCTTTTATTAGTATAGAGGCCTGGTGCACGGGTGGGGGCTGGCTGGTTTGCCCTGAAGGGTGTCCCAGATCAGGGTGGGGGGTTCCCTTGGGGTGTGGGGCGGCCTGGGCGAGGGGTCTGTGGTGGCTTGCAGGCCAGCCACACTCCCATGGGGTGAGGGTCCCTGTTGGGGGGGCGTGGCCATCCTGGATGAGGGGCTGATGGCTGTTTGCAGGCTGGCCATGCCCCCCACAGGGACCCTCACCCCATGGGGGCAGGCCAGCCTGGGTGAGGGGCTGAGGGCTATTTTCAGGCTGGCCACACCCCCTTCAGGGTGGGAGTCCCCGCTGGCGTGCCTGGCCAGCCTGGGTGAGAGGATGATGGCTGTTTGCAGGCTGGTCAAGCCCCCCAGTGGGAGCCCTCACCCCATGGGGGTGTGGCCAGCCTGGGTGAGGGGCTGAGGGCTGTTTTCAGGCTGGCCACAGCCCCCTCAGGGTGGGGGTCCCCAGTGGGGTGCCTGGCCAGCCTGGATGAGAGGCTGATGGCTGTTTGCAGGCTGGTCAAGCCCCCCAGTGGGGGCCCTCACCCCATGGGGGTGTGGCCAGCCTGGGTGAGGGGCTGAGGGCCGTTTTCAGGCTGGCCACACCCCCCAGGGACCCAGCCCCCCCGATCCCTCCTTGAGCAGAGGCCAGGGCGGGCGGGAAGCTTGGCTTTCTCCATCGCCGGGGTCAACCCAAGCCTCCTGCTCACTCCAGCTCTGTGGCCTTTTACTAGTGTAGATCACAAGTAAAGGTCAGGAATTGTTAACTTTCTTCTTTTTTTCAATCTTTTCCGATGTGAGGGGCAGAATTTGAGGCACAGTTTTTCTACAGTGTTTGGCTGAAGTAGAATTTGTTGTTAAAAACATTTTCTCTAGTTAAGCTGCTGATTTCTTGGCCGTTTGGCTAGAGAGAACAGGCTTTTGCTGTAGTTATTATTTTTTTTTTTAGCTTTTTCCCTTTATTGATTAAGATATTACAAATGTGTCCTTATCCCCCCCAATGTCAGGAATTATTAACTTTCTTTTAAAGTTTTTTTACTGTTTCACTTCATTACTGCTGTGTATGTGCTCCACGTGAGTGACGTAGGTGCTTATGTAGGTGGGTTCCGACTTACGGCGAAAATCGCGTGACGTGGCACCATAGGAACACATCTCTGACGTAACCCGAGGACCTACTGTAATCAAAACCAACCCATAAGTGACAGAAGTTAGATTAGGATAAAAGGACATTAAGAGAGTAAGAACTGAATTTCCTATGTTCAAAAAGATTAAGTTAGAGGCATGGGAAGAAAAAAGAAAAAGACTTAAATGTAAGATGAAAATTATAAATTCTGAGATGAAAAAATACACCAGATGGGATTAATCTGTATTCAAAATAAATACACACACAAAAAAGGACTAGAGCATCAGTGACCCATGGGACAACTTCACGAGGCCTAAGATGAAGTCATGAGATAGGGGTGGATGGCGGAAGGCGGGGGGCAGTTAGTCAACAGAGCAGAGAGAGGAGGACAGAAAAAACATTGGAAGTAACAGGCCAAAATTTTTCAAATTTGATGACAACTGACCACAGAGTCAATGTAACCCCAGTGAAGAAAACTATGTGAAACTACACCACAACCTAACTGACACCACTGAGGAACCAGGGATCCACACAAAAGAATGAAGAGCACTGAGAACAGGAGTGTATGGCTTACAGATTAGCAGAAACAAAACCTGAGGAGCCACACCCAAACCTAGACCAGAGATAGATGATGAGGTTCTAGACTTCCAGCTGTACTGGAAGAAGACTTTGGGGAATTCATATATTTCTATATTTATGAAAAAACATAATCATATCAGGAATGAACCCAAACAAAGTGATTTTCTCCCAACCAAAAGAGCTAAATGATTCCTTACCTGCAATACTGTAAACACTGTGCCTTACATGAATAGCAAAATACAGCACACCAATTACAATGCATACGACTAGGTCAGATTGTAAACGTTCACTCTGTGAAACAAAACAGAATTGTCAAAAACAAATTAAAGTATTTCCTTCATTTCCCAACTGGCAAACTGTTTAGGAAACAATTTTTCACCAATCCTATTTTTTTTTTTTTTAGCACTTCTAGCTATTTCTTAGCCACAAATCTTACTTAATTTCTTCCTATTTTGGTTTGACATTGCAATACCAAGGAAATTAAACTTACTCACCACACTATACAACATATCATGTCTTTTATAATGAAGCTGTGTATTACTTTCCCCCAATGGCTGTAAGTTTTATGAGAAAAGGAAATGAGATACTTAAATTACTGTATCATTTATAGGGCATATCCTTTTGGATAACAAAGTTATATTTTCATTAATCTTTTAAAATGTTGAAATCATGCAACATGTCCTATTTTACTTACTGGATTTTGGTTCTTTTAGTGGTTATAGCAAAAACCAGAAACCTCTTGATAGCTCTGGTTGTTGACTAATGCATAGGTTTACACTTTGAAGCAGATTCAGAAGTATTCTACATTACATTTAATGGTAAGTATCCTTTGCTAACATGGAAACTAAAGTCAGAAAAAAATTGCTTAAATTATATCTTGAGGCAGTTTTTTTTTTTTTAAATATATATATTTTTTATTGATTTTTTACAGAGAGGAAGGGAGAGGGATAGAGAGTTAGAAACATCGATGAGAGAGAGACATCATCGACCAGCTGCCTCCCTGCACATCTCCTACTGGGGGGTGTGCCCGAAACCAATGTACATGCCCTTGACCAGAATCGAACCCGGGACCTTTCAGTCCGCAGGGCCGACGCTCTATCCACTGAGCCAAACCGGTTTCGGCAGTTTTTTTTTTTTAAAGGAGGCAATTTATCTTTATTTATTTATTTTTTTAATTGATTTTTTACAGAGAGGAAGGGAGAGAGGCAGAGAGTTAGAAACATTGATCAGCCACCTCCTGCACATCTCCTACAGGGGATGTTCCCGCAACCAAGGTACATGCCCTTGACTGGAATCGAACCTGGGACCTTTCAGTCCGCAGGCCGACGCACTATCCACTGAGCCAAACCGGTTTCGGCTTGAGGCAGTTTTTTATTTCTGAAGTTCCCTAAAGAATATGTGAATAGCTCAAGTTCACTGAAGGCAAACATTGTGTTTAATTCAAGACCTATATAAAGTCAGTCACAGCCCTAGCTGGTTTGGCTCAGTGGATAGAGTGTCAGCCTGTGAACTGAAGGGTCCCAGGTTCAATTCTGGTCATGGGCACATGCCTGGGTTGTGGGCTCGATCCCCAGTGTGGGGCATGCAGGAGGCAACCCAATCAATGATTCTCTCTCATTGATGTTTCTATCTCTCTCTCCCTCTCCCTTCCTCTCTGAAATCAATAAAAATATATATTTAATAAATAAATAAATTATTTAAAGTCACAAATGAAAAAAATCTAAAATAACTTAGAAAAAGAATTTTATGTTTTGTTCCAGAAGGCAGATATGAATCTATAGATTTCATTTTTCAAATAAACACTAAAAGAATGCAGGCAACAAAATTCATTAAATTAGAAAAAAATTTTAATTACTATATTTACTTATGTATATAATGTCTAGGTTATTGTTCTCTCCTTCAACCAGGAAAATAAACACACACACTTTTCAGACTGCCCTTGAGAAATAAAACACACTAACAGACTAGCAAATGATTTACAAGAACACAGTTTTTATCAATACGATTGACAACAAACTCTAATTTATGTTAACATTCATCTTTCAAATGCCAGTTTAAACTGAACAGGATTAAGAATTCTATAAACAATGAAATGACTTAATTTCACCTGATCTAAAAATAAATGTTTGGCATGCTGTTCTATGTAGAAACCAAGTTTGAGGAATGAGCATTTCTTACATGTTAAAATTGTAATAAAAGCAATCAAAAATGTATAACTAATACATATAGCTATACATTTTACCCCAATTATTATTAAAGGCCTTCAAAAAGTGTTCATTATATAATATGATGAACTATCTAAAATTCAAGTATTTTAAGTGCTTTTAAAAAGTTTAAACTTACAATGGAGTTTCTAAGTTTTTCAGGCAGTGGATCTTTTACTTCAGACAGAGGGTCTTCTGGATTTTTCTCTTCTGTTTTTGGGAAAATCTTAGATTGCATCAAAGAGCTTTATATTTAAAAAAGAGAGAGAGAAAATAATTAATATAAAAATACATATATAACCTGAAAACCAGTACTTCCAGCGGCAAATAAAGTTCAAGATAAAAAACCAAGTGATCCAAGTATACTTAATCATTAGCAAATGATATATTCTAAAAAAAATTTAACATGCCATAACTAATCAGAAATGCCCATTTATTTAAATTTCTTCAATTCAATAAAAACTGATTTCACTTACAAAAGTACAGATGGATCACTGCTTTGTCGGCTGAGATGATAGGATATCGCCACTAACAAACCACAGAAAACAGAGAAAAGTACTGGAATATGCTGGCCATCCCAAGAATCCTGTTGGGGGGGTGAGGGGGGAGGGAGAAAATGTGACAGAATAATATACTTCTAATTTACAATACATCATATAATCCTGTATGTCAGTATTTTAGAGAAAGGTAACTAAGTTCAACAAAAACTTTTAAACTATATTATTAATTTCATTTTATTCCCAATAAATGTAGATTTATTACTTTCAGATGAGCTAGAATCTAGCTGCTAGATTATCTTCAGATTTCTTTTGGTACTAAAGCTCTATTTATACACCAGGAATGATACATTTGCTTCTGACGCATGCTGCTGTCAATCTCTTTCAGATTTAAAGTAAAATTAAGCTTACAGTAAACGATGTTCTCCATTTTGAAGAACAAAATAACTTGCTGTAGTAAACTTTTGATTATAATAGCAACAGAGTAGGAAAAGGCAACACATGAAATCACATTAGGCAACGAAAACATTAACATTTGCTGTGCTGCTTTCTTGATGCCTTTGTTCCTATGATATGCTTTACATATTCCAAAGTACTGAGCAGGCATTCAGTGTTGAACAAATAAACTGCATATGCTCAGAAATAAGTAACACAAAGGCTAGCTTTTAAGGGCCAACCAAACATGTGGAAGTGATATGTCTGCTCTGCTCACTGCAATCTCTGGATTCCACTAGCATGGTACGTGGCATAGAGTAGATAATTTTTTTAAAAAAAGCACAAAGGAAACATCCTCTTTTGGCATACTGCCTACCTTTTAAAAAAAACAGAAGAAAGAAAATGTTACACACACACACACACACACACACACACAAAATGGAATATTATTCCGCCTTAAACTGCCTTTTTAACTACAACTTCCAAATAATGACCCACTTAACAAAGCATGACTCAAAACAGATTTAAAACCTCTTTACTAGGAGACTTTACAGGTGCTCTTAGGAGAAGCGTGGATTTGGATCAACTGTCATTTGCAACAACATGGATGAAACTGGAGGGCATTGAGCCAGAGAAAGAAAGACAAATAGTACTGTATAGTATCATTTATATGTGGAATCTTTAAAAAAAAAGTTGAACTCATAGAAACAGAGAATAGAAAAGTGGTTTCCAGGGACTGGGAGATGGGGGAAATAGGGAGAGGTTAGTAAAAGAGTACAAACGCTGTTAGTTATAAGATGAATAAGGTCTAAGGAGCTAATACAGAATATGATGACTATAATTGATAACACTGTATTACATAACAGAAATTTGCTAAGCGAGTAGAACTACACAAAAAAGTTAGATGTGTGAGGTGATGGCTGAGTTAAATGGATGAGGGAAATCTTTTCACAATATATACACGTATAAAATCATCATGTTGTACACTTTAAATACCTTACAATTTTATTTATCAACTAGAGGCCCGGTGCACAAAATCTGTGCACAGTTGGAGCCCCTAGGCCTGGCCGGTGATCAGGGTCTATTGGGGCCATCTTGCCCAGTCCCGATTGGGACCGGGCCAGCCAGAGTCTGAGCTGCCAGCCAGGGCCTGCCAGATGAGGGGAGGGACTGGGGGAGGTTGGCTGTGGGAGCACACTGACCACAAGGGGGCAGCCCCTGTGTTGAGTGTGTCATAGTGACTGGTTGACCCGTCATTCCAGTCATTCTGGTCGTTTGGTCATAACAGTCACTTAGGCTTTTATATACAGTGGGGCCTTGACTTACGAGTGTCCCAACTAACGAGTTTTTTGAGATACCAGCTGCCTCTCGGCCGATTTTTTTTGCATTGAGTTGATAGAGTAATTTGAATTAACGAGCTCCTTAACGAGTTCGGTCTTGGAACGAATTAAACTCGTAAGTCAAGGCCCCACTGTATATAGATTATACTTCAATAAAGGTTGAAAACAAATAAATAGTATCTCTTGGAAATCATTCCATATTAGCATACAACAATCTGTTTTATTCTTTTTTATGATTGTATAGTATTCCATTGTATGGCTACACTATATTTAACCATTCACAAATAACAAATATTAGTTATTTCCAACTTTTTGCTGTTACAAACACTGCTCTAATAAAATCCTCGCACATAATCTTTGTTCATGTATATAACGAAATCTGCAGATTAGTTTTATTATAATGGGTGACATAGAACACTAAAATAGTCTATTGCAAAAGCCATGTGTAAGAAAGAAGGCAAAAACTTATCCTCCTACCTACCTGAGGACACAGTGTTCTTAGCTGGCAATTTTACAACTGCTGCTCTTCGGCTAAATAAACAGGCCTTTGTAAACTAGGCATAAGAAAAACTTACACTTTTTAACTGCAACTGCCAAATAATGACTAACTTAACAAAATATGACTCAAAACAGATCTAAAACCTCTGTACTAGGAAGCTTTACAGGTGCACATGGAAGAAGTGTGGATTCGGATCAAGTGTCTCCAGTTCCTTCCTTTAGCTCCATCAAATATCGCCCTCTCTACTTGACTATTCCCCTTTCCCTTTTAAAAATGCAATTAAGTTTCAGATCTTTTTTAAAAAATCAAAAACCAGAAAACAACCCCTAGCATATGCACAAGTTTCCAAACTATATTCTACAAAGAGTAGAATACATCTGCTTAATATCCATTCATACCTAAATTCATATTAATCTAGCTTCTTAAACCAAATGACCACTATTCTATTTACTGGCAAGTTCAATAAACCTCCAATGCTCAAAATTGGCATTTCCCAGGGATCTATCCTCAGCCATTTTCTCTTGTCAGTCCGTATCAGTAGTCTTTTTCTTACTCTTGATTTAATTGTGTTGATGAATTCCAAATCTACTAATCACTACCTCAAACCCCTCTACATATAACTTTCTACTATGTATCTCTGGATACCCCCTAAATGTCAACAAATAAACGTGTCCAAATTTAAACCACCACCTTCCTCACTAAATGCCAAGGTTTCTAATTTTGTGCATTAAGTATCACTACCTAACTGGCTGTGTAAGCCAGACCCTACACAAAAGTCATTGGGAGCCTATTCTGGCTCTTCTTACCCAGAGTCCCCAATCACTATCAATTAAGTCCCTCATAATTTCAAGATTTACAATTTGGTGAAAATCTTTTAAAAATGGAGCTAATAAGGCTCATCCAGATCCTTCTAAACCAATAATAACAATAAATTTCAGTGCATTAATTTGCTAGAATGTATCTTAAATTACAGTCTTTGACCCTGTTCTCCTAAGTTTTACGAAGTCTTAATATGAGCGGTAGTTGCATATATCCTTAACTAGAAATCTAAAATTAACTTCATATTCTGTTATTAGCATGTCCACCTCTATCTCAGATTAGTCTACGTTTGAATAATCTGTTTCTAATAATAACCTCTAATTATTGCATAGAAAAGGATTTTCTTTTAATAAGGGTTAATTATGAAATGGATTTCTAAGTAAATGAGAGTAATGTTCAAAATGATCATGGAAATTCATGCTAAAGTGCACTGGGGAAAAAAATCATTAATCCACTGAAAACATTCTTAATATAGAAAAATAACATTAAAGACAAAACACACTTACAACATATTACTTACCTTTAAAGCGCCATAACACAACCCATACAGTAGGGCCACTGCCACAATGCTACAGATGAAACTGTAGAGTGCTGCAAGCAGGCTGGTAGTGGCTAGATAGGAAAAGAGGGGGGGGGGGGGGGGGGGGGGGGGGAAATAGAGAGAGAATATTAATGTTTTCTAAACATTTATGGGGGAAAAAACAAATCTGAAAAGGACACTGAAAAGTATTTAAAATGGTATATTGATTATAATTATTTGATTTTTAAAAATTCAGTTACTTCATCCTTTCAAAGGATTTTGAAATAAATATTTACTATCCACAATTTTTTATATAAAATATATTCACCTTGGAAGTAATGAACACTTATACATAGCAAAAACATTTGTGCTTCAAGAATGTATCTTATTGTATTTACAAAAGTATGGGGAAATTAAGCTTGCTGAGGCCTGAGAAGGAATTGGAGATATATTAAGTATTCACTGAAAGATACTAGTCTATGTAAATAGAACCTGCGTACCCAGAGAAGTAAACTGTATTCCCATGTGTTTGTTAATTCTCACAAAAAAAGAACAGATCTGACTACTAATAATAACAACAACAAAAGATCCAATGGGATTATAAGTTTTAAGAAAAAGGTGATGGCTAAGATAGCTAGCCTTTATTTTTAACATATGGATAACAAATTTTCTTTAATGGTAATTTTATATGGTTACAGGAAAAATTTTCCTTAGGAGATAATTAACAAATAGTACCTTGCACAAATCTTTAAATCACATTATGACAAAGCCCACTGTTATAAATGATCGACATTAAACCCTCGCCACCATATTTAGATTAATATAGCACCTATAGCAGTGCCTAACTACTAAAACTGTCTTCTACCCATTAAGCTATGCTGAAGACCAGCGCAGTCTTAATTCATGCCTCTTTCAAAAATTTTTCATAACATTAAAAATGCTCTAAGATTCATAGCAACATAGAAAACGCTTAGTTTCTATTTAAAATTTAAGTCATAATATCAGCAGTGATTATTTCAATGCATATATTTGGAAGATAAATGAGTGAAATGTAAAATATGAAGAGAAATGGACTATAAGTTACAGATATTTATTTTCCTTCTGTATTATTTCTCTATTGCAAACATATTTTTGAACAAAACTTTAAATGGTATAAATCAAATAAGAGTATATTTTAACCACAGTGGTTGCCCACAGGGTTATTTTCAAATTATGCAAACCATCTCTATTCCAATGTAATACTGGTCTTACTTATTCTGGAAAATGAAGTACACATATAATAGGAAAATACATTTCTAACTATGTCAGTTCATGTTCACACATTCTACTCTAAAAACAGAGGTACTTCTAAAAAGCTTATTTAGTAAAATGCTTTTACTAAAAGTATCCTGGTTTTGGTGTTCCCATTTTAAAGATAAAACAACGCACTAAAACCAAATACACAGACACACCAAATGCATATACCAATTCAAAATTCAAATACAATGCCATGTATCAGAGCTTAATTTGGGATAGATGACCTTTCATAAATATTTCATAAGTCTATACAGGTTCCATGTAAATGCACTATAACTTACAAATCAATTCCATTATTCCCATATCTTTCACTAAAGTATCAGACTTCATTGCTCTTTCCTATATATAAATTAACTAGAGGCCTGGTGCACAAAAATTTGTGCATTGGGGGGGAGGGGGTCCCCCCCCCCCTCAGCCCGGCCTGTGCCCTCTCTCAGTCTGGGACCCCTCAGGGGATGACCACCTGCTGGCTTAGGCCCACTCCCCGGGGGGATTGGGCCTAAGATGGCAATCAGACATCCCTCTGGCAGCCCAGCAGCCCTCGGAGGATGTCCACTTGCCAGCGGGGAGGAGGCCTAAACTGCAGTCGGACATCCTTAGCACTGCTGAGGAGGCAGGAGAGGCTCCCACCACCACCGCTGTACTGGCAGCCATCAGCCTGGCTTGTCGCTGAGCAGAGCTCCTCCCATGTGAGAGCGCCCTGACCACCAGAGGGCAGCTCCTGCATTGAGAGTCTGCCCCCTGGTGGTCAGTGTGTGTCATAGTGACCAGTCATTCCCAGTCCTTCTGCTGTTAGAGTCAGTTTGCATATTACCCTTTTACTATATAGGATAGAGGCCTGATGCACGGGTGGGGGCCAGCTGGTTTGCCCCGAAGGGTGTCCAGGATCAGGGTGGGGGTCCCGCTTGGGTGCCTGGCCAGCCTGGATGTGGGGCTGATGGCTGTTTGCAGCTGGTCACACCCCCTTCATGGTGGGGGTCCCGACTGGGGTGCCTGGCCAGTCTGGGTGAGGGGCTGAGGTCCGTTTTCAGGCTGGCAGGTGACTGAAGCTCCCAACCTCTCCTTTTTTTCTTTTTCTTTTTTTTTTTTCCTGGGATTTATTTACCTTCTATGGCTATCACTGGAGCTGAGAGCCGGCTTTAGCTCTGAGGTCGGCTCCAGCTTGAGGCCTCGGCTGCTGAAAGCAGGTATCTGGGTTTGTTTGGCTTCTATAATTGAAACATTGTTGCAACTCCAGCTCTGAGGCCCGGCTGGCTGAAAGCAGGTTTCTGGGGTTTGTTTAGCTTCTATAATTGCAACATTGTTTCTTAGAGTGCAGCTCAGAGGCCGGCAGCGGCAGGCGGGGAACCTTGGCTTCCTCCATCACTGGAGCAAGCAAGCCTCCTGTTCACTTCAGCTGCCTGGCTGCCGGCCGCCATCTTGGTTGGTGATTAATTTGCATATTGCCCTGATTAGCCAATGGGAAGGGAAGCGAAGTTATGGTTAATTGCCATGTTTGTCTATTATTAGATAGGATTCCTGCTCAGTCTTCAATTATTTTTTTAAAAATATATTTTATTGATTTTTTTTACAGAGAGTAATAGAGAGTTAGAAACATCAATGAGAGAGAAACACCGATCAGCTGCCTCCTGCACACCCCCTACGGGGGATGTGCCCGCAACCAAGGTACATTCCCTTGACCGGAATCGAACCTGGGACCCTTCAGTCCGCAGGCCGACGCTCTATCCACTGAGCCAAACCGGTGAGGGCAAGTCTTCAATTATTAAATAAATATATTTTTCTTTCTAATTTCAATTCTAAAATGAAAATTTTAAAAGCAATTTTATTTTCAGTTTATTACTTAATGATCTGTAAAAGGATTATGGTAAACTGTAATTTTTGAGAAAGTACTCACCATTACCACCAAAGATATGAATATCCAATTGTTCACAAAGGTACATTACAAATGTATTCACCTGAGGCAGGAGACCAACGAAAAATACTATTGGGAAACAGAGTGTAAACACTATAGAAGGAAAGAAAAGCATATTAAAAATAGTATTCCTCATCTATCGTTTTGTTCATTTAAGATCAGAAAATGATAAAAAGAAATCCCAAATTAACATAACTACAAAGCAAATTTTAAAAGATATCAATCTACATTATTTCTCTCTACATTAACTGCTTGGGTATTCAAAATAATCTTTTCAATTATAACAGCTTTTAAAATTGTTTCAATCATTTTCACACAATAGAAACCTAAGGCACAGAATCCAAAGGAAGGCTTTCATCATCTCCTCTAAGAATAGAAGAATTACTATATTTGTTCATCATTAGCTTTTCTTCATCCATAATACTCCTATAGTTCTGTTCCTCACTGAGAGGATTACACTATACAACAAAACAAGCCTATTAAAACTACGTTTAGCCATGCTTGAGTGGCTCAGTGGTTGAGTGACAACCTATGAACCAGGAGGAACAGTTAAATTCCAGGTCAGGGCACATGTGTGGGCTCAATCCCCAGTGGGGAGTGGGCAGGAAGCAGCCAGTCAATGATTCTCTCTCATCATTAATGTTTCTATTTCTCTCTCTCTCCCTCTCTGAAATAAATAAAAATATACATTTGAAAAAACAAACAAACAACTACTTTCATCTACGCAACTGACCTATTTATCAGTAAACTGTGTACAAATAAATTAATGTTAAGATCTGAGATATTTTAAAAATGACTCACCTATAACTAAATCCCTGGCTGATATAAGCACCAGTGGATTGGTAAAAGTTATTCCATATAATTTGAACTTGGTTGTAGTAAGGTTTCTGCTTCCATAATCCAAGAGCCAAATAAGACCACAACATAAACAGAAATAAACTGGTCTACTGTAGGCAATGATACGATTATGACCCTGAAAATGGTATTAAAAGACAAGTTAGTTTAGATAATTTTAAGAGTCACAACTGGCTACTGAGATTTTTTTATGGCTTCTATTCTAAGGGTAGAAGTTTGCATATGGAAACTGTCGCAAAAGGGAATTACAAATATGGAAAGGAGGAAGAACTAAATAAACCCTGTGACACTGGATTCAATTACAGTTATCAGTATAAGCTCATAATTTTTAATATGTATATAAACAGATATAAGAATAGGTGTGTGTGTGTTGGTGTGTATAAAGTTGACCCTTGAATTGTTAGGGGCACCAATACTGCCCCCTAACAGTTGAAAATCTGCATATAACTTTTTACTGCTCAAAAACTTTAACTACTAATAGCCTACCTATATTGACTGGAAGCCTAACCAATAACATAAATAGTTGACTGACATATATTATGTATGTTATATGTATTATATACTGTATTCTTATAATAAAATAAGTTAGAGAAAAGAAAATGTTATTTAAAAAATCAATAGGAATAAAAAATACATTTACAGTATTTATTGAAAACAATCTATGTATAAGTGGACCCATGCAGTTCAAACCGGTATTGTTCAAGGGCCAACTGTATATATGTATGTATGTACATATGTATATACATACATATTATTTCCCAGCTTTAGCCAATGAGAGGGCCTAGAAGCAACAACATTCTAGTAATATAGATTACTGCCATCCAGATCTCAGTTTATAAATACCATTACTCAGTAAAAAGAACCAGTGCTCCATGGAGAAAAGGCTGGTTTCAGACTAGAGTAGAGAAAGTATAATGTGAGCTTGGAACACATTGTTAGGCAAAAAAAAGGAAGGAAGTACTTAAAGATTGATAAGGATATGTCAAAAGTATACAGAAGGCAGCTTGATAGACTCCCAAATGACCAAATCAGAAATAATTTGAACATCAAAATAAATAATGATAGTGACATCATATAGTTGATTGAATAAGAATCTATAAATATGCACCAATACAAAAAATAAAGACAAGGGAAAGTTATTCCTTACTTACTGTGATGGTTCAGGCAAGAAACATCAACAGATATTAAAAACAAGTCTGAGGGGCAACTGGACATATATAATCTCAAAGTATCTCTCTAAGGATATTTATTAACTACAACAGAAAAATAGTACCATTTGAGTAGTGGTTCTCAAGGGAGTGGGAGGGGATTTGGACCCCCAGGGGATATTGGCAATGTTGGTTGTCACAATTGGGGTGGGGGTATTATTGACATCTAGTGGGCAGAGATCAGAGATAAAGCTAAGTATCCTATAATGCACAGGACAGCACCCTCATCTACAACAAAAATTATCCAGGCCAAAATGTTAGTATTGCAGAGGTTAAAAACCCTGCAGGCACTAACTATCCTTAGCCAAAAGATGAAAATTAACACCACCAAGAAAAGGTTAAATCGACATCATGTGCTTCCTGAAGTGATACACTGAGAACATGACTGTTGAGTGTTCCTATCAAAAGCACAGCCTATATCTAATCAAGAAGAAACATCAAACAAACTCAAACTGATGGATGGTCTACAAAATAACGGGCTTGTGCCCATCACAAATGCCAATATCATGAGAGACAAAGGAATTGCTGCAGATTAGAGCAGGCTAAAAAACCAAATGCATAATCAGGGATTGTTTTAATTGCCAACTGAAAAACAGGAAGCACCTGAGTAAGAATTGTGGCTTAGAAAATAGTATTGTATTAATATTAATGTCCCAATTTTGATAATTATATTTAATTAATGTAAAGAAATGCCTTTGTTTCTAGGAATTACACGCTGAGGTATTTAGAGTTATAGAGGCATCGTGTTTATGATGCTCTCTCAAACAGTTTAGAAACTGTGTGTGTGTGTGTGTGTGAGTGTGTGTGTGAGTGTATAGGGAGAGAGAGAAGAAAACAAGAAAGGGAATAACCAAATATGGTGAAATGTTTACACAGGGATCTGGGTGAATAGCATCAGGAATTCTTTGTACAATTTTTGCAAATTTTCCCTAAGTCTGAAATTATGTAAAAATAAAAACTTCAATATTTCCATATATCATTATACTTCAAAAGCATTCTTACGAAACAATAAGCAAGTAGTTGAAAGACTGTCATGTGCCTCTGTGTTTTGTTTTGCTCATCTCGTCTCAGTAAGTGTCTCTGTATATGGGTAAAAGCAGCTATATTCAAGAAAAAAGGCATCATCATAACTGTTCTTGGAGTCTAATTTTGAACTACTTTAAAGAGAATGCTCTTCAGTCTTTCTATTAAATAAATATTTCAGTGTGAGATCTAAACCTGAATCATGCTTTAAAATAGTACGGGGAGCTAATACTTATCTTAAGTCACAAAGTGAATAACAGTATTTTTAATCTCCTTTGTGTCTATGGGTCTAAACACCAGATCAATGTATTTCTTCTTTATTCTTGCTCCTAATGATTACTGAAGCAAAATATACATGAATGATTACTGAAGCAAAATATACTTCAAAATTCTATTTTTCAATATTTACTCATGATTTATTGTTCAAAAGTTAGTAAATGCAGGTTATCAAATAATCATGATTTTATATGAACCATGTTTACCTAGTTGACAGGCTGTAAAAAGTGAATTACTTTGCTCATTTTCAATCAAGATTTAGAGTCCACAATTACAATAGCATTTTATTTCATGCTAATAAACCACCTTCATTTCTAGGAGTGTGTCAAAACTTAGATGAGAATATAGTAACATAAATCTTCATTCAATCTGACATATGACCCCCAAAAAGGTCTGATGCATGTTAAAGAACTATGAGTTAAAGGCATATGAGAGTGACTTACATGTCTGGGGGAAGAAGAATCTGGCTGAACACTCTAAAAATGAAATAGAAAGAGAGATTATCCTACTGAAGTCCTGGTAATTTTACAAGCAACTTTCAAATGCCTGAAATAATTTCAGTAAATATTCCACAGGTAAGAAATGACCTACATTAATTGTGTTGAAACATTAACAGAAGATAAAACATCATCTCCAGGCAGTGGTGTCACTATCGTATTAAAAAACATCTAAAATCTTTGTAGACTCTTAAACTTATTTATAGTTAATGAACCATTTGCATCTAGTTAAACGTTTTGGAAATGGCACATGGTTGACAGATCCATCCTACTGCTTGCCTCATTACTACAAATAAGTATGTTATGGTAGAACGCTTCCTGTTTTTCTTAAATCTTAAGATTTTTCCATTACCATTTACTTTCAATATTATTTTGTAATACTTTCAGATGTATAGCATAGTGGTTAATCATATACTTAGGTAGAATGTTCTCTTATGTAGCATTATACCTTTCAGGAAATGCACAGAACATGGGTTATCTTATAAAAAGAATTCTAGTTCTGCCCATAAATTCCACACTTACTAAACAATTCAATGGTATTTGTATTTAATACATTATCTGCATTTTCATATAAAAATCATCCAATAAGTTAGGCAATATCTTTGCAAGAGATTTTATCAACGTTCCATAAAAATGTCCAATAGGTTTTATTACTTCCCAAATCATGACTTTTCTTTCCAATAGCAAAACCAACAATTTCACTAAGATGGTCTATCACCACCCTACATTTCCAGATTGGACTATGCCTGCTGAGTTAGGCATGTGGCTCTTGGCAGGATATGAGATGAGGCATTCTTTCTTTTTTATTTTAATATATATTTTTATTTATTTTAGAGAAGAAGGGAGGAGAGAGAGACAGAAACATCACAGATGAGAGAGAATCAATGATCGGCTGCCTCCTGCATGCCCCACACTGGGGATCGAGTCTGCAACTTGGGCATGTGCCCTTGACCGAAATCCAACCTGGGGACCTCCCAGTCTGCAGAATGACTCTCTATCCCCTGAGCCAAACCAGTCAGGGCTGAGGCATTCTTTCAATTCCAACATCTATCCTTTAAAGCTTCTGTTCAGCCTTTCTTATATCTTTTTATGATATTACTATTCTTCTAGTTAACTAATTTCAAAAATCTGTCATATTTTACCTTTTCCATGTCTAACCATATTAACCTAAAAGCAGCAAACAAGATGAATGGGACAGGAAACATTGGAACCAGGGAATGAATTTAAATGGTTTAAGACAATAAAGGAATGAATTAAGGTGGTTAAAATGGAAAGCAAGAACAAAGGCCAGATAACATAAGATCACCACATTTAATCAAAGTAACCTGGAACGAGTAGAGGCTCTAAGATTTTGAGTTGGTATACTACTGTCAAAAGCAAAGCAACTGGGAAAGGAAAATATTTATCAGAAGATGATGATGTGCTATTTTTAAATGTGCCAAATGCCTGTTAAATATATAGGACTAAAGCTTGTGAAAAAGATGAAGACTTTGAGATATAAAACTGGGCATAATTCCTATATAGGCATAACAAATAAAGTAATAAAACAGTATGACTTCACTGCAAGGAATTGCAAATTGGGAAGAGGGCCAAATAAAACCCTAGAGAATTCTCATAAATTAAGAAGTAGTCAAAAGAACAAAGAGGGGCTTCCAGTCAAGATGGCAGCATAGCCTGGCTGGTGTTGCTCAGTGGTTAAGCATCCACCTATGAACCAGGAGGTCACGGTTCAATTCTCAGTCAGGGCACATGCCCAAGTTGTGGGCTCTATCCTTGGTGGGCAGTGTGCAGGAGGCAGCTGATCACTGAGTCTCTCTCGTCACTGATGTTTCTGGCTCTCTCTCCCTCTCCCTTCCTCTCTAAAATCAATAAAAATATATTAAAATAAATAAAATAAAGTCACAAACAATAATGAAGAGAATGTAAAAATAGAAGACAGTATTCATAGATGTTAAGTGAATACTTATAGAGAATGAAGCCTAAGAAAAAGACATAAATTTGGCAATTTGAGATTACTTGCAACCACAAAGACTGTAATTTTAGTACTGCAATAAGGAAAAAAGTATGAATGGGTCCTGAAGAAATGAAGTAGTTGACATAGGCAGTTTATTCAGTCAGATGCCTATCAATAACATCTGGACAGCTGATGGTATAAACAGAACTAAGCAAATAGTTTTCAAGATGGGAGAGTGTTCTTCATGTTAGCATATATCAGGCAAATAACCAATACAAGCAAGAGTATTTACTGGTTATGAAAGAAAGGAAAGAAGACAGTCCATGTTAACAGTCCACAGATTTTGCATAGGAGGTAAAAAATTTGGTAGATGATTCTCCCATTTTTTGAAAGCTTAAAATTGATCAATTTTGATATTATAGAGCCACTATTAAAACAACAGCAAAAGGATGCCAATCTTCTCTTTTCAATGTCCCAAAGGAACATACTAGTTTTGACATTATTATCTATCAATGATGAATTTTAATAAACTTCACATACAGAATAAAAGACAAAATACAGAATTTGTTGATAAGTTTAAAAGAAATAAAATTTTTAAATGCAAATTCTTATTTGTAACAAATACCCAAATACTTTCTTTTAATACCAAAAATGGTTTTAAGGAAGCTTCATTTACATTTCATTAATTTTTAAAGTTCATATGTCCCTTTTGCTCCCTACTCAATCTGATGTAAACATCCAACAAAAATAAATTTAAAAAATTAATATCCTTACTATATAATTCAGTGAATGATATGAAACTTTCTCTCCCTTTTAACACAGTCAGAAAAGAAGAGAGATGCTGGTACCTTAAGTAGTGAGTATTGACAGCTGGCTATCACCAGGCAGAACTGGAAGACCCAGATATCTCTGAAGAAGCCTTGTATGAGAAGAATAGATCCCAAAAATGCTACAAGAATAGCAAGGATGACAGCTAACACATTTTCCAGAATCTCACGATTCCTGTAGATAGGAAAACTTATGAGTAAGTATATTATCAATATAAGAAATTAATCAGAGTGAAGTAAGAAAGTCACCAATATTAAATTCATAGTTTGTTTGCTGAGATTTTCTTTGGTACTGGGTTTGAGTAAGATTTTGGATCACACTGAAAAAGAAGCTAGTTTATGTGGAAAATGAAAACAAATTCTTATGTATAAATAAAGCATGCTATAATGAATTGTGAAGTATTTATTTTAATGCATAATACAGTTTTCATTTCTATTTTTAAAACTTCACTCTTCTTAACATCTTTTTCTGTCAAATTTGTTGCAAAATAACTAACCAACTTGGATGACAAATAAAAGAGCTATACAACAAAACAAGTTTGAAAAAAACAAAATCTCAAGACAGTTTCTAGAAAATTAAAAAGTTGTTCATTTGTGCCCGGCTGGCGTGGCTCGGTGGTTGAGCATCGACCTATGAACCAGGAGGTCACGGTTCAATTCCCGATGAGGGCATATGCCCAGGTTGTGGGTCCGATCCCCAGTAGGGGGCAGGCAGGAGGCAGCCAATCCATGAGTCTCTCTCATCATTGATGTCTGTCTGTCTCTGTCTCTCTCTCTCTCTCTCTCTCTCTCTCTCCCTCTCCCTCTCCCTCTCCCATTCTCTCTGATATCAATAAAAATATATTTTTTTAAAAAATTGTTCATTTCCTACACAAAGAAAGCAGAACACAAAACTATGTCCATAGGAAGATACGTCCTGTTATCTTAAAAAAGTACAGATATGGGTTAAAAAAGACAACGTATCAAAATGATACGACTAATAATGGTTCTCTCTGAATGAAAGGATTATGAATGGTCTCTGTCTTAAAATCTTTCTATATATTGTTCTATAATGCATAAAGAATTATTCTCATAACCATGAAAATGTTTGTATTAATTTGTTGTCAATGCCATATTTAGTCCTCAAATGTGCTAAAGTTAATATTTACAAAACATCCCTCTACTATTACATGTTAGTTCTACAAAATTAAAACAAGTTCTACAGAATTTTCAAAATACAGTGGTATTTTCCTTGATCTCATATGGCAGCTATGGAATTCCAGATTTGCTGAATCCAGTGTTCCTTGTCAATCCTGCTACTCCACATACCGTCTATATTGCTAGACACTGTACTTGTGCTCCCCTTTGGCTTCCTTAGTTTTAAATTTTGATAAGTCCAATTTATCAATTTGCTCTTTTACTAATCTTATTTTTGGTGTTACATATCAGAAATTTTGCCTAATCCAAGGTCACAAATATTTTCTCCTATGTTTTGTTTTTTCCAGAAATTTTTTTTGTTTTGGATTTTACATTTGGGCCTCTAAATATATTTGTTATTGATTTCAGAGAGGAAGGGAAAGGGAGAGAAAGATAGAAACATCAATGATAGGGCAACCTCCTGCATGCCCCCTACTGGGTATCAAGCCCATAACCTGAGTACTAGTATGTGCCCTGACCGGGAATTGAACTGTGATCTTCTGATTCATAGGCTGACATTTAACCAATGAGCCACACTAACCGGCCGGACCCTATGATCCACTTTGAATTAATTCTTGTAATATGGTGAAAGGTAAGAATATGAGTTGTTGTTTTTTTTTTGCACATGGAAATCCAATAGTAATGGCATCCATTGTACTTTTTACCTCAGACATGTTAGTTTTCATCTCTATAAGTTTGCTGTGGGTCTTTTTTTATATTTTTATTTTTTATGTATCTACCTAACTTTTTTTAACATATGGAATACAATTTTAACAGTTTTAATGTCTTTGACTGCTGATTCTAATATTTGTGACAATTACAGGTTGGTTTCAATTGACATATTACTTCCCTCATAAATCATATTTTACCCCTTCCTTGCACAGTTGGTAATCTTTGGATGCAGACACAGTGAACCTTAACTTAGTGGGTGTGAGAACTGGATTTCTATAAATCTTCTTGAGCTTTGTTATGTAACTTGAAAACAGTCTGATCCTTTCAGGTCTCATCTTTTTGCCTTAGTATGTGGGTATGGAGTAGTGTTCACTCGAGGACTGATTATTCCCCACTTCTAGGGCAAGGCTTTCTTGAGTATGCTGCACAATGAAATATGACTTGTGAGTTTCTTCCATCTGGCTGGTAGGAACAGGATTATTCCTGGCCCTGTTCTATTTCTTTCACATGGTTCTTTCCCTGGCCTCAGGTGGCTTCTTCACATACATTCACTTATCAGTACTCTGCTGAATAGTCAAGGAGACCCTACTGAATCTGAGGCCCTCTCTGTGAACAGTAATCCTTTCTCTGATATTCTGTCCTATGGACTCAGCTCCATCTCTAACTCAGGAAGTCTGCTAGACTCTATGGCTCACATAATTTGTTTCCCATCTCTCAGGAATCACTACCATTTGTTGTCTCATCTCCAATTTCTTGAAAACCATTGTTTCATGCATTTTGTCTGTTTTTCATTGTTTCAGGTAGGATGATAAAGCCAGTTCTTGTTACTTCATGTTGACTAGAAGTAGCATTTAGTCACCAAGTTAATAACAGACTAAATATTGATTACTATTAAGATTAGTGCTAAGGCCCTACCCGGTTTGGCTCAGTGGATAGAGCGTTGGCCTGCGGACTCAAGGGTCACAGGTTCGATTCCGGTCAGGGGCATGTACCTTGGTTGCGGGCACATACCCGGTAGGGAGTGTGCAGGAGGCAGCTGATCGATGTTTCTCTCTCATTGATGTTTCTGACTCTCTATCCCTCTCCCTTTCTCTCTGTAAAAAAAAAAATCAATAAAATATATTTAAAAAAAAAAGATTAGTGCTAAGAAATCGGAAACAAAAGTTTCCTCTTGTGCCTTTTATATTTAGGGTCATGTTATCTATAACCTGATAAATATTAACACTTCATTTTTTCTGAGTTTTATATATAGTTGAATGACTCTTATTGATGATTATGTGAATATTTCATATACACATATTAAAATCACCACAAAAAGGTTTCTAATGAATTCAAGAGAACCAATGTTTGGGAACCTTATTAATTTAAATTTTCTCTTAAAGGACCAAAGTAGAAAACAATCTCCAACATGCTAACCAAGTAAAAACCTCAATGAGTTATTAGAGACATTTCAATTTAAAAATAAAATCTGCATACATCTTTAATATCACACTATATTCTCACCTATCAAACAAGGACAAAAGTGTGAGTCTGTCAAAGTTAATGCCAATCCATAGCTGGGGCAGGATCCAAAAGCGGTAATAGTGTTTAACCTTTTGGGCAGCATCTTCTGTTGGACCGTAAGTAGCTGCCAGATCTGGGCTTAGATCAATGTCTTGTTGCTCCAACAAATCGGTATCGATGGTTAAGAGTCTATTCAATCGAATCTGTGGGAGAGAGAGCTAAAAGGAAGTCAGCGTTAAAAGGCTTAAAATATCTTTAATTAAGTCATCATTCAAGGGCTACTCAATTAGCTTAGAAATTATCTAAACTCCTTAATTTTCTATACTAGTCCACTCCTCATGGATATTTTATGACCATTAGAAAGTTAATCAATAGGTCTTTGGGGAAGGTCTTATGAGGAAAAGTGTTTGAAACTTTAACATTTTGATTGTTTAGCTAGTAAATCCATTAAAATCATTTACAGTGAATTATGGGTGGCTTCCCTTCTCCCTGCTACATTCATGGACTTTTCTCAGTAAGTTATGAACCTCACTGCCATGTGAAAGCTAAGGTCCTCTGCACTGGAGTCAGTGCTTTCAACGCTCACTTACTACAGTCTTATCACTACTGTTGTTTCCAAGTCCCTCCTACAACCCGCCCCCTTTGGTTTTGGCAGGCTGCTCATCTAGGCTTTACAGGAAATTACCACATTACACTTCTTTCAGCTTTAACTCATTCAGACCAGTAAACAAGTTTCCCCTTCCTCTGCAAGAATCAAAGTTTACTGAATCTAGCACAGCACAAGCCAGCACTTTGCTATCTCAAAGCTCTCACACAGTTATCAGCAAAGAACACTAACCATTTCCCATTTTTCCTTTCCTATGGAGCTTCCAAGAATACACTACAGCACATAGGGAGTTTTTACTTTTCAACACATATCCTATATAATAAAAACCTAATATGCTAAGTGTCCGGTTGTCTGGTCAGCCGCTCAACCAATCAAAGGGTAATATGCTAATGATATGCTAAGGCCACTCAACCGCTCGCTATGATGTGCACTGACTATCAAGGGGCAGATGCTCCGACCAGTAGGTTAGCTTGCTGCTGGAGTCCGGCCAATCAGGACTGAGTGAGACTGGCCAGACATGCCCTGGAGCCCTCCTGCGGTCCCTGTCCCTCCCCAGCTGGCCAACCTCCCACGCCCCTCCCCAGCTCCAATCATGCACTGATGGGTCCCTTGGCCTGGCCTGCGCCCTCTCGCAATCCAGGACCCCTCGGGAGATGGCGGAGAGCCAGTTTCGGCCTGATTCCACAGGCCAGGCCGAGAGACCCCATTGGTGCATGAATTCCTGCACCAGGCCTCTAGTGTAGATATAATCAAGAAAACTTAATTTCTATATATAACACAGCCACTATCTCTAAACATTCACAAAGACTTCCCCAAACACTTCATCTTATGCTCTATGCCAGGGTTCCTCAACCCTGACATTACAGGAATTGTGAGCCAGATCATTCTATAATGTGGGAGTTGGGCTGTCCACTATAGGATACTTAACAGCATCCCTGGCTTCTATCCACTATAGACCAGTAGCATTCCCCCTCCTGTGACAAGCGAAAGTGTTTCCAAACATTGCCAAATGTCCACTAGTTAAAAACCTTTGCTCTATGCCATCTTACACCTATGGTCTTAAAACCCTGTTCACAACTCTGCATCTTCAGGAAGCTGCCAATAATTAATCCCTTTGGCACTATATTTATCTACCTATACCTCTTATGTGTTATTTATAAGGATTACATCCATTTTGTCTTTCCCAACTTCAGTATACTAGTATACATTTTGATGGCAAAGGCAGTATTATCTTTTTACAATATCCTCACTGTATTTTATGTGGCACATTTTTTTTATGTGGCATATTTTTTATACAGTGATATCATCACTAAGCTTCCAAAACATATACATTGGTATAAAAATAACTGGTAGTTAACCAATAAATAACTACCCCAAAATCATAATATTCAAAGTAAAATTTTAAAATGAAACCATAAAAAAATGGCAAAACCAGATTATGGCATTGGTGAGTAAAGTAATCTTTACAAGATACTCTCAAAAGCCTAATAATTGATTCATATATAGCTAATTAAACTTACTGATGTTCCATATTTGTTTAACAAAGGACTACTAAGAAGAGATGTACTATGGGACAGCAAAAGTATTTTGCCATATTTTTCAACAGAATTCCTTTTTCTGATTTGTGTAGTAACTTAATCTGAAAGCGCATTGTTTTATAAAAGTAAAGGAAAACTTACCACGTCGTGTGGATAAAATCGAACTGAGGTAGAACTGGATACATGAGAATCGGTATCACTAAAATAAAATGAAAAAGACTTTAGGGAATAAAGAGCTTGCCAGGTAACAGGAAAAAAACAAATCATTTAACAGTGTTTGATATTTACAGTGTCTTCACTTTTCTACATCAACTTCAAAATGCAAAATATCATTTTCCTAGAGTTGTGATTAAGAACATAGTCTCTGGGTCAAAGTATCTACATTCAAAATTCTTCACCAGGTGAATGAGATTTTGGACACATTACCCAACTTTTTTATACTTCAGTTTCCCTCATCAGTAACAGGATGATAGTACCTTTATCACAAGGTTCTTCTCAAGAGTGTTTAAGAAAGCAACAAACGTATTGCCTGGACTCATGATAAATTTAGCTATAATGGCCTAGAAACACAATTCAGTGTCCACAGGTCAAGCTTAGATTTAACTGTGAGACCTTACCACATTTATGGTGTAAGCAATTGTTTTTGTCTTGAATTAAACATAATTGTTTCCATTGCTCCATTCTCCTACTGTTTCGACTGCTACAAAATACCTAACACACCAACTTAATCATTTTTGACACGAATTCTGAAACTAAAGGAGCATAAAGGATATGATTTTCTAAATGTTTTATCTTTTCAGCAGATAAGTGACTTTTCATCTACGTGATTATAGATCCTGTTGCTTTATATAAAACCTCAAAACTTAAAAAAAAACTAGGTGAATTGCCCATAGATGTGTACATTTAAATAGGTGTGTCCATTATTAAATGGAAATCCTAATATAATAATCAAATGACCCTAGTGAAAACAGTGAATTAATTCATCAGTAATGTATTTCAAAGCAGCAACTTACATAGATGAATATGATTAAAATTTTACAAAAAAATTTAACACATTCTAAGCTATAATTATGTCATATGATTAAGATTTCTAAGTTCTTATTTGTTTTTCTACCTTCATCATTATTTTATATAATTCCTTCCTAAGGGAAGATGAAAAAAGAAACTAAATGTAACATATGACCCATAATTTAAGAAATTCCATCTTCTTTATAGCTAGTAAACACATTTTAAAACAAATGAAAACTGATCATTTAAGATATTTGACCAACCCCTTAAAGGAAGTGAAAAATTTTAATTATACACAAGAGAATGGATGGGTATGAACTTATTTGTGTAAATATTTTTAATAAGCTTTTTTTACATCATATATTTACAATGAAATCTATAGTTAAATTCGCAACTGTGCAAACCACTGTCTCACTATAAAATCAACAGGAAATTTTTACTTTATTTTTAAAAACACAGAATAGCTTTTGTTTTAAGAATAATGGTTTCCTTTTCCCATAGCAACATATTCTATTTTAACTCTCTAGAGACAAATGCACTATGACAAATTATTTAAGCCAATATAAACAAATGTTTTCAAACAACATTTACATCTAAAGGCTTAAAAACTTTAAACACAGCAAATATATGCAAGTACACACACCCTCCTAAAATGATTTCACACATACCAGATATTGGATGCTCTTCTTGCTGCTGGTTCAAAATTCACAAGTGACATATCACAGCCACCAGTCTCATAAAGCGTAGAAGAGAATTTACCTAGCAAATAAGTGATTTTTAAAAAAAGAATAATCAGAATTTTTCCTTCAACAAACACTAAATTTTAAATGTTACAATTCAAGAAAATTTGCTGTAACCGTTCCAAAATATTTTAAAAGAAGTGATTGGCAGGTAATTCAGCATGTGAACTGCGAAGAAATGTTAAACAGTGGTATATAAATGTCAACATACGTAATCAGGTATAGAAAGTAAGGGATTATATCAGCTTTGCAATACCAGTCTCCTCTTTCTCCTCCCAGAACATTCTGAAATGATCATATGAATGAATTTAATGTTGTTTAAAAGTCACCTGACTACTTACAAGTGGTGAGTGGCGATTGGGAAAGCTGCTTGTCTTAAGACAGTTCAAACTGCAAGACAACAAATTTGTGTGATTACCTTCAGAGTTCTGTTTGTTTGGTGTGTGTTTTTAGAAAAAGATGAAGATTGTCAAAATGGATATAAGGATAAAATATAATAATGTTGGTAATAAAATTACAGTATTTAATGAACATTACTAGTTGTATGGTTCTACAAGAACTCTGAAAAAATTTAAGAATACTACTTGTACAGACAAGTAGCACTTGTCTGATAAACTGATAAAAGGTTTAGAAAGTATGTTGGTTGTAAAGAAATAGTGGTTTAAAAAAACTGTCTTAAAACAAACTCTATAAGATAAAATTATTTCTGATAATGGAATTTTAAAAATCTGTACTGTCTGAAATTCATTCTCTTCGTTGACAATCTATGCTAGTCCATATCAATGGTGAGTTAGGGAGCACAAATATATAAATATAAATTTCCAGCAAGGCAATGAGAAGAGGTACACACTTCTAAAATCATATAGGTCTAGTCCAGGCTGCTTTTAGAGTATTTACAAGGTTTTTGTTTTACTAGCTGGAATTACTGAGGTTATGAATATGAATAATATTAAAGGGCAATTTCACCTTCATGGCAGGGCTAAGAGATTTCTCTTCCATAACTACAATGAAAACAATATACAATATGGATTTTTATTTAAGTGGGATCCTTGAAAAATGACAATAAAAGGCCTCCGTAATTTAAGAATCTGCAGAACATTTCAACAATTAATTCATTATTTAGGACTAGAATCAGAAAAAAAGTACTTTATTTAATAGGATTATTTGAGCACTTTCTATGAATCAGACAAAACATCCAAGTATTTTATTATAGTGTTTTCTGTAATGGCATTTTTTTGTCAGGATAATATACTCCTGCAATAAGAAAACAAAGCATTCTGGGACATGCTCAGTTCCTTTGCAGTTTTTTAAGAGGATTATTCAGCAGGTGGATTATCTCAAACTGCTGTTAGTCATGAGTCATTCACTCTTAGCACCTCTAGCAGAAACCAGATTAATAAACTAATATGAAATGATACAAGCTGTCAATTTAGCTACTTCTTAAATGTATTACTGACAATTTTTTTAAAGTGGTTTGGTGTGTTGCAGAAATTGTTACTGAAGAAAAAAATAAAAATAAAATACTGGCTTAACTAAAATTTAAAAATTATTTTTAAACTGCAATTTTTTATGCTCTGCTCTTTCCTCACTCATCGTGAATAATCAAAGACTGGTTATGCTACTATAACTAACTTACATTAATAGAAAAAAATCTTATCAAAATAATAGATTGCATAAATACAGAAGAATTTTAAACCTATGTTAAATAAAATAACCAAATCAGAGTAACAAAGAGCTAGAGAGCTTGGCTTCTGTATCTGAAATCCAGTAAGAATGGATGCATAAATATTTTTATATCACATAATTTGTGTGTATTTTATAAATAAGTTAATCCTGTATCTAATAGCATTTAAATTATTAAAGTACAGTCTGGTATTTAAGTATTCCATGGAATTTTTAGTAATATAAGTCTTGTTCTTGGGATATTGGATAAATATTTATATGCAACTGAAGTCAATTAAATATATTATTCTTTGCTATTTTAAAATGGAAAGGTAAAAGAACATTATGTCACTATACAACTTGCTTTTACGTAAAGGTGTCTAATATAAAACTTTTACAGACATAGTTGCATTTTAAATAAATACAAACAAAAATAAAGCATGTCCCTCAAAAGCTTTATAGACAGAAAGAAAGCTGAACAATTGAGCAGTTCTATTACTATATAAATCTACAACTCTGAATGCTTCTATCAAACTATACGAGTAATAAAACTTAGAAATTTAAACAGAAACATAAAACATGTCTAAGAAACAAGCAGCTTTAATTTTATCAAATGTGCACAACTTCAACAGTACTTTTTATTTTTTCCTAAGAAGCTTTTGTCTACCTACTAACTGTAAGAACATGTTAAGATTTTTAAAAATATACATGACACATGTCAGAACAAACTAACATCCTATTAAGGCTTTCTGGTGTATTCCCAAGTTTACTCCACTAACAGAACAGATTCTATGTCCCGTATATCTTTGGGCTGGGAAACTGACAGCACTTCAGAAGTAACAAATTCTATTTAAAAGATAAGCAACTCAGAAAAAAAATTACACTTAAAAATATTTACCTTGGCTTCAGTGAAAGCTTAGTAACATTTTAATGTATTAATATGATAACTTAAAGGCATCTTCAAAAATAACCAGAACAGAAATAAGTATATATTGCTTTGGTTTATAAAGATGAAGAATATTTTAAATTTGTCCAAATCTTCTTAGAATGCATAACAATTTCACATATATCTCATTTTGAGATTAAAATCATGATCATAGTTAACCTTCAGATGCAAAGTAAAATGTGTCCTTATCAATAACCCTATCTTAACATTATTTTTTAATTTAAATATAATTTCTAATGATCATGAATTGGGAAGAAAGTAGAACATCAATGAAGTATATCTTCTTCACATGAATTATGATTATCAAGCAAGTCATATCATCATAATTCCACTCCCAGGTCATAATTAATTATATCTAATAAAATGGCTTTGTCACAATTTAAAAAAGAAATAAATCCATTTCTGACAAAACAAACAAGATGGAGGCTGGAATTTCTACCAAAGGTCAATTTATAAATGATGAACAGGAAGATGAGTGAAACTGGATACTGACTTAGGACACTTGAAGCATGTGCCTGAAGGAACAAATGGTGGAACAGACAAATTCAAATAAACACTGGCAAAAAACCTGAAAAAAGACATGAGAAATGAATAGGATTCTCTAACTTGTCCTACAAATAAAATCCTCACCACATGACACAAAGTTAAATGCATCCAGACTGTAAGAGTAGTGCTCACCCAAGAAACCCAACTATTTGTTTCTTGATGTCACTGATTTTACCGATGTATCCTGAAAGGAGGTGGGTGAACAGAAGGACAAATCATCTGTTCAGTCTGCATCCTCCAAACCCAACCCTGACACATTGTCTTAGTTGAAAGCACTTTTCTAGTATCGCTCTTAGGGCAGATGGGGCTACAAGAGCAGAGAGACATGCCGAACCGGTTTGGCTCAGTGGATAGAGCGTCGGCCTGCGGACTCAAGGGTCCTGGGTTCGATTCCAGTCAAGGGCATGTACCCTGGTTGCGGGCACATCCCCAGTGGGGGGCGGGCAGGAGGCAGCTGATCGATCTCTCTCATCAATGTTTCTAACTCTCTATCCCTCTCCCTTCTTCTCTGTAAAAAATCAATAAAATATATTTAAAAAAAAAAAAAAAAGAGCAGAGAGACATACAAGAGAGGCAGCTTTATAATGTTTTTTAGAAGGTTGTTAAAGGATCACATACATCTATCTATATGACTAACTTATGTATTCTACAAAAAGAGCTTATTTCTGATGGTGATATGAATTGGATATCTATACTAATAAAAGGGTAATATGCTAATTAGACCAGGAGAACTTCCAGACAAAGCCACGGTGGTGGGGCCGAGGCAGAGGCAGTTAGGGGCGATCAGGCCAGGAGGGGAGAGCATTTGGGGGCGGTGAGGCCGGCGGGGGGTGGGGGAGGCAGTTGGGGGTGAGCAGGCCGGCAGGCAGAGTGGTTAGGGGTGATCAGGCAGGCAGGCAGATGAGTGTGGTTAGGAGCCAGCGGTCCCATATTGCAAGAGGGACTGCCGGTTTAAGCCCGATCCCCCGAGGGGTCCCAGATTGGAGAGGGTGCAGGCTGGGCTGAGAGACAACGCCCCCCCCCCCCGCATGAATTTTGTGCACCAGGCCACTAGTATTATTATATTTTTGAGAGAAGGCCTTGGATAGTACCCCCCTTATTATCATGAGTGGTGATTATGAGTCTCTGAGGAAACATTTGTTTTCAACCAGATAGAAATTACTCATTTTATTGCTGCTTATTATAGGTTAATGGACTTGTTTCTCCCTAGACAAGAAGCCAGGAAACTTTCTGTAAAAGGCTAGGTAAATATCTAAGCTTTGTGAGCCAGACGGTCTCTTTTGGAACAACTGAAATCTGCCACTATATGAAAGCAGCCACAGCAAAATCATAAATAAATACATATTTCTTTTATTTACAAGCTGGATTTTGCTCTAAGGCTATAGTTTGCCAACCCCTGTCCTAGACCAAAAGCCTCAGGCTTTTAAAAGTGCTTTAACTCCAGTGCTACAATGGAAATCAAGTCACTATGCTCTTATTAATTAAAAGTTCCAATATTGAGAACCAGTCCTTCTCTTCCTGGAATGTTTAACACTATGCTCGGTTTTTAAAACAGGAGAAGACGAAGGAAAGGGCAGGTACAAGAACAAAGAGGCTGGTTCAGAAGAGAGCTTTTGAGGACTGGGAAGGAAAGACTGATAAGACTACTGCTTGGCAACAGTAAAAGAGATTTACTTACTGATATATTTACTGACATGGCCATAGTTCTCTAGTTCTGACTTAACAGGACCTGCCTTACTTCACCGTTGTCTTCACTCCCACTGTCTAATCACTAGATCAGGGGACTCTTCTAAAAGTGAATGTACAAGTTCATATTCTGCTATGATTTGATCATTTGCTCACATTTTTTTTATCTTGTTTAAATAATCCACAACAATGATATTGATGACATCACAAGTGATCAAGTAAACAAAAAGGCAAACCACAGAATGGGAGAAAATATTTGTAATTTGTATTTATCTGACAGATTAGCTGTATGTACAATATGAAAAGAACTCTTACACCTCAGTAAAGACAAACAATTCGATTTTAAAAGTGAATAAATGATTTGAACACAATTCACAAAAGAAGATACATGTACGGCCAATAAGCACATCAAAAGATGCTCATCATCCTTAGTCATAAGAGAAATGTAAATTTAAAGCACAATAAGATACCATATACATCCATTAGAAGTAAAATTTAAAAAGCTGACAAATAGCAAATGTCGGGAATGATAACTTGAATTCGCAAACATTGCAAAAACAGTTCGTTAGTTTTATTTGCAACAGCCAAAAACTGGAAACAATGCAAGCATCCATTAACAGACGAATGGATATATAATATGCTTACACAATGGAATAATACTCAGCAACACCAAGGAACTACGAACACATGCAACATCATGGTGAATCTCAAAAGTGTCATTTGAAGCTAAAACGAAATACAAAGGCCCACAAATTGTACAACTGCATTTATATGAACTTCTTGGAGAAGGAAAACCGTATGACGTAAAATACACAGTGGCTGCCTGAGGTCAGAGGTGGAGGAGGCATGATGGCAAAGGCCTCATTCAAGAATTTTTTAAAGATGATGGAAATGTTCTGTGGTATTTCACAGGTATGCACATCCGTTAAAGCTCATCAAACTGTACATGTTAAATGGATGCAATTTATCATACCTAAATAATATATCAATAAAATTGATTTAAAAACAAAGAAAAAAAGACTGGTCAGGAAAGAATCTAAGTAAATGGTGAGGGTTAATACAGCATGTAGTCAGTGAAATTCCCACAAAATAACAACCAAGATTTTTGGAGAGTGGGTGGTATTTGTTGTTGTGTTTTTGTGCTTCATTTAAAAAATACTATGCATCAGAAGATTCAAAAATAGTGTATAAAATGAAGTTCCACACTCCCCAGAGACAACTTGTGTTCTCTGCTACTGCAGAGAGCAACTTGTGTTCTTCTGAACAATTTTAATACATTTTGTCCCAAGACAAATGCATCATTCTCCGCACACACACTTTCCAAAATTTACTTCTTTTGCTTACTAAATAGCTTAGCTATTCATGTCAATAATATAGATGCAACAAGTTCTGAATAGTACATTATATTGATGTACTATCATTTATTTAAGGGTTCTCTAGGAAGAGACATTTAGGTTGTTTAAAATTTTCAAAATTTTGGTTAATCGTCACCCAAAGATATTTTTTTCCATTGATTCCTAGACAGAGTAAAAGGGAAAAGGGAAGAGAGAGAGAAACATCCATGTGAGGGAGACACATCGATTGGTTGTCTCCCACATATGCCCTGACTGGGGCTGGGGATCAAACCTGCAACCTAGGGATTGCCCTGTGACCCTTTGGCCCACGGGCCAATGCTCTAACCACGGAGGAACTAGCCAGGGTAAAAAACATTCAGTCTTTTAGTTGTCTATGTTTCCAAACCCTTCCCAACAATGAATATCACTACATATTCAATGGATGAAAAATATCCCAATTCCATTTTTAATTTGCAACTTTAAAAATTATAAGCAGAGCTGAGCTGTTTGCCCATAATTGTAAGTCGCTTGTATTTCTTTAAACTCTCAACTTTTCTAGGTCATTAATCTTTATCTTATTGAAGTGTTTTTTGTCTTACAGTGGCAGACTGATGACTGACCTCCAGTACTCATTCTCTGCGTATTCCTTTAATAACAGGACCTTCCCCACACTGAATTTCGGCTGGGCATATTCACCTAGTTAGAGATATTTCTTCTCTTGCTTGAAGTTGCCGTGGACATGGGTCCAGGGGAGGTAGGAGAAAGTGACAGGCACATTTCCCAAGTCACAATCTTAAAGTTTATAAAGGCTACCTGTCCTTAACATTTTTTTAACTTCCCCTCCCTTTCTGTTTTCTGGGGATATGTCAACAACTGAAGCAGTCACTATAGAGGAGGTAGGGAAGCCACATGTGGAAGAAAACAGAACCAGCCCATCTGCTAGGGAAAGCTCTCATTAGAATGTAAAGAAGGAAATGTAAACTTTTATTTCAGTCACTGACTTGAGGCGGGGGGGGGGCGGGGGGATGGATTCCTACATTACAGAATTTTACCCAGCCCTGGTCAGTTTGGCTCAGTGATAGAGCGTCGGCCTGCGGACCGAAGTGTCCGGGGTTCAATTCTGGTCAAGGGCACATGCCTGTGCTGCAGGCTCGATCCCCAGTAGGGGGTGTGCAGGAGGCAATCAATCAATGATTCTCTCTCATCATTGATGTTTCTCTCTCTCCTTCTCCCTTCCTATTTGAAATCGATAAAAATATATATTTTTTAAAAGGATCTAACCTATATTCCAACTAATGCATACAGTAATCAACTTTAATTTAGAATGTTAATCTTAGAAAGCAGATAATTTAATTTAGTGCTTCAATGAATTCTTTACAACAGAGGAGTAAGAGGTTAATCAGACATCTTAACCAGCCCTTGCTGATGTCCATCCAATTCCTAGATTAGCAGTTCTGGCATCCAAGCTTTTAAAAATAATATGCCAGTTGTCTATGCACAGTATGTATTAAAAACTTCTGAGCAATATCTAGAGGATGGAGTTAGAATAGATGAAATAAAATTTATCTAGGTTTATTTTTAATTTACAATATTTGTGGGGATAAAACAGACACTCTCAAACCCTGCCTGAGAAAGTGTAAACGGTACAAGCTTCCATAAAGCAATTAAGAGTATATACATCAAAGCCCCGATGTTTACTCCCCTTGACTGGTTATTCCATTTCAATATATCTACCCTAAAGAAAATAATCTCTGCTGTACAGAAAACAGTACGTAAGGATGTTCAACAGAGTGTTCATTACAACAGAAAATATCAGGAATTATATTGAATACTAACAATGGGGTTAGTTACTGGTCGAAGAAATTATGATAAATATTAATGACACAAAGAGCATTCATGTAACTGACTTACTATTGCCAGGTACTGTGCACAGTTCTAATTGCTTTGCATATTTTAAGATATAACCTTCACCATAAACCTATGAAGTAGATATCATTATTACCCCTTTTGATAAATCAGTAGCCCAAAAGACACACAGCATGATCCCAATTCTGTTTTAGAAAAATATACATGTGAGCATTATAAAAGAAAGAAAAAATTATAAAATATTAATAGTGAATATCTTTAAGTGATGAGATTACAGACACTTCATTTCTTCATTTTATTTTCCAGTATTTCTTAATTTGTAGATCCATTATAAGAATGGGAAAAATAAAAAATAAAAAAAAAAGAACGGGAAATGTTCTAATTTTATCAAAAGGAAGTATAAGAATATATCCTGACCCTTTAACACTTCTTCCTTCTAGATATAGCATTTTTATTGTATCAAAAGAAACATTTTACTTTCATTTATATATACTTTATATTGCCCTCAACACAAAAAATAAAGAAAAAATAGAATTTAGTAGTTTTTGTATTCAAAAAATAACAGTAGCCCGGGCTGGTATTACGCAGTTGATTGAGCATGGCCCCATGCACCTAAGGTTGCAGGTTTGATTCCCGGTCGGGATACATATCCAGGTTTTAGGTTTGATCCCAGGGATGTGGTCAATGCAGGAGGCAACCAATCAATGTTTCTCTCTCACATCAATGCTTGTCTCTCTCTCTCTCCCTCTCCCTTCCTCTCTCTCTAGAATCAATAATAAATAAATAAATAAATAAATGTAACAATAAAGGATAAGATCAAGGTTGCTGCCAAAAAAAAATGTAAATTTTTGTTTAGATAAATAAAAATTATCAACCATAACATAGGAGACCGAAATAGACTTAAAGGTCCCTTATAGCCTCTTAACTCTGTATTCATAGCAGTAAGGAAAAGTACTTATGATGTACCCCAAAATGCTACAGAATAGTACAAACACATATAATCTTTTTTAAACACCAGAATAACTCTATTAAACTCGCTAAAAGTGCAGATCATCTGAGTCTCTGCCTTTTAAAGTGAAAATTTTTAAAGCCTCAAATCATGTTTCTGCTTCATAATGCACAGTTGCTGTAAACTGCTTAATAACAAGGGCAGTAAGGTAGTGCCAGATTTCCTTTAAGTCTTTTGCTAGAGCTGACTACATTTTCAAGTTAATAAGTTCTGCAGTAAAGTGGATTATCTCAAAGAATACCTTCTTTGTCAAACCTCGTACAATAATGAAACAAAAGAATACTTTAGAAAACCAATTCACTTACCACTATTTAAACCTCTAATACATTAATGAAATTAGAAAAGGCTTAACTCGTTTTCATTATAACAGCATTTTTACATGAAAATAAACTAATTTTGTATATATTTTTTCAAAGCAATTATCCACCACTAATTTCATACACAGGGAAAAAACACACAAACATTTTCCTGTTTTATCTGATCTTATCTGGAACATTTCCTCTGAGAGGATGTGTTATATATTAAGTTTAACTATCAACTACAATAGCATGTTTCATCACTGCATCAATTTATTCAACTTAATTCAAAATAGGAATTGGAATTCACATAACAACTGAGAAATGATTGCTAAATTTTATAGAAAAAGCTTAATAGATATAAGGTTATCTGAATTCAGAATCTCTTGTTTGACTTATCTGGGCACTAAGCACACCTTGTTTTATTTAGTAAAACTGCAATTTAATTCAGAATATAGTAGGAAATCAACGGCAAACAAACAAGTCCAATGAAAGTTTGATGAGAAGGAAATTAAACTTTAAGATGTGTTTTTTTTAATGAGCAACATTGAAGAATTTGAGAAATTCTTTTATAGTAGTTTCCTTTTCAAAATTGTAAATTTTAAAACCTATCCATAACTTCCATCATTGGAACCTTTTTAAAAATAAGTCTGCATGGAAATGATGTCTATCAATAAGAAAGAAAACCACCCAAATGTTCCCAACCAGGTTTTAAATTTTATACTTATTATTCAGTTTTACCTAAGAACCTTGAAATTCTAGTCAAAATACATAGAGAAATAAGGCTTCTCATTATAGGAAATAAATGCGGTTGTCTACTATGACATCGCAGAGTAAAGATATAGAAAACAGTTAAAGTAAACTACCTATACTTTTAATTAAATAATGCTTGACTATAAGTTTCTTTTAATCCAAAAGGGCTATTCCTCAGTTTAAAAGTAAACACACAATTATTACATATACAAACATTTATATGCACTCAAATATATATATATTTTTTCCTTTAATAATAGGACCTTCCCCACACTGAATTTCGGCTGGGCATATTCTCTCTTGCTTGAAGTTGCCATGTGACATGGGTCCAGGAGAGATAGGAGAAAGTGACAAGCACATTTATTACATATACAAAGATTTATATACACTCAAGTATATGTGTGTGTGTGTGTGTGTGTGTATGAGTGTATATATGTAATTTTGAGTGTGTATATGTGTATTATTTTATGTAAATGTATTACGTGTATGTATACATTTTCAAACATAAATAGTGTACACTTAAAATTTTTCAATTAAAGGAGCTAAATTTGGAAAGGAGTAATTTTGGTAAATAACTCTACTTTTAGGGAATATCATGGCTATCTTTAATATATTTGATTACTAGTATATAATACCAAATTCATTAACACAAAATTATCTTACTATTGTTAACTGAAATCATGTAGAAAATTAAACTATTGCCCTAACTGGTTTGGCTCAGTGGATAGAGCATCGGCCTGCGGACTCAAGGATCTCAGGTTCGATTCCAGTCAAGGGCATGTACCTTGGTTGCAGGCACATCCCCAGTGGGGAGTGTGCAGGAGGCAGCTGATCGATGTTTCTCTCTCATCGATGTTTCTCACTCTCTATCCCTCTCCCTTCCTCTCTGTAAAAAATCAATAAAATATATATATTTAAAAAAAAAAAAAAAGAAAATTAAACTATGCAACAAAAATATTCTAGTATACTATATTATAAAAAATCAATGTCTACCACCTCTTTTAAGCTCAAATGCAGTTCATTTTCAGAATCTTTTTCAGCCAACTTTATGTGCTATGGAACAATAGACACTGTCCATTGATTGCTTGGTTTTTGTTCATTTTTACCATGTATTCAATTTGACAGCATTCAGCTACCAAGAACTAGCTATCAGAAAGCAGCTAATATAAAAGAAAAAAATCTAAATTTCAAGAGAATATCCTGAATATTCACCAACAGATGCTCAAGCACCTCCAATCTGAAGAACCTTTTTATCTTCAGAACTGTCAACATAACTCATCTATATATATAAAAGCCTAAGCGACCGTGCCACCGATAGCTATGGCACACACTGACCACCAGGGGGTAGATGCTCAACACACAGGCATGGAAACATGGAACAGACTGATGAATCTCAGAGGGACCGGGGGAGATGGGAGGGCAGGAAGAGCTTAACCAAAGATCTGACATGCATACTAGAGGCCCAGTGCACGGGTTCGTGCACTGTGGGGTCCCTCAGCCTGGCCTGCGGGGATCGGGTCGAATCCATACACTGGGCCTCCGACATGCCCCGAGGGGTCCTGGATTGCGAGAGGGTGCAGGCCAGGCGAAGGGACCCCAATGGTGCACAAATCCATGCACCAGGCCTCTAGTATATACATATCCTATCTAATAATGAGGGAATGTGCTAATTGACCCTCACACCATTGCAAAGATGGCGGTGCCCACAGCCAATAAGGAGGGAATATGCTAATTGATTGCCCCACCCTCAAAGATGGTGGCGCCCACAGCCAATGAGGGAATATGCTAACTGACTGCCCTACCCTCAAAGATGGCAGCACCCACAGCCAATAAGGAGGGACTATGCTAATTGATTGCCACACCCTCAAAGATGGCGGTGCCCAGTCCCCTCAGCCCTGCTGGGGCGGCAGGTGCGCAGCAAGACCGGGCCCGCCCCTACGCAGGCCCAGCGCTCCGTGCGCCTGCTTCTGGAGTCCCCCAGTCCCCTTAGCCCCCCAGGGCCGGCCCAAGATGCAGGCAAGCCTCAGATGGCAGCTGCCCAGCCACCCAGGGCTGCCCGAGGCTCAGGCAACCAGGGCAGGCTGAGGCTTGCACTGCTGGCAGCAGCAGCAGCAGAGGTGTGATGGGGCATCACCTTCCCCTGATTGCCGGGTCGCCTCCCACCCCTGAGGGCTCCTGGACTATGAGAGGGGGCAGGTCAGGCTGAGGGACCCTCCCCCCTTCCAGTACATGAATTTTCATGCACCGGACCTCTAGTTTTCAATAATCTGCATGTGTATTTAGAGTGAGATTTTTATTGAGAAAAATCATTTACTGTTTAATTTTATGCTTGATTTGACAAAAGTCTAAAAATCCAAATAGGTCAAAACTAAGCCTATTTTAGCTAATCTACTACCATAAACCCAATAGGAATGGTGATGGTGACTGTAATTTTATAAGCACAAATTTTATAAGTCCTCTGTTCATAGAAACTTTGGGTTAACCTGAGGGAAATACTAATAAAAAGATATTATTAACTGACTATACTTGCAATTAAAAATATATCACTATGTTTTAAGTCAAAGCAAGTAACTAAACTGAAGTCTATCTTACTTTCTCTCAAACACCCTCCTTATGGACTCCCTTGCTTCTTTAAATTACAAACTCAAAAGCCAAAACATTCTAAACTTAAAATGTTTTGTCCTCTCATTTTATTTAGAAATCATCACACATTCTAATATAATAAGTATCTTAGATGACCATTTTCAAGTTTCTATAAGATTTGCTAAAGATTATTTTCATCAATATGCATATCTAATATTTATTAGTATCTCTTGTAACTAAAGATTATTACAAAATGGAAAGAGAAAAAATAAATATTATTTCTCTAAATATTATACCCAATAAATATTATTTCTCTAAATATTATACCCAATTTGGGCACCTTACACCACATATCCTTCTAATCAAAGCATCAACTGGATTATTATCTTTATAAATGAAAGGTAGTTATAATATGGATAAACAAAATCACAGTAAACAAATGGAATCCCTTCAAATGTGTACTTTTTAATAAGAATTTAATTATATTTATTTAAATTGTTAATAACCTGCATCTGAGCACAAGAAAGAGAAACTGTACAGAGAAATAAAAACCAAAGTAGTATAAGACACTGTCATGAAGGCATGAAACTGGTATTTGAGTGGATATTCATTAAGGCTTTAGACTATACAACCCCTCTGAGAATTAACTAATAACTTATATTTATAAATTTATTAACACAAGAAGAAAAACTTTATGAAGTTCTTATTTGATATTAGTATAGAGCCATAAAGTCCTCAAAGTCAGGTGATGAACATGGAAGTGAAATATACAATAACTAAAAGATTCTATAGTACAGACCATTAGTAAGCAATTTTGCCTTTCATGCAGCACATGCAGAGAATTCAAAGAAAGTAAGGCTTAATCAAAATAATTTTTTTAAATCAACATTTTCCCACGTGGTACAAATAATGCCAAGGAATAACAGAACTGCCCAAACCATTCGTGTGAGCATTCATTAATCCATTTAACTACCTATTAATAATAGACATGCTCAAAAGAAAATACAAAATAACCTTTGAAACAGAAAAGGGAAAAGCAAATGTCAAATGTTCCTTACACGAAGGGCAAATCCTGTCAAAAGTGCTCTCTCAAGAAAGAACTGCAATCACTGTTACCCATTATCTGCTGCATTAAAGTTTCTATCACCAAGATTACATAAGGCCTGCATACCAAGTTCATCGTGCAAACTGCTGCCGCCTACAGCAGATGCATTGTCATGTGATGCTTCTAAGTGGACACTCCCATTTCTCACCAGCAAGGAGGCACTAGCACTGAGCACTGCAGCCTGGGAAGGGGGGCGGGACTGGCCTTTGACCTGGGCTGTGGACTGCTGGCCTTGCTGCCCATCTTGAAGGCTAGGAAAAAACATGGATTGGGGAGACATTACAGGGAAGAAAAGAGAAAACAATAGCTAGAATGAAGTCAATATAGAAAAAACTAATTTAAAAAATTTTTTTTCTAATGTAACCTAAGAACTAATTAACTTTGTAAATATACAGATCATACTGCCGGCTTAAGTTTTCTGGTCCTTAGAAATCTGATTCATAGTGATGAGCGCAGTAAACATTTAATGTATATGTAAATCAATCAATCTGTGACTTTTTTCCCACCTCGAACCAAAAAAGGTTCTAGTATAAGAAAAGAGAATGCAGCAAAAAAGAATCACAAGTACATAAAATATATGTGGGTTGTAGCTGTTCCCAATTAAATCCTATTTTTCAGTTAAATACACACTTTTATTTATAACTTGTAATACTAATTCTAGAGTTGTTCTTTCAAATGTTCTGAAATCTCAAATTCACAATGAAACCAAATTTCTACCCACCTGAAAACCAAAGAATATTTATGAAATTCGACCAAGATGACAATTTTGAATTTAAAAAAGTCACAAACTAGTGCAAGAGAACCTGAATAACAAACACCAACTCAACTGAGTGAATTAATGACCACTAGGACACTAGAAGAAGTATAATATATAGTATGAAGAGTTTTTCTCTATGAAAAGCCCATATACTTCTGAAGTAAGGCTATAGGCCTTATACACAAGGTGTTAGTTAACAATAATTATGTTCCCTTAAATTTTGTTAGTACCTTTCTCCAAACCATTAACAAGAACCATCATTTTAGAAAATCTTAAAAATAATTTGGAAACCAGTAATTTCTCAAGGGTTATTATTAACTTTTCTAAATTTAATAATATTCTTAAAACACTTAGTATTTTGTGCTTATAAACTGATTTATTAAAATTATTTATCTAAAAATTATCTAAATTAAGAAACTATATTCTTAACTCATTTTATATTTTTATATATTTATTTTAAAACACTGTGAATTTTAATATCAGTACAATACACAAATTTAAACTGATGAAACTCATGAAAACATTTTGAGTATAATTATTATATGTCATTCTCTACATTATGTTCGATGCAATACTGCATTTCTATTATTAAAATCATTAGACCTTCAGGAAATATAAAGAAGAATGCTACTTAAGCTGGCCTCCTTCAGTTATTTTAGTATATTCATGATTACCAACTTCTTTGAATTCAATGTAATGGTTTCTCTGATGCCTATAAAATAAACTCATCTGCTGCAGACTGAAGAGAGGTATAATTTGAAATAACCTTGAAATAAAAGATTTAAGTAGAAAACACTACATATATTGCTTACATCTACAGTTATGGCAACAGAATACATTCTGGAACTGCACTGTGTGATTCAGTAGGCACGTTAGAATTTAAAGTAACTAAAATTGTATTTCCTCAGTCCCACTAACATATTTTAAGTGCTTACCAGGCAAAGTGGCCAGTGGCTACCATAGCAAAAAGCTACCAGAATAGGTAGAAGTTAGTGTCTACCTTAAAAGACAGTGTAGATTATAGACTATTGCACCACCACACAAAGTCGTACTAGCCACCGCTACAGGAACATGTACCTCCCAGGTTTCTTTTAGCCAATGAAAGGTATATACTCTAAGTAGAGCATAGAAATGTAACATACAAAAAAAAACAAGTCTGCAAAATGCTGATTTGGCAATGCTTACTGGCATTTTTAAGCCATAATTATAAAAGTATTCAGTTAGTAACTTATTTGGAGTAGAATTTTTGTATAATAGACATAAATCAAGAGATGACCTTGAGAACTTATATAATCAAACATGTTTGTGTCTCCTATACATATATAAAGTCTCAGAAACTTCCTAACCTTATCCACAAACGTTACCAAAATGACCAAATTTCACAAAGGAGGGAATTCCAAGGAAAAATATTTAAGTAGTTCAAGCACTATGTCCCTTTGGATGCACAAGAGCAGAAATATGTACTCAATTCCTGTCAATTTTTTCCACTGAAAGTCATAAACAGAGGTTCCATATGGCAGTTAAGTGTATTTTAATGTGAACCTATGAGAATACACTAATCTTCAACATATCCAGATATACAGAAAGGTTTTCAAAATATCAGGTGATACACGAAAACTCCAGAATAAAGAAACAAAGTAAATTAGCCAAAATCTAGTGTTTATAAATGTCAAGTTTTTTAACATACAAAGCTAGTCATAAAATGTTTAAGTCCTTCGAACTCGTGTTCCTGAAAACAGGAAGCATGTCATTTCTGCAGAAAGTATTAGGAAAACTGTTCCTGGAGGGTTATACTTAATTTAAGATAATAACTGATAAGAAATTAATCTTTTTAAGAGTACAATTACATATCAAAACTACCAGTTTAAGAAAAGATAGCAACTGTTTTACAACACAGCACAAGGAAAGGTAGAAATTTATGCTCTCAATAGCATCACTGACAAGCAATCTTACTAATGAACATTTCCAATTTAAATGACAGAAAAACATGGTTGGTTTTTCCTTCCTCTGTACATTTATTTAGTATTTGACATATTCTGACTTATACTGTCAGATATCTTTATATGTGTCTGCTCAACTAAAAAGTAACCTCAAAGAGTTTGATCACATTATTTCTATGAATCTCCAGATTCTGAGTGGAAGAGTGTCTTGAGCAAAGTACACAAAGAACAGATATTTAGTGGATCTATTCCTGAGCACCACAAAATGATCCCTATGAATTCCTAATCAAAGACTCTCAGTTATTGCTATGACTTTATTTGACTACCGATCTTTCAATCTTATACTTTTGAAAATAAAACTAAGGATACACTAAAGCTTTTTCGCCTTCTTCTAAATGCACTAATAATTTTCCCATTCCACCCCATTAACTAGAGTTCTAAAAAATATCACATTTCAGTTGATAAGTACAGACATATAGACTTGTTAATATTAATGTTACAAAATTTTTAAATTTTTGTCTTTGCTTTTATCTCTAGTAACTGGGAAAGACCAGTAAGGGCCTACTGTAAAACCTACCCTACAAGGCAAACATAATGGGAAAAAACACACACTTTTTAAATTAGTTTTGAAACAAATCTTCTTTGTAAGGAAATTGATGATTCACTCCCAATCCTTGGAGACATATTTTAACCCATTGCCTTTTAAAGTGTTGATTATTTAGACTATTCACTAAAGTTTAAAATAAGTTAGATTTTACTAGTACTTATATAATAATTGTAATTAAAGTATTATCACACCTATTCCATTTCTTTTTGACAAATTTTCCAAGTTTTGCATGAACGTGCCATCCTGTATTTAAAGATTATTATGTAACCCACACTGAGAATTCACACCAACATACTAGTACTTTTCCTGAACATTTTTGCAATTTAAAAAGATGATTTTAGTAAATTGGTGTTTCTTGTAATTCCTCACAGCTAAATTTTATCTCATTTCATCCATGATGAAATCAGCCTATTTAAGATACATATAACCTTCCTGGAACCTTGATAAAATCTACAAGCTGACTACTGGAAAACTACTCTCCAAAAATTCTAATGTGAGCCCTTTTTAAGTAAGTTTCATATTATATCCGCATTTGAATGGTGATGTATTTAAAATCCTACAAAACATGGAGAAATCCTCCGTGATTGGCTGGAGTTAAAACACAGTTCTTTAATATTCCACCAGGCAGAGAAGAAAACTAATTTATCTACATTTGTTTGATGAATGGGATCCAGCAGACTCATTTGTGGCAAAGAAATGAAGGCTTTTTAAAGACTAAAAAAGAGATTTAAAAAAAGGATTAATAAATATCAACATGGAGTGAGTAGGAAAGCAAAGATACCTACAGCAAGTATTATTCAAGGGATAAAAAGAAGAGGTTAGAAAGCACAAAACAGGAAAAGTAAAATGAAGTGCTGAGCTTTCTGCAGTTTGGTACTACCCCAAATCCGTAAGAGAAAGAGAGTTACTTCAGAGAGCACAGAAAGAGGTGGAAAGGAAGAAGAGGAGGACTCACAAAAAGCAAAGGTGCTCAGAACAGGTTTCTAGATCCAATGTTTCTTTTAATTGGTGCCTTCCCATTTTTATATTTTAAATATTGCTTAAACTAATCCATGTTACTTTTTACAGAATTATGTATTCCTGCAGATTAATTAGGAACATGACCTATGAAAGATGAGGTTCCTGGTTATAATGTAAAATAATCAAGTCGTAAATCCCATAAAATAAAAAAATAAGGATTTTGCTACTCTTAAGAACAATATTTTAACAAGGAAAGTGGTTTATCTCTTCCAACCTACCATGCATTCATCAGCAGTTATTTCATCAAATGTTCCTCCTTTTGAATTACAAATTAAAATATAGGAAAATAATTTGGGTAATAGTGCTTTCAGATACAAAGATTAATAAAGTATATAGTATAATATGTGCACTGTTTAAGCAAGCACATGTAAAGTATGTTTGTCTATATTTGTATTCTTAAAAGAGAGCACAAATTTTTTAACAGATTTTTATATTTCTAATTCAAGACATAAACTCATTAGATTGGGCACAATTGAGAATAAAACACTAAAATTTTAATGAAAAATTATTCCCAATATTATAAACAGATGCTTTCTTAATTAGGACACTCGAAAAACTTAAAATGTTTTGTTTTGTTTTTTCAGTACATTAGAGGTTGAGAATTCAACATAGATATTCATTCAAAAATATATACTTATATCCAATTTACCATACTCTACCATAAATACTTTAGTTTTGTATCACTTAGTAGGTCCTGGTGATTATGAAACAACAATTTTTAAGCAATACAAAATATATTTTTTAGCGAAATAAAATAATCAAACTGGTTTCAAGCAGAGATCAGTTTGTTATTCCTCAACAAGTCTACCACTCAGTCTGTATTTGTTCATATTAAACACTGTCAAGATGTTGTATTGTTAATTTGGAGTCCAAAAAAAAGGAAGAGCTGACTTAAGGTCTCTCTTTACATTTCTAAAACTACCTTAAACTGATTTGTCTATTCAAAGTTGGGTAAACCAATCTGATCATTTTGTTTAAGAAGTGCAACATAAAGCATGCATAATGCAATAGGTTCATGATCACATGCAGAGAAAGCCTAAAGAGCATAAAAGTATATGAGGGAAACTGGAAGAAAAAGAATAACACAGCTATTTCAATGCTTTCCTGTGCTGACAGAACAGGTTAGAATGTCTGTTACACACATGCTAAGCTTGGTGGAATCTTAAGATACCATACCTTAGGGGTGATCCGATGAGCAATGTAGGAGGGGTAGGGTTACTCCCTGCATTGTGCCGGCGCCGTACTGCCTGGCGCCTAAATGTGCTGCGTTCACGGCGAAATGCCACGGCCTCCTCGCTGGCCTGTGCTGCTGCATTAAGACAGACTTAGGTCAAATAGGAGCCTAGGTCAGAGATGTAAATAGCAGCTGAGCCTGTCTCTCCCTGACTTCCCACCCTCGAAGGTAAAGGAACTTGTTTAACTGAGCTAAATGGTTTTCTTACATATGCTGTTGATCTATCATAAGGAACAAAATCAGTCCTTTACTTACAGATAACTATTTCTTTAAAAATAATGTTTCTAGCCTAACTGGTTTGGCTCAGTGGATAGAGCGTCGGCCTGAGGACTCAAGGGTCCCAGGTTCCATTCTGGTCAAGGGCATGTACCTTGGTTGCCGGCACATACCCAGTGGGGAGTGTGCAGGAGGCAGCTGATCGATGTTTCTCTCTGATCGATGTTTCTAACTCTGTCCCTTTTCCTTCCTCTCTGTAAAAAAAAATCAATAAAATATATTTTTAAAAAATATTAATGATGTTTTTGATCTATTATCTGCCCTCACCATAGTCTTTTCAACTGCAATTTCTTACCTTAAGATCTCTGTTGTTTTAAATATTTTTTGAAAAGTCTCATTTATTTAGTCCCATATTCCTTTGTTATCCTTTTACTTAAGTCAGCCTTGAAAGTATAGTATTTGTCAGTTTCAACTAATGATATGGGGGCCTTAGTTTCTCACTCCTGAGGACAGTAAAAGCAGCAACCACAGTACTTCAGTTCTGATGCCGAGAAAGAAGGCCCTAGTCCACCTCATCCTACCCTGTGCCACAACTTTGGCAGTATTAATGAAACGACTGACTGCTAGGATGCACAACTAGTTTTTAGAATTTTTCAGTCCAAGGCGGCTGAAATATCTATCAACTATGAAGTAGTTTACTGCCATCAAACTTTGTTCAACTCTACGCCCCCGCACTGGTCCCCTCAACATTAGGAGAAAATATCAGCAAAAAGGCAAGTATAGAAACTCATAACTTAATCCAAAAAATAAAGTACAAACTAAAACCAATATACAATGAGAAAATCACAACAGTGGCTTAACAGAATCTATCATAATAAAAGCATAATATGCTAATTAGAATGGGAGTCCTTCCAGACAACCTTCTGGACAAAGCCAGGGCTACGAGGGGAGCCGGGGTCCCGGGTGCCTGCCGTGGTGAGAGGGAAGCCCGAGGCCCGGTGCCTGCTGATGGCCAGAGGGAAGTCCAGGTCCCGGGTGCCAGAGGGAAGCCAGTGCCAGAGGGAAAAGCCGGTGCCGGCAGCTGGAGGAAGGAAGGCCTACTCTTGTACAAATTTCGTGCATCAGGCCTCTAGTTAATACATAAAATTTTATAAAACCATTGACTTGAATTTCTAAAACAATATGCAAAATGATGTTTATCCATTTGAATTGAAAACAATCATTTCCTAGTGATCTAAATATCTTAAGAATCATTTTGATTTATAGACAGGATATTTTGAAACTGAATATGAATAAAGACAAACAACTTAGTGCAGAAACATTCTTTCCAAATATATAACTCCTTTTTTAAAGTATGAAATGGATTACAAAATCAATGTTTTGTTTAGGTTTCAGTTGCAAGCCTTCTTCAACAGTTTAAAAGCATTACTAATTCTCAAATTGTTCTGCTTAGCAATAGTCATTCCCATCACTGTGAATGTTGATTAAAAAACAAAGCACTAAAAAAAACCACACAAAGTATTCTTTTAAAATGTTTACATTTTTATCCTCTCCCCAGGTTATACCAGTAAATATTCTTTCTGTAACCAATCCATTATGATTAGCAATATATGGACTACCTCCAGAAGACACAGAATTCTTTGTCTTTAGGTATTATTTTCTTTTATTGAAGGAATGACAAGCACAGAATGATTTACACATTTGGCAAGCTTCTGCCAGTAAGAAGTATAAGTCACAAATTACAGGACACTTATTTATATTATTTATATTACTTATTTATATTGTTTGTTTTTCAGCTCACACACTATATAGTAATATTCTAAAGTTAGGCAACTAAATAAGAATTAAGCTTTGATCCAAACCACAACTCTCTTAGAGCTAATCTTTATTTTTATTCTCCAGTTTTACTGAGTTATAATGAAAATTCTGTTAAATGTGAAAAAAAAACTATTACTTGTGCTATATAAGCTAATGGATGCAAAAGTTACGTAAGACTTGCGAGAACAAATGATGCTGATTAAATTTGGTCATCTAGAACCATGCTGTCCAACACAGTAGCCACTAGCCATCTGGGGCTAAACATAAATTAATGAACATTAAATAAAATCTAAAATTCAGTGTATCAGATTCATGAGCCACTTTTCAAGTGCCCAGCACCTACATGGCTAGTGGCTACCACTGTTGCACAGAACAAACATAGAACATTTCCATCATCATAGGAAGTTGTATTGGACAGTGCTGATAGTCAAGGATACTTTGTCACCACAATCTATAAAGAGTAATGTGTGCTTTGCCTATGTCTGACAACCATGACCTAGAAAAAAAAGTAACCAGCACTGTCACAAAGGGGAAAACATACACTGGCAGGCAGTCATCCGATGAAGGTAAACAAAGCAAAGAAAACAAGCCACTTGGAGAAAAGGAACTCTGAGAAGCGACTACTGCAACTGTTAACGGTTCTTAGATATTCGAAAGGTTAACTCTGGTGACAGAACTTAAAATCACTCTTTTAATACTCAATTCAGTATTCTGTGAACTTATATTGAAGATTTCTATTCTATTTTAACAAACTATTGGTCAATTTACAGGTCAATTCACTTCACTGAGAAACTTTCAAACATTCTCTCTAGTTTGAGATATTTTGTTTCAGCCAAAATAGCAGAATAAAATTTAAGCAGATATAACTTATAGAGGATCATTTAATGCATAGAATATACTAACATTATTCAGAAGAATTTGGAGAAAAATGGAGTATGTTATCAATGAATACTGAGTCTAGGAAAAAGGGAAATAGGAAAGTTTTATTTATTATCTTCCTTCTACTGAAGACTTAATGGATTTAATTTTAAGCAAAAGCTAGTTATTACATAGCACGGATGAAAAGAAAAACTACTGTGCCCATTTACAATCAAAATGTTCTTTGGCTTTTTCAAAAAATGCATTTCTTTTTGCTATTAACAAACCATTTATATTTTGTTATCTGCAAAATCACTAGATATTAATACTTCTTAGATATAACACATCAAGATGTAAGTTTAGACATCCATTGAACAATGTATTAAAATGGAGTTATGGTTAATGCCTATATCCTCCTCTGTAATAGTCCGTGTGTAAACATCTAATGCTAAAAGAATTTTCAAAGCCTACTATAGCAATTACCTTAACGGTAGATAGGACCACACTTTCAACTGAAAACATTATGCTATTTGTGGTTACAACAAATAAGACTAAGCCATGCCCCTGGGAATATACTACTTATTCAGAACAACTCTACTTGAAATAGGGTCCAGAGGGAGTCCAGTTCTATTAGAGCCAAGGAAAGAAACGTGTCTTTAAAGCTTAAAATAATTTGCCATAAGTATATTCAGTCACATAAGTTATAACCAAGCTTAATGGAAATTCACTTCTGCAATCCAAATGCAATAAACTCTTTTTGAATCCTTTAATTTTATAAAAGAAAACAACAAAATCTTTAAACTAGGAAAGCAGACCAGGACAGAGAAAACTATTAAAACCAGATTTTGAAGTTGATATTTTGACATTGCTTAAAACTCAGTATTTCCCAGACCCAAAAGATAAAAGTAACTATAAAATAGAGCATAAAAAACAAATAGCAAAAATTTAGCACTCTCAGGACAACTAAATTTTATGCGTGTGTAGAAAAGAAAGAAAAAAGTCACAAATATTCAAGTGATTAAAAGACCATAAATGACAAGACATATGAAATATTTTTAAGGACATGTATTTAGACAATGTGATTTTGAACATATTTTTTTAATTACAAGAGTCTTAACTTCTCAAGTCATTTCTTTATTTTAAGAAAACTTCAAGAGAGTGCGTTACCATCAAAGTAAGTTTAAGAGAAAACTTCAGATAATTAACTCTTTACTTCTGACATAGTGATACAATCTTTCAATTAAGTTTAAATATTTACTGGGTTCCTAAAGGCATCAATTCATGCACAAGGAACAGATATCCTTGGCCATTTTAGACAGCTGTGACCTTATCTATTCCTAAAGATAAAGATAGAAAAATCCACAATACACACCTCCTACCTCAGGAGTTACCTCCATTTGTCTTAATGAGTTAAGGAAAATTCTACACATTCTGTATTGAATTATTTTAGTGCAACTATTTATTTTCATATGGAGTATTAAACAATAGACCCTCAGTGTGTTTTACTCTGTGAATGAAAACAGGGAAGCATTAAAAGGCACTAAAATACTTTCAGGATGGCTGGGATGCACAAAAGAGCAAAATTTGGCAAGGTAGGAGGTGAGGGTTTTACATATTCTATCTCAAAAACTGTAAAGTTATGATCATAATATGTACAGAATAAGATGCCACTTCAAAACAATGTCAATCATACAGCTGATTGCTTAGTGAAAGGATTCATCCTATATAATAAAGAGGTAATATGCAAATTGACCCTCACCCCTTCACGTCACAAGATGGCCACCCACACGTTGTCACAAGATGGCTGGCACAGGAGGGCAGTTGGGGGCAACCAGGCCTGCAGGGGAGGGCAGATGGGGGGTGACTAGGCCTGCAGGGGAGGGCAGTTAGGGGCAATCGGGCCGGCAGGGGAGCAGTTAGGTGTCAATCAGGCCGGCAGGGAAGCGGTTGGGGGTGATCAGGCCGGCAGGCAGCAGCAGTTAGGGGCAATCAGGCAGGTGAGTGGTTAGGAGCCAGCAGTCCCCGGATTGTGAGAGGGATGTCCCAGATTGGAGAGGGTGCAGGCTGGGCTGAGGGACACCACCCCCCCCTCCAGTGCACGAATATCATGCACTGGGCCTCTAGTATGTAATAAGTTACTTCTTGTAATATACTGGTATGGCTGGACTCTTGTGATAGCTCAATTGCTATTAAATGAATTAATAAAAATTTAGACAGAAGAAACTATTTTAAAAGGTATTACTTTCAGTGGGGAATGTTTATTGTAAGAAAAAATGTAGTAAACTTGGGAAGATCATGAAAATAAAATGTATTTTGGTACCTCAAACAGATTAGAAGCAAATGTTAGTAGAGAAAGAGACATGAAAGTATGAAACAAGTATACTAGTATGTACAACTCAGAAAAATAAAAGATATAGGCAAACATTCTGAAATATTGTTCAAAGTAAAAAAATTTACTTAAGAATAAAGTTACTGTATGAAAATTCAAATGATTTTGCAAAAAAATTTGATGTTTTAGCCATTTTCTCTATACATTTTTCCCTTTCTTACTTTCCATGTCAAAAGATGATGCTAGTCATCAGCATGCAAAGATTTTGTTCTAATATGTAAACAAACTTTTATAAGCACCATTTTGTTGGAGGCCAAAGAACGACAAGAATCTACTGTACAACTGCTAAGCATTCATTCAGAATTACAGAAATTTTCATCTGTGAAAACATTGTAAAGGACTACTCTTTTTCACAAGTAAACCAACAAACAGCAAATTACAACAAAATCATTAGCTGTGACTTGAGTTAAAAAAGAATTTGCATTTCCTATATAGTAAAACCCTAATATGCAAATTGACCGAACGGTAGAACAACCAGTTGCTCTGACACGCACTGACCACCAGGGGACAGACACTCAATGCAGGAGCTGCCCCCTGGTGGTCAGTGCACTCCCACAGGGGGAGCACTGCTCAGCCAGAAGCTGGACTCATGGCTGGAAAGCGCAGCAGCAGTGGTGGGAGCCTCCATGGCAGGTGGACATCCCCTGAGGGGTCCCAGGCCGGGCTGAGAAACCCTCCCTCCCTCCCTCCCTCCCTCCCTCAGTGCACAAATGTCATGCACCGGGCTTCTAGCTATTACATATTCTCCACAATCCCAGGCACACAAACATAGTTGAGTAGGCGAAATGCTTTCAAGAAATTAAATTATATTCTGGAGTCATAATTCACATAAAAGATATATACGGATTACTTACTTTCATAGGCAGTTCCTAATCTTTTTAAATCTTTTGGGAATAGGATGAAAAACATGGCCCCTCTCCCAGAAAATTGTACTCAAAAACAATTTTGCATATATTTTCAGGAGATTCCCTAAATAAGGGGTCATTAATGAAGAGTATGTATTTGACGTGACATATATTCAGAAAAGGAAACTTCCTTACAAATAATTTAAAGGCAACATTTCCATAATAAATCTTCAATTTACATAATAAATCTTCAATTTACAAAGCACTTTTACATACCTGAGTTCATTAGAGTCTGACAGTTAACTGTTTTACAACTGAGGAAATTGAGGCACAGATTTAATGGATTGCCAGAGTACCCAGTTAGTAATTAGAGGTAGTTTTAAACTGTAAATGTCTGATTCCTTATCTAGAACTTCCCTGCTGCTGGAAACAAAATACTATCATGTCTCCTCCTGCCACACAAAACTAGGCATGGTCTGGTTTTAGGAATTCTATATATAAACCCTTACTTGCCTCATCAATACTTGCCGCCCTAGCTGGTTTGTCTCAGTGGATAGAGCATCAGCCTGTGGATGAAGGGTCCCAGGTTCGATTCCAGTCAAGGGCACACCCTGGGTTGTGGGCTCGATCCCCAGTAGGGGTTGTACAGGAGGCAGCCGATCAATGATACTCTCTCATCACTGATGTTTCTATCTCTCTCTCCCTCTCCCTTCCTCTCTGAAATCAATAAAAATATTTTTTTTAAAAAAATCCTGTTTGCCTGGCTGGTATGGCTCAGTGGTTGAGCATCAACCTGTGAGCCAGGGGGTCATGGTTTGATTCTCAGTCAGGGTACATGCCCAGGTTTCAGGCTCAATCCCCAGTACAAGAGAGGGGGAGCAGAAGGCAGGCCAGTCAATGATTCTCTCTCATCACTGATGTGTCTCTCTCTCCCTATCCCTTCCTCTCTGAAATCAATAACTATATATATATATATATATATATATATATATTTAAAACTGTTTAATTCTGCTCCAACTTGCAATAGCAGCCTTTCTTTTGCACTAGGCCTGTCACTTTACAGTGGATTTCTAGTGGGAAGAGCAAGAGACCTCTATACTGTTTCCCCTTACAGGTGAAGCAGCATGAATTTATGGGATTAGGTGACCAACATTTGCCCTTAGCTAAACCAAGTGTTTGATTGACTTATTTAGTTTTACAGCGAATTGGAAGTCCTTGTTTAATGGAGTATTTTGCTTTTGTTAGCACATTTTTCCAAGTAACTGGTGCACCCAAACCTATTTACTATGTTTAATGAACATCTTCTATGTTGTTTAACATGTTTAAGCTTTCTTCTCAGTACAAATTAATAAAATCTTTCCTCAATGAATCAGGGTCAGTCATGTATGTATATACTTATTACTGTACTATACTACAATACAGAATTAAGTTATGGTACTATGATGTCACTGACCACTATTAAAATAAAGACAGCCCTAGCCGGTTTGGCTCAGTGAATAGTGTCGGCCTGTGGACTGAAGGGTCAAGTTTCAATTCCAATCAAGAGCACATGCCTGGGTTGCAGACTCAATCCCTAGTGTGGGGCGTGCAGGAGGCAGCCAATCAATGATTCTCATCATTGGTGTTTCTATCTGTCTCTCCCTTTCCCTTCCTCTCTGAAATCAATAAAATAAAATAAAAATTAGAAAGACAATTTGCTCCTGCATTTAATGACCCCACACCATTGTGGTTTTTTGCTTTGGTTTGTACGGTTATTCCAGCAGCTTCTTTAGTGTTAGCAGTGGGTTTCTTCTGCTGTCATTACCTTTGCCTCTACAAGCGCCCCTCTCCTTTATCAATTTCCTTCTTCTAACTTGCCACATGGACTGGGAAATCAGAAAATGAATTCACTGGAATTTAGAGTCCCTCTATTTAGTAAAGTACGGAGCTTTAATTTATATGTTCTTGTCTGTGCAGTGGTCTTTGTCTTTTCTTTCTGATGTTCAATAAATGTTGGGTTCAAAATAACCAGCCTTCTGTGTACACGTATGGCATAAATCTTCTTAAACTACTTATTGAAAAGATTTGACTGTTCTTTGAATAAAGTAATACTTCCTTAACAAAACATTATTTCTGGTTCCGAACACAAAAATATTATAATAGGATCCTATTTCATGCTACAGAATAATGACCCAAATATTACATTGCAAATAATTTTCTTAAACAGAAAAACAAGAAATTCAGAAAAAAAAATACAAAATATAACAGAGCGACTAATAAACCTCTCCATGCTGGTTGTTCTTTATAATCCGTTGACTTGTGCAGTAAATAAGTTCAAGTGACCAAAAGAAACTGATACATATGTTAGAAAAACAACATTTTTCTATCATATATAACTTACCTGTATAGTTTTATTCTTAAAATATTAGCGTCAGCCTGTGGACGAAGGGTCCCAGGTTTGATTCCAGTAAAGGGCACATGCCCTGGCTCGATCCCCAGTAGGGGGCGTGCAGGAGGCAGCCAATCAATGATTCTCTCTCATCACTGATGTTTCTCTCTCCCTCTCCCTTCCTCTCTGAAATCAATATAAATATATATATACACATTAGTCAAATTATTAAAGAAATGCTTTATAACTATAAAAAGTATACAACTCAAGATCGACAACAAAAATACCTTCATTTGAATCTAAACACTTTCCCTGCCTAATCAATCAAATCACTATTAATGAAATCCAACATTAACCAAAATACTTGATTAATGGTGAGAAATCCTATGAAAATAGTTACTTGTTTTGTGACTAAATATCAAAAGAAGTTATCTGACACATTGCTGCCAAAATAAGATTAAAATCTTATTACTAGATTAGATGTTATAAAAATGTTTTCCTGTTTTATTATGTAACAAATTAGGACTGCAGATAGTATTTTTACTACTGTTGAGTTTCACAATGGCACAATTAGAATATCTCTAATTCATTTCTATATTTTCTTCTACTTTAAAAATAGGATACATTTGAGTAGTTTAATAAACTGGCCTGTATAAGAGTAATAGCAGCACTCAAACATTTACTATGTGCCAGATACAGTTCTAAGCATTTTACACATAGTAACTCCTTTACTCCTCACAAGAGCCCTATGCGATAGATGCTCTGATCAACACAATGAAAGATCAGAAGGCAGAGGCTTAGAGAAGGTAAGTAGTTTTCCTAGAGCCAGGACTATAGTGGTGCCCATACACTAATAAGCGTGACTTCATGTCCCTGTGTTAGATTAACTCCTATTTTAGAGTATTTTATTTTAGGACTTTAAAGTACATTTCCTAAATTCCATTACCAACACCATTCAGCTTAAAAACTGGAGAACTCACTGGCACCTCACAATATATTAGGATAAAACTATTTATGGCTTAGGTATAGGCATATGAATGGTAAGCAGCATCCTCTGTTTTGTTGACACATTTCAGGAGTACAGTATGTAAGGCAGAATGGTAGTCCAGAAAATTTTCTCCTAAACTGTCAGACAGGACTGTTCAACAATTAATGCAAAAATAAACAAATTTTTAGCAAGTATTGGAGATGCTGTGTAATTTTTAAATAATGAGAACCAACACAACCCCTCCCACTACCTCCAATTTTCCAAAAAGCCCAAACAATAAAATATGATGAAATCCATGTAACTATAAATCCTCAACACATTTAACCAGTTCAGTTATGCTCATATTTTTATTCTAAACCCAATGAAGCTCGAATAAAATAGCCTTCCTGTGGCAAACAATGGTTTTTAACAACCCACAGACTATTACATTTATTCCACCAAAATGCATAAACATTTTTAGTTCAGTATTTTGTTTCTTACTAACAATCAATGGTTTATTTGTGTGGGTTATATTTTAATAAGTACACAAAAGAAAACAAAAACTGATACATATTAGTCAAAGATCTGCAACGAGAAACAATTAACATCTTCCATATAACTTTTCCTAAAAAACAAAACACTTTACAATCCCTGTGAAAAGGAAATGACATCTTAAATACAAAGACATAAAAATTTATTACAGCTCTTTTATGTATTTTTTAGTATTTACATTTCAGGAATATTTTTCTCCCATAGCACGTTCACTCTTACAACTTATTTTAATGACAACTTTAAAAATTAAGCTGTATTTTAAAACTCGCGGTTTCTTGCATGTCATGAACATATCTGATATGATCTGTATGAGAAATCACTGGAAACAAATCAGACCTTTTACAAAGAACAGAATGAAATCCATGTCAGATACCCGAAGCATGGTTATAATTACTTCAAATGTAATTAGTTCTCAATATTTAGATTAGATGTACTATTTTCTTCCGTAGTTACTAATGATCAATCTTTTTACGTTCTCATTAGAAATTCGTCTTTGTTAGAAAATATACCAAAAGAAACAACAGAATGTTTGCCACAATATGGACTTATTAAATACTCTGGGTGAAATTAGAATTCTTTGAGAGAAAAAGCATGTCCTTATATTTCAGAATGCTTGTCCAAACAAAAAAACTGAGCATACCTTTTAATAAGACTGATTATTATTATACCAACAGACTATAAGCTTTAAAACTAAAGATATGAATAAAAAGAATGGGGTTGGGGATTAAAGAAATTACAGTGATTTCCTTCTTCTCATTCTAGTCAAGGACCAGACTCCATAATAACCAGAACAGAATAAACAAACAATTCTGGGCAGGAGGAAACAGCAAGAAACAACTTTTAAATAAACAAAATGGCCAAAACATACTGATAATATAAAATCACCTATCACATTTTGCACAATTTCCCATAAATCTGAAATAAATAAGCTATTATTTTAACCAAAAATCTGAAATAAATAAGCTATTATTTTAACCAAAACACTATCACTGTTAACCACAGGGAGCATCATATACCATTAATAGACACTAAAGGCCAATATAAACTACAAATTTCAACTTAATAAACTTTAAGAAAAGTATAAAGTTACAGAAAAAAAAAAAACTGTTCTTAATGCCTAAAACTTGAGTACAGAAAAATAAAACCAAAGAGACAGACATTAAAGGAGATTCAAGGATTCAAAGTACATAGTCAGAGCTAAAGTAATGTTTGGGGAAAATCTCACATTAACAAGTTGAGTGATTTAAGTTTAGTGGCACACAGTATACAATATATAAGAAATAACTGAAGATAGTTTGGTGCCCTAATGAAATTCTACATTTTATTGTTGCTATTGTTACACAAAGAAGAAAGAGGACCAATTTTTATTATTCCTAATAAAATATTAACAGGTGGCAACTGGCCTAGAAACGGTGAATGCCATTAAGAACAAACTGGTATATTCAAAGAACACAACTCAAAAAATACTTTCTTGATGTTCATACCAAAACCTTTTCTAAGATAAGCACCTGCTTCTTCAGGAAGAAAGTCTATTTTAATAACATAGTGGAAGGGGAGATATTAACACAAAGTATATTTCAATAGTACCAATAACTGCAATGACTCCTGGGAAATCTCTTCCTGTAATTTACTTACCTCCACTGACTGCATCTTGCTCTTCACCTTCAGGAAATGCAACTTGGCTTGGCAAGCTATTCCTAGATCGAGTGACTGTCTCTAACTGGGAAGCCCGTCCCAGTAAAGATAGCTCATCTAGCACCTCTCCTTCTTTGGCCTCGAGGTCTGACTTTGAAGTGGTTAAGGGTTTTATACTTTCGGGTGCCATTAGCCTATTGGAGTCATTCAAACATGCCACTGTGCTACTGTCCAGACTCAGCACTCGGGCCCGAGTCTTGGCACTATTTGTGCTAGAAGTCCGACGTGTTGTCCGCTTTTTGCCGGTTCCTTCAGGACCCAAATGAGCTTTGTGTGTGTGCTCCGAGTCAGTGCCCCTTTCTTTAGGGATATGTTTAGTCTTGAGAGCACTGTATCTTCCCTCAGGAGATTGACACGAATGAGAAGTGGTGCTAGAAGAGCTATCACTGCTGAACTGGTGAGCAGACTGAACACTCGATGCTCTGCTCAAGTCACTCTGGTCACTGGAGTCCTCATCGTGACAGAATATAGCACTGTGTGGCTTGGTACCAGCAACACCTCGAAAGGAAACATAGTCCCTATGCCGACTTGAATCAAAACTGCTGGCCCGTTTTTTCCCTGTCCGTCTCCTGCCCGACTTTTGGGCAGAGGCTGTCCGATGGATTAAGCTGGACGATTTAGGTCTTACATCCCCTTCCTTTTGCTTTCCACTGTCTTTCGAAACTTTTGAGTCCACTGAAACAGCAGACTTATCACTCTGCTCCTCCTTGTTGTCGGCAGTTTTTCCCAGGGGTCCGTCCCCCTGAGAAGTGAATTCGTTTGCGTGGGGGTTTTTGTTGGCTTCTTCCGAAGCAGAGGGGCTGAGACCTCTCTGATCGTGCACATCATCAGCGGTATTTGAATCCTTGGCCTCTTGAACCTCATTGTTTGTACTCACTTCCAAGGCAGTCTTTTCACTACTAGTCCTTTTGTCACTGGAACAGCTACTCTTATCCTCTGGTTCGGCACAGCATTCTTTTCTCCTACCACTTCTCTTTCCCACTTTAGGAGACTCCTCGTGCTCTGACAAGATGCTCTCTATGTGAGTTGAGCTAGTCTGTTCACTTTTATAGCTGCTGACAGTGCTGTTAGTGTCACGGTCCGTTCCACTGCAATAGCTCTCTGTTGACCCGCTACTCCGTGTGCTCAGGCTCCTCAAGCTGTCCATACTTTTGTCTGCTTTCAAAGGCTTGCTCTTCCCACTTTTTGTAGGTGGCTGAGAATGACTGTTTTTCAGCTCACCAACAAGCTGAAATTCCCCAGATAAATGAGAATTTTCCACCAAGGATTCTTTGGATCCAGAATGAGGTTTGGAAGATTCTAACTCACTCACTGGGTCTAACCCACGTCTTTGCTGATAGAGAGGGAAGTCATTCAGTGAAGTATCTGGAAAAGCCACAGCAGAGCTAGAGGTCCGTGGTACACCTCGTGGCCGGTGCTCTTTCCTGTAAGAGTGTGAATGTAAAGGGACGAGAGAAGCTACTTCTGTGTCACAGGCGCTAGACAGAGACTGATCGACATGGTGGTGGCTGTGACTTGGCAGGCTCACTTTGTCGCTGCAGTCCCTTGGCAAGTCCTGTCCACAAGAGGACAAGGAAGGCTGAATGGAGATGAAGGAATCATTGGAGACCAAACGGAAGAGCTTCCGATCAGTTGCCAAATCTGTTTCAAACACATTTGGAAATGTTAACACAAATTCTTGATCTGCTTTTCTACTGTTTAACAATAGAAAGAATTCACAGCATACAGTTAATCAAGTGTAAACAATTTCTCAAGTAATTCACTAAATAACAATTGGCCAGTCATTCCAAAGAGGTGGTTTCTGTTTCATAGCTGCACAAAGACAGCATTCTATAATGAAATGAACTAGTATCCTCAGAAAAGAGTCTATAAATTATCAACAAAAATTAAGAGGCAACAGCCTGGTCCATGTGGTTCAGTGGTTGAGCATCAGCCTATGAACAAGGAGGTCACAGTTGGATTCCCAGTCAGGGCACATGCCTGGGTTGCGGGCTTGATCCCCAATGGAGGACATGCAGGAGGCAGTTAATCAATGATTCTCTCTCATCATTGATATTTCTCTCTCTCTCCCTCTCCCTTCCTCTCTGAAATCAATAAATACATATGTATTTTTAAATAAGAGGCAACAAAAAATTATATTTAAAATAGACTGAGATCTTTATGTGAGCCCTGTCTCTAACTTACTAATTGGGTAACCTTGGATTACCTCTCTAAGCCTCTGCTTTCTCACTTGTAAAACGCAATATCAATCCCAGCAGTACCATTGAATGAGATATGACATACATTGCTTAGCACAGTGTCTGACACAATTAACAGTAGCTATCATTATCTCATTAACATAACACAAAAATATTTTTTTAAAACTAATAATTTTACAAATCAACAAAAAACTAGTCATCAGAAACAGAAAAAAAAATCAAAAGGCTGACCAATGCCAAACAAGATATAAGAAGATATCTTGCCCTAGCCAGTTTGGCTCAGTGGGTAGAGCGTCAGCCTGCGGAATGAAGGGTCCCAGGTTCGATTCCGGCCAAGGGCACATGCCCGGTTGTGGGCTCGATCCCCAGTACGGGACATGCAGGAGGCAGTCGGTAGGTGGTTCTCTCTCATCATTGATGTTTCTATCTCTCTCTCCCTCTCCCTTCCTCTCTGAAATCAATAAATAAATATATATTTTTTTAAAAAACAGCCAAGGGGGAAAAAAAAGAAGATATCTTGATGTTTGTAATGATTGAAAAGATTAAAACAATTAAGAGGCAAAATCCTGCATCTCCTTGTTTCATTGCTGATGCAACAATTACAAAATGCCTCATGAAAAAATATATATCCCCTTATAAGACTATTCCTTTAACCCTCCGTTAGGGAAGTGATTAGTTATTAGTGACTTAGGTTACCATATATAATACGTATTCAAATATAAGTAAATCCATCTACCTACCTACAGTGTGATTTATATTGAAATATGGCTTGACAACCAAACTGCACATTAGCTAATTTTCAATACACTTCTGACAGACAAAAATGGTTGAATCTGCTGTTAGTTCAATAAAAAGAAAAATTATTTTTATGTGTCGTAACTGCACAGACAAACTAAAATAATAGATTCCTTAGTAAGTCAAATTTTTCCCAGTAGAATCTTAACAATACAAGCACAAAAATTTCCCCTAAGGTTAATATCTTATGTTTTAAAGTCTTCAAGAAAAGTAAAATCCATGTTCCTTATCATTTGTCCAAAATAACTGTCACTATGCTTGGGGTCTTATATTCTCTAAATACCAAAATTTTAAAGTTAGCACTGTATTTACTTTTTTGTAGTATGAAATTATAAAGTTATTTCTAAAAACTCTCTATGTATCTCTAACAAGCAACTATGGAATGTTGTGATATTCACATTTCAAGGTTATGAATTTTATAGAACAGAAACTGAACTGAACAAGTAGCTAAAAATTGCTAGTTCTAATGTACAACAAAAGACTTTTTAAAAAATGCCAGCAATCAAAACCAACTACCTTCTATGACATTAATAAAGCAGAAATTTAAGTTTTTCATTTTAAAAGACAGTCAAACTTACTTCAGCACATGCACTTTTTTCAACATTGCAAAATAAGTATACCTTAAAAAGTTTAACTTTAGGTGATTTTAGGAACCTTTTTAGTAAATATGCGTGCTTAGACATTTTTCTTATTGGTAGTCATATAGTCAAAGACAGGCTTAAATCAATACAGAATGATACTATTTTTCATATAATTAATTTTTTTCCCAATGATTGTTACTAGTGGTGTTTAGGATAAGAAAGACATGCTCATATTCTGCTCATAGTGGTAAAAATTGGTGTAACCTCTGTAAAGCAATCAGGCAATACAGCCAAAAGCCTTTCAAAAGTATATTCACCCATGATCTGTAATCAATTTCTAGAGATTGCTGCTAAAGGATAAATTGAAATAAGCATATAAGGTTTTAGCAAAAAATTATTCAACTCAGGTTCTGATAAAACTTCTTAAAACATAAAAAGCATAAAAATCTCCAATAAAAAAAGGTTGAAAAAATTATGGTCTATTAACATGCAAGCACTAAAAATGTTTTCAAAATATGTATTAATATGAGAAAATACTTAAGTAAAAAATATGGCATTAAATATTTGAATCTGTAATAGTTCAAAAGAATACTTAGGGAATGTGTGCATGTTTGTGGGGATGTTAAAAGTAATACACCATATTTAGCCATACAAAGAAATAAAGTCCTCATACGTGCTACAACATGCAAAATAAAAGAAGCAGACACATAAAGCCGCATATTATACAATTCCATTTATATGAAATGTCCAGAATAGGCAAATGCATAAGACAAAAAATTGATTATAAGTTGCCAGGGGCTGGCTGAAGAAAGAAATGGGGAATATAATGGGATTTGGGTTTCTTTATGACATAATGAAAATATTCTGGAATCAGATAGTGGTGATGGGTGCACAACGTTGCAAATATACTAAAACTCACTAAATTTTACACTTTAGAAGGGTAAATTTTATGGTATGTGGATTATATCACCATAATAAATAAAAGTGATACACTAAAAAAATATTAACAACAGTTAGCTCAGTGGCAGAAGTGTGAATTATTTTCTTCTTCATACATAACTGTATTTTTTTAAATTACCACATACTACTTTTATAAACAAAAATCACATTCTCCTCCTCTCTTCTGGATCATCCCCATCAATTATAAAAACACACACCAAGCTGTTATTTCTCCTACCTATTCTTACAAAATCCGAATCTTCCCTTTATCCTCACTTCCCCTCTTGCACCTTGTATTTCTGATCCCCTTTACAAAAGAGTAGTCTATACTAACTGTTTTCCATTTCTTCTCCTCTAATTCTCTCTTACATGTATTCTAATCCCACTCATTAAAATGTTTATCAAAGTCGCCAACAACACTGTTACATCCAATGGTCAAGTCTCAGCCACTTATTAGCAACATTTGACGAAGCTGATCTGATCCCTTTCCCTGAAACAATGGACACAACGCTGCTGGTGTTCCTTCTACCTCACCAGTTGTTATGTTCAGCCTCCTGGACTTACTAAACTGAAGTGGTTCAGAGCTCAATCCTTGGAACTTTCATTTTTCTATCTGTAGTCTCTCTTTTCTATAAAAAACTCATTCATTTTTCTGGCCCCATGATAATAAAATTCAGAAATACTGGTAACTAGTTTCTCCATCTTCTACCCAGCCCCCTACTCTTATGGGGATGGGCTAAGTAAAGTTCTGATCTTGAGTCGGGAAGACATGAATGAGGCTGGAGAGGGAAATCTCTCCTTAGACGTGAAAAAGAAGAGTGCACCTTTCCACATGCTCAGTTTTCTCCTAATTACCCTGAATCATGCTGATAAAACAAGTGCCAGCTAATCAACTAACCAACTAACTAAAGGTCAATGTCCTGTAAAGCCAAACCACCCAGAGAAACCAAAGAGCCTCAACTGATATTTAAGCCAGAATGAATAATTGCCACTAGGTGGTGCCAAATCGTAGCCAAGACTAACAGATTTGGAACAGGGAGCCCGGTCTCCTAACTCCAAGCTGGCCAACTATGCAGGCTTGCTTTGTTATGAACTTCATAACACAACCTTACAGTTGACATGATGAAACTTTTTGGTGTTTATACACTGAAAACTCCCAATTTTACAACCTGAACTCAGACTTCTTACCTGAAATCCAGACCTACCTAATTATCTATTAACTAGAGACCTGGTGCACAAAATGTGTACACTCGGGGCGGGAGTCTCTCAGCCCAGCCTATGCCCTCTTGCAGTCTGGGAGCCCTCAGGGGATGTCCGACTACTGCGGAGGCTCCTGCTACCACCACTGTGCTCACCAGCCGTGAGCCCAGCTTCTGGCTGAGCGGCGCTCCCCCTGTGGGAGCACACTGAGCAGCAGGGGGCAGCTCCTACATTGAGCATCTGCCCCTTGGTGGTCAGTGTGCATCATAGCAACCGGTTGTTCCACAATTTGGTTGATTTGCATATTAGCCTTTTATTATATAGAACAAGTGGCCCAGTGCATGAAATTCGTGCACAGGGATGGGGAAGGAAGGGGGTCCCTCAGCCCGGCCTGCATTCTCTCCAATCTGGGACCCCTCGGGGATGTCCAACTGCTGGTTTAGGCCCTGTGGTATCGGGCCTAAAACGGTAGTCAGACATCCCTCTCGCAATCTAGGACTGCTGGCTCCTAACCGCACACCTGTCTTCCTGCCTGATCGCCCCCAACCACTTTGCCTGTCGGCCTGCTTTCCCCCAACTGCCCCCCCCCCGTCAGCCAGCTCACCCCCAACTGCCCCCCCCCCCGTGCTGGCCTGCTCGCCCCCAACTGCCCTCCCCAGCTGGCCTCATGGCCCCCAACTGTCCTCCCCTGCCGGCCTCATAGCCCCCAACTGCCCTTCCCTGCCAGCCTCATGGCCCCCAACTGCCCTCCCCTGCCGGCCTCATGGCCCCCAACTGCCCTTCCCTGCCGGCCTCATGGCCCCCAACTGCCCTTCCCTGCCAGCCTCATGGCCCCCAACTGCCCTTCCCTGCCGGCCTCATGGCCCCCAACTGCCCTTCCCTGCCAGCCTCATGGCCCCCAACTGCCCTTCCCTGCCGGCCTCATGGCCCCCAACTGTCCTCCCCGGCCAGCCTCATGGCCCCCAACTGTCCTCCCCTGCCGGCCTCATGGCCCCCAACTGCACTCCCCAGCTGGTCTCCCAGAAGGTCTCCCGGTCTAATTAGTATATTACCCTTTTATTAGTATAGACTAGAGACCCGGTGCACGAAATTTGTGCACTGAGGGGAGGAAGGGTCCCTCAGCCAGCCTGCGCCCCCTCACAGTCCAGGAGCCCTCAGAGGATGTCCAACTGACGACTTAGGCCCGTTCCGTCTCCGCCACCACCGCTGCGCTTGCCAGCCATGAGCCCAGCTTCTGGCTGAGCGGTGCTCCCCCTGTGGGAGCGCACTGATCACCAGGGGGAAGCTCCTGCATTGAGCGTCTGCCCCCTGGAGGTCAGTGCGTGTCACAGCGTCCAGTCGTTCTGCCGTCAGGCCAAAACCGGCTCTCTGACATCCCCCAAGGGGTCCCAGATTGCAAGAGGGCGCAGGCCAGGCCAAGGGACTCCACCAGTGCACAATTGGGGCTGGGGAGGGACGTGGGAGGTTGGCTAGCCAGGGAGGACTGCGGGAGGCCTCCAGGGCATGTCCAGCCCTAATTGCTCAGTCCCGATCAGCCAGACCCCAGCAGTAAACTAACCTACCTGTATAAGTGTCTGCCCCCTGCTGGTTAGTGCACGTCATAGTGACTGGTCAACCAGTCGACTGTCTGGCCCCTGGTCATCAGTGCACGTCATAGCGAGCAGTTGAGCAGCCTTAGCATATCATTAGCATATTATGCTTTGATTGGTTGAATGGCCAACTGGATGACCGGACACTTAGCATATTAGGCTTTTATTACATAGGATTATTGCTGCTTAGAGGTCTAACAGCATCTCCTACCTGATATGCCTAAAACTGAACTCCCTATCTTATCCTCCTACTCCCTGATTTTTCAGTACTGTAAGTGATTTATTCCCAGTACTTAAAATAGTGCTGAGCACATAATGAATACTAGATATGTTACATGTTAACTATGTGGGAAAATATGTGATAAAAGCAGGTGATAAACCTACATGAAAGTATAATAGTATAGCATTAAAAGCATAATTCAAAACTAGACTGCCACTTTGTAGCTGTGTAATTTTGGTGCAAGTTTCTTGTAACCTCTCTAAGCCATGATATGTTCACCTGACCAGTGAGAATAAAAGTATTAATATTAAATGCTTAAAGACGAACTGGGTGAATGTGTATAAAGCAGAAGTGGGGAACGTTTTGATGCAAAGGGCCATTTGGATATTTATAACATCATTAACAGGCCATACAAAACTAACATCTTAAAAATTAGCTTGCTATATCTGGTTAAACATTTAATTAACTCATCCCTAATGCTTGGCAAGACCAAACCAAATGATCTCTCAGGCCTTATCTGGCCCTTGGACCGGATGTTCCCCATCCCTGATAAAGGCTGAAAAGAAGACCTAAACCAGGGGTTAACAAACTAAGGCCTATATGAGTCAGGTGATACAGCCATGCCCACTCATTTATGTGTTATTTATGTCCTCTTTCACTTTACAATGCAGAGTTCAGTAGTTACAAGAGAGACCATATAGCCTACAAAACGATCTGACTGTTTATAGAAAGTTTACTGACCCCTAATCTAGATAACAACATGCACTCAGTGAACATCATTATCTAGTCATTATGTATCTGCAAGGGTATGTTTGTGTGTATATAATTCCTAACTTGCCACACTACAAAATTCTTACTTCCCAGATAGAAAATAAAAAGACATATGACCCCTAAATGCACTAGCCCTTCTACGATACCTAGTTTTTGAGACATCCTGATAATTAAATATTATAAAAAGGGATACTATAACTCTCAAATGGATCAACCCACCTTTACTTTTTGAGAAAATAGTTTCCATATCATACAGTATGTTCAAGAGTATTTTTTGGCAGGGAGGAGGTTGGCAGGGGTAGCCCACAAAAACAAATAAACAATGATTGTGGTACTATAATTCTAAAACAGCAGGGTTACAGTGATAAACTTAAAATTCCAAGTACCAGAAACAAAATCTACTTGTAGGAATTGGACCTGTATTAATGGGAAAATGTCATAACTTTGTGATCTATTTGTAATTTCATGAATAAGTTTCATAATTAAATACAGGAAATTTATCAGCCTGTCTATCTACCCCCCTCTCCCCAGGCTAATAATAACAACAGGCCAGAAATAAGACAATTTTCTGTCTCACTGATTATAACCTGGAATAATCTCCACTTAAAATTCAGGATGACATATTCATCCTTTCATGTTTGAAAATTAAAATTCAAACAAAAAATCTGGCAGTTCTTTAAAAAAAGAAAACTCCAAGAAAATCCAAAATACTCATTTATGATTGAGTTGAATAAGGAGGAAAAAAAATCACTTGAAGCCAAAATTTCTATTAAAAATATGCTAGAGGAGGCAGGCACCATGCTGGAGGCAAACATAGTTTCTCAGAAACTCCAACAGCAAGTTATTTCTCCATTAAAACATATTGTTGAACAAGATATGAAGCAGCTGGCATTTAGAGGTCACACTAAATGGAAAAACAACAGTTTTATATACTAGGTTATCATTAAGCTAGGCAAGATGCTCTGACCAACTAAAGGAATAGCAGATACTTATCTCCCATCTCATATTCACTCTAGGGCAGGGGTGGGCAAACTTTTTGACTCGAGGGCCACAATGGGTTCTTAAACTGGACCGGAGGGCCGGAACAAAAGCATGGATGGAGTGTTTGTGTGAACTAATATAAATTCAAAGTAAACATCATTACATAAAAGGGTACGGTTTTTTTTCTTTAGTTTTATTCATTTCAAACGGCCAGATCCAGCCCGCGGGCCGTAGTTTGCCCATGGCTGCTCTAGGGCATATGCTCATAAAACTTGTCTCTTCATGTTTAGTTGGCAGAACATGTATAACTGAATTCCAGAAAGCTAAAAGTAATTACAGCACTCTGTTTTATTATCCTATTAAATAATTTTACTTTAAAGTTTCTTTTAAAAACAATTATTAAATTGTTATAAACTTCTGCCAAAATGTGAGCAGCATATTCTACAAATTCACCCTGATCCACACAATACATGTCACTGTGAGGTATAATGTTCTTACCTTGTTCTTCACTTCCTTCCTTACAAAGACTAGAGCTCTGGCCCAGACTTAAACTGATATCATCAGAAGTCTTAGCAGTGTCTGTATCTCCTACAAAGTTAAGAGAAACATGTGAAGATATTATATTAAAAATAACAACTGTACACTGGCATAACAAGGAAGGACATCAAACAGTACAGTAGATATCTACTATATTAGTTCACTATATGCTGTGTCAGTATTCTCTAGCTACAAAAGCAGTAGACTATCAGACCACATAATTATTCTAATAGCACTAAAAACAAATAATATGGGAAGCTTTATATTGTTAGCTAATAAAACTATTTCTTTAAAAAGAAGCAGTTGTGTTTTTTTTTTTAATGAAAATTGAAATTGAAACAACATAAATTTCCCAGGGCAAATTAGTAAAGCTAAAAAATTGTAAGATTAAAATAATATACATTTATTTGAAATCCTATATAATAAAAGCCTAATATGCAAATAGACCAAACAGCAGAACGACTGGTTGCTATGACATGCACTGACCACCAGGGGGCAGACACTCAACGCAGGAGCTGTCCCCTGGTGGTCAGTGCACTCCTACAGGGGGAGCACCGCTCAGCCAGAAGCTGGGCTCACGGCTGGCGAGCACAGCAACAGTGGCAGGAGCCTCTCCCACCTCTACTGCAGGCAGGCGGTAAGGAGCGAGGAGTCCTGAACTGCAAGAGCCCCGGACTGCGAGAGAGGTGTCTGACGTCCAGCTTAGGCCCTAAGCCGGCAGGCGGACATCCCCCGAGGGGTCCCGGACTGCAAGAGGGTGCAGGCCGGCCTGAGGGTCCCCACTCCCCAGTGCACGAATCTCGTGCACCGGGCCTCTAGTAAATGTATAAAATAAAAGGCATATTTTCAGATGTATAGAAAAACATTTTCCCTTTCTTATTGCACCCAATTTAAAGGTTTCACATTAAATTACTCCGTTTTTCATGAATCTCACTAAAACCCACAAAAGTATTTTCCCTCAAGGCAAGGAAGTTTAATAGAACAAAATTTACAATTAATGCAATGTAATGCAAATGGTCAAATACCTTTGTGAAATTTGAATGATGAAAAGGGAACACAATTTAAATCAAGTAACCTTTAGTATCAGATACAAATTTTATCTACAAAATAATTTCAAGAACAATTTTTATTACATGTGAATATAAAATGCTCAGTTATCTTTATTACAGCCAAAAAATAATGGAAAATCACAGACAACTTTCAAGTTAGATCATGTCTACCTTTAATAGTTGTTGCTGTTCCAAGACGAGAAGAACCAGATCCAATCTGAAAAATGGCATGAAACAAGTAAAACTAATTAAAATGCTAGTTCTATGTTATTATCAATATACTAGCAAGATCATCAAACCAAATTATTATCAAAACATATAATCAGTCATTTTTATCAATATTAAAAGATACCGTTTAGGCATTTTACATCAGAGTCACAGGCCTGTTTGCTGTTGCACAACTGTGTGTACATTACAGGTGTGCTGGGACACTGAATCCCTGAGTCCCTCTGTATGCTCAGGATTCGTGGAACCCCCAGGGTAGGATGCCTCCAACCTCAAGCAATCTATGCCATGTAATTATCTTTTTTCTTTTTTTTTTAACCCTCACCCGAGGATTCAGGATATTTTTCCATTGATTTTTTTGAGAGAGTGAAGGGAAAAGGGGGAGGGGAGAGAGAAACATTGACGTGAGAGAGACACATAGATTGGTTACCTCCTCCCACATGAGCCCTGACCTGGGATAGGGATTGAACCTGCAACCCAGATATGTGCCTTTGACTGGGAATTGAACCCAAGACCCTCCGGTGCATAGGTCAATGCTCTAACCACTGAGACATGCCAGCCAAGGCCAATTATCATTTTTTTATATTGCATCATGATATGTTCATATTATAAACAAAATCAAAATTAGGTATTGAGTCTATCTGAAATAAATTCAGACTGATCAAGATTTGGAGGACAAGACAATATATCCCAAAAAGAGCAATCTAAATCTTCAACTGTCACACTGTTAAATCAATATGTATTTTCCTCAGTTCCAGACAAAAAGTAAGTACTTCTTTGCATATTGCTATAACATATTTAGAAATAATTAAAAATTAAGACATCTATGAAAAATGAATTTTTAGCACAACCTATATAAACAGAAAACTAAAATCTACTGAACTTTTAATGCTTATATTAAAGATGGTATAACACTACCCTAAAAATTTCACAACCATCATTTATTATACTACTATAAAAATTATGTTAACAAATACCACAAATTCCACAAACACCTTAGGAAATAAAATATAACAACGTGACAGTTACTAAATCAACAAGTCTCAGTAACTCTTTCTATAATCTGTTTTCAAGGGATTCAAGAAGAAAACACTCAAGCAAATTTAACATCTTAGAATAAAATTAAAAACATTCAAGTAATATTTTGTATTTTACTAAATCTTTCCTTACATCGATTCAATTGAACAAAAGTATACCATAAGAAATTTGCTCAAAATATAACTTAATACTGACTTTGAAGGAGTATGAGGGACTTTCTTGATCTGGATGGCAATTAAATATATACTGTATGTGTATGTGTGTGTATGTAAAAATCCACTTAAGATATGTATACTATATAAAAGTTATATGGCAGTGAATAATAAAATATGCATACACAAACATGTTAAAACTACTAATAAATTCTTGATATAGCCAATAAAAATGAACTTTGCAATATATGTAACTGTTGATTAAACTGTATGCTCAGCAAAAAAATGTACTTACTGTGAAAACTCACCCTAATACCAAAACCAGATAAAGACAACACAATGAAAGAGAATTACAGGTCAATATCCCTCATGAGCATAGATGCCAAAATCCTCAACAAAATCCTCACAAATCAGATCCAGCAGTACGTCAGAAAGATCATACACCGTGAGCAAGTAGGATTTATCCCAGGGATGCAAGGATGGTACAATATCCGCAAATCAATAAAAGTAATACATCACATAAACAAACTGAGAGATAAAAACCACATAGTCATATCAATCGATGCAGAAAAAGCATTTGACAAAATCCAACACCCATTTTTGATAAAAACTCTCAGCAAAGTGGGAATAGAAGGATCATACCTCAACATAATAAAAACCATATATGACAAACCCACAGCCAACATCATACTCAATGGGCAAAAACTAAAACCATTTCCCCTAAGAACAGGAACAAGACAGGGATGCCCACTCTCACCACTCCTGTTCGACATAGTACTGGAAGTATTAGCAATTGTGATCAGACAAGAAGAAGAAAAAAGGCATCCAAATTGGAAATGAAGAAGTAAAACTGTCCTTATTCACAGATGACATGATATTGTACATAAAAAACCCTAAAGACTCCATCAAAAAACTACTAGACTTAATAAATGAATTCGGCAATGTAGCAGGATACAAAATCAACGCCAAGAAATCTATGGCATTTCTATACACCAATAGTGAACTTACAGAAAGAGAGACTAAAAAAGCAATCCCATTTACCATCATGCCAAAAAAAATTAAGGTACCTAGGAATAACCCTAACTAAAGAGGTAAAAGACCTCTACTCAGAAAACTACAGGAAGTTGAAAAAAGAGATAGAGGAAGATATAAACAGATGGAAGAACATACCATGTTCATGGATTGGTAGAAGCAACATCATTAAAATGTCCATACTACCCAAAGCAATCTATAAATTCAATGCACTTCCCATTAAAATACCAACAGCATATTTCACAGACCTAGAACTCTCCAAAAATTCATCTGGAATTAAAAAAGGCCCTGAATAGCTGCAGCGATCCTGAGAAAGAAGAACAAAGTAGGTGGGATCTCAATACCTGATATCAAGCTGTATTACAAAGCCATTGTTCTCAAAACTGCCTGGTACTGGCACAAAAACAGACATATAGATCAATGGAATAGAGAATCCAGAAATCGACCCGAACCAATATGCTCAATTAATATTTGACAAAAAGGAGGCAAGAACATACAATGGAGTCAAGACAGTCTCTTCAATAAATGGTGTTGGGAAAATTGGACAGATACATGCAAAAAAATGGAACTAGACCACCAACTTACACCATACACAAAAATAAACTCAAAATGGATAAAGGACTTAAATGTAAGACGGGAAACCATAAAAATACTAGAAGAATCCAAAGGCGACAAAATCTCAGACATATGCCGAAGCAATTTCTTCACCGATACAGCTCCTAGGGCATTGGAAACTAAAGAGAAAATAAACAAATGGGACTACATCAAAATAAAAAGCTTCTGCACAGCAAAAGAAACCATCAACAAAACAACAAGAAAGCCCACTGCATGGAAGAACATATTCGCCAATGTTATCACCGATAAGGGTTTAATCTCCAACATTTATAGGGAACTCATACAACTTAACAAAAGAAAGATAAACAATCCAATCAAAAAATGGGCAAAGGATCTAAATAGACACTTTTCAAAAAAGGACATTCAGAAAGCCAAGAGACATATGAAAACATGCTCAAAGTCACTAATCATCCGAGAGATGAGAATCAAAACAACAATGAGGTATCATCTCACACCCGTCAGAATGCCTATCATCAACAAATCAACAAACGACAAGTGCTGGAGAGGATGTGGAGAAAAGGGAACACTCGTGCACTGCTGGTGGGAATGCAGACTGGTGCAGCCACTATGGAAGATAGTATGGAGTTTCCTCAAAAAGTTAAAAATGGAACTCCCATTTGACCCAGTGATCCCACTTCTAGGAATATATCCCAAGAAACCAGAAACACCAATCAGAAAGGATATATGCATCCCTATGTTCATAGCGGCACAATTTACCATAGCGATGATCTGGAAACAGCCTAAGTGTCCACCAGCAGATGAATGGATTAGAAAACTATGGTACATCTACGCGATGGAATACTTATGCTGCTGTAAAAAGGAAGGAATTCTTACCATTTGCAACAGCATGGATGGAACTGGAGAGCATTATGCTAAGTGAAATGAGCCAGTCAATGAAAGAAAAATACCACATGATCTCACTCATTTATGGATAAGAAGGACCATTATAAACTGATGAACAAAAATAGATACAGAGGCAGAGCAGCCTCGAACAGACTGTCAAACTACAGCCGGAAGGTTGGGGAGGGTTGGGGGGCGGGAGGGGGAGGGTAAGAGATCAACCAAAGGACTTGTATTCATGCATATAAGCATAACCAATGGACATAAGACACTGGGGGGTAGGGACGGCCAGGGGATTGTCAAGGGGGGGAATAAAAGGAGACATATGTAATACTATTTGTAATACTTTAAGCAATAAAAAAATAAGAATATCAATAAAATATATTAATAAATAATCAAAACATTATTAATCAGCAAGATAAACACCAAATGACTATTACAGACAGGAGAACTTCTGAGACCACCATCAGGAATAGGAAAAAAAGCCAAATAAAATCACACAGGTTTCTACCTGGTTGCTTGGATCTAGGCCAGCATAAGAATTTCTTGAACTGCAACCAACTGGTGGTGTGGCCTCTCGAATGAACTCGGACATTTCAATACCTCCACCAGGATCACTGTGGGAAAGAATGAAAAAAAGAGAGAAACTGCCATTATTCCGCCACCAATGGCTTTCTTTTTATTATTTTTTCTATAAAACTAAGAGGTTCTGGTTTTTAATAGAGCAAATGGTAAAAAAAAAAAAAAAATCATTTTTCATTTATAAACCTAAGAATTTGAACTATTTTATAAACACATCACTCCTTGAAAATACTTAAAAACACTCTCTCAAATTGTCTACAATCAACATTAGAAACTGACCTTAATCTATACTAATAAAAGGGTAATATGCTAATTAGGGCGAACATCTTCCGGACATCCATCAGGACAAAGCCACAGAAGCCACAGTGGCTGCGAGGCCTGGGGCTCATGGCAGCCATGGGCTCAGGCAGCTGTGGGCTCAGGCAGCTGAGAGGCCTAGGGCTCACGGCAGCCGTGGGTTCAGGCAGCTGTGAGCCCCGGCGACTGCAAGGCCCTGGTCTCAGGAAGCTGTGAGCCCTGGCAGCTGGGAGGCCTGGGGCTCAGGCCTCGCAACTGCCACCGCCGGCAGTGGCGGCAGCAGCAGGGTGATGGGGACGACACCTTCCCCTGATCAGCCCGGTCGCCTCCTGCAGAGGGAGGCCAGGTAGGACATCTCCTGAGGGCTCCTGGACTGTGAGAGGGGGCAGGCTGGGCTGAGGGATGCCCCCCCACCCACACCAGTGCACAGATTTTCATGCACCAGTCCTCGAATTACAATTATAATAGGCACACCAAACAGAGTACATATTTTTTGATGTGTGTCATATAAACACTCTAGAAAAGAAATGATTTGCCTTTTGTTTCCTAAGAGCAAAGAGAAATCGGTCATTGTAAACATAGCAAGTAATGAGATATTATACCACTCTCAGGACCAGTCTGACTGACCTGTGCGACACAATGGTGGACATGCAAAAGAACAGTCATCCTGGTCAAGCAACTTACATCTGTATTTTTTTTTAAGTTAACAGCACTTAACTGGGATACTAACTTGTTTTATACAACTGGAAACCTAAAATTGTGTGTAGGAGTTAGGAGTTAGAAGGCTTAAGTTAAATAAAATGATGCTCACTATATAGTAACAACAGGTACTAGATAAAAGAGAAAAGTTCTAGGTTCAAAAAACTGGGGAGGTCCCCATATATAGTAGTACTTAAAGATGATGGGATTCCCCCAAATTAGGAAAAGCGATCACACCAATTTTTTAAAAATGTATAAAGTTCCTTAGGAACACAACTTTTAGAACAACTCAGGCCTAAAATTTATCATAACCTTATTTTTTGCCCCAAGTTTTTTATTTATTCTATCTGGCATATACAGAATTAAGTACTCAATAATTTTTTAGCTATTATTATCAAGGATAAAAGTTCTAGGATATATGCTAGGCATTATAGTGGATATAAACTATTTTGCCATCCAACACTTAATTCAGCCTTTTCATTAACAAAACAAACAAACAAAAAAGCAACCCAAAATTCTTCTGGTGAACCACCCTATCCCAAACTCTCATATGGCTTTGGGTGAGGCTGACCCATCCTCAGTGAGTTCTACTAACCAAAGTCAATCAGCAGGTCCTATTCTCTTGGTGATAGAGCTCAGTTCTAGAATAAGCACATGCATGACCCAACTCAAGCTAGCCTGAATCAGGCCAGGAGTATTCTATTGTTGAGAAAAGACATTTATCTCTATCTGCTAATGTTAATGTAGCTGCTTTTTCTCTTTCTTTTTTACAACTACAATGGGAGAGGCTGTCTAAAAAACCAATGAAAAGAAAAGGTCACAGCCTGGTGAAGGGAAACAGGACCACAAAGTGATTGTTTAAAATCACACCTTCCGACCACTTTGAAATCACACATTTGAAGACATCCCTTACATACAGATTTTTCAGTAATGTGAGTCATAATTCCCTTAGCCTGTTTGGGTGGGGTATTCTGACAACTGCCATCAAAAGATATGGGCAAAATAGAATTTGCTTGTAAGTGTTGCTTCCATGCAACACTTATCGTGATAAGTATTTATCACGATATGATATTTAGTGTTCTTATTAATGGTTTCATAACTATCAGATCCCTATTTGCTTAAGGGTTCCTAACTCTAGGCCACCGACTATAGATAGGTAATATTCAATAAAGAAAATTAGCTTTCTAACTTGCTATCCATTTATAAAAATAAAGCATATTGGAAATCGGTTACAAATCTGAAAACCAATTCAGCATACAAATGTCCATGTGTGAGAAAAGTGGAACATGCTCGAGTTTGTTAGTTGTTTGGTGTTAACTCATACAAGACATACGGGCCAGGATGAGGAATATTTTTCTAATCTGGTAAAACCTTAAGTGAGTATATAGAGACAGCTATTACCATACTGAACTAGTGATGAATAATATCCAGAACATCACTCTATCTCCACTGGAATTCATTTTCTAAGTAAGATTCCATAAAAATCAGAAGATGGAGAGCAAGGTAAAGACTAAGGAAAAAATATACAATACCAGAGAAAGGTTTATATAGGTTTGCCTAGTTTATATACTTCAACTTTACTGATATATAAATTACAGATCATCCATTTAAACTCTGCACTTCAACAGCTTTTAGTATATTCCTAAAGTTGTGCAACCATCACCACAGTTAATGTTAGAATATTTTTATCCACCAAAGCAAATCCCTTTAGCTTTTACCACCCTATCCACTTCCCATCCTGCCAAGGCCTAAGTAGCCACTAATCTATTTTCTGTCGCTACAGATGCCTATTATGGACATCTATAATGATAAAAGCATAGTATGCTAATTAGACCAGACAGCCAAATGACCTTCCGGATGTCCTTCCGGATGACCCCCTGGAAGAAGCTGGGGCTGCCAGGGCCGAATTCCTTGCACGAATTTTGTGCATCGGGCCTCTAGTTTCACATAAATGGAATCATATATTATGTGGTCACTTGTGACTGGCTTCTTTCACTTGGCATAATGTTTTCAAGGCTCACCCATATTGTAGCATGTATCAGCACTTTATACCTTTTCATGGCCTAATAATATTCCATTTAATAAATAAAATACATTTTGCTTATTTAGTCATCAATTGATAGATAATCTTGCCTAGTTTTTTGTTTATTTAAGGTTGTTTTTTATTGATTTTAGAAAGAGAGGAAGGGAGAGGAGGGAGAGAGACAGAGAGAGAAACATTGATGTGAGAGAGAAACATCTATTGGCTGCCTCCTGCACCCCCCGAAACCTGGGCAGGTGCCTTGGGCAGGAATGGAACCAGCAACCTTTTGGTGCAATGAGCCACATGGGCCAGGGCAATCTTGCCTAGTTTTATACATTATTTCTGACAGCAAGTCCAAACGATTATAATCTGAATGTAATATTATTAATTAAAATAAAAGCAAATATTCACTAAGTAGTACATTCTAGTCATGGGAACATGTGTTCTATTTGCATTTTCTCATGAAGTATTTTCTTAAAACCTATGATTTAACAGATGAAAAAAACTAAAAACCAAAGGGTGAAAAAACTTGGCTAGGGTCTCAGAGGAGCAAACAACATGCACTGAGTCACTGGTATGTGGAGTTCAAGTGGGAAGGGAGGATAAAAATAACACTTACACAGCACTCTACAATGTGTTATCATATCTGTTTTTTGTTTTTTCCCCACACACCTGAATGTAGGCACTCAAAACAGTAAAGACTGAGAAAAGATTTGAACACCAGATCTGTACAACTCGGAAGCTCACACACAGTCTGAGATACCATTACTGCCTTTCAACAAATAAGACACTGAAATTCCCTTTCCAGCTCAAAACCAAAAATAAACACCATCATCTGGCAAGTTTCTTAACGTCAGCAATGCTGACATTTGGGGTCATGTAATTCTTGATTGTGGGGACCATCCTGTGCATAGCAGCATCCCTGACCTCTACAAATTAGATGCCAGTAGCACTCCCCCTAGTTGTAATAAGCAAAAATGTCTCTTAGGGGCAAATCACCCCTGGCTGAGAAACAATGTTCTAGAACTAATGCTCAATGGCCAACATTGAGTAAGAAGAAGATATTAAGGAAGCGAAAAAGAAGAAAACAATAAATGACTCCTTAAAAAAATCCTCTAGCAAAATTACTATACCTCTCTCTTCTCTATAAATTTAGAAGCAGAACTGTTAGCCAGCCACATGTATACTAAATATAGCTAAACATATAAAACAGCTGAGTAAGAATTTTCTTTATTGGCAAGCCTTGCCAATTTTCAGCAATGGAGAGTTTTAGCACATACTACCTGGAAAACATAGTAATTTAAAATTCTCACAGAAGCAAATTGGTCAACTGTAGTAAGCAATACACCAAATTCGACCTTTATACCTTAATTTTCCCATCTGTTAAAAATTATATACCAGGTACAGGGCAAGGCAGAAAAGAAGAAGGATAGAGTGTAATCTGAATTATAAAGGAGACTTCACAAACTAATTGGTTGATTATTAGCACCATTAACTGCTCAGATTTTCATCAGAAACATCCTAGCACCATTGACAAATATAGATTACAATGTTGTTCATAAAAGTATGACTACATAAAAACAAAGTTCCTAAACAAAATAAATCTTCAGAAAACTTAGTCTAAAATTCACTTACATACAGTTTAAATATATCCTTAATTTATAATACTGTAAGCATTACTGCTATGAGAAACAGAGAAAAAATGTGGTCTATCTCCTAAATGTTTTTGTTCAAATCATAAAATTCTAAGGGTAATATCCTCTGCGGAAACATTAGAAATGTAATACAATGACTTTGCCTCTTCCTATAAGATACAGATTTAATAAGCATTTTTAACTGCTGCACTGCAGTCAAAGAAAAGCATCATACTCAAGTAGTCCTACTATATTCATTCATTCATGCAACAAACTGACAGCTTTTATGTACTAAGCACAGAGATAGGCTCTGGAAATAAAAGTATAGATTTTCTTGTTCATGTCTTTTCCTCAGAAAAAAATGTGAGTCACAAGGTGGGAAGGTGGGGAAAGGGAGACATCAAAAACAAAAATCTATAACAAAGACCCTATTTGATGGTGAAATTTAAAAACACTTTGAGATTAGAAAAACACATGGATGTACACTAATACTACTTCAATTTAACCATGTGCTAGAAGTCATAGCCAATGAAAAAGTTAAACATAGCCAATGAAAAAGTTAAACAAGAAGTATAAGGACTAGAAAGGAAGAAATAAAACATCATTTACAGAAAATCAAGAAAGAAACTATAAAGTTTCATTGTTGATAGGGAGTTTAATAAGTTTGCTGGATACAAAGTAAACTGCTAAATTCGTTTAAAGGGAAAAAACAAAAAAGTAGTTATAAAAAATGTATAATAGCAGAGAAAGTATAAAATAATTTGGCTAATTTAACAAAAGCTATATAAACCTTTTAATGGAAAAATAATAAATCTTCACTGAAAGACCTTAAAAAAGACTAAATAAATGGAGAGATTCAATTTGGTAAAGATAGCAATTCAACTTAATTCCAATAAAAATCCTTAGTTCTTGCAGGATTTCTCATTTAACCTTTGTTCTAATTGTAATATGGCCTATGGGCACTATTAGTCCCATGAGTACTAATCTACACTAATAAAAGAGAAACATGGTAATTGGCGTACAACCGCTACCCTATTCATTGGCTAATCAGTGAGTATATGCAAATTAACTGTCAGCCAAGATGGCGGCCGGCAGCCAGGCAGCTGGAAGCGAACATGAGGCTTGCTTGCTGCAGACTCCAACGTTCCCCGCCTCACTAGCCGGCCTCTGAGCTACAACTCTAAGAAACTATATACTATGTTGCAAATAAGAAGATAAACAAAACACCAGAAACTGGCTTTCATTCAGCCGGGCTTTAGCAACATTGTATCGATGTTTTCAGCAGCCAGGCCTCAGAGCTAAAGCTGGCCCAGAATAAAAAAAAAAAAAGAAAACAAGGAGCGGTTGGAAGCTTCAGTCACTCGCTTCGGGAAAACAGCCCTCAGCCCCTCAGCCAGCCTGGCCAGGCACCCCAGTGGGGATCCCCACCCTGATCCAGGACACCCTTCAGGGCAAACCAGCCGGCCCCCACCCATGCACCAGGCCTCTATTCTATATAGTAAAAGGGTAATATGCCTCCCAGCACCGGGATCAGAGGAGCAGTGAGGCTCCCGGCACCGGGATCAGCGTGACAGGGGGCAGCGCCCAAACCCCCTGATTGCCCTGCGGCTGTGTGTGTGACAGGGGGCGGGGCCACAACCTCCCTATCCGCCCTGCTCTGTTCATGACAGGGGAGCGCCCCAACCCCCTGATCAGCCCTGCTCTGTGCCTGATAGGGGGGAGCTCCACAATCCCCTGATCGCCCTGCGGCTTTGTGTGTGACAGGGGAAGACGCACCAACCCCCTGATCAGCCCTGCTCTGTGTGTGACAGGGTAGAGCCATAACCTCTCCATCGGCCCTGCCCCGAATGTGACAGTGGTGGCGCCCCAACCCCCTGATCGGCCCTGCTTTGTGGGTGATAGAGGGTGGCGCCCCAATCCCCCTCCACGGGCCTTGCTCTGTGTGTGATAGGGTAGAGCCATAACCTCCCCATTGGCCCTGCCCTGAGTGTGACAGGGTGCAGCGCCCCAACCCCCTGATCCGCCCTCCTCTGTGTGTGACAGATGGTGGTGCCCCAACTCCCCTATCAGCCCTACTCTGTGAGTGACAGGGGGGAGATCCTCAACCCCCTGATGGGCCCTGCTCTGTGTGTGACAGGGGGGAGCTCCCCAACCCCCCTGATGGGCCCTGCTCTGTGTGTGACAGGGTACGGAGCCCCAACCCCCCTGATGGGCCCTGCTCTGTGTGTGACAGGGGGCAGCGCCCCAACCCCCTGATCGGCCCTGCTCTGTGCGTGACAAGGGGTGGCGCCGCAACCTCCCCATCGGCCCTGCCTTGAGTGTGACAGGGGGCGGTGCCCCAACCCCCCAATCAGCCCTACCCTGAGCGTGACTGAGGGTGGCATCGCAACCTCCCTATCCACCCTGCTCTGTGCATGACGGGGCGGCGCCCCAACTCCCCAATCGGCCCTGCTCTGAGCCCGACCAGGGGCTGCACCTAGGGATTGGGCCTGCCCTCTGCCCCCCGGGAGCAGGCCTAAGCCAGCAGGTCGTTATCTCCTGAGGGGTCCCAGACTGCGAGAGGGCACAGGCCGGGCTGGGGGACCCCCCTCCCCCTGCCCCCCGAGTGCACAAATTTTTGTGCACCGGGCCTCTAGTAGTACTATAAGTACTATTATATGCCTCATCATTCAGATGAGGAAGTCAAGCCATATAAAACTTAGTAACTCCTCCAAGATCATACAATCAGGAAGTGATTCAAGCCCCCATACATTAAGTGCAGAGTCTATATCAGCCGTGGGCAAACTACGGCCCGCGGGCTGGAACCAGCCTGTTTGAAATGAATAAAACTAAAAAAAAAAAAGACCATACCCTTTTATGTAATGATGTTTACTTTGAATTTATATTAGTTCACACAAACACTCCATCCATGCTTTTGTTCCGGCCCTCCGGTCCAGTTTAAGAACCCATTGTGGCCCTCAAGTCAAAAAGTTTGCCCACCCCTGGTCTATATTCTGTTTGCTTACCTGCTATACAAGAGTACGCATTTCCTAATAGAAACAAAATAAACTTAAGAAATACTCAGAACCCATTAAAAAAAAACTGAAGTTTTACAAGACATAACAGACAAGTGAATAAGTGGGTATACACAGCATCTCTCTATTTAAAGGTTGCATTCTCTCCAGATTTAATAGAATTATCATCAAAACTCTAAAGGTATTTTCTGGAGGATGAGCACACAGGGGACATCTCACAAAAATCTAAGCAAGTATATGCATGAGAATAACCAATATAACATTGAAAAAATATATTGAAGAGGGATTCACACTGCTAAGTATTAAACTTATTAGAAAGCCAAAAAGCAGTATGTTATACACAAAAAAAAAGACAGGAAGATCAATGGGGCAGAAAACAAAACCCAGAAATTGACATAAGTAATGTACATAAAAAATAAAGGATTTAAAATCACTGCGGAAAAAAATTTATTATTCACTAAACAGTGCTGGGACTAAACCTACAAAAGAAAATCAGAATGTTTTCAGATTGACTACAATTTAAGAGTGAAAAATAAAATAAGAATACTGAAAGTAGACATGTGAATTATTTATATAATTTGGAATAAGAAAAAAAATCCTGCAAAACTTGACATATTATGTGTACAACTAATAAACATTCACAGAATAGATCACATAAAAATAAATTGTGGCATATAAATAAATATGCCTTAAAACCAGGTTACAGAATGGGCACAATACAATAATCACATCACTGTACTCATGCAGGATCTACATCATTACAGAGTGACATGGGGGACCTTACCTCGGTCCATTGCTGTCTTTTCTCCTGATTGAACAGTTGCCTTGCTCAGCTTTGGCTCGCTGATCTTTGAACTCATTTGCATTCCTTTCTACAACTTCTCCAGCATCCAGTGCTCTGTGGAGTCGATAGTTGACCATCTTCAGAACAATGAAAACAGCAGCTATCACAGGACAATAAACTGCTACTATAATCATGGAAGAAGGAAGGGCCTTTGAGAGGAAAAAAATAAAGATGTGCATTTTTAAATATCTTATATTTCATTCAGTTAGAAAAATATGTAATTAAGAATAAACATACACAGTCACACACACAGCATCAATTATGTTACTATTACTAAGTTGCAAAAGTAAAAGACAGCACTGCCCAATACAATAGCCACTAGATACATGAGGCTACTGAGCACTTGAAATGTGGTTAGTCTGACTGAATTGTGCACTGTAAATAAAATGAGATTTTGAAGACTCACTATGAAAAAAAAAAGTGTGAAACATCTCAATAATTTTTATATTGATTACATGTTGAAATAACATAGTACTGCATTAAATAAAATACTATTAAGATTAATTAAATCTGTTTTTATTTATTTTTAATGTGGCTACTAGAAAAACTTTAATTACATATGTGATTACATATGTTAATTACCATGTTTGTCTATTATTAGATAGGATGGCCTAAGCTGCAGTCAGACATCCTTAGTACTGCTGAGGAGGCAGGAGAGGCTCCCACCACTACTGCTGTACTGTTTTCAGGCTGCTCGCACCCCCTTCAGGGTGGGGGTCCCCACTGGGGTGCCTGGCCAGCCTGGATGAGGGGCTGAGGGCTGTTTTCAGACGGGCCAAGCCTGCAACTGAAGCTCCCTGTCTCTCCTTTTTTTCTTTTTTTATTCTGGATTTACCTTCTGTAATTGAAACTTTGTTGCGGCTCCAGCTCGAGAGGCTGGCTGGCTGAAAGCAGGTTTCTGGGGTTTGTTTAGCTTATATAATTGCAACATTGTTGCTTAGACTGGAGCTCAGAGCCCGGCTGCAGCAGGCGGGGAACCTTGGCTTCCTCCATCACTGGAGCAAGCCCACCTCATGTTCACTTCAGCTGCCTGGCTGCCGGCCGCCATCTTTGTTGGCAGTTAATTTGCATATCGCCCTGATCAGCCAATGGGAAGCGAAGCAGATGTATGGTTAATTACCATGTTTGTCAATTATTAGATAGGATGGCCTCAGATTCACTATTGGTAGAGACTATAAAACTAGACTCAACTTATGTCCACATTCATAAGAAAAAAAAAAATCACACTGGATGTCTACAGCTCTAGATTCCAAATGTTTTCATTTATCTGAGAACATAACTACATTTGCTTGGAAAGATAACCTCAAATTTTTGAGATGGTAAAATTGAAAAGATCCTAGTGAAACAGGCAGGTGTAGAATACGGATGTAATAAAAATGTGTGCTTTTTATTTTCTTTTTAAGTTATTTGGGAGGGAGAGTAATATTTTTGGATTGGATATGGGCTTAAGAAGTCATTCATATTAGGGTATATAAAAAATAAAACTGTGGGGCAGCAGGGGAGAGATAAATGGGGGGAAAGGGAGAATTATGTAATAATTTAAATAATAAATTGAAATTAAAAAAATAAAACTGTGATTCCAATTAAAAACATCATTGGATAACTGACTTAGACTTACAATTTTAAGCTGAAAATGTATTTAAAATTTTACAAAATCCATAAATATCAGGTTTAAAAGAGTTAAGTACTTTGAAATATTTGTAAGATAGCTTAAGTACTTAAAAATGAATACTAAATTTAAAAACGCAATTTAAGCTAAAAGGATCTTAAGCCATATTTTAAAAATCAAATCTCTTAAAAATGACTGTAAAATGTTTTCAACCTGTGAAGAGTTGAGTTTAAAATTATAAGTTGTTCAATTTATAGTGTTAATAAACAGCATTCATTGTGTAAAAAAAGAAGCTCTGAATAAGTTAAGCAGAAAATACACACACATACACACACATTCAAATTAATAAAAAATTCAAAGTAAACACAAATATGAAGCCATATACTACTCAGAGTATTTACAAAAATTCTGCATGATGCTGGTTTACACGTGATATGTTCACATAAGAACTAGAATTCTTGGAGATCATTTAGTTCAACACACTCATTTCCAGACAGGAAATTTAGACCTACAGACTCTGAATGACTTAGTCAAAATTACCATCTTAATAATATCAAAGCAACAAAAGTAAACAAGGTTTCTTATACCTATGCCACGGCATGTTTTACTATATACCACAATACCAATTGCATTTTGTCAATGAAAAACGAGTCAGAGTTCCATCATTGTTCACTGTAGTCCATAGTAAGATAAAAATGATTGATTATATTAATCAAGTGGATGGAAAGAGAGCAATCTCTCCATTACTCAGAGTGGCAGACAATGGAAATGTTAATGGCCTCTTCACGTGGGAAAAGATAAAAGAAACTACTTAATATTGAATAGTCTATCGTATTTGCCTCTACAAATGAGTCAAAGATGAATGCCTAAAACAGATCTAAATAAACTCTCCCTTCCCTACTATCATATTGCCAAAAGCAGTAGATAATTGAGTGCCAAGAAACACACTAAAATGTGTAGGATTTATATATATAATAAGTATAGAATTCCTTTTAAACACTGATTATTGAAAAGACTGAAAACAAAACAAAAAGTATGTGACCATTTCATACTGAAAACTAGTATCAGATGATGAACGCTTGTATTTCCTATTCAAACTACAAATGGAACCCTTTATTTTATATTATGTTTTTTTATACAGGTTTTTTTAAGCCCTGTCAGAGTTTACCCCTGAGGTTTCCAGGTGACAGCTGAGCTGTGCTGCAACAGTTTCACTTTTCCCAAAGAGATAAAGTGCATAGGTACACACTGGGCTGTTGTGTAACTTTGTTCTCTACTCTACCTGCATTACTTCAAGGGCCTCTCAGCTGATCTCCGCACAAGTGACAACATTAATATCAAATCATAAATGGATCACAAACCCTCCCTGTACTGTGCTTCACTAATATTACAAGAAAATTTTAAAAGATGTCTGCATTTACATGGGTTTCACTGGTCCCCTAAAATCAAACACCAAAAAACGAGAAACTAGTCAGGTCATCTATTTTTTAGTTTTATAAATTATATATCAAAGAGCAAACCTAGTAGTATTAACCATTTATTATTATATTTTACTAGAGGCCCAGTGCACAAAATTCGTGGGGGGGGGGGGGTCCCTCAGCCTGGCCTGCACCCTCTCCAATCCAGGACCCCTCAGGGGATGTCCCAACTGCCGTTTTAGACCCGATCCCACAGGGGTTGGCAGTCAGACATCCCTCTTGCAATCCAGGACCGCTGGCTCGTAACCACTCACGTGCCTGCCAGCCTGATCCCCACCCTTTTATTAGTATAGATTAAATTAGATATACAAATACTGTGTTTTCAAAGAAAGATTTTCAGAGACATTACAATTTTCAGCCTCATTCTCCATTCTCCAGAGAGGGGAGAAGGGCTGGAAATGGAGTTAATAATTGACCCATGCCTATGTGATGAAGATTAAATCAGAAAACTAAAGTAGATCATCCATGGGCATATACAGCACAATGACTATGTGGGTTTTTTCATTCATTTGTTTTTAAATTGACTTTAAACAGAGGAAGGGAGAAAGGAAGGAGAGAGAGAAGAGAAGAGAGAGGGGAGAGAGGGGAAAAGGAATAGGAGAAGAGAAAGAAGAGAGAGGAGAGGAGAAGAGAGAGAAACATCTATGTGCAGGAGAAACATCGGTAGGTTGCCACATGCACACACCCTGACCAGGGATCGAACCCCCAACCTAGGTATGTGTCCTGACCAGAAATCTAATCCGCCACCTTTTGGAGTACAAGGCAATGCTCCAACCAATTGAGCCACACCAACCAGGGCTATGTAATGTTTTTAATAATACTTAAACAATGTAGTGACATCAAAGCTAAGTAAACAAAAAGACCTCTGAGAAGAAATATAGGATGTCCCCAAAATATATATTCATACTTGAACAGCTGATAGCTCAACTGATATTTCTTTTCAAATTTAACTTATTGTGGCTTTATAATTATTAAAATATATATACATTTTTGGGAATACCCTATAGTTCAGAGGAACCAGAGATGAGCTACGAAAAAGATAAGGTAGATATGACTTGTAAAACATCAAGGTAAATACTATTCAGATAATGAGTGACAAGAAGTCACCGGAAAACAAATAAATACTTCCATAAAAGGATAAAGAAAAAAACAACAATCTATATTTCAAACAAAAATGGTATGCTTAATAGTAAAACACTAAAATTCCCATTAAAGTAGGGAATAAGGCAAGGCTGCCCATATTGTCAGCATTAATATAGATATGTAAATTACCATGCAAAGCAAGTACACAAGAAAAAATGTATAAATATAGGAAAAAAGTTAAAATTGTTACAGCTCTGACCAGTGTAGCTCAGTGGTAGAACATCAGCCTGCAGACTGAAGGGTCACAGGCTCAATTCCCAATCAAGAACTGGGTTGCAGGTTCAATCCCCCACAGAGTCAGGGCGAGTGTGGGGGGCAACCAATCAATGTCTCTCTCCCATACTGATGTTTCTCTCTCTCTTTCTCTCCCCCCCCCCCCCAACCCTTTCCCTCCCTTCCAATATCTCTAAAAATCAATGGAAAAATATCCTCGGGTGAAGATTAACAACAACAAAATTCTGTTATTTATAAATATAATTGCATATCTGAAAATCCTTTTAAAATAAGCAGAAAAAGTACTAGAAAGTATAAGCTAATTCCATAAAGTGTCTGGTTACAAAATTAATAAATTAAAATCAATAGTTTTGGATCCTGGAACAGAAAAAGGACATTAGGTAAAAACTAAAGAAATCTGAATAAAGTATGGACTGTAAGTTAATAATGATGTATCAATCAACACTGGTTCATTAACAAATGTGCCACAGTAATCTGAAAAGTTAATAACAGGAGAAACTGGGTGCAGGATATATGGGCGGTCTCTGTAAGATCAACTTTTCTACATATCTAAAACTATTCTAAAATAAGTTTATTTTTTAAAAGTCAATAATTTTCTTACCTACAAGCAATAACCCGTTAGAAACATAGTGATAGAAATGGTTCTATTTACCCTCAAGTTAGAAACTAAAACCTTATTATCCTATCTAATAAAGACGAAACATGCAAATTGACCACTGCATCGCAAAAAAAAACATGGCGGCACCCACAGCCAATAGGGAGGGAATAAGCAATTTGACATGACAAAGATGGCGGCGGCTGGCCTGACGCTTGCGTCATTGCCATGGCGACAATGCAGGCGTCCTAGCCGCTCCAGGCCTCTGGGCAGCGTGGGAACTTGGAAGGCGGCTCTGGGCCGGAGCGAAGGCAGTGCCGGCAGCCAGGGGAAGAAAGGCCTATTCTTGCACGAATCTTCGTTCATCAGGCCTCTAGTCTAAAAATAATAATCCTAAGGAAAAAAATGTACAAGGTAAACAAAGAAAACTTTTTTAAAGGTAAAATCTACTGAGGAACATAAATGAAGAGACTACCTTAGCCCAATATAAAGGTGTCAAACTTCCCTCTATAAAATAATCCACAAATTCAACATATTTCAATCAAAATTTCAATGAAATCCATGGTGACTTAAGAAAATGGAAAAATATACATACATCACAAGGAAATGATGACAAGAAAGAATAACAAAGACTACTACTATGAAAGAAAAAGATATAAATATATTAAAACTAGGGTTATTTTAAAAATATGGCATTCATGTATGAACAAACAAGTTGATAAAACAGAAAATGCAAATACCCATCAGAACTCATATTATGAAAAAGGTGACATTTAAACCACTGAGAAAAAGATGGGATTAATAAATTAGGTTGATTGAGACAACTGCCTATCAAAAAAAATTAACTATGAGCTCACACACTGCTTACAGCAAAATAAATTCCAAATGGGCTAAACTATAAAACTATTAGATACCAGTACTTGCAAATTTACAAAGGACTAATCTCCTTAATCTATAAAAGCTCTCAGCAATAAGAAATGACCAAATAGAAAATGTATTTTAAAAAATGAATGAAACTCATGAACTGGCTCCCTATCCCCAAAAAAGACCCAAAGCTTATGAAAAGATGCTCAACCCCACTCAAAATAGGAGAGATGCAAATTAAAGTACTCTAAAATACTATTTCTTACCTATGAACAGCAAAACTATGTGAGGCTGTGGCACACATGAGCACAAACTCTCATACATGGCTTGAAGGCATGCAAAGTGAGTGATACAACCCTTATGGAAGACAACTTGGTAGTATCTTTAAAAATTACAAAAGCATTTACCCTTTAAACAAGCAACCTTATTTCTAAGAATTTATCTTTATGTTCCTTTTTATTGAATTTATTGAGGTGACACTGGTTAACAAAATTATACAGGTGCACAATTCCACAACGTATCTTTATCTATACACTGTATGTGTTCACCACCCCAAGTCAAGTCTCCTTCCGTCACCATTTATCTCCTCTATGCCCTCCTCCACCTACTTCCCCCCAATCACCACACTTGTCTGTGTACATGAAAAGATGCTCAATGTCACTAAGACTTTGTCTTAATACTACATATGGATACATGTGAGATAACATTTGTAAAAATTACAGCATGTTTTATGTTATCAAAAGGCTGCAAACAAATTAAATGTCTGCCTATCAGCAGAAAACATGTTAAATATACATTCAGACAATGGGATACTATGCAACTATTAAAAACAAAACAAAACTGAATCCAACAAATGAATGTTCTGGACCTGACAGCTTCACTGGTGAATTCTACCAAACATTTAAGTAAAAATTCATACCACTCTCAACTCTTATAAAATATGTAACAGACAGTAACACTTCCAAATTCATTTTACGAGGCCAGCATTACCCTGATACCAATGCCAGACAAGGATGCCACAGAAAAAAAATTACAAACCAATATCCCTAATGAACATACATGTAAAAATCCTCAACAAAATTAAATTGGTTTAATTTTGTATTATTAAACCAAATTAATAATACATTAAAAGGATCATATGCTATGATCAAGTGGAATTTATTCTAGGGATCAAATATGGTTCAACATCCACAAACCAATCAATGTGATACACCACATTAACAAAACGAAGAACAAAAATTATATAATAAAGAGGGAATATGCAAATGGACCATCATGCCACCACAAAGATGGCAACACCCACAGCGGAGGTGGGGGGTTTCCGTAACACAAGATGGCTGCACCCAGAGCGGAGGCCAAGTTCCCGTAACGAGCCTTAACGAGCAATCAGCAGCGACCTCAGGCCACGCCCCCTGCCCGCAGCCCAGCAGACTTGACGGGGGACCTCAGGCCGCGCCCCCGTCCCAGCACTGGGCCTGGGGACCTGAGGCTGCACCCCCCCGCTTGGCGGGGCTTGACGGGGGACCTCAAGGTGTACCCCCAGCCCCAGTACTGGGCCAGGGGACCTCAGGCTGCTCCCCTCGCCCCAGGCTGGGGGACCTCAGGCCATGCCCCCTGCTCAGCGGGGCTTGATGGGGGACCTGAGGCTGCGTCCCCCACCCAGCGGGGCTTGACAAGGGTGGGACCAGCTGGGTCTGGATCTAGCCCAATGTGGGGGGGGGGGGGCGGTCAGGTCTGGGTCTCACATGATTTTGAGGCGCATGTGGATGGGCGGGGACTTGACTCTGGGTCCCATGGTGCGCCCCAGACTCTGACAGGAGGAAGATTTTCATATACATTTTTACTAATTTTCTTTCATCTCTGACACTTCTATTATAAAGGACAAATAGCAATATTAAAATATTTCCTCTAATTAATCCCCTTTTAATGTGCACAAATTTCGTGCACCAGGCCACTAGTCATCTCAATAAATGCAAAAAAAGCATTTGACAAAATCCAACATCGCTTTCTGATAAAAAAACTCTCAATAAAGTGGATATAGAAGGAATGTACCTTGATATAACTACCAAAAGCCCACAGTTAACATCATAATCACAATGAAAAGCTGAAGGCTTTTCCTTTAAGATCAAGAACAAGACAAGGATGCCCGTTCTCACTACTTTTGTTCAACACTAGAGGCCCAGTGCATGAAATTCGTAAATGGGTAGGGTCACTAGCGGCTGCCGGCCGGGGCCTCCCTTCCCTGGCTGCCGGCTGGGGCCTTCCTTTGTTCTGCGCCATCCCCCGGTGGTCAGCACATGTCATAGTGAGTGATCGAACTCCCAGTTGGTCGAACTCCAAAGAGGACACTTTGCATATTAGGCTTTTATATATATAGAATAGATGTACGTGTGTGTGTGTGTGTGTGTGTTTACTAGAGGCCCAGTGCATGAAATTCGGGGGAGGAGGGTGGTCCCTCAGCCCAGCCTGTGCCCTCTCACAGTCCGGGAGCCCTCGGGGAATGTCCGACTGCTGTGGAGGTAGGAGAGGCTCCTGCCACCACCACTGTGCTTGCCAGCTGTGAGCCCAGCTTCTGGCTGAGCGGTGCTCCCCCTGTGGGAGTGCACTGACCACCAGGGGGGCAGCTCCTGCATTAAGCATCTGCCCCCTGATGGTCAGTGCGTGTCATAGCAACTGGTCCACCATTTGGACGATTTGCATATCAGTCTTTTATTATATAGGATAGTATTAGAAGTCCTTAAGCAGAGCAATTAGGCAAGAACAAAATAAAAGGCATCCAAATCAGAAAACAAGAAGCATAACTGTCACTCTTTGTAGATGATATAACATTATACATAGAAAACCTCAGAGACTACACCAAAACACTGTCAGAACTCATACACTAGTTCAGTAAAGATGCAGGATTCAAAATCAATATACAAAATTTTGAGTTTCTAGCAGAGAAATTAAGAAAATGATCCCATTTACAATTGCACTAAAAAAAAAAAAAAAACTAGAAAGAAATCTGATCAAGGAGGTGAAAAACCATAAAACTTGAAAAAGAAACTAAAGATATTTGGTACCCATGAATTAGAAGAGTCAATATTGTTAAAATGTCCATACTAAATCAAAGCAATCTACAAATTCAGCACAATCCCTATAAAAATACTAACGGCATTTTTCACAAATAGAAAAACAACCCTAAAATTGTGTGAAACTACAAAAGATCCTGAATAGCCAAAGCAATCTTGAGAAAGAAGAACAAAGCCAGGGGCATCACTCTCCCTGATTTCAAACTATGTAACAAAGCTATAGTAATCAAAAGAGTATGGTACTGTCATAAAAAGAAACACATCGATCAATGGAACAGAATAGAGGGCCTAGAAATAAACTCATATCCAATTAACTTACAACATAAGAGCCAAGAATATACAATGGGTAAAGGGCAATCTCTTCAATAAATGGTACTGGGAAAATTAGGACATCCACATGAAAAAGAAAAACTGGACCACTATCACACACTATACCCAAAATTCAATGGATTGAAGACTTGAACATAAAACCTGAAACCATAAAATTCCTAGAAAAAAAGAATAGGAGATAAGCTCCTTAACATTGGTCTTGGATATGATTTTTTGGACTTGGCACCAAAAGCAAAGGCAGCAAAAGCAAATATACACAAGTGGGAATACATCAAAGTAAAAAGCTGCACAGCAAAGAAAACTATTAATAAAATGTAAAGGCAAACCTAAGGAATGGGAGAAAATATTTGCAAATCGTATGTCTGATATGGGGTTAATATATATAAAGAACTCCTACAACTCAACAGAAAAAAAAAATCTGATTCAAAAATGGGCAGAGGACCTGAATAGACGTTTTCCAAAGATATACAGATAGCCAACATCACTAATCATCAAGGAAATGCAAATCAAAACCACGAGTTATCACCTCACACCTGTTACAATGGCTATATCAAAAAGGCAAGAAATAAGTGTTGGCAAGGATGTGGAGAAAAGGGAACCCTTATGCATTGCTGGTGGGAATGTAACTTGGTGCAGCCATTAAGGAAAATAGTATGGAAGATCTGAAAAAATTAAAAATAGAACCACCATATGGCCCAGCAATTCCACTTCTGGGTATTTACCCCAAGAAATCTAGACCACTAATTCAAAAATATATTATGTACCTGGATGTTCGCTGAAGCATTATTTACAATAGCCAAGACATGGAAGCAACTTAAGTATCCATCAATGAATAAATGGATAAAGAAAATGTGTATACACACACACACACACACACACACACACAATGGAATAATATTCAGCCATAAAAAAAAAAAAAAAGGAAATCTTGCCATCTGTGGCAACATGGATGGACCTTAAGGGCATTAGGATAAGTGAAATAAGTCAGAGATAAGATCAATACCATATGATCTCACTTATATGCAGAATCTAAAAACAAAACAAAAACAAATAACAGAGCTCATAGATAAAGAACAGACTAGTGGTTGCCAGAGGCCAGAGGGCAGGGGTGTGTAAAATGGATGGAGGGGGTCAAAAGGCACGAAGTTCCAGTTATAAAGTAAATATCATGGGGATGTGATGTACATTACAGCATGGTAACTACAGTTAATAATACAGTACTACATTATCTGAAAGTTGCTAAGAGAATAAATCTTACAAGTTATCGTCACAAGAAAAAAAATTGTATGATGATAGATGTTAAATAAATGTATTGTGGTGATCATGTCACAATATGTAGAAATATCAAGTCATCAAGTATACCTGAAACTAATATAATGTTAGATGTCAAGTATACCTCAATGTTTTAAAAAAACTGAAGAAACGCTTTTGCACACATGTTCAAGATATAGTAACTGGGGAAAATACAATATATAGAATAGTGTGGTAGGGGGAAGTGACAGACATATTTGAGTTGGCATCTATATACTGTGGTGGGATTCATAAGAAACTATTCACAGTGGTTTCTTATGAAAAAAAGTTGGTGCTGGTGGAAAACCAGGATGGTGGGCAGGTATAAAAGGGAAATTTTTCATCACACTTTATAATTCTTATATATTTTTTATTTAACCTTGCAAATTTATTTCCAAATTTAAAAGTTATTAAACAAAAACATGAAGTTTTCAAACAAACATTTAATAGGGAAAGTCATTATAGCATGAAGAAAACTAGGAAATGTGACTACTAAAAATGTTAAATTTATATGTTCAAAATACCCAATCAGAAAGTTAAAAGACAAATTAGAGGACATTTTTAATATCTGACAAACAGCTAATATTCATACATATAAAGGACTCTCAAAATTCACTTAAACACCACTTTCAAAATAAAGGCAAAGGCAGTTAAAAGAAAAAGGTATAAATGTTATAAGTGTCTACTAAGTGTATGAAAAGATACTCAAAGAATTAAAAAAAAAAACAAATTAAAACAATATGCCATTTTTCACTACCACAGTGAAAAAGATTCATAATAAACAATGTTGGTGAGAACAAAGGGAAACAGGTCCTTACATACAATGGTGAGAATATAAATTGGTGAAACATTATTTGAGATGTAATGTGGCAACATCATTTAATTTAAATGTGCATAATCTTTGACCTAGCAATTTCTTTTCTAGAAACTTATACTATAAACTCTCACAGTACAATCTTATACAGTGGGGCCTTCACTTACGAGAGTCCCAACTAACGAGTTTTTTGAGATACCAGCTGTCTCTTGGCCCATTTTTTGCATTGAGTTGACAGAGTAATTTGAGTTAACGAGCTTGGTCTCGGAACGAATTAAACTCGTAAGTCAAGGCCCCACTGTATACACAAATGTGCACCACAGTATTGCTATAACATTGTTTGCTTTTATTTTGGACTTTTACTTTGGACTATATATACTTGAGTACAGTCTGGAACATTTTCTACAGCTAATATTGTTTTCCTGATAACAACCTAATAATGGTTTTTAACTGGAAGGTGAAATGCTCAAGGAATATATTATAAGGGATAAAAAGCACTATATAATTGTTACTATTATCAATACCATAAAAGCCTCCAATGTAGCCAGAATCAAAGTTATTCAGTAATTTATTCACTGCTAAAAAAAATTAATAAAATAAAATAAAAAGATGAGTTAAACCAGCAACTTCAGCCAGAATCAAAAATGTGTTTTCAGACATTGAAGAATAACAAACTAGACTTTGCACAGGGTAGTGGTTAATTTGAGGTACCCATCAAATCACTTATGGGCTTTCCTGTTGGTGCATTTAGGGGAGTTGTTTTCAAAATTCACATGAGTAGAATCTCCCCCAGACAACCATTTATTAGAGTGAAGCAAATACAGGACCTCAGGCAAGTTAATTCCCAGTTATTAGATGGTGGGTTCTTGCTCGTTTGTTTTTTTAAGAAGGAAAGTAATGTCGGCTCTGTCTCATTTATCACCTGTGTAATAGGCCAGCTATTCTCAAGTGACATGTGCAATAGGCAAGCAATTCTCAAGTGAAGTAATAAGGACTATACAAAGAATTACTAACAATCTTTCAAAGCTGCTGAATAACTTCTTTTTAAAAATAGATAAATTTAGGATTATCCCTACATCAGCCTCACACTAGCCTGTGTTGTGATATGCATCTTGCTACAGGAAGGAAAAGAGATGAGCAGAGACTCAGAATGAGCAGAGGAATAGGGAGCATGTAGTTTGAAACCATCCCATGGAGAATTCTAATTCTCCTCACCCCCATTAGTAAGCAAAACTAAATAAAGCTCTCATTAGCTGAAAGCTGCATGTCAGTGCCTAGAATAGCATGAAGAACTATATAGTGCACTCTGTGATTTTACTTTGACTTTCCTTGTTTTACCTACAGATATCTTTACAAAGAAAGAAAACTGCCCAGCATGGCTCAGTGGTTGAGCTTCCACCTATGAACCCAGAGATCATGGTTCAATTCCTGGTCAGGGCACATGCCTGGGTTCCTGGCTCGATCTCCAGTAGGGGGTGTGCAGGAGGCAACCAATCAATAATTCTCTCTCATCATTTCTCTCTCTCTCCCCCGCCCTCCCTTTCTGAAATCAATAAAAACATTTTTTAAAGGTAGAAAACCAAAATAGATAACACAATGAGAACTTGAGTAACACTGCATGATCATGTGAACAAAAAAAAAATGCTATAAACATGTCAGTAATTGCTTATGATTACCAAATCAAAGGCAAAGGAAAATTAGTAAAAGAACACTAACCATGTTTAATATCATGCTATAATGTATAGATTCTAGAAACCATAACTTTGGTTTAAGTTTAAATAAGGTTTAAGTTTACAGTAACTACAGAGAATAGAGAGGAAAGACATGACATCACAATTAGACAAATCCATAATGTAGACCATTCTATAAGATAATTACCCTATTTTTTAAAAAGTCAATTTGGATGAGAGAGAAATTATTAAACCCTAACTGGATCCTGGATTTGGAAAAACTGGCTATATATGACATTTTTTGAATATTTGGGAAATTCAAAGTATGAACTAGATGCTAGAAAATTAATGTTCATTATTTTCAATGTGATAATTAAGGGATGACATGTCATAATGCATCAGGTATAAACACGTGTCTATGAGAAAATGAGTATGTTGGTATATATCATATATCGATATACAGGAGAAGCAAATGTGATTTTTTTAGAAGGTTCTAAATGTTAAATCTAGGTAGATAGATGGGTGATCGTGTATTATTCTTTCAACGTTCTTGTTCATTTGAAAATCTTCATTTAAAGCAATTGGAAAAATAAGATTATTTTAAGCTTATTCTTCAACAGCACATACTGTATACTTTAATACTCCTGTGTTGTGACATGCAACACTGAAAAAAAGACACTTTGATAATACAGTTCAATTTTTTTAATTAGCCGTATTTACTTTCACTTAAAAAAAATCTTTAAATTGAGGATTTCACTATTTAAATGCCCCCCCAAAAAATCTTTACTCCCTTGAAAGTTCACTTGGGTTCTGTTAAGGTTCACGATACTTGTGAAAATCATCTGTAATATATATTATGGTATAACTAAAACAGAATACTACTTAGTGCAAATAATAATTGCTTTACTGGAGTTTTCATTACTTTATTTTTACATCCTTTCTTTTAACCATTCCAGATATTGACCAGGAATAGTAATATTATGAACACAAATAATATACTGAAAAGTTAAAAAATAATTCACTTCGAAAGCCTTAACAAGTTAGATATCTTTACTAGGTGTACCGGTTAATAATGCGGATTTTTTTCAAAAGATGGAGTTACACATATGTTGATATAAATGCGATTTGATATGTATGCTATTTTGTTGTATTGACAACAAGCTTCAAAACTTCCTATGTCAAATTTTCTGAAGGACTTAACATCATAGATATTTTTACACTTAAAAATATAAAATTTTGTGCCAAAAAAAGAGCATTTGCAGGAAGTTTTAGTTTTAATTCATTACTTTATTTTGAAGAAAAGTGCTGCTGAAAGTTATCATATACTTTGGGAAGATTATGGTGAACATGCTCCATCTCAAGATACTTGTGAACGCTAGTTTAAATGCTTTAAAAGTGATGATTTTGATGTGAAAGACAAAGAACGTCCGGGTCAATGTGAACCACGCTTTGATTGTAAAACGACCAGAATGGGCCAGAAGACACGGCAAAGTAATTTTACTTCATGATAACGCACCATCACACGCTTGAAAACCAGTTAAAGATACGTTAAAAGATCTTGCCTGGGAAGTATTAATCCACCCGCCGTATTCACCAGACCTTGCTCCTTCAGATTAACCACTTGTTCCGATCAATGGCACACGCACTTTCTGAGCAGCACTTCAAAATGTACAAAGAAGTGGAAAATTGGGTCTCTGAATGGTTTGCCTCAAAACAAGCAAAGTTCTATTGGGACAGTATCCACAAATTACCTGAAAGATGGGGGAAATGTGTAGCTAGTGATGGACATTACTTTGAATAAAGCACTTTTGATGTTTCTCTTGAAATTATCCTGTTCTCTCTGATTATAAAATCCGCATTAACCAGTACAACTAGTATATATAAAAGCCTAAGCAACCATTACGACCCAACCACCAGACAACCAGCCAGTAGCGATGATGCACACTGACCCAGACCTTGCTGCTGGGGCCCTGACAGCCCCAAATCTGGTTCACCCACACCCTGGGCCCAGACAGGAGGGAGGAGGGAGCCTGATTCCTCGCGGAATCAGCCATTGATTAGCTTGCTGCTGGGGCCCTGACAGCCCTGAGTCTGGTTCACCCACAACCCAGACCCAGATAGGAGGGCAGAGAGAGCCCGATTCCTGGTGGAATTGGCCGTTAGCTTGCTGCTGAGGCCAACCTACTGCGGTCCCTTCCCCCCAGACACTGGCCTACCCAACTGGCCCCGATTGCCAGCCAAGGAACCCAACCCATGCACAAATGTGTGCACTATATAGGCCTCTAGTCCTATATAATAAAGGGCAAATATGCAAATCGACCAAACAGCAGAAAGACCAGTCACTATGATGCACACTGACCACTAGAGGGCAGACGCTCAATGCAGGAACTGCCCCCTAGTGGTCAGTACACTCCCACAGGGGGAGCGCCGCTCAGCCAGAAGGTGGGCTCATGGCTGGTGAGCGCAGTGGTGGTGGCAGGAGCCTAACCTGCCTCTGCAGCAGCGCTAAAGATGTCCAACTGTCAGTTTAGGCCCGCTCCCTGAAGGCTCCCGGACTGCAAGAGGGCACAGGCCAGGCTGAGGGACCCCCCACCACCACCACCGAGTGCATGAATTTCATGCACCAGGCCTCTAGTATTATAATACTTGGTAGTAGAGCAAACCACTATACCCAAAAACATATATTCATTTAATAAACAACCTTTTCCCCAGAACAAAGATTCCTTTGCCTAATGGGAAGATTATGGGAAATACTCTTCCAGGACTAATAAATACCATGAAGGGTTCCCACCATAAGGCCCACCACACTACCCAATATACAGTAATGTTTGAATTATCCTCTGCATAAATCCTTCTAGGAAATAACTGGATGTTTCTTCCAATTCCTGAGTACTTTATGACACATAAGAGATTAGTCGTATTCTACCGTGTGATATGATTGTTTATTTGTCTCAGTGCCTCCAATTTATAAATTAGGAAAAAGCAGCATTATACAGGAAGCTAAGACACTCATGTCCATTCTGTATGATTGAGGTATAAAGACTTTTTCATCTTTGGAATTATTTCATTTAATGTAATTCTTCTTATGTAAAATATATCTATTTTCAAATAGCCTAACATAGGTTAATGATCAATGCATGATTTAAAAATCATTCAGCCCTAGCCAGTTGGCTCAGTAGACAGAGCATCGGCCTGGGGACTGAAGGGTTCTGGGTACGATTCCCAGTCAGGGCACATGCCTGGGATGCAGGCTTGATCCCCAGTAGGGAGTGTGCAGGAGGCAGCCGATCAATGATTCTCTCTCATCACTGATGTTTCTATCTCTCCCTCTCCATTCGTGTCTGAACTCAATAAAAAATATATTTTTTTTAAAACTCATTCAGAATACTCTCTTCTTGTCCTAGCCAGTTTTGCTCAGTGGATAGAGCATCGGCCTGTGGACTGAAGGGTTCCAGATTCGATTCTGGTCAAGGGCATGTACCTCAGTTGCAGGCTTGATCAGTAGGAGTTTCTAACTCTCTATCCCTCTCCCTTCTTCTCTGTAAAAATCAATAAAATATTTTTAAAAAAGAATACTCTCTTCTCTACATCTAAAACGTATCACAAACATAAAACCTTTTACTAATTTTTCTCATGACAATTTAATAAATTGTTATAAATTGTAAAATTCTTTTAAAAAACAGAATCTCTCTGCCCTAACCGGTTTGGCTCAGTGGATAGAGCGTCGGCCTGCGGACTCAAGGGTCCCAGGTTCGATTCTGGTCAAGGGCATGTACCTTGGTTGCGGGCACATCCCCGGTGGGGGGTGTGCAGGAGGCAGCTGATGGATGTTTCTCTCTCATCGATGTTTCTAACTCTCTATCCCTCTCCCTTCCTCTCTGTAAAAAATCAATAAGATATATTTTTTTAAAAATATATAAATAAATAAATAAATAAATAAAAAACAGAATCTCAGCATAAGGGAAACAATAAGAAAATCATATTAAAAATGATGATACTAGCCCTGACTGGTTTGGCTCAGTGGATAGAACGTCGGCCTGCAGACTGAAGGGTCCCAGGTTCGATTCCAGTCAAGGGCATGTACCTTGGTTGTGGGCACATCCCCAGTCGGGGGTGTGCAGGAGACAGCTGATCAATGTTTCTCTCTCATTGATGTTTCTAGCTCTCTATTCCTCTCCCTTCCTCTCTGTAAAAAAATCAATAAAATATATATTTTTAAAAATGATGATACTAAATGCAATTTATTATCCTGGTTGGGTCCTGAAACAGAAAAGGAACATTAGTGGTAAAATCCAAATAAAGTCTATAGTTTGTTAATAATACTCTACCATGTTGATTTCTTAATTTTAATAAATACAGCATGGTTATGTAAAGTTTTAATATTAGAGGAAGCTGGGCAAAGGGTATAAAAGAATTCTATACTACTTTTGTAACTTTTCTGTAAATCTAAAATTATTACAAAACAAAGTTTTAAAGATGTTAACTATGGAGGATGAATCTGTTTAGTTTATGTCTAGACAACATTCAGGGAGTTAGGAGGGCTAGTAGAAGTAAACAGCCAGATATGTGATTCAAGCTTCTCAAATTTGTGACTAATCTTCCTGCCTATTCTTAGGGCAGTTGGCACTCAGGGTTCTATGTGGTTTGCACAAAGCAGTACAGAATAGGACTTTTTTTTTCCCTTAAAACCTCAAAAGGAAATGGCTTGCTTTGCCCTAGGTTTTCTTTTCTTTTCTTGTAACACAAAGCAACAGAGACTAGCACCAACAGTGTAAGTTATAAAAGATGCAAACTCCCTCAGATTCTAAAGATAAAGGACAAGAAGGAAAGTCTGAACTTTTTTACAATTCTACCAAAGAAAGCATTTAACCAACTTCTTGGGGGACAGGCAGAGGAACCAAAGAATCATTAACTACTCATTTCACTGGGATTTGGTGAAATTTATCTATATGATAAAGAAGTCAACAGTAGTAAAATCTACAGAATGTTTGTTGTAATCTGTTCTTTTCCACACTTGTCTATACTATTTTAGCATTACTATTCCTAGATGTCCTCAGCACAAAATAATTCTCTGCCTTCCCCTGCTGTGCAGAGAGACAGGAAAACCATTTGACTTAATTCAGATTAAATAATAGAAAGAAGCAATCAATCTTTCAAAGAAACATTTCTGCTTGTTTACCAGATGCCTGCTCTGAAAATTATCTGAGTACAGAATATAGGAAAAATCAGATAAAAGTTATGTGACATATGTTAGTGCAATAACATCCTTAATTTGGACTAAGAAAGTCTGAATTAGGAGGGAGGTCAATGGGGAAAAAAAGGAGACATATGAGGGGAAAAAGGAACTATTTGTAATACTTTAAACAAAATTAAATTAAAAAAAGAAAGTCTGAATTAGACAAGTACTTTAAGAGAAATTCTGCCTATTATCAAAAACAAACTATTACTGCCAGGCCAGCATGGCTTGGTGGCTGAGCACTGACTTATGAACCAGGAGGTCACAGTTCAATTCCCAGTCAGGGCACATGCCTAAGTTGCAGGCTCAATTCCCAGGAGGGGACGTGCAAGAGACAGCCAATCAGTGATTCTCTCTCATAGATGATGTTTCTCTCTCTCTCTCTCTCTCTCTCTCTCTCTCCTTCTCCCTTCCTTTCTAAAATCAATAAAATATATATATATTTTTAAACTATTACTGAAATGATTTCATTCAACATTCCATTGAATAAGAAATTTAACACACTAACACCCTGTTTTGGAAAATGTTGAGTAAAGGTGGGAAGACAAGTACTTTTAATATTGTTGATGAAAATTTAAATTAGGTGATTTGGCATTTTCAACCATTTTGTTTTCTTCAAAATACTCTCTTGCCTTCGCTTCTGGAACAAGTTACTTTCTTCCTTTTCAAACTCTTACCTTTCTGGTCTTCTCTGCTGAGCCATTTTCTTTTTAATGAATTATACTTTCTTCCCAGATTTTATCTACTCTGTAGCTTAGATTATCCTCTATAATGCTGATAACATCCAAATAAATTTTATTACCCCAAATTTCTCTCCTTAACATTTCTCTTCAACACTGAACTCATGTTCTCCAACCTCAAAGGCACCCTCAAAACGGCCTGGCAATCCTACCATCCTCTTGCTAGTCAGGTCACTTTGCCACTCTCCAAAAATAAGAATCCACCGCAAACCTTGAATATCCTCTTCACCTCCCCCTTCACTCTCAACAGAAAACACTAACTCTGTACTTCAACATAAATCATAAAAGACCTACCTCAACTTTCACCACCAAATGCTTATCCCTTCTTCCATCAGCATTCATCCTTACCTCCTTCCTTCCTCCAGAGATTGATCCCTTGCTAACTATGCTTCCTGGACCACAAACCTACTTTGCCTTCTCAGGAACCTCATATTATCAACTTCAATATATATTCTCTCTCATTATAAAAATTCACTCAGTTTTAAAAATGATTATTTATCAAATAAAAATATGCATATCCTATAATCCACCAACTTTACTTCCAGAAATTTATACAAAAGACTGGTACAAAGATTTAACTAACAAGAATATTCACACTACTGTTTTCAAAATAGCTAAAAACTACAACCTACAGAGCCAATAACCAAATGATTAAATATACTGTAACACATCCATACTATGGTCTACTAGACAGCTATTCAAACTGCTTTTTTTTTCCCCACAAGGTAACATTCACAATCTACAGTCAAGCAAAATAGGAGGCTTCAAACAGTACAAATTTTATAAGCCCATTTTTGTAAGGAAAAAGCATAATATGTATTTGTAAGCTCCAAATGATTTGATTACTAAAATGTTCAACTGATTTATCTATAATTTCTGATTTAGCATATATATATTTGAACAAAAAGGTTCTACTGTGTTGACAAAAAGAGAAAAATCTAAATACTGAGTAAATAAAAGTACAGTATTACAGTCTTCTAAAATTTAAATGAGAGAATAAGGTATGCCATTATCATTAATTTATTTTAAATTAAAACATGCTCTTGCCCTAACTGGTTTGGCTCAGTGGAGAGAGCGTCGGCCTGCGGACTGAAGGGTCCCAGGTTCAATTCCAGTCAAGGGCATGTACCTTGGTTGCAGGCACATTCCCAGTAGGGGGTGTGCAGGAGGCAGCTGATCGATGTTTCTCTCTCATCAATGTTTCTAACTTTCTAACCCTCTCCCTTCCTCTCTGTAAAAAATAAATAAAATATATTTTTAAAAAAATTAAAATAAATAAATAAAACATGGTCTTATTTGGGAAGAAAAAACATTTTTTATATTCAATTGGGTTTCTAATTTCTTTGAGTTCTGAAAAAAACTACCCTCATGTTGGGGTGACACCTTTTACAAAATAGTCTAAAACTGGAAAGAGATCCTCATCTACAGGAGAATAGATAAACAAACTGTAGTATACTCGCACAAAGGAATACTGCTTAGCAATAAAAAGGAACAAGGTACAGATATACACAACATGGATGATTTCAAAAACATTAAGCTGAGTGAAAAAGACTTACACAAAGTATAACTACATGATTCTATTTATATGAAGTTCTAGAACAGGATAAACTAATCAATGATGGGGGAAAAAATCAGGCCAAGGCCAAGAGGGAGAGGACTGACTAGGAAGGACAAGCAAGAACTTCCTCCAATGGTGCTAAATGTCCTACAACATGATAGGTTTGCTCCACACATGTGTATTCAACTATCAAAACTCAAAAATTTATCCAATGATTCACCTAGGATTTATGCCTTTTAGAAGTCTAATGATATGCATACTGAAGTGTTTAGGGATGCTCTGTAGTGGTGCTTGTAACTTCACACGCATCTCTCTCTAAAAAAAAAGAAAGGGCCACCCACAGCAGGTATGGCCCAGTGGTTGAGCGCTGGCCTATGAACCAGGAGATCAGAGGAATCAAACTGTGATCATAGGCCAAAGTTCAACCACAACTGGGAAGAACTTCATCATTATGCCCAAAATTCTTCCTGATTCATAGGCCAAAGTTCAACCACAACTCTCCCCCTCACTTCCTCTCTGAAATCAATAAAAATGAATTTTAAAAGAAAAAGAAAGGGCCTTGATAAAGAGGTGAATAGACGCAGACATGTAATAAACAAAAACTGCAGAGTCCAGGTAGTGGGAACAATTCTTTCAACTTTTCTATAAGTCTGAAAATTCTCACAGTAAAATGTTGGAAAAACATTATTTAATTTGCAGTACAATCAGCTACTGAAAGCAAACTACCTGCATATTCAAAAACTGAAAAAGAAATATAAACTTTCCTAGTTTTTCAACAGCCAAATAATTTTACAACTTGGAGTAATTTCTCAAATAGCAGAAAACATCTTTAACAAAAGATACTAAAACGTTTTGTAAATTCACAAGTTTTTCTACAAGCTAACAAATATGCCTACTTTCTTGGAAACTTCGTTTGTAAACCATCATTGGATAATGTATCTTTAAATTTATTATAGGTGACATAACAAGAGAGATAAGAGCTATACCTGTGCCATACTCAAATGGGAATAATTACATTCATCTCAATGCTAAATACTGAGAATACTGGTAAGAAAAAGCAAAAAACATAGGTCAAAACATACCATCTACTATTCATTAAACTTTTCCTAAAGGATACAGAAAATATTCTAATACTAAATAATCATGGTTTTCATTACTAATTTATAAGTTTCCTTAATTAAAACTTCTTAGAAAATATGAAGATTTCAGTTTTAGTCATTGTAACTTAATCTTGTTTACATGGGTATTTAAAATATTTTGAATATTTTTATTGATTTCAGAGGAAAGGAGAGGGAGAGAAACATCAATGAGAGAATCATTGATCAGCTGCCTCCTCCACAACCCCTACTGGGGACCGAGCCTGCAACCTGGGGCATGTGCCCACACCAGGAATCTAACCGTAACTTCCTGGTTCATAGGTTGACACTCAACCACTGAGCCATGCCAGCAGGGCTTTTAAAATATTTTTTAAATCTTTGGGAAAGAAAATGACTTGAGGGCCTCAGAGAAATCCTCACTAATAAAGGATTTATCATTCTATAGATCAGCTACAGAAAATAATAAGATAACCAGGAAGAAAAAGTTGAAACTTCATAAATTTTATATGAGTGATTTAGTTTCTGAATACAATCTCTCCAAAAATTTATATTGCCTATATTACTACATATATCATGTGTATATAGTATATGTATATATAAACTGCACAAAGTGGTAGATACAAAAAGCTATATATGCTGCACTTTGACTTAAGGGTTTTTTAAGAGTCATTCTGTAATTGATTTTTAAATAATTCTGTATCTTATTTATGTCTTGCACACTGATATTTAACCTAACCCCCAGGTAAGATGTGACTCCACCAGGTAATACAGGCTTATCATAGCACTCCTTCTACCCCCAACTATTCTGTATCAGTTAAGTTGATAAATCTAAAGATTCACATATATATAATACCAAATTTACTCAACAAATATTTATTCAGAACCTAATACAAGCCAAGCACAGGAGTTGACACTGGATATACACTGCACTCATGAAACTTACAAAGTATTGGGGGGAGGGAATGTTAGAGACAGCAAACAAATAAACAAAGTTGTAAATATGCTTGTGATAAGCACTATGGAAGAAAGTTATAGGATGGAATGATGAAACAGATCCTGTTTATTTACTAGTAAACCCAGCCCTGCAAAGAGCAAAAGGGAAGAGAATCTCTTTAGAAACAGAAAGGAGGCCAGTGTGACTGCAGCACAGCGGGAAAACTGCACAAACTGCAGACAAAGGCAGAAGTGGCTTTGGGGGCCTTGGTAAGGATGCTAGATTTTATTCTCAATGCAAGAGAAAGTCAGTGAATGATATTAAAAGGTGGTGGAGAGGAATGACACAAACAGATTGATGTCATTTACTTTGTGGAAAAAATAGTTGTAATAGGGCAAGAATAGAAGCTAAGGCGAACAAAATGTTAGGGTGGGCCAGAAAGTGGAAAGGCAGTAGAAATGTCTGTCTTTATGTTTAGCATTAGTCAGAAATTACATCTGACAGCAGAATTGATAACATTTGCTCATAAGCTGAGGGGGATGGCATAAGCAACTAGATACAAGGTGGTGCCATAAACTAAGATGACAAAGACAGAGCAAGAAAACAAGTTTTGGGGTGGTGCCTTGAGTGGGGAATCGAGAATGGTTTTGGACATGATACCTTTGAGATGCCTCTGAGATAGTCAAGAGGAGATCCTGAGTAGGCCGCTAGATTTAAGGGAATTTTGGGCATAATGATGAAGTTCTTTAAACTGACCTGGATACTCATAAAATATAAATTAATGGGCCACACTCCAGATCTTCTACATCAGAGTGGACATGCACAAGTGCACATTTTTAACATGTTCAAGTGATTCGGATGTCAACTGGATGGAGTCTTGAGAATCACTTAGGTAGAGAGATTTAGTGTTATAGCTCATCACCTAGGTGTATACCTCTTTACAGAAGAGGTATACGTTGAGGTAAACAGTATGTTGAGCAGTATGTTAAGATCATGGTTTGAGTTACTATCTCATCTCCTGCAGTCATAGAACATTATAGAGGAAACAGTTTTAACAAGCCATTCTTCAAATGACCGTTACTGAAGGCCACTCTGAAGGTGAATAATTTTTCTACTTTATAAATATTTTCTTTAAAAATGCCCATGCAATATCTCACAAATGAATAAATTAGGTTCAGTAAGGTGGAAAGGCTTGTCCAAAGGACACATTCAATTACGGAGCCAAGACATACAAATCCAGACAACACCAATTCTAGTCTGCTTCCCAGAACACAAAAATGCCACAAAGCTCACATCCATAAAGCTCACCATCTGTGACATGTCAGGTACAAAAATAATCTTGATGACAAGATAAATGGGGTGAATGTCTTAAGAGAAACAGAAAGGACAATGAAAGGTGAAAAAATGACTCCTTGACTTGCACAACTATTCTAACTGCTGAACTATAAATTCTACCTTTAATGTATCCACAAAAGCTACAAGTGTTTGAATCCTGTATAACAAGTCCTAAGACCTTATTATGCTAAGTGAGATAAGTTAAACAGAGAAATAGAAAGTACTGTATAATATCACTTATATGTGGAACCTAAAATAGTCAAACCCATTTTTTTAAAAAGGGTACAAGTTTGCAACCAGTAGTAAAGAAACCAGAGAACTACTGCACATATAATGAATGTATACAATATTATGTAATGTGATAAATATCACTACAACAGCAATCATATTACAATATATAAATGTAACAAAGCAATAAGCTATATACCTTAAATGCACACATTATGTCAAATTTATTCAATAAAAAATTTTTTTAACTAAAAACAAAGTCAGAAAAGCAATGACTACATTTACCAAAACAGATGTTTTTTAAAAAACCATCCTAAGATTCTTCCTACTCTTCACAGACTTTGTATCTTTAAAAAAAGAAAGAAAGAAAAGAAAAGGCTGCCAGTACATGGCTTTAAAAGTTCTGTGTATATCAACTCCCAGCTCATGATCTGCTTAAGGCCACAAAACAAGTCACTGATGGCTAAAAATCAGTCATCTTCTTCGGTAAAATGAGGACACAGGGTTTGGGATAAAAAACATAAGTTAGCATCATCTGTATTATTATTGGAAGAGCAAAGAATAATTTATACTGTGAGATTTTAACATGAAATGTTGGATTTTGCTTCAAGTGTATACTTCAAACTATCTACCTCAATACTGAAGTACTAGTATGTTTCCTAAAATGTTTACAAATCCTCCTTGCTAACTGCCCATAGACGAAGATCATCCCCCAACTATAAGTTCCGGGTCACAACAGTTTAATGCTTGTAACTGTTCATTATTCCTTGAAGGCAAAGCTGTGTCTTGTTCATTTCTAATCATTTATTTAGTATTTGAGTGCTTACCCTGTGCTTGGCACTGATATTGGTCTTGAAGTAGTGAACTTTCAGATTTGTTTGGGTTGGTGCAGCGGTTCTCAACCTGTGGGTCGCGACCCCTTTGGTGGTCGAACGACCCTTTCACAGGGGTCGCCTAAGACCATCCTGCATATCAGATATTTACATTACGATTCATAACAGTAGCAACATTACAGTTATGAAGTAGCAACGAAAATAGTTTTACGGTTGGGTCACAACATGAGGAACTGTATTTAACCCTTTGCACTCCGCTGTCCCCTCTCAGGGGACATCGGAATTCTAGCATATCACTCGGATGTCCCCTCTCAGGGGACATTGCAGTTTATTAGTGATTACGGGGAATTGAGTTATTTCAACGCAACTTTTTGAGACATGCATGTTTCCCTGAAGTTTTATCTTGAAATGGCACAAGAAATTAAATCAAAATATCGTAAAATTACTAAGATATATACAAGAAATGTCAGCGGGTTTTGTGTCAGATTAAACAATAAACTACATATTCCCGATGTGGGACAAAGAAAACGGGACTGCATTGTGTGTTCTAACAGGAAAACACCTGGTGGCAGGCGTCAAACCACTTATTACTGTCAAACATGCACTAATCAGCCTGCAATGCATATTGGGGAGTGTTACAAAACTTATACTGTACAAAATTATAAACAATAAAATACTGTTTTTTTTGCAAATATACATTCCTCGATGTCACCCAATTCATATAAGTCCAATATCATTATAATACGTTACTTGGTTCCAAAATTATACTAAATAATACGAGGGTCTGTAAATGCACGTTTCCGCCGCAAAGTAGCGTCGAGTAGCTGGTAGCCAATGTCCAGAATGGTTCGGAGTGCAAAGGGTTAAAGGGCCAGAAGGTTGAGAACCACTGGATAAGGCCTTTAACTGACTGGCAAAGGGAAAGTACTGCCTATTGCTGAATTCAGTACAATCAGCTGCTCCAAATGACATGTTTTTAAGTTGTATTTTCACTGAAAGTTGTAAGCGCATTTTTTAACATATCAGTCTCTGCCCTCTTGAAGCTTATATTCTAATGAGATAAGCAAGACATTAAATAAATGTATATCAATTAGTGATAAATGCTATAAAATAAAGGAGGATAAGGGGATTAGGAAATATTGTAGGAGCTGGGAAGTTGGTATTTTAATAGGTTATCAAGGGAAAGCCTCACATACAACTGAAAGCTGAAATATGTGGAGCTAATCACACAGATTATCTGGAGGAAAGGAGTCATCCCGACAGAGGGGGAAGAGCAAGGGCAAAGCCCATGAGGAGGTACACAGTTGTGTGGAAAAAATTGTAAGAAGGCAAATGTATGTGTTGGGGGGTGGGGGGATGACAGACACATGCAAGGGCAGGCTCTGAGAGCAGAAGAGTGCCCTGATCTGATCTATGTCTTAAAGAATCACTCGGACTTCTGCACGGAGAACAGAAAACACAGAATGGAAGCAGTGAGCCTGATGAGAACCCTGCAAAGATCCAGAGGAGACATAATGGTGGCTTGAACCAAGGGAGTGATGATGATGATGAGCTGGATTCTAGTTAGGTTTTGAAGACAGAATCCACAAGATTTGTTGATGAACTGGATGTGAAGAGAGAAAAAGAATCAAAGAGAACTTTTAAAAGATTTGAAAAGAGCAGAACTGCCATTAACTGAGACAAAAAAGTCAGAGAAGCAGTTTCATTTTCCTAGGAAAAACCTAGCAAATGGCCCAGTACATAGTAGAAATGAAAATATTATTTGTGAATTTACCTGAATAAACTCCTCAAATGAAGCATTAAACTCAATGTATTGCTTTCTATTTGTTCTAAATTTTCTTTAGTAATGTTAGCCATTAAGCACAATTCATGGACTAACATGGAAATCTTAGACGGAGCCACAGCAACTCATCCTTACATCTCAAGGACCAGTCTGTTTTAAATTTATAATCCTCCTGAATCTAACAGAAATCTGCTATGAAAGAGAGCTCTGTGCCAGCCCGAGGATTCCTGCACCCAAAGTAATTAACCTGTTCGTTAATGATGTCATATTCCTGGAAGGAACAGAAGTACAACTAGAACTCCCTAGGCCAGAATTAATTGAAAATTCTAATGCTCCGAGAAACATTTTCAGAATTGGGCAAGACTGTACAAGTTCCCTAAAAAAATAAGCCATCAGTCATCAGCATTTTTCAAATGGTAATTTTCCCTCAAGCAATAAGTCCCTTCAAAACAATTTCAATGAAAAATTAAAATCTGTTTGAGAAAGAGAAACTTAGCACTTTTTCCCCCAAGCAAGCATTTTCCCGGCCAATTAGTAAAAATGAGCCTCACTAAGGGATAAGTTGAGTGTCCTCACCTTTAGCAGTTCTTAGAGTCCTATTCCCAGATTTTCTAATCCAGCATCCTTACTCTAGCTCCATGAAGAAGCACAAAGTTAGCAGAAATATATTCAAAGCAATTTTCCTAAAATAAAAAGTGACTGTCTTTTCCTCCCTTCCCGTTATTAAAAAAAAAATGTTTAATCCAAGCTTAAGTACCATCCCTCTTCCGCATTATTTTTCCCAAAGCCCCACCCTAACCTAAAGTGCTAAAAAAAATGCTCTTACAACTTTCAGTGAAAATATAGCTGAAAAACCTTGATCATTCGGAGAAGCCGATGGTACTGAATTCAGCAACAGGCAGTACTTTCCCTGTGCCAATCTGTAAAAGGCCTTGAACCAACCCAAACAGACCCGCTGAAATGCCAGCCAGATTCCCGCATCTCCCCCGCTCCCTCCCCCCAAAGCTGGCCCGGAGACACCACAATCAGGGGCCACGAGGCTGAACTGAAAAGAACCAGTGGTGAGCAAAAAAACAACAACAATGATTTTTAGAGGCAGGAAGGTTAACAATCAGGTTTTCAACCACCACGGATTAGCGAATGAGAGCCCGGCCGGCCCGCACATACATTCCTAACAGAGCGGCGCTAGCCTTCCCCGCTCCGGAGGCTCCGCACGCGGCGCAGAGACGCGGTGGAGCGCGGGTGCTCCCCGGAGAGGAGGGCGCACCGCCGCGGGGGGAGGGAGGGCCAGGGGCGCCCGCGGAGCGCAGCGCAGCGCAAATCAGCGCGCGTGCCAAGGAGGAATGCGGCGTCCCCGGGGAGCAGGACGCTCAGCGCCTCGCACACAACACTCAGGCAGGGCTGTGCCCGCCCCGGGCAGAAAGGCCGGGAGGCTACGGGCGCGGGGCCCCCCAAAGAAGGGGCCTAGGAAGCCGCCAGTACCCAGGGCACCGCTCGGGCGCACGGGGGCGACGGGGGGCTGCCGCTGTTTCGTTTCTGCTGTCATCCCTGAAGTAGGGGAAACCCTAGGGCGAGGGGGAGGGGAGCGCGACAGCGAGCGGGGCCGCGGCTCCCAGGGGCGGGCGGAGGGTGGGGTGCGCGCCCCAGGCCGGGGGAGAGGGCGCAACCACGGCCCGGGGCCAGGGAGGCGCGACAGCCCGCGGGGCTCGGAGCCCCGGCGCCCGCCCCCCGCCCCCACACTCACCATGTAGAGGGTGAAGGGCAGGCCGAGCAGAAAGAGCCACAGGTAGAGGTGCAGCGCGTTCACGAAGGTGGCCTGGTGAGGGTCGTAGTACCAGCCCCCGCTGAGCGCGGCCCACACCCCCTGCCGGAGGATCTGCAGCGTCTGCGACCCCATCCCCGCCCGCCGCCGCCCCGGCCCCAGCGCTGCGCGGCCGCCGGAGCCCGCACGCCGTCTACCCGCCTCCGGAGCGCCGGGAGAGCGGGCCGGCGTCTCGGCGCTCGCTAGGGCTGCGGCAGGAGGAGGAGGCAGCGACCGAGGAGGAGGAGACCGGGGAGGAGGCGGCGAGCGGCGGGGCGGAGGAGCGCGGAGAAGAGGAGGGGACCGGCCTCCAGGGCGCCGCCGCCATCTTGTCTCCTAACACCCGGAGCCGGAGCCGGGCGCTCACCGCCCCCGCCCGCCTGCGCCGCTGCCGCCGCCGCCGCGACCCCCGCCGCCCGCCTGCCCTGGGCCGGACAGAGAGGGAGGCCGGGCGCCCGGGAGGGACGGGCAGCAAGCCGCGCCCCCTCCGGCTCCTCCTCTCCTCGCCCTCCGCCCTCCAGCCGGCTCCGCGCGAGCGCGCGCTGCGCCTGGGAGCCGCGGGCGCCTCCTGCCGGCGCCCGGGAGAAGCGCGCGCACGCGGCCCGCGGGCGGGGGCGGGGCCGCTGGCACCAGGTGCAGGGCTCCCGGAGACCCCGTGGCTCTCCCGGCAGGGACCCTGGCAAGTTCATGGATCAGCCCCTGAACCTGATCTTTCGCTCTCCGACACCTTGTCTTCAGAACCTTGTCAGCCGCCTGGCTGACGTTTTGTGATATTTCTTAAAGCCCTAGGAACCATGAGCCTAAGATCTGAGATACTCACTGTAGGCCTAGCAGCGGTTCTCAACCTGTGGGCCGCGACCCCTTTGGCGGTCGAATGACCCTTTCACAGGGGTCGCCTAAGCCCATCCTGCATATCAGATATTTACATTACGATTCATAACAGTAGCAACATTACAGTTATGAAGTAGCAACGAAAATAATTTTATGGTTGGGTCACAACATGAGGAACTGTATTGAAAGGGCCAGAAGGTTGAGAACCACTAAAGGAATTAGGTACAGTGGATGGCACTTGAACAATCACAGACGCACCCAATCTGAGCAAGAACTGCGTTGGCCCTTGGAGTGAGCTGAGAGCCCTAAGGGTGAGAAAAACAGCCACATCCAGGATTGGGAGGACTTACCACTCCCAAAGACAAATTAATAGAAATAACAAGAGATGTGAAAGTCGGGGGTGGACAGATATATTATTGTGTGCAGTGATTTCACTTTTTAACGTGCTGTAACTTGTAACCATTTTTATTAAAGGGGCAATCTAAACAGGGAGGAAACATTAACTGTGACTGCACCCCAAGTCACAATAGGGTCTGTGCTTCTCTTTTTACAGCTGTAAAGACGGAATCATTCTTAGCTCTGTGTAATGTTTAAAAGGCATGTCTGATCTCACTGAATGAAATTGTTTTAGAGTTTGAAGTTTGAGCTTATGATAGCAATAAAAGTACTATTTTATACTCCGGGATTAAAGTTGCTATAATTAATGAGAAAAGCAAGAGAGCCAAAAGAAGCTGGTGATGTTTTAAGAAGAGTATTGAAAGACCATTGCAATACCTCCCAGTGCCATTCCACTTTACAGTTTAAACATTTTCACACCCATTTTAGTTGATCTTCACAACACTCGAGTGAGGACAGCAGGCTACCCAAATTGACCTTCACAAGTAGCATAGAGACTACCCTAATTTTATGGATGAGAAAACCGAAGCTCAAAGAAACTAATATTCACCACATTCTCTAAGTAATAAGTTGCTGAGAAGACCTCTACCACCACACCAGCAGTCATCCTAACAGCATGGACTGAACTTTGGAAGTCTGTTTCTCAGCCCTCTCTACCTTATCCATTCAGATAAGAGTTCGAACTGATGAATAACCCTCAGCTGCTTCTGGTTACCTGTGGCCAGTTTAAACGTATGACCAGTTGTTTTCAAAGTGTAGTCCCAGGACCAGCTGTGTCAACATCATCTGAGAACTTGTTAGAAATGCAAATTCTCAGGCACTACTCCGGTCTTGGGACCCTGCAATTTATTTTAACAAGCCCTCCGGAAAATTCTAGCGTACCTTAAAGGTTGAAACTACCTCTATAGAACACCATCCCCAGCCTTGACTTGTTTCCTTATAACCACAGAGCCATCAAGTCCCAATAAGATACCTCGAAATGGAGAGAGGTGAACTAACACTGGCCAAAATATACTTTTAAATATATTAGTGTGTATTAAAGCAAAATTAAGGTAAAATAATACAAGTTTACAATAAAATCAGCTGCCTTGAGGCTTGGTCGTGGACAGAAGGTATTGTCAAGTGTTCACTTGTTTCTTCCAAAGGAGACAGGAAAGCTCGCTGAGCAGATTTTGGAACTGGTCCCAAGCTTTCCAACACAAAGAAAGATGTAAACAAGGATAAAATTCCAGTGGCACATCAGTTTCCACGCCAGTAAACATCTGCTGTAGCTTAATATGGGAGGATTAACTGTAACAGGAGTGAGGTGGCCTGGGAGAAGTAGATACATCCACAGAATTGGAGGCAGACCCCGCTGGTGGGATGAGCTTGCAGGCGGAAGACAGTATCTAAAGGGTATAGAACGGGCAGCAGCCAGGAAGGCAGCCAGCATCAGGCTGGTTCAACAGAGAAGAGTGTTGTAAGCCAATGGGCAGCTGGAACACAACCTTGGGAAACCCAGGAGCAGACAAAAATTGGGAAATCATGGCAGGCATTAAGAAAATGTGTTGCTTATAGCAAGGCCCCAGTCTCGGTGCTGGATCCCAGGTCTTGATTTCTCTCCCTATGAGGAATTGATGAAAACAAATAGAATTCAGGTCCTTGAGATGATGTATCGGACAAATTTGGGGGGGCGGGGAGGGAAGGACTTGGGCGATAAAACAAGTATCCAAAGGCCAGACCTGGTAGACAGAGTGAGACTTAGAAACAAAGCAGGAGCTTACTACATAGAACTGAGATGGAATTTCTCACTGATCATTGTTGCCTCATGTTGGTTGAGGTTCCAGAGTGTTAATATAGGCCTCTAATTCCCTCCGGTATGGCTGGAACTGATCCAAGAACTTCGAGATGGGAGTCACATGGCAGCAGCCACTGATTAAAAAGGGGTCAGCAAGATGGGCAGGCACAGAAGGTCAAAAAAGCAGTGAGAGACTACATCTTTCAGCTCTGGACTGGTGAATGCATTTTAGAAAAATGCTAATTAACCAGCTTAGGGAGTTAGCAATTGAAAGAATTCAATGAAATAGATGACCTTTTGGAAAAACTGACTCAGTAGTTGGGGGTGGGAGTAGGAGGAGAGAGAATCCTACAGTGCTTTTCATCTGTGGCTTTCAGAATGTTTACGAATGCTGCCACTACAAGCTTCCTATCTTATAAACAGGAAGCCAAGGCACAGAGGGATTAAATGTTTTGCCCAAAGTAACATCCTCTATCGTACCCATAAATTATAAGAACAGGGCAAAAATTAAGGAATCTAATTTGCTAAGTGTTAGCCCTCTTAGCCATGCATAAAAGCCATTAATAATGTTACACTAGCATGTCGAAGTTAGCAGCCATGACATACTACCAAACCACCACCTGACCTTTGTTCATCTTTCAGAGCTAATTCTATTAAAATTATACTCCCTGACTAGCTTATAAGCCCCTTGAGGACTGGGAATGCTCTGACAGCAGATCCTCTCTCCTACCAAAAGGGACAAAGTCGAGTGTGTAAAACCATTCAATAACTCCCATGCAAGCCCACCTTGGAGCAGAGGTGTACAAGCTGCCGCTCTGGTCAGTTCATGTGGCAGAAATGAGCTACTTTAGACATCATAGACCACGTGTCCTGCCAACAACCTAAACGCAGCAGGTTGCCATGTCTCCCTCACCCCATCCCAGACAAGTCCTTCTTATTTATTGCTCTCAGTGAAACCTCATATATCCTCCCCCATTGTCTGGTTTCCTACCGTCCTTTTCCTGTTCAGTCCTTCCTTTACGTTGCCAGAGCAACCATCCTCCTGGATGCCCTTATCAACTCACAGCAAATAGCCTCCTGTTGCCTCCAAGCTCTCAGCACAACCTTGCTACATTCCACCAATAAATTAATCTCTCTATGCCACTTTTCCCTGCCCCTCCATTTCCCAGAAGGTTTCAAGTCTCCTCTGTTGCCAACGGTACTAAAAGCATACTCCTGAGCCAGGTATTCACAGTCCCCACAACCTACCAGCAAATCACTGTTTTCTCTAGCTTAGCTCACTCTGCTCCTCACTACGAGCCCCTTTTTACTGGCGAATATCAGCATACCCATTTATCCATTTTTTAAAGTAGCCTAGAGCAGTGGTTGGCAAACTGTGGCTCTTGAGCCACATGTGGCTCTTTGGCCCCTTGAGTGTGGCTCTTCCACAAAATACCACGTGCAGGCGCGCACATACAGTGCGATTGAAACTTTGTGGCCCATGCACAGAAGTCGGTATTTTGTGGAAGAGCCACACTCAAGGGGCCAAAGAGCCGCATGTGGCTCGCGAGCCACAGTTTGCCGACCACTGGCCTAGAGCATTCATATGTTCCATTTATTTAGTACTTCAATGTGTACCCCTTTATGTCCCCCAACTAAACTACATTTTTGAGGGCCAATTAGCCTGGCAGACAATGCCTAGGAGAAAGCTGGTCCGATTAATTGACAGTCAATGCAAGTTGAAAAAAATAAAGCAATACAGGAAGCAATGGCTTTTTAATTAAAGATCTTAATCTATGTTAGCTTTCATTTGGTAACTCCTCAACATTCTAAAGCATTTCACCAGCTTAGAAGGTCAATTCAAGAAAAATGTGGAATAAATGTGAAGATATTTGGAAGAGAAGGGAAAGGCCCTAAAACTCTTCCCTGACTCTCTTTTTAGTCATTTGCTATATGCCACTTCAGGCCACATCAGGAAAATTAATGTCAAAGGGGGGAGGGGACTTTCCAAATCTTACATAACATAACTACAAAATACCAATATCTGGATACGGAGCTAAATAAGGAAAACAGAAGCAGCTCATCCTTCTTGGAAATTTCAACTTAATCTACTCTGTGGGTGCTTTCTTTTTTTATATAAATATTTTTATTGATTTCAGAGAAGAATGGAGAGGGAGAGATAGAAACATCAATGATGAGAGAGAATCATGGATTGGCTGCCTCCTGCACACCCCCCACTAAGGAATGAGCCCACAACCCGGGTATGTGCCCTTGACTGAAATCAAACCAGGGACCCTTCAGTCTGCAGGCCGATGCTCCATCCACTGAGCCAAACCAGCGAGGGCTCTGTGTGTGGGTTTTTAAATGTCGATTCCATATGATGAGTACTTTACTAGTAGAACCTGTTTTAACCGACACTAATTCAGTCATTCTCACTATGGTTTTGTGTCACCTTCTGTTACATCTCAATTCACTTTTCTTAAACTCACACACAACACTTTGTGGGGAGGGCAATAAGGGGAAACAGGAACTATATAGGATATTGCAAAAATCCCCAAATTGGGGGAATCCCTGAAATTAGAAACAATACCGCACACTCATTATTTCCCATCTTTTGACCTAAAAGGATTCTTCTATGACAATTAGATAACTGATGTGCTTAGCCAGACTGTATTAAAGAGCTTGTTTACCTCTCTGTTTCAGTCAGGGAAGGTAGCCTAATCCCAGCAGGACCTATTAGGCGGTAGCTGGGTGTTTCTCAGAAGAACTCACCTGGTTAGTAGTTAACAGTGTCATTTGGAGGACCGGCCTGAAGTTATGCAGAGATGAGGCAGTTGTCACCTCTGGAGGCTGGATGTCTGGCTCCTCCAGCAAGGAGCATCAAGAACATCCTTGGGGAAAAGGAGTGTTTGGTACGGAAAGACCATGGTGCGTGGAATCAAATAAACCCACGTTTCCATCGACAGTCTGTGACTTTCTCAATTAGTTTAGTCCCAAGTCAAGAAACCCAAGCCAAAGTGTAGAATCCTGGAAAATTCAATGTTGTAGGCAGGCTGCATTGCTAGAGCTTTTTTCTCATGGCGAATTGAACGTTCCAATGATGTAATAAAAAGACCTTTCCCTTAGAGACTTTTTCACAGCTTTCTTTATGGAAATCTTGACAGCACATGGGAATGTTTTTCTTGCTAGTTTTTTTTTTTGTTTGGTTTTGGTTTTTATTTTTGCTTTTGCTTTGCCTATTGTCACTGGGATTCAGCAGCTATTCATACACATAAGGATTTATAATTATGCACAAATAGTATATTTTGTGCATTTGTCAAGTGGAGTGATATACTCAGGATAAAATCTCTCAAAAAATCAGTAGAGATCATGATACAAAGTAAAACCTCTCTGTCATTCCAGTTTTCTCACTCTCTTTCCATCTTTTAAACTCATTATGCTCTCAAGTCCTATGACAAGTGTTTTTTTTCAATGTCTAGTCAATGAGCCACCCAAATCCCAGTCATCTATTAAAAACATAGAATTCCAGGTTATAGTACATCTATACATAGGGTATTGAAAAACGCCTCTGTCGAGAATCCCTAAATTGGAGAATTAATATAAACACCTGTTGTTTCTGATGTTTGGTATTAAAAATAGAATTTTAAGTAGCCAATAAAATATTGAAATAGGTTTCAATGAACTGATCTTTATGAATTATGGTTAAGCCTGGCCAATGTGGCTCAGTGGTTGAGCATCGACTTATGAACCAGGAGGTCATAGTTCTATTCCTGGTCAGGGCACCTGCCCAGGTTTCTGGCTCAATCCCCAGTAGATGGCAATCAGGAGGCAGTTGATCAATGATTCTCTTTCACCATTGATGTTTCTTTCTCTCTTTCCCTCTCTGTAAAAAAAAGAAAGAAAGAAAGAAAGTGAAAGTTAATCATTCCATTAAAAAAAAAAGAATTATGGTTACGTGGGAAAAAAGTGTGCAGCAGCATGTACAATAGGCTATTGTTTGCATTTTTAAAAAGATTATATTTATGTGATTATGTATTGAATGCCCCTAACAGGACAGCTGAGAAAATGGCAGCAGGGGTTGCCACCAGGGTGAGAGAAAGATTTGCTTTTTATTGTATATCTTTTGTACTTTCTGAATTTATGTCATGCACATGTTACCCCCATTTTTAAAAAGCAGTCAATGACTTGGAAAAACAATGGAGATCCCTAGGTTCTACTCAAGACTTACTCATTTGAAATTTCTCACATGGCACCCAGAGAGCTGCATTTTCAATAAGCTCCCTAGTTTCCTGCAAACCAGTTTTGAGAACTACTCTTTCTTTCTTTCTTTCTTTCTTTCTTTCTTTCTTTCTTTCTTTCTTGTCTTTTCTTTAAAAAAAAAACACACACACAACATATTTCTATTAATTTCAGAGAGGAAGGTAGAGGGAGAGAAGGATAGAAACATCAATGATGAGAGAGAATCATTGATTGACTGCCTCCTGCATGCCCCCCACTGGGGATCGAGCCTGCAACCCGGGCATGTGCCCTGACTGGGAATGGAACCGTGACCTCCTGGTTCATAGGTCTATGCTCAACCACTGAGCCATGCCAGCCAGGCTTTAATATATTTTCTTTCTCTTGACCTTCTACCATCCAACCCCCTTCACTCCTCCCCTCTCGCCCCCATACACACACACACACATTTCTCCTCTCCTCACTTCCTTATCTAGTTTAGGTCACTTAGTTTTGCAATTCAGTCATTCCATAGCTAGTGCCCTTTCACTCCTTTGCCTCTCACCTTTGCGATCAACCAAAACCGTAACTCCAGACGGATCTGCTTTTTCTGCCCCAGCACACAGGCTAACTTTGCAGGTTCTAATCTCAGCTGCTGCCTGGATTCTTCCTAACAGTTCTTGGGTTCCTACTCAGTACCTGTAACACCCCTCTCAATGACTTAAAATCTCACCAATGTTCTCAAGACATCTACACCACTCTCTCTCAGATAGCACAAAGTACACAGAGGGTAGCAGTCTGTAATCCCTCAATTTCCTGCCCTCCTACTTCTAAATTTATCTACACACACATCCATCTTTCCTTTCCTTTCCTTTTTTCCTCTTAGTGTTGTTCTGACAAATAAATCACTCCGCCTCTTCTCTGGACCCCATTTCTGGCCATCTCTAAATCATATTCAATTTATTAACCTTGGTCCCACAGGCACCACAAGCATTTTTTTTTTTCTACTGGCAATTTCCTTGGGCCTATAAACAAGCACTCTTACCCCTAAGCTTTCTGTCTCCTCTAGTTTCCACCCTCTTTCTCCTCTCCTTCACAGCCAGGTTTCTTAAGAGAGAAAGGATGCTCCTTGAACTTCCTCTCATCACTGCTCTTGCATGAGTCCCAATGATTTCCTGGTTGCCGAGTCCAAAGGCACCATTCAGTCCTTATCTTATTTAGTCTTTTTGCTTTTGAATTATTGTTCCCTCTTCCTGGTTTCCTCTTACTTTCCCGATTATCCTAGACTCAAGTCTCCTTTATGGAATCCTCTTCTTCCTTCTTCTCCATAGAGGTTGTCAATGGATTAATAAAGTGGGGTGGGAGGGGCTCTACTGTGCACTTATAGGATTCTCCTTGGTCCAGAAGATGCTAGAGCCTCTTAACCTGAATCCTGTAGTGCCCCTCAGCCAGAAAGTGAAAACAAATGCCATGGTTGGACGCCTCCAAAATATTTGTGAAAATCCTTGTCTAAAGAACAGAAAAATAAGCTCTGCTTTAAATATTACAGCTGTAATTTAATGTTGCGTCTTGGGTTCCCTTTGTTTGTCTTCAGTCCCTCACTCCTACGAGCCTAATGGGAATTCTTAACCTTCCTAATCTCTAATTTATGAAGAGCATTGTTCTAAGCATTTATTTATTTAACCTTCAGGCTTGTATTTTGAAAACCCAACATTAACTTATTGGTGGTTTGCTTGGCCCAGCCTCTCTACCATTCTGCTTCCAAGTGGCCTTTTTGGCTGGTATTTAGTTTTTCATTATATAAAAGTATCACATTCACTTTTTTTTATCTGAGAAAATTGTAGAAAAGAACCCAGTAGGCCCCCTACCCAATCACAACCACTATAAATGTTTGATATCTTCTCATTCTCTCCAGCCCTTCCCCCAATTACTTCTGGACCATATTCTAATTGGAGTTCAGAGCCTGATCTGGAAAGTTTTTGTGTCAACACATGCCATGTGCCTTGGCAGTTTGCTAAGTCTGAGAAACTTCAGGAGGCATTTTTTCCTTCTGACTTACCCATGTGTTTCACTTAGATTCTTGGAAACATATTCCTCTGTGCAATATGGGTATTAGCCTCCGGCTTCAAGTAACAGAAAATTCGATTCAAACTCACATCAACAATAAGGAAAAGTATTGCTTCATATAACTGCAAGCCCAGGAAATAGGGCAGGATTCAGGGGCAGTTTAATTTAGTGGCTCTGGATCTATTTCCTTGTAATGCCCTGAGAGGGCCTCCTCTAGGTGTTGGCTTTGACCTTGAGCTTCTTTCTTCATGGAGGCAAATGGCTGCAGCAGTTACTGGTCTCACATGGAGATGCCATCGATGTGGGTGAAGTTCACCTAAGAGCAATGGAACTTCTTTCCTGGAAACCTCGAGCATAGTTCTTGTCACGTGCCTATTCATGACTCAACCCCTAGTCTCAAGTCAATGCTACACACTGATTCTGGCCAGGGTTCCTGAACAAATTATTGGCCGGGTGGTGGAATTACCCTTAGACTGGGCAGTCCCAGATGCGTACTGGGACACAGAGGGTATGTAGGGAGGGGCAGATGCCTAAATAAAACAGAATTACATTAAGAAACAGAGGAGGAATAGAGATCAAACAGAAAACCATACATGAGTTTAGAAACTAGGTCATTTAGTCAGGCCGGAGTGGCTCAGTGGTTGAGCATATGAACCAGGAGGTCACAGTTTGATTCCCGGTCAGGACGTGCAGGAAGCAGCCAATGATTCTTTCTCATCATTGTGTTTCTGTCTCTTTCTCCCTCTCCCTTCCTTTCTGAAATCAATTTTTAAAAAATTTTAAAAAAAGAAATTTGGTCATTGCCCTAGCCGGCTTGGCTCAGTGGATAGAGCGTCAGCCTGTGGACTGAAGGGTCCCGGGTTCAATTCTGGCCAAGGGCACATGCTTGGGTTTCGGGCTCGATCCCCAGTAGTAGACGTGCAGGAGGCAGCCAATCAATGATTCTCTCTCATCATTGATGTTTCTATCTCTCTCTCCTTCTCTCTTCCTCTGTGAAATCAATAAAGAAATATATTTTTTTAAAAAAGAAACTTGGTCATTTAATTAAGTCAATTAATTAATTTACAATTTTTTACTTCTTTTATTACATTTTTTAAAGTTTTAATAGGTGATAACTTCACACAGTTCAATATATAAAGAAACACAAAAAGGACATACAGTGAAGCATTATTTCACTGCTGACCCCAGCCAAACAGAGATAGTTTATGTACATATAAGGGAAAAAATTATATACATATACATACACACTCTCTTTTTGCACACAAAGTCTAGCATGCTATGCACATTGTTGTGCACCTTACTTTTTCACTTAACAATATATATTGATGATTATTATGTCAATACATAAAGAGCTTCATCACTGTTTTTTTTTATTGCATTGTATTATATTGTATGGATATGCCACTATTTAATGCCTGTGGATGGCCATTTAGATGGCTAATACTGTTTTGCTCTAAAAAACACTGCTATACTGAATAATATTGCATATATTTTATTATGTGTACATTTGGGGAATATCTGAAGCATAAATTCATAAAAGTGGATTTAATGTCAAATTGCTCTTTCTAGCTGTTGCACTAACTTGTACTCCCACTGGGAGGGTCTGAAAGTGCCTGTTTTAGAACACCCTTGTCAACAGTGCATGTGATCAGACTTTGTGGGTTTTTTTTTTTTTTTGCTAATTTGATCATCAAAAATTAATATCTTAGTGTCATTTGAATTGGATATTTTTCTATTGTGAGTGAGGCTGGCCTACTTTTATGTGCCTGGGAGCCATTGTGCCTCTTCTTCCAGGCCCTGCCTGTTCACATTCTTTGCCCAGGTTTCTATTGTTCTGTTGGTCTTTTCCTTTCTGATTTGTAGGAGCTCATATGTGAAGGGCAATTAGTCTTTCCATCCAGTTTGTCATTTGTCTTTCAACTTCGCTCATGGTCTTTTTTATGCAGAAAATTTTAATGTTACGAGATTCAATATATCAATCTTTTATGGTTCTGGATTTAATGTCATACTAGAAATGCCTTCCCCACTCTAAGGTGAATAATTCTCTTTTAGTTTTAGTTTCCTCTAAAAGAGAAGATGGTTGCATTTTATATATTTTAATATTATATCTACTCGGAATTTATCCTGGTCAGGGGTGAGAAATAATTTAACTTTGATTCCTTCCCCTCCTCCCCCCGCCTATGATATTGATTTTAATTTCATGCTATTTCATGGTGATGCCCTTTTTTGTTTTGTGACACTCAAGGTATTTCCAATATTCTCTACAAATGATTAAAAATCCAAGTTTTCTATATATTGGCTTTAATTAGCAAAACAATAACTCACAAAGTTTTTGTAACTTACCCTAGGCCATGAGATATATTTGGGAGGTTGGGGAGATGACGAGGTAAAAGGCCTTGAAATCAGACAAAGAATAATGTTTGTTGCATTTTCATCATGTGCGTACTCAGGGCATGCGTTCACAATATAAACAATTAAAAACAATAAAGTGGCTTAAGTGATTTAAGTCACTTAAAACTGCCGCATTTAATGTTCTAATTATTAACATAGGCTTTTTTAAGACATGGCACGATGAATCTCCTGCAGCATTCTGGCTCCTATGTGCACTGTGAGATGCTGCTGAGCCCCAGAGTCATAATCAAGAGGTGGCCCACCAGGAGGTATGGAGCCCCCTCCAAGGCTGCCCATGGAGAAGGGAGCCCGGCAGCAAACACAGAACAAAGACACATCTTGGTTCCTTAAGCTGCGGATTTAGGCAGTTGGACTGGCCAAATCCATATTCCCAGGGACACTCTACCCAACTTCCTTTCGCTGCACGGAGAATGTCATATGCACTGACTCTTCAGTGAGGTAGAAACTAACACCTGCCCACAGCAACAGGGTGTCATGGTCACAGCTGAGTAAAAATCCTTTGACAAGTACAAATAGACTTCGGCTGTTGCACTGGCGAATCGCATTACTTCTCTGTTTTTTGTTTACTTCTCCGTCTTTCCCAGGAGACTGGGTATTCTTGAAGGCAGAAGCTCTTTGTCGTCTCTGAACCCGGTAGCTTAGGACACTCACCCCGCTCTATAGGAATGTGCCCCTTGCATGCTTTTCTCCTACGTGGGCAGTTCCTTATATATCCCACTCTTCAAAACTCACCATTTGTTGAGGAGCTTCCAAGGTCAGCCACTCAACTAGAAAGCACTTCACATGCATTACTTTTTACAATTCTCACAACAGCTCTATGAAGTACATACTGTATCCTCCCCTCCCCCCCACTACACCTCCCATTGTAATAGTGAGGAAACTAAGGGACAGAGGTTAAGTGACTTGCCTAAAGTCACACAGAGAGTTGATGGTGGAGTCAAGATTCAACTCCCAGATGATCTAACTCCAGTGCCCACCGCTCTTTACTGGAACATCAATCACATTGTTTCTCCCCAGTCTGTTGGGAAGAAAAAAAAATTATTTGTAAAACAAGAACTTACAATTTTGCCTTCTAGAACAGTTGTCATAATATACCCAGGGGATATGGGGGTTTTTCGGTGATTACTGTTGTTTGTGTAGGAACAATCAGGAATTTCGATGCTCCTATTTGAGTCATCCCACTCTCACCCCACGGAGGGCAGAGGAAAAAGGGAGTGAAACAAAGAAGGCAAATTGCTTTACAGAAGAAAGAAATAGGAATTGTGAGTTTTCAGCTGGCCTTTCAGGTGACAGCCTAAAGGACAGCAGGGGTGAGATGTGAAAGGGTGAGGCCCTCTGGCAACTGGGAGGGACAGTTAGACTTAATGCAAGGTCATGGCCAATGAGAAATTTCTTGCAGTGAGGAAGACGAGACATTCACAAATAAGCCTGGACAACAGCGCAATTGTTATAATAGTTTGCAACCCACCATAAGCATATGTAAGAGGTATTTGGCCAGGATTTGCAGCGAGGGAGGGAGAAAACAGAATGGTATCCAACCTGGAGCCAAATAACCCTGGGAGGGGGGCAGCAGATGCCCGAGCTGTAAGCAACAGTTTGGAACAGGCAATAGCAGTGAAAAAAGCAAAGAGTATCAACAGCCCACTGCTAAAACAAAAAAACACCTGAAAACCCACAGGAAATATTGGGAGTGACTTTCCACCGAGGACTGGGGACTTCCGCAAAACTGACTTCCAAAAGCCCAAGGACTGAGGGATGGTGGGGGGGTAGTAACAATCGTTTTTTCCTCTTCTATGATCGAATCACCTGCATCATATATCAATTTCTACCCATATGCTTATCAGGTTAGTCTCAGGGGTCCTTAACCTCAGCCCTGTTGCCACTTGGGAGTGAACAACTCTTTGCTGTGGGGCCTGGCTTGTGCACTGTAAGATGTGCAGCTGCATCCCAGATGCTAATAGCAGTGGTATACCAGTCCCCTCAGTGAAAAAATAAATGTCTCCAGACATTACCAACTGTCCCCTGGGAGGTTGGGGGAGCAGGAGGACAAAAATCACACCAGCACTATGTTGTGTAAAAAAGGCTCCTATAGGTACTTCAAGTGTTTCTACTAAGTCCCACTAAGTGGTACAGCACTTCTTCAATATTGTTTACATTATATTTGCATAATAATAGTGTTTACAGGTAGCCTATATTACAGACATAGTAATAATGTATTACTACGAATAGAACACTGTAGTTCTAACATTATGTACAAACAAGAATGGAGTTGGTTATAGGAGTTTTCCCTATAAGCAAACGTCTATTAGATTAGTGTGTTAGGATTCAGTTCCTCTGAGCAGTATCCGTCCACGGTCAGATCTATCGGGAAGGCTGCATGATGAGCCATGGGATTCACCACTTTTGTCTTTGGGAGAAATTCAAGAGGAATGACATTCACACAAGCAAAGCACTCTCATGGCAGGACCCAAAAGGAAACTTTGGTGAAACCTAGTATTTTGCAGGGACGTAAAGCAGGTGCAATAATTTATAATCATGTCAGCTACTATTGTCTCCCCAGGCATAGTCTTTCTTTGCTATTGCCCAGTTAAAACTGATATGTATGATTTCCCAACTAGTTGACTGCAATCTGACCCATCCTCCTTGCTCAGAAAGCACATTTGAGGCCTGGCCAGTGTGGCTTAGTGGCTGGAGCACCAGCCCATGCACCAAAGGGTCTCAGGTTCGATTCCAGGTCAGGGCACATGCCCAGATTGTGGGTTTGAGTCCTGGTCGGGGCACATGTGTGAGGCAACAGGATGTTTCCTTCTCACGTCGATGTTTCTCTCTCTTTCTCTCTCTTCCTCTTCCTCTCTCTCTAAAAATCAATGAAAAACATATCCTCAGATGAGAATTTTTTTTAAAAAAGTACATTTTAATACAAGAAAATGAGAGAGACGTTACCTACTCTGATTTATTATTTTAAAACATATCACCATCAGATCTACTTTTTTTTGTTAATGACACATTATTCTGTGACACATCTCACAACTGATCGCCATGCAGTGGAATAGAACCTCTGGTTTATCGGGAAGGATGCAGGACTGGGGCTCAGACTGGGTTCATTTCTGGATTGCAGCTGATGGACTGTTGCTTAAGAAAGTGAGTCTATTTGCTCATCCGTAGATAATAAAATAACAATGAAATCAGCCCCTTTTTCTCAGGCTTGTTGAGAAGATTAAATAAGGTTTAAAACAATCTGCTAGAAATTGCGACTCTAGTGTCAATCATTGTCATTACCTCCTACCACCAGCAGCACCTTGCACAGATCACCAAGTCTACACGACAGCCCTGTGGGGTGCCTGGCTTTTTCCCACTACAAGCCCACAGAAAAGCCTGCTCAGTGGTGTGGTACATTCGTTACTCTCTTAAGGTGAAAAGATCATTTCTCTAAATTGGGGTGAGTTGATATACCTTTGCAAACCAAATGCCAGGTCTGCTTAAGCAGCTGCTAAAGGAAAGAGATGAGCTCAGCTCCTGTTCCTTGCTGCTCCTGCAGAGTAAACCGGCAGCTCCGAGCCAACATTCTCTGACGCCAGTTCCTTTCTCAGCGTTATAGGCCAGTATCCTGGGACCTGACACTAACCATTAGGAATTTCTTCAGTGGCAGCAGACGGAAAGGCAACCGCCAGTGTGAAAGAAATACGTTAAAACTCTCTCTCTTCTCTCTCTCTTTTTTTTTGTACAGTAAAAGTCATGAAGATAGATGACTCTGCTGGGTTGACTCATACCCCTCAATATAGAGAGTAGTCAGCCTGCTGGTGACTCTCCTTCTGATGATGCTAAACAGGTGACCTATTCTGCCAACAAGGGGGTCCAGAGAGGTTGGAACACAATGTGTATCATGATGTCCTCTATGGGGGGGGGGGGGGGGGTGCGGGGGGGGGGGCGGGGATTGGCTAAGGCTCCAAGATCCCAAGGGTTTAAATTAATAGGAAAATACGATTCAATCACAATCATGAAACAAATGGAAGGGAAATGAGGAGTTGGAGGGGTATGGGTGGGGAGTGTAGGCAGGAAGCACATAGGAAAATGCCCGGCAGGCTTGCAATTGGCACTATTGCCAGTCAAGGTGAGACGAGTGAGGAAGCTGAGACAGACTCAGCTGCGGATACAGAGGCTGGGAGCTACCTCCACAGCCATCCTGATCGAGTTCTCTTATCAAGCCAACTCCACTTCCTTTCTTTATCTTCTGCTTTCTCAGTGCTCACGGCCGTGTTGCTAGTGGCTTCCCCTGCAGGAATGAGAGGCTCTCCTGTTCCTGCTTGGCTAGGAGTGGGATGAGGAAGAGATCTCAGGCGATCCTACCCTCTCTCCACCCCCATGAACATCTCCCACTCCCAATGCCCAGAATTGGCTCTTCTTTGCTCGTAAAAATTCAAACCATTCTCCAAAGCTCACCTCTTTCATGAAACCTTCTGTGACCTCTCCAGTCACAGGATTTTTTTTCTTTTTTTCTTAACACCTACAGCTTGTACCTAACACAGTAAATCACCAGAGACATATTTCCTCTGTCTCACATGTGCTATCCTCGCTTCCTACATAGATTATACGGTCCTTGAGGACAGGAACCACATCTTAAACTTCTGGAAGTCACATGCCTCGGTTCTATGATTTGGCAGGTAACGCAGCGGAGGTCCTAGAGTATCTCTATGATATGGAAGAATCTAAGGAGCCCTAAGCTGGTTTTCTCAAGAGAATAGCACCAAGCCAGCCTTGCTCTTGGGGCTACACAACTACCAGTATTTCTCCTGGTTCTAAATAGGCAGCCTCATGCCTAGAGATTAAGTCCTTAGCAGCCTGTATCTGGGTCTCTTTTCGGTGACCCTTGCTGTATCTCATTTGTCCTGGATTGGGTGCTGTGCCCTTGCTACTGTTGATCCCCTGAAAGACCCAAACCCCACCTCTGAGCCATATTCTCCACGAGGCACAGTCCCTGCTACTCTCTACCCAGAGCAGCTCATTGAATTTCAGGCTGCCCAGACCTCTCTACCATGTGGGTTGTGCTCCACCCACCTTCAGTTAGTTCATTTCTCACCCCCGCTGGCACTGACCAGCCAGTCTGCTTCTTGGTCTGACTGTCTCTGCCAAGACCTTCTGGGAATGCCTGCCTTGCTCCAGGGTTTCTGGCTGATCTCTGAGTCCTTTCCAGTCTGCTGTCAACAGAGCCATCATTTTGAGATTATATATATAATGTTGGAGACAAACAGATATACACACACCCATACTCCCAAATTCACTTATCGGTTGAAAAGATTTCCACTACCTTCCTAAGTCCATACTCTCCCGTTGGAGGCATGTATCATCATTTCTAAGTCTTCCAATGTCTAACTTGGAATTTTCTTTAAATCAAAGGGGTCCTCAGAGATCATTTACTCCAACCCTCTCATTTTATGCCTAGTCTCTATTTTACTACCCTCTGTTTATGCTTCTATTTAGAAGAGAGTGGCATAGGAGTTTTGTTAATGATCACTTTAACAAGGACTTCTTTCTGGCCATTAGTAAACTGCCAGGGTGCTAGCAGACTTTATGGAAGGTCTCAACTCAGTAATCAGTCACCATCAAAATGCGTGTACACATTGCTAAGATGAGATCATTTCCTTCCCTGGCCCAGAAAGGAAACACATACACGACGGAAGCACACACCACTCGCGCACACTCCCATTCCCAATGTGATCCCTTTCTATCTGGAACAATCAAAATGCCTCCCAGCTGGAATGACAGCATCACTTTATTGACGCTGAAATAGGAGAGCGATAAAGCAAGTCTCAGCAGGCGCAGCAGAAACGTACTGCTGCTATGATTCATATTTCAAAAATGATGCCATGAGACCAAAAATGCCAAGCAGAGTTTGTTCTGTTGGCAACAACGTAGTTAAGGACAGTCACCTCAGCCCTGCCTTTCAAGCTCTGGAGGAAGAAACACCGCTGCCAATGTGGCCTTCTTGCCCTGAGGTTGCAGTGGACGGTTGGATTTTCCCACAGCCATTTCCTCGCTGTGCTCCATGCTGGGAGCAGGCTAAGAAAACTGTGGTATTTCTCCTGTGGTGATCTTGCTACTGTTTTGGAGACACTCAGGAGAACTGTGGTGGAGAGACCATTGCCAGGATTGTGTCCTGCCTGGCCCCACCTCTTAATGGCAGGCTGACTTGGGCAACACTCTCAAACCCAGAATCCCCAGGGTGTGTGCGTGCTGCTTCTCTCTCTGCTTTGCTTGGAGAGGGAACTCTCCCCACTATACAAAAACAACAACCCTGAGAACTCCCTCCCCTTCAGGTTTCTAGCAGCTGGTTTCCCATTTCTTACTCTGACTTGTCTTCTTGTAAACCCAAGGAAGAAAAACAATGCTGGGTCAGCATTGTACGAGCCATGTGACTATAGGACAGTATCATTGGGAGGAAAATAGGATAGAACTCAGAAAAGAAGGCGGGTAAGGCCCTGGCTGGGTAGCACAGTTGGTTTGAGTGTCGTCTCAATACACCAAGGTTGTGGGTACAATTTCTGACCAGGGCACATACAAGAAGCAACCAATTAATGCATAAATAAGTGGATTCTCCCTCTCTCTCTCTCTCTCTCTCTCTCTCGCAAATCAATTTTAAAAAGAGAAAAGAAGGGGGTTTCAGACAAATCTTTGATGGCAAGGTATTACACACCCTGCTTCTTCACAATGCAGGCTCTAATATTTATTAACTCATGTCACCTAAGGAACACTTAGAGTTCCTTGAGTAGAAGTTGCTGCCTTCATGTAAACACTATTGCATCTGGAGACTTATTCCTGAACATTGGTTGTGAGTTAGTAAAAAAAACCAAACCCAAAGGATCTACATATCAATTGCTGTTTTAGGATAGTTTGCACAATGCACAGGGAAAAGGGGCTTCGCTCAATTCGCTGTAATCTCCCCCAAGACAGTTCATTTTTATTTAGAAGCCATTGTTGGTAAATTTTAATACTAAACGAGAGGCTTACAAGAAATGAGTAGAAATGAAAGCAGAAATGAGGCAGTTTGTATAGTCTCAATTTCCATGACTCTAAAAACACTCATCAACCAACAACTCAGCTCACCCAGGGAGCCCAAACCCTTGGTTTCAGCAGAATTCTCAGATGGCCCTCAAGATTTCTGGCCCCTGGTATTCTCAAGCCTTCATCCTGGTTTTTCAAACACAAACCAACCTCCCGCTGTGAAGAAATTTTGCAGGTGTCTGGGTGGTCTTGAGCTAATCACATAAGCCCTTGAAATCTGGACCTAGAGGTCAGAAACAGGAGATTTGAAGTATGAGAAGGATTCAACCAAAAGGAGATTTTCCATTGCTGGCTCTGAGGATAGAAGGGCCAGGTGGCAAGAAACGTGTCTCTAGGAACTGAGAGTGGGCCCAGCGCACAGCCCGCCAGGAAACAGGGACAGGAGCTCACCAGTAAAGAAACTGAATTCTGTGTCGGCCTGAAAGAGCTTGGACGAGAGCCCTGAGCTCCCTATGAGAGCTCAGCCTGGCGGACACCTTGACTCACATTCTGAGAACCCGAGCAAGGAGTCATGCTGTTCTCAGAGGCATGACCCACAGAAGCTGTGAGAGAGTAAATGGATTTTGTTTTCAGGTGCTAACTTTGTGGTAATTTGTTACTCAGCATAGGAAATGAATACACATTACATAAATGGTCTAAAAGTTTCTTATCCAAGACCAAAATCCAAGCTCCTGGTGGGGGTAAGGGGGAACCTACCAACTATGTGAACCAAATCTATCAGTTTTGGTTCACATACCTTGCTGCTCAAAGTATGGAGCGACAGAACCCACATAGCCTGGGAGTTGCACCTCAGGCCCGATCCAGATCTGCTGAATCACAATCTTTTTAAAATATATATATTTGTATTGATTTCAGAAAGGAAGGAAGAGGGAGAGAGAGAGATTGAAACATCAATGATGAGAGAGAATCATAGATTGGCTGCCTCCTGCACACCCCCTACTGGGGATTGAGCCCAAAACTCAGGCATGTGCCCTTGACCGGAATCAAACCTGGGACTCTTCAGTCCACAGGATGACGCTCTATCTACTGAGCCAAACCAGGTAGGGCATCACAATCTTCACTTTAACAAATCTCCTGGTGTGACTCAAAGTGTGAGAAGCACTGGTTAGCATTCTAATTCAGAGCTGGAGATCTGCAGCCAGCAAAACCTAAATTCCCAACCTGGCTCAACAGTGTTACTAGCTGTGTGGTCTTAGACAAGTTGCTTAACCTCTCTGAACCTCTATTAATCTACAAAATGGAGCAAACAATAGTACCAACTTCATAGGGCTGTGGTGAGGCAAGAGACAGTATGCCTGGCATGCAGCAAGGGCTTCAAAAACGTTGCTTGTTATTGGATTGCGCACTAGGAGCAGGGTGAGTCCAATCTGAATGGGGTGAATCACATCAGTTGGAAACAGGCAGGATCACTGGGGTCAATGTCATTATACAATGAAATATGTTGTCATGGATTCCTCAGAGGCTACAGAAGGCCATAACCTTGGTTTTCTATCCCAGTAAGTACCCCGTGACACCAGGCTGTGTTGGTCATGCTCTCCATCATAAGCACCATCTCTCATAACCACCTGTGTCCCCCTCCCCACTACCCCCATCTCCCTTGCCAGCATTAACCTATTAACCTCACTGGGCCCCACCTCACTTAGCTAATTAGATCTTGCCAGAAACCATAGAGACAGTGTCAGAAACCCCAAGCAGGTGGTGTCCCTGGACATCAATGACAGCTCACCCCACAGAAAAGATAAATGGATTTGCCAGGGGAGAGCCCAAGCAGTGTGGCTGGCTTAACAGAAGTCTAAAGTTCTTTCTATTTTTGTTGGAGGGAATAATGACAATGATGACAATGGTGATAGCAGCACCGAGAATAAGAACAAATGAGCATGCTGACAATTACAAATGGCCAGGCATAAGTGAGAGGCGTCATCTGTGATCAGTTCTGGGGAGGACTGGCCTGGTTCCCCGTCCTGGTTTCTCTGTTCTCGGCAAGCACTCCTTTCACTTGCTTTATCTTCTCAGCTGAGCCGTAGAAATCTCTGTGGTTCAATATGAATTATGAGGGTGATGTTGACAATAATAATAGCTCTCATTTGTTGAGTGCTCCGAGCACCAAGCACTTTTCATGAATTATTTATACTCTTTACAACAATTCTGTGAGGTAGACTAATTGTTATGTTCCTTTTTAGTCAAGGAAACAGAGGCTCAGAGAGGTTAAGTGGCTTGCCCAGGTTTACACAGCAGATAAATAGTTGCCTTTGGATTCAAACCTGGGTCTGCTCAACTCTGAAGCCTGTGCTCGCTTCACTTAGTCTCTACCACATAGCTGTGGTCCTGTCTCCTTGTCTAGGCTCTTGACTCTCTGCCTGAATTATTTTGGCCTTTGATGCTACTCTCCAGTCAGCTGCTGAATTGCTTTTCTCCTGCCCTTCCCAGGTGTGCACCACTTCTGTGTCCTGACTTCTCTGCTCAGATGCTCACCTGTCTGGCCCCTGGACACATACAGCACTGGCCTGCTTCTTATTGGTCCACATGGTTCTGATCCAGGGGATTCCTCATCTCAGTGCTCATGGGTTGTTGGCTGGGCCTGACCAGTGAGACACCTGACACTAGGCTTGACATCCCTAGACTCTGGATAACTGTCCCTCCCCCTGACCCGCCTCACAAGTAGACTCTCCTATATCTTCCAGGCTGGTTCATGATTATAGAAGAATGTTTCCTGGACATTCCAGATGTTAGAGTAATTAAACAAGGAGGCCATTAATTTGAGGTGGCGTTAATGTGTTGCTAGTCAATATAAGCCAGAATCAGTGCACTCAAATCTGAGAAAATGAAACTTAAGAACAACTAATCATAGTCAACTAGGCTTTCCCAAATAAAACAACTGTTTAAGCTATGGCCAATCAACTTCTATCAGATAGTAGGTAAGTCAGTAAATATTTTAAATAACTAATTGAAAATATCAATAATGTCATTATTGGGGTTGGGGGGATGGGTGAAAAAGGTGAAGGGATTAAGAAGTACAAATTGGTAGTTATAAAATGGTCACAAGGATGTAAAGTATAGCATAGGGCCCAGCCGGCAAGGCTCAGTGGTTCAGCATCAACCTCTGAACCAGGAGATCACGGTTCGATGCCTGGTTAGGGCACATGCCTTGGTGCAGGCTCAATCTCCAGTACAGGGCGTGCGGGAGGCAGCCAGTCAATGATTCTCTCTTATCATTGATGTTTCTATCACTCTCTCCCCCCTCTCCCTTCCTCTCTGAAATCAATAAAAATATATTTTAAAAAAATAAAATATAGTATAGGGAATGTAGTCAGTAATATTGTAGTAACTATGTATGGTGTCCGGTGGGTAGTTGAAATATTGGTGGGAATCATTTTGTAAAATATATGATTGTCTAACCCAGTGGTTCTCAACCTCCTGGTCCTTTAAATACAGTTTCTCATGTTGTGACCCAACCATAAAATTATTTTCGTTGATACTTCATAACTGTAATGTTGCTACTGTTATGAATCATAATGTAAATATCTGATATGCAGGATGGTTTTAGGCGACCCCTGTGAAAGGGTCGTTCGACCGCCAAAGGGGTCGTGACCTACAGGTCTAACCACTATGCTGTACACCTGAAATTAATACAAAATAATATTGAATTTACACTGTAATTGAAAAATAAAATTAAAAAAAATAATGCCAGTATTGACAGAAGGAATCTTTTGGAGGGAATACGATGATGCAGATGTCTTCACAGCTATGAGGCTGCGTAAGCAGTTTCCAAATTAACCTCAGAGCAATACTGGGTATTGTTAGCAGTCACTTTTCATGTATGCTGAGGGTCTGACTACTTGAAATGACACGCAATAGTCATTTAGACCATGCTTAGAATTTGGATTCTGAAGTCAACACATAGGGCAAAAATCATACATAGGAAAAAATTTCCACAAAAATATCTTAAATCACTCATACAGCACAGATCAGATGGTTTCATGCATTCTGTGCCATCTCGCAGTAAGTTCACCACAGCCAGTTTTTCCCTAGAGCTGGAACAGATGGCCATGGTTGTTTCTTTGGTGAAGCACCAGATGAAGAAGTTGGCTTGAATTGAAGGGCCATATTGTCAGGGGTGGGGGAATCACACATATATGTATATATTCATCTGTATTATTTCCTTTTGTTGAGCATATAGTTGACTTCAAGCAACTTAAATATGTGTGCATGGAGCTCCATCGTACTATTTGATTCTCAGTGTTGTGAAGTGCTCTTTATTGTTTATCATGGAGACAGGAGTAAAGGAGGTGAAAACAACCCTTTGGGGGCTGGCATAACCAACTAGGAGAATGTCAATCATAATGATTTTCCAAATTAACCCCTTGAGTGCCAACCAATATCCTAGGAACTATGCTAAAATTGCCAAGGCATTTTTGCTGATTTTACTGCAGTTTAGGAAAAAAATTATGAATCACAAGTAAATGAAGTTACACATTCAAAAACTTAAGGAAACCTTTACTACATTTGTTTTCATCTTTGACATATATTGTTTGCTGATTGTATTATAAAATACTAGTAGGAAAAAAATTTGAACAAAACATATAATGTTAAAATAGAGGGACATCCTTCTCCAATATCTTCCACAAAATCGTCATCTTCACAGCAAGAATGGACATATTTAGCAATATCATCATCACTAATAAAAGCAGACTTAGAACTGGATGCCATTTCGAAGCGTTAGGGCTACAAAATCTGACTAAACTTCATAAAATTGTAGTACCTGTAAAAAATTAGGCAGATAAATGCCAGTGGTCAATTTTAGAACTACAAACATTCGGCATCATAAGTAATCTGCACCTAGGTGCCATCTGTCAATAAAGAGTGAACTACTAGCATCTAATAGTGACACTGCAGGAGGAGTGCGATAGCGCTCCCCGGCACTCTAGGGGTTAAAAAAGCCTTTTATCTAAATTATATACAAGCTCTAAATCTTTACAAAAGAGATTTAGATTTGATACTGTCTTTCAAAAAAATATTAAAAGTAAATCAACTTGTTTGAAGAGGTTTGTATTATGGTGTTCACTTCATTGGTAGGGCTGGGAAATTAAAAATTCCATTTTGGGGGAACTTACAAGTTACAAACCAACTCACTTAAGAGGTGGAAGGAATTATGGTCACATCTATGTTTCTCTTTTGAACATGTTCTCTACTTAGTGTCTTGTTTTCTACATGGGACACATTCTTTGCTTCAGTCTGGTCCCATTGAAAGACTATGAATACAGCACCATCACTTCAGACCAGCAGCACTGGAATATTCCCTCTCGTTTATGCTTTACACCTCTTCATACGCTTTTTCCTTAGCTTCTTTAGGTATCACAGTTTCTTCCACATCTCCCCCAAGCATACTTAACACAGATCATAATTAATCATAATAATGTTCCCAAATAGATCTAAACCTTCCATCATTTTCTCTCCCTTTTCTTCTCTATCCCCTCTTCTTCAGGAACCTTGCTCTGTCCAACCATCAGACACGGTGTTCAAACTGGGGACAAAGAACTCCACTTGGCCACAATGGTAAAGATGGGGAAGGAGCAAGGGGGAGGAGATGTGGCGATTCTGCACCTCACATTTGTAGATGACGGTGGTTCTCGGGAACTTTAAGTAGCTTTTCCCATGTTACCCAACTAGTAAGGAGCAGAGCTGGGTGTTAAACCTTGGTCTGTAAGGCTCCCAAGCACTATTTCCAGTACACCACACTGCTTACCATAAGCAGCAAAATTCCACTGCATGCAGGCATTGGGCAATGATAGGCAGACATTGTGTGAGCAGGTGGAATCATGTATGATTCACTAAATGGATCTGTTAGTGTGACCTTGAAAAGAGAGACCAAAGTAAGTGAAGGACTTTCCTGAGATGATCAATAATATTAATGACCAGGGTTTACTCTGTGCATGGACTGTGCTAGATGTTTTGAAGGAGACACAAGACATCTTATAAGACTGTACCCAAGAGACAGTCTAGCTCTAGCTGAAGAGAAAAATTATGCCAGGACACCTTCTGGAAACAGAGAGCACACTAAAAACTGTATAATTAAAGAGAGTTTAAGGGACTAATCTATTTATAAAGGTGTGGGTGAGGTTTAGGGAATTGGAAAAAGGAAAATGCAGTACCCAGGGATAAGCAGCAGTGACATTCTGTTACCCAACCCCCACACATGCAGGGGCAAAGGGAAGCAGCTGAGCAGAGCTGCTGAAAGGGGAAGGGCGACTCCCCTCTCCCAGGAGCTGTGAACTTCAATAGAGAGAAGCATCCCACCTGCGTGACCCATGGGGTGGGAAACACAAAACAAATATCTCAACCTCACTCTTTCTACTCTGCAATCTCCTCCTGGTGATGCTTCCCATGAGCTAACCCGCACCAGAAGCCAGACAGCAAGCATTCATTTCATCCCTAAAGACCAATCTCCCAGGCACTGCAAGGAGTAAAAATGGCTAGAGAGTGAAAGTGAAAGGGCAAGTAAAAAATAATCAATAAATTGGCACACCACTTATGTGTATTGTAGAGGTTGCAAGTGTGTTACTGTAATTAATTTTGTGAGATAATATCTTCTTTAGGCACCTTCAATTCACAGTATCATTTTTATAGATCCTGATGTCCTCTGATTCGGTTAGCTTCAAGTATAAAGGGTCCAAATTAAATACTAAAATAGACTGGCTTCCTGGCTCACCCAAAGTGGAAAGCAAGGTGAGATGAAGCCTTCTGAGGAGCGCATTTCAAATGCTTTGCATGAGCAATGTTTTCGCTCTTTCCCCCCGCCCCCCGCCCCCATTGTGTAATTTTATTTCACTCGCTCAGATTTTTCTCCATCATTTTTTTATATCTTCCCTTTTTCCATTTTTGCTCTCTCCTTTCCTCCAGTAGAACGGGCTGCTTGGCTCACACCTCCATTAACAGACGCTTGGAAATAATGCACCATGGCAGCTTTGCAAGGATTTTTCCCTTTCCTCCCTCCAGAGAGAAAAACAAAAGGACAAGGATGGCTTCAGGAATTGGATCCCAATGTTGTTTTACTGGAATTTGCAGCTGTTTCTGGATTGCAGAAGTCACGGGAGGGAAACAATGTGCTCAGGGATTGAAGGAAATGGTTTGGCTCCGATTTGTCCCAAGTCATCTGGGGAGGAATTTTTCCATTGTTACGGAGGTGCACTCAACAAAGATTTCGCATCTCTCCACAGAGGGTGTGTGTGTTGGGCAGAAGCATAGGAAAGAAACGTATGACAGAAGCAAAGAGGACAAAGGCAAAAAATAACTGACCTTTCTCAGGGCAGAAACCATTCTGTGGGCTGCGTCTCAGATGTGTAGCTCCTGAATGGTTCATCATTTATTTCCAAGAGCTTGAGGCCTAGAGTAAGTCGATGAGATTGCCATTTTCACCCAACAGACAAAATAAAGACTGGAATTAATTAGGCAGGTGGATCTAGTTGAATGAATGAGTGAAAACAGTCCAGTGGCAGATTTTCAAATGAATATTTATGTAGGAGGTTCATTGTAGCTTCTCTTCAATGGTGAAAGGTTTGATTTACGTGCTTGAGTATTGCTGGCTCTACAGATTGACAAATAAATTCATACTAGAGGCCCAGTGCACAAAAATTTGTGCACTGGGGGGGGGGGTGGTGGTCCCTCAGCCTGGCCTGTGCCCTCTTGCAGTCTGGGACCCCTCAGGGGATGACCACCTGTTGGCT